>NC_064620.1:13755000-15005000 GCF_023898315.1 Schistocerca nitens
TGAATTTTATTTCTGTTAGTGTTGCACCATATTGTTCTGGTTGCTGGTTGTTTCAGGTGCCTTATTTAAATGGCGGTCAGGCAGATCCCGGGGCTCGGCCTGTTGACGAAGCACCACCTTGTTTATGAGTTCGCGATAAGGCGCCAGCCTATTGAGGGCAGTGTCCAGGGCAGTGTCCCAGACATTGCGGCCCGCTTGCGTGCTATGGTTCTTCACCCAGTTGACGTTGCGCCGGAGGTGATGGCTGAGACAGATGCAGCCATCGAGTTTGATTCAAGACTAAAAGGGACCTTAAGGACACCACTGGTGTTTCGGAAGGCAGTCATTGTAGCGGCAGTGAGTTAGATAGGGTGCAGGCACAATTAATGCATTAGTCCCAACACATCACGTTATTTCGTTAAATTCTGGTAGCTCTTTTCGTTGTCAACATCGAATATTTCTTTGTTCATCTTGTGAGGCTTAGCTTGGATCCTTCTTCAGTGCCTGATGTAGGGGTGGCTATCGGCATGTGTTCCCTCTGCCTGGTTGGCTTCAAGCATGTATCTCGCTTCTTTTACCTGTTGAGCTAGCAATGGTAACTGAATTGGTCCTCTTGCGTGACTTAGGTCGGTTCCTTCCTGGTGCAGGGATGTCGCATGGCTGGTAGGCTAGTACTCGCTCTGCATGGATGGGCCCGAGCGAGTGTCTCACTTGCGGCTGTCTCACGCTCAAAAGAGGAAAGGCCGCTGGACCTGAAGAGATACCAGTTAGATTTTAGACAGAGTAAGCGAAGGTACTTGCCCCCCCCCCTCCCCCCTTCTTGCAGCAGTATACCGTAGGTATGTTTAAGAGCGTAGCGTTCCAAAAAATTGGAAAAGAGCACAGGTCATCCCCGTTTTCAAGAAGGGACGTCCAACAGATGTGGAGAACTATAGACCTATATCTCTAACGTCGATCAGTTGTAGAATTTTGAAAAGCGTATTATGTTCGAGTTTCTGGCGACTAGAAATCTACTCTTTAGGAATCAGCATGGGTTTCGAAAAAGACGATCGCGTGAAACCCACCTCGCGCTATTCGTCCACCAGACTCAGAGGGCCATAGACACGGGTTCCCAGATAGATGCCGTGTTTCTTGACTTCCGCAAGGCGTTCGATACAGTTCTCTACAGTCGTTTAATGAACGAAGTAAGAGCATATGGACTATCAGACGAATTGTGTGATTAGATTGAAGAGTTCCTAGATAACAGAACGCAGCATGTCATTCTCCATAGAGACAAGTCTTCCGAAGTAAGAGTGATTTCAGGTGTGCCGCATGGGAGTGTCGTAGGACCGTTGCTATTCACAATATACATAAATGACCTTGTGGATGACATCGGAAGTTCACTGAGGCTTTTTGCGGATGATGCTGTGGTACATCGAGAGGTTGTAACAATGGAAAATTGTACTGAAATGCAGGAGGATCTGCAACGAATTGACGCATGGTGCAGGGAATGGCAATTGAATCTCAATGTAGACAAGTGTAATGTGCTGCGAATGCATAGAAAGAAAGATCCCTTATCATTTAGCTACAAAATAGCAGGTCAGCAGCTGGAAGCAGTTAATTCCATAAATTATCTGGGAGTACGCATTAGGAGTGACTTAAAATGTAATGACCATATAAAGTTGATCGTCGGTAAAGCAGATGCCAGACTGAGATTCATTGGAAGAATCCTAAGGAAATGCAATCCGAAAACAAAGGAAGTAGGTTACAGTACGCTTCTTCGCCCACTGCTTGAATACTGCTCAGCAGTGTGGGATGCGTACCAGATAGGGTTGAGATAGAGAAGATCCAACGGAGAGCAGCGCGCTTCGTTACAGGATCATTTAGTAATCGCGAAAGCGTTACGGAGATGATAGATGAACTCCAGTGGAAGACCCTGCAGGAGAGACGCTCAGCAGCTCGGTACGGCTTTTGTTGAAGGTTCGAGAACATACCTTCACCGAGGAGTCAATCAGTATATTGCTCCCTCGTACGTATATCTTGCGAAGAGACCATGAGGATAAAATCAGAGAGATTAGAGCTCACACAGAGGCATACCGACAATCCTTCTTTCCACGAACAATACGAGACTGCAACAGAAGGGAGAACCGATAGAGGTACTCAAGTACCCTCCGCCAAACACCGTCAGGTGGATTGCGGAGTATGGATGTAGATGTAGATGTACATAAGAGCACGGTCGTATTATGTTTAGAGCGACCGTTAGTATTTCCGGGTCGACGTGTGTCGGAGGGTTCAGTGGGGAAGCAGCGCCAGTGAACTGCTGACAGCCAGTACTCGCCGACCGCTGGCGACACACATGCACTGTCCGACGGAAGGAGACTGCAGAAGGAACGACCGCTGGTTTGTTGTTCGGTCGGTTGTCTCATCGGGCGATCTGTATTTGGTCTTTTGACCATTTCTGGGCCTCGTCAGTTGGTCATCTTGCCAGACACGGGTCAGTTCCTTCCTCGTGCACAGATGTCGGGTGCCCAAGGGCAAGTGTTCCCTTCGCATGGTTGGTTCCAAGCCAGTGTGCCCGGGTCGCCGTGTCTGCGAGTTCCGAACGGACATCAAGGGAGTCAGGATGGAGCTGCAGTGAGCTCTGGACAACCATGATTCTCCCGACCGTTGCCGACACACATAACGTTAGTGGGGACGACCTTGGTTGCTCGTTCGGTCGGTCGTCTCATCGGACGACATTTGGTCGCCGACTGCTTATGGAAACACTGTATGTATCGACTTGTGATTTCTCCTTGTTGTTCCACAGTGATTGGTTTTAGGATTGTCAGAGTTTGGGGTGTTTACAAGGAACTGTGTGTAGCTTCTGCGATTTGCACTGAGCAGATATGAGTGCTGTCTTTGTTCTGGAGTAGGCAGTCAGCCAGTAGCGACAGAGCAGCGAGGAAGTCTCCATGGCGCAAGGTCAGGCCAGGGCTGTTGGCGTCGTACTCGTGTTGTCGGATTTGTGAGGCACTAGCTGCGAGAGCTGCAAAGTTAGTCGCCCACCCAACATGGATACTGGAGTTGAGTAATAAGTTAACCTGTTATGAAACCTCAACTGCTGTAACATCTCTTCATTCATTGTCGGTTGTTGCTTCCTGGGCCGTTCCCGCAAACAGCAACGTGTGGTGTGCTGGAGTCGGCAAAATTTTGCAGCTATCTTCCTGTATGGTGTTTAACTATTGAAGTGATTTATTAGTGAAGTGCACCAGCGGTGTCTTCTGCCCTGTGGCCGTTAACGTTCCGGTTACCTGCCCTGGTCATTGGCGTTGTTGTCCGGCAGTGCGTTTTCCTTGCCGTGTTGAAGCTGTCCGGCACGGCGTCTAGTTCGACAGCCTCGGTGTTGTTCATATTTTTGTTTTCGAGTGGTTATTGTGCCTTGACTGTATTTAGACTTCAATTGTCAAGACGTAGTGCTGCTGGTATCTTCGTCCTCACTGATATTTTCGGTTGTCGTGCCGTTTGTCGGGTGGAAGGGAATTTATTAGGTTGTTGGTTGGTTCTTCAGCCATACCTAGGTCGTGTTGCCATCCGATTATTTAGTATTACGCTTGGCTGCCTGTCTCACCTACACTTCTTTTAGAGTTTCCTCCACAGGCCGACCCTTGGAACACTTCTGAGCGCCACTGTTCTGTTGTTTTTGATTGTGATTTTCTTTTAGTCTCAAGTACTGTGCGAGGCCTTCAGCTGTGTATTAATTTAGTTTGTTTTGATGTTCAGTATGTGGCCTTCAGCTGAACTTCTGCATGAAATATTTTAAGATAAGGCCTTCAGCCGTTTTAAATTAAAATTTGAAAGGTCATTTGTTTAAAACCTTTTACAATTTCCTTACTGGAGTTCTTGTAATCCAGATCTTAAGCCCTCAGTTTTTTCTATTTTGTAACTATGGCCTTCAGCCATGTGTATTCCTTAAGGCAATTTTAGTAACTTGTGTTCTGGCCTTCAGCCTTATTGTTTCTGAATTCTTTTAAGGGAATGTGTGTTGAAGTTCTTTAGCAAAATAAAGTTTGTATGTTTGTGCAACTAGCAGCAACCGATCTGGCCCCCTTACGACAGCCAGATCCGCTCTGTCCTGCGAAACCAGATTTGAAAAAGAAAAATGAATAATTTAATGGAAACGTTTCTATTCTAGTGTCTGTAACTGACGTAGACGACAGAGAATTATGTTGAATAAGGAAGGACATCTCGCATTAACGGGAAGTGGTTCTACGATGTTCAATTAAAATACAGTCAGGAAATACCTTATGAAATGCAGTTACGTTAATAGCATTAAGAAATTGATAGCAAAATCTCCAAACTAAATAGTCATCAAAGCTACGGTAAAAGTAAGTCCAACTTGTGATAACAATTCATCGGCTAAAAACATTTCAGAGTTCAACGTGATGATTCACAAATTGACACACGCGGTACAAAGAATAGTTACTCATACTCTTTGTATCCTCAGTTCCTCAACACAAGCGGAATAAGTTAAGAGTCCTACTCTGGTGCTCGTTCACGCCTGCCGAAATATAACGTGCCCTCGAA
Organism: Schistocerca nitens; assembly: GCF_023898315.1. Lineage (NCBI taxonomy): Eukaryota > Metazoa > Arthropoda > Insecta > Orthoptera > Acrididae > Schistocerca > Schistocerca nitens. Next base: position 13,759,522 of record NC_064620.1, read on the forward strand.
GGTTAAACGCAGCGACCATTCACGGCCCAGAATCAATCATCTATACGACTGAATCACGCACGTCACCATGACCAGGTCTGCCTTCTTCCAGCACTCGACTAACAGTGTCCAGAACAGCTCTCTTGAGCTCTTCACTCGAAAAGTCCTCCAGTTTTCCACTACTGTCTGCTGCTCCAATGGCTGAAGGCCGTCCCCACCACAATACACTGTCCTAAGTTTCTACAGACGTGATTTGATTCAAGTTGACCACTTCGCATATTAAGCTAACATATCACAACAACACTTAAACAGAAATGACATAAATATTCTGTTACACCGAGATCATTTACAATAAATGTAAGTAATACTTTCTTCATAAATAAATAATCCAACATTCTTGTGCAACTGTGCTCACTATAAATAACAACCGATTGTCGTTAAATATTGCTTAAACAGCTGTTTGCGCCTTCTTGGCAGAAGCGTTTTTGGTTCTCTTTTCAATTGTGGTGTCCACTAACACATGTGATTGACAACTTTAAAATTGGTACAAAGTTACTGGCAAAATAGTAAGTTGTTCACTAACCAAATCACAAGTATGACAAAATACGTGGTACTCATGCTGTTTTCATTTGCTGTGTAATGGTCGGAGAATGATGTTCTGACAAATATTTGTTTGCTATAAAAATGTGATAAATGAAGAAATAAAGTAGATACAGTTGTGTAACTTGCAGAGATGATAGCTATAGTGCAATGCTATTATCTGGGGTATTGTTTGCTGGAATCGCATGAATCAATTGTTGTTGTTGTTGTTGTTGTGGTCCTTAGTCCGAAGACTGGTCTCATGCAACTCTCCATGCTACTCTGTCCTGTGCCAGCCTCTTCTTCTCCAAGTAACCAGTGCAATGTACATCCTTCTGAATCTGCTTACTGTATTCATATCTTGGTCTCGCTCTACGATTTACGCCGCCAAGACTTTCCTCCAGTACTAATCTGGTGATCCCTTGGTGTCTCAGAATGTGTCCTACCAACGGATCCTTTCCTCTAGTGATGTTGTGCCACAAATTTCTTAGCTCCCCAGTTCTGTCCAGTATCTCCTCATTAGTTACGCCATCTACCAATATAATCCAATGAATCAATTAAAAATTGATATAAATCGTAGGCTTCCGCGGCCGGTGTCATAGTGATTAAAATTCTTCTGGTTATTACGCCGCGTCATTGCTAAAAACGAACAACACTGAAACTTCCTGGCAGATTAAAACTGTGTGCCCGACAGAGACTCGAACTCGGGACCTTTGCCTTTCGCGGGCAAGTGCTCTACCATCTGAGCTACCGAAGCACGACTCACGCCCGGTCCTCACAGCTTTACTTCTGCCAGTATCTCGTCTCCTACCTTCCAAACTTTACAGAAGCTGTCCTGCGAACCTTGCAGAACTAGCACTCCTGAAAGAAAGGATATTGCGGAGACATGGCTTAGCCACAGCCTGGGGGATGTTTCGAGAATGAGATTTTCACTCTGCAGCGGAGTGTGCGCTGATATGAAACTTCCTGGCAGATTAAAACTGTGTGCCCGACCGAGACTCGCACTCGGGACCTTTGCCTTTCGCGGGCAAGTGCTCTACCATCCGAGCTACCGAAGCACGACTCACGCCCGGTGCTCACAGCTTTATTTCTGCCAGTATCTCGTCTCCTACCTTCCAAACAATAATAAACTAAAACCGACGTTTCGGCCGAATTGCACCGGCCTTCCTCAGGGCGCAACTGGTTTTGCATGGGGATAGGTGCTTCTGTTTATTACAGACTATGGATGTCTGACGTGACTGTTGTTAATTTTTTGATTGGCCCTCCAATATAACTGGCTAGTCATGACGTAAGGGAAGATGGAAGGAAAGAGGCTATTCGTGGGTGTCCTTGTCGTTCACGATTGGTAGCCGTCCGCCAATCAGCGTTCGGCTTCTGGTCGGCACGTTTTCCTCATGGTGTGCGCGGAAGTGGACTGACAGTTGCTCTACAGCTGTTTGTGCAGATACGCCCGTGTCCCGTGTGGCTTCTGCATCATAAGAAAGGTAGCTAAAACCAAAGGGAGCAGAACACGAGAGGAAGTCAAAGAAGAGAAGCTTCCACTGGTACACTTACCATATGTAAAAGGCGTCAGTGAACGGCTAGGCAACGTCCTCCGCCGACGAGGCTTCACAGCTTCGAAGCAGTCACAGGATGCACGAAATAATAGGTTCCACCAAGGATGTACTCAGCAAAGTGCAGGTGTTTACGAACTACAGTGTGAGTGCGGAACAGGGAGAAACAGGGAGACCCGTCAGCTTACGAGCAGCAGAACACGAACGCTATGTACGATTACAGCAGCATGATAAATCGGCCATAGCGGAACACCACCGTGACTGCGCAACACCTATCAGGTTCCAGGAAGTCCGAGTACTGGCGAAAGAATCGTGGATGCGAGAACGGAAAATACGGGAGTCGATCGAATTTAATAAGCAGCCTGACAACATCAACAGAGAAGATGGCTACAAACTCCCGGCGTCCTGGCTGCCGGCCATCCGAGTCTAACGGGCCGCGAGCGGTCGCGGGGCAGAAGCCACACGGGACACGGGCGTATCTGCACAAACAGCTGTAGAGCAACTGTCAGTCCACTTCCGCGCACACCAGGAGGAAAACTTGCCGACCAGAAGCCGAACGCTGATTGGCGGACGGCTACCAATAGTGGACGACAAGGACACCCACGAATAGCCTCCATCGATAGTCTGTAATAAACAGAAGCACATATCCCCATGCAAAACCAGTCGTGCCCTGAGGAAGGCCGGTGCAATTCGGCCGAAACGTCGGTTTTAGTTTATTATTGTTGCTAGTTTTCAGCAATGACGCGGCATAATACCCAGAAGAATTTTAATAACAATTAAAAATTGTTAATTGAGACGGTCATTGTGTAAATGTTTATTGACTGTGAAATATTAACTTCTGTGAAATATTAACGATACTGAAATATTGTTATGTCACTGGATGCACCTAATTTTTTGGACATATCAAATGTATTGAGATTTGCTTTAATATTTGAGAGTAAATTACTGTAGACTCTCAGAGAGCTGTAAGACACCTTCTTGCAGCTTGCCTCAAAGTACGCCACTGCCGGGAGCGTATCCGGCTCTCTTAAGCAATGAACACGTCGCCCAAATTTCCTATACCGAGATTTCCCAGTTTCTGATCACGTACTCCTTGTCTCATCCCCGGCTGGCCTCGAGCGTCCGTTGCGGTCCACCCTTAGCCCTGGGCCCGATAGCTTCGGCTGTACATCAAATTAATCTTAAGTCGTAGCAATTCTAGGCGGCCGATTAGCTTGATTACATGCACGTAACGTTACACTCTCATAGCCGTTCCATAAAAAAAACCAGTTGCGAGTAGGACTTCCGCTCTGAGGTTTCCGTACAAACTTCATTAACAAACGTAATTACGTATACAGACAGTTCATCCATTCCGGGAATAGAGACCCTCGACGATTTGTGCCTGTTGTCGACATTGATACTGGCAAGATATCGATCCCGGGAACCCCAAGACTTTCGAGAATGCTTCAAATTTGTAATCGTACAAAGAATGAGAAAGGAAATACTTTGATTTTCTCATACATTATAAATTAACAATTTTCTGATTTTTTTCGTTATTTGTACTGTGAAACCTTCCTTCTTGCCACATTTCGTGATTCTAGATCAACAAGTATCTTTTAGTATACCACCAAGGGACCATAGACTTTAGTATGTGACATAAACTTCAACGTGATACGCCTATTCTATAAGAGTTCCATTTTTTTCCACTGAGATACGTAACCCTAAGAAATGTGCTGTATGTGCTTTGTGTGTTTGCTTTCTTGCATCTAGGCAAGAAATCCCGTGTAAGGTTGTCGAAGTGTTTGAAACGTCCTTTGGTGTAGCTCAAACGGAAAGGTGTTATGGAAAGCGTATCTACACAGCTCCAGATCACATGCTTGAAGAGAGCGGGTTGACTCTCCCAAGATTTCTATTCGCTGTATTTATGTTGACTTCTGTATAGGAGATTTTCCTTCCTCACAGACATCATAATACGCAAGTATAAAAGTTTACGTAATTATACAGGAGTTGTACATCAAACACTGATGAGACGAAACATCATGACCACTGTTAGTCGCGGCCTCCTGGTGGTGCTGGGCCACAAGATGCAGTTAATAAAGAACACAGGGAGTTTCACAGTTTCTCTTATAGATAATTTTTGGTAAGAAATGCATATCTGGAAATGTACCGTTTGGGTGTAAAGTGAGTTTCAAGGTTGGATCACTTTTAAATTCCATGAATCACGGTACGCGGACAGTGGAGACAACTGACACCCGTGAGCTCCAGAGGCGGTGCTCCATGTGCTGACCCTCGTGTTCGTTGCACAAGGTGTATCTGAGACGCATGCCTTCTGTTGTGTACACAGTTCCGCGTAGTCAGTGAATACACAACTTTTCCACTAGAGCGCGCCCCACTAAGCACAACAACGCAGGTGCAGCGCAGCGCTCATCCATCTCCGCATTACGAGATGGCGCTGCCTTAGAGACGGACCAAATTCTTCTTCCGCCGATCCGCGTTTTAGTATGTAACACAGCCAATGAGATTGCTGCTAACATACAACCTTTTCTCCTCGCGGATCACGATCGCGCAGTGATACCTGAATGCGCAAGGTATTATAACGAGTGTACAGACCTCCGATTAGTCAGTCTGCATTTGTCTGCACCAGTCTGTACTAGTCTGCATTTGTCTGTACCAGTCTATAGTCAAGTTCCAGTCTGCGCCTAATAAGATTATCATATTCCTGTACATAGCCACGAAGAAAAATGTATAGAAACTTTGTCAAGTATCAGAGACATGTGAGAATAAGATTAACGTACCAAGACCAAAGGAACTTCAGATTGTAAATTGTAAATAGCATCCAGAATCAAGTTAAGTAATGTTTACGCTTGTTATTATTTTCACAAATGTGTGTGAAAATTAATCAAGTTCTGTTTAAAGTTGCTCGCCGTCAATGTGCTACTCTAAGCGTGCAAGTGGCATTTCTATCGTCTGACCTAACGGCAGAAGAATAACACGCCACGATAAGATCACGAGACATATTGCTGACACTCGCCTACTTCGTTAGTGACGAGTCAAGTAATCTGAGGGTGGGTATACCGAAGGTCTTGCAGTACGCACACCACACCTTCACATACACACGGCTGACAAAACCTTATGTGCATTGAATGATTTCTGCAGCCGTGAGAACTTGTGCAAGGAGATTTTCTTCTGAGTGCACAATACTCTCATGCACAAGCCCGTTCGTATGGCTAGACAAGAGAAAGTCGAGAGGAGTTAACTCTGACAAACGTGTTGGCCAAGGAGTTGGTCCAACTAGTCCTATGCACCTTCCACTGTATGTCTCATTGAGAGCTGTTCGCGGAAGCCACGTGCAGAATGCAGGGGACGCCATCGTGTTGGAAACACATTTGCTGTTGCAGTTACAAAGTCAAATCTTCCAATAACTCGACCAGTACCGCTTACAGGAATTGCAGCTGTATGAGACCGGCTGACGGTACCTTGAATCGGGATACTTCAAAGTGATCAGAAGTTCGAGCTATGTCTTCTCCATACGAAAAACCCGGTCACGGGTTCCTTATCAACAATTCATATACTGAGTATCATCTAAAACCCTTAAAGCGTGTAAGAAGAATTCTGAAACAATATTTGTAAGCAGAGGGGAGCGGAGACGAAAGGAAAATCATTCCACTGAGAATTTGGTTTAGAACTGGAACAATCCATGGACGCAATGGACTTTGACAAACAGCTAACTGTTACGCTTTCGCAAAGGGGAACGAACCTTTCGGAAACACTGGTCACAAGTTCGCATTCTGCTGTCGTGAACATGTATAGAATGTTGTTTAAGGGCAGTGGAAGTACGAATGGGAGACAAGGTGTTGGACATCCGCTCCCCATCACATAACGCGTAGGCTTGCCCGCTCTATAAAACAGCATATGCAGCTGTCTGTAACAAGTATGACGACAGAGAATATTGCTGGTGCCGGCACAGGTGTTTCCGAGCGAACCATTCAGCGCTCATTGTTGAACAGGGCGCTGACGATCTCTTTGTTTCGATACTGACACAACGATAGCGCTCATTTTGTTTCGATGGAGACGGAATCACCGAGAATGTATCGTAGATCAGACGTAAGCTGTTGCCTTAATCTCAGGCACCATGGCAACTATGGTATTCTTGAGTATTATTGAGGTCGACCTGCACCAACTTATGCTTTATGTTGTCCCCGACGGTGATGGCATCTTCAAGCTAGGTTATTGTCCCGCCATAAGGACAAACCCGTGCTACAGTGGCTTCAGGAGCATGACGGTGGCCTCACTTTGATGCCTTAGTCACCAAATTCGCCTGATATGAAGCCAGTGGAGTACGACTGGGACGCTATCGGGAGCCAGAATTGCGCCCACGCTGGAAATGACTGACAAGTGCGTCTATATATGCAGCTAAATACTTCGGGAAATCTACCAAGCTCATGCCGAATCCATACGACGCAGAGTCGCTATAATATCACGTTCCAAAGGTAGACAAAATATGCCATCAAGCAGGTGTTCATAGTGTTTAGTCTTTTCATTGTAGATATGGGCATATATGAGTATCCATTCAATATGCATCCTTGACTATGGGAAAGATCTGTACCATTTTTGCATTTGATTGGAACTCTCCATTGCACCAGCTAACTACGATAAACTGCTACTAGAAGAGGAACAGTGTAGGTAATATAAAAAAGGTGCAGCAGTTAATTTGGTAATTATGGAATTTTAAGACATTATAATTATAAACACTTGTCCTCTTACTTTACGTTAGTCACATTATGTGTAGTTTCCTTCTTTTAATCGTTTTAATAAAAGGGTTAAGCATTGTGCCGTAGAGTGGTATATTTGTGATGGCCAGCGTCTTTGACTCACGGCGGTGGCGCCATCCTGGGACAGAAACAGGAACTAGAGGCGAAGAGTGACAGGCAGTGAGAGTTGCACGAACAGACGGCTGGTTCCTCCTGGACACTCCTGGTAAGGACTGCGTGCGAACTTGTCTGGCTTAAGGCGCTCAGTGGACCAAAGTGAGATAGTATTTCTCCAGAATTCACGGTGGAGTACGTATATCGATATCTACATGTACATCTACATCTACATGGATACATGTAGATGTACATTTAAGTGCCTGGCAGAGAGTTCATCAAACCTCCTTCATATTTCCTTATTATCCCAATCTCGTATAGCGCGCGGAAAGAACGAACGCCTTTATGTTTCCTTACGAGCTCTCATTTCTCTTATTTTATCATGATGATCGTTTCTCCCTATGTAGGTCGGTGTTAACTAAATATTTTCGCATTCGGAGGAGAAAGTTAGTGATTGGAATGTCGTGAGAAGACATCGCCGCAACGAAAGACGCCTTTATTTTAATGATGTCCATGACAAATCCTGTATCATTTCAGTGACACACTTTCCTCTATTTCGCGATAATACAAAACGTGCAGCCCTTCTCTATATTTTTTCGATGTACTCCGTCAATCGTATCTGGTAAGGATTCCACACCATGCAGCAATACTCTAAAAGAGGACGGACAAGCGTAGAGTAGGCAGTCTCCTTAGTAGATCTGTTGTATTTTCTAAGTGCCCTGCGAATAAAACTCAGTCTTTGTTTACCTTTCCCCTCAACATTTTCTATATGGTCCTTCCAGTTTAAGTTGTTTGTAACTGTAATTCCTTGGTATTTAGCTGAATTTACGGCCTTTAGATTTGACTGATTTATCGTGTAACCAAAGTTCAATGCATTCCTTTCAGCACTCACGTGGATGAACTCACACTTTTCGTTATATAGTGTCAATTGCCAATTTTCGCACCATACAGATATCTTCTCTAAATCGTTTTGCAATTTGTTTTGGTGTTCTGGTGACTTCATTAGTCGATTAACAACAGCGTCATCTGCAAACAACCTAAGACAGCTGCTGAGATTGTCTGCCAAATCGTTTATATAGATAAGGGACAGCAGAAGGCCCATAACACTACCATGGGGAACGCCAGAAATCACCTCTTTTTTACTTTTCGACCTTCCGTTAATTACTACGAAGTGTGACTTCTCTGACAGTAAATCACGAATCCAGTCACGTAGATGAGATGCTATTCCATAAGCATGCAATTTCACTACTAGCCGCTTGTATGGTACAGTGCCAAAAGCCTTGCGGAAAGCCAGAAATACGGAATAAATCTGAAATCCCTTGTCAATAGCACTCAGCACTTCATGCGAGTAAAGAGCTAGTTGTGCATCACAAGAACGATGATTTGTAAGTACATGTTGACTGTGTGTCAACAGACAGTTTTATTAGAGGTAATTCATAATGTTCGAACACAATATATGTTCCAAAATCCTTCTGCATATCGACGTTAATGATACAACCTGTAATTTAGTGGATTACTCCCACTACCTTTGTTGAAAAGATGTAAAACTGTTATCGGTATGACCTATAATAGTCTTATATAACTAGTTTGTCTGTTTTTACCTAATGTGACTTCTGTATAACGATACTCTTTGATTACAGTAACACCCATGTAAATGTTTTAATCATTATTTATGATAATTTATGTAACTGCACATAATCTATGGATGTAATTACAAAAGTAATATACTATAAAAGAACGAAAATGTTTAAACTTTACTTGTAATACTGATTCATGCCTAGCGAAAGGAGGTTTGTAATCACGTAAAACTTGGAGGGAAGCCCCACCGCAACGAAACTGGCTGGGCGGAAATAGAGAAGGTGGATCTGGCGGTCGATTTCCAAGGCTCCTGTGTGGCTGAGTCAGTCGGAGGACAGCGGGCAAAGCATGTGACCCGGACGAGGTGAGTAGAACTGCAACATTATACTCATAATATAGCTCCGGATGTGACGTAATTTGGCTTCTTACTCATGGCATACTCTGGCTAGCTCTGTACTATGAAAATACGGTGCTAAGAAGAGAATTTTGAAAGCTAGTTACAAAGTAAGAGCTATGGGTGCTTTTGCCGCCTTATTTCAACAGCGCTTCATTTCAAATTTACAGTTGAGCACTGTAAAATTTCATAGATCAGATAAGTGGATTCATTTTCAGTAATAAGTTTGTATTCAATAAACTTTGTGTTGAGCCACTGTATCTCATCCTTAGTCGTTTGCCTGGACGGGGACCTATCTCAAGTACTACGATAATTCCGAGTATCTATTTTATTGAAATGAAAAGCAATTACATTCCTTAACAGAAGTCAATAAACTTCGTGGAGTTGTAACGTACATATTATTTGGTGGGCATAAGTTTTGAAGTATTCCACGTAGTTTTCATAAAGGGATAGTTAAAGTTTTATCAAAGTGCTATTACTAAGAGAAGATTTAAAGTATTCAGATGAAATATTCCTCTTATTGAAATAATAGTCCTTAAATTTTTTGTGTTATGTAGTCAAGTGTTTCCCATATTGTGTTCTGACTAAAGCGTTCCGCCTTGGTCTGAGTCTACTCATAGATTAGTTTCTGGGATGCCATGCTAATAGTCGAGCCAGTTTTAAATGTCACATTATAATAACGGCAGTCAAGAATAAGCAACTGGCTACAACTACTCAAACTATACTAGATCCATACCATATAGTCGATTCGAGCTAAATAGTATAAGGAAGTGAATGCTCCTTGAGAATATGAACAATAATTAGTACAAATAATGCAATTACTTGAAAACTATTCAATCGTAGTAATTTCCAATAATTAAACTGACAAAAGGAACCCTTGTCCAAGTTAGTAGTGCTGCACTATTAATAGTCATTTACCTATAACGGTCGTTAGCTTCCTCCTGTAATGAATAGATAGTGTTATTGAGATCCACTTGATGACTGAACGTATTAATACTCCTCAAGTGTAATTCACGTCAGAGCAATGGTACATTAGTGGCTAAATTGCGCTGCTGCCTTGTACTGTATCAGAAAACCATAATTTCAGTGTCGAGTAAAGTCAATCCCAGTAGTTGACTTCCTTTATGAAGCATGCTTGTACTTGGTATAATTTTACCTAATTACTCAGGCAACTGTTTTCTTTTAGGTAATTGCAATTTACTCGACTGCTAATAAAACGCTAGTTCGATTCCCGTTTGTTATGGTACTCCTTCCTTTCTATACAAATGTTCAGAGAAATAGAAACAGTCCGAAACATTTACTATTATACGCATGATCAAGATCAATCAAAATCCTTTCACAGGGAGCAGCATTACCGATGCGTTGCTAAAAGCCGATAGCGTTACAGAATGTCGTGCAACTATGGTCTGAGTCGGAGATTGCTGGGTTTTGTACGACAGTAGTGTGCTGGGTGTCCCATGTACCGCAAAGGATTAAGGCGGTACGTTTAATCGTGTGTTCTACGGCTATTTCTGCTGTATAACGAGGGCTTACATTTCTAGTTATGCAGCCTGTTGTGGATACTATTGGCGACAAATCAGTTTTCTGTTAACATTTTGCTGCTAACGGTTGTAACCGCATCATAAAATAGACTCTCTTAGAAACAGTTGTAATTCGTATGTAGATCGAACCATTTTTCACTTCGCCATAACCTTTATGATTATATGAATGTCACATGCGCCTCCCGGGCAAAAGGATGTAGAATAAGGTATTTCTGTGTGATATAAACAGAGTAATTTTAAAGCTCCGCATTACAGTGACGAATATTCAATTATAGATGCACTTAGAATCTGGTGCTTAAGTATGCTGAAAGGGTACACATTTTTTTTTCTTTTTAAAATAGGGGTGGGGCATGCTGTTAGCACACGACGTTTGATCTAATTTTATATCGAGCGGTATATGAGACTTGTGTAAAGTTCTAGTGCTGTATGATTGACTAAATTAAAACGTGTGTCTACTGTGTTATATTTTAAAAAATAGTGCTGCACACTAGTTTCTCAGTGGCGCCATAATTTTCTCACAACTTGGTAAAATCCTGTGGGTCTCTGCCGTTGGTGATATGGGTGTGCAGAAACTAATTATGGTTGTTTTCAGATTATCTGGTGAAATGTGTGATATAATGCAACGAACGTTAATATCTGCGGTGAAAATTCTCGGCAGTAGTAGTCCGGTGGCATTTTCCGGTGTATGCTGGGTGGCTGTTGTCTACGTAACGGCTGTGAATCTACCTGGGGCGCCTGGGTTGTCAACCAAGCGGCGGTCAAAATAAATTTACCAACCCTTGTCAAGTGTTGATAATGTAATGCAATAAACAGTTGTTAATACTACGTCGTTGTGACAGTAGGTGACATGCTTTCATTGACACGTGTGCGAAGCTGGACGTAAATTGCAAAAAATTCTTTAGTTGCTGTTTCATGCTACGTAGAAAATTTTGCCCGTTATACTGAGTTGTGTAAATAATTATTATACTTTCACGGTTTTTCTGGTCGAACAGATATCAGTAAATTTCAACTGTGTAAATGGTCGTTATGCTTAATGTTTTTTTTTAGTTATGTGATTTCAAGTAAATTAAAATTCTAAATGGGGTAATTCCATTTAGTTGCAAGTTTCAGTGAATTATTTTATTGGAAGTTGTTTGATAAATATCCACTGGGGCATAAAATCCACAGAAGTTGTACTCAAAAAGCAAGACGATGTTTAATGATATAATAATTTGCAATCACTGGTGAATGTTTAATTTTAATAAGAATGTGAATCAGTCCGCCTTTGTTGCATCCGGACATTTCACCAGATAATCCATATGACCTTCTGGTACAGTTGTATATATAAAATAAAACAATTCCTTCTGTATATCGTTTTTTACCTAATACATTGGCATGAATAGCTCTTAAAATTTATAAATACATACTTCATTTCATGTGTCATTTTTAACATTAACTTTCATTATAGATAATTATGTAACTAATAGATAATTATGTAACTAATAATGTTGTAAAGCAATGCCGCTATAGTCATGTCTCCTGTTGATAGATTGTTTACTTGGCAGGCACAAGAAGCCGTTGAATATCATGCCACTCTAAATTTTGTCCATGTTAGGTCATCGTATCTAGTTACTGCTTTATTTTGTTTAACTTCATGGTTTTCCTGACTATTTTCGACGTACTTACTAAAGATACATTTCACACTTATTTAACGTGGTGTGCATTCCTCTATCAAAATAAAAAAATAAACAAGTGTTGTGGAAATATGTTGCAACTACATTGCACGCTTTACATTTCGCGCTCATCCAGCTATTTTACATTCCTTATAGTTTTGTGATTATTATAGTCGCATCCTTCTACCAAGACATTTAGTCAAATTTGCGAGGTTTGCTATGCAGTACAGCACTTCATCCACATGCGCTCGCCTGGACCTTCCGCGTATCTCATATTCTGTATACCGGCGGACAGTAAGGGCACGTAAATCTCTTCTGGTCGAGCAACGACGGACGCCCGCTGGGTCCACACGCCTACGCCCGCACCCACGCACAGAGAAAGTTGGTCAGTTGCGTAGTTTATAGCAGCGCTATGCTAAGAGCACAAATTTCTTTTGAGGACAGCCTTGACGGGCAGGGCGTCACGATTCTATGCGTCTGAACGGTCCTCGCACAATTTTCTGGGATGCTAGAGGCCTTGTAGTTAGGTGCTCTGCACACATTCTTAGCACAGTGTTAGTAGGCATTCGGAAACTGTGCAGTATCGCCGAGAAATGGGCCATCTGCACAATGAAGGTACGTGTATATAATTAGTTTAATGATTTATCGTAGTAATATTTGCATAATGATAAACTGCAAAGTGTCTTTTATTTGTTCAAGTCACGGAGACCTAGCGAACGCTGAAGGCTGTTCTTCGTACGGCACGGGATATCACGTCGCCGTATTCAGGCACTCAACTGGTCGACATCCGCCCACCACAACGGAAGTCTGAAGCTGCGCCACGTCTCATGCGACAGTTATGATTAGACAGTGAAATAACTGAACCATAGCGACTGTGATGTAATCTGTTAATACTGTATGTAATCTCTGTTTCATCCACGCTAGACTCAAGCTCTGTTTTACTACACAAGTTAAGATTTTTAATACGCAGCATAATACTGTAATCTCTGGTGGTAAAATATACCCAGTTGAAGTTATTGAGAAAATAATGACTAATCATTGAATTACCCATATTATTCAACGCTCCTGCTTAGAAGTTTATTTTCAAACACACTTGTAATGAAAATGATACTGAAGCACCAAAGAAACTGGTATAGGCATGCGTATCGAAATACAGATATATGTAAAAAGCAGAATACGACGCTGAGGTCGGCACCGCCGCTATAAGACAACAAGTGTCTGGCGCAGTTGTTAGATCGGTTGCTGCTGTTAAAGTGGCAGACTATCAAGATTTATGTGAGTTTAAAGGTGGTGGTACAGTCGGCACACGAGCGATGGGACAACGCATTTCCGAGGTAGCGTTGAAATGGGGATTTTCCCGTAAGACCATTTCACGGATATACTGTGAATATCAGAAATCGGTAAAACGTGAAATCTGCGACATCCTGGAAGAATGTGCCAACGACGACTGAAGAGAATTGTTCAACGTGACAGAAGGGCAACCCTTCCTGCTGCACATTTCAATGCTGGGCCACTAACAGATGTCAGCGTGCGAACCATTCAACAAAACATCACCGACATGGGCTTTCGGAGCCGAAGGCGCACTCTTGTACCCTTGATGACTATTCGACTGCCTCGCCTGGCACCGTCAACACTGACATTGGACTGTTGATGAGTGGAAACATGTTGTCTGGTCAGAATAGTCTCATTTCAAATTGTATCGAGCGAATGCACGTGTAAGGGTGTAGAGACAACCTCATGAATCCATTGTTCTTGCATGTCAGCAGGGGTTGTTCAATCTGGTGGAGGCTTTATAATGGCGTGGGGCGTGTGCAGTTGGAGTGATGTGTGTCCCCTGATACGTCTGGATACGACTCTGACAAGTGAGATGTGCGTAACCATGGGCAATTCCAGCAGGACAATGCGACACCCCTCACGTCCACAATTGCTACAGAGTGGCTCCAGGAGCACTCTTCTGAGTTTAAACACTTCCGCTGGCCAACAAACTCTCCAGACATGAATCTTATTGAGCATATCTGGGATGCCTTGCAACGTGCTTTTCGGAAGAGATCTCCACTCCCTCGTACTCTTACGGATTTGTGGACAGCCCTGCAGGATTCATGGTGTCAGTTCCCTCCAGCACTACTTCAGACATTAGTCGAGTCCATGACACGTTGTGTTGTGCCACATCTGTATGCTCGCGGGGGCCCTACACGATATTAGGCAGGTGTACCACTTTCTTTGGCTCTTCAGTTTACGATCAAATGATTACATGCTGCTTGCAGCGCGTACAAGTGATGATGTTTCTACTGATGACTGAGGACTACGCTACGTCAGTATTTACTTCATTTGCAGAGTAATAGGCAGAGCTATTACAAGTCGTATGGTTTTTAGGTTGGGTAGTACCTCCAAATGGAAGCGCCATCACAGAATTCACCAACAGTGTTTTTGATAAACAAATCATGACAGATGTTATGACTTGCAACCAAATAGCTCCGCTTCGTTCGACACCCGAACCCATCTATCCTCCTTCAAAATATTGTTCATGGTTCAGTATTTTATCTTATTAGCTATAAAGGCAGATTTTTATAAAGACAGCTTTTTCCATGGGCCCAATTTCATTCTAAAGGTAGCTGTTATTGTTCTTACTGTAGGTAGAGCTATTACAAGTCGTATTGTTTTTAGGTTGGGTAGAACCTCCAAGTATATGTGGTAAGAGGAAGCCATTAGAACTCCGTTTCCTCTGGGCAGATGTAGAAGTCTGGATGCGTGGAAGCAAAAAAGTCAATCTATACTGACAGGCGTAGTCTACTTAGTGGTGCAATACGACCGTGCAGAAAACTTCAGCTGGTAAATTGCGTGACATGCGTATGGAAAGACTGTTTGACGCACAGAAAAAAAAACAAAAAAAAGAACAGTATTCTGTTGTGTGTAGATATTAAGGTACCACAAGCAAAAATGTCTGCACTTAAGCAATTACACCTTGTATATTGTGAAACGTCTTTAAATTGTGAGATGTGCTAAAAGCAAGAAATGATATAATTGGTATAAAAATATTTCGACCTGTGCACTACAGAAAAGTATCGTGGTATTTCAAAGAAGGGAACGAACTGTTGAATGACTGAGTACGAAAGGTATTAATTCCGATAATCTGAAGGTGATATAATGCATTTTAATGTATGATGTTAACGTAAAATAATGGTAACACACTTGACTTGGTTGCGAAAATAATTTTATTTATCACCACAGGAGGGAATGAAATAACAAGCAACAAGATACATTGAACTGATTAACAGATACAGATTTTATGGCGAGATTCCCCCGAGAAGCGTCATGAGATAACATAAATAAAATTATTTTGGCGACCAGGACAAATGTATTAGCATTTAGTGTCAATATGGTCGCAGATCTCTTGAGAGGCTTTCATCTAAGGTGATAAAATGTGGAGGACTTTTAATTTCGAATGTAACTGCTAGAACTTAGATGAGCTCCCATGGAGGTATAATAAGACGATATGGCGTTACAGACTTGCGTTGTACATTGCTTTGCAGCCAGCGCTGCCACGTTAGATGCCACAAAACGTTAGCAGACTACTGTCCACGATTGGTGGCTGTTTTTTAACTTCTGTCGTGCGCATGTGCACGAGTCAGTTGTTTTAGATAAAAAATATTACAGTACTTTCTTGAATAACATAACGTCAAGGAACTACACTCGTGGAAATGGAAAAAAGAAGACATTGACACCGGTGTGTCAGACCCACCATACCTGCTCCGGACACTGCGAGAGGGCTGTACAAGCAATGATCACACGCACGGCACAGCGGACACACCAGCAACCGCGGTGTTGGCCGTCGAATGGCGCTAGCTGCGCAGCATTTGTGCACCGCCGCCGTCAGTGTCAGCCAGTTTGCCGTGGCATACGGAGCTCCATCGCAGTCTTTAACACTGGTAGCATGCCGCGACAGCGTGGACGTGAACCGTATGTGCAGTTGACGGACTTTGAGCGAGGGCGTATAGTGGGCATGCGGGATGCCGGGTGGACGTACCGCCGAATTGCTCAACACGTGGGGCGTGAGGTCTCCACAGTACATCGATGTTGTCGCCAGTGGTCGGCGGAAGGTGCACGTGCCCGTCGACCTGGGACCGGACCGCAGCGACGCACGGATGCACGCCAAGACCGTAGGATCCTACGCAGTGCAGTGGGGGACCGCACCGCCACTTCCCAGCAAATTAGGGACACTGTTGCTCCTGGGGTATCGGCGAGGACCATTCGCAACCGTCTCCATGAAGCTGGGCTACGGTCCCGCACACCGTTAGGCCGTCTTCCGCTCACCCCCCAACATCGTGCAGCCCGCCTCCAGTGGTGTCGCGACAGGCGTGAATGGAGGGACGAATGGAGACGTGTCGTCTTCAGCGATGAGAGTCGCTTCTGCCTTGGTGCCATTGATGGTCGTATGCGTGTTTGGCGCCGTGCAGGTGAGCGCCACAATCAGGACTGCATACGACCGAGGCACACAGGGCCAACACCCGGCATCATGGTGTGGGGAGCGATCTCCTACACTGGCCGTACACCACTGGTGATCGTCGAGGGGACACTGAATAGTGCACGGTACATCCAAACCGTCATCGAACCCATCGTTCTACCATTCCTAGACCGGCAAGGGAACTTGCTGTTCCAACAGGACAATGCACGTCAGCATGTATCCCGTGCCACCCAACGTGCTCTAGAAGGTGTAAGTCAACTACCCTGGCCAGCAAGATCTCCGGATCTGTCCCCCATTGAGCATGTTTGGGACTGGATGAAGCGTCGTCTCACGCGGTCTGCACGTCCAGCACGAACGCTGGTCCAACTGAGGCGCCAGGTGGAAATGGCATGGCAAGCCGTTCCACAGAACTACATCCAGCATCTCTACGATCGTCTCCATGGGAGAATAGCAGCCTGCATTGCTGCGAAAGGTGGATATACACTGTGCTAGTGCCGACATTGTGCATGCTCTGTTGCCTGTGTCTATGTGCCTGTGGTTCTGTCAGTGTGATCATGTGATGTATCTGACCCCAGGAATGTGTCAATAAAGTTTCCCCTTCCTGGGACAATGAAGTCACGGTGTTCTTATTTCAATTTCCAGGAGTGTATTTTCAGTAATTTTTCTGCTATTCTAAACTTACTTGATCCCGTAATACGACGAATTTCACCTCATTAATGTAACTTCGTTTCTGTTATACGTTGCGATTGACCAAGAAGATAAATATATGATGTAAAATGGCTGCTTTTGCGATCCAGCATTTTCCTTAATACTAATTAACGAAACTGAGGTTCGATCTATGTTCTCTGCCCGAAAATGCTAAGAACGTATTTTGTATGTTGGATCGGTTTCCAATCTTCCCTTCTCATAGCGTTCGAATAGGGATGACAGGAACTCGCAGTTCATATGAAGGAAATGCAGTCACTACAGTAAAAGCAAACAGCGCAGCCCAAATTCATGTGTCAAAAGAAAACATTAAATGAACACTCAACTTATGAGTGAAATGTGACTCCTTTACACTTTAAATTATAATCAGAATTATTAGCTCACCTTCAAATGACAAAAGCTGGAATTCCGGTTGAAATCTTCTAGCAGATGCTCGTGCTCGGGGCAACTAACATAGCGGACATCTGATTCAAATTTGGGACACCTCCGTGTAAGCGCCGGTCTGAATATTATGGTTAGTTATCTAAGTAATGAACGGGATCATCAGCTACATTACGATGACTTCTGGCAAATACTATCGAGAATAAGTTTTCCTTACTGTTCATTTTCCTCTTCGAATTAGGGGAACCTACAAACATTTTCAGAGGTAACAAGCCTGAAATATCAGACGCAGTTGTTGAATGACCTAGTAGCACACGGTCAATTCATACTCAAAATATGTATAAGAGAACCCATTTCACCACGCTTTATATTTTTCATATACACCAGCAGACATGTGCTGGTGCATGGCAGAGCGTACTTACTAATGAGCCACACATTAGAGTTTCTTCTTGTTCCGTTTGGGTATGGAGTGCGGTAAGAATGACTGCTCGAATGCTGCGGTGCACACTGTAATTAGTCTAAATTAGTTTCATCCTGTTTCCTCAGACCCTACGGGAGCTTCATGTAGGTGTCTGCATGTGACGTCTGAAGCGGTGCTTGCGCTATTTTCGCGGAGACGTAAGCTTAATTGAAGATGGAGGCCAGATTTGAGGTTAATATTGTGTTTAAGCTCCGTAAAGAAGAGGAAAATAAAATGCAGTTAGTACATTTTTACCTCAAAGGCTTCAGCTTCGTGTTCTTGACTATCAGACAACTAAGCGAATCAGTAGACGGACTTGTTAGACTGCTAGTGACCGATCACATTATTACCATTCTCACAGATAATATTACACTGTAAGAGGTCCGAGCAGATGTAATTTCGATGTATTGCTCACGCGCTGCCTGCGATATGTAAGGTATAAGAGAATCTCAGACCAGAGAGCAGTGTTCACTGCAGTAGGAACTGTGTAGCTGTAGGAGTAAGTTGTTGCTAGCTAGCAGTCTGGTCTGGTGTATCGTGTTGGCTGGGCCGGTCGTGGTGCAGCGATGCCGGAGCCTGAGCATTATTGTATAAGGTAAAAGCAGCCTCGCGCATATGTAGTGTTGTTATCTCAAGTCCCATGTAAGTGTTTTAAAAATGTACTACTAATAATCTTTCTCATAAAAAGTAACTTTTAACAACCATTCATTTCAATTTAAAGAATTTACTAATTTCTCCAATCCATGATCATCCCGATTATTGCAAAAGAAAAATCAGTTGTTTCTTTTCATAAATGACAAATCTATCGGCGAGCATTGCACAGGGCTGTGCCAGAAAAAATTATTGTAAGAGCAGATATATATGCGTCATCCGGCGACTTCATTGAGGTAAGAATTTTTCTTTTTTATTCAGAATGATCTTTCAGGGCCATGACGCACCACTGCTGACGTCCAAAATTTACCAGGTTAAATTCACAGTCAATTATTGAAAAGTTATAAGTGAGCGACAATTTAATTGAGAGCTTAGTTACATCGTATTATTAGTAGGTTAAGGAATTTATTTGTTGGGCAGTTACACTAAATGCGAATAATATTCATATTTTTTTATTTTTTGTGGGGAGGTTACACTTTTTCTGTTGGGAGGTTACACTTGGCGACAACCGGCCAGGATCGTATTTTCTTTGCGAATTTCTGAGAGGTAGTCAGTTATATATCTGCTCTTATTTACTTAATTTTAAATGTAGTTTGCATCTGGCGCAACGCATTTACTAACTTGTCACTCTATCTTTCACAGGTCATCGGCGATTTCTTGCTCTTTGTTGTAATTGTATTTGTTCCATTTTTGCTTTGTTTTTGTTTCATTTTCTGCTTAATTTTGATTTGTGAAAATGCCGCGAAAAACTGTTAACAGTACATCGCGATGTGCAATGAGTGAAATAGCCGACTCGAATAATTTGACCGGTCATACTAGCGACAGTCAGTGTAATAGTGATAATCCTCTAATTACAGATAATCATTGCGTGCCGATTACTAGTAATGATGTTGATCCTAATGATGAACAAACAAATTCAATTATGTCCACAGTAAATGTAACAATTGATGACGCGGCACGTTCCGTTACAATGAACGCTGCCCAGTTTGACACACCCGATTTGCAAAATTTGCATAGTGAACAGATACATTTTTCTCACGAAGATGAACAATGTAGTGAAAATACGTCAGATTTGTTTGATTCCGAGGTAGTGAGCCACAGTGCACATCCAACTGGCAAACCTTTTCTAGAATCAGACAATGACCAAATGGTTACACAAAACGTGACGCAAGCAGATACACCATCACACAGCATAGAGAATAGAGTAACTAATTTTGGCATGGGTCAAGTTATGGCATTATTGCTACAAATTAGTCAATCGAACAAACAACTTAAGGAAAAACAAGATAACCTTAATGAATCGAATAAACAACTTAATGAAAAACTAGACAACAATTCCAAACATTTGAATGAAAAACAAGAAAACAATGTCAAACAGCTTAGTGAACACATTACAGACGTTGCCGTGCAATGTCATGATACTAAAGAACAATTACGTGAGGAAATTAAGGCTTGTGCTAGGAACAGTAGTGAAGAAATTAGATCTGTGGCACAAGAATTAAGTAATACACATGTAGCCAAAACAAAATTACTTAGAGATGAAATTAGTGCAGTCGCTAAACAATGTTCTGAAAACGCAACACAGTTACGCGACGAGTTTAAATTAATGTCATCAGAACTTTCACGCACACTGGATGCGAAAGTAGACACGAAATTTGAACAACAAAACAGCCAAATTGACGAACGTTTTAATCACCACCTACAAAGCAGTGAAACGCGTTACCGCAAATTTATACAGGAACAGAATAAAGTAAAGAAATAAGTCATGGAAACAATTACGGCACAGAGGCATGAAGATAAGCGTAAAATGTTTACGAAGGCAAAAATATACGTAGACAACAATATTGCTACAGTATCAGATGAAATCAAACAGCTGAACACCGAATTGCATGATGAAATCTCCGATCTTAAAACAAAAACAGACACACACACAGTAGCCTTTCAGACAGTGACCAACAGACTTGAACAATTAGAATTAATACAGGATTCTGATGCCATCAAAGTAGACGTTAAGAAACTGAACAAAACTACACGTAAAATACAAAAACAAATTAATGCTTGTGACACTAAAAACGACGATCACGTAAAAGCACTGACTGAAAAATATGATGAATTGGCCAGTCGTATTGACGTTATCGAAAATAACCATGATACCAAATCAACCGATACGTCACCAATTTCTTTCAATCAAACACCCGAATTCCAAAATTTACAGCAGACAATCAGTGAGATAAGTTCGTCCAATAATACATTGCGTAGAAAAGTGTCGTCTTTACAGCAAGAAGTGACAGAAATGAAAATTGTTTCAGCCTCTAACACGTCACAGCATACGCCACATTGTGAACATTTGTCACATTCACACAGCCAATGTAATTTAGGTAATTTACAGAGTGTACGTGACTTAGATTCCGAACAGTCACAGACAAACAGATTATCATACAATCCTGAACCTGTTCAGACATACAGAGACGATAATTTTGATTAGAAGCACTTTCTATCCGTGAGAAAATGTAAGGAATTTAAGAATGACAGAACGCAGATTCACCCCTTGGATCGGATGCAACAATTTAGCTTTGTTTTTCCACCAACTTTGCCCGTAACACACAAACTTGAATTTATTTGCAGTTTTTTGGAAGGCGAACCGGCAAGTCGTATGAGACCGATCGCGAGACAATGCTACTCGGTAGAAGAATTTCAGAATGCTTTTCTGTCAGCGTATTGGTCGAAGACGACACAGCGCGGAATCAAGGATCAATGAATTAGCTTACCGAATTACGAGAACTCAAATTTTCCCACTATCACGCAAATTTTTGAACACATGGTACCACAAAACCAATACTTAAGTGAGCCATACAGTGAATCAGCACTTATCCAATTATGTATTTCTAAATTACCACGATCATTAAGAGTATCACTTTTAACAGATCAGCAGAAAGAAAATATTTCGGCATTCAGAGATCTGTTACAGATTTTGGAAGTTCAGCAATCAGACTATTCCCTCATTAACAAAAATTTTTCACATCATAACCAAGGCAAACCAACATACAGTAATTACGATCAGCCACGCTATTTCAATAGCAAAGGTAATAGATGCTCCATGAACGATAACCACCAGAACTTTAATAACAGACAAAATTTTATTTATCAGTATCGACAAAATTATCAGCAACTGGAAACAAATTTTGGTAACAATAGAGGTTTTTCCCCACAACAACAACAAAACCAGTCGGTTAGCACACCTAATCAACAATGCAGTCTGCTAGGTCAACCAAGCTTTAATGTTTCGCTGCCTGCACGTATAGCGTCGGCTCCACCAAATAGTAACGCACCGCAACAAGGAAATCAGTACGTACAGAAAACACATCATTTCAATTCCTATCGCAATGCGCCGTATAGCAATGACTATCATGACAGACGTAAAAGTAATGAGCACAATTTTCAGCGTACATTTAATAACAGTAGGTCTTACCAGCAGCAAAATAATCCGCAACAACAGATTATCATGAATGAACCAGACAGTAGGTATCATCCCGAACCTAATGCATCAAGACGAAATAACAGAACAGTACAAATAGTCGAAATGCCACAGCATCCTCCCGCAAATAACAGCACGTCAGATAGAATTTGACTACATACAGTACAGACTGAATCTTTCAGCAACGTAAGCACTACTTTTGACACGTGGAATGTTGTTCACGAAAATGTTATTACTTTTGACGACATCCGAGACACTCTTTTACATGAAAAACCAGTTATACAAAAAACCATTTCCCACCCTGTTATTGAAGTAAAGATTGGATCATCCAAATTTTCAGCAGTAATGGATTCTGGATCACCTATGTCAGATACAAATGAAGAAACTTTCAACGAATGCAACAAAGAAATTATTTATCCTACGTTACCATTAGGCAAAACTAAAGTAACAGGAGCAGTATCTGGTAAAGGAGTAGATGTAAAATTACAGACACACTTATCATTTTGTATTGCAGGTCATACGTTCCACTCAAATTCTTGGATTGTTCCCTTACTGACAACAGACGTTATTTTAGGTAAGAGTTTTTTGGTACAACACGAAGCAGTTATTGATGGTTCAAATGGCTCTGAGCACTATGGGACTCAACTGCTGAGGTCATTAGTCCCCTAGAACTTAGAACTAGTTAAACCTAACTAACCTAAGGACATCACAAACATCCATGCCCGAGGCAGGATTCGAACCTGCGACCGTAGCGGTCTTGCGGTTCCAGACTGCAGCGCCTTTAACCGCACGGCCACTTCGGCCGGCTAGCAGTTATTGACTTTCAAAATTCCTATTTAATGTTAAAGGATGAAAATGTACAACTGGGATTAGAATTTCAGCTCTCTTTATCTGCAGAAGAACAAACAATTAATCGGACAGAGGTCATTTCTGCATCACGTAACGTAAACTGTCATTCCACAAGGTTCACCGATACGTACGTACACAACTATAATACACCAGACGAAGCCGACTATGACGTTATACAAATGATTTCTGATAAGGTTAAACAGAGCAGTGCAAATACAGACGACGAACGCACGCAACTACGTAAAATTCTTCTACAGCAAGCTCCGGTTTTTGACAACATCCCTGGTACTATGTCCGGTTTTATGTATGAATTTCAAGTTAAACAGCACGACACATTTAAAGCCAAACATTATCCCATTCCATATATTCATAGAGAAAAAGTTAAGAAAGAATTGCAAGCTATGCTTAACCAAGGAATTATTGAACCGGCAGTTAGTCCGTACATAAACCCGCTCCATATTGTTAAGAAAAAGGATGGTTCACTTCGCCTCGTACTTAATTCGCGTCATGTGAACGATATTATTATTAATGAAACACATCGCCCACAAACACTAGAAGAACTTCTACAGAAATTTCATGGTACTGCTATTTATTCCACGTTAGATTTGAAATCGGGATTTTGGCAAATTCAGCTCCATCCGAACTGCAGAAAGTACACAGCATTTCTCTGTTTTGGTGATTGTTGTCAATTTTGAAAATTACCGTCCGGTTTAACAATTTCTTCAGCTGCATTTATTCGCGGTTTGAATACTATACTTCCGACAGAACTTAAAGACAGAATCACAACGTATGTAGACGACATCCTTATTGCAGAAGCTAACTGGTCTGAACACAATCTGATTCTTGAACAACTGTTACAAACTTTTCGTGCACAAGGACTTACAGTTAATCTTAGCAAATCGCACTTTAGTAAAACTTCCGTAAAATTTCTTGGACATGTAATTTCAGCAAAAGGCATTGCGTCTGACCCGGAAAAACTTCAAGCTTTACGTGACATTACTGTTCCTACTGAGGGGCGGCGGTTAGTAAATATGCTTGTTAAAAATGTTTGTTTGAAAGGAGAAACATTTCATTTCCCGGCCGATTAACCATATGTGCGGCGGCGGGTGGAATTATTGTTGTTAAATGTTCCTATTATTTAGAATGTTATTTATGCTGTCTTTCGCCGTTCTCAACACTGGCTCTCTAACTACAATATTGGCAACCAGAAAGTGATTAGCAAAACGTGAAGCCTGCAATTAGAATTCCTAGTGCCCACTTCATCTGAGAATACACTTATAGTTACAGCTTAGAGCTCTGAGGAATTAGATTGTCCGGGATTTATAATCAAAAACGGTCGTGAAAAAAAAAAAAAAGGTTCTGTATTCTGAAAGTCACAGATGAAAACAAAAGAATCCACACAATCTAACTAACAGAGCAGTTCAGAGTATAATGCGCTGATGCAACTATAAATGTCCAAATTAAATGTTTGAATGAATGCTCGCCATAATTTGATGATTAGGTTCATCAAACGCCACGCTAAATAATGGTAGAATGTTTGTCCAGCGGCGGCACGTGAAAATACGACATACGCAAACTGAAGATCGATAATTAAAGTCAACCCAGAATTAACACTTCACTCGAAAATGATTTCATGGTTACGCGTATTCCGAGTAACTTAATACAGCATCCGAGGCTGTTTGTAGCAATGATACCGACGCGACGCGACTCCCGACACAGATGGCGTGATATTCATCGTCTGGAGAGAACTGGGGCCTTGCTTCCTCGCGCAGCGTTCTTATATATAAAGCCGCGGTGCGGACGGCTAAGGGAACGCCTGATCAAATCGGCTCTCCCGACTAGCCGCTGGGCTAGTAATGCACCACATTAAGTCACTGAATAAATGATAGCTTCTTTTGCTGATGGCCGATGAAGCTCTCAATTTAAATGTGCATTCAGCACACAGGTAAGTAATAATAATAAAATTTTGATGTGGCTAAGTTAAATATTTTGGGCGAGAGAATTAATTTAATTACACTGCACGCAGTAGACGAGCTCTGAACTGGCCCTTTGGAGATCGCTATCGCTATAATTTTATAGGTATTCAAATGAAACTTCTCACATCCTTATGCTGATAGCGGATCTCCATTCTACTTAAATATAAACATCCTAGCCTTATTTATTAGCCTACTTAATCTATCTTGCTTCCTTAAGTTTTAAGACGAAAACCAGAAAATCATGAATTTCCACTAAAATTTTAATTTGTGTAATCCAAAGTACTGTTTTTATTAAATTATTATGAAAGATGAATCTAAATATAAATTTTTAACTTTCTAGCTCTTTTCTGTTGCGCCAATGATTTTTACAGAAAAACTTCCAAATTTCGATAATGGCTAAAGTTATCGAACTGATATTCAACACACATTAATTTAGTAATACTCCTGACATGCTAGAAATGTTTTAGGTTATTTGCTTGATTTTTAAAGTATTGCGCAACATTTATGACGTCAGAGCTAGTTGCAGAGGACTAGGCTGGCACACAATGGAAAGACTGATGTGAATTTATTACGGCGTGAGTAGGCTGCTTCCCTACACTACGACGAAGAAACAACTACGCAGCTTTTTGGGTTCAATTAACTTTTTCCGTAAATTTATTCATTACTCTGCTTTAGACACCCCTAGATTATGCCAACTAACAGGTAAAAACGCTATTTAGTCCTGGGAAAGCCAAGCACAGCCTGAATTTGTCAATCTGAAACAAGCTTTGTTGAATGCACTACTTTTATCACACCCAGATCCAACCACAAATTTTTCCATTGCCACTGACAGTTCTAACACCGCTTTAGGCGTACACATTTTTCAGGAAATTGAAGAAGATAGTACTACAGTTATTAAAAATATCGCCTTTGCGAGTCGCATTCTGTCACCTGCTGAACGCAATTATTCTGTTACAGAACTTGAAACATTATGTGTTGTATGGGCATTTACGAGATTCAGGCATTTTCTTTATGGAAGACATACGACCGTTTACACAGATCATAGAGCTATACAGTTTTTACATTCCGCAAAATTTACACACGACAGCTTAAGCAGATGGAAACTTTATTTACAGGAATCTAATTTTACAATTGTTCACATACCCGGAACACAAAATGTTGTAGCAGACGCACTATCCCGTTCTCTCAGCAACAATCAGCAAGTCATTGCAACCAACTTCTGCCAAGCAAATTCTAGCGTCATGTATATTCAACAAGTCGCATTCGAAAATTTCATTTCATCGTCATTACGAGATATAGCACAAGAGCAGAGCAAAGACAACGTATGGAAAGAAATTAAACACCTTTGGCAAGATAGGAATAATGATACCATCAGAAACCTTTACACTGTACGCAATAACATTCTGTTTCGCCGCTCTCACCCTGACAGCAACAACTGGTTATCATGTATTCCTGACGAGCTTGTTAACAAATTAATTTGGTATACTCATTTAAGTTACGCACATTATGGAGCCAGTAAATGTTTTCTTATACTGAGGCAGAACTGTTATTTTGCGAACATGGAGAAACGTGTTCGACGAGTTTCAGCGTCATGTAAAATCTGCCAGAAAGCTAAATCAGACACGACTTCACATATTCATCCGTTACATCCCATTCTACCCGTTAAATTGAGACACATGGGCGCTGTAGACATTTTTGGTCCGATTCCCAGATCTAATAGAGGTTTTTGCTACATCTTTGTCGGTGTGGAACTCACTTCGAAATTTGTTACCTTCATTTCGTTACGCAAAGCTACTGCTAAAACTATTTCGAATGCATTTGTAAAACATTTTTTATTCCATGTAGGACATGTATTGAAAGTAATTTCTGACAATGGACCACAATTTCGATCTGCAATATGGACACGTATGTTACGAGTTAGAAACATTTATCCGATCTATATATCCAGGTACCACGCTTCTTCGAACCCTTGTGAACGACTAATAAAAGAAATTGGTAAACTATGTAGAATATACTGCCATAAAAACCTATTGATTGGGACACACACATACTCTCATTCCAGGATGTAATTAACTCCATACCAAGTGAATCTACTATGCTATCTCCGACTGTTATACTGAAAAATGTTGAACCACCTAACAAAATTAAAGAATTAGTATCCTTTCCTACATCTCGTCGACCACGCCACCATGAAATAATTGACATTGCACTCAGCAACATCCAACGTGCCGCAGAGCGCCGGAGAAGACAGCAAAAACAGGTTTGTACACGCCGTGTCTTTCACATTGGACAGAAGATATTAGTATGTACACACTATTTATCCAACAGAGGAAAGAGTAGATGCAGTAAATTTGAGCTTCTATACGCAGGTCCATACAGCATTCGCAGCATTCCTCACCCCAATGTAGTAGACGTCGAAACTTTGAGAACCAGAAAAAAGCAAGGGCAATCACCATGTCTCCCAATATTAAACCCTTTATTGAATGAACATACTTTACGATTTATCACACTGTAATGAGATTTCCTGATATTTATATGAGCACTTAAGCAATTATATCTATGTGACTACTTACTGATAATGATCGTATATTTTTCTTGGCAAGTGCCCGGCAGGTTAAGGTTAGCAGGTCGCTTTTCTTGTCGTTAGACATTAGACCGTGCACATTTTCAATTTTTTGTGTATGTATGATTGTTTTCCTATCGAAAGTAGATTTTTCTCTGTGTGCACTAACTAAGAAATCTTTAAGATGTAACAAGCAAGTTGACTTCGACATTTTTGCCTTATGATATCTCAATATCTTGACTATTCTATATTTTTTGCTACTACGTTATGATACTGTGTGTACATTTTTTGCGCTTGAAAACTGTCTATGTTTTTGACATAATACGTTTTCTGTCATGCTATGCTGTATGCTTAGTTGTATCACTAGAAAGTTTTTATCTAATGGGTGTATGATTTAAATGCAAGATATTAATCCTTATTCATCATTTTCAGAAAGCAATAACGTGTACAAGAAATAAATTAAACAAACCACAGTGGTTTACTCTGAAATGGAAATTTTACCATCGGAATGAACGAAAGAAAGTGCAATAACTTGTCATGAAGAGTAAATGGATCAGAATTAACAAGCATTAACCAGAATATACTATACACATCATATGACAGCAGTCTTGACAAATTATTTTTCTTTCAGAATACGAGGCGATTGATGCAGGCTGTCAGACAGAACTACACATGTTAATTTTAGTGATGAAAGATGCTAGAAATAAGAAACTCTATACTATGAATAGTTATATGAAGTAAATGGAAAAATGAATAATGAATAATGAAGTGTCCTTTTTTGCAGATGATAATAAATGATGATGAATAGTTATATGAAGAATATGGTAATATGAATAATGAAGTTTTTCTTTGCAGGTGATGATAGTGATGTAGTTATGGTAATATGAATAATGAAGTTTTTCTTTGCAGATGAGAATAATGATGAAGTTTATATATTTACTATTAGTTAAAAAATGCTATGTAGTTATTTAAGTATTTGTTGCAGTTCCTTTTGACAGTATGTCTTACGTCGCATGGTATAATGACTGAATGCTTTGGAAAAGACAGCTAGAGTACATACATATTGAGTACACGTTTCATTACCTATTAATTCGAAGTTCACTACTTTTTAGCATAATATGCGTTTCTTCTTTCAGCTCAATAATCCATTTTGTATTTTTTCTGGAGAAGCTACAAGCAGTTAGTCATTAAACCTGTTCTAGTACTAGCATTTTTTTATCCATTTGTGTGTATTATTCATGAATGTGATCACATATACTCTACTTGTTTCATAACCTTGCTACAGCTGACTCATGACAAATGACGTTATTAATCCTTATTTCCAGCAATAAATCAAAAGCATATATTTTCATGCCCCAGCAATTATCGATACCAACGCAATGTATTGGTAGTACAAAAAAAAATATTACCTGTCCCAGCTATTACCAGTATACAACTAAATAATGCTACCTGTTTAAGATATATTTGTAATCTTAAATATAATGCAAATTTCTCAGATGTATTGAATCCATTATATCTA
Organism: Schistocerca nitens; assembly: GCF_023898315.1. NCBI lineage: Eukaryota > Metazoa > Arthropoda > Insecta > Orthoptera > Acrididae > Schistocerca > Schistocerca nitens. Next base: position 13,788,683 of record NC_064620.1, read on the forward strand.
TGTATTATTGAACCACAGACCTTGAGTAATAGTTACAGTGTGTTACATTTTAAATATGTCCTATGTCACTTCAATGATGAGTTCTGAGCAATACTGAATGATGTTTTGTAATAATGCATAAATGCTATGCCAATAATTTCTGTAAATAATATTTTTGTTATACTTTATAAATGCTATGCCAATAATTAACTCTTGTTTTGAATGATGACTTCTGAATAATACTGAATAATGTTTTGCAAAACTATATGAATAGTTTGTAACTGGCCAATAATTGCCAATAATTACTGCATTCAGATGAGTTATGAATAGTGTTCTGTAATATTCAATATTTGCTACATGTTTAGTAACTGGTCAATGAATGCCAATGATTACTATAATTAGATGAATTATGTATAAATGCTATGCCAATAATTAAGTCATTTTGAATGATGACTTCTGAATAATGCATAAAACAATGCTTTGTAGCTGGCCAATGAGTGCCAATAATTACTATATTGAGATGACTTATGAATGATGTTCTGTAATACTCCATACATACTACTTAAATGTTGGTCTCGCGGTTCTAGGCGCGCAGTCCGGAACCGTGCGACTGCTACGGTCGTAGGTTCGAAACCTGTCTCTGGCATGGATGTGTGTGATGTCCTTAGGTTAGTTAGGTTTAAGTAGTTCTAAGTTCTAGGGGACTAATGACCACAGCAGTTGAGTCCCATAGTGCTCAGAGCCATTTGAACTTAAATTTTGTGTAAATAGCCAATGAATGCCAATAATTACTCAAATCGGTTGATAGACTAGTATAATTCTCAAAGATGACTAGCATAAGACTTAATGTCCTTCACCTTCTGACCTAAATACCAGAAATTAATGCAATATCCGTTTGTACTGTCCATCCTCATGATCATGGAGCACTATATTTGATTTTTGCACTAATTCTACGTTGATGTGAGAATATGGATTCTACAAGAATATTGTGCTGACAAATCAAGCTGTCCACCACCTTGAACGATGGAGATGTCATTACGGTCCTACTGTTTGGTGTACCTAATGTACTACCAAAATGATAACATACAATATTAATACAACATTTCAGTGTCCTGGCTACACTGATTAATACTTCGGGGTAGAGAACTTCAGATTGTCTCACTTGGTGTTGTGCTTCTGTAGAAAGTTATGGACTTTCGGTGCAACTACGTGCAACCTACTATGCTACAATAATGATGCAATCCTTCCCATTCCTTTCTTAGTTCCTAAATATGCTAAAGACTTTTACAGTGCGTGTGCACTTCATTTCAATTGTTAATATGGTCAGTCGTTCTAAATATGCTAAAGAATTTTACAGTGCGTGTCCACTTTATGTCATTGGTTAACATATTTTGTACTCAGTGCGTGTGCACTTTATTTCACTCCATGATATGTTGTAAAAATGCTAAAGACTTCTACAGTGCGTGTGCACTTTGTGTAATTTGTTAATATATATTGTATTCAGTGCGTGTGCACTTTATTTCACTTGATGGTATGTTATGTAAAAATGCTAAAGACTTATACAGTGCGTATGCACTTTGTCATTTGTTAGTATCTTTTGTACTCATTGCATATACATTTTGTCTTTTCTTGGTATATTCTGTACTCAGTGTGTGTGCACTCTATTTCATTACTTAATATGTTCTGCACTTATCAATAATGTATATACTCTGTGACTGTAGACTTAGTAACTAAATAGATTTTAGAAAAATTTGTTGCTCATGGCAAGTCAAAAAAATGGTTCAAATGGTTCGGAGCACTATGGGACTCAACATCTTAGGTCATAAGTCCCCTAGAACGTAGAACTACTTAAACCTAACTAACCTAAGGACATCACACACACCCATGCCCGAGACAGGATTCGAACCTGCGACCGTAGCAGTCCTGCGGTTCCGGACTGCAGCGCCAGAACCGCACGGCCACCGCGGCCGGCATAGCAAGTCCAATTGACTCACCATCGCTGCCAAATTTTTGCCCCCCCCCCCCCCCCCCCCAGTGGAGGGTTGTGTAAGAGGTCACAGCAGATGTAATTTCGATGTATAGCTCACGTGCTGCTGCGATATGTAAGGTATAAGAGAATCTCAGACCAGAGAGCAGTGTTGACTGCAGTAGGAACTGTGTAGCTGTAGGAGTAAGTTGTTGCTAGCGAGCAGTCTGGTCTGGTGTATCGTGTTGGCTGGGCCGGTCGTGGTGCAGCGAAGCTGGAGCCTGAGCATTATTGTATAAGGTAAAGGCAGCCTAGCGCATATATAGTATTGCTATCTCAAGTCCCATGTAAGTGTTTTAAAAATATACTAACAATAATCTTTCTCATAAAAAGTAACTTTTAACAACCATTCATTTCAAATTAAAGAATTTACTAATTTCTCCAATCCATGATCATCCCGATTATTGCAAAAGAAAAATCAGTTGTTTATTTTCATGAATGACAAATCTATCGGCCAACATTGCACAGGGTTGTGCCAGAAAAATTTATTGTAAGAGCATATATATATGCGTTATCCGGCGACTTCATTGAGGTAAGAATTTTTCTTTTTTATTCAGAATGATTTTTCAGGGCCATGACGCAGCACTGCTGACGTCCAAAATTTACCAGGTTAAATTCACAGTCAATTATTGAAAAGTTATAAGTGAGCGACAATTTAATTGAGAGCTTAGTTACATTGTATTATTAGTAGGTTAAGGAATTTATTTGTTAGGCAGTTACACTAAATGAGAATAATATTCATATTTTTTTATTTTTTGTGGGAAGGTTACACTTTTTCTGTTGGGAGGTTACAACGCATGTTACTGAAGACCGATCGGTAAAAGAATCTCAGGGATGCTTCGGTTTCATTTACAGAAATATGCAGCGAGAGAAAGCGTGTGTAATTCGATCGTTAGCCATCCGACAACTTTTCACTACCGTCTCTTGTTTTGAGCTTGAAATGAATTCTAAAAACACATTGAGCATTAGATACATGAAAGGGACTTTGTTAAGTGGTAGAACTGAAATAGGACGCGACAGTAAATACATTGAAGCGCCAAAGAAATTGATATAGGCATGCGTACTCAAATGCAGAGATATGCAAACAGGTAGAATACGGGGCTGCAGTTAGCAACGCCTATATAACATAACAAGCGTCTAGCGCAGTTGTTATACCGGTTACTGCTGCTACAATGGTAGGTTATCAAGATTTAAGTGAGTTTGAACGTGGTGTTACAGTCGGCGCTCGAGCGATGGGACACAGAATCTCCGAGGTAGCGATGAAATGGGGAATTTCCCGTACGACCATTTCACGATTCTACCGTGCATATTAGGAAACCGCAAAACATCACAACTCCGACGTCGCTGCGGCCGGAAAAATATCCTACAAGAACGGTACCAACGACGACTGAAGAGAATCGTTCAACGTGACAGAAGTGCAAACGTTCAGCAAACTGCTGCATATTTCGAAACTTACTGGCAGATTAAAACTGTGTGCCCGACCGACACTCGAACTCGGGACCTTTGCCTTTCGCGGGCAAGTGGTAGAGAACTTGGCCGCGCGAGGCAATGGTCCCAAGTTCGAGTCTCGGCACGGCGCACAGTTTTAATCTTCCAGGAAATTTCATATCAGCGCACACTCCGCTGCATGTGAAAATCTCATTCTGCTACAGATTTCAATGCTGAGCCATAACAAAGTGTCAGCGTGCGAACCATTCAACGAAACATCATCGATATGTGCTTTCGGAGTGTAAGGCTCAGTAATATACCCTTGATGACGGCACAACAGAAAGCTTTACGCCTCGCCTGGGCCCGTCAACACCGACATTGGACTGTTAATGACTGGAAAAATGTTGCCTGGTCGGACGAGTCTGGTTTCGAATTGTATGGAGCTGAAGTACGTTAGGGGTATAGAGACAACCTCATGAATCCATGGACAGTGCATGTCAGCAGGGGACTGTTCAAGGTGGTGGAGGTTCTGTAATGGTGTGGCGCGTGTGCATCGAAGTGATTCGGGTACCCTGATATGTCTAGATACAACTCTGACAGGTGAGTGACAGGTGCTGGCTGATCACCTACATCCATTCATGTCCATTGTGCATTCCGACGGACTTAGGCAATTCCAGCACGACAATGCGACGCACCACACATCCAGAATTGCTACAGAGTGGCTCCAGGGACACACTTCTGCATTTAAACTCTTTCGCTGCCCACCGAACTCCCCAGCCATGAACATTGTTGAGCATAACTAAGATGCCTTGCAACGAGCAGTTCAGAAGAGATCTCCACCCCCTCGTACTGTTATGGATTTATGGCGAGCCTTGCAAGATTCGTGGTGTCAGTTCCCTCCAACGCTACACAGACATTAGTCGAGTCCCTGCCACGTGGTGCTGCGGCACTTCTGCGTGCTCATCGGGTCCCTACACGAAATTAGGCATATGTGCCAGTTTCTTTGTCTCTTCAGTGTAGGTCATAATATCAATTAACCAACTATTTAGGAAGTGGAGTTTCACTTACAAGTAGCTTACAGAACCTCAGGAGCAAGAAAGATGATTCCTGTATGGTAGAAAAGCGAACCTCCTCCTCCTTCGTCTGTGATGCTAATTACGAGAATGTACAAAGTTCAAAAAGAGATTACACACTAGCGTGAGTCGGTAATATTATACAAACATCTCTCTCTCCGTCAAGAATTAATTTAAAGAAAACATCAGTGAAATTATGAATTGAAACAAATCTCAGTTAATTTTAACGGTAACGCCTTACGTCTATCTTCAGGTGTCTGCCGCTTCATGTGTTTGAGCATTTCCGACCCCACTCAATACCCTCCCCCTCTCCCTAAACCCCCCTCCACCCACGCACCTACGGCCCTCTCCTCCAGTCACACAAACTTGCTGCCCTTCTTCGTAAATGCTCAATATCCCAACTGAGTGCTATTTGGAATGGGTCACACACGCTTGAGAAATATTTTGGGATGGGTCGCCCACACAAGCTGAATATTCTTGGATGAGTTGCACGGTCTTTATGTAAACAATGTCCTTTCTTAACGTGATTCTATTTTCCCAGTACCCTATCAGTGCAGTACCTACGACATAGTCTATTTTGTCATTCCATTTCATAGTCGCTGGACATTCCGTGTCTACGTTTTATTAAGCGTAAAGTTTTACATGTTTGAATATTTAAAACTTGAAATCTTATCAGGATTTGTCTGAAGACTGTCCAGCTTATTTTGAGATAATACTTCACCATCGATAACTGTTTTGTTTGCAAACAGTGTGAGACTAGTAACTATGTTTCCAGAATACGTTGTTTGCACGTCACTAATGAACAATAAATTCAAAAAATGGCGCTGAGCACTATGGGATTTATCTGCAGTCGTTATCAGTCCCTTGTAACTTAGAACTACTGAAACCTAACTAACCTAAGGACATCACACACATCCATGCCCCAGGCAGGATTCGAACCTGCGAGCGTAGCGGTCGCGCGGTTCCAGACTGTAGCGCCTAGAACCGCTCGGCCACACCGGCTGCCTGAACAGTAAGTGTCCCGACAAACTTCTATCGGGCTCGCTTGGATTTATATATCTGTGAGGCATTCGGAAATATTTCAGTTAGATTTCTAAAAAAATGGCTCTGAGCACTATGGGACTTAACATCTATGGTCATCAGTCCCCTAGAACTTAGAACTACTTAAACCTAACTAACGTAAGGACATCACAGAACACCCAGTCATCACGAGGCAGAGAAAATCCCTGACCCCGCCGGGAATCGAACCCGGGAATCCGGGCGTGGGAAGCGAGAACGCTACCGCACGACCACGAGCTGCGGACAGTTAGATTTCTAGTTACATCTAGACGGGAAGCAGGTTCACCGACAAAAAATAGCTGCTTCTTACAACCTGTACCTCCCTTTGGCAGATAGAAAAATATACACTCCTGGAAATTGAAATAAGAACACCGTGAATTCATTGTCCCACGAAGGGGAAACTTTATTGACACATTCCTGGGGTCAGATACATCACATGATCACACTGACAGAACCACAGGCACATAGACACAGGCAACAGAGCATGCACAATGTCGGCACTAGTACAGTGTATATCCACCTTTCGCAGCAATGCAGGCTGCTATTCTCCCATGGAGACGATCGTAGAGATGCTGCATGTAGTCCTGTGGACCGGCTTGCCATGCCATTTCCACCTGGCGCCTCAGTTGGACCAGCGTTCGTGCTGGACGTGCAGACCGCGTGAGACGACGCTTCATCCAGTCCCAAACATGCTCAATGGGGGACAGATCCGGAGATCTTGCTGGCCAGGGTAGTTGACTTCAACCTTCTAGAGCACGTTGGGTGGCACGGGATACATGCGGACGTGCATTGTCCTGTTGGAACAGCAAGTTCCCTTGCCGGTCTAGGAATGGTAGAACGATGGGTTCGATGACGGTTTGGATGTACCGTGCACTGTTCAGTGTCCCCTCGACGATCACCAGTGGTGTACGGCCAGTGTAGGAGATCGCTCCCCACACCATGATGCCGGGTGTTGGCCCTGTGTGCCTCGGTCGTATGCAGTCCTGATTGTGGCGCTCACCTGCACGGCGCCAAACACGCATACGACCATCATTAGCACCGAGGCAGAAGCGACTCTCATCGCTGAAGACGACACGTCTCCATTCGTCCCTCCATTCACGCCTGTCGCGACACCACTGGAGGCGGGCTGCACGATGTTGGGGCGTGAGCGGAAGACGGCCCAACGGTGTGCGGGACCGTAGCCCAGCTTCATGGAGACGGTTGCGAATGGTCCTCGCCGATACCCCAGGAGCAACAGTGTCCCTGGGAAGTGGCGGTGCGGTCCCCTACGGCACTGCGTAGGATCCTACGGTCTTGGCGTGCATCCGTGCGTCGCTGCGGTCCGGTCCCAGGTCCACGGGTACGTGCACCTTCCGCCGACCACTGGCGACAACATCGATGTACTGTGGAGACCTCACGCCCCACGTGTTGAGCAATTCGGCGGTACGTCCACCCGGCCTCCCGCATGCCCACTATACGCCCTCGCTCAAAGTCCGTCAACTGCACATACGGTTCACGTCCACGCTGTCGCGGCATGCTACCAGTGTTAAAGACTGCGATGGAGCTCCGTATGCCACGGCAAACTGGCTGACACTGACGGCGGCGGTGCACAAATGCTGCGCAGCTAGCGACATTCGACGGCCAACACCGCGGTTCCTGGTGTGTCCGCTGTGCCGTGCGTGTGATCATTGCTTGTACAGCCCTCTCGCAGTGTCCGGAGCAAGTATGGTGGGTCTGACACACCGGTGTCAATGTGTTCTTTTTTCCATTTCCAGGAGTGTATTATTCCAAAGTAACCCCGGCTCTACAACATATAGTCAAAATTTATGTATTATGTAATTCACGATCTGTTGCAAACTATTACATGAGGATTCCCTTTCAGTGGTTTGCGTAAGAAGTGATGAGTGTAATTTTTTTTTTTTTTTTTTGTGTAGAACATTTGTGATGATTTCGTCTGGAGGACAAAAGTGTGCTACAAATTAGATCTGAAACGAAATGAAATGATCATATGACACTGATGGCCAGGAGTCCTCACCTAGGGAAAGTTCGACCTCCGAGTTAGAAACCTTTTTGGTTGGCGCCACATCGGGCGACATCCATGTCGATGATGAGGAATTGACGGTAAGGACAACACAATACCAAGTCCCTGGGCGAACCAAAGGCTCCGACCTGACCGGGTATCGAACCCGAGCCCACAGCTTGGCTGCAAGACACTGTAACCAATCAGCTAAGGGGCGGACTAGCACTGGAATTGCAAGAATCGATAGTTTCTATCTAGAATGGCGAATAGATAAAAACAAATGTTTTTTTATAAATTTTTCGTGTTTGAGCAGCTGTACGACTCAACAAGGATATCATGAACAGAGGTGTTGCGAGAGCTCGCTCCCTTCTTCCACGATATCCAGGAGGAGTAGGTAGCGGCGAACAGGATGGTGCCACGTTTCTTGACGACCAGAAATCATTCCATAATGTGAGAAAATGAAACATCTACAGCCGTCCTTATGATTTTATTTTGTAGCTACGAGTTTCGGCGCTTCATCGCGCCATCTTCAGGCTGTAGTTGATGCTGGTTCCGCGGAGTCGCTTAGTCAAAAAAATTCCGTCAGGTTATGGGTTACCTAGAAGATGAAGCTCATCTCGTCGTCCTTACAGAAGCCGTATCGTTAGATGTAAAAGTAACCTCGGCAGTCTCACTTAGGAGTGCTGTAGATCCATTACTATTAACGATATTAATTTCGAAGTTTTCCTGAGAGTGACGAGTGGTGTTTTAAGCTATATAAGAGATCTTGATATTATCCTACAACTGTTGACATTTGTATTATATTATGCTGGAGAGCTGTATTGAAGTATATTGCTGTTCATAGATTTTCTTGTGCTTCAAAATCCTTAATTGTTGCCGTACGGGTGCGATAAACAATAAATAAAGCCAACGATACAGGTACATTTTTATTCCGCTATATGGATAGCTCAATGAGGCTGTTGGCGGATGATGCTATTTTATATCGTTAAGGTGAGACCCCAAATACCCGTAATGAGACTCAAGAACATCCGTGAAGGTTCGACGCCTCGTGCAGCGACTGACATTCGACCCATACCGTAAGTAAGTATAGCATACTGTGCATACTCTGACGGATTGACCCACACTGTTCAATTACACTACTGGCCATAAACCACTTCAGTCAGTAATAGTGGTAAAATATTTAGGAGAATCCCTCCAGAGCGACCTGAATTTCAACAACCTCACACTGTTTGTGTAGGAAAAGGTGTCTCCTGTATGAGGCTGAAACCTCCGCTTAAAAATTTATGAATTGCTGTGCTGGTAAACCAGTTACGATATTTGATTTTCAAACAACTGAGCAAAACTGAACATACTCAGACATTTCTCTCTTTCCTTATTCTGATCATCACCAAACTGACACACAATATTTTTACTGAAACGCAGTCTGACTTTCAATAATCTCTACAAAAGAATGGCCGTGACTAACAATAACCCATACCTTTCATGAATCACTTACCTCACAAAAATCTTTGTTACTCGAACTACTGCAATACAGCGATCGCCAGTACTGCCAGCTAAATAAAATACTCTTAACTACTGAAGGCACTGCCCGCTGAAGGGCATAGTTAGCCTGGAAATTGAAATAAGAACACCGTGAATTCATTGTCCCAGGAAGGGGAAACTTTATTGACACATTCCTGGGGTCAGATACATCACATGATCACACTGACAGAATCACAGGCACATAGACACAGGCAACAGAGCATGCACAATGTCGGCACTAGTACAGTGTATATTCACCTTTCGCAGCAATGCAGGCTGCTATTCTCCCATGGAGACGATCGTAGAGATGCTGCATGTAGTCCTGTGGAACGGCTTGCCATGCCATTTCCACCTGGCGCCTCAGTTGGACCAGCGTTCGTGCTGGACGTGCAGACCGCGTGAGACGACGCTTCATCCAGTCCCAAACATGCTCAATGGGGGACAGATCCGGAGATCTTGATGGCCAGGGTAGTTGACTTACACCTTCTAGAGCACGTTGGGTGGCACGGGATACATGCGGACGTGCATTGTCCTGTTGGAACAGCAAGTTCCCTTGCCGGTCTAGGAATGGTAGAACGATGGGTTCGATGACGGTTTGGATGTACCGTGCACTATTCAGTGTCCCCTCGACGATCACCAGTGGTGTACGGCCAGTGTAGGAGATCGCTCCCCACACCATGATGCCGGGTGTTGGCCCTGTGTGCCTCGGTCGTATGCAGTCCTGATTGTGGCGCTCACCTGCACGGCGCCAAACACGCATACGACCATCAATGGCACCAAGGCAGAAGCGACTCTCATCGCTGAAGACGACACGTCTCCATTCGTCCCTCCATTCACGCCTGTCGCGACACCACTGGAGGCGGGCTGCACGATGTTGGGGCGTGAGCGGAAGACGGCCAAACGGTGTGCGGGACCGTAGCCCAGCTTCATGGAGACGGTTGCGAATGGTCCTCGCCGATACCCCAGGAGCAACAGTGTCCCTAATTTGCTGGGAAGTGGCGGTGCGGTCCCCTACGGCACTGCGTAGGATCCTACGGTCTTGGCGTGCATCCGTGCGTCGCTGCGGTCCGGTCCCAGGTCGACGGGCACGTGCACCTTCCGCCGACCACTGGCGACAACATCGATGTACTGTGGAGACCTCACGCCCCACGTGTTGAGCAATTCGGCGGTACGTCCACCCGGCCTCCCGCATGCCCACTAAACGCCCTCGCTCAAAGTCCGTCATCTGCACATACGGTTCACGTCCACGGTGTGGCGGCATGCTACCAGTGTTAAAGACTGCGATGGAGCTCCGTATGCCACGGCAAACTGGCTGACACTGACGGCGGCGGTGCACAAATGCTGCGCAGCTAGCGCCATTCGACGGCCAACACCGCGGTTCCTGGTGTGTCCACTGTGCCGTGCGTGTGATCATTGCTTGTACAGCCCTCTCGCAGTGTCCGGAGCAAGTATGGTGGGTCTGACACACCGGTGTCAATGTGTTCTTTTTTCCATTTCCAGGAGTGTATATATATATATATATATATATATATATATATATATATATATATATATATATATATCAGTTCATGATATCCACTATTATCTATTATAATTTTACTCATTCTGATGGACACACGTCCAGATCGCCTGCTCTCAAAATTCTGCCATCTCTCTTCCTACATCCACCACTGCTGGTGGCTCACCTCCAACTGTGAAACGCTATACCCTGTTCACATCCAACTGCCCAACACTACAATAGCGATTATTCCAACAATGCCAACCAACCACAGACTGCACACAGGCCTGCCAGTGATTTTCATACAGAGCGCTTCGTGGCGTTACCAACATTAAAACCTTAAACAGCCTACTTACATAGCCCCCATGCACCCCACAAAAATTTTACCAATTGTTTTGGGCATTGGCCAATACACATTTGTTAAAATTTTTATATTAATGCTAAAAAATATATCAAATTCACACACCTATCGATATAATGTTGGTCAAAACCAAAAATTTTCTCACAGTCCATAAAGACTCCTGATCATTCATCACAGTAGTAATTGCAGTTTTCTTTTCTAAAAGTCAGAGCAGTAAAAGAAATTGCACACGGAAGTAGTGGATTTCCATCCAGTCTTGAAGAAGTAGTGTTGTCCTTCCAACGGAAAGACAGTGCTGACTCTTGACATGCAGACAGGTAATGGGCCACAACAGAGCAAACCCACAGCAGAATCAGTCAAAGGTTTGAAGAATATTGGTAGGTAGGTCATCACAGAGCAGACCCACTGTAGTCATGGTAGAGATTATTTATCGGTGTGCCACCAGAGGTGCAGAGCCACTGCAGTCCTTGTAGAAATAATGGTATTGGTGGGCCATCAAAGATGCAGACCCACTGTAGTCCTTGTAGAGATTATGGTATTGGTGGGCCATCGAAGGTGCAGACCCACTGTAGTCCTTGGAGAGATGGCTAGCAGCCATCCATTGCAACTGTGCGGGTGCACAATCACCATCTAAGAGTCTTGCGGATAATACAGCAAGTCCATGAATCACCACTTGTGCAATCACACATAAATTATTGAAATGTCCTTAATACCAGCAATGCTGTTAACCAGTCCGCAGCTGAATTATCAACACATGTGCAAGCACTAACAGTCCTTTTTTCATATATTGTGCATATACTATGATCACACATGAGCATTAAAACAAAACAGAATAAATAATGTCTAAACATCTTTACAAAGTAAATAACATACTATTAGAAAAATTCTACAACATAAATTTTAGCAGATAAACACATAAAGACAGAAAGAACACAAATACACAAGGGTACACAAACACATACAGGAATAACACAAAAGGAAATGACAGGGTTTGTGTTACTGCAGAATTTTGCAAACAAAACTTTCTTTAGTTCTTGGTGATCTCCCTTCGTTCATCATTATTCCCAAAAAGTCCTATCTATACCTGTTTTCTGTATTCTATTCATATCCTCTTTCAAAATAATTATTCTTCATTGTACAACACCTTTTTATTTTTTACAAACTTTTTTTCGTATAACTTCACAATGAATTTCTTCCAATTCATCGCAACTCATTCTCTTATATAGCCTACCCCCTCTTAAGCTAACTTAAATCTACTGAGCTCAGATGCATAAACTAAAGGACGAGGCAGTGCAGCAGCACAAAACAATTATCACAAACTGCAATGGCAAAAAATGCAAATTGGCAAAGCAAGCAGCAGTATATCTAAATTAGCAAAGCAAATGCAACATTACAACTAATATGAGCCAATGTGCAGCAACAAGAAAAATAAATCAGTAGTAAAACTTGCTTAATATAATGTAAATTCAGTAGAACTATGCCTGGCAAATGGCAGCAGCAAATGCAATTACGTATACATAAACATTATCAAGCTCCAGCAGAAAAAATACTACAGTAGATATAGGAAATGTCAGATCTTAACACTACAGTGATGCATCACAAAAACGTACTCTACAAAAGAAGTTACCAAATCGTTAAAAAGATTATGTATGCAATTTCTGTGAAGGGAAATGTCTATTTGGGCTTTCCCCCTCTCTTTATGAAAGTGGATCATAAAATTATTATTTACTGGGACTGTAGACAGAAAATAGTGATATTAGTAAATCTATTAAATTTTATTTTAACCAATGCCGCAGTGCAACTAGAAACTAGACATTAAACAAAATAGGCAAATCTATACATAAATCAAGGCATGAACCGTCATTCACTATCCATATGGCATCTCCTAAGGCAGTAAAATATCTTTCAACTAGAAAGACATTAGCCATAAAATGTTTCTCATCATTTCATTAGATATTTCAGTAAATAACTGGAAGTACAAGCTGCAAATTGTAATCATATTTTTTCAAGTACGAGTGTGTCGTATTTACGATGTTTTCTACAAAGGGATGTCAACAGTGGGGTTAATAGCCTCTTTTTGTCTCCACCTAATGGCTTTTTCTTCAGGCGACTGGCGCAGCTGGGCACCCACAGTACATTACGTCAAGGTCACTTAACTGCCTTATCGGAACATTTACGACAGCAGTCTCCACTACAGTGACAGTTTGATACCAATAAAATTTCACAGGTCGAAAAATGACAGTAGAAATGTGTAGAAACGAAATCTCATGAATAGCAGTGTTGTGATACATTCACGCATGTACATACGTTTCATAACTCTTAAAGTACAATTCGTGGTTTCCAACATCGTTTTTCACAAATCAGAGTCCCTAACCACTACTCATTATCCCTTACCTTATTACACATACATATATTCGTCAACACTTCCTCAATATTTCATCATAATAAATATGTAGCATTATAATAACATCATAACACCTCAGTCAAATCTCAAAAACGTCATAGCTTTCTGCAATAATTTCAAAACCTAAAAAAAATTCTCTACTCCTTTCAAAAGTGTCATCTACCTCAAACGTACTTTAAAAATCGTGATCCCATACCAAATACATCATTCAAAGCTCTCATAGTATCACAATGGTTCCAAAAAAGTACAGAGAAAACACAATTTCATAAGCGTGAAGTTATCCGACTGCAGCCAGCCGGAGTGGCCGAGCGGTTCTGGGCGCTACAGTCTGGTACCGTGTGACTGCTACGGTCGCAGGTTCGAATCCTGCCTTGGGCATGGATGTGTGTGATGTCCTTAGGTTGGTTAGGTTCAAGTAGTTCTAAGTTCTAGGGTACTGATGACCTCAGAAGTTAAGTCCCATAGTGCACAGAGCCATTATCGAACTGTGTAATTGCGTAAACATGTTTCACTGACATAGTAAAAAAATGTTTATCTCTCTCAGTTAAATGATCAGATAGCTGTGTAATTCTGTGTTAGAGAAATATGGTACCAATGTGTAAAGTTCTAGAAGAAAATACCATATTACCTAAGGCTCCTAGCGCTTGCCACACACTTGTAAGAGGTCCATGATTAAAGAATTTGTTGCTAGCGCACTCGAGCAGATGTAATTTCGATGGATTGCTCACGCGCTGCCTGCGATATGTAAGCTATAAGAGAATCTCAGCCCAAAGAGCAGTGTTGTATGCAGTAGGAACTGTGTAGTAGGTGCTAGCAGTCATGTGTATGAAGTTGGCTGGGTTGGTCATGTGGAGCGATGATGGAGCCTGAGCATTGTAGTATAAGGAAAAAGCAGCCTCGAGCATATGTAGTATTGTTATATCAAGTCCGATGTAAATGTTTTTAAAAATCTCTTAATAATAATCTTTCTCATAAAAAGTAACTTTTGACAATCATTCATTTCAATTTAAAGAACTTACTAATTTCTCCAATCCATGGTCATCCCGATTATTGTAAAGAAAAATCAGTTGTTTCTTTTTATACATGACAAATCTATCGGCCAGCATTGCACTCGCCTCTGCCAGAAAAATTTCTTGTAGGAGTAGATATGTATATGCGTTATCCGGCGACCTTATTGAGGTAAGAATTTTCAATTTATTCAGATTGATTTTTCAGGGCCATGACGCAACACTGCTGACGTCCAAAATTTACCAGTTTAAATTCACAGACAATTATTGAAAGGTTATAAGTGAGCCACAATTTAATTGAGAGGTTAGTCACCTTGTATTATTGGTAGGTTACGGACATTTTCTGTTGGGAGGTTACACTGAAATAAATAAATAATTATATTGTTTTTACTATCGATCGGTTACGCAATTTATTTATTGGGAGGTTACGATAAATGTCAATGTTATAGTTATATTTTTTGCTGTTGGGAGGTTTTGGAACTTTTCTGTTGGGAGATTACACTAAATGTGAATACTATTCATATTACATTTTGTGGGGAGGTTACACACTTAGTACACGAAGTAGGAGTGTAACCCATGAGGATAAATGTAATTATACCCTCAGATGTTACAGATTACAGCAATGGAATGAAATGTATCTCCAAAAACTTCCTTTGTATATTTGTAATTCAAAAATCTTTAAAAATAAATATTTTAAGTGCAAAAATTAATCACTCAAATGCGTGTACTGTAGCGCTAAACTGTGCGTCTTGTTGTAAGATAATTCTGTCATAACTTAAGGGTAAAAAATATGCCAAGTGTCGCAATTATCGTCGTCCGTAAGCAAAGTTCTCTAGAAGTCAATGTACTTATCTCGTAATAAACAAAAGTGAAATGCTATGCATATAGATATCGTAGTTACTGGGTACATTACCGTGATGAAGAAAGTACTATACTGTAACGCACTCTTGTACTACGAAAAATGCAGTCTCATTGTAGCTATACCACAAAAGTTACTACTAAAACATGTTTTACTTTCCAGAAGAATTCAGAAAAACTGTGCAGATATAAAAGAGATACAGCGCAAAAGCAATATTATAAATTGTGTAACTCATTAGTAGCATTGTGATACAATCGTGTAGCTGTCAAATAAACTAACCACTGTGTCGTCTGGTATCATTCAGAAAGTACTTTAAACCCAGAATATATTTTCAAGTAAACCAAAATGTTGCTATAAAATCTCATTAGCAGTACCGGTATATGTTCTAAGTATGTGAGCCTTATAGTCGTTATGTAGTCATGCAACTAACGAGCAAGAATGTACACACACAATAACACTGTGTCGTCTGTTCACTATAAGAATGCATTCGTAATTACCGTCTAAATATGTTCCCTAGGTTCTAGACTGGATAGTTAATTTCAAAACATTGTTGCATGTTAACAGTTTTTACGTGTGACAAAGCGTACTATTAATGTGAAATGAAAAATTTTATAACAAATACTGAACTAAAAAGCAAATTATCTCTCAATAAACGGTTTTACATGTGGAACGTGGTGCAATCTTTTACACTTCCTAGTACACAGAGTTTCAACTTCAAAGCAATTATCATGTGGTATACGTCGGTTTCTGTAAGATCCATTGTAAATCAGAAAGAATTTGAGACTCAAGTGTTTCTTCTTATGTGACAATGAATGAGCTTTAATGAGAACTTTCTGACCAATACATAATTTCTTTGTATTTGCTTTACCGTGTACTTTTCTCCTTTTGTCTGCTGCAGAATTTATATTTTTAATAGCCAAATCAGTTATGTCTTTGTGTCAAAGTTTACGTGTATTTGGAAAAGGTACAAGCTCTATGATTCTGTTCGGTGGTTCTTCATTCTTCAGTACAAGAATAGGTGGTAAAGCAGTGGAGTCATAGGCATTTCATTCAGCACTTTTTGAAATAAGTGTAAATATCTGTCTCAAAACTGATGCTTTCTGTGAGAATAAAGTCTGCAAAGCTTTTTGATTTCTTTCATAATCCGTTCAGACGGGTCACATTGTGGTGAGTACAATGAAATAAAAACAGGTTTGATTTTATGATTCCGAAGCATGCGTGACCAAACAGCAGATCTGAATTGCGGTGCGTTGTCTGAAATGACTTTACTAACATGTCCAACTTCACGTAAGAAATTTTTTACAAAGGCGTTGGATACAGACCGTCCAGTGGCTTTACGTAACGGTGTGAAAGAAACAAATTTTGAAGTAAGTTCAACAGCGACTAGAACGAACGAAAATCCATTAGATGTTCCGACAAGCGGTCCCAAGACATCAACAGCAGCTAATTCTTTTAATTTAGAAGGAATGATAGGAAACAATGCAGCACGATGTGAGATGGTAGATGGTTTAACTTTTTGACAAAGTTTACAAATAGGCAAGGCTCTTCGAATTCTCTTTTCCATATTGTTAAAATAACAAGTCGTCCGAAGAATATGATAACATTTTCTTGGATCAAAAGGTGCGTAGCTGAACTGAGTATACCAGACGAGCTTATTAAGAAAATCGTCTGGAAAGCAAAGTACCCATAGCTTGTCATCAACAGTGCAGCGTTTGAAGACTATACTGTTTCAAACCAGATAATAATGCCGAATCTGTATGTGGGCATTTTCATGCCATTTACTTTTGATGTCTTTCCAAATCGGATCTTTATCTTGTTCATGAACAATGTCCTTTACAGATGTGGTGGTGAAGTTTCCAAAGGCGACTTTCTGAATCTGAAGAATACTGAAATTTTTCTCGAGGATGCCTTCTGTGTTACTTTTCTCAAGCCCAGCCGGCGCGTGACAGTGCGTCCGCAACAATGTTCTCCTTGCCGGGAATGTAGACCATTGTGAAGTGGAATTCTTTCAGAAACAATGCCCAACGTTTGAACCTGTCATGATTTAATTTTGAAGACATAAGAAATTGTAATGCACGATGATCACTGTATACTTTTACATTCTTACCAGAAAGAAGGAAGCGGAATTTTAAATGCCCAAACTGTAGCTAAAGTTTCTATTTCAGTAACGGAATAATTTTTTTCAGATTTTGTTAGCACTTGGCTAGCAAAAGCAATGGTTTTCTGAACAGTAGTGTAATTTTCTATGGCTTCTTGAAATAAATGGGCACCAAGACCGACTTTAGAAGAATCTGTGGTAAGGCAGAAAGCTTGTGACAGATCTTGATGAGCTAGTATTGGCGCGTGAAGTAGCGCTTCTTTCAAAGAATTGAATTCCAACTGTGCCTGTTCGTCCCAGTTCCAAATAGTATTTTTTCCAGTGACAGATCAAAGTTATGGTGTAACCAGAATTTGCATATTCAGAAAACGACGGTAAAAATTTACGAGACCTAGAAAACTGTGGACTTGTTTTTTTGTGGATGGAACTGGAATGGCTCTGATTGCTTCTAACTTTCCAGGATCCAGCTGAATGCCTTCAAAAGAAAAAATGTGTCCCAAAGACTTCACCTTTGTCCTACCGAATTCAGACTTTTCTAAGTTAACTGTAATTCCAGATTCTGCAAAAATACGTAACACACTATTGAGGATGCGATTATGTTGTTCCCATTTGGCTCCTGCTATCAGAATATCGTCCACATATAAGGTGATGTGACGTTTTAAGAACTCAGGTAATATGGAATTTAGCTCACGAATGAATGCTGCTGAAGAAATGTTCAAACCAAAAGGAAGGTTCTGAAATTGATAACAAACGCCGAAACAAAGAAAAGCTGTGTATTTTCTGCATTCTGGATGAAGCTCAATCTGATATAAGCTGGATCTGAGATCAATAGAAGACAACCCCTTTACACCATTAACATTTTGAAGAAGTTCTTCCAACGTGTGTGGCCTGTCTGCTTCAAGAATGATGATAGTATTGATTTGTCTTGAATCTAAGACAAGCCTGATCGATCCATTTTTCTTCTCAACATGTAATGGATTGTTGTATGAGCTTACTGCAGTCTCAATATTCCCTCGCCAAGCATAGATCGTATTTCTGTTCTAACACGGTTCCTATAATGTGCTGGAATTACGTATGGTCTAATACAAAATTCAGTATGCTCACAAACACGAAATTGGTATTGAAATCCCATGATTGTTCCTATTTTGTGAGTAAAAACTGTGGAATGTGCTTGTAAAATCTCGAAAACGTCCTGCCTATCAGTGTCATTACAATTCTCAATTGTTTGAATTTTATTCTGAATTAACTCATTAATTTCAAATATGCCGTCGATATCATCCCTGTCATTACCCCCCCCCCTCCCATGAACCATGGACCTTGCCGTTGGTGGGGAGGCTTGCGTGCCTCAGCAATACAGATGGCCGTACCGTAGGTGCAACCACAACGGAGGGGTATCTGTTGAGAATCCAGACAAACATGTGGTTCCTGAAGAGGGGCAGCAGCCTTTTCAGTAGTTGCAGGGGCAACAGTCTGGATGATTGACTGATCTGGCCTTGTAACATTAACCAAAACGGCCTTGCTGTGCTGGTACTGCGAAAGGCTGAAAGCAAGGGGAAACTACAGCCGTAATTTTTCTGGAGGACATGCAGCTTTACTGTATGATTAAATGATGATGGCGTCCTCTTGGGTAAAATATTCCGGAGGTAAAATAGTCCCCCATTCGGATCTCCGGGCGGGGACTACTCAAGAGGACGTCGTTATCAGGAAAAAGAAAACTGGCGTTCTACGGATCGGAGCGTGGAATGTCAGATCCCTTAATCGGGCAGGTAGGTTAGAAAATTTAAAAAGGGAAATGGATAGGTTAAAGTTAGATATAGTGGGTATTAGTGAAGTTCGATGGCAGGGGGAACAAGACTTCTGGTCAGGTGATTACAGGGTTATAAATACAAAATCAAATAGAGGTAATGCAGGAGTAGGTTTAATAATGAATAAAAAAAATAGGAGTGCGGATTAGCTACTACAAACAGCATAGTGAACGCATTATTGTGGCCAAGACACAAAGCCCATGCCTACTACAGTAGTACAAGTTTATATGCCAACTATCTCTGCAGATGATGAAGAAATTGATGAAATGTATGACGAGATAAAAGAAATTATTCAGGTAGTGAAGGGCGACGAAAATTTAATAGTCATGGGTGACTGGAATTCGTCAGTAGGAAAAGGGAGAGAAGGAAGAATAGTAGGTGAATACGGATTGGGGGGAAGAAATGAAAGAGGAAGCCGCCTTGTAGAATTTTGCACAGAGCATAACTTAATCATAGCTAACACTTGGTTCAAGAATCATAAAAGAAGGTTGTATACCTGGAAGAATCCTGGAGATACTAAAAGGTATCAGATAGATTATATAATGGTAAGACAGAGATTTAGGAACCATGTTTTAAATTGTAAGACATTTCCAGGGGCAGATATGGATTCTGACCACAATCTCTTGGTTATGAACTGCAGATTGAAACTGAAGAAACTGCAAAAAGGTGGGAATTTAAGGAGATGGGACCTGGATAAACTGAAAGAACGATAGGTTGTAGAGAGTTTCAGGGAGAGCATAAGGGAACAATTGACAGGAATGGGGGAAAGAAATACAGTAGAAGAAGAATGGGTAGCTCTGAGGGATGAAGTAGTGAAAGCAGCAGAGGATCAAGTAGGTAAAAAGAAGAGGGCTAATAGAAATCCTTGGGTAGCAGAAGAAATATAATTTAATTGATGAAAGTAGAAAATATAAAAATGCAGTAAATGAAGCAGGCAAAAAGGAATACAAACGTCTCAAAAATGAGATCGACACGAAGTGCAAAATGGCTAAGCAGGGATGTCTAGAACACAAATGTAAGGATGTAGAGGCCTGTCTCACTAGGGGTAAGATAGATACTGCCTACAGGAAAATTAAAGAGACCTTTGGAGATAAGAGAATCACTTGTATGAATATCAAGAGCTCAGATGGCAACCCAGTTCTAAGCAAAGAAGGGAAGGCAGAAAGGTGGAAGGAGTATATAGAGGGTTTATACAAGGGCGATGCACTTGAGGACAATATTATGGAAATGGAAGAGGATGTAGATGAAGATGAAATGGGAGATATGATACTGCGTGAAGAGTTTGACAGAGCACTGAAAGACCTGAGTCGAAAAAAGGCCCCGGGAGTAGACAACATTCCATTAGAACTACTGACGGCCTTGGGAGAGCCAGGCCTGACAAAACTCTACCATCTGGTGAGCAAGATGTATGAGACAGGTGAAATACCCTCAGACTTCAAGAAGAATATAATAATTCAAATGCCAAAGAAAGCAGGTGTTGACAGACGTGAAAATTACCGAACTATCAGTTTAATAAGTCACAGCTGCAAAATACTAACGCGAATTCTTTACAGACGAATGGAAAAACTGGTAGAAGCGGACGTCGGAGAAGATCAGTTTGGATTCCGTAGAAATGTTGGAACACGTGAGGCAATACTAACCTTATGACTTATCTTAGAAGAAAGATTAAGGAAAGGCAAACCTACGTTTCTAGCATTTGTAGACTTAGAGAAAGCTTTTGACAATGTTGACTGGAATACTCTCTTTCACATTCTAAAGGTGGCAGGGTAAAATACAGGAAGCGAAAGGCTATTTACAATTTGTACAGAAACCAGATGGCAGTTCTAAGAGTCGAGGGGCATGAAAGGGAAGCAGTGGTTGGGAAGGGAGTGAGACAGGGTTGTAGCCTCTCCCCGATGTTATTCAATCTGTATATTGAGCAAGCAGTAAAGGAAACAAAAGAAAAATTCGGAGTAGGTATTAAAATTCATGGAGAAGAAATAAAAACTTTGAGGTTCGCCGATGACATTGTAATTCTGTCAGAGACAGCAAAGGACTTGGAAGAGCAGTTGAACGGAATGGACAGTGTCTTGAAAGGAGGATATAAGATGAACATCAACAAAAACAAAACGAGGATAATAGAATGTAGTCAAATTAAATCGGGTGATGCTGAGGGAATTAGATTAGGAAATGAGACACTTAAAGTAGTAAATGAGTTTTGCTACTTGGGGAGCAAAATAACTGAAGATCGTCGAAGTAGAGAGGATATAAAATGTAGACTGGCAATGTCAAGGAAATCGTTTCTGAAGAAGAGAAATTTGTTAACATCGAGTATAGATTTAAGTGTCAGGAAGTCGTTTCTGAAAGTATTTGTATGGAGTGTAGCCATGTATGGAAGTGAAACATGGACGATAACTAGTATGGACAAGAAGAGAATAGAAGCTTTCGAAATGTGGTGCTACAGAAGAATGCTGAAAATAAGGTGGGTAGATCACATAACTAATGAGGAGGTATTGAATAGGTTTGGGGAGAAGAGAAGTTTGTGGCACAACTTGACTAGAGAAGGGATCGGTTGGTAGGACATGTTTTGAGGCATCAAGGGATCACAAATTTAGCATTGGAGGGCAGCGTGGAGGGTAAAAATCGTAGAGGGAGACCAAGAGATGAATACACTAAGCAGATTCAGAAGGATTTAGGTTGCAGTAGGTACTGGGAGATGAAGAAGCTTGCACAGGATAGAGTAGCATGGAGAGCTGCATCAAACCAGTCTCAGGACTGAAGACCACAACAACAACCACATCAGTGTCACTACAATTCTCAATTGTTTGAATTTTATTCTGATTTAACTCATTAGTATCAAATACGACATCGATATCATCCCTGTCGGTACTTGCAGACTGATTGTTAGTGTCAAGTTCCGTCGAAAATTCCGAACTGCTGTCTAACAGAAGCTAAAGCCGACTAATATCCTCGTCATGGTTTGAGAGCCAATCTTCAAAATCAAAGCTATTGACTTCCCTTCTTTCTCTAAACTTATTTCAGCATCGTGAAAGTTTAAGATTGCTATGTATTCATTAAAAAAGTCTACTCCCAGTATAATTTCCGTCGACAATAATGGAACAACAAGAAAGTTCATAGAGAAACTATGGCCTTGACCAAAGAATTCTAAGTTAGTTTGTATGCGTACATCTACACTTTTTCCAACGATTGCACCTTGTAATTCAATCTTACGTAACGGAAGTGTGGGGCAATCGTTCGATTTGTTGCATTTGCTAACGGCTGTTTCATTAATTACTGAAATGGGACTGCCAGAGTCAAGTACTGCCGTAAATTTTACATCATTTACTGTAATGTGAATCACAGGACATGCAATGTTGTTATGTTTTACGTCGTGTTCCTGGAGTAAGGTGTCCCTAATGTCTTCCATTTTTACGTAATTACTAGCCACAGCAGCTACATCGTCAGCTTCATAAGTACGTTTTGTGGCTGCCACCGGTGTGAGTCATTGCCTATTGTCTCTTTGTTGGCGCGCGTCGTTATTGGGATTTGGAGATCTAACTTCTACAAATTCACCTTGTCAAGAGGGCCCGGCCCTGTTTGAATCCCGCCAGTTCTGATGACATTCAGGTCTGTCGTTATGTCAGCAGTCTCCATAGTTTCTTTTTTGTCAGTTATGTGGTGGAGAATTTCTCCCAGAATCGTAACTGCGCAGTGGACCGTTGCGTCTGAAGTTATTCTGCCTCCCTTAATAATACTTATTTTGGTTCCCATATTGTCTGGTTCTCTGATTGTCTCTGTCATAGTCATTTTTGCGGAGAGGTGATCTTTCCCTGTAATTATTACTACTCTGCCAACGGTTGTCATAGGGTGGTGTCTGTTTTGGTCACGATTTGCATTGTAAGAATAGCCTTCGTGTCCAGTTATTATTTCTTTCATCGCGGAATCGTGACGGATGTGACCTGTAATTGCTGTACTGCTGTTTTCACGTCCCGTGATTGTCAGTGTCAATTTCCAATTCTTGTAACAGTCCCTGAAAAGCTTTAATGTCGTCTTTGCAACGTCCTGCCAAAATAACATATCGTAAATATTCAGGCAATTTGATTAAGCAAATGCGGATGAGTTCTGAGGGGCTGTATGGATTTGACAGACACTGTTTCTTATGCAACATGTCTTAAAAATATTTCACAAGACTGGAAAATTCAGATTGTTCGAAATGTTTCATCATTATGATGATATGTTTTACTCGGTCTTGTGTAGCTTGAGACCAATATGCTGAGAGGAAGGCATGATAAAATTCTCCTTCACTGTGACAATAGTGAATGACCGATTGCATTCTTACAGCTGGATCATTCTCTAAATAGCCACACATAAATTCTAATCTGTGCTCTAATGACCAGTTAGGAGGAAAACAATGAGAGATTTGATGAAGCCACGCATGTGGATGAATGTCGTTGCCAGAATTCTTAAATGTTTTGAATTTACGTGTAGTAATGAACAGCTTATAGTCAAAGTCACCGTGTCGGCGAGTTGCATATCGGTCATTGTTACGTCGTTTCGGCGGTTCCATCTCAAAATACGGTTCACCTTGCCAATTTCTTTCACAATTTCCGAAATGCCCAGTGTTATTATTTTGTGGCTTTTCCGTCTTTCTAAGTCCCTTTTCCCGTGTTGGAGCGCGAGTGTTCTCTGAAATATGTAATTCTTGTATTACTTGTGCCAACTGATCTTGTACTTCCCGGATTTCTCTTTTGTGTTGCATATTAATTTGATTTTGATTTTGTTTAAATTTCTTAATTTGTTCATACTATTCTGTGTCAGTGAAGGCTACCGGTCTTGTGTCATTCAGATCATCTACCTTTGTAGATAAGTTAGTGAACTGATCCGAAAGTTTGGCTACTTTCTCCAATAATGAACTGATTTCCTCAGTGTGTTTTTCTGAACCAAGTTTCAGAGTGTCCATTTGTGTTGAAAACGTATCTACTGTGTATTTAAAATTTCCTGAGTTTTTGGAAGTTGCTTAACCGAACCGGTAGATGCAACTGAGTCAATTTTAGCCTTCAAGGTGTCGTGATTTTCATGAACAATGGTTTTCAGTTCCTTTATGGCTGCTTCGTGATTCTGTACTGCATTTTCATGACGAAAAAAAATAGGTGGGAAATGCTCACAAATTTGTGTTTTTACGTCATTACAGTCTTTTTGACATTTCGATTCGATTTTAAGTAACTCAGCAGTTAAACCTTCACGTGTTTGTTCAAGCGTGGTGTCTAAGTTTTGAATCTGTTGGTGTGTTTGTCTCTGGTGTTGTTGCATTGTGTCTAACTTTTGAAGCTTTTGTCCCATTTGTTGCATTATTTGTAATAACAATGCACTGGTCTCTGAAACATGTTCCTCAGTGCTATTCGGCAGTGCATTTGAACCAACAATATTTGCATTTTGAAAAGCAGAAAATGTGTCTTGACTTGATTGAGAAACGGGTAATAACGCAAAACCTGAATCTACAGTATTTTCAAGATTATGTCCTGTCATTTCGGAATCCTGAGGCGAGATGTTGCCGACCGATCGATCGATAATGCTTCCCTGTGCACTAATAGTTTCACTGTCTACACCATTATTTGCCGCCTGGTCCATTTACCTATGCACAATTACCAAATTACTATGTTAATTCATTACACGGTGGCGCTAACACACTGCTTTCATCTTCACTGTCATTTCTCAGTTTACTTAGGAGTCTAATGTTACGTTTTTCACACGCCATAATTATCACGTATTTCACACGATAACAAGAAAAGCACAATTTGAAGAGCAAAAATAAGAAAACACATTAACATAGCTGGGAAATACTTGGTACAAATCCACATGCATGCCACAACTGCTTTACTGTACAACAATGAAAAACTGCAACTACAAAGGAAATTCTCTCTACAATTACGCTCTAGCAATAAACAATAGCTACACTAATTACACAAACTACAAGGAAAAATCAGAAGATTCCAGTGAGGTATCCTCGGCTTAGAGTAGACATATGAAACCTTCCCTTAGAAAAAATTATGAATTACTGTGCTGGTAAACCCTTCACATTATTTGATTTTCAAACAGCTGAGCAAAACTGAACGTACTCAGACATTTCTCTCTTTACTTATTCTGATCGTCACTAAACCTACACACAATATTTTAAGCGCAACGCCATCTGACTTTCAATAATCCCTACAAAAGAATGACCGTGACTAACAATAACCTATACCTTTCATGAATCACTTACCTCACAAAAATCTTCGTTACTCGAACTACTGCAATACAGCGAGAGCCAAAACTGCCAGCTAAATAAACGATTCTAACTACGAGACACTCGTACTGTAGACAGTAACTACTGATAGGCATAGTTAGAAAATGAAAGATTTTGATAGAGAACAAACAATGTATTTATCTTAATAATGTTCAAAAGTCTTCATATATATCATATCCACTATTACAAATTTACTCTTTCTGATGGACACACGTGCAGATCGTCCGCTGTCAAAACTCTGCCATCTCTCTTCCCACATCCACCACTGCTGGCGGCTCACCTCCAACCGCGCAACGCTACGCGCTGTTCACATCCAACTGCCCAACACTACAATAGCGAATATTCCAGCAATGCCAACCAGCCACAGACTGCACACAGCACAGCCAGTGATTTTCATATAGAGCGCTTCGTGGCGTTACCAACATAAAAACCCAAACAGCCTGCTTACAAGGTCACTGTATATATGTAAACCACAAGCGGAAGAACTGGCTTCAAAACTACTCGTCCGTTCGATTCTGGAATGCTGTTTGCCCGCCTGGAGCCATTAAATGGCAGGATTAGCATAGCAGACAAAAGATACAATGAAGAACTGCGCTTTTCGTGCAAGTTTTTGCGTCAGGATGTGGTTTACTGTTAATGCTGCGAGGGCACAGTTCGGAGAAGATTTAACGAATAATATTCTGCTGATGTGTTGGCAGAAGAGCCAACACCGTATTGCTAGAGGAGGCCGAAATGCACGCGTTTATGCTCACGCAGACTGGCGTGAGGTCTGGAACAGTTAAAGGAGTTATACTATGAAGAAAAGAACGTAGCGGCTGGAATACTTAACTTTAATCCATAGTTGGAGAACATCGCTCTTGATGATACAAAATTACAATCTCAATATAAACTCGTAATGGCGCCTTGCTAGGTCGTAGCAAATGACGTAGCTAAAGGCTATGCTAACTATCGTCTCGGCAAATGAGAGCGTATTTGTCAGTATATCATCGCTAGCATAGTCTGCTGTACAACTGGGGCGAGTGCTACGACGTCTCTCTAGACCTGCCGTGTGGCGGCGCTCGGTCTGCAATCACTGACAGTGGCGACACGCGGGTCCGACATATACTAACGGACCGCGGTCGATTTAAAGGCTACCACCTAGCAAGTGTGGTGTCTGGCGGTGAGACCACACCTGCCACATACATCTCACGAAATGACCGCCATAGGAGAATCAGAGAAATTTGGTTTCGTGTGGGGGCTTGATAACAGTCCTTCTAACATCGCAAATAAGGTAAGCGAAAGAAACGTGCCGAACACAGAATGTGTATGTAGCGGCAATAAGTTGAAAATTGGAATAGTCGACGTAATACGACATTCTATCGTCCCTGTCAGTTGGTCAAAAGTCAGTGCCAGCAAATAAAGACATACGTATACCTACAAAAGTTTACGGTGTCAGCACATTCAGTAAGGTTTACGGCGTTACACAGTGGAATTGAATCTCATTAAGTATGTTTCTGTGGAACCACGGAATATAGAGCCATTTGGTAACTGGTATAAGTGACGACGTTTCCCGATTTGACTATAATTGTGGCCTGGTGATGTCCTGCATTTTCGATTTATGGCTACAACACCAAAAGATTAAGATATGGTAAAATTTTATATAGCTGCGCAAATGTTAAGGGTTTCTTGAATCACAGCAAGAGTGCCAGATGGTTACCCAAGATATTATACATGCAGTTACTGATATAAAAATAATGTGCATCGCGAAAATCGTTACTTACACAAGTGATACTTAATTAACCTCGCCGAGCATTTGTAATTACAAAATTTTGTTTTTATGGCATAACTTTGTGCTTGTTATCGTCATTCGCTATATCGAATGTTGTGCTAGAAATTAGCTCTGAAATGAAATGAAATGATCATATGACCTCATGGCTAGGAGTTCCCACCTCTGGGAAGTTAGGCCTGCGAGTTGCAAGCCATTTTACTTGACGCCAGGTTGGGGACCTCCGCGTCTATGATGAGGACAACACAATACCCAGTCGCCGAACGGAGAAAAATCACCGAACGAACCAGGAATCGAACCTGGGCCCAATGCATGGCAGTCAGACACGTTGTCCACTCAACTGACAGGGAAGGCTAACTCTAAACTTACATGAACCGATCAATTTTTGTCTGCTATCTAGAACGATGAATAGATGAAAACAAGTACTTTCATAATATTCCTCCTTTCTGAGTTCAATCACAAGCAAATAAGACGATAAGAAATATTTACAAATGTACCAGAACAATACCGTTGATAAAAGAAGGGGAAGAAAAAAGTTTCACGCATTTAATGGAGGGATATTTTGACGCAAACGATTCCGAAACGTTTCCGCGAAACCTTCGTAATTTTATGAAGACCATCTGAACACTTTGACCTACAATAATCGACGACAGTCGGCTGCAAAATTAAAGGGAAGTAAGGAATTAAAAAAATCATAGCTTTGTTTAAAGTGCCATCACAGACTTCTCCAACAGTGTTTTTAGATAAACAGATCATAACAGATGTTATGACTTGCAACCAAGTAGCTCCACTTCATTCGACACTCGAACCCATCTACCCTTCTCCTGAATATTGTTCATGGTTCAGTATCTCATCTTATCACTTATAAAGGCAGATTTTTATAAAGACACTTTTTACATGGGGGTGTTTCGTTCTAAAGGTAGCTGTTATTGTTTTTGTTGCTCCCGTCGTAGTCTTCAGTCCAAAGACTGGTTTGATGCAGCACTCCATGCTACACCTGATATTCAAACACGCTTTCGAAGAAAACGTTTTTTACTCCAATCAGCGATTTATATAATGTCTAGGGAAATTTACGTTGGCTCATCCATTATAAACGTCAGATAGAATGTTCATGATCGTAAACAAGCTGGCGAATCTTAAACTAGGGTTTTTGGGCCAACGCCAGCATCTAGTTTTCATTTACATCCGCTTTCAATAGCAACAGATCTTCCTGGTAAATCCAGACATTGTTTTAAGTGAAGCTTGCTGTGATCCTTAATTAACTTTATTGCTTTTGCAAATTGTTATAGAAGGTACTGAAGACTTGAGGTAGCAATCGGGAAATGGTACTAGAATATAATTTATGTTGTTGTTGTCCTGAGACTAGTTTGATGCAGCTCTCCATGCTACTCTATCCTGTGCAAGCCTCTTCATCTCCAGGTAACCACTGTGACGTATTTCCTTCTGAATTTGCTTAGTGTATTCAACTCTTGCTCTCCCTCTACGATTTTTACACTGGACGCTTACTTCCAGTACAAAATTTGCGATATCTTGTTGTCTCAGAATGTGTCCTATCAATCGATGCGTTATTCTGGTCAGGTTTTTCCACAGATTTCTTTTCTCATCTGTTCTATTCAGTACCTCTTCATGAGTTACATGAGCTACCCTCTGATTTTCAGCATTTTTCTGTAGTACCATATTTCCATAGTTTTTGTTCTCTTCTTGTCTCAAATGTTTGTTGTCCACAACTCACTTCCGTACATGGCTGCACTCCAGACAAGTACGTTCAGGAAAGACTTACCAACTCTTAAATCTATATCCGATGTTAACATATTTATGTTCATCAGAATCGTTTTTCTTGTCATTGCCAGTCTGCATTTCATATCTTCTTTACTTCGATCATCATCAGTTATTTTTCTGCCCAAATAGCAAAACCCGTCTACTACTTTAAGTGTCTTATTTCCTAATCTAATTACCTTACCAACACCTGATTTAATTCGACTACATTCCATTATCCTTGTCTTGCTTTTGTTGATGTTCATCTTATATCCTCCTTTCAGGACAGTGTCCATTCCGTATAACGGCTCTTCCAAGTCCTTCTCTGTCTCTGAGAGAATTACTATAGACTTTTCTTTGTTCTGTTCTTTCAAAAGCACTACTTATTTAAATACCACCAATATTCATCAAAAACCGAAAGTCACGGCCAGAAACCTTGCCAGTACAAAGTATAAAACAACCCAAGCACGCGTCACGACGCGTCCTCACAGCCTTTGTCTCGGCAGTATCTCCTCAGCCGGCCGTTGTGGCCGAGCGGTTCTAGGCGTTTCAGTCCTGAATCGCGCTGCTGCTACGGTCGCAGGTTGGAATCCTGCCTCGGGCATGGATGTGTGTGATGTCCTTGGGTTAGTTAGGTTTAAGTAGTTCTAAGTCTACGGGACTGATGACCTCAGATGTTAAGTGCCATAGTGCTTAGAGCCATTTGTACCATTTGAGTATCTCCTCTTATACCTTCCAAACCAAGGCTATGACGGCGGGTCATGAGTCGTACTTGCGTAGTCCATTAGGTGGAGCACTTCTGCACCAAAGGCAAAGGACTCAATGTCGAGTCACGATACAATACACGGTTTTAGCCTGCCAGGAAGGTTCTGGATGTAAAACCAGGACTAGGAATTCGTTAATGAATCTTCGCGAAGGACCACACATGTGAGACACATCAAAACATGCAGAATACTAATACTGTTCCAATCATAACAAGTTGTTACAAGTTTAAAGTTTATCGTTCCTCCGAATTTCGCAGGTATTGCGGCACATATCTCGTTTCTTAGCAAATGATACACGTACATAAAACTTAATGGGTGGGCAACCCTTAAGGGCAAAATTCTTGCTTAATAAAAGAAAATTGATGTGGTTGGCAACGAAAACTGTGAGGAGGCTCTTGACAAACGGGAGTGCCGGCATCTGCGGGAATGGTACATATGAGCGCTCATTATACAAAATTGTCAGAAACAGTCTGGAGAGCTTGTAAGGGTGTTTCATGGGTGGTTGCGATAAGAAAAAAATGTCTTAAGGAAAAACTTCGGTATGTTGCACAGCTCCCGAGTTAATTAGCACTGAGGTTAGCCAGTCTGGTCGTCGCACAAGCAAATTCAAGCAACCGGCCAGACGGGATTTCGGCAAACAAGTTCTTCGTTTGGTTTCCTCGAAATGAACAAACGTAGCTTTCGCTCATCTATCTTATATTTCTGTATTTATGTTTTCAGAATATACGAGGGGCGTTCAGAAAGTAAGCTCCGATCGGTCGCGAAATGGAAACGACTGTGAAAATCCGATAAAGCTTTGCACAGATGTGTTGGGTAGTGTCTCTAGTATAACCCCAGTTAGCAGCACGTCGCTCTTCTCATTTCTGAGCTCGCAGTGAGTGCGTAAAGATGTCTAGAAAATAGTGTCTGCCGCCAAGTACGAGGGCCTGGTGAGAAATTTCGCCTGAAGCTATGCAGCTAACATTACATAACTGTCGTGCTGTTTCTTCTTCAAGACAATTCTCAGCCGCATTCTGCAGGGGCAATGAAGATGCTCCTGCATCGTTTTCAAATGGAAATGTGAGATTACCCACAATACAGTCCGCAATTGTCTCCCCCTGAGTTTCATCTCTGGTCACATGAACCGCTGTCTTTGAAGACAACATTTTGACACAGACAACGAGGTGTAGGCCAGCGTGGAGAACTGGCGGAAAGCACTGGCGGCTGCCTTCTATGATGAGGCTATTGAAAAGTTGGTACAACGCTATGACAAAAGTCTAAGTCAGAACGGCGACTACGTAGAGAAGTAGCTGAAAGGTGTAGCTAATTGTTACAAGTAAAACATTTCTGATGTTCACTGTGGTTTCAATTTGGCAATCAATCGGAGCTTACTTTCTGAACAGGCCTCGTAGAATGTAGAAATAGAAAACGCTTACGAATAAAATGAACAGTAAGTGCAGGGAAACTAAGGCAAACTGGCTGCATGAAAAGTTTGAAAAAATCGAAAATGCTTGTCGGAAAGACTGATTCAGCATACTGAAAAGTCAAAACAACCTTCGGCCAAATTAAAAGCAATGGAGGAAACATTAAGAGTGCAACGGGAATTGCACTGATAAATGCAGAGGAGATAGCAGATAGGTGGAAAGTGTACATTGAAGTCCTCTATGGGGAGGAAGATTTGTCTAATGTGACAAAAGAAGTACAAGGAGTCGATTTAAAAGAGGCAGGGGAGCCAGTATTAGAATTAGAATTGAAGAGTGTGGCAACATACCATCTGATCTTCGGAAAAATGTCATCCATACAATTCCGAAGACTGCAAGAGCCAAGTCCGACAACTATCGCACAATCAGCCTAACAGCTCATTCATCCAAGCTGCTTACAAGAACAATATACAGAAGAATGGAAAAGAAAACTGAGAAAGTGATGTATGACAGTCAGTTTGACTTTCGGAAAGTAAAGGCTGCAGAGAAGTAATTCTGACGTTCCAGTTGACTATGGAAGGAGGGCTAAAGAAAAATCAAGACGCGTTCATAGGTATATCGACCAGGAAAAAGTGTTCGACAGTGTAAAATGGTGCAAGATGACCGAAATCCTGAGAAAAAAAACGACTAAGCTATACGAAGAGACGGGTAATATACACTACTGGCCCTTAAAATTGCTACACCACGAAGATGACGTGCTACAGACGCGAAATTTAACCGACAGGAAGAAGTTGCTGTGATATGCAAATGATTAGCTTTTCAGAGCATTCACACAAGGTTGGCGCCGGTGGCGACACCAACAACGTGCTGACA
The DNA here is from genome assembly GCF_023898315.1 of Schistocerca nitens. NCBI lineage: Eukaryota > Metazoa > Arthropoda > Insecta > Orthoptera > Acrididae > Schistocerca > Schistocerca nitens. The sequence goes on from NC_064620.1 coordinate 13,820,619, forward strand.
TGAGGAAAGTTTCCAACCGATTTCTCATACACAAACAGCAGTTGACCGGCGTTGCCTCGTGAAACGTTGTTGTGATGCCTCGTGTAGAGAGGAGAAATGCGTACCATCACGTTTCCGACTTTGATAAAGGTCGGATTGTAGCCTATCGCAATTGCGGATTATCATATCGCGACATTGCTGCTCGCGTTGGTCGAGATCCAACGACTGTTAGCAAAATATGTAATCGGTGGGTTCAGGAGGGTAATGCGGAACACCGTGCTGGATCCCAACCGCCTCGTATCACTAGCAATCGAGATGACAGGCATCTTATCCGCATGGCTGTAACGAATAGTGCAGCCTCGTCTCGATCCCTGAGTCAACAGATAGGGACGTTTGCAAGACAACAACCATCTGCACGAACAGTTCAAATGTGTGTGAAATCTCATGGGGCTTAACTGCTAAGGTCATCAGTCCTCAAGCTTACACACTACTTACCCTAAATTAGCCTAAAGGAGAACACACACACCTATGCCCGAGGGAGGACTCGAACCTCCGCCGGGACCAGCCGCACAGTCAATGACTGCAGCGCCTAGACCGCTCGGCTATAACAGCCATTACAGTTCGGCGACGTTTGCAGCAGCATGCACTATTACCTCGGAGATCATGGCTACGGTTACCATTGACGCTGCATCACAGACAGGAGCTCCTGCGATGGTGTACTCAACGAGGAACCTGGGTGCACGAATGGCAAAACGTCATTTTTTCGGATGAATCCAGGTTCTGTTTACAGCATCATGATGGTCGCATCCGTGTTTGGCGACATCGCGGTGAACGCACATTGGAAGCGTGTATTCGTCATCGCCATACTTTCATATCACCCGGCGTGATGGTATGGGGTGTCATTGGTTACTCGTCTCAGTCACCTCTTGTTCGCATTGACGCCACTTTGAACAGTGGATGTTACATTTTAGATGTGTTACGACCCGTGGTTCTACCCTTCATTCGATCCCTGCGAAACCTTCCATTTCAGCAGGATAATGCACGACTGCATCTTGCAGGTCCTGTACGGGCCTTTCTGGATACAGGAAATGTTCGAGTGATGCCCTGGCGAGCACATTCTCCAGATCTCTCACCAACTGAAAACGTCTGGCCAATGGTGGCCGAGCAACTGGCTTGTCACAATACGTGAGTCACTACTCTTGATGAACTGTGGTATCGTGTTGAAGCTGCATGGGCAGCTGTACCTGTACACGCCATCCAAGCTCTGTTTGACTCAATGCCCAGGCGTATCATGGCTGTTATTACGGCCAGAGGTGGTTGTTCTGGGTACTGATTTCTCAGGATCTATGCACCCAAATTGCGTGAAAATGTAATCTCGTGTCAGTTCTAGTATAACATATTTTTCCAACGAATACCTATTTATCATCTGCATTTTTTCTTGGTGTAGCAATTGTAATGGCCAGTAGTGTAGAATATGTAGAAAAGCCAAGAGTGGACGATCAAGAATGACGTGCTCAGATTAAAAAGGGTGTAAGGCAGCGATGAAGTCTTTCGCCCCTACTGATCAATCTCTACAGCGAAGAAGCAATGATGGAAATTAAAAAAAGGTTTAAGAGTGGAATTAAAATTCAAGGTGAGACGATAGCAATGATACGGTTCGCTGATGACATTGCTATCCTGAGCGAAAATGAAGAATTACATGATTTGCTGAATGGAATGAACAGTCTAATGACTACCGAATATAGACTGAGAGCAAATCGAAGAAAGAAGAAAGTAATGAGAAGTAGTAGAAACGAGAACAGCAAGAAATTTCACATCAGGATTGCTGAACACACGGTAGTTGAAGTTAAGGAATTCTGCTAGCTAGATAACAAAATAACGCATTGCAGATGGAGTAACGAAGTAGTAAATGAATGAGAATTGGGCACCAAGGAGCATATATATTTTTTTAAATATCCTATTTTAAAACCAAGATATTTTAGTTTTGCAAAAAAGAAATTTACATTTAGTTATAAAAATGTAAAATCTTGTAAAAAGTTTTCAGTTAAAATTTAAATACACAATATATCTAAAATTGATTCAAAGTCAATAACATGAACTGATTTATCTTTATTCTTTTTATCTCAATATGTGAAAATTAATCCAATAATTTTCTTTAATTTATCTTCGCCCTCTGAAAAGATTTTAATATAATGATCCAGGAGAGTAATATTAAATTTATCATCCAAAAAGCAATAAACTTTATTAACCATATTTAGTTGTCACAATTTCAGCTTTTGAAATGTTGTAAGGTTTATCTTTTTTCAGCAACTTTCCTGCCAGCACGATCTCCGGACTTGTCGCCTGTCGAGCATGGGGATTCGATATCTGTACGATCGAATGGATACCAGAGTCAGCGACTTCATTGTCGCCCGTGGAGACTGCACCACGTACGAACATTGGAGCTCTAGCTTGGGTTGACACCTAGTACCTAAGAACCGCTTGTGCTGTTTTCCGTAGGTGTAAATGGTTTTTCGATAAAAGTGATTGTCTGCCCTATCGAAGTTATGTTTTTGCTTTGTATTACACTTACCTCATCCTCTCGTGACCACTGTGTAAGCTGTTTCGTAGATTTGACGGCGTTTCTTCGTCATTTGCAGACTCAATTGACTTGTAATATTGAAGTTTGCGCGTGCAACCTTCCTGTTAAGATAGTCCTGTTTTCATAGACTCTTTCAGCTTCCTAAGCTCCTTCTAGTAGCGTCTCTTCAAGTCTGATACAGAGCCGTGTGCAAGGTCTGAATTAGAGACTCAGACGGTTCTGTGATCATGTAGGATCCAGATTTATTGACTTGCGCTATATGGTGGTGGGTTTCCAGATTCCGCTTAATAGGTTTCCTGTAGACACAGGAAGCGGCTGCAAAGGTAGCGGGGAAGACGTGGTAGTGATCAGAGGGTTTTTTAGGTTAGAGGGTGTAGGTGTACAGATATTGCTCCTATACTTGAAGAATCGAGTCCACCCTTACGCTCCTTTGCAACAGCACAGCGGCGTCACTGACAGGAATGTCCTAGGGTTCTAGAAGGGAGAGAAAGGCCCCTGGAGATTATTTGGAGCCAAGGAGTGCGTGAGGCCACAGGGCAGGTCCAGGGAACTCTTGCTTCGCGGATGCGCGATGAAAAGTGAATTACGAGGCCTGTTCAGAAAGTAAGCTCCGATTGATTGCCAAATTGAAACCACAGTGAACATCAGAAATGTTTTACTTGTAACAATAGCTACACCTTTCAGCTACTTCTCTACGTAGTCGCCGTTCTGACTTAGACTTTTGTCATAGCGTTGTACCAACTTTTCAATAGCCTCATCATAGAAGGCAGCCGCCAGTGCTTTCCGCCAATTCTCCACGCTGGCCTACACCTCGTTGTCTGTGTCAAAATGTTGTCTTCAAAGACAGCGGTTCATGTGACCAGAGATGAAACTCAGGGGGAGACAATTGCGGACTGTATTGTGGGTAATCTCACATTTCCATTTGAAAACGATGCAGGAGCATCTTCATTGCCCCTGCAGAATGCGGCTGAGAATTGTCTTGAAGAAGAAACAGCACGACAGTTATGTAATGTTAGCTGCATAGCTTCAGGCGAAATTTCTCACCAGGCCCTCGTACTTGGCGGCAGACACTATTTTCTAGACATCTTTACGCACTCACTGCGAGCTCAGAAATGAGAAGAGCGACGTGATGCTAACTGGGGTTATACTAGAGACACTACCCAACACATCTGTGCAAAGCTGTATCGGATTTCCATAGTCGTTTCCATTTCGCGACCGATCGGAGCTTACTTTCTGAACGCCCCTCGTAGTTTTTGTGATACTGAGGAATACTGTCAGTAGAGCCGAAGCGTGTTTGCGGGGCTGATCCCGAGTATGCAGAAGAGATAACTTTGAAATCAGATTTATATTTAGTATCGAGGACATTATTACTTAATGAAAGGGCGAGTGTACAGTAACTAACCGCCAGTAGTAAACTCATACAGGCTCGCGATAAGAAAGTGAATGCATTTGTACAGTGACTGCAATCTGAACCAGTGGGAATCTGTTACTTGAATGTAAAGAGATATAAAATAACTATACCGTATAAAACCTTGTTTATTATTAAAAGAACATTTTGGAAGTAACACGATAATAGAAACAGAGTGGGAGAATAGATACGGCATGATTCGCAGGCTCACGGTCAGAAATTTTCACTGCTGGCCACCGTAAATGCAACACCATGAAGGAAGCATCCGAATCAAGTGAAATTTACACCATGAGTTTGCAGCGATGAGATATGCAACTGATTAGAATTTCAGCGCAGACGAACATCACGCGCGCCTGTGGCGCCACCTCACAGCGCCATTTAAGGCTTGGCGATTTCGACGAATGTACGTTCGGCACGTGTGTTTACCTTGTGGTTGTTTCACAAGACGATCAGTTATGCCTCGTAGACAACAGCGAACATCTTTTGATCAAGTATCCGAGTTCGACAGAGGAAGGATAGTGGCTTACCGAGATTGTGGATTATCGTACAGAGAAATCGCTAGTCGTGTTGGACAAAACCAAACAACTGTAATGCGGGTATGTGACCGTTGGATGCAGGAGGATACGACGGACCGACGTGGTCGATCGCATTCACCTCGGTGCAGCACTGCACGTGCTGTTAGGCAAATTGTGCGCATGGCAGTGACGGATCGCTCAGTGACATCCCGAACCGTAGCACAGCACATTGCGTCTGTAATGCATCATCCAGTGTCTGCGCGTACCATTCGACGCCGTTTACAGCAGAGTGGTCTGTCCGCAAGACGTACATTGCTTCGTCTACCATTGGCGCAGAACCACAGACGTCTCCGTCGCCAATGGTGTGATGACAGACGGATGTGGACGGCAGAATGGAATGACGTTGTCTTTACTGACGAGGACGCTTCCGTCTGCAGCACCACGATGGTCGGATTCGAGTGTGGAGACACCGTGGAGAGAGGATGCTGGACAGCTGCATTATACACCGCCACACTGGTCTTGCACCGGGTATTATGGTATGGGGCGGTATTGGATATTACTCTCGCATGCCTCTAGTACGCAGTGCCGATACTTTAAATAGCCGGTGCTACATATCTGAGGTGCTGGAGCCAGTTGTCCTTCCTTACCTTCAGGGCTCCGCCACAGACATATTTCAGCAGGATAATGCGCGACCACACGTGGCACGCATTGTCCAAAGGTTCTTCGTCAATAACCAGACTGAATTGCTTCCCTGGCCGGCTCGCTCTCCGGATCTTTCGCCCATAGAAAACATGTGGTCCATGGTTGCTCAACGAGGGACCCAGATTACATCCCCAGCTGCCACACCAGATGATCTTTGGCAACATGTGGAAGCTGCTTGGGCTGCTGTACCCAGGAACACATCCAACGTCTCTTTGACTCAATGCCGAGACGTGTGGCAGCGGTGATCTCCAACAATGGCGGCTACTCTGGCTACTGATTCTGGCAGGACCACATGTCACAGACGTCTGTAAACGTAATCATTTGATACTTGGTCAACATGTTATCTACAAAATAAATTTTGTTGTGCTACCTCTTGTCTTTCTTGGTGTTGCATTTACGGTGGCCAGCAGTGTAGTTATCGGCGCATGTACCTTGAGACAATGATCGCGCGCTGTAACTGCCAATTTATCACTGTGCGATGGCTAATTTTTCTAACTAGTGAAACTACAGCAAGTATTAATAAACTATATTCACTAATAAAAGCAATAAATAGTAGGGACTGTTACAATCCGACGTCTACAGAAAGGGCATCAGTCTAACAGGGTGAGAGCAGACACAGGACAAAGGTAGACTTGGCAACAATCGTAGCTGTGATGGGAAAAACCAGAGCTCCAAGCGCTAATGGAAATCGCTAAACAAGTAATTGTAAATACGGAAACCTGGCTAAATCCGAATGTAAGTTCAGCCGAAAATTTAACAAAGGTCAGATTAAATCCAGTGCGTATAGTTGCCAGCAGTATACTTTACAGTGAAAGTGTAGTGGATAGTTCCTGTGAGTTAATATGGGTAGAGGTTATGCTATACAACCGGGATAAATTAATAATTTTTTCCTTTTACCGACCCCGACTCAGCTGATACAGTTGTCGATCAGTTCAAAGAAAATCTGAGTGTCATTTCAAATAGGAACCTTAGTCATATAATAATTGTAGTTGGTGGTGACTTCAGTCTACCCTCTATATGTTGGCGAATATACACGTTTAAAGTGGATGATAGGCATAAAAGCCGTCCGAAATCGTACTGAATACTTTCTCAGAAAAACATTTTGAACAATTTGTTCAGGAACCGACTCAAGGTGTAAATGGTTGCGAAAACATACTTGAACTCTTAGTAATAAATAATTATCAGCGAATACGGAGCAGCATGAAAGATACAGGGATTACTGATCACAAGCTTTTTGTAGCGAGACTGAATTCTGTAACAGCCAAACCCAAAAAAACAACGCAAAATGCAAATGTTTAGAACAGCAGATAAAAATTCGATAGATGCCTATGTCCCCTCTTTCATATCTGACTATGTAACCGTAGACCAGATGTGGTTTGACTTCCGAGAAACAGTTTTGACGGCAGTTGAGAGGTACATAACAAATAAATTAATGGCAGATGGTGTTGGTCAACATTGGCACACGAAATAGGTCAAAGCACTGTTGCAGAAGCAGCGAAAAGAAAACAGACCAGATTTAAAACAACGTAAAATTACAAAGACTGGCGAAATATTAAAGATGCTCGAAATTTAGCGTCAACTTGATGATGCTTTTTAATGGTTTCCACAACAAAACTCTACCTTGGAATCTGGTAGAAAACTGAAAGAAATTCTGGTGGTATGTAGAGCATACGATCAGCAAGACGCAATCAATACCTACGCTGGGCGATACAAATGGTGATGTTACTGATCACAGTGCCATCACAGCCGTGTTACTAGGCACAGTTTTCGGAAATTCCTTCAAAAACAAAGACGAAGTAAATATTCCGTAATTTGAATGAAGAACAACTGCCAGTATGAGTAACTTAGAACTAGGTACCCTTGGTGTAGCGCAACAGCTCTCATCACTTAATAAAGGCAAGGCTTCTGGTCGTGATTATACACCAGTAAGGTTCCCTTCAGAGTGTGGTGATACAGTTGCTCAGTACTTTGCAATCACATACAACCGCTCACTCGTTGAAATATCCGTACCCAAAGACTGGAAAGTTGATCAAGTCACACCAGTACTCAATAAAGGAATCGTAGTAGAAGGTTGGAACAGATGCTGTACTCGAACATTATGAATTCCCTGGAAAGAAACGATTTATTGACAAATACACTACACGAATTCAGGAAAGGTCTTCCTTGTGCAACACAATTAGCTTTTTATTCTCACGAAATTATGAGTGCTATCGATAAGGGATGTCAAATTGATTCCGTATTTTTAGATTTCAATAAGGCTTTTTGACAATGTTTCTCACAAGAGACTTCTAAACAAATTGCGCGCCTATGGAGTGTCGTCTCAGTTCTACAACTGGATTCGTGAATTCGTGTCAGAATCGTCGCAGTTCGTATTAATAGACGGAAAGGTATCTAGTAAGATAGAATTGATATTCTGGAAGGGTTATAGGCCCTCTGCTGCTACTGATCTACATAAACGATCTGGGAGGCAATCTGAGCAGCCCTCTTAGAATTTTTGCAGATGATGCTGTCGTTTACAGTCTTGTAAGGTCATGAGATGATCAAAAAATTGCAAAATTATTTAGAGAAGATATCCGTATTGTGAGAAAATAACAATTGATTGTAAATACTGAAACGTGTGAAGTCATCCACGTGAGTACTAAAAGGAATCCACTATATTTCGGTTGTATGATGAATCGTACAAATGTAAAAGCTGTAAATTCAACTAAGCGCTTAAGTATTACAGCTGTGAATAACCTAAACTGGAACGATGACATCGATAATGTTGTGGTGAAAGCAAACCCACGAGTGTGATTTATTGGCAGAAGAGTTAGAAAATGTAACCGGCTTATTAAACACGGGATCTGCATCAGAAAACGTCGAAAAAATTCAAAGATGGTGAGCTTGTTTTGTACTATCGGGAAACAGGGGAAAAATGCCACAGATGTGGTACAAGTATTGAGGTGGCAATCATAAAAACAAAGGCGTTTTTCGTTTCGTCGGGATCTTCTCATGAAAGTTCAGTCACCAGCTTTCTGTTCAGAGAATAAAGATATTTTGTCGGCGTCCACCTACGTCGGGAGAAATGATCATTATAGTGAAACAAGAGAAATCATAGCTCGCACAGTAAGATTTAAGTGTTCATTTTTCCCGCGCACTGTTCGAGAGTGGTACGGTGGAGAAAGAGCTTGAAAATGGTTCGAAGAACCCTCTGCTAGCCACTAAAGTGTGAATTGGAGAGTAATGATCTAGATGTAGATGTACTGACCTGTATTCTGTGTCTAATTTAACATGTACTTTACACCATGTGCTTTCACTGCATCTCTGCATGTCCCCAGTAGGTTGCACCATGTGCTTGAAAAGGGTGTTCATCGCAGTGTCAGCACATTTCCTAAAAATAAATATAATTACGTTTGTTTGCAGTAATTTTGGAATGAAGTGTGGTTAGACCCTGCTGCAATATGCTAATAGACTCTACACTATCGAATAAATGATTGTTTATTTCAGCCCGCATCTCGTGGTCGTGCGGTAGCGTTCTCGCTTCCCACGCCCGGGTTCCCGGGTTCGATTCCCGGCGGGGTCAGGGATTTTCTCTGCCTCGTGATGGCTGAGTGTTGTGTGCTGTCCTTAGGTTAGTTAGGTTGAAGTAGTTCTAAGTTCTAGGGGACTGATGACCATAGATGTTAAGTCCCATAGTGCTCAGAGCCATTTGAACCATTTGAACCATTGTTTATTTCATCATAACAATATAGCGATGTACTGTTCCTGCTGTAGCACTGGGACTATATTTGGCAACTACTTATATTCTCACTTTGAAGTGACGTTGTTTTCATCATTTTTAGGTACTTTAATACTGAATTTTCTGAATGTTTCACGTATTTCAATTATTTTCTATGATAGTATTCACCTTGAACGTGTTCTAAAATGAAAAGCAGGAGTTTTTCTTTTATTTCAGTATTTCAATCCTATTATGCCCAAGAACAATGCATTAAGGGGCTCCGGAACGCCCTATACTTGCAATGTTAAAATAACGCTTATAAATTACATCTTTCCTCACAAAGTATTTGAGGTAGGAAGTTGAACTTTTTACAGATTATTTATTGGAATATGGGCTACAACTTAACACAGGGATTTTACAAAATTTTAGTTCAGTTATTAAAGATTTTTTTTTTCAATTGTAATGAAAATTCACAACATTTTTTTGCAATTTTTAATTTATATATTCAAAAATATACAGTTTTTTGGAAAAAGGCTGTGTTAAATTATGCAGAAGGTACTGTGTAACATATACTGAAAGTTTGAAACAAATATGTTTGGAAGATCCTTAGAAAACATGTAATTAGTATGAGAAAATAAAAGTTTTGGGAATCGAGCGACAAACATTGGATTAACTTTTTAGTGCATTCCAGGTCCATAGGATGGATTATCTTCATCCTCTGCAAATTCCTCCTCCAGCCTCCTCTTGTTCCTCCTCCTGTTTACTCTTGCTTGTATTTCTAGACTCTTTACAGCCCTGTCTGCAGCCCGAAGTTGTTCCTTGTCTAAAGCAAGCATCGCTCGTACCATGTTAGAACCTATCTTCATTCCCATATTTCTAAATACCTTTGGCTTTCCAACATTTCTCATTTTCTTAAAAGCCTTCAGAGGATTTCTAATAACTTTTCTTTTACTCATTATTATACTTCAACAAAACAGAGACTCAAGAAACAGAATTAATTACGAATATTTTCGAGATAACGACAGAGTAAATAAACATGAAACAATCGACAATCACACCAGCGATATATATTGAACCATCACAGGTTAGCCACAACACATACTTTATCTCACATCACTAAAATGTACCTGATGAACACGGACGTTAATAATAACACCATTTGACAGCAGTTTAACAGCGCCACAGTGGGTCACGCCCACGTAGAACACATTTCAAAAAAAATTTAAAAATAGTTGTAGTCTTCGGAATTGAATAAATTATATATCTATTAAAAGGTAATAGTCTGCAGATTCAGAAAACGCAAAAAAGTAAAAATTGAACTTTTAATGATTTTGAGCCTTTCCGGAGCCCCTTAACGACAATATCTACTTTTCATTCACAAAATCAAAGTCGAGGATTCAAGAGGATATGCAGCGTCCCTCCCTACCTGTCTGTGCTACTCGAACCGACTGTCTACATCTACATCTACATCTACATCCATACTCTGCAAGCCACCCGACGGTGTTTGGCGGAGGGTACTTTGAGTACGTCTATCGGTTCTCCCTTCTATTCCAGTCTCGTATTGTTCGTGGAAAGAAAGATTGTCGGTATGCCTCTGTGTGGGCTCTAATCTCTCTGATTTTATCCTCATGGTCACTTCGCGAGATATACTTAGGAGGGAGCAATATACTGCTTGACTCCTCGGTGAAGGTATGTTCTCGAAACTTCAACAAAAGCCCGTACCGAGCTACTGAGCGTCTCTCCTGCAGAGTCTTCCACTGGAGTTTATCTATTATCTCCGTAACGCTTTCGCGATTAGTAAATGATTCTCTAACGAAGAGCGCTGCTCTCCGTTGGATCTTCTCTATCTGTTCTATCAACTCTCTCCGGTACGGATCCGAAACGGGTGAGCAGTATTCAAGCAGTGGGCGAACACGTGTACTGTAACCTACTTCCTTTGTTTTCGGATTGCATTTCCTTAGGATTTTTCCAATGAATCTCAGTCTGGCATCTGCTTTACCGATGATTAATTTTATATGGTCATTCCATTTTAAATGACTCCTAATGCGTACTCCCAGATAATTTATGGAATTAACTGCTTCCAGTTTCTGACCTGCTATATTGTAGCTAAATGATGAAGGATCTTTCTTTCTATGTATTCGCAGCACATCACACTTGTCTACATTGAGATTCAATTCCCATTCCCTGCACCATGCGTCAATTCGTTGCACATCCTCCTGCATTTCAGTACTATTTTACACTGTTACAACGTCTCGATATATTACAGCATCATCCGCAAAAAGCCTCAGCGAACTTCCGATGTTATGCACAAGGTCATTTATGTATACTGTGAATAGAAACGGTCCTACGACACTCCCCTGCGGCGCACATGAAATCTCTCTTACTTCGGAAGACTTCTCTCCATTGAGAATGACATGCCGCGTTCTGTTGTGTAGGAACTCTTCAATCCAATCACACAATTGGTCTGATAGTCCATACGCTCTTACTCCGTTCATTAAACGACTGTGGAGAACTGTATCGAACGCCTTGAGAAAGTCAAGAAACACGGCATCTGCAGCTTCCGCTTTGAGGTAGACTTTCTCCCGTGACACTTTCGCAGCAGTAACTATGCCTACTCAGTAATAACGTCGCACCAAAATTCTGCAACTGAGGGCCTATCGCCCACCCCACCTTTGCTCCGGACCGCCTGCGCTCTACAGTTCAGCCTGATGGACCAACGCGGCTTTGTTCACACACCGGCAGCTGGATCAGTCGAACGGTTCAGGGCACCCTGGACCCAGGCATACTCTGGCTCCAGGTCTTCCGATGGACTGTTCAGGCCTTAGTGATACGGCAGCCGGAGCGTGTGTGGGCGTTCCAAAACTCAGCCCTGAACCGAGCTACGGGAACAACAGCCCGCATAATGATACTTTGAGCCGGTATTCCCGCATCTACAGTCTGCAGGATCCTGTAATCACAGATGGGTAAGTTCTCATCTTGTTGTAGCTGACACAGTTTCGTCTATCGACTGCTCTGAGAAATGTAAATGAGCCAGTATGTATCAACTTACACTCACATTTATTTACATATGTACTATACGCTAGTCATGTGGGAGCTAAAGGTTTTTAAAATCTTTCATTACGAGATAAGAGTTGTTAGAACGTGTTTTAACTTTTAATTTTCCGTGTTATAAATTACCGAACTATCAGTTTAATAAGCCACTGCTGCAAAATACTAACACGAAATCTTTACAGACGAAAGGAAAAACTGGCATAAGCCGACCTCAGGGAAGATCAATTTGGATTCCGTAGAAATGTTGGAACACGTGAGGCAATACTGACCCTACGACTTATCTCAGAAAATAGATAAGAAAAGGCAAACCTACGTTTCTAGCATTTGTAGACATAGAGAAAGCTTTTGACAATGTTGACTGGAATACTCTCTTTCAAATTCTGAATGTGCCAGGAGTAAAATACACAGAGCGAAAGGCTATTTACAATTTGTACAGAAACCAGATGGCAGTTATAAGAGTCGAGGGACAAGAAAGGGAAGCAGTGGTTGGGAAGGGAGTGAGACAGGGTTTAGCCTATCCCCGATGTTATTCAGTCCTTATATTGAGCAAGCAATAAAGGAAACAAAAGAAAAATTTGGAGTAGGAATTAAAATCCGTGGAGAAGAAATAAAAACTTCGCCGATGACATTTTATTTCTGTCAGAGACAGCAAAGGACCTGGAAGAGCAGCTGAACGGAATGGACATGGTCTTGAAAGGAGGATATAAAATGAACATCAACAAAAGCAAAACGAGGATAATGGAATGTAGTCGAATTAAATCGGGTGATGCTGTGGGAATTAGATTAGGAAATGAGACGCTTAACGTAGTGAATGAGTTTTGCTATTTGGGGAGGAAAACAACTGATGATGGTCGAAGTAGAGAGGATATAGAATGTAGACTGGCAATGGCAAGGAAAGCATCTCTGAAGAAGAGAAATTTGTTAACATCGAGTATAGATTTAAGTGTCAGGAAGTCGTTTCTGAAAGTATTTGTATGGAGTGTGGCCATGTATGGAAGTGAATCATGGACGATAACTAGTTTGGACAAGAAGAGAATAGAAGCTTTCGAAATGTGGTGCTACAGAAGAATGCTGAAGATTAGATGGGTAGATCACAAACTAATGAGGAGGTATTGAATAGAATTGGGGAGAAGAAGAGTTTGTGGCACAACTTGAGTAGAAGTAGGGATCGGTTGGTAGGGCATATTCTGAGGCATCAAGGGATCACCAATTTAGTATTGGAGAGCAGCGTGGAGGGTAAAAATCGTAGAGGGAGACCTAGAGATGAATACACTAAGCAGATTCAGAAGAATGTAGGCTGCAGTACGTACTGGGAGATGAAGAAGCTTGCACAGGATAGAGTAGCATGGAGAGCTGCATCAAACCAGTCTCAGGACTGAAGACCACAGCAACAACATAAATTATATTCTTGTACGATTTCCCGATTGCTACCTCAAGTCTTCAGTAGCTTCTATAACAATTTGCAAAAGCAATAAAGTTAATGAAGGATCACAGTACGCTTCACTTAAAACAATGTCTGCAATTACCAGGACGATTTGTTGCTATTGAAAGCGGATGTAGATGAAAACTAGATGCTGGCGTTGGCCCAAAAACCCTAGTTTAATATTCGCAAGCTTGTTTACGATCATGAACATTCTATCTGACGTTTATAATGAATGAGCCAATGTAAATTTCCCTAGAGATTATATAAACCGCTGATTGGAGTAAAAAACGTTTTCTTCCAAAGCGTGTTTGAATATCAGGTGTCTAGAATGTCCACCTACTAATTACTCTGAAGTTTCAGTAGACAGCTGCTAAAACCAGCGTAAATAATTAAAAGCTGTTGTGGCTGATACTCAAGGTTTACTGGTCAATTTTTACCTCAATTTGAGAATGGGTAGTACCCATAACTTTCGTAGGTCAAAGACTTAGCTGTTCGTATTTAACAACACTGCCATGATTGCAAACATATAATCTGCAATCCATGGACCAACGAATGGTGGGCTTTAGAACCATTTTTGTCCTATTGTGTTCGCGTATTGGGCCGTGGGCATATGAAGAGTGGAAACAGACAACATTCTGGGTGCCAAATCTCACTTTGTCAGGAGAATCGGAAAACAATATATATAGCTCTTTTCGTACATAGCATATTTCTGCAAAAAATTAAGAAGCTATTTTGATGTCACGGAATTATGCCGCGAATCTCATCACTCCAACAAGTAACGAAACAAATAAAAAAAAAACATAGTATGTTAAAAGCTTTCTAAGTGTCTTACCGGGGAACTAACTAATTCTAAGTGCTAACAAGAATGTTTTACTTTCAGGTGCAATTAATTCTGAGGCACTACATTTCATTTGCGGTAACAGCAATTTTATTTTCACTATTGGAACTGTAGTCAGCAAAAACAATTTCTCATTATTTTAATTTCTAACAAAAGAATACAAAATTAAATTTAAGACAAATAACCTATTAGTATCGACTTCTGTTTCTTACACATCTCCATTCTTTAAATTAGTCGTTGCAAAGATTACTGAAAAACCCCTTGTGCTGTTGAGTAGGGAATGGCCTCATCAACAGGGCTTCCAACCGGCCAGGGTGGCCGAGCGGTTCTAGGCGCTACAGTCTGGAACCGCGCGACCGCTACGGTCGCAGGTTCAAATCCTGCCTCGGACATGGATGTGTGTGATTGTAACCTCCCCCTCACTTATCGACCTTATTGACAGCGAAAAATTAAACCGCGTGTACCTAATGGAAATTTGGAAAAAAGCAATCGTCACCGAAGTTAATCTGTCGGTAAAGAGGGAGGAAAGGGTTACATCTTTATGAAAGGAAAAATGCCAATGAAACTGGTGGAAATTAATTTTGAAAAAGGGTAAAGTTAATAAAGAAAGTAAATGTGCGGCCGTTACGTTAACAATTAACTAGCGGTAATTAGATATTTGAGATCTGGGGGAAATTACGGTCGCCAGTCCTATGGACAATTACTATAGTAACTGAAAAAGAAAGGTTATTACACATGGAAATGGAAATATTTGGAACTTGTACAGGCGCTGATGACCAGGATGTTGAGCGTCCCACAAACCATCATCATCATCATCATCATCACATACGCTGACTAGCGTAACGCTCTTTCTGTCACCGTACTCAACAGACCATATCATGCAAATTAGCACTAGTGGCTGTATGGCCAGGTAAGTTACGTTGGATACACACAACCAGAAACATGGGTTCAGCCTCCACTTAAGTATCAAAAGTTAGTCGGTCCCTGACATAGTGGGAAGAAGATGACGAGATGTAGACAAGCTCAAGGATACAACGACCCTATAAGCGATATGAGCCTTGTATGGGAACTACATACATTGCCTGTTGTCCCACACACAGAACCATCATTGTTACTCTCCATTGGTCCACCAGAATTCAGCATCCAACAGAACGTCCTCTGACACCAAATTTAATGGCGTCACTGATTACAGTCCGCATTTGACACCAAATTGTTTCAGGGGGAATGGAGTGGGCAAGTGCTTTTCTGGCGGATGTGGATGGAGGCTTGGACGATGAGTGCAGCCAGATGTTCTCAACGAAAAGCATAAGTACATCTAGTGTAGCCTGCCTGCAGTAACCAGGCGATGTGCATTGAACTTTGTAGCTAGGGGTACTATGTGGATGTGCCATTTCTCGAAGAGGGGCAAACTTTGTTATTGCTGACTCAGGGTGGTATCACTCAGTCCCACATCAGGTGGCTAGAGCGAAGCATAGAGCTAGCATAGCAAGAGGCAAAGGTGATGTCTGGATGATGAAACCTAGACTGATGGTTAGAACACTGAAATTGGAGGCGTGGGTCCTCAGAGCTGGGAGGAACTATCTTCGTACTTTGAATTATGAGGATGTGGCAGCATACTTGGCTGGCAGTTTCGTGGAGACGGCGGCAGAGCGAAGGCTACATGATGCCTTGGTAATAAGGCAGTGGCCATTCGTTGGCAGCCCAGCTACATCGATGACAGATACATGAGGAGAGTGTTGGTGATCCCATAGCAGAGACCAACACACAACAGGCATAGCCTAACCTTGCTGATGACCTGCCTTGCTGATATCCTGGGGAATATAGACGGCAAAAGGTGGATTGTTAATGCTGAAGACAAGTGCTGCCACTCATTCAGTGCTGCCAAAATTTCTTGAACGTTGGTCATTGCCTGGAAAACTGGTTGGTAATGGGGAAGTCAGTATGGCGAAATGTTACGTCGGGTGACTTGAGCCCTGAACATAGCATCAGGGTCTTGTCTGGGCCTGTACCACTACAGAGCATAGAAATATCGGTACGTTTCTGAAAACGTCTGTGCATGGTGTTCTGCAGCTAACATCAGGCAGAATTATCAATTTAATTTTATCCATAGTGGATGCTGTTGAACTCCGTGACTGTTCCTTTATAGGGTGTAGAAAAATTTCCGCTACCAGTCACCACAAAAGGTTATTTATTTGTCACACGACCGATGGACGTGAAAATGATAATAACTGTGTAACTAAGTGGAAAAACGGTCATCACAGCGTAACTATAACAATGATGCTTCAGCTTTAAGTAAGTACAGATATATTTTCAACAAATGCTGCCTTGCCACTTACAATTGTCCCATCTGTATCTGTTTCTTCACCAGCAAATAATTTTTTGTATTTATAGAGTGGTCCCCAGCATATAAACATGTACATGAATGTATAAACACCCGAAGATGGGCGCAAGCCCGAAAGCGGTAGAGTGACAAATAAATAACCTTTTATTGTGACAGGTAGCGGAAATTTTTCTACACAGTTATCAATTTCTATATTCTGGAAATACGGTCTCTGTAAGTTGAGTTTTCCTCAAATCTGATTGTATAACTCTTTAATGAATGGAAACTAGTTTCTTCACTTGTCAATCACCTATAGCAGTAATAAGGCATACTACAAATGTGGCAGGGATATCAACAGTAGTACAGCTATAGCTACTCCAGCACACTTTATGACGTCACATGTATGGGTTATGGCATCAAGCACATGAATTACGACATGACAAACATTGAGTTATGACGTCACAAGTGAATGTTGCTACGATGCAGGAGACAGGACGTCACAATCCAAGGTTGCTTCAAATTCAAAAGGACCTTATTTAAAACTACCCAAATGACCTGAATAGCACAAATTGACCCCACATTCGACAGAATTCAAACAGCTTGTTATTTATCAAAAATATGTAAAGATGTTCAAGATACTGGTGGTACCATGTTCAAAAATACGTAACTGAGCTGAATTATTTGCAAATAATATGTATGTCAACAATATCAGAATGACCTGATTTACTTGTTAGAAATACATAATTATATTCGCGGCGCTGTTGTTGCCATGTTCATATGCGTACGAAACTAGTGTTACTATACTGATAGCTACCTAGTTTCTACTACTTTACATATATGGTAGTTATAAAATAACTTTCCACTACCTGGTTTCAACTGCTCCTCGGGGTCATCCAAATAACCATTTTCAGCAACTTTGCAGCATCACCATTCAAAAGAGACATGCATTTCATTATAAACAAACTTATTAGGCTCTTTCGGCAGCCTTAAGAATAAGAGAACAAATATTCTTCTACAAAAACGTTTTTTAATTTTTGGTGTATACATTCTCAAACAGAAAACAGTTGTTTCTTTATTTTTGTTTGTTGTATTTTTAATAATATCCAGCTTAATTTTAACTTAGTGTTTGAATATACTTGAGATCATCTAACTCTTTTTCCAAACAAGTTCTGTCCTCGAATGCTAATACGTATCCAGTCCATAAGCTACCTCTTTTATGGCTTTAACAATTACTTCTACTTCTTTTTGAAATTCTCCTAGCTGACAGCATTTGGAGATTGTAATTTCTCCTGATGTTTCCTGTATTACAAGATTGTTAAAGCATCACACATCTTCTTTCGCGTAGATTGGTAACTCTTCTGCTCTACATTCGTGCAGAAGTTTTTGTTGGAACATGAAGTTTAAAAATTTTTCAAACGAATTTCTGTTAAGTGTAGCTATTCTGTCAGTTTTTAACGTGCAAATGACACTTCTCTTTCTAGATGCACAATGTCCAATCCACCACATTTAGGTACAATGTTAAGTATTCTTTTTTAAGCTTATCCAAACCAAGATGAGATTCCTCACGTATCCTTTACTGCAGTAAACGTCTACAGATCCATTTTTTCCATACACCCTGTTTCATCAATTTATTTTAGCCACATACTAAAGTTTTCATTTTCGACTTCGACCACTTCCGTCTCCATACATTCCTATTCTTAAAGGAGTAAGTTCTTTCACAGGAAATTATTTTAGTCTGTGCAAAAAATTTACTCTTTTTCATAAGAACAGTGTAATAACATTATTTGTGAGAACGAGTTCTAATTACGCAACGTCTATAAAGATATTGTCCAGAGCAATCCCGTGTGTTGAGAGAGATAGGTTTCGACAGTTGTGATATAACACTTACGTATAATACTTAAGTTATCTTTGTTGGAGTCCGTGTTATCAATTCCCAAATAGTAACAGATAAATGATGGAAACTATAGGCACGCCGAACATGGTTTATAATTTTTTCTCGGTCCTGACTATCTGGAAGGTTTATTTGTACACCAGTCAACATTCATGTATTTTCATATCCTAGGAGACAAATTCCAGGAAACTGATAAGCACAACACAACCACTGTTCTGTATGGTATCCGACAGATTACGCCACACAGAAACGATCTGCACACAGTGAAGTTGCACAGGTCACACCAATACTCAAGAAAAGAAACAGGAGTAAACCGATGAATTACAGACCCATATCAATGACCTCAATCTCCAGTGGCATTTTTATAACATATACTTTGTTCGAACATACTTCGAGGAAAATGAGCTGTTATCACACAGTCAGCACGGATTCAGAGAGTACCGTTCTTGCGAAACGCAAGTAGCTCTTTATTCTCAAGAAGTAATGAGTGCTATTGACAAAGGATCACAATTTGATTCAATCGTTCTACATCGCCAAAAGGATTTTCATACCGTTCCCACACGCGACTTCCGATCACATTGTGTGCCAATGGAGTATGTTCTCAGTTGTGAGAGCAGAATATAACTAGTTGACGTGGAGTCATCGGATGATGTTATATTTACAGTCTAGTAAGGCTATGAGAAGATCAAAACCAATTGCAAAATTGACACGAAATCTGTGTAGTGAGAAAAGCGACATTGTTTTTGAATTAGGAAAACTGTGAGTCATCCACGTGAGTACGTAAATAAATCCGTTAAATTTCGATAACAGGATAAGTCACAAAAATTTAAAGGCTGTTAACCCAACTTAATATCTAGCTATTAAAACTAAGACAAACCAAATACACTCCTGGAAATTGAAATAAGAACACCGTGAATTCATTGTCCCAGGAAGGGGAAACTTTATTGACACATTCCTGCGGTCAGATACATCACATGATCACACTGACAGAACCACAGGCACATAGACACAGGCAACAGAGCATGCACAATGTCGGCACTAGTACAGTGTATATCAACCTTTCACAGCAATGCAGGCTGCTATTCTCCCATGGAGACGATCGTAGAGATGCTGGATGTAGTCCTGTGGAACGGCTTGCCATGCCATTTCCACCTGGCGCCTCAGTTGGACCAGCGTTCGTGCTGGACGTGCAGACCGCGTGAGACGACGCTTCATCCAGTCCCAAACATGCTCAATGGGGGACAGATCCGGAGATCTTGCTGGCCAGGGTAGTTGACTTACACCTTCTAGAGCACGTTGGGTGGCACGGGATACATGCGGACGTGCATTGTCCTGTTGGAACAGCAAGTTCCCTTGCCGGTCTAGCAATGGTAGAACGATGGGTTCGATGACGGTTTGGATGTACCGTGCACTATTCAGTGTCCCCTCGACGATCACCAGTGGTGTACGGCCAGTGTAGGAGATCGCTCCCCACACCATGATGCCGGGTGTTGGCCCTGTGTGCCTCGGTCGTATGCAGTCCTGATTGTGGCGCTCACCTGCACGGCGCCAAACACGCATACGACCATCATTGGCACCAAGGCAGAAGCGACTCTCATCGCTGAAGACGACACGTCTCCATTCGTCCCTCCATTCACGCCTGTCGCGACACCACTGGAGGCGGGCTGCACGATGTTGGGGCGTGAGCGGAAGACGGCCTAACGGTGTGCGGGACCGTAGCCCAGCTTCTTGGAGACGGTTGCGAATGGTCCTCGCCGATACCCCAGGAGCAACAGTGTCCCTAATTTGCTGGGAAGTGGCGGTGCGGTCCCCTACGGCACTGCGTAGGATCCTAAGGTCTTGGCGTGCATCCGTGCGTCGCTGCGGTCCGGTCTCAGGTCGACGGGCACGTGCACCTTCCGCCGACCACTGGCGACAACATCGATGTACTGTGGAGACCTCACGCCTCACGTGTTGAGCAATTCGGCGGTACGTCCACCCGGCTTCCCGCATGCCCACTATACGCCCTCGCTCAAAGTCCGTCAACTGCACATACGGTTCACGTCCACGCTGTCGCGGCATGCTACCAGTGTTAAAGACTGCGATGGAGCTCCGTATGCCACGACAAACTGGCTGACACTGACGGCGGCGGTGCACAAATGCTGCGCAGCTAGCGGCATTCGACGGCCAACACCGCGGGTCCTGGTGTGTCTGCTGTGCCGTGCGTGTGATCATTGCTTGTACAGCCCTCTCGCAGTGTCCGGAGCAAGTATGGTGGGTCTGACACACCGGTGTCAATGTGTTCTTTTTTCCATTTCCAGGAGTGTACAACGGAGAAAAAAAAAATTCTTGAAATTTTCATCCCGAAAATTCGAGTGCCACCATTACAGAACTGCTGCGAGAAATGCGTGATTCCGTCGCCTGGACAAGAGTGGTGAAACCCACCCCAGGCCGCTTGCAACTGCAAACAGTCCTATGCTAGCACGGGAACCAATCTGGAAAGTATAACCACGCTTCTAAAACTAACAAAAACGTGAAATTAGCTAACTGAAATGACACCCACTTCCACAAGTGCACTTACTGTTGGCTGCAGTGTGCCCGATGGACAATAATACAGGACACCGGAAAAGTCATAACTATTTTAGCAAATTTAAACTTGCTGGCTAAATAAGGCCACGCTTCCAGAATGACATCTTTCTGAATTTCAAGACTTAGGTAAGAAATGTACCTTTGATCACTTGAAACCCTTGATCGCTTGAACCCCAGTGAGTAACACTGTCAATTAAACTTTGGAACGACCAGAAGGACACAAATTGAAAATTCAACAGCTGTGGTGGAGGCACTGTAAAACGTTTACAATGAGCCGCAACCCCAGCACAGTCCCCCTCAGCTCAGATTCACACCTGACCATATTAACTGTCGACCGCAGCTGCTACGGAACGCCCCGCTCCTCACAGAGACGTCAGTGTGCTTCATTTCAGCAAAACAAGGCATCTGACCTGACCCACAATTCTCTGTTACTGGCCGTATGTCGCGCTTACCCCGCACTGCTAACAGCCGCTACCGGCTCCACAGCCTCCCGTACAACCTCGCGCCTGTTCCGGCTACCTCTCCGCTCTCTCTGTAGCGCGCTGCGTTAAGACCTCCCTCCGCCACGGGGCATGTGTCCACAAGTCGCCTACCCCTGATGTCGGAGGACGCGATCGTGGTCATGTAAAATCGATTGGGACCCATCAACTATGCCAAGCTAATTACTCCTTAATGTATATGTACACGCTTTAACTTGTTGTCTTGTACGAGGGCAGTTCAATAAGTAATGCAACACTTTTTTTTCTGAAACAGGGGTTGTTTTATTCAGCATTGAAATACACCAGGTTATTCCCCAATCTTTTAGCTACACAACACTATTTTTCAACGTAATCTCCATTCCATGCTACGGCCTTACGCCACCTTGAAATGAGGGCCTGGTATGCCTGCACGGTACCATTCCACTGGTCGATGTCGGAGCCAACGTCGTACTGCATCAATAACTTCTTCATCATCCGCGTAGTGCCTCCTACGGATTGCGTCCTTTATTGGGCCAAACATATGGAAATCCGACGGTGCGAGATCGGGGCTGTAGGGTGCATGAGGAAGAACAGTCCACTGAAGTTTTGTGAGCTCCTCTCGGGTGCGAAGACTTGTGTGAGGTCTTGCGTTGTCATGAAGAAGGAGAAGTTCGTTCAGATTTTTGTGCCTACGAACACGCTGAAGTCGTTTCTTCAATTTCTGGAGAGTAGCACAATACACTTCAGAGTTGATCGTTTGACCATGGGGAATGACATCGAACAGAATAACCCCTTCAGCGTCCCAGAAGACTGTAACCATGACTTTACCGGCTGAGGGTATGGCTTTAAACTTTTTCTTGGTAGAGGAGTGGGTGTGGCGCCACTCCATTGATTGCCGTTTTGTTTCAGGTTCGAAGTGATGAACCCATGTTTCATCGCCTGTAACAATCTTTGACAAGAAATTGTCATCCTCAGCCACATGACGAGCAAGCAATTCCGCACAGATGGTTCTGCTTTGCTCTTTATGGTGTTCGGTTAGACAACGAGGGACCCAGCGGGAACAAACCTTTGAATATCCCAACTGGTGAACAATTGTGACAGCACTACCAACAGAGATGTCAAGTTGAGCACTGAGTTGTTTGATGGTGATCCGTCGATTATCTCGAACGAGTGTGTTCGCACGCTCCGCCATTGCAGGAGTCACAGCTGTGCACGGCCGGCCCGCACGCGGGAGATCAGACAGTCTTGCTTGACCTTGCGGCGATGATGACACACGCTTTGCCCAACGATTCACCGTGCTTTTTTCAACTGCCAGATCACTGTAGACATTCTGCAAGTGCCTATGAATATCTGAGATGCCCTGGTTTTCCGCCAAAAGAAACTCGATCACTGCCCGTTGTTTGCAACGCACATCCGTTACAGACGCCATTTTAACAGCTCCGTACAGCGCTGCCACATGTCGGAAGTCAATGAAACTATACGAGACGAAGCGGGAATGTTTGAAAATATTCCACAAGAAATTTCCGGTTTTTTCAACCAAAATTGGCCGAGAAAAAAAATGTGTTGCATTACTTATTGAACTGCCCTCGTATATTAGGTGCAGCTCGAGACAGCTCCACATTGGCAGCTCGTGGGGCAGCGGGTGGATAGTAACGTAAAGATTCGCCGTTTTTTTTTTAAAAAAACATGAAAGCTATTTTTGCGGTCAACCAGAAAGCGATGGAGAACATACTGACCATAATCCCAAGTTTGCAAGTCCACATTATTCTTGTACTCACTGAAAGGAAGTGCTACTACTTGCTGTTTACTTAGCGTGATCAGGAACTATGACACTATAAATAAAAGTTTGGAGTTCTAACTGATTAATATATTCAGTAAATGTTCACATGCAGAGACATAGTAATATTCGTCATAATATTAATATTGACCGTATCATAAACACCACTACTAGCAATTCAGAGGCGACCTCTACGGTAAGTTTCAAGTAAAATGATTTATCGTCCTGACTTAATTATCAAAGTTAATATCTCGCCACGTGGTTTTGTCAGTTACGGGTGCCACACAGTTACTTCCCAGAAATATAAGCGATCCACGACGGCTTACAGTCCTCGCCAGTTTCCTACCTTTACCGAAAACATGTGTTTGGTACAGCCTGTCTGTGATGTCATCTGAGACACAGCGTATGCCGGCGTTTGGTTGATTCGGACAGATTGACAGCTCTGTGCGATGTTTCCCAACAAACTGCACTGCGCTGCGCTGCATTTTCAGAACGAGGAAAACCAGAACTCACGTGTGAGCAGGGTAAGCGTAGTTGCTATTCCTGCTGTACCTAGGTGGTAGGATTAGATTAGATTAGATTCGTTTTTCGTTCCATATATCAGTGTTGAGGAGATCCTCGTGGATGTGGAACATGTCAATGATTTTTTAAACCTGAAATGACAATACTAATAGTATGAATATATACATAATTTGTTTCTGTTAAAAAATTCGTCAATCGAGTAGAAGGAGTTGGCCACTAGTAAGTCTTTCAGGCTCGTTTTAAACTGATCTTTATTTGTAAGTAAATTTTTTATGTTTGCTGGCAAATTATTGAAGATGAGTGTTCCTGAGTAGTGGACCCCTTTTTGTACTGAAGTAAGTGCTTTTAAGCCTTTGTGCAGATCATTTTTGTTCCTGGTATTGTATGCATGAACTGAGCTGTTTGTTGGAAAAAGAGATATATTATTTAGGAAAAATTTCATTAAGGAGTAAATATACTGAGAGGCAGTAGTTAGTATACCCAGTTCTTTGAAGAGGTTTCTACAGGACGTCCGTGAATTTACTCCACAAATAATACTAATTACACGCTTTTGGACTCTGAAAACTTTTGTTTGACTGGAAGAGTTACACCAAAATATTATGGAATGAAAGTAGGCAAAGTATGCAAGCTTTTTCATTTTTATGTCGCCTATGTCTGTTAAAACTCGAATTGCAAATACACATTTGTTAAGGCGTCTCTGCAGTTCTGTGGTGTGCTCCTCCCAACTGAATTTACTATCAAGTTGTAATCCCAGGAATTTAAGACTGTCAACCTCTTCTATCGGATCTTCTTCATACTTTATGCATGTGCTGGGTGGAAACCACTTACAGGTTCTGAATTGCATATAGTGAGTCTTTTCGAAGTTTAATGTCAGTGAGTTGGCTTTAAACCATTTATTAATATCCATGAAAATATCATTAGCAGAGCTTTCTAGAACTACACTCGACATACTATTTATTGCAATACTTGTGTCATCTGCAAACAAAACGAACTCTGCTTCTGGCAGTGTAACTGATGAGAGATCATTAATGTACACAAGAAAAAGCAATGGCCCTAAGATGGATCCTTGTGGGACACCACATGTAATTTCTTCCCATTCTGATGATGACTGATGACTTAATTCACTAGGAAGTAGAGAAAACTCACGGTGAGGAGGGGCCTGGCGGACGGAATGCGTCCAGTGAAGGTTGATTTCGGAAAAAAGCTGGACGAGAGGGTCGGGGATGTTGCAACTAATCGGAAGTGGAGGCGGGTCAGGCGGGGGCGACCGCTGCTGACCCGAATGTGAGTACCCCACCAACGTGCACCTGGCTCAGACCACAAAAATATGTTCCCAGTTAAAGGGTGTGATTGAGGATTGATTAACTCTAGGTCCTTCCTCGACGCTAGGGAGAGCAGGACCCGGTGATGCCTGGTGGGACCGAATGGCTCGTGTAGAGGAAGGGGTTTAGTCAGGTCGAGAGGGGTGAAGGGATATGGATTGTCCTTGAGCGGGGTAAAGCCGTCAGCACACGGACCGTGCATCCGAACGTTGAGCGTTGAGCGTGCCGAGTTTCTGACGTAATAGCGTGGAATAGCACGTTCGGGAGTCTTTCTGAACGTGCAGAGCAATATCTGGTATGTCAGATATTCTGAGCGTGCATCTGAGCGTTGACCAAAGAGATGGCACAACGCTACCTACGTCACACACACGCCGTCTCCCTTCAGTACAGAGTTGTGAGGCGCCATATTGGCATTCGTTTCAAGCCTATATGTGAAAATGCCGTTTCTAAGTACAGGAAAATTGAGAATCACTGGAAAACCCGTTGTTAACTGTGTGATTTGTTCTAATAAAATAATTAGAAACATCACATTCGTGGCAAATGAATTATTGTAACTTGCGTATTATGAGAGTAGGCTATTTGAAGGCAGCGACACACTGAAGATCCACCCAAAACGCATTATTCTTGGTACAATTTGTTGTAATTAAATTTCAGTTAGTACCATATCTACGATTAAGGTTTCCAGCAAGGGGTAAGATAATATGATTAGTTACCACGCGAGCATTGTTGGCATAGCGTAATGAGTAGCGACACTGTCTAATCTTCAGTTGTTTATGGGGGCGGTGGTTCGCGTCTGGACACTTCCCAAGTTTTCTTTTCCCTAACATACGCGTTTTTATTAGGTTCTGATACTTTATTATTAGTTTAATATAAGTATCTCCCGGAATAAGGAGACACCCTCTACCAAGCGAAACGGCCTCCTAGGAGGGCGGATGAGCAGGTAGAGGCAGGGCACTCTCTTGTCCTTGAGATGGGAAGAGCCACATGATGGCCAACGGCATAGAATGAAGAAGGCAAGGAGAAACCACTTCATTAAAGATCTAATTAGATTTCTCAAGTATCAGCAGCCATAATATGAATATGAATATGAAACAAGCTCTAGTAAAAATGCAATCCGGAGTAATAGCCCCTCATTCGGATCTCCGGGAGGGGACTACCAGAGATCTCGTTTCAACAGTTCATAGGAAGAAAGGAAATAAAAAGAGCTATAGTAGAATTGGAACGTGGAACGTCCGCACCTTACTGCAGATGGGGAAGCTCGAAAACCTTAAGCAAGAAATGAAGAAAATGAAGTTGGATATACTAGGAGTGTCTGAAATGAGATGGCCTAACTGCGGAGATTTCTGGAGTGATGAGTACAGGATAATTCACACAGGAACGATAGAAGATAGACCTGGAGCAGATGGGGTTGGAGTAGTTATGAGTCGAAAATTGGGGCAGAGAGTGAAGGGATATATACAATATGGAGGAAGGATAATACTTGTCAGTCTGGATACCAAACCTACAGAGACGGTTGTGACACAGGTCTAGATGCCTACCACAAACCAGGAGGATGAGGAAGTTGAAGCTGTATATGAAGAGCTAAATGGAGCCTTGAGAGGAATCAAAGGAGAAACAAATTTAATAATCATGGGAGACTGGAACGCAATAGTAGGAGATAAAGAGGTACAGCCAGATGTTGGACGCTACGGCCTTGGTAAAAGGAATGATAGAGGAGACCGACTTATAGAATTTTGTAACAGGAATCAACTGATAATATCGAACACGTGGTTTCAACATCACCCCCGTAGAAGATACACCTGGAAGTCACCAGGGGATAGAGAACGATGCCAAATTGATTACATTCTAGTCAAAAATAGATTTAGAAATCAACTAAAAGACTCTAGAGCATACGCAAGCCCAGATATTGTGAGTGATCACAACATGGTTGTTGCGGAATGCCGACTCAAGTTCAAATGCATAAGGAAGAAAATAGGAAATGGAAAACTGGATATAGGGAAGCTTGGAAACCGTGAGACGCAGAAGGAGTTCCAAGAAAGGGCTAAGGATCTAATTCAACAGCATCCTATAGAGAATGTAGAACAACATTGGGAAAATATGAGAGATGGCCTAATAAAAGCAGCTGAAGAGATAATTGGAAAACAAAAACCTGAAAAGAGGAAGGAGTGGATAACTGATGAAATAATACTTATGTTTGAGGAAAGAAGGAAGCTCAAAAATAATGAAACGGAAGAAGGGAAAACGGCATACCGAGTGCTTAGGAACAAAATCAACAGGAAGTTGAAGCAAGTAAAAGAAAGATTCCTTGACGACAGATGCAAAGAAGTTGAAGACCTTCTGAAGAAAGGGAACCTTGAATTAGCATACAAAACAGTGAAACGCTTCTTCTCAGGAGGACAAAGGATTAGATGTAATGCCCTAATAAGAGAGGATAATAATATGGTGTATAATCATGAAGATATAGCACTTACGTGGAAGGAATACCTAGAGAAATTATATGGAGGCAACGTACAAGATGACATGATTGAAAGTGAGGACGAAGTAGATAAAGATGAACTAGGAGACAGCATACTAAGGTCTGAATTTGATCAGGCAATACAGGCACTTAAGCACGGAAAAGCACCAGGAATTGACTCATTGCCTGCAGAAATCATCAAAGCAGCTGTAACAGAAATAAAAGATAAATTGTATAAATTAAGCTGCCAAATATATGATACTGGAGAGCTGCCTGAGGACTTCAAAAAGTGTATTATTGTTCCATTACCAAAGAAAATGCCAGCAGAATCGTGTCCACAATACAGAACCCTCAGCCTAACATCACATGCATCAAAAATTTTGACGACCATCCTCCTCAGAAGAATTGAACGGAATGTGGAATGCATGCTCACAGAAGACCAGTTTGGCTTTAGAAGAGGGAGAGGTACGCGAGAAGCCATTATGGCCCTAAGACTCATAATAGAAAAAAGAATGGAAAAAGGAAAGGACACCTACATAGCATTTGTTGACCTCGAAAAGGCCTTTGATAAGGTTGAATGGAAAAAACTATTCCAGATATTGAGGGAAACTGGGGCTAAGTACAAGGACAGGAGAACGATATGGAACATATACAAAGAAGAGGTGGCAATAGTGAGATGTGGGGAACATCAATAACAAGCAAAAATTAAACAGGGTGTGAGACAGGGATGTGCACTCTCCCCTATCCTCTTTAATATGTACATACAGAAAGCAATGGACGAGGTCAGAGAAAAGTTAGGACAAGCTAATGGAATCAGGATCCAGGGAAAAATAGTTGATATACTGCGTTTTGCGGATGACATTGCTGTCCTAGCGGAAAATGAGGAAGAATTACAAGTAGTGTTGGAGGAAATGGAAAACACTCTTGCTACACGGTACAACATGAAAATTAATAAGTCAAAAACAAAAATCTTTGTTGCAAGCAAACAAAATAATCAAGCAATTACGAATATAAGGCTGAATGGAGAGAAGCTGAAAGAAATACGAGACTTTGTCTACTTGGGAAGCAGAATAACATCAGATGGTCGTAGTAGGAAAGGTGTAATAAGTAGAATAAATCAGGCAAAGACTGCATTCTATAAAAGGAAAGGACTCCTCACATCAAATATGATAAGTCTGTCGTTAAGGAAGCGGTTAATAAAGACCTTTGTTGGGAGTGTGCTTCTCTACGGCAGCGAAACCTGGACACTTGGAGAGGACGAAAGAAGAAGGATTAAAGGATTCGAAATGTGGTGTCTGCGAAGGATGTTAAAAATTCCATGGACGGCCAGGATGACAAATGAAGAAGTCCTGCAGAGAGCGGAGGAAGTTCCAGTTCTTTGGAAAACGGTCAAGAAGAGGAGAGATATATGGATGGGACACATTCTGAGACATGAAAGTCTTCTCCACACTATAACGGAAGGCCTTGTGGAGGGCAAAAGGGCGAGAGGCAGACCTAGAAGAAAGTACATAAGCCAGATAATGCAGGACCTAGGATGCGGAAGTTTCACGGAATTGAAGAGGCTGGCCGACAATCGCACTGAATGGAGAG
This sequence comes from Schistocerca nitens, assembly GCF_023898315.1. Taxonomy (NCBI): domain Eukaryota; kingdom Metazoa; phylum Arthropoda; class Insecta; order Orthoptera; family Acrididae; genus Schistocerca; species Schistocerca nitens. Next base: position 13,849,716 of record NC_064620.1, read on the forward strand.
CTGCTGCAAATCAATCTTAGGATTGGCAACTTAAGAAGAGATAAGTATATACTATAATATTGGATGTTAGTAAATATAAGTGAGGGGGTGACTTTGTTCGATTGGCTTAATCTACAGGACAGCTTGCGCTACTTGTATAAAGATATTTTGCTCCTTTTTCCTTTACACTTCGTAATTCTCGTGTTGCAAAGATTCTGCTAATGAGTAGGAATAGTGATCAAGTAAGACTGACCTTGGTGTTTTACTAAAATGTGCGAATAATGAAATAAAGTTTATCTTATGCGGAGAAGTATTCCAAGTTTAAGCCTGTGTCCTTATTGATTGGACATGATACTCTCCTTTTCGTGGACGATGGAGGAAATGTGCGTTTCAATAGAGCTAACGTGGGAATTTTACGCGCACCCGTTGAGGAAACAGTATGATTTACGACTAGAAACATCCCTCAACAGCCGCTGGAGCGCGTTGCGATCGCGTGCACCACGTTGGGACCCACGTACCGTGTGCACAAGCAGCAGCATTCCTGAGCGTTCAGCAGCACGTTGAACTTGGCACGCTCAACGTTAACGTTCGACAGCACGGTCCGTGTGCCGACGGCTTGAGATCCGTCACGGAGGGGCGCAGCAACCATCTGCAGCCCAGGGTGAAGGCTGCGCTCGTCGGGGAGCGGGGTGTGGGCTCGACGACTTGCGTCATCCTCCCAGTCGGGAAGGGGAGCAGACGTCTCCGTATCCTTTGGTGTTGACGGGGCCTCCCGAACGATAGCGAGTGGCGGGGCTGGCTCCGTCTGGGTAGAGGCGTCCACCTGTAACGTCTACACTCGGGCGTACGTTAACTCTTTAAAGCCTGTACTATGATAAGTTGACGGGCTTCACCTTATAAGAAACGATTTTAGTAAATATGTTGACCGCGTGTACCTGAATGGAGGCACAATCAGACTTACACCCACTCAGTAACAACAATGATACGTCAAGCAAGTCTAAAGTGCAACTACACTTTAGGACGGTCAAGAAACATACACAGCAGATGCTACCAATTGTTAATAATATGGTCGCCAGCCTAATTAGGCATTAAGTAAGTTTCTCCCTTGTACAAGTGGCATAGGTTACCCTAGAAATAGCACTTTTGAAACACACATACAATGTCAATTTTAATAAGGGTAAAACACTGATAAATTTAGGTTTTATATTGACTTTAACTTTGCTGGTCAAATCAGTTCAGTACACTTCAGAATTTAAATGAATAGAAAAGAAAAGAGTGGAGGGGGGTCCCTGAAACTATTATGATCACTGTGTAGAAACTATTAACTATAGGAAGCATTAAACACTCAAGATTTACAATGTATGAGTTACTACTCTTTTTGTCTTATTACTTCCTCATATAACTACCATTATTTTTGTCTCAAATTACTTAAGCTTCATTACTAAACCAATTCCAAAATTATCTTCCAACTTTGTCAGACCTTTGTTCTTTGCTTATATTTTCATTAACAATAAAGCTCCTTAAACATCTTTCTAGCACAGATAGGTCTGCAGGTAATTCTTATTAACATAAACTTTAAATCTTCATTTCGGGACACTCGGATTGCACAACATGTGGAAAGGACCCTGTCTAGGTTAGTGATAAGGATAATTAATTGATAGGACAATCCTGGTAAAAGTTAAGTTGTTATTGAACAGTCAGGAACAAAATTAACACTGGTCCACACGAATACAATTCTAAAGATTCAACCTGTTCGTGTCGATGCGGCGGTTGGCGGGCGGCGGGATGGCGAGGCGCACAGCACACATACAGTCACAGCCATGGCTCTTGATGTATCGGCACTTTGCTTCTTCTTAGCGTCGCAATCTTTTTCCGTTTAGTGCCTATAGAATACAGCCATGCTGTGTAGTCATCGGAAACGGCACATCCGAGGCTCAATGAAATCACGTTTTCCAGTAGAGCCTCCTCGATCCAGAACGTGTTTCTCAGACCGATGCCCAACTCCGACTGTATTGCTGAGCCCGTTATGCCGCGCCGCACCCGTGTGCATTTTCCCGCACTCGCCTGCCATCCACCTTTTACCGCTCCCCTACAGACAGGGTATCCACCAAAGGTTTTACATTCCACATATCCTAATACATTGCCTACGTATGGAGCAGGCGCACAATTACAATTTTAAACATGTTACAATAGATTCAACATGGGTTACACTTCAATTCTGTTATAGCATTGCTTGAAATTTGACATAAATATTAATATTCACATCGAAAGTTGCTTACAGTTTCTTTAACATAATGTCACGAAAAGAAGAATAAATGAAATCAAAACATTGCTTACACTAATTTATCAAAAATCAAAAGGAAAAAATTATTGTATGTACAGTTGTTGTTACACACCCCCACACGCTGCCTCACAGTGCAGACGGGATCTGGGGCAGACGACGTCTTTAGAGCCCGCAGCTCCTCGCGGGGCTGTTGCTGCTGGGGATGGACAGCGACGAGCTCCGCCTTCATCGCGGCCCTCTTGGCCGAGAAAGCAGCACGGAAGGCGGCCAACGCGTCGTCCGAGGCGGTCGGTGTCAAGGCGGCGTGGCCCGCTGTCCCCACTGGAGGTGGGAGGCGGGGCGGCCGTCTCGGAGCCAGGGACCGCCTAGGGCGTGGGGCGGCCTTCTCACGTAGCCGCAGCTGCGCGGGTTTGCACGAGGGCAGCGCCGCAATTCACGGACCTCGCGGCCACGCCACGACGCTTGGTAGAGTTGAGCGTGTCGCGCGCCTGTGTGCACTTCAAGCACGCAACCGTGCCGTCGCAAGCCTTCGCAACGTGTCCCACGCACTGACACTTGAAACACTGCTGTACAGTGGGCTTCCTCGATTGCCGTTTGCGGCCGCCACCTCTCCCGATGACTCCCAGCAGGAATTCAAGCTCGGCAGCAAGCTGGCCTCCCTTTCCGCATCCGAACATTTCGGATGGCGAAGTGCAAGTGACGTAGGCGAGCGAGCGGGCGACGAAGTGAGCAGCAGCGAGTCGAGCAGCAGATTGCGACGCATTCGTCTCAACGAACTGCCTCCCTAGCCCTATTTATGTATGGGCGCAGCGTCTAACAATACCACCACTTGCAAAGTAGCTTCGAAATCGGATTAATAATGTTGCTCACGCAGCATATGTTCGCTTTATCGGGCTACAACAAAGTTATTGACTGTGGATAGTATTGTCAGAATGGAAATAATGAAGTCACTGTAAAAAAGTCATTAATTTTGGCACTTATCTTGAATGGATTCCCACGTACACTCCTGGAAATGGAAAAAAGAACACATTGACACCGGTGTGTCAGACCCACCATACTTGCTCCGGACACTGCGAGAGGGCTGTACAAGCAATGATCACACGCACGGCACAGCGGACACACCAGGAACCGCGGTGTTGGCCGTCGAATGGCGCTAGCTGCGCAGCATTTGTGCACCGCCGCCGTCAGTGTCAGCCAGTTTGCCGTGGCATACGGAGCTCCATCGCAGTCTTTAACACTGGTAGCATGCCGCGACAGCGTGGACGTGAACCGTATGTGCAGTTGACGGACTTTGAGCGAGGGCGTATAGTGGGCATGCGGGAGGCCGGGTGGACGTACCGCCGAATTGCTCAACACGTGGGGCGTGAGGTCTTCACAGTACATCGATGTTGTCGCCAGTGGTCGGCGGAAGGTGCACGTGCCCGTCGACCTGGGACCGGACCGCAGCGACGCACGGATGCACGCCAAGACCGTAGGATCCTACGCAGTGCCGTAGGGGACCGCACCGCCACTTCCCAGCAAATTAGGGACACTGTTGCTCCTGGGGTATCGGCGAGGACCATTCGCAACCGTCTCCATGAAGCTGGGCTACGGTCCCGCACACCGTTAGGCCGTCTTCCGCTCACGCCCCAACATCGTGCAGCCCGCCTCCAGTGGTGTCGCGACAGGCGTGAATGGAGGGACGAATGGAGACGTGTCGTCTTCAGCGATGAGAGTCGCTTCTGCCTTGGTGCCAATGATGGTCGTATGCGTGTTTGGCGCCGTGCAGGTGAGCGCCACAATCAGGACTGCATACGACCGAGGCACACAGGGCCAACACCCGGCATCATGGTGTGGGGAGCGATCTCCTACACTGGCCGTACACCACTGGTGATCGTCGAGGGGACACTGAATAGTGCACGGTACATCCAAACCGTCATCGAACCCATCGTTCTACCATTCCTAGACCGGCAAGGGAACTTGCTGTTCCAACAGGACAATGCACGTCCGCATGTATCCCGTGCCACCCAACGTGCTCTAGAAGGTGTAAGTCAACTACCCTGGCCAGCAAGATCTCCGGATCTGTCCCCCATTGAGCATGTTTGGGACTGGATGAAGCGTCGTCTCACGCGGTCTGCACGTCCAGCACGAACGCTGGTCCAACTGAGGCGCCAGGTGGAAATGGCATGGCAAGCCGTTCCACAGGACTACATCCAGCATCTCTACGATCGTCTCCATGGGAGAATAGCAGCCTGCATTGCTGCGAAAGGTGGATATACACTGTACTAGTGCCGACATTGTGCATGCTCTGTTGCCTGTGTCTATGTGCCTGTGGTTCTGTCAGTGTGATCATGTATCTGACCCCAGGAATGTGTCAATAAAGTTTCCCCTTCCTGGGACAATGAATTCACGGTGTTCTTATTTCAATTTCCAGGAGTGTACTTCTTCTTAATTGTCACATCATCAAGTGAACAGTTTTGTATCAATCTTCATATATTTAATTTTCACTTTAACCAAACACAAGACTTGACTGTTCTTTTACTAAGCGAAATGACAACTTAACTTCTGCAAAGTGAAACAAAGACTGCTCCCTGTGCGCATTCGCACCAAAACAGTTGCAAGTAAGTCAAAGATTATGACAGTCTCACAGAAATGAATACACACAAGAACCATATCACTGTAATATACCGATACATCGGAGTACCTATACATTAATAAAACCAAATGTGAATATTGTCACAAAAATATGTCTGTTACTTCGCAGAAAAGTAGTACGATATTACTGCTATCGAGAACTGGGGTTGGAGTGCCGTAATGGTCACATCAATAAAGAACCAGTGCAAGCGGACAGCCGAATGGAACATGTGCTGTCAACCGCTCTGGGCATAGTCAGCAGCATCTAAATGGCCGCTTCCTTGGATACGTATCATTTAATAACTCTGTCGTGAAACAATCTACAGTCTTCGTAATTTTTATATGAATGGAGTTAAGTTGGCTTTAGTTATTGAAAAAGTTTCAGGTCGACTGCATTCAATCTTTGCTGGCTAGAATTTTTAGAAAGGAACAGACAGTAAAACAATACGTCTGAATTACCTCTGCAAGAGTCACTGAATTGATAATTATTTACTCTAAAGTCTTGAAACTCGGTGCAGTTGCATTATTTAATGAATGTGATCAAGTGCTGTAATTAGAACTACCCGTCATAAAAGCGAATGATAATTAATATATTACGAATAAGGAAATTTTTGTTCATAATTTAGTTTTAAGTAAAAATTTCTTAATCTGAGGCTACATACGAATTTTCATCTTTCTGAGTCTGATACTTAGCGCCTTCAATTTTTCGTAAAAACACCGATTTTGACCGCAATATTGCTCCGACCAACTTGAGACTTGTAACAGTTGCACATTATGAACGATTTTTAGCTTGCTAGCTGCATTGTATAGCGCCACTTATTTTTTCATAGAATAATGTATTTCGCGAAACATATTCATCTGGTTATTCTGATATTTAGCAGCTTTAACGTTAATTCACTGAAGCACATATTGACAAAGCTTGGAAAATTTACTTTAATCTTTAATTTCGTTCTTAGAGTATGGCACAATAACTTGTATGCGACGCACATGCGCGTTGTGATGACATGGCGCTGGTAGCAGTGAACTGGGATGAGTCCGGCCACACTCGCTCGCCCCTGTATCTCTAAAATGATACAGTGCTTGTTTCACCATAAACTGATTTCTGTCGCCGAAGGTTGACTTTGGCACGATGTTCAGTCAGAACATTTACTGTCAGTCTCAGGTTGCGTCCTTCACCCACTACGTACTCGTGCTGTACGCCAGACCATGGCTGTGGTTAAATGGCTAGCTGTCAGTTGCACGTCCTGCGTGGCTGTGACCGAGCACCTGCGCTCGCGCCACATTCTTGATATCTGGCGTACACTCTTCAACAAATTCATCCTTGTCTACCTGATAATTAACTCTACGAACTCGACTCGTCTTTCTCTTACTCTGTTCACTCTGATTGTGAGGAAATATTGTAAGTCGGCTGTTTAGGTTTTCATGTTGGTAACGCACGTAGCGCTCTGTATGAAAACCACTGACTGTGCTGTCTGATTTGCATTGTTGGAATATTTGCTACTGTAGTGTTGGGCAGTTGGATGTGAACAGCTCGTAGCGTTGCGCAGTTGGAGGTGAGCCGCCAGCAGTGGTGGATGTGGGGAGAGAGATGCCACGGACGTGTGTCCGTCAGAAAAACCAAATTTGTAATACAGGATGTCATGAACTGTTTTGATAGAGGGCAAACAATGTATATAATGACTTTTGAACACTATTAAGGTAAGTACATTGTTTGCCCTCTATCAAAATCTTTCATTTGCTAACTATGCCTATCAGTAGTTAGTGCCTTCAGTAGTTATAATCTTTTGTTTAGCTGGCAGCATTGGCGCTCGCTGTATTGCAGTAGTTCGAGTAACGAAGATTTTTGTGAGGTAAGTGATTCATGAAAGGTATGGGTTATTGTTAGTCACGGCCATTCTTTTGTAGGGATTATCAAAAGTCAGATTGCGTTGCGCTAAAAATATTGTGTGTCAGTTTAGTGATGATCAGAATAAGTAAAGAGAGAAATGTCTGAGTATGTCCAGTTTTGCTCACCTGTTTGAAAAACTAATAACGTAGAGGTTTTCCAGCACTGTCATTTATAAATTTTTCTAAGGGAATGTTTCAATATATGTGTCGATACCATTTGTACCACAGCATTTGCAACCTCACCACCAACAACTCCTTGCGCATTGCCGGTAGCATCTAAAGCGCCGGCCGCGGTGGCCGTGCGGTTCTGGCGCTGCAGTCCGGAACCGCGGGACTGCTGCGGTCGCAGGTTCGAGTCCTGCCTCGGGCATGGGTGTGTGTGATGTCCTTAGATTAGTTAGGTTTAAGTAGTTCTACGTTCTAGGGGACTTATGACCTAAGATGTTGAGTCCCATAGTGCTCAGAGCCATTTTGAAGTATCTAAAGCAAAAAGACATCGTTAACAGTTCCACTCTGCACGATACAGAAAATCAGCAGCATGTGCTCGTCCTTGTGCACCTGGCCCAGGCTCTCTGGCGCCAACACAACACCCACCATCATTCAGTGAGGCACATGCTACTGATGTTGGTGTCATCGCGCTCAACCACTTCCGTACAGCCCCCATTACGTTTGTAGCTACCGTTACCGCAGACTCCGCGTTCCACTCGATATCAGTGCTGGTATCTATTGACTGTTTTCCTCAACTTGAACAGCATCATTACTCTGCGGCTCACATAAATTCCCAGCAACTTGTATTTCGCTATACTTTACCACTAACTTAGTCTACTAAAATAAAATCGTCTAACTGGGACACTGTTCTAATCTTCACAAGATCGACAGGTTCAACTATGTCAATGGTAGTTGGATGTTCTGCAGGAAAATAACCTGCTACAAGCCTGCTTCTCTCCCTCCAAACTCATCTTTTTCTATTCTCTCTGCTTCCCCTCCAGCATGTTACTCACCGCCCTAGGCCCGTTTCCCATTATCCATTCCTCATGCAGTCTGCACACGTCTCCCTATACTCTGGAGTTTTGTGATGAGTCGTTTCCTTCACCTCAGCATCAAGTTCTTCTAATATCTTGTCCGTTTCACTTTTTCCTCTTAAATCTTATCCACTTCATCTACCAAAACTTTAACCACCTCCTCCCTGGAAACTCCTTGTGGTATCGACAACCCAGCTCTCTGTGCTACTGACCAAGACATGATTACCTCCTACCAGTTGGACAATCGCGAACGAGGAAAGAAACACACTGAAACACATCACTATCCTAAATTCTCACTACTTTGAAGTTTTAAATACCGAGCCGTATTCCTTGCTCCCCATAAAACAAAGTGAAATTACGAGAATACTCAACCATAAGAATATCATTTTACTCCGTACTACAGCCTAATTATTCGGACTTAAGTAGCTTATTATTATAAATCAAAACAATGACTAAACTTAGCTTCACCTACCGAATCACTACTGCGACGGGGGAGGGCGGGAGGGGGTGTAAATAAAGAAGTGCGGTTGAAGCGTTCCCTCACGAAATGTGCATATACAAATGTTGGTTAAAATTGTTATTGCAAAATTTTGGCTCTCACGTAAGTCTTAGGGGATGATTTCCACACTTGGTGCACTAGTACACTGTTCCACACCCGTGCATTTGTTATAGTTTTTGAATTAATTATTCACTCAGACATAAATACAGTTTATGCTAGGGAACAAGAATTAGGCGACAGTTCAATCACTATTTATTGGCATTGTTCTTTTCTTTCACACAATGAAATTAGAACTGGTGAAACAGTTTACAGTTATTCTTTAATAATAATTTGACTCCGAGCCCCTAATAGCAGTAATGTAGGCTGCTATAAGTGAAAATTAGTCAGCTCTAACAGAACCTTAAGCCCCACTGTCCTCTTTCTCCTAACAGTTTTGGCGCGAAATCACAGTTCGCCAGATGTTCACTTACGACGATGTATACCCCGTAAATCGTAGCACTTCCAGTTCACCAAATATATCCTTGCACACTTGCACTATTAAACAATACTCTTTGTCGAAATAAACCAGCGCGAAAAAGAATTCTCAAACAACAACATGGGCCACCCTCATGTGGGGCTTGCTCGCCACCCACCCTCCAAAACGACTGATCAACGACTGACCCCTGGTCAAGATGGCCGCTCGCTCATATGTGCTCGGACATCATCCCCCTCGTTATGCAAGTACCAGTCTCACCAGTTAAGGTTACAAATTGTGATACATACATCCCTCGACAGAAAAAACTACACCATCGCAACCGCGCTAATAAGTACATCGTATTTACTATGTTACATTAATTTCTAGGGTTATTCTATCGCCCGTAAATCAAGTTTTAGTTTTTGAAACATTTCGCCACTTAGCGCAAATTGTTTTTTGTTGACGTGTATGCTGCAAAGTTTTAACATAGAATTGCGCGTAGCACCGTCTTTAAACGTGATCTATAGCGATCTACACATTGCGCTGCTCAAAATCTTCATATCTAGAATAATTAATTATATATGGGCGATAAATTTTAATAATAATTTGCAAACAATGAAAACTATTGCAAGTTATGTGTATAGTATAACTTAACTAGTTTAAAATACCTGTGATGCCACCCAAACTATTATGTAGTGCCGTTCTTTATGTCATCAACTTTCTATTGAATTTTATAAACAATTTTCCCTCAAACTTTGTTTATTGCTCTTTACGGGCTTAACGATTTATCAATCTTAACATATGGCTACGGCACTCGATCCGCTATGACGAAACGTTTTTAATGAGTGCTCCCTCATCCCTGTAAGTCGGTATTTACTATTTTTATTAATCTTTCAGTATTCGTGATATTAACCGATTTTGACGTTACTATAACTTTTGCGTCTCGTGACTCGAAATAAAGATCGATCTTTCAGAAGGTGCATATTGCTGACCACAATCCACTGCCGCATCGCTCTTCACCGTAAGTATGCGCGAAAAACCAAACAATGCCCCAAGCTATGGGCCACGTGGCGACGGAGACGTCCCACCAACCGTTGCAAATCTCGCGCGGGGGCGCTACGCGCTTCCGCGAATCGCGCGCCGTGTAGCCCGCTCGCTCTCCACAAAGCAATCCTTGCATACTAGAAATATTCATCTAGTATCGGGGGTTTGTAAGGTCACACTACCCATGGTTAACGGCTTACATTCTACCAAACAATGAGCCACACCTGTTGATCATGACACCCACATTACTCGCAACAACTAGATGAAAACTATCTCTCCATTTACTTCTGCCTTCACTTGTCGCCTTCTGGACTTTGAAGTATAACTCAACCCATGAGAAAATGCGCTCGCTTGCCATAACCTTGCAGTCAAACAAAAACAAAACAAAACGTCTGCACTCGCCCCAGAATGAAGATTCTCTAGGCACTGCAGCCCCTTCTGTTGTTGTTACACAGTGTGATGACAGACTCACAGATAGCCTGCTGACGCGACAATGAGGGGTGCGGGGTGAGTGACGGGACCAAAGCCCCCAGTGTAAACAAGGTCGACAGCTGTAAATAACTTTTATTGTTCAACACACTCTGTTGCCCCGACCGGCACCTATGTATGGGCAGGAGCGCTCTGCAATGCTGACGACGGGCCCGTGGAAGGCTGGAAACCTTTGGAAGCCACAGCCATCGACGTCAGCGGCGCGCTGCTTCCCCGGGGCTACCGCACGACGCCTCGCTCCATTTGCGTCACCAAGAGTGTGCGAGGACGCTTGAGCCGAGGTTTCGACCCACTGCCCTCTGGCAGGAGTCCAGCGGCGGCTGGAGCTTGGCCGCCAAGTCCCACTAGGAACTCAGCACCGGCGGCAGCAGACTCAGAAGGCAGGTCGGTGGGCTGTGGCACCAAGTCCTCTGAAGGTGCAGCCCTTGAGGCGTAGCGCCGTATAACGATCCTGCCTTTGAGGCGGTTAAGTGGGAAATGTGTCTCAGAGCTGGAGAGTGACAGATGGTGACGCGAGACTGGACGCGCACTTAGTTTATGTGTCAGCCGATAGAGGACAATATTGGATAGGGGGACTGTGATTTTAGTTTCGATTGTGCTCACTAGAGTGCACTAGGGTAATAGAATGTTTTACATAAACTGATCTAGTATTTTCATAAAGTGTTATTATGTCTTTTTGTGTATGTAAAATGTTATAAATGTGTTTTAGCAGTATGAATGATGCGTGACTGTGGATTAATGTTAATATGAAGATAATTGTTTAACGAGTTATGTAGTAGGATTTAGTGTGGCAACATTTCGAAGAAGTATGGATATGGACAAAGGGGATTTTTGTAGAATAGATTTGTAAAGTAAGTTTATGGTAAAGGGAAAGTTAATTCAGGTATAAATAACAATAGTAAATAACTTAATACATAAGCAAAACTTCAACATATTAGATAATTATATCGGTGTAAAGAGCAGTCGTGAGGTTTACTATTTTGTGATTGGTTATGGATGAAAAGCTCGGACTACCGCGGGAGAATGTTGTTTTGCTATTGGCTGTTGAGCAAACTGACCAATGGTAAAGCAATATTCTTCGCGCGCCTTTCTCTGCTGGTAGAGAAGACTGAGAGTATTCTAGAGAAGGGTCGGAGCCTAGCCGTGAAACAGTTCGGACGTGTGTAGTAGTAGTTCCGATGGAAACGATAAGTTGCCGGATCTAGCGGTGTTTCATACATCAAAAGTGTTGTAAAGTGACGGCATAATTACTCCGATGGGCGCGTACAAATTTCGGAATTTTGAAGTGAATTTTGTGACGAGAAAAGACATACATTCCGCGTGGAGTTTTTAGCAGGTCGGTGGCTAAAAACTGTGACTGCATTTGGTACCGACAGACTTAATATTTAGCGAGCATTATGGATCTGAAACAATCAGTATTTTTGTAGCTATTACGTTTCCGGGAGATGCAACACCATAAACTTGCTAACGTGAGTGAAAGGGATTGTGAGTGACTGTGTTAAGACTAGCACGGGCTTGGCAGTGATACTTGTTCACCTAAGTTTCAGAATATATTAACTGAGGACAAAATTTCCAACCTTTCATTTCGTGTTTCTCCCGAATTGTAGATTAATGACTTAAATTGCAGCCTGGTTCACGTCGAAGTACAGTAGGTTTCACTCAGCTCTCCTACTGATGATCTGCTGAGACAATGCTCACAGGTAGGTGCAGGTCCGTCGTAAAAGGGACGGGAAGAACCGCGCCGCCGCACCCCGTCCCCAGCCTGTGGCTGCTGCTGGCAGTGCCGTGCTGGTAGGCGTAGCTCTGGGTTCACGGCGGTGGTGCTGTTGGTTTCCGGTGACGAAAAGTGATAAGCACCACCAGGTTCACGCTTATTGAAAGCCTCTGGTGCGCGTGTGTTTCAATACAACCTGGCGCCTAGTCACGTCGCCCATAACAAGAGACCTGCCCCGTTATGGTGACTTTGTCCCACTTGCTACACTATAACTGCTGTGCAGCGCAGCTTAATGCTAGACTCGGCCCTCCTAGCTCTGGAGTCCATTTGCGTGTCTGTCACTGTGGTCCAAATGTCGCCACGCTGGTGTCAACTGGCTATGGGCTGACAACGAGATGCGGCTTCCACACTACTTCCCATTACTTTGGCTGAAGACCTATAATTTTTACTCTGTGGCTATGTTATGTTATGATATGTTAACCAGAAATGTTTGAACACGTGAGGCAATACTGAACCTACGACTTATCTTAGAAGAAAGATTAAGGAAAGGCAAACCTACGTTTCTAGCATTTGTAGACTTAGAGAAAGCTTCTGACAATGTTGATTGGAACACTCTCTTTCAAATTCTGCAGGTGGCAGGAGTAAAATACACGGAGCGAAAGGCTATTTACAATTTGTACAGAAACCAGATGGCAGTTATAAGAGTCGAGGGGTGTGAAAGGGAATCAGTGGTTGGGAAGGGAGCGAGACTGGGTTGTAGCCTCTCCCCGATGTTATTCAATCGGTATATTGAGCAAGCAGTAAAGGAAACAAAAGAAAAGTTCAGAGTAGGTATTAAAATCCATTGACAATAAATTAAAACTTTGAGGTTCGCCGATGACATTGTAATTCTGTCAGAGATAGCAAAGGACTTGGAAGAGCAGTTGAACGGAATGGACAGTGTCTTGAAAGGAGGGTATAAGATGAACATCAACAAAAGCAAAACGATGATAATAGAATGTAGTCGAATTAAATCGGGTGATGCTGAGGGAATTAGATTAGGAAATGAGACACTTAAAGTAGTAAAAAAGCTTTGCTATTTGGGGAGCAAAAGAACTGATGATGGTCGAAGTAGAGTGGATATAAAATGTAGGCTGGCAATGGCAAGGAAAGCGATTCTGAAGAAGAAAAATTTGTTAACATCGAGTATACATTTAAATGTCAGGAAGTCGTTCTGAAAGTATTTGTAGGGAGTGTAGCCATGTATGGAAGTGAAACATGGACAATAACTAGTTTGGACAAGAAGAGAATAGAAGCTTTCGAAATGTGGTGCTACAGAAGAATGCTGAAGATTAGATGGCTATATCACATAACTAATAAGGAGGTATTGAAAAGAACTAGGGAGAAGAGGAGCTTGTGGCACAACTTGACTAGAAGAAGGGATAGGTTGGTAGAACATGTTCTGAGACATCGACGGATCACCAAATTAGTATTGGAGGGCAGCGCGGAAGCTAAAAATCGTAGCGGGACGCCAAGAGATGAATACACTAAGCAGATTCAGAAGGATGTAGGCTGCAGTAGGTACTGGGAGATGAAGAAGCTTGCACAGGATACAGTAGCATGGAGAGCTGCATCAAACCAGTCTCAGGACTGGAGACCACAACAACAACATCAACATGTTAACCAGGGACCTAGAAACGACGGAGAGGCTCCGTCCCCCCCGCAGCCGCAGTGGCCCACAATCCCACGACGACTACCGCATTCCACTTCACTCCTTCGCCGCCCCACACCGAACCCAGGGTTATTGTGCGGTTCGGCCCTCGGTGGACTCCCCAGGGAACGTCTCATACCAGACGAGTGTAACCCCTATGTTTGCGTGGTAGAGTAATGGTGGTGTACGCGTACGCGGAGAATTTGCTTGCGCAGCAATCGCCGACATAGTGTAGCTGAGGCGGAATGAGGGGAACCAGCCCGCATTCGCCGAGGGAGATGGAAAACCGCCTAAAAACCATCCACAGACTGGTCGGCTCACCGGACCTGGACATAAATCCGCCGGGCGGATTCGTGCCGGGGACCAGCCGCTCCTTCCCACCCGAAAGCTGTGCGTTAGACCGCACGGCCAACCGGGCGGGCTACTATGTGGCTAGGTAGCAGCTCTAAATATCGATGCTAGCAACTCAAGACTTGTTCCAGCGACCAAAATACTTAGTAAGATTCGCGATGCCAGACGCACTGGTCTGTAACCTATCCTATGACATCACAAGCCATCAAGATCATCACCCATCAAGATACTGATTGGTTGGTTGGTTTGGGGAAGGAGACCAGACAGCGTGGTCATCGGTCTCATCAGATTAGGGAAGGACTGGGAAGGAAGTCGGTCGTGCCCTTTCAGAGGAACCATCCCGGAATTTGCCTGGAGTGATTTAGGGAAATCACGGAAAACCTAAATCAGGATGGCCGGACGCGGGATTGAACCGTCGTCCTCCCGAATGCGAGTCCAGTCAAGACTGCATGACATCACAATCCAAGTTGACAGAGTCCATGACATCATAGTGGGATTATACCAGTCACGGATCCGAAACAGCCGATGAAAACGCAATGTCTTACTGGACTATTGTGACATCATGGATTCTGACGTATCTGAGAAAATATGTTTGGGTTTGCTGAAGGTAATGTCAGAGACAACAAAAGACTTGGAAGGGCAGTTGAATGGAAGGGATAGTCTCCTCAAAGGAGATTACAAGGTGAACATCGACAAAAGTAAGAAATAAAGAAGATAACGGAAGGTAGTCGAAATGGAGTGGGTGATGCTGAAGGAATTATACTAGGAAATGAGGCGGTGAAAACAGCGGAAGAATTTTGTTATTTGGGCTGCAAAATAACTGATGATGGCTGAATTAGAAAGGATGTAAAATGTACACTGGCCACTGCAACAATAAACATTTCTCGCAAGAGATAATTGTTATCATTTTGTATGAATTTTGGCAGTAAGTATTCTCTGAAGGTATTTGTCTGGAGTGTAGCCTTGTGCGGAAGTGAAACGTGGAAGATGACCACTCCGGACAAGAAGAGAGTGGAAACTTTCGAAATGTTTTGCTACAGAAGAATTCAGAAGATTATATGGGAAGATCCGGTCTAAAGGAAGGAATCGATTGACTGTACACATTTTCAGGCACGAAGGAATCGTCATTTTGGTAACTGAAGCAGTTAAAAATTGTGGGAAGAGGCCAAGGGATAAATAAAGTATCCAGGTTGAATTGGATGTAATTATAGCAGCCTTTCTTTTGTATCCAGCCTGGTTCAAATGGTTCTGAGCACTATGGGACTCAACTTCTGAGGTCATTAATCCCCTAGAACTTAGAACTACTTAAACCCAACTAACCTAAGGACATCACACACATCCATGCCCGAGGCAGGATTCGAACCTGCGACCGTAGCGGTCTCGCAGTTCCAAACTGTAGCGCCCAGAACCGCGCGGCCACTTCGGCCGGCACCCAGCCTGGGAGGCGGCGCGTGGGTAAGGAACAGGAACAGGAAAAGGTGCTAATCTCTCGGTACTGCAATTACAGTTAAGGCACCTTTACTAGCGGATAACATATTACATAACTTGCAAGGCGGTGCGAAGTTGAAGCGAAGTGTCCTGGCTGTCTGTACCTGATGAAAATGGGCTGAAGCAGCCGCGGAGCTCGTAGACCTCGACAGCACCGGCTAGGGGGCGCTGTCGTCGGTGTCTCTCGTAGTGCCAACCTAGCAGAGCGGAACTACGTTGTGGCATCGTAGCTGTCGATACCACACTTTCGGAAATGAACGTGACTGTTACAGGATAGGGTAACCTGAAGACCTGCCTCAACCCAGTCTTTGGATTGAATAGCGCAGTAAATTTGCAAAAGTTAGGTATCGCTCCCCCCCCCCCACCCCTCTCTCTCTGTCTCTCTCTCTCTCTCTCTTTCAGTCCCCCTTAAACATCCCAACAACCACCACCACCATCTCTCTCTCTCTCTGTTTTTTTCTCTGTCTCTCTCTTATCTCTTCCGCGAACCGTGCTGTAAAATGACACTCTGCTGAGAATGAAGGACGTCAACAGAGCGAAAACAGTTAGGAATTCTCGTCAGATGATTTAAAAAGAATAAAAAATGTGTTTAAATTAGGTGTTTTCTGCAAGTGACAATACATAGTTTCCTTTCAGAAAGGTGTGTTGGTTTCACGCACCGTATGGACACAAAGGGAAGTACACAGGGTAATTCAACTAAGCAGTTCACCTCAGATATTCGTGAACTATTTCAGGTACCCTTATTCGACTCTCACCCAAATGAAATCAGAAAAAAACTATGACTAAATGGGCTATATTCTCTTTTTATAGCTATTTTAATTACGGAGATATCAGAATCAGTTTCGGCTTTTTCAAATTAAAAATAGTAATTGCAGATATCAAAAGAGCGCGGTGCGAAAGCAAGGTTTGCACCTCGCAACGAAACCACGGAAGGGTAAAATCGCCGTGCAGCGTCGTAGTTCTCTTCGTCCTTTCACCTGCATATACCTCTGAACTCGTTGCAGCACATCGCCGGTAGGAAAGCCGAGTAGAAACCTACCGTACTGCAACGCGCACCAGGCTGCATACAACATAACTATTCCAAGAATCGGGAAAATGTCTTAATTTTGAATGACAGGTGGAAATACTGACAAAACTTCGGTATATTCTGAGCCTTGATAATTTACACGTTCATTGCCAAGCCCGTACGCACGTACGCTTTCATTCACGTCAGCACGTTTATGGTAACGTATTTCCCGAAATCTGAACAGCTACAAAGCACGGGTTGTTCTTAAATGAAAATGCTAGCTATACTACTAAGTTGATTGGTATCTAATGCACTCAAGTTTTTAATCACCGATCTGCTCAATATGCCACGCGGAATTACTGTATTTTCTCACACACCAAATTTCTTAAAAATCCGTACTTTCTAAAAGAAACACACCGGAATAAATATGCCTTCGCTTTAAAACACTTTTTAAGCATGTAGCCGAACTAAAACAGGCAAATTATAACTTCCTTCGGAGCTCATACTACACGCGACCGAATCATTGCAAGGCTGGGCTCAGACCATTCCGTATCTCAAAGAGAAAAGACGCGCGAAGAATACTGCGTTCTGATTGGTCAGTTTTCTTTAAGGCCAATAGAAAAACATTATTCTCCCGCGTTAGTCCGCGTTTTACATGACTAACCAATCAGCGAATAACACATTTTCCAACTGTGCTTCAGATGGTTCAAATGGCTCTGAGCACTATGGGACTTAACTTATAAGGGCATCAGTCCCCTAGAACTTCGAACTCCTTAAACCTAACCAACCTAAGGACATCACACACATCCATGCCCGAGGCAGGATTCGAACCTTCGATCGCAGCGGTCGCGCGGTTCCAGACTGTAGCGCCTAGAACCGCTCGGCCACCCCGGCTGGCGACCTGTACTATTTCCCGAAATAAATATTTAACATTCTGATATTTTGTTTGTACTTTAAGCAATTAACTTTTTTCATCTGCACTCGAATTAGCTTTCCTTTTACCATAATCTTACTTAACATGTTACGATACAAAATTCACTGTCGTACAACGTTCATGAGTAGAACAATGATCTACATATTCACTTTAGACACATTCACAGCCGGCCGCGGTGGCTGAGCAGTTCTAGGCGCTTCAGTCCGGAACCGCGCGACTGCTACGGTCGCAGGTTCGAATCCTGCCTCGGTCATGGATGTGTGTGATGTCCTTAGGTTAGTTAGGTTTAAGTAGTTCTAAGTTCTAGGGGACTGATGACCTCAGATGTTAAGTCCCATAGTGCTCAGAGCCATTTGAACCATTTTGAACACATTCACGCATCTTTGACACTACTAAAAGTATATACAAAAGCGTAAAAACTGTACTAGAAATAAACAGAAAAATTAACAAAACATTCTCTTCACCTGTTTCTTGAATGTCTCTGTGCACTACTGTCCTCTATCAGACGAAAATTAGAACTTCGTACTCGACTGAACTCGCCTCAGACCGTCTGTCACTGTGTGTGCACGTAAGTCATTCTCCATATACACAGGTTCCAGACAGGAGCGATACAAAGGCGCCACGCCTCAGCCGCGTTCTCCAATGACGAATGAGCGAACGCCGGTGTAGCCAACCCATTGCAGAGTTTCTTTACGACACCGCAACAGCTGCTTACTTACGGCTGAACAGAGGAACGCTGGCCCCACTGCACAGACAAAAATCAAGACGACAGCATGGTCGTTGGTAGGCCAGCAGTGGATTAAATGTCTTAGGCGCAAAATTAATGTGAACATTATGTCCATTATTCTTCAGTTGAAGAGTCTTGTACATTTGGCTGTACCAAGTGGGACTTTAATTTTCACAGACAGTTATAAAACTTCAGAATATTCCTGTGGAAAAGAATTATACAAAGTAAATCTTCGTATCTCTGTTGTAATAAAGTGTAGTAATACGAGGCGTTGTTTTTTTAAGTAAGTGCTCTTTTGAAATTAAAAAAAGACGTGCTAAGATATCTCAATAATTTTATTTGTCATGAAAGCCTTTACCTAAATTTACTTTTCTACATAACTTCCGTCAACATTGAGGCACTTGTCATAACGTTGTACCAGTTTTTGAATTCCCTCCCTATAGAAGTCTGCCGCCTGACTTGTTAACCACCGCATCACCACTGTTTCGACTCCGTCATCGTCCTGAAGGCGCCGACCGCCCAGGTGTTTCTTCAACTGCAGTAAAAGATGGTAGTCACTGGGCGCATGATCGGGACTGTACGGAGGATGATCTAGAGTTTCCCATCGAAAAGATGTGATGAGATCTTTGGTCTGATTCGCCACATGCTGACGGGCACTGTTTTGCAGCAAAACGATGCCCTTGCCCAACTTCCATGGATTGCTGCTTTGATTCTGGTGTGACGTGGGCCACCCATGTTTCATTGCCCGTAACAATTTGGCTTAAGAAATCATCACCGTCTTTGTGGTACCGCTCAAGGAAAGTCAATGCACTGTCTAAACGTTTGATTTTGTGCGCATCCGTCAACATTTTCGGTACCCAACGTTTTCACAATTTTCGATAATTCAAGTGCTCGGTAACAATTCCATACAAAACACTATGAGAAACATTAGGAAAGTCATCCCGCAAGGAGGAAATCGTAAAGCGTCTGTTTTCTCACCTTATTGTCCACTTCCTGCCCCAAAGTTTCATTAACGACCGAAGGACGCCCACTCCGTTGTTCATCACGCACATTTGTGCGGCCATCTTTAAACGCTCTCACCCACTTTCTTACCATTCCATCAGTCATAATGTTTTCTCCGTAACTTGCACAGATCTTACGATGAATATTGATCGCTTTTAGGCCTTTAGCAGTAAGAAATCTTATAACAGCCCGTACTTCACAGTCGGCGGGACTCACGATTATCCGAGGCAACTTAAACACTCAGTACACAACGTAAACAAGGAAGAATCAGACTGTAATGGTATAAGTGCATAGAGTAAGGTACAGGATTTCATGTAAAAATAAAATTATCGAGATATCTTAACACGTCTTTTTTTTAACTTCAAAACGGCACTTACTGAAAAAACACGCCTCGTATTTACATAGTTCTGCTCAGTCTCCTCCCGAAACAAACCTAAGAACCCCACCGTTCTGCTGGCGAGTGTATTTTCGTATGGCACAAGAAATGGAAATGAAATGAGCGTTTGGCATCGTTGGCCAGGGGACCCCATCCGGGGAAGTTCGGCCGCGAAGTGCAAGACTAATTTCAGTCAGCGCCACATAGTGCGATTTGCGCACTGGTGGTGAGGATGAAATCATGATGAGGACAACACAACACCCAGTCCCTGAGCGGAGAAAATCTCCAACCCGGCCAGGAATCGAACCCAGGCCCGCTTGCACGGGAGGCGAGCACGTTACCACCTAGCTAAGCAGGCGGACGGCACAAGAAATAATTTCTGCTGTTAAAACCGTAGCGCTAGAAATAAGAATCGAAGTATGTTTCACTCTTCGAAAGGCAGTTACTGATTTCGTAGATGTTACTGTACTTAGGTCATAAGGTTAGTGTGTTCTGCACACGAAACCGATTACTGTTTCGTGAGGAATTTCGTGATGTTATAAGGAATCTGAGGGATGGACGCTCCATATTGTCGCAGCTAATGAAGGCACAACTGTGGCGGTAAATTTAATTTAAAACCGGTACTTTATAACACTTGGCTACATTTTGCGGTACCTGCGTGCCAAGAGGAAGATGAAGGACGTGGCATCTAAGTTAATTACGTTAATACTTCTGCTTGTGTTTGTGACAGAGCCTTCTGCACGTCAAAAGCTGAAAGGATTTGTGAAAGAGGGAACTGATGTGTAATGAAGTTAAATAATAATTCCAGTCATGCTTTTAATGCCAAGATGCAAAATTACGACAGTAGGAGCAATAAATGTAATCAGAGAAATAATGTGGTAATAAACACTTCCTTAAATTTACATTTACGTAATCAAGTCTTCGAAATGTCCACGTTCTATTGCAATACACGTTCGCAGTCACTGGTGAAAGGACCTCTGCACAGTGTTAAGGAGAATCCTTCGACATCATCACATATGCTGCAGTAATGCGATGTTATAAAGCCTCTTGGGGTGCCGGATCTAGTGTATAGACTTGATCATCGTGCGTACTCGAGAGAAGAAAATCCAGCGGCGTCAAATCAGGCGAACGTGCAGGCCAGTTGGCAAAGCCTCCACATCCCGTACGGAAACATGGAGAGAACTGGGTGAACGCTTTCCCAGCCACAAATGAGTGTGATGGGCGCTATAACGGATCTTTTACGTTGGGATAAATTTATTTAATTTTTTGCTAGATGTTTTCGTTATATAGCTGAATAAATTTGTAATTAGGAATAATTTAATTAAGCAGAGTAGAAAAGATAAAGTCAAAGAGATGTTCATTGGACGGACATTGTTGTAATGTAACGTCAGTGCGTTGTTCGGTTGTTAGAACAAGTCGTCTGTGTTCCGTTCTGCTGTTCGGTCGTGCACGTATATGAAAGGAATTAATTCGGGGACTAGAATAAACTTTCACATAATAGTTACGATTCGATGTTCAGACAAAAGGGGTTAACGTCAGTGTTAATTTGAATTGTGGGCTACAGGATTAGTTTTGACAGATACGTGAAAACGGACGTGACGAAAGTTGTTCGCATATCATCCTTGAACGTGACTTTTTATTTAATTAACGATTGCGGGCTCATTAAAAGCTATTATCTCATGATTAGGATCAATCCCTCTTTCCTCCTAGACAGTCATCATTCATTAACATTTACGTCATAAGAAAAGGGATTATTAACAAAAGTGATGTTAAATGACAATTACGTCTTATTCCGTTAGTGTGGGACCGACGTAATATCTCTGAAATGACATTGATACATAATTTTTGTTAAATACTGAACTGAGATAGGAAGTAAATCGAAATTAGTGAACATTTGATACTGAGACTATAGAAGCAGAAGCGCTTAAGGTATTTCTTCTCTAAAATGGCAAAATAGGTACGAACTTTAACTCAATAGTCGACATTATGTATTGCAAAGAGATTAGTATTTCATACTTATTTTTGACGACGCGCTGTTAAACAAAGGAACGTTGAGTCTCTGTACGAGTAACGAAATTATATCTAAAAACATAATTAATAACGGCGAACTCCGCTTTAACAAACTCTATTGCGTGTCGTCATCGGGCAATAACTGCTCAACCCTGGAGACTTGTGTGGTGAAATTAGAAGTCGGGCATATAAAACAAACTTAAAATCCCATTCAAGCGACAGTGGAGTCGGCACAACACGTCGTGGGCACCCTGCTTCCTCTAGGAAAACCTGTAGCACTTGTATGAAAAACTTTGCATATCTGTTACACGTTAAGGTTATGGTATTGAAATACACGGTGTCCAACCTTACAGCAACATGCCGTTTTCCCCTCCTGTGTCTAATTCACAATGTAATCAAACTGTCAACAGATGCCGTTACGATCAATAGACAACCACGCCAGGAATGGCGTCAGGCCATCTATCACGAGGGGTAGAGTTTGCAGGGTAGTCCCACATCCACAATCGCCGTGTACACAGTAACAGACGGTGCAGTATGGCACAGAGGAGACGCTTAGAGACTCTCTACTGTGGAGATCCTTAGGAAGAATGGAAGCGGGAGAGTCGTAAACTGATGTGGCTCGATGGCTTAATGCAAATTGTCCTGTTGTTTCTCGGATGAGGTGACATTTTATAGAGACCGAAACTGTATCCCGAAGACCAAGACAGGGCCTAGCACGTGTGACGTCAGAAAGAGTGGACCATTATTTGGCTGTAAAGGCACAACGGTACCGCATTAGTACTGTACTGCAACGGGCTTCTGACCTCGCCGCAACATTCCCTGGACGTGTTGTATCGAGGCAAACGGTGCAGGGAAGGCTTCAGCAGAGTGGCCGCTATCGCTAAAGACCTGCTGTCAGCTTACCTTTGGCGTGTCTTCACAGAAGGGAACGGCTAGAGTGGTGGCGTCAACATGCCATCTGGACGGTCGACCGATGAGCCAATGTTCCTTTCACAGATGAGACACAATTTGGTCTGCAGAAATGATTCTCGACTGATTCACATCTTGAGGGCACGTGGAACACGATTTCGGGACCCAAACATTATGGAATTAATACACAAGTGATACAGAAAATTCATGCACGCCGAATGTAAAGGTATTTACATAAAGAAACGATCTGCTGTTTGAATTAAAGATGCACATAATTTTATAATCATTTAACAAAAATGTTCACATTGCAGAATAAATAAAAACGAAAACACACTGATGATGGCACAGTGCTGTCGAAACATGTTTGGGTACTGAGAGAAACGGTGTTTTGCATAACTGGCGGACCTCACATCCAACAGTTTTAACTGCAAACACGGCTAATACAAGGAGCTGCAAAACAAAATGATGAATGTTGTGGAATAAGACTGACATGGAGGAGGATCCCTAATGCTGTGGGCAGGGATTATGCTGACCACTCGAACACCTCTTCACGAAATTGTGCGGGTGAA
Source organism: Schistocerca nitens (assembly GCF_023898315.1). Classification (NCBI taxonomy): domain Eukaryota; kingdom Metazoa; phylum Arthropoda; class Insecta; order Orthoptera; family Acrididae; genus Schistocerca; species Schistocerca nitens. Next base: position 13,872,763 of record NC_064620.1, read on the forward strand.
TCGGCAAGATTTAACAGCTGTCGGGTACCGTGAGGAGATCTGAGGACCTCATGTGCGATTGTTGCTGCGAGGTGCTGTGGGCCCAGACTTCGTGCTGATGGCCGATAATGCTCGACCTCATAGAGCATGGGTCGGTGATGGTTTTTTTTTATTTTTATTTTGGGAACGGAAGATATTCCATGCATGGCGTGGCCTGCTCGCTCTACCTATTTGAATCCCATAGAGGATGTCTGGGATGCACTAGAGAGACGGGTTGCGTCACTTTTTAATACTTTTGTGGGATCTGAAATTTAAAAACCTCTCTCACACCGGCCTGATTTAGCTTCACGGATCAGGATAGAAAAAAATATGCGTATATTAAGGGAATTTTCATTCACAATGCAGGCTTATCACACTCACACAGTTCAATACTGTTCTGTCCTGATTAAATTGAGCTTAACTTAAATTCCATAAGGCAGTGAAGCAATTTCGAAGTCTCGGTGCGACGACAATTGTCAGTCGATCTCCTGAAAACATTTGTAATAATTATTAACTTTCGGTCTGCTGGTAAGACCGTGTTAGCCCATTTATTGAAAGTAATAAACTGGATATCTTGAGCGTACAAAACGGCAGGTTCGTCCAGTGTAAATCAGACGTTCCCCACTGATCCCGTGCTACACAGCGTAGTAAGCAGACACTGTCAATAATAATCAGTTAAATAATACGTGAACACACCTACTTTAGATTAGTTCATGTATTAAATTCCTTCTCATACAGAATCTCATCAAAACGGCGACTAGCTCAACAATAATTACATATACATCTTCGTTCTTTCACGGCTAATCGGCAAGATCTGAATCATTCTTTTCATAACAGAAAACATAGATAGCAGAGAAGCTATTCCATGGAGTAAATGCACGCTCCAAAGAATAATAAGGCTTAGAAACTGCTTTGCATTGATAATCATCGTATATTAAAGTTTAGGAATCGGCAAGATAAGAAGAGATATTTCGAGATATGTACTGAGTTATATAATTTATAAAAAATTTCAGAAAATATCGCGGAGAGACCGCTGCAAGAGGCACCACAACTTCTGCGTCCACCAACCGCTCTCCAAGACTTGCGAGCAGCTCTGCATCAAGGATGGACGTTGCTGCCTCAACATGAGACCGATGATATTCACAGCACGTCCCGTCGTTGTCAGGCCTGTATTGGTGGCAGAGGTGGTCACACCCCATAGTGAGCACCACAACCAGTTGTTAGAATGTGTGTGGAAATCCGTTAAGGGGCTCCGGAAAGGCTCAAAATCATGAAAAGTTCAATTTTTACTTTTTTGCGTTTTCTGAATCTGCAGACTATTACCTTTTAATAGATATATAATTTATTCAATTCCAAAGACTACAACTACTTTTAAATTTTTTTTGAAATGTGTTCTACATGGGCGTGACCCACTGTGGCGCTGTTAAACTGCTGTCAAATGGTGTTATTATTAACGTCCGTGTTCATCAGGTACATTTTAGTGATGTGAGATAAAGTATGTGTTGTGGCTAACCTGTGATGGTTCAATATATATCGCTGGAGTGATTGTCGATTGTTTCATGTTTATTTACTCTGTCGTTATCTCGAAAATATTCGTAATTAATTCTGTTTCTTGAGTCTCTGTTTTGTTGAAGTATAATAATGAGTAAAAGTAAAGTTATTAGAAATGCTCTGAAGGCTTTTAAGAAAAGGAGAAATGTTGGAAAGCCAAAGGTATGTGTTATTACTGTAAACAATAAAGACGATGAAAATCCCCAACATAGCTTGTGTCCCAAAGAAGAAGACAGTTGGTGTAAATATAACAAAGGATTGCTAACTGGTGAAGTGTACACTCATAAGCATAGTCTGCCTCATGCAATAACGGAGGTGATAAAACCTATTTTCAGAGACTTAGCAGCACCTGAACTGTTGAAAAAGTGTATTCACAGAAAAACTCAAAACCCCAATGAAAGTGTAAATAGTGTTATATGGTCGAGAATCCCCAAGACTGTATTTGTTGGAATAGAAACACTTCACTTTGGTGTGTATGATGCTGTTGCGACTTTCAATGATGGCAACATTGTAAGGTGCAAGGTATTTAGAAATATGGGAATGAAGATAGGTTCTAACATGGTACGAGCGATGCTTGCTTTAGACAAGGAACGCCTTCGGGCTGCAGACAGGGCTGTAAAGAGTCTAGAAATACAAGCAAGAGTAAACAGGAGGAGGAACAAGAGGAAGCTGGAGGAGGAGTTTGCAGAGGATGAAGATAATCCATCCTATGGACCTGGAATGCACTAAAAAGTTAATCCAATCTTTGTCGCTCGATTCCCAAAACTTTTATTTTCTCATACTAATTACATGTTTTCTAAGGATCTTCCAAACATATTTGTTTCAAACTTTCAGTAAATGTTACACAGTACCTTCTGCATAATTTAACACAGCCTTTTACCAAAAAACTGTATATTTTTGAATATATAAATAAAAAATTGCAAAAAGATGTGAATTTTCATTACAATTGAAAAAAAATCATCTTTAATAACTGAACTAAAATTTTGTAAAATCCCTGTGTTAAGTTATAGCCCATATTCCAATAAATAATCTGTAAAACGTTCAACTTCCTACGTCAAATACTTTGTGAGGAAAGATGTAATTTATAAGCGTTATTTTAACATTGCAAGTATAGGGCGTTCCGGAGCCCCTTAAGTTATGTATGTTGCAGTTGGTTACGTTCTGTATCCTTTACATTGTTTCTACTTCACTATCACCTGTTTATACAGTATTTTGGCAAAATGAACGCAACGTTGAAAAATTTTCGTTTGTTGTTTTAATTTCATGAAGAAGTGTTCTAGTGATCAACATAATCCCTGCCCACAGCGTTAGGGATCATCCTGAATGTTAGTCTCATTCCACAATGTTTGGGTCCCGAAATCGTGTTCCACGTGCCCTCAAGATGTCAATCTGCTGAGAACCATTTCTGCGGATCAGATTGTGTCTCATCTGTGAAAAGAACATTGGCCCATCCTTCGACCATCCAAGTGGCATGTTGACAGCACCACTCTAGTCGTCACCTTGTGTGGAAGACACGCCAGCGGTAAGCATCATTGTAGCAACCATTCACGTAGTCTGAAATAACACTGCATCAAAAGTTCGCACTCCACCGCCTGTGTAACCCAACTTGCCTGTGTTACTGCAACTTCTCAGCGGCCCAATGCGGCTTTTTTTTACATTTAACTTGCTGTAATTTCTAATAATTTCTAAGGGAAACTTCGACGTTAAAGAGAATTCTTTCATGAAAGAACCTAATTCCATGATACCACATCACAACTTAAATAGGAACCTTCACGTAGATAATGTGGGTAAGGCAAACCAAAGACTGCGTTTTATTGGTAGAAAACTTAGAAGCTGTAATTCGTCTAGTAAAGACTCTGCCTACAAACCACGCTTGTTCGTCCTGTGCTGAGAATTTCTTTGCGGTATGGGATTCTTACCATTTAGGACTGACGGGGAAATCCAGAAAGTCTAATGGAGGGTAGGTCGTTTTGTATTACCACGACATACAGGAGAGAGAGAGAGTGGCGGATTGATAGGCGGTTTGGGGTGGCAATCATTAAAACAAAGGCTGTTTCATTGTGGTGAGAAACTGTAATCACTAAGTTTCTCCTCTCAATGTGGAAATATTTTATTGAGACGAACCTGCATAGGGAGAAATGATCGTCGAAATAAAATAAGAGACATCGAAGCTAGCACGGAAAGATATACGTGTCGGTTTTTCGAGAGTGGAACGGTAGAGGAATGGTTGAACCCTGTACCCGGCACTTAATTCTAAAACGCCGAGTAGTAACGTAGATCTAGATGCAGATGCAGCGAAAGCATAGCATATGCCTTCTGCTATCCTGCTGGTTATTCTGCTGATCGAGTAAAACACGATACAAACGGTAGCTGTTTGCAAACAAAGCAGGAACAACACTCGGGTGATGTATTTCAGAGGCACTCGAAATTTGTGTAGAATTAATACGTGGATTACAAGCAACAACAGCGACAACGTGTATTGCCCTGGCTCCACTCGTTGAAGGATTGATTCTTCCCCTCTGCATAGTATTCCAGTGCCCTTACAAAAACAATTTTTGCGCCTTCTCCCTTACTGTCATTCTCGTTAAACGCCGTCTCTCGGGATACCTTTGTCAATACAGCTCAACTGTTCTCTTCCCGTTACACCTGCACTCTCTGTAGGGAAGTAGCATACTTAATTTCTCTTGGTTTGTGAGAGACATCCATTTTTTTCAAACTTGCTTTAACTGTTCTACTGTGAACGACACAGACGGAATGAAAGCTACGTTTACTCTAATGCCCGTTTCATACCGCGGTGCAACTGTCCATTAACTCCTTATAGGACTTGATGATATCCTTGTTTCGGTATGTAACTGCGAACTTCCGCATATGACTAAATTCGGTTTCATGTTAAAAACATAAATCCTAAGTTCAAAATATTACATTTAGTCCGAAGTTGTATTATCAACAGAAATTACGAGTACTATAGTTCTATATGGAAAAGCGCAGTTGGTGTAGATGTCTATGTAATTAGCACAGTTAGGAAAAAGAGACTACGTGACGTTAGATTTTCTTATAATTCATCTGAGTAAAAACAGAATTGCGATATCGTAAATAGTTCTGGAAATGTTTGAGATGACCCGTGTAGCTGAATCATTCTATATATTTACGAAAAAAAAAGACTCATCTCTCCGTACTTGGATTTTACATATTTTAATCCTCTGAGATTGAATATATGATGTATTACCCTTTACAACCCAGCTCCTTCCTCTCATTTCTGGTTTTGAACGATGATGATGATGATGATGATGATGATGATGATGATGTTTGGTTTGTGGGGCGGTCAACTGCGCGGTTATCAGCGCCCGTACAAATTCCCAATCTTTACTCAGTCCAATCTCGCCACTTTCATGAATGATACTGAAACGATGAGGACAACACAACCACCCAGTACCCGGGCGGAGAAAAATCCCCAAATGTTCAAATGTGTGTGAAATCTTATGGGACTTAAGTGCTAAGGTCATCAGTCCCTAAGCTTACACACTACTTAACCTAAATTATCCTAAGAACAAACACACACACGCATGCCCGAGGGAGGACTCGAACTTCCGCCGGGACCAGCCGCACAGTCCATGACTGCAGCGCCTAAGACCGCTCGGCTAATCCCGCACGGCGAAAATCCCCAACCCGGCCGGGAATCAAACTCTCAGCTAATCTTATGAACCTGTATTTTACTTCGTTCTCATCGTTTCTGCATTAGTTCTGACTGTAGTGCACTAGCCGTTCGGCTCTTGCGTGACTGGAGTGCTAAGTAGCTACGAGAAAAAACACGTGGGAGCAGAAACTAGAACTGCCTTATGAAACAAGGTTATGCATTTCACCCCGACATGTCAAGCCGGAAAGGCGTTATTGCTAAGTTGATCGCGTCGTTTCTACTGCTCATATTGCAAACAACCGCAGTGACCGCATCTCACAATGTTCTCACTGCGTCAGTATGATCTGTTACATGAACCTGAATCATGGAACTATCTCACACTTCTCACAGTAAGTGCGGTCATGTTATGGAGACGCTTCTGCGAAGAACGCCAGAACTCTCACAGGTATTCGTTACTAGGCGTATAGGAGATTTCTTTACAGTATCATGTAGGTTACCTGGGCAGGTCCCATTCGCTTGAGTGCAAGTATTGTCTCTGTGCGACATTTATTCCTCATAACATCACCGAAAGTACGGCAGTTCAGTCATTGTACAAAAGTAATAAAATAAGGATTCGTACTGTGGGGAATGGGACAGCATCTCCAGACAACAATCAAGGAGTCAGACATGGCAGCCAATTGTCCACCACCCTTTTTAATGTTTACATTTACGATATCGTTCCTAAATAATTGACTTTATTAAATGACACATTAGGAATTGATAATTTTAATATTATGACGACACTGTTAGCTGACGATCATATTATAATAGGAAAATCAGAAGAAATTTCAGAAAAAAAATTGAGTAAAGTTGCAGCTAAATACGGGTTCATAATATCGACAGCCAAAACAAAAGTGCCGGCATTTCACGGATTGGAACCCATAAGAACTCAAATTATTATAGATCCCCAAATAAATGAACAACTAATAGAGTTTAAATATATAGGACGCAATTTTAAATTTCCCAAGTCAAATGAGGTAGATCTAAAACCAACCAGATTCAACCATTTTTGAATGGTAAGAAACATTCTACAGAGTCAGAACGTTACCTTTGCTGAAGAATGGTAGCGAACGTTGGACCCTATCGTCTGACGAATTACGACAAATCGAATCACCAAAGATGAAGTTCCTCCGCTTTGTAGCGGGATATTCATTGTTGGATCATAAAAGAAATACCGATATTAGAAAAGAACTAGATCTTGAACCAATTACAAGTATAATTGAAAAATACCGACAGAACTGGAAATACTATGTCCAATCTATGTCTAAATACAGAATAACAGAAGCGAAAATACGAAATAACGAACCCGACAAGAGAAAGTTGGACTCGCCTTAGAGAGGTGGTGTGAGTAATTCTAAGGCGGAACAGGCCGAAAAGCCTAATTCCTGTAGACGATGTTGATGAATTATTTAAGGAGCAGTTAACACTTCCTCAATAGAAGCTAAGTGCAAGAGAGAATAGCAAGCAATTTAAATCACGGTTGCTTATATGAGCAGACGTTGCTGAAGATAGAATTTTGTTAGAAATTACTTCGAAATATCTTCGCAGGATGCGAATAACTTGACGTCAGTTGTGTTAGATATAGATGCACTACCTATAGGTGACATACAAAAATCTACGGTGGACCGGGGCTCGAACCCTCGTTTCCCGCTTATCGCTGTCTATCGTCAACAATGTCTGTTCAACGAAACATGCAAGTAATTATTACATGACGAGGCAGGCAAAAGATGATAATATCATAGGTCTCGATTCCTCATAGCCTCAATCTCGTTTAGAAAAAGGTAGACCTATTTCTATACCATCAGCGTTTGCTAAAGTTATTGAAAAGGCTGTGTATGTGAGGATAATTGATCCTTTTATTCCACATGATTTGATGTCAACTGTACAGTTTAGTTTTGGAAGTGGTTTATCGACTTAAAATGCTACCTTTTCTTTCCCCTGTGAACTACTGGATAGGTTTCGAACGCTAGGCATCTGTTTTTTTTTTGTTTAGTTAAGGCGTTTGGTTGTGTCGATCACAAAATATTGCTCCAGAAGATTGACCATTATGGAATACAGAGAGTAGCTCACAACTGGTTCACTTTCTACTTTAAGGTCCGGCAGCAAAGGGAGAACCGACAGTACTGAGAATGGCTATGATGCAGAGTCCATGTGATTCACAATTAAATAGGGGGGGGGGGGGGAGAGGGCGCCCCCAGGCATCAGTGCTGGGGCCACTACTGTTCTTATTTTTTATAGACGATATGCGTTCTAACGTTACAGATGATTCTGAAATATATCTGTTTACTTATGAAACTAGTTCGGTAGTAAATGATGCTGTATGCCACACTAGCACTGTCACAAACACTGCAGTTCATTACATAAGTTCATGGCTCGTAAAAAAATTAATTAACGCCAAATCTCAGTAAGACTCAGTGTTTACAGTTTGTAACAAAGAATTCAACAAAACCTGATGTTCTAATTACGTGTAATAGGCTTATGATTGAACAGTTAAGATTTATATGTGGTCAGATAAAGTAGTAACTATCGTGCAAAGCCTAAGTTCAGCATCTTGCTCAAAGACTTAATGCTGCCATTTTTACTATTAGAACGGTATTGGAAGTAAGTGATAGTTCGACACGAAAAATAGTCTACTTTGCTTGTCTTCTTTCGCTTATGACGTATGGTCTTACGTTTTGAGTTAACTCTCAAAGGATATTTTTGGCTCAGGAACGTGTTGTTCGGTCAATAAGTAGTGTACGTTCGAGAACCCCTTGTCGAGCTCTGTTCTTTAGTTCGGGTTCCTGAGATTGGCCTCTCTCTCTCTCTCTCTCTCTCTCTATACACTCCTGGAAATGGAAAAAAGAACACATTGACACCGGTGTGTCAGACCCACCATACTTGCTCCGGACACTGCGAGAGGGCTGTACAAGCAATGATCACACGCACGGCACAGCGGACACACCAGGAACCGCGGTGTTGGCCGTCGAATGGCGCTAGCTGCGCAGCATTTGTGCACCGCCGCCGTCAGTGTCAGCCAGTTTGCCGTGGCATACGGAGCTCCATCGCAGTCTTTAACACTGGTAGCATGCCGCGACAGCGTGAACCGTATGTGCAGTTGACGGACTTTGAGCGAGAGCGTATAGTGGGCATGCGGGAGGCCGGGTGGACGTACCGCCGAATTGCTCAACACGTGGGGCGTGAGGTCTCCACAGTACATCGATGTTGTCGCCAGTGGCCGGCGTAAGGTGCACGTGCCCGTCGACCTGAGACCGGACCGCAGCGACGCACGGATGCACGCCAAGACCGTAGGATCCTACACAGTGCCGTAGGGGACCGCACCGCCACTTCCCAGCAAATTAGGGACACTGTTGCTCCTGGAGTATCGGCGAGGACCATTCGCAACCGTCTCCATGAAGCTGGGCTACGGTCCCGCACACCGTTAGGCCGTCTTCCGCTCACGCCCCAACATCGTGCAGCCCGCCTCCAGTGGCGTCGCGACAGGCGTGAATGGAGGGACGAATGGAGACGTGTCGTCTTCAGCGATGAGAGTCGCTTCTGCCTTGGTGCCAATGATGGTCGTATGCGTGTTTGGCGCCGTGCAGGTGAGCGCCACAATCACGACTGCATACGACCGAGGCACACAGGGCCAACACCCGGCATCATGGTGTGGGGAGCGATCTCCTACACTGGCCGTACACCACTGGTGATCGTCGAGGGGACACTGAATAGTGCACGGTACATCCAAACCGTCATCGAACCCATCATTCTACCATTCCGAGACCGGCAAGGGAACTTGCTGTTCCAACAGGACAATGCACGTTCCCATGTATCCCGTGCCACCCAACGTGCTCTAGAAGGTGTAAGTCAACTACCCTGGCCAGCAAGATCTCCGGATCTGTCCCCCATTGAGCATGTTTGGGACTGGATGAAGCGTCGTCTCACGCGGTCTGCACGTCCAGCACGAACGCTGGTCCAACTGAGGCGCCAGGTGGAAATGGCATGGCAAGCCGTTCCACAGGACTACATCCAGCATCTCTACGATCGTCTCCATGGGAGAATAGCAGCCTGCATTGCTGCGAAAGGTGGATATACACTGTACTAGTGCCGACATTGTGCATGCTCTGTTGCCTGTGTCTATGTGCCTGTGGTTCTGTCAGTGTGATCATGTGATGTATCTGACCCCAGGAATGTGTCAATAAAGTTTCCCCTTCCTGGGACAATGAATTCACGGTGTTCTTATTTCAATTTCCAGGAGTATATATTCCATAATGTCGTTTCTTGTTAACAATATCAGCTTATTCCCAAGAGTTACCTACTTTCACTCAGTTAATACTAAGCACAAATCCAACCTGGTTTATGGTCGAACCTCCTTGACTCTGGAGCAGAATAGCCTGAGCATTCTGTTGCATCCATTTTCAATAAGCTACCACAAGAAATCCAGAATCTTAGCAATAATGCATGCGCTTTCAAATCAAAACTCAACAGACTCATCACGAATCACTCTTATTCTGCCGAGGAATTCCTTGAAGCATTAAGCTACCTCCAGTGCTATACTGTTGACTGTGTCTATGTAACCCTATAGCTTGTCGCGTTTTTAGGATTCATTAACACTTAATTTCATCTATTATTACTTTTCGTTAATAGTTGTCAGTCGAAATTTCATGTTCTGACAGTTTCCATACCCATGGAGATTTGCTCCTCAATTCGGCCGTACGGATCTAGATGTGTGAAAAGAAAAGCAAAAAGAGAAAGAATGTAGGAGACTCTGCTACAGAGATGTAGACAGTGTGACAAATGGAACTTTGGGTCAGTCCGGGAGGTGACACGGATAGCCTAATGATTAAGGTGACCGCTCGCGATAAATGGGAAATTTGTGTTTTTACATTTCACCCATGGGTGGTACATCCATACCTACCACAGCTGTAGGCAAGTTATTGGCATTCGCCGAATGTATTGCGAAGTAAATCACAGTATTTGTGCAACGCTCTGCAACATCAGCAGTAGTAACCAAATACATTAAAATCAGCTAATGAATTTACACTATTTAAAAAAAGCGTAAAGCCAAACAAAATTCCACGGTAGAAAATATGCAGTACACAGAAATAATTAAGATACGAAAAGTGCAAAATAAATTTACCCTGTTACACTGAATGCAAATAAAAGCGGAGAACCAAATAAAGTTACCCAACAAATACACAAGAAGTTGAGTGTCAGTTAGTACGGCACGTCGCCCCTCATGCAAACTAATTACAATTATCACTATAATATTTGTCGAACAATCTAAAGGGTGATTATAATTAAAGTTAAACTTTCAAAACAGTGAAGAAATAACACCACTGGCCACAATAACGTCAAATTGCAACGGAATATTGTCGGAGAAGGGGGAAAACGTATAGCAGAAGTAAAAAAAATTGTGTAGAACTTGATCAATAAATGGTGTTGTATGTGACAGAGTACATAAATTAAAACACCTGTCATGCACACGACCCACTGAAGTTGGTATAAACCCACCGGGTACACTGCTTTTCCTCCCTTCGCGTCTGCTACGTTCGCCATGACTGTCTCAATGCAGTATCGCGCTCTGCTTGTGAAGCCGTATTGCAAGAACGATGAATGTGCACACATCGCTCAGCAGACGTAACGGACACTGAATGGTTTGAAAAAAGGCGTTGATCCTATGACTGCCGTGAGTCTGGAGAACATGATTCGGGAATTCGAAAAGGAGGGTTCTGTCGGTGACCAACCTGCTAGAGGGAGGAAACGAATTGATTCGACGTCAGTGGAAGCAGTGAAGAGACGAGTGGTGGTGTGCAAACGTGCGGTGCTCGGAGAACTGCCCGAACGTTGGACATAGCCGTGAGCAAGGTGCGTAAAATCCTACGAAACATTCTCCTTTGCTGTCGATTCAAATTTACCCATGTGCTCGACTTGCTTCCTGTTGACCTGCCACCAAGAGAGACCTTTGCTTTAGAATGTCTTGCTCGCGTGGAAGTGGACAATGATTGGCTGTGAGAGATTTTGTGGAAAGGTGAAGCCCACCTAGATCTGACAGCATATGTCAATACACAGAATTGTCGAACATGGGCAACGGAAAATCGACACGCAAATCAACCAGTACCGCTTCATCGTGAAAATGTCACTCTGTGATGCGGGTTTACGGCATCATTTACCATAGGGCCATATTTTTTCGAAGAGTCAGCTGCTCCCTGTCCTGTTACCTGTACCGTCACTGGTAAGCACTATGAGTGTCTTTTGTGCTACCACGCCATTCCAGCTCTCCAACAGCTTGGATGTGTGGATGGGATCATTTTTATGCAATATGGCGCTCCTCCGCATATTGAAAATCCAGTCAAGCAGCTGCTAAAGCGCCATTTCGTAAATGCTTGATTATCAGCTGACATTTTCCCACAGCCTGGCCGTCCCGATCACTTGATCTTAATCCGTGTGACTTCTGGCTGTGGGGCTGTCTGAGAGGTGTTGTGTTCAGTGTTCCGACTGCAATCTTAGCTGGATTGAACGCACGCATTGCGCAACACATTCTGAACTTGACCCCGGAGACACTTGGATCGGTTTTGGAACATGCTGTTACTCGATTTCAACTTGTTGCAGGAAACGGTGGACAGCATATTGAACAAGTTCTGCGCCATTCACACGGAAATCAATAATCCGCTTTGATTTTGTCCGATGCTTTTAGCGCGGGTTTTGGCTTCAGGGCAATCAAAAACCGATGTGATTGATGCTTTTTATGTGATTTTGGCTTCAGGGCAATTAAAACCCGATGTGATTGATGGTTTTTATGCGGTTTCTGGTCTCAGGACAATTGAAAACCGATTTTTCCCATCAGATGTGATGTGACCTCGCCATGGTGCATGGGCTTACGTAACTAACAGTATCACACCTGTACATCCACGCACACTGAGTAGAATAGTTCGTTTAACGTCAAACGTCAAACGTCAACACCTTAGGCGTTGTTGTATGATTCATTTCTCATTTGTATACTATAATATAGTACAGAAGGAAAATGTAAGAAATACGCAATGAGGCGGATGAAAATGACACTTTTATTCAAAGACAATAATTTTACCGATTTATGGTGGTCACCTAGACACTAGAAAAGAGGGAACATGATCGTTAATAGAGTTTATGTTCTCTGCGGATGGTTTAAATGCTCTGAAACGTGCATCCGTACTAAATACAAATTTGGTAACACGTTCTTCAGGTTCGACGCTCCATTCTTCCACGAGCACAGTTGACAAACACTCAATGATCGTTCATGAACGTGGGCGTCCGCCCAACGCACCCCACAAAGGTTCGATGGGTTTTAAATTTGGGAGAATGAACCCCTGAAATGACGTATACGGGGAGGAATACAGTGTTAAAATAACGATGACCTGTGAGTGGACCATGTTCAAAGATTTGGATGTCAGTATGGTCTTGCAACATTATTCCTACCCACACTATGAACCTCGATCATCGAATCTATCATGTAGGACTATGTTCCTGGGTGAATTACGTGAAATCCGACCTCTCGCCGCATGAGAGTAAGTAATCAATAACATTGCTGAACATGATCATCTTGGTGGTCCAGGCGTTATGGTGTGGGATGGCATAATGTTGCATGGGCATACTGGTTTCGAAATATTTGTGTGGTATCACGTGTCGATACCACCCCACGGTTTCAAAGTTGGCAATGGAACTGCAGGTCTCTGCCAGATGCTGATACTGGTCGTGCGTGATCTGGCGGACCAAAGGGAGCAGGCCCACTGAGCCACCCACGCCTGCAGTGGCTCCGTACCACGAGCGCCCCCTACCGCCGCAGTGTGGGATGGCTGGCAGCAGTCACACAGCCCACTTGAGCTTGGAGCCACTTTGCTAAGTGAAGGTATGCACACGTCGCCGCGTCACAGCTCCGCTATCGTCGATCGTGCTTTAGCGCAGAGAGTCTCTTCCTTGTTGACACTTAGAACTGGTCTCTATCTTTTGGTGCATTATTTGTAATGAGCCATTGTATGCTTGGAGAAATACAAGTTAAGTAAGTCTTCTGGTTACTGTGCTAGGTAGTTCGCTAATCACTTCTGTTCCTGTCCAGCTTTACTACGATGATAGTTGCCGCACCACTTTAGACCCCAACTCTTCTTACCATTATACACAGTACTTTGAACACTCTACTCTCAGACGTCGGCGTTATTCTGACCGAAACTGTACTCCTTCACCGTATACGTCTTTTCGGAGTTGCATTTTTATGTGAAACTATGCGCGACATCATACAACAGGTCACATAGTGGATCTCATGTTGCGAAAGGATAAACGGCCAGTAGACTGGTCTACCCATTCCTCTGAATTAAATACGAGGGCAGTTCAATAAGTAATGCAACACATTTTTTTCTCGGCCATTTTTGGTTGAAAAAACCGGAAATTTCTTGTGGACTATTTTCAAACATTCCCGCTTCGTCTCGTATAGTTTCATTGACTTCCGACAGGTGGCAGCCCTGTACGGAGCTGTTAAAATGGCGTTTGTAACGGATGTGCGTTGCAAACAACGGGCAGTGATCGAGTTTCTTTTGGCGGAAAACCAGGGCATCTCAGATATTCATAGGCGCTTGCAGAATGTCTACGGTGATCTGGCAGTGGACAAAAGCACGGTGAGTCGTTGGGCAAAGCGTGTGTCATCATCGCCGCAAGGTCAAGCAAGACTGATCTCCCGCGTGCGGGCCGGCCGTGCACAGCTGTGACTCCTGCAATGGCGGAGCGTGTGAACACACTCGTTCGAGATGATGGACGGATCACCATCAAACAACTCAGTGCTCAACTTGACATCTCTGTTGGTAGTGCTGTCACAATTGTTCACCAGTTGGGATATTCAAAGGTTTGTTACCGCTGGGTCCCTCGTTGTCTAACCGAACACCATAAAGAGCAAAGGAGAACCATCTGTGCGGAATTGCTTGCTCGTCATGTGGCTGAGGGTGACAATTTCTTGTCAAAGATTGTTACAGGCGATGAAACATGGGTTCATCACTTCGAACCTGAAACAAAACGGCAATCAATGGAGTGGCGCCACACCCACTCCCCTACCAAGAAAAAGTTTAAAGCCATACCCTCAGCCGGTAAAGTCATGGTTACAGTCTTCTGGGACGCTGAAGGGGTTATTCTGTTCGATGTCCTTCCCCATGGTCAAACGATCAACTCTGAAGTGTATTGTGCTACTCTTCAGAAATTGAAGAAACGACTTCAGCGTGTTCGTAGGCACAAAACTCTGAACGAACTTCTCCTTCTTCATGACAACGCAAAACCTCACACAAGTCTTCGCACCCGAGAGGAGCTCACAAAACTTCAGTGGACTGTTCTTCCTCATGCACCCTACAGCCCCGATCTCGCACCGTCGGATTTCCATATGTTTGGCCCAATGAAGGACGCAATCCGTGGGAGGCACTACGCGGGTGATGAAGAAGTTATTGATGCAGTACGACGTTGGCTCCGACATCGACCAGTGGAATGGTACCGTGCAGGCATACAGGCCCTCATTTCAAGGTGGCGTAAGGCCGTAGCATTGAATGGAGATTACGTTGAAAAATTGTGTTGTGTAGCTAAAAGATTGGGGAATAACCTGGTGTATTTCAATGCTGAATAAAACAACCCCTGTTTCAGGAAAAAAATGTGTTGCATTACTTATTGAACTGCCCTCGTACTATAGAAAATTTGTGAGATGCGTTTGTGAAACGTATTTCAGGACGTCCACATGCGCCAGCGAACATGAAACAAGGGCTGGTGGGGAATGGAACGCTGTACGATAACTACTCTTTACAACCTTTTGGTCAGTTCTGGAGAGCGTTGCAGGGCGTGCATTGGCATCCGTGGGGACCACATGTAATATTAAGAGTCATGTCTCGTCTTTATCAGTGTCCAGAGGACGATCTTAAATCCCAGTGACCTGACTTTGAATCAAAGTGTCTCTTGTGTTCGTGTCACTGCATATTTAATTCAGTTACTTTCTATGCTATACTGTAGCACTTCTTGCTACGTATGGTCCATGCTTCATCGAGCTATTGGCAGTGACAGATCACGCGGATGTTACTTTCGTCCTTAAATTTTGCACACCACATTCATCCCTCAATTACTACCCGAGAAGTGCAGCGAGGTAACCTTTTCATTCGGCTCAAAATGATTTGAACCTACTAATGATGATGACGCTCAACAGATTAGTTATCAACGCCATTGCTTGACATTAACATACAAATCTCGTGGTTTGTACGACGTCTGTTCTCACATGTGTAACTGCTGCGACGGCTGTCTAGCTTTTTTGGCACAAAATATGTGGTCTGTATGTATGAAAACTTTCGAATCGTTTTGGAAAACCTCTTAATGACTGTTATATTAATGCCTAACTACTGAAATAAAAAACTAATTGGGAATTAGGAACAAGAAGGAGTCAGAGGGTTCCAGTCCCGACGCATAGAGTGGACGCTGTAACAATTCGTACTTGAATTCCATCAGTGTCCACATTGTCAAAGCACGCTATTCACCATTTGCACTGTAGATGATAATCATGATTATGCTCTTTTGCGCTCCAGGAATCTTGGTAAAGAGTTTTACATCTTAGAGATTAATAATAGTAGCATAGTATTTGCCATTGCTGTTTTACTCTTTGGAAGATAATCAGTACGACGAGTTACTTTTTAATCAGTGCATGAAATTGACGTAACCCCTTAGTCAGATAAAAACCATTTGCGGATTCTGGGCACAGTATCACCTGCTTCAAAAAACCATTTTGATTGCTTTGTTTGCGTCATGTAATCGTGGAACCCCGTCTCACATTAGTAACAAACAAGAAAAAAGTCTGTTTCATTTTTTATATCGGTATAAATATTTCTAACTAATATACTTTATGCACTCCGTCTTCAGGCCAGAACTGGCCCATCGGGACCATCCGACCGCCGTATCATCCTCAGCTGAGAGTGCGGAAAGGAGGGGCGTGTGGTCCGCACACCGCTCTTCCGGTCGTTACGATGGTTTTCTTTGACAGGAGCCGCTACTATTCGGTCGAGTATCTCCTCAGTTGGCATCACGAGGCTGAGTGCACCCCGAAAAATGGCAACAGCGCATGGCGGCAGGATGGTCACCCATCCAAGTGCCGGCCACGCCCAACAGCGCTTAACTTCGGTGATCGCATGGGAACCGGTGTATCCACTGTGGCAAGGACGTTGCAATATACTTTATGGTCGGCGTATAATATAAATGTCATTCACTTTATACGAAGATGATTCATAAATTTTCCATATTAGATGAGAGTCAGTTTCTTTGGCCACCTACAAAAAATGGTTCAAATGTCTCTGATCACTATGGGACTTAACTGCTGTGGTCATCAGCCCCCTACAACTTTGAACTACTTAAACCTAACTAACCTAAGGACATCACACATATCCATGCCCGAGGCAGGATTCGAACCTGCGACCGTAGCGGTCGCGCGGTTCCAGACTGAAGTGACTAGAACCGCTCGGCCACAACGGCCGGCCGGCCACCTATGCTCGTCGACAGTGTTCATTGTAATCTGGACATATACTCTACGAGGATGATGTCACTAACATTTCTTCCGGTTTCTGCTCCAATCGCAAACGAACCATTGTAAGAGCAACTGTTGCCAAACTCTCTGATTCTCCTTTCGTAAACTATTAGAGTTGTAACATAAGCATGTGTGCAAAAGTCTGCCACTGAGATGAGCATCTCCTTGACAGAACTCATGGAAATAATCGGACCGATGAAAAAACGCGCGACTCTTCTTTGGATCTTGTCTCCTCTACTGATACAATCTGCTATGGTTTCTATGGGCGTTATCGCTCGACGAGAGGTTTACTGTTACAATTCCTAGAACAAATGCCGCAAGAATAGTCGAATAGCATGAGATTTCCTTTCAGTTATGGAATGACCACGATCGTCAAACAAGAATAATTTCAACTGAAGCAGTCAGTTAATGAATGTGTCTCTACTGATGCTATGTTGGTGAATGGGGCAGGAAAGAGAAGACACGAAGTCAGACGAAGTATCCCCCATTAGACATCATAAGGTGATTTGTTGTATCTACTCGTAGATGCAGACGCAGACGAGTTCAGCAGGAAGAATATCTGGATCTCAGTCATATTCTGGTTGACTTGTGTGTCCTATCATCATGTCCCTTTTCCTTGTCAGTGTTTTCCACATATTCCTTTCCTCTCAGATTCTGCACAGAACCTCCTTATTCCTTACCTTTATCAGTCCATCTAATTTTCAACATTCGTCTATAGCACCACATCTCAAACGTTCTCTTCTGTTCTGGTTTCCTCACAGTCCATGTTTCACTACCGTATAATGCGGTGCTCCAAACGTACGTTCTCGGAAATGTCCTCCTCAAATTAAGGTCTATGTTTGATACTAGCAGACTTCTTTTGGCTAGGAATGCCCATTTTGGTAGTGCTAGTCTTTTTTTGATGTCCTCTTTGCTCCGTCCGTCATTGGTTATTTTACTGCCTACGTAGCAGGATTCCTTCACTTCATCTTCTTCGTGACCATCAAACCTGATGTTAAGTTTCTCGCTCTTTCATTTCTGTTACTTCTCATTACTTTCGTCTTTCTTCGATTTACTCTCAATCCATATTCTGTACTTATTAGTCTGTTCATTCCATCCAGCAGACCACGTAATTCTTCTTCACTTTCGCTCAGGATAGCAATGTCATCAGCGAATCGTATCATTGATATCCTTTCAGCTTGAATTTCAACTCCAATCCTGAACCTTCCTTTTATTCCTATCATTGCTTTTTCAATGTATAGATGGAACAGTAGGAGCGAAAGACTACGTCCCTGTCTCAAACCCTTTTTCATCCCAGCACTTCTTTCTTGGTCGTCCACTTTTATTATTTTGTCTCTACTCTTGTACATATTGCTTATTATACGTCTCTCCCAATAGCTTACCGCTATTTTTCTGAGAATTTCGAAACTCTTGCACCATTTCACGCTGTCGAACGCTTTCTCCTGTGCACGTGTCTTGATTTCTCTTTATTCTTGCTTCTATTACCAATCACAATGTCAGAATAGCGTCTCTGGCGCCTTTACCTTTCCTAAAGCCAAGCTGATCCTCACCTAACACACCCTCAATGCAGTTTTCCATTCTTCTGTGTATTATTGTTGTCAACAACTTAGATGCATGAGCTGTGAAGATGGTTGTGCGATAATTCTCGCACTTGTGAGTCTTCGGAGTTGTGCGGATCATATTTTTCAGAAAGTCAGATGGTTGTTGCCAGACACTTACATACTGCACACCAGCGTGAACAGTCGTTTTGCTGCCACTTACCCAACGATTTTAGCAATTCTGATGGAATGTTATCAATCCCTTCTGTTTATTTGATGTTAAGTCCTGCAAGGCTCTCTTAAATTCTAACTCTGGAGCCCTGATCTACTACTACCCCTACCTCTTTTATATCGACTCCTGTTTCTTCTTCTATTACATCAGTCGTATCAACGCCCTCTTAGAGACTACTGACATTCCAGGCTCCTACTCGCCGAACGTTATCCTTTCACTGGTAATTCAGTCTTTTTCTCATTGTTACCTCACCTTGGCAGTCCACTCCCGGAAATCCGAATGGGCGAGTATTCCAGAATCTTTTGCAAATGGAGAGACCATAATGACACTTTTTCAGTTACAGGCCACATGTCCTGTGAATACATGGTATGTGTCTTTAACGCAGTGGTTTCAGTCCTACCACTGCCAAATTATTGTCGCATTACAATGACCACCTAGCTGGAAACTGTGAAAACACACCTGCCTGTCCCCATTGCAAAGCTCCCGTTTTCTTAAACAGTGCCCTAATCAAGCATGTCCTCCTAGCTGCAACACCTGTAATGACTCTCACCCCACTCACTCTGCGAAATGCAAAGCTAAGCCACAATATGCCAGAGCAGAGCCCATTGTCCCAATCCATCCCACTGATAGTCCCACTCACCCCAACAATTCTCTCTGTCCAACTCCCAGTGTTGAATATACTATCGAATTCATTACAGTGGTCCTCCAAAACATCCTTCTACTCCAATGTCCACACAGCTGGCAACAAATCTCCCTTGTTGCCTGCCCCATCTTCCATCTCAACACCCAAGCTACCTACTCCCATAACCGGGTATATTTCTGTTTCACCCATCTCGATACCCTTGTCTAAATCTCATCAGACCTCACCCACACAAACTGCTACTATCCCTTATAATGTCGCGACAGCACTACAAAATACTGTACCCTGACATCCAATCCCTCCCCACCAATAAATACCTTCTAAAGCAGACGCTACCCTACACAGTGTCCATACATTTACCCTTAATGGTACGTTCGTCCAACTCTATCGCTGCATCCAAACCTACCCCTATATCCTCCAACACACAGATAAACCTCTCCCCTGTCCATAGGCAGAATTGCAATTTGCCACAACAAGAACACTCCTGTTCGGCCATAACCTTTATACAGTACTCCCAATGAACACCTTATCCTTACTCTCTTTCTCCAAACCCTAGCCATTACCTGTGCCACCATCTGACCAGTCACCTTATCGTGTAAGACTCACACACATAGAATGTACCTTTTCAACTTATATTATTGTCGCAGACCTCAACATCCATAGTAGATCCCTAACAGAACTCCCGTATTGGCAGCAGTTTAATGATTACCTGCAGGTTGACATTATTCGCATCCCCCACCACACCCAAGCTGAAAGCAGCGCCATCCCTGATATCATCCCAGCCACTCTTCCTGGAATTCTCACTGCTGAAGTAATTTATCCAATTGGAAGTGACCACCTACCTGTACTCCTCACCGTCTCCTCCACACAACCTCATCCCCATTCACCCCATCCCAATCTTCATCCAAGATTTATCCAAGACTACTCCCACACCATCTGCAATACATACTGGGAACCCACAGAAACCCAGACTGGAAGCCACCCTGTGTCCGTCCATCAACCTCACGATATTCCTAATGCCATATCCTTCCTGCAGCAGATCTTGTCAGATGCTGTATTCCCACATTCCTACGAAGACCATATACCGTCGCCACCCCTCCCTCTCCCCACACGTGTTGCTACTCCTCTGAGAATCCTTCTAGCAGACTCGTGGCTGGGATACGCTCACACACCACTGGCAAATACAAAGACATATCAGGAATTTATTAAATGCAAGAGAATGCAAGAGAACTAGATAGAGAATGCAAGAGAACTACGCCAGACGTGGAACAGAATCAAAGCTACACTTCCCATTGTAAGTAGGCTGTTTAGGTTTTTTTATTGGTAACGCCACCTCTGTATGAAAATCACTGGCTGTGCTGTGTGCAGCCTGTGGCTGCTTTGCATTGTTGTAATACTCGCCATTGTAGTGTTAGGCAGCTGGCTGTGAACAGCGCGTAGCGTTGGGCAGTTGGAGGTGAGCCGCCAGCAGTGGTGGATGTGGGGAGAGAGATGGCGGAGTTTTGTAATTTGTCATGAACTGCTATATATATGATGATATCAAGGTAAATATATTGTTTGTTCTCTATTAATATCTTTCATTTCCTAACTATCCCTATCAGTAGAACCGAGCGAGGTGGCGCAGTGGTTAGCACACTGGACTCGCATTCGGGAGGACGACGGTTCAATCCCGTCTCCGGCCATCCTGATTTAGGTTTTCCGTGATTTCCCTAAATCGTTTCAGGCAAATGCCGGGATGGTTCCTTTAAAAGGGCACGGCCGATTTCCTTCCCAATCCTTCCCTAACCCGAGCTTGCGCTCCGTCTCTAATGACCTCGTTGTCGACGGGACGTTAAACACTAACCACCACCACCACCACCACCACCTATCAGTAGTTAGTGCCTTCCATAGTTTGAATCTTTTATTTAGCTGGCAGTAGTGGCGCTTGCTGTATTGCAGTAGCTTGAGCAGCGAAGATTTTTGTGAGGTAAGTGATTTGTGAAAGGTATAGTTTAATGTTAGTCAGGGCCATTCTTTTGTAGGGAATTCTGAAAGTCAGATTGCGTTGCGCTAACAAAATATTGTGTGTCAGTATAAGCACAGTTGTGTAAAATTATTATTAAAAGGGGACGTTTCATATGGCGACCCTGCCAGGATACCTCACTGGAATCTTCTGATGTTTTTTCTTGTAGTTTGTGTAATTAGTGTAGCTTTTGTTTATTGCCAGCGCGTAATTATAGAGAGAATTTCCTTTGTAGTTGTAGTTTTTCATTGTTGTACAGTAAAACAGTTGTGGCATGCATGTAGATTTGCACCAAGTATTTCGCAGCTGCAATTAACTAGATATTATTTTCAGTGTTATGTTAATGTGTTCTCTTATTTTTGCTCTTCAAATTGTGCTTTTCTGTGTTGTCGTGTGATATATTGTGACAATAATGGCGTGTGAAAAACGTAACACTAGGCTCCAAAGCAAACTGAGAAATAATAGTGACGACGAGCGTAGCTTGCCAGCACCACTGTGTAATGAATTAACAAATGTTCAAAGTAGTAATTTGGTAATTGTGCATAGGGAAATGGAGCGGGCGGCAAACAATGGCGTAGACAGTGAAACAATCAGTGAGCAGGAAAGCATTATCGATCGGTCGGTCAGCAACAGCTCGCCTCATGAATCCGAAATGACAGGACACAATTTTTCAAATATTGTAGACTCAGGTTTTGGGTCCTCACCGTTTTCTCAAATGAGTCAAGACACATTTTCTGCTTGTCAAAGTGTGAATGTTGCCGGTGCAACTTCACTGCCGAAAAGCACTGAGGAACATGTTTCAGACACCAGTGCACTGTTATTACAATTAATGCAACAAATGGGACAAAAGCTTCAAAAGTTAGACATAATGGAACAAAATCTTCAAAAGTTAGACACAGTGGAACAAAATCTTAAAAAGTTAGACACAATGGAACAACACCAGAGACAAACACAGCAACAGTTAGACACAGTGGAACAAAATCAGAGACAAACACAGGAAAAGCTTCAAAAGTTAGACACAATGGAACAACACCAGAGACAAACACAGCAACAGTTAGACGCAATGGAACAAAATCTTCACACCACGCTAGAACAAACACGTGAAGATTTAACTACTGAGTTACATAACATCGAATCGAAATGTCAAAAAGTCTGTAACGACGTAAAAACACAAATTTGTGAGCATTTCCAACCTATTTTTTCGCGTCATGAAAATGCACTACAGAATCACGAAGCAGCCATAAAAGAACTGCAAACTACTGTTCATGAAAATCATGAGACCTTGCAAGCTAAATTTGACTCAGTTGCATCTACCGATTCGGTTACGCAACTTGCAAAAACACAGGAAAACTTGAAGGACACAGCAGATTCGATTTCAACACAAATGGACACTCTGAAACTTGGTTCAGAAAAACACGCTGAGGAAATGTGTTCACTATCGGAGAAAGTAGCCGAACTTTCGGATCAGTTTACTAATTTATCTACGAAGGTAGATGATGATCTGAATGACACAAGACCTGTAGCCTTCACTGACACAGAAGAGTATGAACAAATTAGAAAATTCAAACAAAATCAAAATCAAATCAATACACAGTACAAAAGAGAAATCCGGGAAGTACAAGATCAGTTGACACAGGTAATACGAGAATTACGTATTTCAGAGGAGACTCGCGCTCCAACACGGGAAGAAGGACATAGAAATACGGAAAAGACGCAAAATAATAACACAGGGCATTTCGGAAGTTATGAAAGAAATTGGCAAGGTGCACCGAATTTTGAGATTGAACCGCCGACACGACGTAACAATGACCGATATGCGACTCGCCGACATGATGATTTTGACTATAAGCTGTTCATTACTACACGTAAATTTAAAACATTTAAGAATTCTGCCAACGACATTCATCCACAAGCATGGCTCCATCAATTCTCTCATTGTTTTCCTCCCAACTGGTCGTTAGAACACAGATTAGAATTTATGTGTGGCTACTTAGAGAATGAACCAGCTGTAAGAATGCGATCGGTCATTCACGATTGCCACAGTGAAGGAGAATTTTACCATGCCTTCCTCTCAGCATATTGGTCTCAAGCCACACAAGACCGAGTATAAAACATAGCATCATAATGATGAAACTTTTCGAACAATCTGAATTTTCCAGTATTATGAAATATTTTGAAGACATGTTGCATAAGAATCAGTATCTTTCAAACCCATACAGCCCCTCAGAACTCATCCGAATTTGCTTAATCAAACTGCCTGAACATTTACGACATATTATTTTAGCAGGACGTTGCAAAGACGACATTGAAGCTTTTCAGGGACTGTTACAAGAACTGGAAATCGACACTGACAATCGCGGAACGCGAGAACAGGAGCACAACAATTACAGGTCACATCCGTCACAATTCCGTGACGACAGAAATAATAACTGGACACGACAAGGCTATTGTTACAACGCAAATCGTGACCAAAACAGACACCACCCGTATGACAACCGTTGGCAGAGTAAAAATAATTACAGAGAAAGATCGCATTTCCATAGTAATGACTATCACAGAGACAATGAGAGAAACAGACATTATGGGAACCAGAACTATTATTATCAAGGGAGACAGAATACTTTCAGACGCAACAGTTCAGTGCGCAGTTACGATTCAGGGAGAAATTCTCCACCACATGACCGACAAACAAGAAACTATGAAATCTACCGACATACCGACAGACCTGAATTTCATCAGAACTGGCGGGATTTAAACAGGGCTGGGCCCTCTGGGCAACGTGAATTTGTAGAAGTTAGGTCTCCTAATCCCAATAACGACGCGCGCCAACAAAGGGACAGACAATGACGCGCTCCGCAGGCAGCCGCGTGCGCCAGCTGGCTCAGCGAAAAATAACATAGACGCTAACCTTGAGAAAAATTCCAGTATTCTTTACCGACGTATACGGCACGATAATTGCATTCAAGTTCAAATTCTGAGTACTATGAAGAGTAAAGGATTGCACCACACTTCACATGTAAAACCGCTTATTGAAAGATAATCTGCTTTTTAACTTTGTATTTGCCATATAACTTTTCACTTTACATTACTAGTATGCTTTTTTAGACTTAAGTAACTGTTAACATGCAACAATGTTTGAAGTTAAGTATCCAGTCTAGAACCTAGGGAACATTTTTAAACAGAAATTACGAATGCATTGTTATTGTGAACAGACGACACAGTGTTATTGTATTTGTACATTCTTGCTTGTTAGCTGCTTTCACGTAAACTCGCGAATTGTAAATTGTTCTCTTTTGTTTATTTATTTTTATTATTATTATTATTAGCGTACCAACGCATATATGAAAAGAGTTACGTGAAATACTTTTTGCGTTGCTGTGCTTTGAATTTCTTTATCATCATCACCTTTTAGCAAAATAAAATATATATATATATATATATATATATATATATATATATATATATATATATATATATATATATATATATATATATATATATATTGAAGTCTTATTGTTCTGTATCTGGCCTATAATTAAAGGAACGTTTTTTTGTAACTGTAACTCATGCTAAGAATCAATATATCTTCCCTACTTCATAGTTATTGAAAATTGAAATTACTTTGTTATGAACACTGATGTTACAGTTCGTATGATCGTTCAAAAACACAAGTTTGCAGTGGATTTTATTTCTCGGTAAAATACTATTTCACACCACGACTAGCCCAAGAACATGAGACTCTCATTAAAAAAAATTACGTTGTCACTATAAAGTTTTCCAGATCAGAACGGAGCACAGCAAGATTCCTATCAGATTGTGAAGGTACATTAACTTATTTGTACTGTGAATTATATCCTATCAGCAGCCCGCGTCAACCTGCAACACATCATAAAATCTGCTGATCTTCACTGCCAGCCTGGGAGCTAAAAGAAATAATATTATTTTACTATTATTTTACCGCTTCCTTGCGGTATGCTCGACTATATTGTAAGTCGTTTAAATACGCCGCGGCAGCGGCTCTTCGTTCTCCACGCAGCTCAGCACCACAGATAATATTTATATAACTGAAAAATGTCTCAACAGGATGGGATAATAGGCAAGCAAGCTTTAACAATTAATAATACAACTTTTCATTTAAACAAATCTATTAAAACATTTAAATATCTCAGTGATTACAGACCTTTGTGAATTCACACGTAATGGCGTACATTGCTCGGTCTCGACAAAAGAATGCTACATTAGCGTTCTCTACGACAACACGGGAGATCTTACTCGCACCACTTCCAAATTAAGAAGACAAAGACATTCATATTCATCACGTATTATATACTAGTTCCTTTTTTAATCTCTGTTTAACATTTATCTTCTGTGTCGGTTTTATTACTCGCCGACGCAGACGTTCTCAAAAATAAATAATAAAAAAAATACATAATTTTATACAATGACACAATATGATACACCTAATTTTCTAATTACTACATAATGTTGTTTTTGTTTCTTACTAGACGTTACAATGCCCCCTGGCAGCAATTGACTAACGTTGAAAATGTTCGGCAATATGCTGCCACTAACGTCTGTTTGGTTATTGTCTGTTACCTTGGTTGGAACATTCACTTTACACTTCTTTGTTCTTTTACACTGTAGGTTTAATTACACTTTTTATACTGTTCTTACACTTTGCGAGGTGACCGTCAACCTAGTCCCAGGGTCATTACATTTATTTGGCTCCCCCATTCGGGCTCCGTGCGATCAGAAAACCTGGGAAAACTGCGCCGGAGCCATGGTCATCTCGCCTGGTTTGCTTTAATACCCAGTTTGATCACAAAAAGTTCAGACTCTATCCAATGTTGTATTTGTGAGAGCATGTTAAACTTTTAGTCTCTTAGTTACCAATATACTTTCTACCCCTTTTTCATATTTGTGTTCTGGATTGTAATGAAAGTCACTTATTACACATTTTTACAGTAGTATAATGAATCGTCTCTGCACTTACTCACGACAATTGTTTTAAAATGTTCTAGCATTCGTGCGGGTATGCTTCATTCACATGACGAAAACATATTATATCTATACATCACTGAACCAGTGAATACTTTGAGTCTGTATTGAGTAACTCAAGAAAAAAGACAAATGTTTGTCACGTCATTTCGTGTCCAATAAACCCTATTCATTAGTACATTAAACACATAGTTGATAGTTCATTTGAATGACAACAATGTTGTACGGAGCTGGCGGCGCGAAGCAATTGTTGAGTAGCGTCGTCTAGAACGCCGCGTGCCGACGGCCGCTGGGTTCGACGACCGGCTCTCAGTAACAGCGACGTCGTGCTGACGTGGCGCCCAAGCAGTCGCGAACCGCGCTGAACCATTCGCCGATGTCGGCGAGTTGCAGTGGTTTACCGCGACCGGCTGGCTGGCGGCACGGCACTCGTCTCTGCTTCTCCGCATGGCTCCCCGTCGTAGCGCATGAAACAAACATTCCACAACGGTGTACTGTCTTTAAGAACACAGATTACTAGCTGTGGAAGAAAATGCAACTTGTTAAAAGCGTTTATTGTTCAGTAAGCCGTCGCTTCACTGGTATGCACAGGATGTTTTGGCGTGATAACAGGTTTCTTGTGGCATTGTGACACTGGTATTCAGGGTTCGTCACACGCACATTGTACTACACATTTTCACTCACTCCCACGGTTGATACACTGCCAGAGCGTCTTTCAACACGCGAAAATGATTCGTTACACACATACTAAATGTCTCCGTCGAGCGATGTTTGTTTGAATCGACTCCGAACGGATCAATAACTACTGTTTTTATACACTGTCTATTGTTCGTTGAGCACTGCACTAGGACAGTCTATCACTCAACACTAGACTTATCGACGTATATATTGGTGCAGATACAACAGTCATTTTCTGTCCCTACTACACACAATATTCCGTCCTTTCCTCAATTGTTTATGCACACAGTTTATTTTTTAATACCTTTTAACTGTTCTTTGCATAATCACTCTCATCTACATGGCGTCTATTTGTTTTTACTTTATCACAACACACTTTTCATATTGTTACTAGGCGTATATGGCCCTTTTGTAAATTTTTTAAAGGTGTGTGAATTTTTTGTACATAGTTTTCCTTTCCTCCTTTCAGTGTAGCTTGCCTGGTTATCACCCATCTATCAAACAGATTTTACCATGTGCATGACAGCTTGACTTGGGCATATTGCTCAATAAATACTTCATTTAGCACTAGCATTATTTTTAATGATTTTTCCTACATGACTACAGTGTAGGTTCTGCATTGGTTGACTTAATTCACGTATCACGTAATGAATATTCAAGGGCGTGTACCAAGTACACAGGCTTCAATTGAAGCATTGCTACATACAAAGCGGAGTTTCCACGGAACGGGCTTGTTTTTAATTAGCTTCTGCTCCAGTGTCGTTCTCAAATCACTACTGGCAGCAAACATCACATCACATAATTGTTGCATATTACAAAGTCAATGTATGGCTAGTAGAGACTCTCTCTCTCAGGGTTCCTTATTCTAATACAATTACAACAGTTACCTTACTATATAAGATTGCATCATTAATTGCACTTACATACTACACATAGAAAATGATTCAAGAAATTAATCCTTTGTAAAATGATTCAAGAAATTAATCCTCACTTCATCAACAAGAAGATTGTTCGTTGCTTAATGAGCATATAATATTTTAATGACTCTAATTGTCTGTAAACAAAATCTTTCCTGTGTAAGCTATTGCTCACTTTCTGATTCCACTTCCTCCAAGTTTCATTACACACAAATTTCTTTCTTAATACTATCATACTTATATTCTAAAACACAATTAAAATCTTCTTACAACTATTACTCTTTATATGTGATATGTCACTGAATAAATAACTTCACATCTTTACGTGGATACAATCCTTTGATCTTCCCCGTATGGGGATGTGCTAACAAATAGCTACATTCGTGTGGCACACATATTACTTCAAAGGGCCCTGAATATAGCAATTGCCACTTACTATTCTGTTTTAAGGTGGCTGAAGATTTAGGGTGGTTACGAATAAGTACTAGGTCTCCTACATTATATTTCTGTTCGTTAGTTACACCTCAGTCGTACCTCTTTTTTTCTTTGGCCACTACTTCTCTCCTCGACCAAGGGATGGAGTAAGTTGCGCGACAGTATGTTTTGTGGGGAATCACCTCTATGTAATAGTGGTACCCTTTTACTATTCCTGGTCGGTCGGTAAATACCATAGTATATTCCGATAGCAGCTGCGTCAACTGTTGCTTTTGTGTATCGCTTAAACCTTCAGATTCCTGCACTTTGGTTTGAAATGCCTCAACATTTGTTTCAAAATTTCGATCCTCTAAATTCGGGTAATAGAGTTCTGCTGCATGTGAAAAATCATCGAGGTGTAGTACCCAAGGGTTCCTACCTTTGATATTGATTCGATTACAACACGGCACAAGTACCTCCTTCGATTTCATCATAGATAACTCAATCCTCCTACCCCTATTAACTATGCTTAATTTCCCCACGGAGAGGTCGATCAATGCGTCCCTTTCACGGAGAAAATCTACTCCCAGAATGCAGGCCACCTTTAATCCTTTAACAACGAGGAACGAGCTCACTATGGCTTCGCCCTCCTTACAAATCTCCACCTGCACCTGGTACTTAACTAATTGGCTCTATGCACTAATGGCTCCAGACACCTTACAATTATTAACCGGGAAAGTCCTTTTCCCAGTGCTTTAAATAACTCCATACTCATTACACTTACTGAGGCACCTGTGTCGATGATTATATTCACTGCAACATCATGGATTTTCGCTTCGATAATAGCTTGCACATTTTCGTTATTATCTTTCTTACATTCGTGCGGTTCGTTCAGCAGATCTTTATCCATACTGACACCGTCGTTGTATCGCAGCATACGTATCCCAGGTATATTATTATGACTCGTGTTGCTCTCACTCCACCCCTTGGCCATCGATGGAGAGCATATCGAGGCCGATTCTAGTTTGTTGGATTGCTTACATGTGAGGTACTTGGACGGCTATTGTCCGCGACCTCCACTATATGTACACTCTGATTTGTAGGCCGCCACGGCTGCGCAATAGGCGCGTTTTGCGGTGGTGGTCTATTGTTGTCATACCGGTCATTCCCCTGTCGCTCTGGGCTTCTTCGCTGATTCTGCTGCCAATTTCGATTACTATCACTATAATTGCTCTGCCACTGACCTCGCGCATTTTTCCAGCGGTTGGTCCCTGACATTCCGGATTCGTACCGGTCGTCAAATCGACGCTTTTTGTTATAAGTTGGTTGTCCATACCCGTTCTGGCCTCTACCATTACTACCATTTTGCGAATGTTCTTGCCGCTTGTTACCACCTCCACCATTTCCATGGTTGTGGTTTTGTGCACTACTATTTCTGTCGTGTTTACATCCTGACCCATTATTCCGCGAGTGATCGCACGCTGATTTTGCGTCTTCCTGGATCAAGTCTATTGAATCTAGAACAGACAGGAAGTTTTCCATGTCGCTTTCTGGTACATGTATTAATTTCTCTTTGATATGAATGGGTAAATGTGATTTTAGTAGTCTTATTATGTCTCTTGGTGATATAGGCTCGTCCCAGTAGCGCGTTTTGTTTATATACTTTTCAAAATACCGCCTCAAATTCCCAAGACGGGGTGAGTACGGTTCGGGATTATATACTTCTTTTCTTAGCCGCTCTTGTATACAAGGCGACCAATATTTCGACAAAAATGCCCTTTCGAACTGTTCGTATGTCCTGCAGCTGTCTGCTACTTCTGTAGCCCACAACGCTGCGTCACCTTGAATGTATGACATTACGTATTGAATTTTCTGTGTTTCGTTCCACACACTGGGCAAGATATTTTTAAAGCTTTTTATGAATACTACTGGGTGTACTGATTTCCGTTCAGTAGTAAATGTTTGAAATTGCCTATTTTTGATTAAACTTTCTTCAACTAATATTTTTGAACTACATGGGTTTGCTCCTGGGACATATGCTGTGTGCTCCGAACCGAAGCTACAGCTCTTCGCATTATCGACTACAGATTCCCCATTGTTGTATCACGTATAAATTTGTGCGTTGCCAAAACCATGGGCTGTTGGCGACATAGGTTCCTGGTCCAAATGCTTTCTGCTTTGTGCTAAACCCTTCTCCAGGTCGGATATCCGTTTGTTCATATTCACTTGCCACTGCGGAATATCCTCACTGAGTATTTGTTTGATGGTTTGCACGTCGTTCTGTACCTGACTATTTACTGCGGTACTGAACGATTCGGAATCTCTATTTGCTATGGCTGCTTGTACTTTGGAATTAATATTTTTGTCAATCTCAGCCTCCTTCACTTCTAGCCATGAGTTGAATTCGGTTTCGATTTTAGTTGCTTGTTCGTTCCACTTCTGTTCTACAAGCTGCGTGGAATCTATTTCTAGCTTTTCTACTCGGTTGGCTAATACACCTATTTCGTCTACCATGTTAGTGTTTGCTACTTGCAGGTTGTTGACCTGTTCAGTCAGCTCCTGCACGGCCTTAGGTATCGACTCGTAATTCTGTTTCATATCTGCAATCTCTTTTTTCATATTTTCTAACGATTGCACAAGTTGCTGGTCCCGCTCAGCTTGCCGGCGATCTCGCTCAGCTTGCTGGCGATCTCGCTCAGCTTGCTGTCGATCTCGCTCAGCTTGCTGTTGCGGAAATTCTGCCTGGTAATTTAGCACACGCTCTAATATAGCCTGAAGTGAATACCCACCAGGCAGATTACCACTCTCTGGTTCCTGCTTTTCTGGTGGTGGTGCAATTTCTTTATCTACATCTCCTTGAGCACTAGTGGGCGGTGGCACCACTTCCTGTGCCCCTGCCCCCACATTCTCACATGTTATATCCTCAAAGAGAGTACTTGAACTGCTTAAAGTACCAGGTTCTACATTTCCTGCACTAACTAATTGTTGTTCCTCAGTATCCATATTGCTCGGACGCTGACTACGCAACTTAACCATATTCCTAAAATGCTTACTAAAACACAAAATCTGACAGTTTTGCCCCTTGTACACAAAATACGTTGATTTAGCTACACTACACTGCACACTAAAAATTACTATCTACCATCAACTTTGTCCTGTCACAAACACTAACATCAAACTACGCACAATATGCATACCACTAGCGAAATGAGATCATTTCACTGGAGCTCAACTTCTACAAACAGGACAACTACACTGTAGTCTTACCTTTAGTTTATCTGATCTCGGGGTTCGGCTGCCCCCGGATTACGTAGTCATTACAGTTTCTCAGTACTATCAGGATCGTCTTCTCTTACTCGCTTGCAGTAGTACGTTTTGTCATGAAAGAGTGTTTACACATTCATTAATACATGGCATTGATCATGATATACATACATACATTTATCACTAAATACATATATATACATACATAACAATAGACACTGAAAGAAAAATACATAAAATTTTATGTTTGTGGCCACTGCAAATTCGGGCCCCACGTTGGGCGACAGTTTCACGTAAACTCGCGAATTGTAAATTGTTCTCTTTTGTTTATTTATTTTTATTATTATTATTATTAGCGTACCAACGCATATATGAAAAGAGTTACGTGAAATACTTTTTGCGTTGCTGTGCTTTGAATTTCTTTATCATCATTACCTTTTAGCAAAATAAAATATATATATATATATATATATATATATATATATATATATATATATATATATATATATTAATTATAGGCCAGATACAGAACAATAAGACTTCAATATATATATATATATATATATATATATATATATATATATATATATATATATATTGAAGTCTTATTGTTCTGTATCTGGCCTATAATTAAAGGAACGTTTTTTTGTAACTGTAACTCATGCTAAGAATCAATATATCTTCCCTACTTCATAGTTATTGAAAATTGAAATTACTTTGTTATGAACACTGATGTTACAGTTCGTATGATCGTTCAAAAACACAAGTTTGCAGTGGATTTTATTTCTCGGTAAAATACTATTTCATACCACGACTAGCCCAAGAACATGAGACTCTCATTAAAAAAAATTACGTTGTCACTATAAAGTTTTCCAGATCAGAACGGAGCACAGCAAGATTCCTATCAGATTGTGAAGGTACATTAACTTATTTGTACTGTGAATTATATCCTATCAGCAGCCCGCGTCAACCTGCAACACATCATAAAATCTGCTGATCTTCACTGCCAGCCTGGGAGCTAAAAGAAATAATATTATTTTACTATTATTTTACCGCTTCCTTGCGGTATGCTCGACTATATTGTAAGTCGTTTAAATACGCCGCGGCAGCGGCTCTTCGTTCTCCACGCAGCTCAGCACCACAGATAATATTTATATAACTGAAAAATGTCTCAACAGGATGGGATAATAGGCAAGCAAGCTTTAACAATTAATAATACAACTTTTCATTTAAACAAATCTATTAAAACATTTAAATATCTCAGTGATTACAGACCTTTGTGAATTCACACGTAATGGCGTACATTGCTCGGTCTCGACAAAAGAATGCTACATTAGCGTTCTCTACGACAACACGGGAGATCTTACTCGCACCACTTCCAAATTAAGAAGACAAAGACATTCATATTCATCACGTATTATATACTAGTTCCTTTTTTAATCTCTGTTTAACATTTATCTTCTGTGTCGGTTTTATTACTCGCCGACGCAGACATTCTCAAAAATAAATAATAAAAAAAAATACATAATTTTATACAATGACACAATATGATACACCTAATTTTCTAATTACTACATAATGTTGTTTTTGTTTCTTACTAGACGTTACACTGCACGATTACGTAACGACTATCAGGCTTACATAGAACATTTACCAGTACTGTTAATGAGATTTTAATGCAACATTTTGGTTTATTTGAAAATACATTCTGAAATTAAAGTGTTTTCTGAGAGATACCAGATGACATAGAGGTTAGTTTATGTGACAGCTACACGACTATATCACGACGCTACTAATGTGCGACACAGTTTACATTGTTGCTTTTGCGGTGTATCTGTTTTATATCTGCACAGTTTTCTGAATTCTTTTGGAAAGAAAAACATGTTTTAGTAGTAACTCTTGTGGTATAGCAACAATGAGACAGCCTTTTCTGTAGCACAGCAATATGTTACACCACAGTACTGTCTTCATCACGGTAATAAGCGTAATAACTACGATATCCATACGCAATGCATTTCACTTTTGTTTATCATGAGGTAAGTACATTGACTTCTGCAGAACTTAGCTTTCGGAGGACGATAACTACGACACTTCCACAGAGATTATGTTGCGACAAGACGCACAGTTTAGCGCTACAGGACACGCATTTGAGCGATTAATTTTATACTTAAAACATTTATTTTTAAAGATACTTGAAGTACAATGATACGAAGTTTTTCCGTGATACATTTAATTCCATTGCAATAATCTGTTACACCTGAGGGTATAATTACATTAATCCTCAGGGGGTACACGCTTACTTTGTGTACCATGTGTTTGGCACGCACAAGGAGCCCTAGCTAATATGGTATTTGCTTATACAACTTTACACATCTGTACCATATTTCTCTAACACAGAATTACACAGCTATCAGATCATTTAACTGAGAGACAAACATTTTTTCTTACTACGTCAGTGACAGATGTTTACGCAGTTACACAGTTGGATACCTTCACACTTATGAAATTGTATTTTGTCTGTACTTTGTAAACTGTTCATATTTTTTCGGAACCATTGTGATACTATGAGAGCTTTGAATGATGTATTTGGTATGAGATCATGATTTTTAAGGTACATTTGAGGTAGATGACACTATTGAAATGAGCAGAGAATATTTTTTAGGGTTTTGAAATTATTCCAGGAAGCTACGACGATTTTGAGATTTGGCTGAGGTTTTATGATGTTATGATGACGATGTGTATTACGCTGTTGCGGTATGTTTATGATAAAGAAGCTGATGCTATATGAGGAATTTGATTATGCTATGTATCTTATGATGAAGTATTGAAGAAGCGTCGACGAATTTGTATATGTGTAATAAGGTAAGGAGTAATGAATAGTGATTTAGGGCCTCTGACTTGTGAAGAAGTATGTTGGAAACCAAGAATCGTACTTTAAGAGTGATGAAATTTGTGTAAATGCGTGACTGTATCACAATTCTGACGAATATTTTTTTTGGACACTTACATTTATAGGATTTTGTTTCTACAGATTTGTAACCCTGAATTTGACTTTGTATTACGCTGTTAAGTCAGTTTTACTAATGATTTATTTTTATTGTTTGCTGCACATTGCCTTAGATTAGTTGTAATATTACAATTGCTTTGCTAATTTCTTAATGCTGCTTGCTTCGCAAATCTGCGTTTTTTTTTCATTGCTGTTTATATTAATTGTTTTATGTGATGCTGCATTGCCTCGTTCCCTAGTTTAGCATCTGAGCTCAGTAGATTTAAGTTAGCTTAAGAGGGGGTAGACTATATAAGAAACTAACTATGATGAATTGGAAGCAATGCATTGACAAGGTATATAAAAAAAGATTTGGGCCTAAATGAGTATTGTACAATGAGCCATATTTATTTTGAAAGAATTATGGTTGGAATACAGAAAAGAGGTACAGATAGAACTTTTTGGGAATAATGATGAACGAAGGGAGATCTCCAAGAACAAAAAAGGTTTTGTTCGCAAAATACTGCAGTACCTAAAGTTACACTGAAAACGAACCCTATCCTTTCCTTTTGTGTTATCCCACTATGTGTTTGTGTACCCTTGTGTATTTGTTTTCTTCCTGTCTTTGTGTAGTTTCATAGAATTTTTTTTCTTCTAATACTCAGCTACATGAACTATGATGAGGAATACTGTTATCCTCAAATATAATTTGCATTGATAATATGTTATTTACTTTGTAAAGATGTTTAGATATTTATCTGTTCTGTTTTGTTGCTCATGTGTGAAGTTGATGTTTCGAAAGTTATTCTGATCTTTCATGTAGGTACTTATAATTCCTGTAACACTGATGTATATGTTTATTTCTATTCTTTTGTAAAGCCCCTATTACCGCAAATGTTATTTGTATTGTTATGTTCTTTACTGATGTATTTTGTATCTTTGTTATTGTATTCTTATGTTGTAAATTTATAATTGTATAGACACCAGTTCTTCAAATTAAGCATCATTTCACTGCACACGTTTTTGTTGGTCATAATATATGCACAGTATGTGAGCAGTTGGGACTGTTAGTGTTTGTATGTGTGTTAATAATTCAGCAAGGGACTGGATAACAGCATTGCTGGTTCTGAGGACAATTCCAAAAACTTTGTGAGTGCACAAGTGGTGGTTATGGACTTGCTATATTATCCGCAAGACTCTTCAATGGTGATTGTGCACCTGCAGTCACAACAGATGGCTGCTGGCCATCTCTACAAGGACTACAGTGGGTCTGCGTCTTTGCTGACTCACCAGTACCATTATTTCTACCAGGACTGCAGTGGGTCTGCACCTCTGGTGGCCCACCAATACCGTAATCTCTACCAGGACTACAGTGGGTCTACTCTGTGATGACCTACCTACCAATGTTCTTCAAAACGTCGACTGACTCTGCTGTGGGTTTACTCTGTTGTGGCCCATTACCTGTCTGCATGTCGAGTCAGCACTGTCTTTCCGTTGGAAGGACAACACTACTACTTCAAGACTGCATGGAAATCCACTACGTCTGTGTGCATTGTCTTTTACTGCTCAGTCTTTGAGAAAAACACTGATATTTTACTGTGATGAACGATTAGGACTGTCTTTATGGACTGTGAGAAAGTTTAGCTTTTGACCAACATTGTATCAATAAGTGTGTGCATTTGATTTCTTTGTTATTGTAATTGTGAAAAAAAAATTTAACAAATATGTATTGGCCAGTGCCCCACAAAATTTGTAAAATTTTTTGTGGGGAGCATGGGGGCTATGTAAGTAGGCTGTTTAGGTTTTTTTATTGGTAACGCCACCTCTGTATGAAAATCACTGGCTGTGCTGTGTGCAGCCTGTGGCTGCTTTGCATTGTTGTAATACTCGCCATTGTAGTGTTAGGCAGCTGGCTGTGAACAGCGCGTAGCGTTGGGCAGTTGGAGGTGAGCTGCCAGCAGTGGTGGATGTGGGGAGAGAGATGGCGGAGTTTTGTAATTTGTCATGAACTGCTATATGTATGATGATATCAAGGTAAATACATTGTTTGTTCTCTATTAATATCTTTCATTTGCTAACTATCCCTATCAGTAGTTAGTGCCTTCCATAGTTTGAATCTTTTATTTAGCTGGCAGTAGTGGCGCTTGCTGTATTGCAGTAGCTTGAGCAGCGAAGATTTTTGTGAGGTAAGTGATTTGTGAAAGGTATAGTTTAATGTTAGTCAGGGCCATTCTTTTGTAGGGAATTCTGAAAGTCAGACTGCGTTGCGCTAACAAAATATTGTGTGTCAGTATAAGCACAGTTGTGTAAAATTATTATTAAAAGGGGACGTTTCACCATTAACTTTTTCAAGTACTGGAGGGCATTCCATCTACACACTAGCAATAATCCCATACCTTACTACCCACTTCTGCACGATAACCGTCCCTTGCCTGTCAACCAGAGCAAAGCTAACCATTGTGCATCCCATCCATCTGACATCTCCTCCATTCCTGCTAACCCACATTTCGAGTAGTCTCTTTTCCCTGCCATCCATGAACGTACAGATGCCGCTGTCCCACAGCTTCCTGTATTGGGATAACATACCACACACAGAATTAAATACACCATTTACAGCAATCTACATAAAATAAATACTCCAAAAAAAATAACATTTCCCCAGTCATAACTGCATTACTTACCAACAAGTCAAAAATTCTCCCTCTCCTTTCTCATCACTCTTGCAACTCCTTATACCACCGATGTCTTCGCAGGTTACTATCATCAACAATGGAAAACATCTAAAAACATACTTTTCCCCAAACCCCACAAACATGTTAGTGATACCTCTTCCAACCGCCCCCTCACCTTAGTGTACAGCAATGTCTTCGAATACATCCTCTCCAAAAGCATCCATCAACACCTGAAGCAACACTTCCTGTTAATCAGTGTGGCTACCACCCCAAGTTTTCCTCTGATGACCAGCTCCAGGCTCTCACCCATCGCCCCACCAACCCAGCTCCCACAAATCCGCTATTTTTGTCTCCCTCGATCTCGAAGAAGCATGCAACCGTGTGTGGCCTGCGGGTCTCCTTTTGAAACTCTAGACTCACTTCCAATTAACTATGTTTGCTTTATTCAGTTCGTTCCTATCTAATCGTCAAAAATGTCTCACTATTCCATCCTACTGCAGTAATGTCCCAAGGATCTGTCTTCTCTCCTCCATCTCCACTACACCGATGATATACCCAAACCGCCCCCACCTGTCTGCCTCCGTCTGTACGCTGATGACACCTCTTCCGTCGCGCTCTACCCTACACTACAGAAATCCTAATGATCCCTCGAAATTCTACTCAATCAGTTTACTTCCTGGTGTAACCAATAGCTCCTCAAGATCAACCCCTCCAAAACCCAGGCAATAATTATGGGATGAACGACCCACACCTTCTGCCTCCATGACTTCTACCTTACTATTTGCAGCCATCCTATGCCGCTCACTAACACATTAAAATATTTTTGACTAACCCTCAGCTAGTAACTAATGTGGAACCCTCACCTACTAACCTTCCAAGAGAAAGCCCACAATAGACTAGAACAACTTAACTTCATAGAATAAAACAGCTTAACCTCATCTACTTCTGACGATCCATCCTGTTCTCATTTCTGCTACTTCTCATTACATTCGTCTTTCTTCGATTTATTCTCAATCTACATTCGTCACTCGTTAGACAGTTCATTCCATCCAGCAGATCATGTGATTGGTTTTCAATTTCAGTGAGGATAGCGATGTCATTAGCAAATGGTATCGTTAATATCCTTTCCCCTTGAATTTTAATTCCACTCCTGAACGTTTATTTTATTTCCATCATTGGTTCTTCGATGTACAGAATGAACAACAGGAGCGAAAGACCTGATGCCTGTCTTACACCCTTTTCAATCTGAGAACTTAGTCGTCCACTCTTATTATTTCCTCCCAACACTTCTACATATTACTTATTACACATGTCTCCCTTTAGCGTACCACTGTTTTTCTTATAATTCGAACACCTACACCATTTTTCATAGTCGAACGCTTTTTCCCGATCGACAGATCCTATGAACGTGTTATGATTTTTCTTTAGTTTTGCTTCACTTATCAACCGCAACACCAGAACTGCCTATCTGGTGCCTTTACCTTTTATAAAAGCAAACTCACATATCCTCAGTTTTCTTTTTCATTCTTCTATATATTATTCTTGCCAGCTACTTGGGCACGTGAGCTGTTAAGATGATTGTGCGATATTTCTCTCAGTCTCAGCTCTTTCAGTCATCGAAATTGTGTGGGTAGTATTTTTCCGAAAGTGAGACAGTATACCGCCAGACTCTTAGATTCTACACATCAACGTGAATAGTCTTTTTGTTGCCACTTCCTCGAATGATTTTAGATGGAATGTTCTCTATCTTCTCTGTCATATTTGATCATAGGGCCGCCAAAGCTCTCTCAAATTCTGATTCTAATAGTGGATCCCCTATCTCTTCTAAATGGGCTTCTGTTTGTTCTTCTATCACATCAGCCAAATCTCAACCTTCCTAGAGGCCTTCAATGTACTCTTTCCACCTATTCGCTCTTTCCTCTGCATTTAACAGTGGAATTCCCGTTGCTCTCTTAATGTTACCATACTTGCTTTTAATTTCACCGAAGGTTGTTTTGACTTTCATGTATGCTGCATCAGTCCTTCCGACAATCATTTCTTTTTCGATTTTTCATACAGTCATTTCGTCTTAGCTTCCCTTCACTTCCTATTTATTTCATTCCTCAGCGACTTGTTTTTATGTATTCCCTGAACCTCTTTGCACTTCCTCCTTTTATCGATCAGTTGAAGTATTTCTTCTGTTACTCATGGTTTCTTCGCAGTTGCCATCTTTGTACCTATGTTTTTCTTTCCAACTTCTGTGTGTACCCTTTTTAGAGATGTCCATTCCTCTTAAACTGTATTGCCTACTGAGCTATTCCTTATTGCTGTACCTACAGCCACAGAAATCTTCCAACGAATGTCGTCATTCCTTAGTACTTCTGTATCCCACTTCTTTGGGTATTGGTTGTTCCTCACTAATCTTTTAAACTTGAGCCTACTCCTCATCGCTACTACATATCTGCTCCTGGGTACGTCTTACAATCCAGTATCCTCTGGTGAATCTTGAACAGTGTATTCGCTATTACTCGCTGAAAGTTCCCTGAGTCACTCCCAATCCTCGAACGCCATGCACTCTGTGTCGCTTTCCAGAGGTTATTACCTTCATTCACCTGGATCCTTTACTGTAAAATCAAATTTCCACCTCTTCTCACCCACATCAAACAGCTACGCATTTCGTATACTATCCGCAAATTACTTTTCAACAACCCTATTGTTTCTCGTCTGGTCACCAACCCTGTTGTGCTGCCACGCCTTCTAAAACACATCCCACCATCCCTACACCTCCACACACTCCCTATACGAACAACCTCTCCCAAGCAATGAGATCTGCCGCTATACGTATCGCTCCTACTATTCTTAACTACTCCCCACGTCTCTCTCTCTCCATGTCATGGGTCCCCTCTCCTCTCCATCTCCATCTGTCCCTATCCCTTCTCATTTCAAACACTGCCCTAGCCACCTTACCATTACTCCTCTCCATCTGTCTTTTCCACCGACTGTATTTCCTAGTATCCACCTCAGCTCCTACCTCTCATCTCTGTAGTTTTCCTATCTAACAGATTATTCTCTTCCTGTTGTTTTTAACGGTCTTCGATTATAAATTTAAAATAAAAAACAGCCCCCATTGTTGTTTGTATTTCTTATTGTTAGTTTTTAAACTCACATGGCTGAAGAGCAGGAAATTGTAACAGTAACAGCCCATCTCCTGTACGTATGGGCAGAAGGCCTTGAAATAACGAGAAAAGAACTATTATTACCCATTCTTATGTTCCTCTCAGCATGTGTTCACTTGTAGATCGGCAGGAGTCTACTCCCCTGCATTTCAACAGCAGTTTTCTGTCGTGCTACTATTCCCAAACAGGGCTATTCGATAAACTGGCTCGAGCAACTCTCTACTGTTAGACTAATGGCGAACATAACCTCTCCACATCCAGCAATTGTTGAGGAGACTGGATATACCTACTCTCTAGTGCTCGATCAATACCAATTACGCCTCCCCAATTTGCATGCTTACAGCCAGAGAAAAAAGTTTTGGATTATCCTGTCAATTTTTTAACTCCCCGCCAATAGGAGGAAGGAAGGCTGCGCCAGTGATCTGGGTCAGCCATCTTGGATTGTGACGTTTTAGTTGGTCTGCAACAGTAGTTCAGAGATGAAAAAATAAAGAGAGTACCCTACACCTTCCACACCAGCGATATGAAAATTGAATTTTTATAAATAAAGAATATATTATTGTTAACTGTAATTATGTAGGCAGCGTTTGATTTTACTGCCCAAATTCGAATTTACCACGAAATTTTTAATTTGCCACCGATTTTTAAATTTCCCAGCAATAGGGGGTGTGGAGGGGAGAGAAGGAACCCTCTGATGGGCTGGGGATTTCGCAGAAGCAGTGGAGATAATTAATTGAT
Organism: Schistocerca nitens; assembly: GCF_023898315.1. NCBI lineage: Eukaryota > Metazoa > Arthropoda > Insecta > Orthoptera > Acrididae > Schistocerca > Schistocerca nitens. Next base: position 13,913,778 of record NC_064620.1, read on the forward strand.
CAATATAATTAATTAGTCAATTAATTTGATATGAAAAGTGTAGTCGCATTGGTTATGGGTAGAGGGTTTCGGAACATCCCAGAGCAACGTCGGAGGGGAGTGGATGGGTGAGGGTGTGGGGGGGGGGGAGATGAAGGCGAGGAGGACATGTTTGGCGTTCTCAGAAGTATTGATTACCCCAAGGGGCTCATAAATCAACTAGCATTGCAGTAGGTTAAGGGAATACAGGATCAATTTAATTATTAACATGTCAATTTGACAACAATTTATTTAATTAGCATATCAGTTTGATATCAATAGCGTGATAGAACTGACTTCGTCTCACTACTGTCATCCACAAACATTACAAATACGGATGTATTTACAAGGAGCGTTCAATAAGTAATGAAACATTTTTCTTTCAGAAAGCTGGTTGGTTTTAACCCAGTTTAAAATACGCCATATTATTCCCCACACTAAAACCTATTTTTCAACATAATCTTCGTTCAGTGTTACGGCCTTACGCCACCTTTCTGGGAGGGCAAGACTGCCCATATGATACCACTCCACTGGTCGACGTCGGAGGTAACGTCTTGCTCCATTAATAACATATCCATAACGCAAGTACTGCTCGCCACGGAGTGCATCCTTCATTGGGACAAACAGGTTGAAGGTCTATAGCTCATTTCTTTGAATGAACTACTTATTTTTCAATGCGTGAACACTTCAAGAAAGTGGAGGTTAGCACCAAGTCCAACGAAGATTGAGATTAGTTGTTTTCATTTTAAGAATAGGATGCTAAATGCAAAGCTAAATGTCACCTTCAATGGTAAAATCCTCCACCACAAAGACTTTCCAAAATATTTTGATGTACCTCTTTACAGATTATTGGCGCACAAGAAACATATTGAACGCACCGCATCAATGTTGAGATCGTGCAGTAATATGACACAGAAGATTAATGGTACCTCATCGAGTGCAGCAGCTAAAACACTATGATGTTCTTGCTCATGCTGATCTGCTCCCTCGCCGAAAACAGTGCTCCATTACCACCTAATAGTTCACATGTCAGAAAACTTTATGTTCAGCTAATGCGGCAATGAGGACAAAACAGTGTGCATCAGGGCTACCCTTCATTGCTGGTTACCATATCTAAGCCAACTTGCACCGCCATATGTATGAAGACAGAATGCTCTTTTCAAGGAATACGAATAATTAACTAAAATCCCCTGCTCTAAATCAACTGTGATGCTCCTGTACTTAGACTGAACAGATTAAAACCTAGGCAGTCACCCGCCATGTTGGCAGAATCGCGGCAAGCAATGGATTCCTGCACGGTCAGGAAGTGGTCAGCAACGAAGAATAGCACGCGTATGAGAAATTTTAGACTCTCAGAAGACCTGGTATATTTATTTTATTTAGTTATTTATTGATTTATTTAACCTGGCAAGATTAGGGCCATCAGGCCCTCTCTTACATCTAACCAGGCATTCTACTTATTTTACATTCATATGTTTTAGTAGGCATGTTAAACTACATCTAGTACAAAAAGTGAAATAAACAATTAGAAAAGTACACCTGGAAAAATACATACATATAGAGTTTATATTCTTAGATCATAAGTACTGTTATAATTAGACATTATTGAAGAGACAGATTTTAGATAGGAGTGCTGGCAGCAGGGAGTATGAGGGAGACTCATGGTGAAGGGAGGAGAAGAATAGAGAGGCATGATGAAACATAATTAAGAAAATACAAAGGAAAAGAAGATTGCGTGGCTAATAGAGATAGATGAAGAGGAAGGCATCTCAGGAGCAAGATAGGAGACGCTAGCTTTGCTATTTGACAGATGAGGGGATTGCCCTTGTACATTAATTTTGTGGAGTACTTTATGAGGATGATAGCAGGAAATGCTTCAACTTCTTCTTAAAAGCAGCAGGAGATTGAATTTGGCGCAAGGTAAGGGGCAGTTTGTTCCAGAGGCGGACAGCGGCAACTGAGAAGGAGTTTGCAAAAGTTTTTGTTTTGTGAGTGGGCACAGTTAGGATACCAAATAAGAGTGACCTCGTGTTTCGATTATGATGGCATGACAGGTTTTTAATCTCTGAAGCAAGGTACTGGGGTGCTTGCGTGACGAGGAGTCGGTGGAGTAGACATAGAGTGTGGTAGTCACGCAATTTGTCCGGCCGCAGCCACCCTAGCTCGGAGTATGAAGCACTAACATGATCATATCGGCGAATGTTGCAGGTGTGACGCACACAGGCATTCATGGTTAGCTCTAGCCGTCTTTTGTTTTCACTACTCATGTCTTGTTGAATCACATCACAATAGTGGAGGTACGGTAGAACGAGTGCTTGCACGAGCTGGCGTTTCAAGTCCTGTGGAAATATGTTCCGAAACTTTTTGAGAGCATAGAGACAAGCAGACGTCTTTCGGCACACTGCAACTGTATTCTCCGCCCAGGTGAGATGCTCATCCAAAGTTACACCCAAGTTCTTCACTGTTTTCTGATATGATATTGGAGTACCGTCTAGCAGAATAGGAGGTAGCTGTTCGCGGAAATCTGAACTTATTAATTTCTGATGGGCTATTAAGATTACTTGCGTCTTTTTTGCATTTAGTTTAAGCCCCAGGTTTTTCGCCCATGTCACTACTGAAGACAGATCATCATTCATCTGAACGAATGCAGTGTTTACATCTTCAGGTCTGACGCTTAGGTAGAGCTGGAGATCGTCGGCATAGAAATGATATTTACAGGAGGACAGAACCGACGAAATATCGTTGACATATAAAGAAAACAAAAGTGGTCCTAAGACTGATCCTTGTGGCACTCCCGAGGAAACATGTTTCCAGGAAGATTTTTCATTTACGCAGACAACACATTGCTGTCTGTCTTTTAGGTAGCTTTCAAACCATCTCATTGCACTACCAGAGAAATTAAGCTGTTGCATTTTTCTGAGCAATATGTCAAAGTTAACAGTGTCAAAAGCTTTGCTGAAGTCCAGTAGCGTCAATATTGTTGCCTTTCGATTGTCGATGGTATATTTCAGGTCATCAGTTAATTTAATTAGAGCAGTGTTTGTGCTGTGATGTTTACGGAAACCGGATTGAAATTTGTCATATAGGCTGAATTCGTGCAAGTGTTCAGTGATTTGGTCATGAACAATATATTCAAGTGTTTTGGAAACAGCAGGCAGTATGCTAATTGGTCGGTAATCACTAGGCAGTTGCGGGTTTTCGATCTTAGGGATGGGTCGAATTATGCTTCTTTTCCATGCAGTGGGGTATATTCCATTCACGAGGGAAAAATTAAATATGTCAGTTAAGACAGGTACTAAGATATCGGCAACATTCTTAATCATGGTTATACCGATACTGTCGTTGCCTATTGCATCAGAAGAGATTCTCATTATTGCTTTTCTTGCCGTATTTGTTGTCACATGTTTTAGATGGAAGGTATCGTTGTTAGTTATCCTGTTTGGGGATTCTTGTGGGCGGTAATTATCAGCTGTGCTGGTATTCAGAGGTGCAGAGAAGAATTCATTTAATTCGTTAGCTGACACATGAAAAGTAGTTTCCGATTTTGCCTTTCCGACCCCAAAGCTACGGAGATTCTTCCATAGAGTCGTGGGCGTCAGAACGCTGCATACAAGGGAGCGAGCGTGCCTGATTTTAGCATTGCGAATGCATTGTTTCACTCTGTTCCGTAGCTTTCTATATTCTTCGAAACACTTGGGTTTCGGATCTGCCTTGAAACGCCTGTGGGCAGCATCCCTATTAGTCATCATTTGACGTAATTCAGCTGTCAGCCACGGAGCAGGAGATTTTCTTACACGGATTGTGCGCACAGGTGCATGTTTGTCATAGAGGGCAGTGAGTTTATCACCAAGTTCATTAATTTTGCCGTCGATTGTAGGTTTTCTGATTATTTAATGCCATGAGATTTCTGAGCAATCGGCTGTTAGAGCGTCAAGGTCAATACGTTTCATGTTCCTACAAGTTATGTAACGCGATTTGATCCTTGGGGGCTGCACAGAGTAGGCCAGGAATATTGCATCATGTGCTGAGAGGCTAGGGGCCGATGTTTGACCAACATCTCTTACTTTGTCAGCCTGTTTCGTTGCGATTACGTCTATAAGAGTATGACTGTGCGCCGTATGGTGTGTAGGTTGTAATGGAAGAATGTTCATGCTATTGCAACTAAACAGTCTTCTTAGGTTTATTGCGGAGGGAGTGTCTCTTGGCAGGTCTATGTTCAAGTCACCCATTATGATGACATGTTCGTATTGACACTGAAGTGAATGTAATTCCGACTGGAAGGAACTCATTGAGCTTATTTTTGGCGGCTTGTACATGACGCCAGTCAAGAATTTCCGACTTTGTATATTTATTTCAATGAACATGAATTCAGCCTCTTTTTCTTCAGCAGGATTTGACGTACATAAGACTTTCGCTTTGAGATCTGTTCGTATATACGCGCCGACCCCGCCACCTCGCTTTTTTGATCTGTCTGCCCTAAGAAATGTGTACCCTGGGAGATGAAAAGATGCAGAGGATATGTGTGGTTTCAACCACGTTTCGGATAAGAGGATTACGTGGTAGTTTAGTTGGTTGAAGAGGAGGCTAAGTTCTTCGTAATGTGCAGGTAAAGACTGGATGTTGCTGTGAGCTGCTAAAAGCTCTGACGCGTTCCGCTGAGCAGCCTGGAGTAGGGTGGCAGACTGGTTTGTCCCTTTGTTAGGCACTACCTGCCGCGAGGGGCACTGGCCGCTGCTTCCGCCAAGTGACATAACACAGGGGTGTCCGAGATTTTGCGCGCCCTGTTTGCGACACCGCGAGTGCCGAAAGAAAGGCGACTGCAAGAGATTTCCTGAGGTTGCGGGAGTATAGATAATGGATTAGTGGTATTCGGTAGGAGGAGAATATGACCAAAATAGTGACGGCTGTGTGTCACTGTGTATCCTTTGTCGTAAGAGGAGAAATGTAATTAGCGTATTTGAAACAGCTTAGTGTGGAAATAAGGGAAAAGGGAGAGATTTAAGAGGCCGATGCTGCCAGCAGAGAGAAGTAAGCTTAATAATTAATAGATTATCGTAGGAAGCTAGAATTAAATCGAAATTTACTAAAGTGATACTGGTAGTGATAATCGTAGGAAGCTACAATTAGATTGAAATTTGCTAAAGTGATACTGATAGTGATTTTTGTTATGAACAATTTAAGCCGAAGAGATGGGTGATTAATGAACTAAAGGAGAGACTAATAATTGCAATAGAACTATTTCAGAATGGAAGAGAATAAACTGAGAAAATGAAAAAAGTATTAGCAGTAACTAAAATTAAGTATGGTTAGAGCTACAGACACAAAAAAAAAAATAGTGAAAAGTTAATACAGTTACAAAAACAATTAGTTGAAGGTACAAATATGGGTATAATTAAAAAATTAATACAATTACAAGACTATATCTGAGTATAGGGCTGTTACAACTTGTAAATGGTGTTAAGTTTGCACTTTTGGCTCGAGTAGCTTCACTTAATACTATTCAGTTCTGTCATGTTTGTGACTGTCTTCTTTCCGGCTGCTGTCTTAATGATTACTCTGCCATCCTGAGTCCACACATTCTGAAGACCGAAATGGGATATGGCACTGTTTAAAATCTTTAGCCGTTCGTGTGTCAGATCTTCCCTTATTGTAAGCCCTGTCCTTGCTAACTTCTTCCCAGACGGCATGGAATCACCGCGACAGGCCACGGCATTAGTGTAGAAAGTCTTCAGCAATGGGGAAAGGCTTCATCTTCCCAATATGGGAATGGCAAAGACAGAGAACATCAGACCATAAGGCACATTGTAACGGGCTATAGCAGATGAGTTTACGCTCAGGGTATACAATAGTTGTTTGAAGTGACAGAGGCAACACTTGAATGGCTTGAAATTGTAGATACTGATCTGAAGATATTTTGACCAGTGGTTTAGGCGTAGCGTCTTTTGTTAGTAATCAAAACGCCCTCGGTCCCGGGTTCGAACCCCGCAACTTATTAAATTCTGAATAAAAATCATCAGAAATGGCGGCCGAAAAATTACGGCATAAAGAGTCATCCCCATTCTGCCAACCATTCAGAGGAGCGGACACAGGTTCGAACCTTATACCTGGGGTGGGGGGGGGGGACTACCCCTATAAGGGAAAAAATCAGCAATGACCAACGGAATGACGATGTAGAAGGAAATGGTAACCACTGCACTGCAGACACATAACGTGTATCCACAGGATATGTGGCATGTAACTGAAAAAGTGTCACGATGATCTCTCCCTTGGCAAAAGATTCCGGGTAGACTTGCATTCGGACCTCCAGCAGTGGACTGCCAAGCTCGAGATGACCAAGGGAAAACGACTGAATAACCAACAGAAGGAATACTATCTACGAGTCGAAGCGTGAAATGTCAGAAGTTTGAACGTGTGAAGGAAGCTAGGAAATCAGCAATGGTAAATGATAAGGCTCAGTCAAAATATAGTGGGCGTCAGTGAAGTGAAATGGAAATAAGACAGGGACCCCTTGTCACACGAGTATAGAGTAATATCAGCAGCAGCAGAAAATGGCATAGCGGGAGCAGAATTCGTTATAAATGTTAAGGTAGTGCAGGGAGTGAGTTACTCTGAACAGTTATAGGGTTGTTTCTATCGGAATCGACAGCAAACCAATGCCGACAATAACAGTTCAGCTACACAGGACGACATCGGAACCAGAAGATGAAGAGAGAGAGAAATTATATGAAGATATGGAGCAGTTGAATCAGCACGTAAAGGCGGATGAAAATGTAATAGTCGTGGTGGATCCGAATATGGTTGCAGGGGAAGGAGTAGAAGATAGAGTTGTGGGAGAATACGGACTTGATAGTAGGAATGAGAGAGTAGAAATACTAATTGCGTTCTATAATAAATTCTGTTCGAGAATCACGAGATAAGGAGGTACACTTGGAAAAGTCCGGGAGAGACAGGAAGATTTCAGTTTGATTACGTCATGGTCAGACAGACATTACGAAATCAGATACCGGATTGTAAGGCGTACCCGGGAACATACATAGACTCTGATCACAATTTGGTAATGATGAAAAGTGGGCTCAAGTGTAAAAGAATAGTCAGGAAGAACCAATGCGCAAAGAAGAGGGATACGGAAGTACTATAGAATGAAGAGACACTCTTGAATTTCTCTGAGACTATAGATACTGCGGTAGTGAAGAGCTCAGTAGGCAGTTCAGTTGAAGAGTAATGGACGTCTCTAAAACAAAGAAGTTGCAGAGAAAAACTTAGGCACAAGTAAGGTACTGCGAAGAAACCATGGGTAACAAACAAAACCTTCAGATGACCGACGAATGGAGAAAGTACAAAAATGTCAAGCGAAATTAAGGAGCATAGAAATACACGTAACAAGGGAATGAAAGAAATAGGAAATGTAGGGAAGCTAAGACGAAATGGCCACATGAAAACTGAAAAAACTGGAAAAGAAATGAAACTTCCTGGCAGATTAGAACTGTGTGCCCGACCGAGACTCGAACTCGGGACCTGGAAAAGAAATGATTATCTGAAAGACTGATTCAGCATACAGAAAAGTCTAAAAAACCTTGAATGAAATTATAAGTAAGGGCGGTAACATCAAGAGATCCACTGTTCAGTACGAAGGAGAGAGTGCATAGAAGGAAAGAGTCCATTGAGGGCATCTATGAGGTGGAGGACTTACCTGAAGACGTGATAAAAGAAGAAACAGGAGTCGCTGTGGAAGAGATAGGGGATTAAGTATTAGAATCAGAGTTTACAAAAGCTTGGGAAGACTTAAAATCAAATGAGGCAGAAAGGATAGATAACATTCCACGGCAATTTCTAAAATCATTGGGGGAAGTGGCAACAAAGTGAATATTCACGTTGTTGTGTAGTCTGTATGACACTGGCGATACACCACGAGATTTTTGGAAAAACATCATGCACAATTCCGAAAATTGCAAGAGCGACTAGGGAGAGAATTATCGTACTGTCAGCTTATCAGTTCATGCATCCAAGCTGCTGACGAGAATAATATACAGAAGAATGGAATAGAAAACTGAGAATCTGTTAGGTGATGGTCAGTTTGGCACCAGCAAGGCGGTTCTGGCGCTGCGGTCGATAAGGGGAGGAAGATTAAAGAAAAATCAAGACACGTGCTTAGAACATGTCGACCAGGAAAAAGCGTTCGACAATGTAGAATGACGAAAGAAGTTCGAAATCCTGAGAAAAATAGGGTACGCTATAGGGAGAAACGGGTAAAATGCAGAATATATAAGAACCAAGAAGGATCAAGGGGAGTGGAAGAACAAAAACTAAGTTCACGGATGTGTAAGATGGGGATGTGGCTTCAACCTCTACTGTTCAATATATAGGATGAACAGTGATTACAATTCACGGTGAAAGGATATTGAAATCTGGTTTCGCAGGACAGAGCGGATTAAGTTGTGGAAATGCGCCAAGATCAATAACTGTTAGTTATACAAGAACACAGACAACTTTATTGCTAAAACCAATGTACAGTTTTCTCTTTCAAACAACTAAAATCAATTCACTTCTCCAGAATAAGTTTGAATGATTGCTTTTAAAACACCCGGATTTAAAGTAGCGGCTGAAGCCCTTACTTAAGTGAAATTAAAATATCTTCCCGGCTAAAGGCAGAAATAATATTTCAGATCATCGAAATACATTCTTTAAAAGGCAAGCATTTACAAATTTCGGCTAAAAGCCATATTAAGGAAAATTCAAATTAATTCCTCCGCTGAAAGCCCAATAATATTTCAACAGAATAAAAGGGAACCTTTAAAGATAAGCATTTAGACAGTACAACAGAGAATCGTCTTAAGAAAACTTAAAATATCTTGACGGCTGATACGAAAATGTTGGCAGAGCAGAAGAGATCGTGGCCTTGATTCGGAAAGAGAGTGAGTGAGAGAGAGAGAGAGAGAGAGGGGGGGGAGGGAGGAAGGGACAGAGAGAGAGTGGAGGAGGAGGAATGAAGGTTTTGTTTGGGTTTTAGTCCTGTTTGTTCTGTACATGTAGCTGTCATACACTAATTAAATAACCTTCGCTTTGCAATAAACAAATACAGCAATTTTCAAATTATGAAAGACTTTGGGGCAAAGTTTAAATATATGTCTTTGTTTTAGTAATGAAAACTTTCAGAATAATCGTCGTATGATAACAGACACTGTCTTTTTTCTAAAGATATGTTATGGAATAACTTCCTTAATAAGTCATTTAAAAACTGACCCATACATTATAATACAGTTCCGCACTGTCGCCTGATAAACAAAGTAGGAGCCTACGGAATATCAGATCAGCTGTGTGGCTGGATTGAAGAGTTTTTAGCAAACAGAACACAGCATGTTGTTATTAATGGAGAGACGTCTACAGACGTTAAAGTAACCTCTGGCGTGCCACAGGGGAGTGTTATGGGACCATTGCTTTTCACAATATATATAAATGACCTAGTAGATAGTGTTGGAAGTTCCATGCGGATTTTCGCGGATGATGCTGTAGTATACAGAGAAGTTGCAGCATTAGAAAATTGTAGCGAAATGCAGGAAGATCTGCAGCGGATAGGCACTTGGTACAGGGAGTGGCAACTGACCCTTAACATAGACAAATGTAATGTATTGCGAACACATAGAAAAAAGGATCCTTTATTGTATGATTATATGATAGCGGAACAAACACTGGTAGCAGTTACTTCTGTAAAATATCTGGGAGTATGCGTGCGGAACGATTTGAAGTGGAATGATCATATAAAATTAATTGTTGGTAATGCGGGTACCACGTTGAGATTCATTGGGAGAGTGCTTAGAAAATGTAGTCCATCAACGAAGGAGGTGGCTTACAAAACACTCGTTCGACTTATACTTGAGTATTGCTCAACAGTGTGGGATCCGTACCAGATCGGGTTGACTGGGGAGATAGAGAAGATCCAAAGAAGAGCGGCGCGTTTCGTCACAGGGTTATTTGGTAACCGTGATAGCGTTACGGAGATGTTTAGCAAACTCAAGTGGCAGACTCTGCAAGAGAGGCGCTCTGCATCGCGGTGTAGCTTGCTGTCCAGGTTTCGAGAGGGTGCGTTTCTGGATGAGGTATCGAATATATTGCTTCCCCCTACTTATACCTCCCGAGGAGATCACGAATGTAAAATCAGAGAGATTCGAGCGCGCACGGAGGCTTTCAGACAGTCGTTCTTCCCGCGAACCATACGCGACTGGAACAGAAAAGGGAGGTAATGACAGTGGCACGTAAAGTGCCCTCCGCCACACACCGTTGGACGGTTTGCGGAGTATCAATGTAGATGTAGATGTAGTTAGGTTGCGTTAGTAATCGGTGCGTGCTGGTGATTTTCATTTTAGAAGTCACTGTCAAGATGTAGTGCACGGAGCTCGGGATATCGAACCGATTGACTACGTAGGAAGATTTCGGTAGAAAAGTAATTTCCGGAATTTGTAAGAGTTTCGTGGAACTCCAGTTTAACTGAGCGATGAGTAAATGATACTGTAACATGCTTTCTGTGCGTATCTTAAATCTCTTTTCCTGTATCACAAAGTGTAGAACACTAAATCAGAACGTTGCTTGGAGAGGCGTCATTGCCGTTTGCCATACCGTGCACGTATTTCCAGTATATAAACAGCTCACACATACTTGAAATATGCCATGGGACTTAACGTTGCATTTTGCATCTTCCAAGCATGATACGTTCATTATCCGAGATCATTTCCAAAACTTTTGAACCTGTGATGCGTCGCTCATCGAATCGATTGATAGAAGTGCGTCAAACAGAACCATCCATCTACGTACAGTTTTGTTTGATTGAAACTGTGAAATAATCTATGCATAATTTTGTAAAATCTCCTGTAGTTGGGATCGACAGGTCATTCATTCTCTTTGAAGTATTTCTTTGTGAAGCTGTGCAGTATCAGAATGTTTCACCTTCGGTGAGTTTCGCTCGATTAAGCAGGTCATGTGGCCAAGTTTGAAATCATTCTTCTGCTATGTACGTTATGACCGGGAATCGTAAGCTGTTCGGAGGTGACAATTGGAGTTGGAGATTTTATGAGCCCGTTATAGTTATTTGCAGTGATTGTTAATATACAACGTTTAAGGTATTCCAGTATTTGTGTTTTCACATTTAAATTGGCAGCATTTTACGTGCTGATTCGGTGATGAATTGTGAGCGTGGTCTCGTATTAACTCGCTCGGTGTTACAGGGGCTTATAAATCGATTACTTTTCGTAACTTGGAAGTTCATTACAGAAGCTTCCTGTAGTTATTCAGTGTAATGCAACTCACATTCCATTTTATAACAATGAAAACAATAATTTTTTGACGGTATAATTTAATTGGATAAGCAAGGAATCTACTTACCAAGCTGCGGCAGAACACACGCATAAAAGACTGTTGTAATTATGCAAGCTTTCGGAGCCAATCGACCCTTTTTCAGTTAGAAACGTTGAGGGGGAAGGAAGAGGGGTGAAGGAAATGAACTGGAGGGGTCTAGGGAAAAGGGGTAAATTTCGGGAAAGTCACCCAGAACCGCAGGTCAGCGCAGGCTTAACGCACGGGATGAGTAAGTTTCCCCTGACCCACGGTTCTGGGTGACTTTCCCGAAATCCACCCCTTTTCCCTAGACCTCTCCGTTCCTTTTCTTCACCCTTCTTCCTTCCCCTTCAGCCCTTCTGCCTGAAGAAGGAGCCACTTGTGCTGGCGTTGGCTCCAGCACGCCAGATGGCAAAGAGGTTACGAGAACAGCGATAGCAGCCGCAAGCAACGCGGCTATCACGAGAGAGCCCAAGAACAGACTCCCAGGCAACACGACGCCAACGCCCTCTCGATTCAGTGATTCATTCAGTGAGTCACCGGGTCGAGTCACATGCAGTCACAGACAGTCGTAGTCGCAATCAGCGTCTCTCTCTCTTTCTCTTTCTCTCTCTCTCTCTCTCTCTCTCTCTCTCTCTCTCTCTCAGGCAGCATAAAGCGACCAGAGTAGTGTATATATCGGACTATTACTTCACCAACAGCGAGGCTAACGCGGACTATTCTGAACAGCTTGTATCACAACAAGTGCAACCTTAAGTAGCTCTTTGTTTATGTTAATAAAGAACCCTGTGAGACGCCCTGCTTATGCCGCAGGACAGAACAGACAGTTAGATTGTGGAAAGGGGCCAAAATAAGGGGCTGTCAGTTACACTCGAACATACAACTGCATTATTTGATGAAACATTACAAGAGCCCAAAAGAAATTTTTTTAAACACACAGCTTTAATCTTTGGGACTTAATTACCGGCTGAAAGCCGCTTTAATTTAAAAACGGCTGAAGGCCAATAACTTAAAACGCAAGCATAATCAGAAATTTAAAAGCCAAACCTTAGCTTAAAACAGTTCTTTGGTTAGGTTGAAGTAAACAAGTTAAATTAAAATCGGCTGAAGGCCTAACACTTAAAACTCCAAAACATTAATTTATTTTTAAATACCAAAGGCGTTACGTGAAACAGTTCTTTAATTTACGCTGAAGGCCTTAAGAGCAAAGAACTCAAACTCAAAATCGGCTGAAGGCCCAAGACTTAAAATTCAACAACATTAAAATTTTTAAAATGCCAAAGGGTTTACGTAAAACAGTACCATAAGCTAGGCTGAAGGCCTTAAGAGCAAAACAACTAATTAAAAAAAAATCGGCAAGACGCCATACATGAAAAAACAACAAGAACAAATTGAAAAAAAAATAGGGCAGTACACCCAAGGACGCTCATATGTTCGAGGGTCGACCTGTAATTCAAACACCAACGCTCACTTACGTGAGACAGGCAGTCGGGCCAACCATTCACGATCCGACGACAACCCAACAGACCGACAGTCAACGGACCAACCGACAAGATAACCTCCACTTCGTCCGACCAGGGCACAACAGAGAGTTCAACGGAACAACGTAGAAGATATTGGCGCCCACAACCAATCATATATGGAGCTGTCAAAGTACACACCGTGCTGGACGGCAACAACACGATGAGGAAAATACACTGCCTGAAATTACGTCAACGGCCAGGTCAGGTAACCGGAACGTTAACGGCCACAAGGCAGAAGATTCCGCTGGTGCACTTCAAATCAAACCAAATACAGTGAAACTCCACCAGAGGGTGTCTAGAATTTTCCAACTTGAAAACCACGTTGTTGCTCGCGGGAATATCCCAACAGCCAACAATGAACTGCAAATGACACAATCTGAGCAGTCTTGACTTGCTGGTAAATTAAATCAAAACTGAACTTTCGTGTCCAGGCAAAGAGGCTGCGAGAGGATCGATGGTAGCGGCTGTCAATGCGCCTATCTGCACTGAGGCCAAAAACAGACTCGCAAGCACAGTGCTGCCAACCCCTCTTGACCGCCAGTATTTAGATCTCGAACCAGAGGACCCAGCCAGTCATCCAATGAGTCACCGGGTCGAGCCACTTGCAGTCACAGAGAGTCGCAGTCGCATTCAGGGTCTCTGTCTCAGGCACCACAAAGCGAACAGAGTAATGTACATAGCGGGTTTGTACTTCACCAGCAGTGAGGATTTGGTGGATCATTATGGAAGAGCTCGTACCTCACCACATGGAAGCTTAAGTTTACTAGCTCCTTGTTTATGTTAACAAAGAACACGGATAATACGTGCGTGCAGTTGTGTGATAGAAAGAGGACACTGGCCACCAAACAACACCCTCTCCTTGCTTCCCATGGAGGAAGCCTACAGTGACAACGACTACGAAAGTTGCCTAATTACAAGCCTCTTTTATGCGTGTGTTCTGCTACCGCCTGGCACGTTGATTTTTTTATGTGTCTAGTTTAATTACACTCAGTTTTGTCATTTCCTACAGCACTTCATTTGTTTAATGCTGTACTTGAAAACTTGTGTTCCTGTGACTGGTAGTAATTAAATTTAAATTTCAAGTAACGGCGTCGTGCCGTATCTCCACTGTTTGTAAATTGTGAGAGAGTCACGAAAACGTTTTCATCTATCCAGGAAAATATTTACTTACTTACAATTACAGTCTTCGATCACAACATTTATTTGTGATCGCAGTCGGTAATAATCACTTTCAGATCGAGAAAAAATATAAAAACAAAGAGGTAGCCTAATTAACAAACGCACTCCTAACTTCACGAATGGAAGACACTATAAAAGTACTGTAAAATTTAGCCATACCTGAGCAGAAATCTGAAAACATGTAGTAAAACCGTTGCATTATCAGGGAACCGAAGCCATTGTATAGTATAACTGTTCATAACATTTTAAATGTTCCGGTCGTAAATAAAAGAAATAATTTACTGGGAAGGCTAAGCTCATATAACAGACTCACTAATCAGGAGTGAATACAACGACTCACAAAAAAAGTAATGGGACGTGGTAAAAGCATTACAGCGAAACTGCATTATCTATTCTTTCGAAAATGAATAGTTTTGTTACGAGACACATAAAGCAATAAAGGAGCTTTGCTATTTGGTGAGCAAAATAACTGATGATGGTCGAAGTAGAGAGGATATAAAATGTAGACTGGCAGTGGGAAGGAAAACATTTCTGAAGAAGAGAAATTTGTTAACATCCAGTATAGATTTAAGTGTCAGGAAGTCGTTTCTGAAAGTATTTGTATGGAGTGTAGCCATGTATGGAAGTGAAACATGGACGATAAATAGTTTGGACAAGAAGATAATAGAAGCTTTCGAAATGTGGTGCTACAGAAGAATGCTTAAGATTAGATGGGTAGATCACTTAACTAATGAGAAACTACTGTATAGGGTTGGGGAGAAGAGAAGTTTGTGGCACAACTTGACAAGAAGAAGGGATCGGTTGGTAGGACATGTTTTGAGGCACCAAGGGATCACAAATTTAGTATTGGAGGGCAGCGTGGAGGGTAAAAATCGCAGAGGGAGACCAAGAGATGAATACACTAAGCAGATTCAGAAGGATATAGGTTGCAGTAGGTACTGGGAGATGAAGAAGCTTGCACAGTATAGAGTAGCATGGAGGCATGGAGGGTTACATCAAACCAGTCTCAGGACTGAAGACCACAACAACAACAACAACCAAATAAGTGAAACAATTTTGTAACATATCCTCAATATCTTTGTATAAGGCAATCAGTATTAAAATACACACGGAGGGAGAAGAGGGTAAAGGAGTGAAGAAGAGAAAAACTCTCCAAATTGGTAAATGAAAACGAAGAAAACTCATCGAACGAACATTCTGTGTGTCCAGTCGATATTTTAACCTGTTTAATGATTTACTATACCCCCCCCCCCTTTCTCCTTTTTACCTCTGTATTACACTTTATTTTATGGTATATGAAGTGGCTCTGATACTGGTAAACATTATCCTTACTCAGACTGGCGTCGTGAAACATTCTAGATTTGGTCCATGTAGGATTTTTTCCCAGCCGCTGTTTCCCTTGTCCTCTTGTGTGGTACGGCAGTTTATAATTTTATTACACGTTCGTAGTCGTATTCGACATTTCAGCTTATTTTATTTTGTCTGGCCGCGATTTGTTAGGCACCAAGATTCCGTCAGCCACTCACAGGCACAGTTCGTACACGTAAAAAACGATAATTGTTTTGCGCTCGATTATTAAATTATGGTTTAACGTGTGTTTCTCCCTCCCTGCCTTTCAATTCCTGTTTTTCTTTTTTACATTATAAATCTCCTATTACTGTCACAAACCTAAGTTAATGACACGTTTGTCAAGTAGCGCTTTTATACACATTCACATGCAGCCATTGAAATGACAAACCTTCTGAATAACTTCAGGAGCACATTTACTACGCAAAATCTTCAATAAACATTTTAATAAATAATTTTTTTAGTTTGTAAGAGGTATGCGCTGCCTGCGATATGCAAGGTATAAGAGAATATCTGACCAGAGAGCAGTGTTGACTGAGTACGAACTGTGTAGCTGTAGCAGTAAGTTGTTGCTAGTCGCTAGTCTGCGGTTGTCTGCTGTCTTCTCTGGTCTGGAGTCTGCAGCCTGAGTATTATTGTATAAGGTAAAAAAGCAGCCTCTCGCATATCTAGCAATGTATGTGAACTGTCATTCAAATGTTTTAAAAATGCCCTAATAATAATTTTTGTAATATAAAGTAATTTTTTTAAAAGCATCCATTTCAATTTAAAAAATTTACTAATTTCTTCAATCCATGATCATTCCGATTGTTGCAAAAGAAAAATCAGTTGCTTCCTTTCACAAATCACAAATGTGTAGGCCAGCATTGCACGGAGCTGTGCCGGAAAAATGATAAGTAAGAGCAGATGTATTCGCCGTTTTTATTGAGGTAAGAATTTTTGTTTTTTCATTCAGAATGATCTTACAGGGCCAGGACGCAGCACTGCTGTCGTCCTAAAATTTACCAGGTTACTGAATTTATTTTTTTATTTCGGGGTTTAGGAATTTTTCTGTTTTGCACTTACATTAAATGAGAAAAGAATTTTGTGGGTACATTGAATGAGAATGCATTTCTGCACGGAGATTATAAATGGGAACCAATTTTGTTCTGAAGTTACACTAAAAAAGAATCACATTCATTATTCATATTTAAATTTATTTAATTATTTCGTGTGGGGAGGTCACAAGTTACACGTTCTGTTTTAGAAGTTGATAAAGTATGATGAGATTCTTATGTCTATTGACATTTTAATATTTTATCGCTTTTGTCAAATCGCTTTTGGAGGATCCCGTTTTGTCGAATGGATTGTGGCGGCACTCTATGAAGTTTCAACGAATTTCCTTCGTTTTATTTATCGACCTGTACGGTCTTCCTCTCTTTCCTCCTTTTTCCTTCGTGTGTGTTTTTTACTGATTGTGTTACAGATTACAAAAATGTTTAACTTATTTAGAAAAAAAATTCATTATCGCAAGAATAGGTATTACTATTTTTCAGTAATGCTTTTACGCCGTCTCATTACTTTTTCTGTCAGACCTTGTATCTACTCTTGATCAGGGAGTGAAATGCACGAACGTAGCCTTCCCACTAAAGAAATTGCTTTGCTTACGAGCCAAACATTTAAATTGTTCTGAACAGTTATACTGTACAATGGCTTGGGACTCCTGATAAGGCAAATGTGTTACTACTATTTTTCAGACCGTATATTTTTATAACACCTATTTGCGCAGACCGATACTTTATACTTGTGGTTCTTGTAATGGGTGGTGTGTGGCAGTGATATTGTGTCGTCTAATGGAATTTTTATTTCATTATACTGTTATGCTGTGGTTTATTGCGGCTTACCTCTGACGGGCGTGTTGCGTGAATGCATCGTCCACAGTTTATAATGTTATCACTAGTGAGCGGTAATTCTTTCTGTAGTCAAACTATTTCGATTGTGTAAAGAGACTATGCAATTTTACGACATAGATTTTTATTCTAATAAAGAGTCCTTTACCATTAAATTTATGGTATGACGTGCTAGCACAAACATTTCCGTTTACAAAATGTGAACAACATTTTCATGTACTTCAGTATAAGGAATGTGCTTCTTCAAAATCATATAGACTGACGTGCAGCGGAGACATCTACTGGGGTTGGATGGAGATACGCTTCCTGCCGCTGCACTGCAGTATAACTGAGTGTCTCTCTATTCATATGCGGTATATAGGCTTTAGTGGTGCGCTTTACATACGAAGAAGGCGAAGTGACTGCATCATCAAATTAATGACGTAATTGTAATCCAAGACGTTTCGACTCAGATATGGACATGTTGTACATTTGCTTTAGAGTGATTTCTACTTTGCATTACTATAGTTAAGAGTGCGCTTGTAAATTAGGCTACCTCTCTGAGTTAATATTTTTCTGGGTCTGAAGATGGTCATTTCCCACCGAAATTAATAACATGATTAGAAATAAATGTTGTGATCTAAAACTGGAATTGTGATAAAGCAAATAGCCACTGTTTGGTGGTTCTGAGGTTAACACAGATTACACAGGAGTGCGGCATTTCCGCGCTTGACTTGAAAGTGGGTCAGTTATAGTGGCTTTCTAATGTTCCTTACGAAAATGGCATACGTTTTCTTTTAATACCCACAGTTTTTGCGTTATTCGTAAGGTTTCCTAGTTTTAAATTTCCTGCGTAATATATAGCTTGTTTCAGTATTTATGTTACCGCCTTCTTGTGTCTGAACAGGAGACTTAGTAGATCAAGGTTTACATGGGAGCCCACGTCTGGAAACGGTTCTTTTCCACGTCACAAGGAAAACAAGGACTGCTTATTGGCACGCTAGCTGTTCTTTACGCAGGCTACCCACATTCATGAATGGCGCGATGACGCAATGGCACTTCATGTCTTCTGATTTGTTTGCATGCTTCCCGGTGATGCGTCAGTTGACACTACGGTCACTAGTTCTGCAGTAACAGGACGCCTGAGTACACGTTCGCGGAATACACCGACGGTGAAACTCACCGTAATGCAAGAGAAGCTCAAAGTCTGTACCACGAGTACTTTCCAAATCGTGTGAAGGCATCTCGTGCCATGTTTGCCAGAGTGTAACAACGGCTGCAGGGAAGTGGGAAAATCACAACCGATAGAGCAATCTGTGGCGCTCCAAGAAGGTGGCTCACAGTCGTATTGATAGAGGAAGTGCGTCATCAAGTTCAAGAGAAACAGTGGTCGTGTACTCGAGCCATTGCACATGTCTTGCATATGCCTGACTCGTCTGTTTGACGTGTTCTGCATGAACAGTAACTCCACCTGTATCACACTCAGAAGGTACACGCCATGCACCGGGCGTATTTTGTGCCACGTGCTAATTTCTGTACTTGGTTTTTTTCATCGTTGTGTGGATTCTCCTCAGTTTCCAAGGCAAATTTTGCTCAGCGACGAAATTCATTTCAACAGGAAAGTTATTTCGATCGCTCGAAATAGCCACATTTAGGGTCAAGAAAATCCCAAATGCACATGTACACGAACATTTAAGCAAACCTAGCACATCAGTGTCTGGGCAGGCATCTACGATGGCCGTGTAGTTGGACTATACATGCTTCCCCCCACGTAACGAGTGCCAGCCACTTCATATTCCTGCAACAAGTGATGGCGGAGTTTTTCGAAGTTGTGCCACTGAACATACGGCACGAATTGGGGTTTCTACACGATGGAGCGGAAGTACAGTTTGCAATTCGCGTCCGAAATCGTATGAACATACTTTACAGGGACAGGTGGGTGGAAGACATGCTTAATTACAAAGATCCCCACATTTAAGCCCTTGGCACATTTTCTTGTGTGGCTGCATGAAGAGTCTTGTTTACGAGACACCTTCCCAGTACGAGGAAGATATGGTTGCACGGACCATGGCTGCGGCAGAAGTGACTAACCAAGCACCATGCATGCTGGACGGAGTTTATGCGAACTTACTGCGCAGTTGCACTGGGTGCATCGAACCTGATGGTCGTCATTTCGAACAGCTGTTGTAATATCACAGTAAATGGGAGTGAAATCTGTACACCCTTTCCTTGTAACACGGGTTCCTATATGACGCTATTGAGTCCCGTATACAACCCAGCAGTGTGTAACATGAATCGTGAAGCATCCCGCATACTGCAGCAGATCATGAAGTAATTTAATGTGATCGACTGCGAAAAGTTTTCTGAACTGCACAAACGCATGGTAGTCTTTTGTATATAAACCTGAAGTAAAATTTGTATGCGTCGATGTTACCAGGTTATTTCAAATCATCCTAATAATGGCGAATTTATCAAGTAGATTATGTGTGAATGATCGTGATGTGTTTTGTTACATCCGAGGCCCTCTGACTCTCAAAATCAGGAGAGAGCAGCGTACCTATCTTATTTCGGTGTACAGTTGGGAGACCAGGACAAATCTTATGCGCCAAGTACTGTTTGTCACACTTGCACTGAAGGTTTGAGGAAATGGACACAAAGCAAGCAAAAATCCTTACCATTCGGGATTCCAATGGTATGGAGAGAACAAGAAAACCACGTAGATGATTCCTATTTTTGTCTAGTGAAAATTTTCGACCATAACAAGAACAGTATTAGAGTAATTGTTTATCCAAACTTAAAGTCAGCCATAAGACTCATACCACATGGTAATAATATTCCCGTGACTGAAATGCACACTACTTCAGAATCTTCAACATCATCATCGAGACTCCAGATATCGATTATGATTCCACACCCACAAAAGGACAGCCACAGCAGTTTTCACAAGAAAAACAAATCACTTGGTAAGAGATCTGGGGCTGTCAAAAGAATCAGCACAGCACTATTTGCTTAGCCCAGGCACAACATTACACTAGTTTCGATCAAGAGAATCAGAATTTCGCGAGTATTTAGCTACGTAACGCTCTCTTGTTTACTGTAAGAACATTGAGGGTGTGTTATCAAAATATGCTGGTACATACAACACGAATGAATGGAGGCTATTTACAGATTCTAACAAAGTAAACTTCAAGGCCGTACCTCTATTAAGTGTGGCTCAGTGCCAGTAGAATATTCTGTACATTTAAAAGAAACCTATGAAAATATGGAGATGCAACAGGAATGCAGCGGGGACCAAAGTCAGGCTCTGTGAAGCTTCCTTGTTTCCTGTGCCTCTGAGACAGACGTGCTCGTAAATCGCATTAGTGTAGAATAGACTGGCCAACCAAAACCACAATGAATTCTGGGGAGAAATATGTGTTAAGAGAATCTCTGCTGAAACTAGAGAATATTATCTCGCCGCCTCTGCCTATTGAAGTGGGAATCATGAAACAGTTCGTCAAAAAATTGCCTGAAGATAGTGACTGTTTTAAGTTTATAAGTTCCAAATTTTCTTTTCTATCTGAGGCTAAACATAAAGGAGCACTGTTTGTGGGACCGAACATTACAACTTTCATTAAAGATTAAGTATTTTAAAGTGTACTAACAAAAAAAGAACGACTGGCTTGGACACGATTTAAGAATGTGGTAGACAATTTCGGGCACAGGAAACACGCAGGTTTCAAAGCGCTGGTGAAAAATATGTTGATATCTCTGAAAAATTTAGTACGCAATATGAGCCTTAAAATCCATTTTCTTCACAGCCATCTTGACTTCGTCTCTCACCATCTTGGAGATGTTGGCGAGGAACATGGAGAAAGGGCTCATCAAGACATGAAATAAATCGAAAAACGTTGTCAAGGAAGGTGGGATGAAAGGATGATAGCTGACTATTTTTGGCCTCTAAACGAGATAATGTGGAGATACAGCATATACGAAAATCTCGAAGACGAAATTTCAATATGAAGAGGAAGCGATACTGTAAAAGTGCTCTCTTTGTAAAACTTAGAATATGTTGAACTTAAATTGTGATTGGATCTGTGAACAAATGAATGCTGTTCGATTTTGTTTACTGCATACATTTGTAAACAGTTTACAGGTCACTATTATGGCTGTAAGCGCCTTTATTAATATATTGTGTTAATATTGTATAATTATGACAATTCTTCACAGCATTATTACAGTTTTGTCATGCGTGATACGAGGCTAAAATGTGACTTCACATTCTTCGACACAGGCCAGCAATTTATAAAAATCACCTGTAGGAATGAAAGTCTTGAACAAAAATTTAATTTCGCATCCCTGTGTTATTATTTCAGTATTGTGGTTACTTATTTATACTCTCCTCAGTCAGTTACTTAACACTGCTACATAATCTTAACGCATTTGTTATACGACGCCACCTTGAGCACACCTGTTGGTAGTATATCCCTTTGTCAATTCAGTTAGCACCCTCGGTACTGCTAATGAAATAATTCACACTCTGTTTCTCTCTCGGATTATTAATAAACATTCCGCTCTCCGGCATATCTAATATTTCAGGTTTTTGAAGGTAAGATCCGTCGACGACGCCTGGACGGAGATTTTCTGTGACAAAGTTTTATGATGTTTCCATACAATAATTTGTGCAGACCACTGTAGCAAGGCCTTCGGCTTTGGCTATAGTATGTGCAAATTTACTTCTCGTACTACACCACTATTCAATCACTAGATTACGTGTCTCGCTACGAGCTGACCACATTTACACTAGACAATTTTGAGAGGATTTTAAGATTGATTATACACTGTTTGATGTTCAGTTACGCAAGCCATGCTTATCAATTTTTGGTTATGCATTTTTTCTGTGTTTGTACTGTGATTAATTGTGACATAAAGGAAGTGCAGACATTGGCTGCGTACGGGCGTTGATTGAAATCAGTGGGGAAATTTGAAAATTTGTGCCAGACTGGGATAGTCTGAAAGCCAACCGCTACCGACAGAAACACTGGTTGTTAGTCTTGTCATCCACCCGGCCATAAATGAGCATATCTCAGAGCTAACAAACACCGCCCTGTAAACCTGCTGTTCAAAGGAAAGTAAGTAAATGTGGATACACATTTCGTGAGAATTTGGTGTCAAAAGTTAACATGGGCCAGGTTTGGTATGAGAAAAACACAACAAGAAAAAGTGTACAGGTTAAACATCGTCTTTTTATAACAGAAATGCTACATGGCTATATCTCCTAATCGTGAGAAAGTCACATTATACTAAATGATATTTTTGTTAATAAATGCATCACTTGGTTTTGCATTCATGCTATATTTTCTTTTTAGCTGGCAAGAAACTGAACATATGTGTTTTTGAATAATGGCCATGCGAACAAAGCTATTGCTAAATCTTTATGCAGTTTTTTTCTGTTTCACAGCACTATGTTTATTGGCCTGGTCGAAAAACGGAATATATTATTTATAACGAATTTAATTACGATATAGAAACCCCATGAGTGCAATGAGTGGCAATTTGTTGCAAGTTTTGGAAAGCAGGCAGTGAGTCTGTTGAAAGTTCAATGAGAGTGAAATGGCTAAACAACATTGATGCAATTATAGATGCGCTGTTAGAGGAGGGGTACTAAAAGCATGTAACATGTCTGCAAAGTCTCCTAGATCGCTTAGTCAGTCTAGGTGAAAAGTAGCAATACTTGGAAATACTATTGAGGATAATGAGAGGGGTGGGGCAGAATTAAGAAGCCACTCAGAACACAGTTAACGCTAGTAATAAAACAAACTACTAGGAAGACTGTTTTGTATTAAATATCGACTTGCAAGTCAGGTATGAGTTCTTCGTACAGTACTTGTAGAGCACAGCATTGAATGAAAGCGAAACATGGATCACAACATAGGTAGAGAACAAGAAACTGGCAGCATCTGAAATGTAATATTACGTGAAGAAATAAAACATGTAATGCTGTATGTTATGCTTGTTTAGTTATGTAAATCAGCAGCCTCAGTAGTCCAACGGGTCTACTAGAAACTCACGTTTCGTTGCTCTCAGATCTACCCAGTAGGGAATGGAGCACGCGTAATTTTCCCAGGCGGTCGTAAAATTTCAATAGGCTTGGTCTTCTCGCTCTGGATTGAGAAACTACAGCGACGGTATTCGACGCTAACGAAGCTTCCCTTATATCTCGTACCGTGTGAGGAGGATTCGCTCCAGACTATTTTCTTACCAGTGATTTCCAGTTGTTCTCTTTGGAGACCATAGTATTTTACCAGCCCCCTGACAGGTAACGCTAAGGGGTTGCTTCCATGTTTCATGATCAGTAACGTAGCAGTACTTGCGTGTCGATATTAGTATATACAGGGTGACAATCTTTGAACTATATGAAATAAAATCTTCATAAGTTCTGAGCGGTTTGCATTAGGACGTTCAAAGTGCAAGCTTGGTCGCGGGGCATGATGGAAATTAATATGCGGATTATTGTTTGGTTTAACGACGAAGCCTACTTTTATTTGGATGGGATCGTCAACAGCAAAATTGGCGCATAAAGGGGGACTGAGAATCCGCATTTCACGATCGAGAAGTCTCTTCTTCACCCTCAACGGGTGACTGTGGATTGTGCAATGTCACGGAATAATCGGTGAGATATTCCTTTATGGCACGGCGATTGCCGAACGGCACGTGAAGATTTTAGAAGATGATTTCATCCCCCTTATCCAAAGTGACCCTGATTTCGACAAGATATGGTTCACGCAAAACGGAGGGCGACCCCGCCGAAGCAGGAGAGTGTTTAATGTCCTGGGGTAACACATTGGGGACCGCATTCTGGCTCTGGGGTACCCAGAGGCCACTGGTATAAGCCTCGATTCGCCGCCGTATTCTCCGGATATGAACACATGCGACTCCTTTTTGTGGGGCTATATTAAAGACAAGGTGTACAGCAATAACCCCAAGCCACTGCTCAGCTGAAAAGAGACATTCAGGAGATAATTTACAGCATCGATGTTCCGACAGTTCAGCGGATCATGCAGAATGTCGCTTCTCGTCTGCGCCACGTCATCGCGAATGATGGCAGGCAACCCAAAGCCGGAAATATGTAGTAACGTTTCATGTTGAATAAAGTGTGTGCACACCGTAGTTTGTAACTAATTCACGTTTTCTTCACATAGTTCACTGTGTATGATCACCCTGCATGATGTCACGTGCTTTCACACATGGAGTTTAGTCCCCGTGGTTAGCACCATCTGCTTTTCAAAACTACTACGTGTTGAGTGTGATTAAACGAACTGGGGAAAAGGAGCAGCGGCCGGCCGAAGTGGCCGTGCGGTTAAAGGCGCTGCAGTCTGGAACCGCAAGACCGCTACCGTCGCAGGTTCGAATCCTGCCTCGGGCATGGATGTTTGTGATGTCCTTAGGTTAGTTATGTTTAACTAGTTCTAAGTTCTAGGGGACTAATGACCTCAGCAGTTGAGTCCCATAGTGCTCAGAGCCATTTGAACCAAAAGGAGCAGCGCATACACAAAAACGTCCCAGTGGAATACGGGGACACGTTTTCATACATGATCATAATGGATTAATGTCGTAGTTCTAGTTCTTATGTCTTCGTGGCTGTTTTATTAATCTAATGTTTTTCATCAAAATTTCGTCATTCTGCTGATCTGCCTAGTGATGAAGTGAGGTAGTTTTTTCTATAAGTGCAAAATACGGACACCAGATTACAGTTCATTTCGCTTTAATCTTAAGCTGCTATTCCGTATTACTTGACATTAGCAGTATAATGTGCTTAAACGTGGTGGAGAAGACAATTATGTGCAGCGGTAAGGGCAACTTGTATGTAGCACTGACTTTTATGTGTAGATATGTCATCCGAGAAAGGAGTAGGAAAAAAGTTATCACAGTAAAGCTCCAGAACTTAAATAATGTTGAAAAAATAACAAAAACTATACTATAGTATTGTGCAGATGCTAAAAATATTCCATATTATCCGAGGTGGTATAAGGACCAAAACAAGGAAGAGTATGTCCAGTAAACATGGGTTCTAAAATGTATACCTTCGGGACTAAAAGCACTTGGTCGCCTTCGGTATTGCGAAAAACATCTGTTCTACTGCAAGCTCTTTGCTGGTACAAAAACTCTACAGAATGCAGTAAACAAATGAGTAGTCAAAGGCGGACACATTATTCTGTTGCTTCTGGCGTAATATGACTTATATTGCAGAATACAAGATTATTCAGCTGTCTCTACCAATGGGATTCTTGCAACCTGCAGTGCCTTCAAAAACCACACACAAGAATTTTAAAATTCTCTCTCTTGCTACTCGCAAACTGCTACTCATACAGAGAATACGGACACGACCTTTCTGTAGGAAATTTAATGTAGTTCAATACTGTATTGGAATACGTTTTCGCTAGAAGCCGTAGTTTTCGAATTATTTAAGAGAAACGTACAAAAGGGACCTTCGAACGCGTTTGTCCTGAATAACACGAAAACCGTGGCTTCCAATGAAAACGTATTCCAGTGCAAATTTTAACTCCGTTAAATTTCCTACAAAAGGGTCTAGTCCCTTTTTTCTGTAAAACTAATAGTTTGCACGTAGCGAGCGAGAGAATATGAAAATCACGCGCGTGGTTTTTAAAGGTGTCGCGGCCAGCCTGAAACCCATTGGTAGGGGCAGTTGAATCCCTTTTATCCTACTTGCATTTGTGAGCCTTCACTAAAACAGACTGTCAATGTGGTGTTTATTGAGAGTTAAAAAATTGTTCAAATGGCTCTGAGCACTATGGGACTCAACTGCTGTGGTCATAAGTCCCCTAGAACTTAGAACTACTTAAACCTAACTAACCTAAGGACATCACACACATCCATGCCCGAGGCAGGATTCGAACCTGCGACCGTAGCAGTCGCACGGTTCCGGACTGCGCGCCTAGAACCGCGAGACCACCGCGGCCGGCTATTTAGAGTTAGGCATGTTTCTGTTTGTCATCTTAGAGAAACACACACTCTCTCAAAAAGTCCATATTGATAATACGTATGCTGATAGGCACCGATGACGCACTATTGTAGTACCTCATTAATGAGGCTTTCACAAACCATAGATTTCAAGTGCGATCACAACGGATAGTCCTAAGTATTAAGATCTGGGGAACGAGTTGGCGCAAGCACTGGACTTCTTTGACCAATCCATTGTCTGTGTGATGTGTTCTCCATTTCGAAGAAAATGGGATGGTGCTCCATCATACATGAACCACACATGTCCAGGCAATGTTGGAATGGTATCTCATCTAGCAAGACAGGCAAGTCGTTTGACTGGAACTGACAATAGCTTGCACCAGTCAACCTGCTTGGTATTATGTAAGGTCCCGTTAGTCTATCGCCAATAGTTCCTGTCCCTAAATTAACAGAAAATCTGAGCAAAGTCCTTGTTTCTTCAAATGTGTTTGGATTTACCCATGTTGGTTATCTATTCTACAGCAAAAGGCAGGTCGTTGTTTAATGTTGTTACCAAGAAGCGCGGAAAGTGTTTCACCAGGTTACCTGAAATTTTTACTCGTTAATGTTAATATTAATGAACATTCAGACAGACGCAGTCTAAGGCGCTCCGCTCGTTTATTATGTGTGTTTGGTACAAGCGTGATTTTCACGAGTATTTTTCCACCTCTCAACTGTGGAGCTTCGAGGTAAGGGGCAGGGAGACTATCAGTGTGCAGTTAATGTGTCCAACAGAAACATTAAATTTACGCGATCTTGAAATCTGGAGCTGTCAGCCATGAAAACGCCCTGTGGCTAATGTTAGAGCACAAATTAAAACCATAATCATATCAGTAACCGAAATATCAAGGATGAACTATAATGCTACTGGAAGGACAAGTCTTAGTGTTCACTATACAACTTATTTTAAATAAAAGCCTAAAAATTCACCGACACAATTAAAAAACAATACTTTTCTTGTGGACTCAAACAATTATGAAATAAATGGGGCCGGCCGAAGTGGCCGAGCGGTTCTAGACGCGACAGTCTGGAACCGCGCGACCGCTACGGTCGCAGGTTCGAATCCTCCCTCGGGTATGGATGTGTGTGATGTCCTCAGGTTAGTTAGGTTTAAGTAGTTCTAAGGCCTAGGGGACTAATGACCTAAGAAGTTAAGTCCCATAGTGCTCAGAGCCATTTGAACCATTTGTGAAATAAATGGGCTTAATATTGGGAAATTTCTGCTTCCGCCCAAAGTGGGTAATGTGATCTGAGAAATACTGCAAGGTATGACCGATTTCCCTTGTTAAATGCAGAGGGGAGAGAGTATAGGTGCAAAAAATACATTGAAGGCTTCTATGAGGGGGAAGATTTGTGTGATGTGACAGAAGAAATAGGATTCGATTTAGAACAGTTAGGCGGTCCAGCATTACAATCAGAATTTAAGAGAGCTTCGGAGGATTTATGATCAAATAAGGCGGAAGGGATTCCATAAGAATTTCTAAAATAGTTAGGGAGAAGTTTCAACAAAACGACTATTCACGTTGGAGTGTAGAATGTATGAGTATGGCAAAATACCATCTGACTTTTGGAAAAAAACATCCACACAATTCCGAAGAATGCAAGAACTGACAAGTGCGAGAAATATCTCTCAATCAGCTTAAGAGCTCATGCATCGAAGTTGCTGACGAGAATAACATACAGAAGAATGAAAAAAAACTGAGAGTATAGTAGATGAACAATTTGGCTTTTGGAAAGGTAAAGGCACCAGAGAGGCAATTCTGATTTTCCTGTTGATAATGGAAGTAAGACTAAAGAAAGTCATGACATGTTCACAGGATTTGTCAACCTAGAGAAAGTGTTCAACACAATGGTGCAAGTTCGAAGTTCTGAGAACAATAGGGATAAGCTATAGGCGAAGACGGGTGATATACAGTATGTACAAGAACCAAAAGCGAATAATAAGAGTTGACGACCAATAACGAAATACTCAAATTAAAACGGGCGTAAGACAGGGGTGTAGGCTTTGGCTCCTACTGTTCAGTCTGTACATCGACGAAGCAATGATGGAAACAAAATAAATGTTTAGCAGTGGAATTAACAATCAAGGTGAAACGATATCAATGTTCCGATTCGCTGATGACATTGCAATCCTGAGTGAAAGTGAAGAAGAATTACATGATGTGCTGAATGGAATGAAGAATCTAATCAGTACAGAATACGGATTGAGAGTAAATCGAAGAAAGACGAAAGCAATGAGACGTAGCAGAAATGAGAACAGCGAGAAACTTTACATCAGGATTGACTGTCACGAAGTAGATGAAGTTAAGGAATTCTGCTACCTAGGCAGCAAAATAAACATTGACAGACGGAGCAAGGAGGACATCAAAAACAGACTAGAACTGGCAGAAAGGGAGTTCCTGGCAAGTGTACTACACTCCTGGAAATTGAAATAAGAACACCGTGAATTCATTGTCCCAGGAAGGGGAAACTTTATTGACACATTCCTGGGGTCAGATACATCACATGATCAAACTGACAGAACCACAGGCACATAGACACAGGCAACAGAGCATGCACAATGTCGGCACTAGTACAGTGTATATCCACCTCTCGCAGCAATGCAGGCTGCTATTCTCCCATGGAGACGATCATAGAGATTCTGGATGTAGTCCTGTGGAACGGCTTGCCATGCCATTTCCACCTGGCGCCTCAGTTGGACCAGCGTTCGTGCTGGACGTGCAGACCGCGTGAGACGACGCTTCATCCAGTCCCAAACATGCTCAATGGGGAACAGATCCGGAGATCTTGCTGGCCAGGGTAGTTGACTTACACCTTCTAGAGCACGTTGGGTGGCACGGGATACATGCGGACGTGCATTGTCCTATTGGAACAGCAAGTTCCCATGCCGGTCTAGGAATGGTAGAACGATGGGTTCGATGACGGTTTGGATGTACCGTGCACTATTCAGTGTCCCCTCGACGATCACCAGTGGTGTACGGCCAGTGTAGGAGATCGGTCCCCACACCATGATGCCGGGTGTTGGCCCTGTGTGCCTCGGTCGTATGCAGTCCTGATTGTGGCGCTCACCTGCACGGCGCCAAACACGCATACGACCATCATTGGCACCAAGGCAGAAGCGACTCTCATCGCTGAAGACGACACGTCTCCATTCGTCCCTCCATTCACGCCTGTCGCGACACCACTGGAGGCGGGCTGCACGATGTTGGGGCGTGAGCGGAAGACGGCCTAACGGTGTGCGGGACCGTAGCCCAGCTTCATGGAGACGGTTGCGAATGGTCCTCGCCGATACCCCAGGAGCAACAGTGTCCCTAATTTGCTGGGAAGTGGCGGTGCGGTCCCCTACGGCACTGCGTAGGATCCTACGGTCTTGGCGTGCATCCGTGCGTTGCTGCGGTCCGGTCCCAGGTCGACGGGCACGTGCACCTTCCGCCGACCACTGGCGACCACATCGATGTACTGTGGAGACCTCACGCCCCACGTGTTGCGCAATTCGGCGGTACGTCCACCCGGCCTCCCGCATGCCCACTATACGCCCTCGCTCAAAGTCCGTCAACTGCACATACAGTTCACGTCCAAGCTGTCGCGGCATGCTACCAGTGTTAAAGATTGCGATGGAGCTCCGTATGCCACGGCAAACTGGCTGACACTGACGGCGGCGGTGCACAAATGCTGCGCAGCTAGCGCCATTCGACGGCCAACACCGCGGTTCCTGGTGTGTCCGCTGTGCCGTGCGTGTGATCATTGCTTGTACAGCCCTCTCGCAGTGTCCGGAGCAAGTATGGTGGGTCTGACACACCGGTGTCAATGTGTTCTTATTTCCATTTCCAGTAGTGTAGTATCAAACATAGGCCTCAATTTGAGGAAGAAATTTCTGAGAAATTGTCTGGAGCATAGCATTGTACGGAAGGGAAACAGAGCGTGGGGAAACTGGAATAGAAGAGAATCGAAGCACTTGAGATGTGGTGCTACAGATGAATGTTGAAAATTAGGTGGACTGATGTGGTTAGGAATGAGGAGGTTCGCGCAGAAAGAGATGCTTTGAAAACGCTGACAAGAGGAATGGAGAGGATGATACCATATCTCTTAAGACATGAGGGACCGACTGCCATGGTACTAGAAGGAGCTGTGGATGGCAGAAACTGTAGAGGAAGGCAGAGATTGGAATACATGCAGCAAATAACTGAGGACGTGGGTTGCAAACGCTTCTCTGAGGTGAAGAGGTTGGCACAGCAGAGGATTTCGTGGCGGGCCCCATGAAACCAGTCAGAAGACTGATGACAGAAAAAGACCGACTTCATCTGTATTACCAAAAACTAGAAAAAAGCTACTGCAGTCTATTGATTGGCGTGTAACCTCAGTTTAGTAACCTTTGTAAGTCATCCCTACAATTTCACCGTCTGCCTACGGCAAGAAAAAAGGAATAGAAGTGAGATAGTGTTAATACTTTCATCCTTCTTTACCTCTGCATTACTGCAGATGAGGTGTCACTGAGCACATTTGTACTGTGCATGCAGTACACGTGAGGTGCCTAGTTGTTTCCACTGCCCTGTGTGGAATACGTAAGTTCTTGTACACTTCACTAACCTGCTGTCTTCATCATGATGATGTCCCCAGCGCAGAAAACAGCACGTAGGTCGTGGATTCTTTTTCTTGAGGCTGAAATTAACTTCGAAAGGAACTGCTGTTACGAATAAACTATAACTCATTTGGGATGCCACTCGCGTTTTTATTGATATAGACAAGAGAAACTGTTCTTGATCACAACGTATTGAACATATCTTTCCACAGTCATTGTATCTGGCTAAAATAACATGAAATACATCCTGCCACAGACAACATGTCTGTCTATTGGAACCGTCAGAACTGGAGAATAAAATTACACGAATCAAATACTACTATTACAGACAACATGTCTGTACCTAGCGACAGTCGGAACTGTAGTAAATAAAATTACATGAAACAAATACTGCTATAACAGACAACATGTCTGTCTACTGGAACGGTCAGAACTGGAGAGCCGGACTGCCCGAGACACTTCACGCGCCGAGCCAGCAAGGCGTGACCCGAACGCCACCGAAGTGCATCGTCAGTAATATCGTCAGTCTTTTGTTTTAGTAATACTTTGAGTTTAATAATTTTGAAATGACTGATTGATAGCTGGCTGCTGAGAGATGTTTATTTAAAAAATTAAGTAATTTGGATGACAGGTTTAATTAATAATAGCAACTAAAGTTTAACGTTTTGGCGCCCTACCGCCGAACACAGCAGCCAATCACAGAGCAGCAGCATCATGCAGGCGGTCTTTCTCACGGGAATGGTACGGAATCTAACATCTGTCACCGGTACCTCATCCCACATTGCGTCATGTCTATGCTTCTTGCATCTCGACTGCCCTGGGAATAGCTTCCTGGAGCCTAATATGATGGCCGAATAAGCCAGAAATATTACATGCCCTACGAAGGCGGAGCCATTGGCTGCATCACCGCAGCAAAAGCGTGCCAGCTGAACAAATAAGCAACGTAACTGCAGACCCACCAGTGTGGCGAGTGTGGAACCTAAGAGCTTAGGCAGCAGACTGCTATCTATAACAGTGCTATCTGTAACTGCCTAGGCGAAGCTGAATCTTAGCACTTTCCTGCCAGGACAAACGTAAGGCGCGAACTGTCAGCACGAAACAGAATTCAAGAACGTTTTAAGACCAAGTTAATAAAAGCCAAGTGCTGTCAAGAAATGTATGCTAGGCGAAAGACGAGGGTTCTCAACAAAATGCGGAAGTACAGTATCGTCTTTAAACGCATAGCAAAATACAGTTCCCTAACTGATCTCGAAGCCGGAAGTTCTACATTGCGCTGAGGCTAAAACAAAATTCCTCTGTGCGCTTGGAAGCAAAGACAAGGAATTGTTCCTGCTCTTTCGAGAGCTGAGACAGGATCTCCTGCTCCTTCCAAACAGGAATCTCGTATTTAAAACGACCGGCCCCGTATATTTATTTATTTATTTATTTATTTATTGAATTTCAATTCCCCCCGAAGGGGGCGGGCTGGCAGCAGCTTAGTATGCCGCTCTTCAGCCGACAGATTTTGTGACAAAGATCAAGAGAACAAAGAATAACAAAATAGGCGATAAAATCGGAGACTTAGAGAGTAACAAGGCGAAAAGAAATCGTGGAACTTAAAACAACAACAGAGGGATGATGATGCTAAGAGAAATACATACGAAGCAGACAGGGAAAACAATAGACAATTAAAAAACACGGCGACAGTCTGGATTCTGTTCGCAAAAGACATAAAATTCACACCGAGCGACAGCATGGTTTCTGTTCACAACACGAGAAAGACAAACAACACTGAATAGTCACTGGAACACTGCACTAAAAAGTTGGCAAATGTGACACCACAGTCGAGAGCAGGTGGGGGGAGACGGGACAGAAGATGGGAAAACAAAAAATGGGGGAAAGGAGAGTAAAAGCGAAGGGGGGAACCGGGAAAGGAGCTGATGGAGGATGAGGACCCAGAAGAGGGGTGGGGGGCAGACGCGACAGGGAGTGGGGTAATCAGAGGAGGGGAATACAATAGGACTGGGGGGGAGAAGGGAGGTAGGGAGAGGTTTAGTGGGGAGAAAACAGGACAGAAGGGGGGGGGGGAGAGGGAGCCCAGGGAAAGGACAGAGGAAAGGAGGGGAGTGAGGATCAGAGTTGATAGGAAGGATAAATGGAGGGAGAGAGGGCATCATCCGGGAGGGGGAGTTGACGGAAGCCACCTTGGGAAAGGAGATGGAGGGTGTAGAGATGGAGGGTAGGGGGGACACAATGGTGAAGACGTGGCAGGGGGCGGGGATCGGAGAGGACGGGAGCAACCAGGGGGTGAGGGGGTTCAAGACGGCGGGAGGTGTAGAGGATGCGGAGCCCCGTATATCGCCCTCCCTTCCCTTTATCCCCCCTCCCCCCTCCCCGAAGGTACGCGAGAGCGAATCATAGTTTAGGA
Organism: Schistocerca nitens; assembly: GCF_023898315.1. Taxonomy (NCBI): domain Eukaryota; kingdom Metazoa; phylum Arthropoda; class Insecta; order Orthoptera; family Acrididae; genus Schistocerca; species Schistocerca nitens. The sequence continues at coordinate 13,947,024 of NC_064620.1, forward strand.
ACAATAAATGCACAATCCCTCTCCCCTCATACTAAATGGCTCCGCCCAATCACAGTAAACTTTTCGTCTAATTTTCGAGAAGACACTCCCCTTACCAACGCTTTAAGCAAATGCGCCATCCGGAACGATCGCTCGAGGCGCCAGCCTGGCGCCTGGTCACTCCCAGTTCTCCGCAGTATTGTCTGAAGGAATTTACGTCCGCGATTACGCGGCGCCGGCAGCCTACACCGGTCACTGTGGAACAGCTCTCACCATTCATACAAAGCCTCCGCCCCTCATAAAACTCGGCGTCTAGGCCCTCAGCCAGGTCGGTGACCGCATTCATATACTGGCCCGCTTTTCGGCGACTACCGAAGGCGAGCGTCTCGCTATGAAACAGTTACTACCGGCCTGAGAAACCTCGCTGCGCCCCCCATCTGCCCCTGGCCACAGCGTGCGGTCCCGGGGCCACGACTCCACTAAGTGTATGCTGCCATTACATGTAAATGTCCGCCACCCAACAAATAAGGGAACTACGAGTGTTAGTGTGTATGTGTACTTGACAATGTTAGTGTGATGTACAGACGGTAGCAGAGCCAGGATCGGGAAGCTGTAGGCACATTTATTTGGTCGAAGCCTTGTTGACACAAATTTATTATTTAACAATAATTGGTCATACATCCAAGTTAATACAATTAACAGTTTAATAGGAAATTTTAGCAATAGATTTTTTTAAAACACATTCTCCAGAAGAACATGCAACCCCACTCTGAGACATTACATAAAGGTACCGTTAGTAAAAGGTATATTATGTATTATTTGCAGTCATCAAGATCTCAAGAATACTGATGTGGTTCAACCTAAGGTGAAAAGACCAAAAATGCACATCTTCAAAACAACTTACAAGTAAATAATTTAACACATCACTCACAAACCTACACAAATTATTTCACACATACGGTCTATTACGAGCTAAACAGTCATTTCTGCCAGCTGTGTGATACCTAAATTTGATTGATACAGAATAAACACAGCTCAAACGGGTGATCTTCCAACATACTATAAAACAGCTTTATAATAAAAAGATGACTGCTTTTTTCCCATTCAAATTTCTGCATAAGAGTTTTTGTACTAACAAGCTACAGTTGCTGCCTCTTACATGCTACAGTCTGTCAAACACATCTGTCAATAAATGATTGATTAACGAGGTGGCAATTCAGAGGTAGCAACTTCTTGTAACAAGTGATTCTCAAATGCTGCCACGAAAAACATTCTACAAAACAGAATCACACAAATTAAAGTTCCACTCACTACAAAATGCAACAAATCACGCAATATAACTAATGGTCACTTCGTAACAATGGAACTGAAAAACATTACACACTAAAGTGTGCTTCTCACTCACAACAGTCTTTTCAAGTGCATACACAACACAGCTCAAAAATCTATACCCCAAGCAATATTAGTAGAATTAGGAAATCTGCAATTTAAACGCACGAATTTTACCAGAATCCATTGTAACAATAATTTGGACATAACTTTCATAAAATGATCGATGATACTGGATGCCGTCCCATACACTATGAAACAAATTCAGAATTATTCACAGTACACACCTGGCACATGATGATATTCTCTAAGTATTTCAAATCACAAAATGTTGGCTACAAGTACCAACCCAATAATAAGTAATGATCATGAAATATCATAAAAGTATACGAACATTTCGGCCTTAGCCAGGTGACTAGAACCACACCAATGCAGTTTCCTGTTACACTCGAGTGCTAGGCCCAACAAACAAGCCGGCCGAAGTGGCCGTGCGGTTAAAGGCGCTGCAGTCTGGAACCGCAAGACCGCTACGGTCGCAGGTTCGAATCCTGCCTCGGGCATGGATGTTTGTGATGTCCTTAGGTTAGTTAGGTTTAACTAGTTCTAAGTTCTAGGGGACTAATGACCTCAGCAGTTGAGTCCCATAGTGCTCAGAGCCATTTGAACCCAACAAACAACAGCTGGTCATGGAGAACCACGCTAAGCAAGCGAGCATTCCGTCCTCCCCACATGCTCGCAAACAGCCACACTCGTCGCAGTCCTTAATCGGCAGCCACCAGTTGACTCCCCGCCGCTGCCGTCCTGTCGCCATCTACCCACCGAGCCGACCTCCCCAAAACTGTTGCTTCGCGCACCAGCGCCAGCAACGCTCAGCGGTCACGCCCTCTATGGCTGCGGCGAAAACAATAATCTCGCGGGTAAATCATAAATGCTGAGCTGTGACACGGCTCAGTTTGTCATATTCTTTATCTTTAACAAACGGTTGCAGGGCTATCAACAGATGTCTAATCGTTACACAATCGCATGTATACTGCGTGTTACAAAAAGGTACGGCCAAACTTTCAGGAAACATTCCTCACAAACAAATAAAGAAAAGATGTTATGTGGACATGTGTCCGGAAACGCTTAATTTCCATGTTAGAGCTCATTTTAGTTTCGTCAGTATGTACTGTACTTCCTACACTCACCGTGTAACCTCCCCGTCACTTATCGACCTTAATGACAGTGAAAAATTAAACCGCGTGTACCTAATGGAAATTTGGGAAAAGCAATCGTCACCGAAGTTAATCTGTCGGTAAAGAGGGAGGAAAGGGTTACATCTAAATGAAAAGGAAAATGCAAATGAAATTGGTGGAAATTAATTTTGAAATGCGGTAAGGTTAATAAAGAAAGTAAATGTGCGGCCGTTACGTCAACAATTAACTAGCGGTAATTAGATATTTGAGATTTGCGGGGGAATCACGGTCGCCAGTCCTAAGGACAATTACTATAGTAACTGAAAAAGAAAGGTTATTACACATATAATTAGCACTAAAAGCGTGGCAACTGAAGGTTGACACATGTTGTGTGAAAACTGAATGTTTGTCTGAAGTAATAAATTTCGCTACACCCTGACTTAATTTAGCAAAAGAATTAATAAAACTGGAACATTGAAAGTTAGTTTAGTGACTAAAGTTAATAGTGAGCTTTCTTTCTGAAGTACATCAAAATTCAGTAAAATACAGTTAGTCTTGGGCTACCTCAACAATCATTTCAAAAGCTACTTGAATCTACGCAATTTAGAAATAAGAGATTTAACTTCTAACTTGAATTAAATGATTCTGAACTATTAACAATAGTAAAATTTAGTACGTACCAAGCTGAGCTGCAGTCACAGGTAAGCTAAAATATGCTAACAAAACTCGCACTCTTAATTTGTGCTTTTGTAATCTAAATATTGTAGCCAGCTATGAATACTTTAACTGAACTTTGAAATTAAGGCAGTGAAATTGAATTCAACGACAGTCGGGTTCATTTCGGAAAAGGAAGGGACCCTGCTTGGCAATGCAATTGGGACAATGAGCAACAAAGGTTCATGCTAAGTTGCTGTAACTTTGTGATGCAACAATTTTAAAAGCTGAGGGCTGCCATACAGTTCTGAAACTTTACGTGCTTTTAGTCTTCCTTGTTGGTTGATTGAAGGTTTGAAGTCGTCGATCGAGGAGGTGGCGACAGTCACTCATTGTCGGCCGTCGCTGTTGCAGAAGCTGGATGTTGCCGCGCCTCCTTCTCGACACGGTCACCAGGCGAAACGGCCTCTTGATGTGCGCCAGCTAATGCTTCCCGTCCGCGACACCGTGTCAGAAACTATCATAGCAAGTCGAGCGCAATTACATGCTGCCAAACCCCGAAAGCGCGGCAACTCGCGGGAGCGTCACACAACACACCTGCTCCACTGCACTACCCCAGCCAGACTCTCTCTGCTCAGCCCGCGCTCCACGCGGCAGAGTTAACACTACCAAAGATCCTAAACACTTAGGTTCTCCACACGACCTATCGATGTATTCGTTCGATAGCATAGTTTGCCCTAGGCCAGAACCAGCGTATAAATACAAATTATATTCACAAAATAAACCAATTATAAATCGACATATATATATATATATATATATATATATATATATATATATATGAAGTAAAACAATTACAATATATAAAGATACAGAAATGTCATATCTTGGGGTAACAAAACAAGGAAAAAATTATGGTACAATAGATGGAAATAGGAGGATATGCATTTCCGGCGTTACGACCGGTAATTGGCCCAATTGAAGGAACGTAATGTTGACTTCGGTGCTTAGGTTGACATGCGACTCATTGCTCTACAGTACTAGCAACAAAGCACATCATTACGTAGCATCAACAGGTTAGTGTTCATCACGAACGTGGTTTTTCAGTCAGTGCAATGTTTACAAATGCGGAGTTGGCAGATGCCCATTTGATGTGTGGATTAGCACGGGTCAATAGCCGTGGCGCGGTACGTTTGTATCGAGACAGATTTCCAGAACGAAGGTGTCCCGACAGGAAGACGTTCGAAGCAATTGATCGGCGTCTTAGGGAGCACGGAACATTCCAGCTTATGACTCGCGACTGGGGAAGACCTCGAACGACGAGGACACCTGCAATGGACGAGGCAATTCTTCGTGCAGTTGACGATAACCCTAATGTCAGCGTCAGACAAATTGCTGCTGTACAAGGTAACGTTGACCACGTCACTGTATGGAGAGTGCTACAGGAGATGGTTCTCCTGTTTCCGTACCATGTACAGCGTGTGGAGGCACCATCAGCAGGTGATTGGCCTCCACGGGTACACTTCTGCGAATGGTTCATCCAACAATGTGTCAATCCTCATTTCAGTGCAAATGTTTTCTTTAGGGATGAGGTTTAATTCCAACGAGATCAAATTGTAAATTTTCACAATCAACATGTGTGGGCTGACGAGAATCCGCACGCAATTGTGCAATCACGTCATCAACACAGATTTTCTGTGAACTTTTGGGCAGGCATTGTTGGTGATGTCTTGATTGGGCCCCATGTTCTTCCACCTACGCTCAATGGAGCACGTTATCATGATTTCATACGGGATACTCTACCTGTGCTGCCAGAACATGTGCCTTTACAAATACGACACAACATGTTATTCATGCACGATGGAGCTCCTGCACATTTGAGTCGAAGTGTTCGTACGCTTCTCAACAACAGATTCGGTGATCGATGGATTGGTAGAGGCGGACCAATTCCGTGACTTCCACGCTCTCCTGACCTCAACCCTCTTGACTTTCATTAATGGCGGCATTTGAAAGCTCTTGTCTACACAACCCTGGTACCCAATGTAGAGACTCTTCGTGCTCGTATTGTGGACGGCTGTGATACAATACGCCATTCTCCAGGGCTGCATCAGCGCATCAGGGATTCCACGCGACGGAGGGTGGATGCATGTATCCTCGCTAACGGAGGACATTTTGAACATTTCCTGTAACAAAGTGTTTGAAGTCACGCTGGTACGTTCTGTTGCTGTGTGTTTCCATGCTATGATTAATGTGATTTGATGAGAAGTAATAAAATCAGCTCTAACATGGAAAGTAAGCGTTTCCGGACACATGTCCACATAACATATTTTCTTTCTTTGTGTGTGAGGAATGCTTCCTGAAAGTTTGGCCGTACCTTTTTGTAACACCCTTTATGTCTGGGACGGAATCTTCGTAAGGTGCCAAAATACTGCCACCTTACAACAGGCGATACAATGAGGTGACAAAGCTCATGGGGTACATCCTAATTTCGTGTCGGACCCCCTTTTGCCCGGCGTAGTGAAGCAACTCGACGTGACAAGAAACAAGTCGCTGGAAGGTCCCTGTAGAAACATTGAACCGTACTGCCTCTCTATCTGTTGATAATTGTGGAAGTGTTGCCGGAGCAGGATGTCGTGCACGAACTGTTCCCTCGACTGTGTCCCGTAGATGTTAGAAGGAGTCCACATCGGGTGGTCTGGGTTGTTGTTATTGTGGTCTTCAGTCCTGAGACTGGTTTGATGCAGCTCTCCATGCTACTCTATCCTGTGCAAGCTCCTTCATCTCCCAGTACCTACTGCAACCTACATCCTTCTGAATCTGCTTAGTGTATTCATCTCTTGGTCTCCCTCTACGATTTTTACCCTCCACGCTGCGTCCAATGCTAAATTTGTGATCCCTTGATGCCTCAAAACATGTCCTACCAACCGATCCCTTCTTCTAGTCAAGTTGTGCCACAAACTTCTCTTCTCCCCAATTCTATTCAATACCTCCTCATTAGTTACGTGATCTACCCACCTTATCTTCAGCATTCTTCTGTAGCACCACATTTCGAAAGCTTCTATTCTCTTCTTGTCCAAACTAGTTATCGTCCATGTTTCACTTCCATACATGGCTACACTCCATACAAATACCTTCAGAAACGACTTCCTGACGCTTAAATCTATACTCGATGTTAACAAATTTCTCTTCTTCAGAAACGCTTTCCTTCCCATTGCCAGTCTACATTTTATATCCTCTCTACTTCGACCATCATCAGTTATTTTGCTCCCCAAATAGCAAAACTCCTTTACTACTTTAAGTGTCTCATTTCCTAATCTAATTCCCTCAGCATCACCTGATTTAATTTGACTACATTCCATTATCCTCGTTTTGCTTTTGTTGATGCTCATCTTATATCCTCCTTTCAAGATACTGTCCATGCCGTTCAACTGCTCTTCCAAGTCCTTTGCTGTCTCTGACAGAATTACAATGTCATCGGCGAACCTCAAAGTTTTTATTTCTTCTCCATGGATTTTAATTCCTACTCCGAATTCAGTTCATTTGCTCGAATTGTCCAGAATATTTTTCAGACCGATCGGAAAGAACTGCGGCTCAGTGACATGACATCATTTTTGGGTACGTGAAGTCCATGAATGGCTACAAATGGTGTCGTAGTAGGTAAATGTAACCATTTACAGTCAATGATCCGTACAGTTGGGCGAGATTACCCTGTCCATTCAATGTAATCACAGTCGACACCGTAATGGAGCCAGCACCAACCGAAGTCATCTAACCCGTCCACGTTTTGCCAATCGGTTAGGTTGTAACCGATAGGGTGACGAGCCCAAGAGATGTGCTGCAGGCGATGCCGTCCTGTTAGCAAAGCCATAGCCAGTTAACGCCAAATTTCGCCGTGATGTAGTAACAAAAACGTTCGTAATATGTCCTACATTGATTTCTGCGGTTATTTCTCGCAGTGCTACTTATCTGTTGGCACTGCCAAATTTACGCAAACGCCGCTGCCCTCGGCCGTTAAGTGAAGGCTGTCGGGAACTGCGTCGTCCATGGTGAATGGTAATGCCTGAACTTTGGTATTCTTGGCAAATTCTTGTGACTGAGGATCTCTGAATATTGAATTTCCTAGCGATTTCCGAAGTGGAATCTGTGCTGCGTCTAGCTCCAACTACAATTCCGCGTCCAGACTCTCTTACTTGCCGTCATGCGGCAATTATCGTCAGAAACCATTTCAAATGAGTCACCTGAGTGCAAATGGTAGCTCCGCCAATGCACTACCCTTTCACACTTTGTGTATGCGACTGACATCTTTATACGAGGTGCGGCTCGAAAAAAACCGGACTGATGCTGGAAAAAACATTTATTTACAATTATTTACAATTTCATGTTATCTCCTTCAATGTACTCTCCTCCTCGGTGTCTACACCGCTCCATACGAATTTTCCACTGTTCATAGCAATGCTGCAGATCATTTTCGGTAAGTCCATACATTACTTCCGTCGCTTTTTCTTTTACTGCTTCAACAGTCTCAAATCTAGTTCCTTTCAAAGCTGACTTGACTTTAGGGAAAAGAAAAAAGTCACAGGGGGCCAAATCAGGTGAGTAGGGTGGATGATCTAAGATGGGAATGTTGTGTTTTGCCAAAAACGTCTTCACTGACAACGCACTGTGAGCTGGGGCATTGTCTTGGTGAAGGATCCATGACTTTTTTCTCCACAAATCGTTCCGTTTTCTCCGTACTCGCTCACGTAGGGTAGCCAGGACGCTAATGTAGTAATGCTGATTCACTGTTTGTCCCTCTGGTACCCAATCAATGTGCACAATCCCTTTGATGTCAAAAAAAACAATCATCATTGCCTTGAATTTCGATTTTGACATTCGTGCTTTTTTTGTCGCGGAGAACCAGGAGTTTTCCAATGGATCGATTGGCGTTTAGTTTCGGGATCGTAAGTAAAAAACCACGATTCATCGCAAGTAATAACATTTTGTAAGAAGGTGGGATCACTTTCAATGCTTTCCAGGATGTCAGAACAAATCATTCTTCGGCGTTCCTTCTGTTCAATTGTGAGACACTTTGGAACCATTTTTGAACACACTTTGTTCATGTTGAAACTTTCATGAAGAATCTGCCTAACACTTTCCTTGTCAACTCCTGTTAACTCAGACACTGCTCTGATTGTTAAACGGCGATCTTGTCGAACAAGTTTACCGATTTTTTCAATGTTTGCATCATTTTTTGCTGACAATGGTCTGCCAGTGCGAGTGTCATCACTGGTGTCTTCGCGGCCATCTTTAAATCGTTTAAACCACTCAAACACTTGTGTTCGCGATAAACAATCATCGCCGTACACTTGTTGTAACATTACAAACGTTTCACTTGCAGATTTTCCTAGTTTGAAACAAAATTTGATGTTAACACGCTGTTCTTTCTGTACACTCAACATTTTCCGACGCAGAGACAAAACGTCAACTACTTAAAACAGACGCCACGGGCAGACTGAGTGCAGGAGGCAGATGAAACTCGAGCAGTAGGCGGAGCGATAGTCACGTGACAGGCCACGCGACTTTCAGCCTCATTGCATTCGTTTTATTGTTTCACCAGTACTAGTCCGGTTTCTTCTAGCCACACCTCGTATATCGATCGCTATCTAATGACTTTTGTCAACTCATTGTATGTTTTTGGTTCAAATGGCTCTGAGCACTATGGGACTTAACTTCTGAGGTCAACAGTCCCGTAGAACTTAGAACTACTTAAACCTAACTAACCTAAGGACATCACACACAGCCATGCCCGAGGCAGGATTCGAACCTGCGACCGTAGGGGTGTCGCAGCTCCAGACTGTAGTGCCTAGAACCGCTCGGCCACTTCGGCCGGCGTATGTTTTTAATATGTATATAAATATATATATAACATACTGGGTGCCTCACCTAAAAGTTGCGCCGCAATCATTGCGGAAATAGAAAATGCTATTGATGTTCGGTTTTAAGCGGATGGATCGGAAGACAGGGGCTCTTATCGCTAGCCAGAAACGGATTGTTATAATACGTAGAGAGTGTATTTTTGTGCAGACATACTTTTTAAAAAAAATGTAACAATACCTATTAATATTAGCAAAGTAAAAGTAGAATGGCAGTGGACTTCGTTGCAGTATTGTACAGGGTGGTCCAAAAGTCCAGAAACACCCTCACAAAATTCAAATGGAGTAGCAAAAAAGGAAACAGAGTCCATACACAGGAGGAACGGGAAGGGCGAAACATTATTGGCTATGCCTCCAACATGGCGGCCATCTTGAAAGCCGCCATCTTGGACTGAACTCCAAAATTTCAAATGGGAATATGGTCATGTGACATATCAAACAGATAGAGAATTTCACCAGTGTCGTTGTTATTTTAAACATAGCTTTATTCATTCTCGGGTTATAGCCATTACATGTGACAGCGGTGGGATGCTCGGCAGCATGTGTGTTATGTACCGAAGACACATTACGCCGATGTTATACAGTCCCGAGAGACCACCAACAGTCATAGGAATGGCTCGATATGTTGTCCATTATGTTGGATTGTTAATGCTATCGTCCAAACCCAGTCCTGGTGAACATTGACCAACACATCTGGCTGAATTTGACCACAAGCGTCAACAATGCGCGCTTTAGATAATGCAAATCCCGTATTTTCACAGAATAAACCAGTGCTTTGACATGATCCCAAAGACAAAAATCCAAAGGAGTCATATGTGGCGAACGTGGTGGCCACTCCACAGCACCCCTTCGATCAATCCACTTTTGAGAGAACTGCAGATCCAGGCATGCTCGCACATTGTGCCCATAATATCGTGGGGCTCCATCATGTTGGAAGAATTCAGGAAATGTCCCGTCCTCCATTAAGAACGAGGGACACACTTCTTCATCCAATAACCTCAGATAACCGTTGACTAGTAAAGTACCATCAATAAAAACAGGTACAACGACTTTGGTACCCCACACACCACATCAGACCATCACTTTTTGTAAGTCTACCGTTTTGGAAGCATCACTCCAGTGCGGATTTGTGTCGGACCAGTATCTGTGATTCTGCTTGTTCACTTCATCATTGATAAAGAAATTGGCTTCATCACTGAACAGCACCTGATAGGGGAAACGTGGGTTTATCTGCAGCTGCTGTGTCACCCATTCTGCGAACTGTACCCGACGGTCTGGGTCATCCTCGTTTAGGTGTTGGAGCAGCTGAACTTTGTACGGGTGCCATTTGTGCTGCGGTAAAATTCGCAGTATGGAGGTACGGCTAACCCCACATTATTGTGACAGGCGACGAGTACTCCATTGCGGACTCTTGCTAAATGATGCCGACACGCCCACTGTTGTTGCTTCATCGGTGGCGGATTTTGGTCTTCCAGCCTTAGGTTTATCTGCGACAGAACCCGTAGCTCGGAATTTGGCCAAAACTTGGCAACTTCGCTGTGAGTGATGGACTGTCTGGTTGGGTGACGACTGTTGAAATCTTCAGCAATGACCCGTGTGCTTCTTTCTCCTGATATCAAGACGATTTCAATGCGTTCTTCATGCGTTAAGGACACTTTGTGACCTGTCAATAAGGAAACAATGATTAAAACGTTAGCATGAGTAAATGATACCTAACAGTTAAACACATGTAACATATCAGGCATGGCATAGTCACTTCGCACCGTTTCGGACTCCATTTTATGACTTCTCAGTACGTAATACGCACGCTGCCGAGTGTCCCACTGCTGCCGCAAGTAATTGACTGTAACCCGAGAATGAATAAAGCTATGTTTAAAATAGCAACGGCGTTGTTTTTCTGCTGAAATTCTCTATCTCTTTGATATGTCACATGACCACATTCCCATTTGAAATTTTGGAGTTGAATCGGCGGCTTTCAAGATGGTCGCCATGTTGGTGGCATAGCCTATAAAGTTTCCTCCTTCCCGTGTGTAGTGACTCTGCTTCCTAGTTTGTTACTCCATTTGGAGGTGTTTCCGGGCTTTTGGACCACCCTGTAGTGACAGTCGCTTACGAGATATCGTATTTTGCAAAGCCGTCGCACTAACTCTTGCTCAACGCCTATGGCAGCACACACCAGAGAAAAACACAAGTGCGTACACTACAGTGGTGAGCCAAAACATTATGGTCACTGCCTACCGCGACGTCAGTTACCGCCGGGGGGCTTAGCGGGCACGTGACGCCGTTACAAATGCAGACACGGAGGGAGTCATACTGGCGAAGTTACAGGCTGCAGGTGGGCAAATCCATTGAGATAAGCTACTTTGCTAAACGTCAGATTATTATTCCGCAGAGCTGTGAAGGAGTATCTCGAAAACGGCGTAGCTGGTCGAATGTTCACCGTGCTACTGTTGTGAGCATCTACAGAAAGACATAGAAGAACAGTGAAACTACCACCAGGCGCTAAGTGGTTGGACGTCCACTACCCCTAGCAGAACGTTGGTTTAGGAGGCTTGTCTTCTCTGTAAAGGGGGACAGATTGTAATCTGTGACATCTCATCCAAATGAGCACAGTGCTGGTGCACGCACAAGTGTTTCGGAGCGCACCGTTCATGGTACATTGTTGAACTTGCAGCTCTGCGGCAAACAACCCCTACGCGTTTACATGTTGACCAGACCACATTGTCAATTACGATTGCAGCGGGCATGGGACCATCGGGATTCGACTGTCGATCGATGGAAACATGTCAGCTCTTCTAGTGAATTACATTTTCGCTACACTATGTCGATTGTTGTCTCTACAAATGACGTCACCGCAGTGAACGGCGGCTCGAAACGTGCAGCGCTCCACGGACTGGTGGCTGCAGTATTATGCTGTGGGAGAAATTCTCCTGATCTTGCATGGGACCTGTGGTAGCGATCGAAGACACGCTGACAGCCGCCAACCAAATGCATCCCTTCATGCTTCGTGTCTTCTCCGACGGCTATGTTATCGGCCCGACGGAGTGGACGAGCGGTTCTAGGCGCTATAGTCTGGAACCGTGCAACCGCTACGGTCGCAGCTTCGAATCCTGCCTCGGGCATGGATGTGTTTGATGTCCTTAGGTTTAAGTAGTTCTAAGTTCTAGGGGACTGATGACCTCAGCAATCCCATAGTGCTCAGAGCCTTTTTTTTTGGCTATGTTATCTTTCAGAAATATTGTCGCAGTAGAACCTGAGTAGCACCGTGGTGCAGTGGTTACGACACTACACTATTGCATGGAAGGATCGTAAGTTCAAAACTCACCTGGACTGTACAATTTTAATTTCTGTATTCGGTTCGAATACATTCTAGAAGTATCCACAAATGTCAAGCATCATTGTACTGGAATGTTCCGTAGCTGTATATATACTGTATGTGTTCTGGCCGGAGGCAGTTAGCTCGATGCTCTCGTTTGTTCAAGTGCTGTATAAACCTTCGTTAAGTGAAGTTAGTGTTCGTCATCCATTTCATCACCGTCTTGTAGGTGACAGTGGTTTGTGGAGCACTATAGTGAACTCACGACAAAGTCTCAGTTACCAAATTCGCTTGACGTTAATCTCATGGAACCCATCTCGGTCACTATCGGGCGCCATCATCACATACGCAAATCAGCGGTCCGTTATTTACACAGATTTACATGACTTTTGCGTAGGCATCTAACGCCACATACCTCCAAAAACGTACCAACAAACTGTCGGATCCCTGATACACACTATCAGTGATGTATTTCGTTCCAAAGACGGACAAACAATTCATTAAGCAGGTGGTCATAATGTTTTGGCTCATCAATGTATGGTGAATATGGTGAATTTAACCAGTAACGAAACAACTGACCACCGCAGGTTGCGTTGAAAACGACTACTGGCAGCGACAATTCACGCTTCCAGTCTGGTACGAAACGATTGCTGCAGACGGACTATCATTTCAGCGGAGATGTTCGAGCAGGCTGCAATAACACGTCGTATGGGCTGTAATTCGTAAGTCCTTGTAGACACTGTCTTTCAGGTTTCCCCACAGAAAAAAATCTATAGGCGTCAAACCTGGGAAACGGGCAAATCAAGGTACAAGTCCTCTGTGTCCAATCCAATGATATCGAAACAATTCGTACTTTCTATACTATGGGCTGGACGGCCGTCATGTTGCTATCACAGGTTCATTAAAATGGAAGACATTACACAGATACTCATAGAATAACACTTGTGTCACAGTCTGAGCTATTTCAAGCAGCAATCATAATTGTGACGTTACACTTGAGAGTCTAATACAAAACAAGATTATTTTCGTATTACATCATTCATAATAAAATACTATAAAGTTACAAACAAGTACAAGTTACTATACTGATGTTGATCTGCATCGAGATCAGTTTATTAATTATTAATTCTGCTTGAGAAAGTATCATAATCTTACAAAGATACACAAGCTGCAACATCACTGATGGCGCATGTCAAGATCATTTTATTAATGAGCAGCTTTGGGAGGGCGTACCCAACAATCTCCGACGAAAACAAATGCAATAAAACAGTCCGTGAAGAAGTACCATTAAAAACATGAATACAAAATTATACACTTCCGGTTTCTTGGGCAGACACACTATTATGTAAATTGAAGGTGGGGGTGGAGTGGGAGAGGAAAGGAAAGTGATCGAACTGGTGACGCCAGTTGCTTCAGGACTTGGTGCAGACTCAACATACATTTTCACTCATCGCCGCCGATGCCACACGAAGTCCCGAGGCAGCTAACACCATCACTACCTTTGCTTTCCTTTCCTTTCTCCCTCCTCCACCTTCAATGTACATAATATGTATTACAGTTGAGAATTCCGTGTGGTGTCTTTTCTTTCGGTCGTACTTAAAAAGAATAGACACCAAGCATTCATGTAAACACACTCTTCATCACGCAAGACTGCCGTCACCGATGTCCTGACATTAGCACAAGAGCATGTTTCTTATAGCTCTTCCCACAAAAGAGTAGCACGATTTACAGATTCAAACCAATAGTTACGTGGAATGATCAGTGGCACACCTCGATCGCAATCGACGAGCTGGCTAGCATAAATGTTCATATCCGTAGCCTGCTCACAACAACTGTATCACTCTCTACCAAATTCACTGCCTGTCATTATGAAGTTCAGAAGTCCCTGTTCTAACATCTGACCAGTCTTCTAGTAGTTTCAATGAGTAACAGTAAGGGTGTATGCAGTCGACTGACAAATCAGCAGATACTGTGGTGAGTGCTGCAGTGAAGTTCGTTCTCACACAGATGTAACAGAAGGAATTCGATGTCATTTGCTAATAAATGAGAATACAGCTTGTAAGGGGTCCACAGGCCCTTACTACTAAGTTTGCGCTCACACAGGTCGACAGGGCAACTATCGAGTAGTGTGTGTGCAGGTCGCGAGAGCTAGAGGGGATTCACCGGAGTGCCGAGTGCTGCTTGGGTAGATTCCCGCGAGGCGGGAAGAACTGGGTGGAGAGTTAGTGTGGAGAGTGCCGAGTCAGGGTGTGGTAGGTTCCCGCGAGGCGGGCAGAGCTGTGCAGAAGCCAGCAGTTGAATTAAGGCAAATTACCGGCAAAGGGAGTGGCCATCGCCGCGGTTTAACCCCTTTGTGTTAGTATTATACGGGAAAGTGAGAAAGTTTAATTACAGAGTGATTTCAGTGATATTAAGTGCCGCTATTGAACTCCCGCGTCTACCGCGCCGGCATTACCTGGATTACAGTGATTGGATGTTGCGTGTGACGATTAAAAATAACTAAAGAAACCTGTGCTGAGATTAGCCGTCATTTACAGTGTATTGACGAAGGCAGTGGCTGTCTCCTTATTTTGTGCTTTTGCTGAGAATATATATCTTGTTTGTGAAACTGTGTTGTGTCCTTCTTACCACCAAACAGTACTTATTACAGTATTTGCGAAGGACAATACGGAATGTAACATCCCCTGAGCAGTCCAATCCGATTGCCAGCCCATTAGGTACACGGTCACATTAATCAATTATCTAAATTTGGGCTGCTATTCAGATCCCGAACGAGCGGGAACAATAAAATAAATAAAAGGGTATGTTACACCCTGAGTCCCTTGTCCCACAGTTTAAGTGTTTAACCAGGTAAGACTTCAAGACAATAAATTTTGTTCATTGGTGCAGCATGTCCTTGTAACGTCAGCGTAATAATATACTGAAAAGTCTCTGTTGGATTCCTTTCATGTTAATTTCTTAAATCTGTTGTCACTTAAGGCATAAATTCCTCTTCTAAATTTACTGTGGTGTTCCTGACTCTATCTGGGAGGAGAGTGACCAGTGGAACATGTTACTTTTACACTTAAACAAGAACGATCTGTCACACTACTACACTTTAAAACACAGTTCATATGTAATTCATGTCACACAGTCTCATACGGAACCTACACCCGCTTTCTTTTATATACTGTATATGATAAGATACTGTCATCCCCCTTCCCTTCTGTGTGAAAGGATGAATGAGCAAATGTATTTCTAGTTGCATGCTTGATGGTAGCAGACAAGCATGTCTGCTAGCGAACAGTAGGACCAACGTCGGAACAGGTAGCTAAGCTTTCTAAAAGCAAAGAGGTTTCTATTCTTGGTTTGGTCCTGTCCGTCCCTTGTCATGTTGGTATAGGAAGCTGGCTCTCTGGTCACTTCCGTTTGTATCTGTGAGGCACCCTCAGGAGGGGCCCATGGCAGTCTGTCCGCGGCGAGCATCTGAAGTGGTAAGATCTCTGGCTAAGCGCGTCTCTGCTAAGTCTGTAGGACAATGGATTTCTTAAGTTCAGCCTAACTGAAAATTTAATCACCTTTATTTCAGGTTTAGATCTAAAATATGTTATCTTAAACTGCAACGCAATGTAATTTGAGCGTGAACTTCAGAATATCTTCCAGTAGTTGCTTTGTCACTACTTTGTGAGCAAAGTGGAACCACATGTTGATGATCTGTAACTCTAAGATCAACAGTCTTAAATGCGAATGTGCGTGAGATTATAACGTCTCGTCTTGACAATATTTTTCAATATAGCAACTTTTCTTTATGTTCAACCCACGTGAGGTGTACTTTGTAAGACCAGTACCACATGCTCATACAATTGTTTGACCCATCAGGTTAATAGTAAGACAATAGTAACCAGTTCGAGGTTTTTCTTTTCTAAATTGCGTTTAGATGTAATTTATTTTAATTATCAAAATTACTGTCGAGTTACACTCTGTGTGTAAACCAAGTGGACCATGGGAAGCATGTGGCGTAATCATCAAAGTAGCCCTCAGCTATTCTTTTCGGGAAGATTTCACAGAGTTAGTATAAATTTAGTATACCAGTGTCTGGTAATTTAATGACACACAGGATTGCGCCACGAACGTAACTTCTTTGGGTGAAAATTGAATCGGTTGGTTGTGATTAATTTCGTCTTGCATATGTTTCAACGTTCTTCGTGTGTTATTTTATGAATGCAGTGTTGTATGCAGTCTCCCAATCTTGGCTCCATATTTGATGTGTTCTGTAAGATTACAAACTCACATTTTCACAATCCTAAATAAGGCACCAGTTTAGTTATGAATCTAGTCTAATATGCGGAAATTTTAGCGGAACAATGATCAATGTTAAAATAAATGTCCAAATATAAACTGATTTATTTCTTTTTATTTGAATTCTCTTTATATATATATATATATATATATATATATATATATATATATATATATATATATATATATAATCACCGGTTGTTGTAAGATGACTATTAAAAGATTATAATTAATGTTAGTCTGGTTGGGAATTTGGTAAGCTAGACAGGATACTTGGTGAAACAGTTGCTCAGTAATGCAAGGTTAACTTACCCAGATAGTTCACAGCTTTTAACCCACTTTTATTATCTTGAATATCAACACCGCTTTCAGAACAACTTAATGCAGCAACATTACAATATTCAGTACAATTCTCTCATAGGTACCCGACACACAGACTTGTTAATAGGTAGACTTACAACCGTTTTAGTAGGAAATGTAATGGACTCGGATATGTTGACTTCTGAAACGCAGTCTCTTGATCAGACCGTTGGCCATCAGGATGGCTGTCCCAAGCCGGATTAGCAGAATGTAATTTTTTGTTGTGGTAATCCACTGAACGACTTTGGGTTGACTGGAAGTGGAAAACTGGTCCTCCATTATGTAGATGTAACTTGCTGTGCTGGTCCTGTGTACCGAACTGATGCATGTCCTTGAGCAAAGGGTGGCAATGCCCTCGGTTCAAATGGTTCAAATGGCTCTGAGCACTATGGGACTCAACATCTTAGGTCATAAGTCCCCTAGAACTTAGAACTACTTAAACCTAACTAAGGACATCACACACACCCATGCCCGAGGCAGGATTCGAACCTGCGACCGTAGCAGTCCTGCGGTTCCCGACTGCAGCGCCAGAACCGCTAGACCACCGCGGCCGGCACAATGCCCTCGGCAAGGACCGCTAAGTGGGACACGCATTCTCACCTGGCACCAGCCTGTCGAGGCCGATTCACGACCTCCTCGCAGTTGCCTCTCTATTCGGCCGTCCCGTGTTATCAGGTTCCTAATATCAACTGTGTTAATTGCTTTGTCCTCAAAGAGCATTACACAGACATATCAGATATACGAAAATGAAGTTTTCATGATCATTATGACACTTTACACCCTTGCCTATTAAAACTACTAATTGGCAGAAAAGAATTATACTGCAAATACATTACGGCTTCTTTGCCTCTCGAAAATCAACAATTGAATTTCTCATTTCCTTAGCCTTCAGACTCTGATTATTAATGACATAAAATCAACTTATTACAAATATACAGGATGAGTCACCTAAAACTTGCGCCGCAAATATTGCGGAAATTTTTAATTATTTGTATGTGT
Source organism: Schistocerca nitens (assembly GCF_023898315.1). Taxonomy (NCBI): domain Eukaryota; kingdom Metazoa; phylum Arthropoda; class Insecta; order Orthoptera; family Acrididae; genus Schistocerca; species Schistocerca nitens. The sequence goes on from NC_064620.1 coordinate 13,965,026, forward strand.
CTGAAGTAGTGCTGCAGGGAACTGACGTAATGAATCCTGCAAGGCTGTCCATAAATCAGTAACAGTGCCAGCTCAACAGCTCGTTGCAAGGCATCCCACATTTGCTCAATAATGTTCATGTCTGGGGAGTTTGGTGGCCAGCGGAAGTGTTTCAACTCAGAAGAGCCACTCTGTAGAAATTCTGGACCTGTCGGGTGCCCTGCGGGAACTGGCCAACTCCGTCGAAATGCAAAGTGGACACGGATGAATGCAGGTGAACAGACAGGATGCTTACGTATGCGTCACCTGTCAGACTCGTATCAGGGATCCCATGTCACTCCAACTGCACACGCCCCACACCATTACAGAGCCTCCACCAGCTTGAACAGCCCCTGCTGACATGCACGGTCCATGGATTCATGAGGTTGTCTCCTAACCCATACACGTTCATACGCTCAATACAATTTGAAACGAGACTCGACCCCTACGAGGCAACATGTTTGCAGTCATCAACAGTGCAATGTCGGTGTTGACGGGCTCAGGAGAGGCGTAAAGCTTTGTGTGATGCAGGCATCAAGGGCACCCGTGTGGGCATTCGGCTTCGAAAGCCCATATCGATGATGTTTCGTTAAATAATTCGCACGTTGACACTTGTTGATGGCCCAACATTGAAATCTCCAGCAATTTGCGGAAGGGTTGCACTTCTCTCACGTTGAACGATTCTCCTCAGTCGTCGTTGGTCCCGTTCTTGCAGGATCCTTTTGTGGCAGCAGCGAAGTCGGAGATTTGATGTTTTACCGAATCCCTGATGCCGGCCGCTGTGGCCGAGCGGTTCTAGGCGCTTCAGTCCGGAACCACGCGGCTGCTACGGTCGCAGGTTCCAATCCTGCATCGGGCATGGTTGTGTGTGATATCATTAGGTTAGTTAGGTTTAAGTAGATCTAAGTCTAGGGGACTGATGACCTCAGATGTTAAGTCCCATAGTGCTTAGAGCCATTTGAACCATTTTGATCCCTGATATTCACGGTACACTCGTGAAATGGTCGTACGGGAAATCGCTACTTCATCGCTACCTCGGAGATGCTGTGTCCCATCGCTTGTGCGCCGACAGTGACGTCACGTTCAAACTCACTTACAACTTGATAACCTACCACTGAGCCGCAGTAATCGATCTATCAACTTCGCCAGACACTTGTTTTCTTATATAGGCGTTGCCAACCACAGTGCCGTATTCTGCCTGTTTACATATCTCTGTATTTGAATACGCATGCTTATACCATTTTCTTTGGTGCTTATATATATATATATATATATATATATATATATATATATATATATATATATATATATGGCTGATTACATTTCCCATGGTGCCCAAATTTCCGCTGTACGAACTACCTTGTCATCGGTGACAATCAGATCGTCCATCGAGACAGGTTCTGCCAGTTCCCTGCAGTTGAGTAGTTGCATGGGGGCTTAATTAAATGAAAATGCAAATAATTTTAATTTTTGCTTTAGTAGCTGTCTGTTCGGTTACGAAGTCTCGTAACGGTTGGCCCTGACTAATATTATTACGCAATCTGACTGCATAGAACAACAACAAAGAATGAAATGGAAATTTTCATTAACACAATTAATTAATTAAGTCCCCAGCAACTATAAAACCTACGAAACCAAAGCACAAGTGTAACTGTTCTGTGTGTGGAAGTATGACTCAACGTACGCATCTGGCACGGTTCTTCTTCAATAACACAAGAAATTTTAAATATCATTTATACTGAATTAATTAAAGAAAATAAAAAACCATAATTACTCAAGAAAACCAGAATTACACTCTAATACAAGAACACAAGCCAGATGCTTTGTTGACTGAACCTGTAATGACGCAATATTCAGGACATTGAAATAATGAGAAAGAAAAGAAAAGTAGTTTGTTACCTTAATTTATATTGATGAAAAGCACTCTAGACATTACAATCTCTCCACACCGACTCGCTACTATCACATCTCAACAAGAACTTTTCAGTATCACATCTCAGCAAGCACTGCCTACTAGCTCATCTCAACAAAAACTCCTCACTACGACATCTTAGCACTGACTACCACGAGTTCTCCCAAAGCACTGCCCACTACGACATCTCAATAATCACTGCCAGTGGAGGCGGCCGAAAAATACTCTCTAGCGCGATCTCTGGCGCTGTGGCTCAGTGTAGCCACCTTTCATATGCCCTTCCTCCATGGGCTAGAATTTGATGGTATTTTTGCCAGCATTGGTGGTGAAAATACCACCAAATTCGTCAAAAAAATACAGACAAAAATAAAAGATAATATTAATGCGTAAATATCATATAACTAGATAAAATTTTGGCTTTGCACTGACCTTTCAATAAGCTAATATATAGAATACAGTAAGCAATACAAATTCTTTCATACATGTGACTTTACATAATAGTTTACACAATATTATGTGGTTAAACAGTTCAATCAATAGCGTCAGCAATGACGAATATGTGCAGGTAAGAGTCTCATAACTTTTCACAAACAGTAATACACAAAAAATCAGTTTATACAAATATTCACATAAACGCTTTCCATAGCCCAAGAAACAAGTAGTTGACAGTTCCAGCAGTAGTACCCAGCAATGGTCAACAGGTGCAAAAACCAACAAGTGACATTTTTTCAGTAGAAACAGTCCATCAGTGGCACCCAGTAATGTTGAATAGGTGCAGACACCAACAAGTAACACCATTTCAGTATAAGCAGTTCCATTAGTGGCACCAGCAATGTTGAACAGGTGCAGACACCCACAAGTAACATCTTTTCAGTAGAAGCAGTTAATCAGTGGCACCCAGTAATGTTGAATAGGTGCAGACACCAACAAGTAACACCATTTCAGTATAAGCAGTTCCATTAGTGGCACCAGCAATGTTGAACGGGTGCAGATATCAACAGGTGACATCTTTTCAGTAGAAGCAGTCCATCAGTGGCACCCAGCAATGTTGAGCAGGTGCAGACACCAACAAGTAACACCATTTCAGTATAAGCAGTTCCATTAGTGGCACCAGCAATGTTGAACAGGTGCAGACCGCAGTCCATAATATTCACTTTCACTAATCACACTGTTCATCAGCAGAAATTAAACATGACTAAATGTCACACATCATGTTGAAAAGTGCAGCACCATCACTAATCAGTCAGTTCAGGCATGAACAATAGTTTGAATACACATACAATGCTTTTACACTAAACATACAAATCATAACAAACACACAAATGATATCAGATAATTGTCCTATTAACTATTATAATACACAAATACCAGTAAACCTACAATATTTATGGGTGTCAGTGCAAGCCACAACAAACAAGTAAAATACTATTTAGGAGATAGGTTGGGATCACTTCTCTGGGATTATAAAAGGAAAACACACAAAACACACTCACTCATCTTTCATCCACATTAGTGCTACTGTGTAATTGAATAGTGTTAACTGTGTAAATGCAATTCTGTCAAAATTTTATGTTCATCATGTGTATCAAGTAGTAGTGGCAGCAATGTATAACAGTCAATAATAGTTAGTCAACGTCATAGTCATCATGTCAAGACCAATATTTGCCAAGCCAGATCAAAATGTACGGTTGCTGAACAACTGTCAGTGAGCCAAGATATGCAAATACTTCCTCTCTTCAAAAAAAGTATATACTGCTTAGTGATTTAACAAAGTGTGTGTGTAGACAATCTTCCTTCTACTTGAGTGTTCTAGTCTGCCATCTTTATCCTCCTTGTTCCATATAGACCAACAAAAAAAATATGCTCCTCACTTACTTCACCTCTTATCCACCAAAACTCCAATAATCATCAGCATCACATAATCTCAATACTTCACTAATACATCTTCAATACGTCGATACATATAAACCTTATCATCAATATCAGTTACCTTACCTCTTGTCCACGAAAACTCCAATAATCATCAACTTCACATAATCTCAATACCTCTATAATACGTCGATACATATAAACCTCAGCACCAATATCATTTCACTTCCATAACAACTCTTTCCTCTAGTCAGTCTCCTCGAACAAGTACAGACAAAATCCTAGTGCAACTTCAATTCAGCATCCCATACAATCCGAAGACACAGTGTCCACACACAACCTCTCGTGTAAACCATCTGATCCAAATCTGCTACTCATTATAAATTATAAGATACATTTTGTTTACCTTGTCCATCATTAAATAAAAGAAATGCGTACATGACCTCTAACAGACTTAGTTCGAATAACTCTCAGTAATTAATTACGATTACGGAGTGTGAATGATCATAATATTTCACAGTGTGTACACCACTTCAAGAATCATGGCAGAAGCAAACATGTGGAGTATTTCTTGTGTCAAGTGTCACTTCCTATTTCAGTTTCTCACGAAGAATGCAGTGTAATAACTGTCAATGGTCTAAACCTAGTGTTGGTATGTCACGTCGTTAGCTTCCTTCCTATTAGCATAAATTTATACAGCTTCCTAAAAACCTCCAGCTCATGTGACTTCTATGCAATTTCTTGTACCAATGTCGTTCGTAGAATTATAGCAGTTCATTTTCTTATCTTAAAAATATAAGGCACTGAGCGTAAGCAAAACATGCAATAGCGCGACAATATACCAGTAGAGAACAGAATGTCAACAAGTGGATGCAGCACAATCCCTATAACGAGGCTCTGCCAAGCGAACAATCTACAATTAATACCATAGTGTAACCTAATCTCCATGTTTGTACACTGTACATCAGCATTGCTATATTCTAAATTGAAGAGTACTTATGACAACAAAACAGAAATGTGTAAATATGCAAACCATACGCACAGCAGCAAACATATATCTTACTTAATAAACAAGTCATTAGCATCATATCAGTATAAGCAAATAAATGTTCATACGTAATCTTAATAAGTAAACATGAAGGCGCAAGCAGATAAATCACAAAGTATAACTTACATACATAACCACAGTCAGCACAATTAATCAGGTGACAATTACAATTTAAATAAATAAGCACAGCAGGCACATAATAAAAAAATATGACATCAGTGAAAAGGCATAGCAGCCAAGCGATGCATAATATACATAAGTAACAACACTGTTCATTAATCAATAATTGTCAAAATCAGCAAATGTACACAAGCGCGTCGCTTCACAAGTAAATTCATAGAACATGAAATTAGCACAAAGTACGAATCACGTAATCGCGAGCAGCAAATTACATCTAAAATACGTACCTAAGTAGAATTATGTTACCTGGAAAATAAACTCAATTAACAGTTACCTTTTTTTAGTTTACTAATTTTTTCTTCGAAATTACATTCTTCCTGAAATTTTCTCCATAGCAAGTCGTCTTAACGTCGGACACACACAGAATTTACCTGAAGGTCTTAAATATTTTACACAACCGTATCCTGAAAAATACTGAACGTTAATAACATAATTTATAAAGTCACCATAGCTTTATACAGAATTTAGTCGGAATAATTAGACTGTGTATTTGTTTACGTCTGTCAGTGCATTCGCACTGAGCGCTCGATCAGCTGTCGACGCGTGGCGTAGAAAGTGATTGTTTGCGGTCAACGACTGCCTTGTGCGGCGCGCAGACTGACTGTTGCTTTGAGTATGTGCCGCCGCCAAAACACAGCGCGGTATCCTTGTATTCTCCACCTGTTTACGTATAACTGTTGGTTCTCAAACGTATGTCATTCCACAAAAATTTTTACGTTCGATATATGATGTATTCCCTTAGAGCGCCGAGATTTAAGAGTTTCTACTTCAACAGTGTTATCATGAATAATTTTGGGAACCCTATATGGACCGTTATAAAGCAGAAAAAATTTGCGACATAAGCCTTTTCCTTTGTGAGACAAAAGATGAGATTTAATTAACACCTTCTGACCGACTGACAAAATTTTTAAACGACCAGGACGTTTAGCTGATTTCTTTCTTCTAGCGGGCGCAGATTCAGTATTTTGTAGAGCCAGGTTGACAACTTCAGAATGCCGCAGTTCCCGTGAAGGCGGAAAAGGAACGATTTCAGAAATGCGATTTGTTGGTACTTTATTTTTTAATATCAATAGAGGCGGTAAAGAAGTTGAGTCATTAGGGAGTTCATTCAGAATGTTTTGAAAAATATGAAGATACTGATCCCATGTTCTGTGATTCTGATGACAATAAAGACGGCACAATTTAGTGATTTCTTTCATCCATCTTTCTGAAGCGTTAGACTGATGGTGAAAAAGTGAAATAAAAATTGGTTTAATCTTACGACGCCGTAGAGTACGAAGCCAAATTTTAGAGCGAAACTGTGATCCATTATCTGATATAACCTTATCAACATGACCAACTTCTTTAAGAAAATGTTTGATGAAAGCGTTAGATACTGAACGAGCTGTTGCTTTGCGTAAAGGTGTAAAACACACATATTTTGATGTCAATTCCACTGCTACGAAAATATACGCAAAACCATTAGTAGAACGAACCACTGGACCGAACAAATCGACTGCAGCCATGTCCTTTAATTTCGCTGGAATGATAGGAAACAACGGTGCTCTGTGAGAAATCGTTGGCGACTTAGCCTTTTAACATAATTTGCATAAACGAGGTGTGGCCAAATTGTCCAATCTGACAAAGCGTCTAAGAAAATTACAGACACCAAGGAAACTACAAACATCACGTTTTGTGGTAGGAACAGCATAATTACGAATAGCGTCTAGTTTCTCTGGATCAGGAAGAATACCGTCTGTAGAAATAATGTGACCGCAAAATTTCACCTGAGAACGACCAAATTCAGATGTTTCTAAGTTCACTGTAATGCCAACTCTTGCAAAAATACGTAATAATGAATCCAAAATTTTGTTGTGCTCACTCCAAGAACGTTCAGCAATAAGAATGTCGTCAACATATGAAGTAATATTGTCACGAAGATAAACAGGTAAAATTTCGTTTAAACTACGAATGAATGCTGCAGAAAATATAGTAAGTCCAAACGGTAATTTCCAAAGTCACTTTTGGGTAAAACAGTCAAATCCGGTTATTCTTTACTTACTGTCTAGATAAATGGATAGTAGAAGAGTTGTTTTTATAGATGCAAAGAATAGTATAAGAGTAGGCAGCGGTGCAGAAAACTAAAAGGAAAATAGCACCACTACAGCTCGGGGCCCTGTGATCGCTACGGCACATATTCACTTAGTGTAGTGAATCCCCTGAGGACATTAATAGCTGCACATAAATTTCAGTTTGTGACTTAGTGGCAAATTCGGCGGAAGTGCGTACGTAAACTGATCTAACCATGCACATGGATGTATGTCATTCTTAGAATTGCGGAAGATCTTAAATTTCCGAACAGTCAAAAAGCGTTTATAGTCAAAGTTTTCGCCTCGTGGCGATAAAGACCTACCGCGTCTGTCCCAGTCCCAATGTCGATTATTGTCAAGTTCGCGCGCCTGGCGCTCTCTTGTTGCATGCCGTAAATGAAACAAATTATTTTCTTCAAACCCCTCTGGTATCTGTGATTCTAAATTTCTTCTGCTGTCTTTTCCTATGATTTCGCCTTCAATTTGTTTGACTTGCTTACGTAATGCCTCAAATTCCCTTTTCACACGTTCATTAAATTTTCCCTGATTTTCAACATGTCTATTTATGTTCTGGTACTCTTCAGTTTCCGCAAATGGCAATGGAGCTGTACCATCTGAATCTCTGTCCCCATTTAAACTAAGACTTGTCAATTTATCTGAAATCTCCTCATCTCTTTCCAATAAGTTTACGTCTTCTGTAAGTGTCGCGACTCGGGATTCGGTATTGTCACATTTAGTAGTTAACTGTTCATATTGTTGTGTTAGGTTATTTGTTACAGATTCCTCGATTCTCTCAAATATTTCTTCCTTATCGTGTGCACTTTGTAAATTTAACTCTGAAAAATTTTGTACTATCACGCGATCTTTTTTTCCCGTTCTCTGTCCTGTTCCTCTTTTCTGATTTCTGTTGAAATTAAGCTATTATTGTGAGAATTCAAAATCGGTTGTACTTCTTCTCTGATTTCTTTCTTCAATTCATCTTTCATATTTTTGAAACATTTCCCTATTCGTGAATCTAACCGTGTTTCCAAAGTTCCCATCTCTGTTTTTAATTCAGATCCAAACCGTGTTTCCATTGTTCCCATCCGTGTTTCCATTTGTGAGTCTAACCGTGTTGCCAAAGTTCCCATCTCTGTTTTAAATTCAGATCGTTGTGAGTCTAACCGTGTTTCCATTCGTGCTCCCAAATTTAATATAGCACTCATCAACTGCTCCATATCTTCTGTCGTTAATCTCGTATTCTGAAAATTTTTTGATTGTGAAAAATTTTTAACTGTTTCCGGACCATTTTCCCTGCTTATTAAATTGTTTTCCACTTCATTATTCATGATACTGTTTTCCTCTGTTGGCGAGTTCGCCATGTTAACAATTTCGTCATTCTCACTATCCATCATTTTTGCCTTTTTCATTGATCGCGTGATCATTTACAAAATATACAAAACTCGTCACTATAAAAAAATTACACACAATGACACTATATCTCCAACAATATCATTCACACGAAATGCTTCCCTCAATCACGATCATCGAACAATTGAAATAATTGCACTAAATTGTCAAACCCATAGACAAGACAACAAAAATTAAATTTTTAAAAAATACCATTAGAAAAATGCCAATTACCAAATCTACACATGCAATATAGACTACAATTACTAAATTACAAATTACTACAACAAAACTACTGTCTACTATTTTTTACAATCAGAAGAATTCCAAGGGACGATCTGAAGCAGCGGTCGCCACGTGCATGGGGGCTTAATTAAATGAAAATGCAAATAATTTTAATTTTTGCTTTAGTAGCTGTCTGTTCGGTTACGAAGTCTCGTAACGGTTGGCCCTGACTAGTATTATTACGCAATCTGACTGCATAGAACAACAACAAAGAATGAAATGGAAATTTTCATTAACACAATTAATTAATTAAGTCCCCAGCAACTATAAAACCTACGAAACCAAAGCACAAGTGTACCTGTTCTGTGTGTGGAAGTATGACTCAACGTACGCATCTGGCACGGTTCTTCTTCAATAACACAAGAAATTTTAAATATCATTTATACTGAATTAATTAAAGAAAATAAAAATACCATAATTACTCAAGAAAACCAGAATTACACTCTAATACAAGAACACAAGCCAGATGCTTTGTTGACTGAACCTGTAATGACGCATTATTCAGGACAATGAAATAATGAGAAAGAAAAGAAAAGTAGTTTGTTACCTTAATTTATATTGATGAAAAGCACTCTAGACATTACAATCTCTCCACACCGACTCGCTACTATCACATCTCAACAAGAACTTTTCAGTATCACATCTCAGCAAGCACTGCCTACTAGCTCATCTCAACAAACACTCCTCACTACGACATCTCAGCACTGACTACCACGAGTTCTCCCAAAGCACTGCCTACTACGACATCTCAATAATCACTGCCAGTGGAGGCGGCGGAAAAATACTCTCTAGCGCGATCTCTGGCGCTGTGGCTCAGTGTAGCCACCTTTCATAGTTGGTGGTGATCTTGACGTTCACCACAACCACACAGCTCGTCCTGTGAGATTTATCTCCATTTCTTCATGTTTACCTTAAACCGAGACTCCCTCTTGTTCTCAGTCTATAGAGGACCTTCTCTTGTATGGTAGGTGTTGTCGGAATTGGTTGCGGAAATGAAAGAGCTATTAATGTGCGATTTTCACAGACTGGATTGACAGCCATGGGCTGGTATTACTAGCCAAGAAACAGATTGTAACAAATCTTAGAAAGTGTATTTTTTGTGAAAACATGCGCTTTTTTAAATGGAACAATGCAAACACTGCAAACTAAAAATAGGGTGAACTAGAACGTTGGAGGTGTTTGTCACACGATTCTACTTGAATCGTTTATGAGATATGGTATATTGAAAATATTCCACATCGACACTTGTTTGTGCCATTCAACCCGCTTAGTTGCGAGGTACCATGTTATGCTTGTTCATAGTGTGCTTTTGTGTTCCTTGAGTGCATTGCCACTTGCTAGTGTGTTATAGTGTGGCTGTCCAAGCAGGATGTCGTCAGTGGACGATGGGATTTACCAATGCAGAAAAAACCGACACACAGATGTTGTATGGAGAGTATAGGAAGAAGGCAGTTCGTGTACTGTGGCGTGTGTGTGTGTGTGTGTGTGTGTCGGTTCGATGGGGATGGTGGTTCAAGTCTGGTTGACACAGGTCGGCGTCCGTCGATCCCGACAACTCCGATCTGTAACTGTCAAAACCAACTCCTCGCTTTGTTTGGTTAGTTTCAGGTACTATGTCCCTTTAGCACATATCCGCGTATCGATGGAGCAGCACGCCGGAATGTATAATTGAAGCAATGTTGTTCCAAGGATGTCTTGTCTTCTTTAACTTCCACACCCAGCGACTGCACCACTCCGTACCGCAACAACTCCCTTTATCTGAAACAATAAACCTAATATCCTCCTCGTGTTCGCGACGGGCTTATAAGCTTACGCGAAACTTGATAACAGTAGTTCTTTATGCCCGGTTTGCAAACGAATGTTCAAACGTAGATAATATATCATCTCGAATCACAAGCTCCACCATTCAAGCCGATGCCACATTGTAGTCTTGAGAGGATGTTGATTTGTGAAGTATTATAGCGTCGTTAACGCGTCGCCACGGTGCTAATTCAACAACTCCTACGTCGTAAATCCAGAGATAAGGTATTTTCTGAGTAAAGTACACAAGGCATCGTATTTCGATGTAAACTTACTGTTCCCTGTTAATAATGTCGCTAAATCACCTTTAACTTCGGCGTTCCCTAAGAAATAATTATTTCACAGCAGTACAGTAAAGTACCATTAAATTATGCAGCCGACACGAATCATTAAAGTTATATCTGAATTTATTGAACTTCTGAATTACTTAACCACTGCATTGGAAAGCACACCGATCTGTCATTCAGGGAATTGAAGCTATTTGCATCAGCGGTTCTGACATTGACTACAGCTTCCGACAACACGGCGTACCTGTGAATTCTTCATGATCGCGTCTAGATGTTTCCTATTCAAGGCTGTTTGTAGAGTTTATGTCGGCGGTTGGTATGTTGCTGTATACTTCAATATTTGTGACTATCACAGATCACGACTATTAAGTCCCAGAGTTCATTGAGTATCATGCGACTTATTTTTCCTTCCCGTATAATAACCGTTCCGTTGTCTGGCTAAACGGTAACTGTTATTTTACATCTGTTGAGAATTCTGACTAGTACGTCAAGACAATACTGGAAAAGCTTTAAAACTCCTTAGTGGTCTGAAACTATCTAGTAGCGGTCAGTAGGCGTACTGTTACCGCAGCGTATACAAGAGAGCAAATTAACATCTCCATTGAGGTTCTACATTATAGTCGCAGTGAACTTTCAGCTCGATGCGGCTAGAACTCTCTTCTTTCATAAATGTTATCTCTGGTAACTTGATCTTGTCTGGATGTTATTCTTCATTTTATTTTTTTTATTTAGAGTTTCATGCTTCGTATCATCTGATGGTCCTTCGTTTAGTTCTTTCCTTGTAATAAACGTTGTTAGTACATAGTATTTCTGTTAGTCAAACTTTCAATAGTGTTAATATTTTGTTGCCAGTAGCTCCCGTCAAGGCCAGAATAAATTTTTTTTTTCATATACCTTTTGCTACCAAAGGGATGTCATTATGGGCTCTAGATATTTGTGGTGTTATAGTTCGCAATAGGATATCTCTCTAGAAGTCAACTAGCTCGGCAGTTATCTATCAATCTCTTAAATCAGGTACGTGAATGTGGGAGTGTAGCAAATAGACAACGCAACAGGAGGGAACAAGAGACGACAGAAGAAGGGGAAATTAATGTTCTTGCTGCTGTTGTACGAGTAGTTAGCTCCCGTGAAATCACACGGTGAAGTGGCATGAGTCAGGCAAGTGTCCCACACATTCTTTATCGACATATGTCCTAATTCTATCACATCTCTCTCCATCAAGGGGTGCATGGAACGACATGAGAATCTTGTTAATATCTGTACATGGGCATTAAGACACGATAATCGGTATGTATCACTTATCTTGTTTAGTGATGAAGCCACACTTACCACTCAAGGAGTAGAGTGTAAACATGTGGCGTGGGGTAGTGAACCATCCGCTCACAGGTCCATTTACCACAGAGGAACCTTGAAGGTGTACAAGTATTGCAGCGTTCTAACGACCACCTTCCATCGATGCTAGAAATGTTCCTGTGCAGACTAGTAGGAACCCGTGGTACCAAGATGACGGCTGTCCAGCCCATTCTGCACGAATTATCACAGCATATCTTCAGGCATTGTTTCCAGATCGTTGGACTGGACGCAAAGGACCGTACCTTGACCGTCCATGTCCCGGATTCGATGCCTGTAGTCTTTTTCCGTGGGGAAAGCTGTAAAACGTTATCTTCAGGGACATATCAACTACACCAGATGATAGGTAACGATGTTTTACTGCGGTCTGCTCGGACATCTGCACTGAAATGCTAGCACATATGCAGCTGTCGTTCCATACCAGACTGAAAGCGTGTCCCACTTCTGGTGGTGGTACTTCTGAACACAATCTGTGATGGTCAGCTGTCTCGCTACTGGTCAGTATCGACATAGCTAGTGTATGCACTTGTGTTGTCCCTTAGTGTGTGCTAGCACAGGTATTGTACAAGTGCGATATCAAGTAAGCGACTCCCACCATACAACAAACACCACTGACATTATAATTTACCCTACTGTTGTTAATGCCAGTAGGCATTGTTCCAGTTAAAACAGTACATGTTTGTACAAGAAAGACACTTTCTAAGCATTATTAGAATATCTTGATTGGTTAACAATACGAGCCCTTGACTACCAATCCATTCTGTGCAAATCGTACATCAATAGCACTTTTCATTTCCGCAATACTTGGGCTGCAAGTTCGTGGTGGCTTACCCTGTATAATATCTCCAGGGCCCCTTATTAGTGAAAAAAAACTTTACTCAGCCTCTGTGGCATTTTGAAAATTAACAATTGAACCAATAATTAATAAATAAATATACCTTTCACTTCCCCCCCGTGAACCATGGACCTTGCCGTTGGTGGGGAGGCTTGCGTGCCTCAGCAATACAGATAGCCGTACCGTAGGTACAACCACAAAGGAGGGGTATCTGTTGAGAGGCCAGACAAACGTGTGGTTCCTGAAGAGGGGCAGCAGCCTTTTCAGTAGTTGCAAGGGCAACAGTCTGGATGATTGACTGATCTGGCCTTGTAACAATAACCAAAACGGCCTTGCTGTACTGGTACTGCGAACGGCAGAAAGCAAGGGGAAACTACGGCCGTAATTTTTCCCGAGGGCATGCAGCTTTACTCTATGATTAAATGATGATGGCGTCCTCTTGGGTAAAATATTCCGGAGGTAAAATAGTCCCCCATTCGGATCTCCGGGCGGGGACTACTCAAGAGGATGTCGTTATCAGGAGAAAGAAAACTGGCATTCTACGGATCGGAGCGTGGAATGTCAGATCCCTTAATCGGGCAGGTAGGTTAGAAAATTTAAAAAGGGAAATGGATAGGTTAAAGTTAGATATAGTGGGAAAAGTATTTGTATGGAGTGTAGCCATGTATGGTAGTGAAACATGGACGGTAAATAGTTTGGACAAGAAGAGAATAGAAGCTTTCGAAATGTGGTGCTACAGAAGAATGCTGAAGATTAGATGGGTAGATCACATAACTAATGAGGAGGTACTGAATAGGATTGGGGAGAAGAGGAGTTTGTGGCACAACTTGACCAGAAGAAGGGATCGGTTGGTAGGACATGTTCTGAGGCATCAAGGGATCACCAATTTAGTACTGGAGGGCATCGTGGAGGGTAAAAATCGTAGAGGGAGACCAAGAGATGAATGCACTAAGCAGATTCAGAAGGATGTAGGTTGCAGTAGGTACTGGGAGATGAAGAGGCTTGCACAGGATAGAGTAGCATGGAGAGCTGCATCAAACCAGTCTCAGGACTGAAGACCACAACAACAACAACACAACTTTCACTTACGGTCATTGTGATACAGATTAAACTTTAAATTCTTTCTGCAGCCTAAAGTTGGAAAAATATCATTTTTTTGCGTCCGTACATAGTTGTAATTTAGTGGACATGAAGTTTATAGAAATCACTTGCAAATGCCATTACCTCTCGACGTTTCTGCAGACGCCTATTGGAATCCTGTCGGCCCTGCTGAACGTGCAAATTATGATAGCTGTTGGTGCGCCATACAAGTAACTACTGCGCAGTGAGGGGGTGCGGATGTACAGAACTAATTGTGGGTTATGCGCTTTTGGGAAACCAGTTTAATCAGGTTGTCGAATTGTATACTTTTATTTCCTAATTTACCAATGAAAGCTACATATGTTTATAAAAACATGATTTTCTTTTATTATTACAAAAGCAAGTACAGTAGCAATATATGCAGCTCAGTTTAATAAAAAAAATTATGTAATACACGGCCTTTCGTTGGCACGACCTCTCGGTGGCGTCACTGTTGCATGCAAAGTATCTACAAATTAGAGATGTGCCCGATCAGAGATGTACGGGCAACCGCCACAAGTTGCACATTTGAAGTTTGAAAGTAGTTTCAGTCGTCCAAGTACTGAAAAAAATAATATAAGCACGTATGACGACTACCAGTCAAACTGAGCCAAACTTCCCACGAACAAGTCCACACTTACCATGTTGCGCATCATTATTTCAGAGAATCCCGTTTCGACGTGATTCAACTGCGCAACAAAATCGAGCAACATTGCTTCCCGGTGTGCGATAGGCTAACAAATTTCGTTAAGCGGTCGTTTGGTTGATACACATGCCGATAATCGACGCTCTATTGTAGTGTAAAATGCCTAAACATGTTACCCTATCTATGTGAGGTAAATACGAGATTGACCAAGGTTAGAGGGTGGTGACTCTGCAACTAAGTGATCTAAAGAGTGCAAGGTTGGTAAATGGACAATTACGGATAAAAAAAAAGAAATATGAGCATCACAAATTTTATGTTTAAGCTTGTTAATGCAGACAGATCTTCAAGTCGTTAACGTATGAAGCTCGCTGCGAACACTGATCCAGATGACGCTGCACTTTATAGGAAATACAAAAAATTTGTTATATGTGGTGACTTCAATATTAATTGTATAAGCGATTGTGCAAGGAAAAGGATGCTGGTAGACCTCCTTAATTCATATAATCTTACGCAAACCGTATTCTTTCCAACGAGAGAGTAAGGGAATAGTAGAACAACCATAGATAACATTTTTGTTCATTCCTCATTACTAGAAGATCATGATGCACAAGTTTTAGCTAAAAAAGATTTTTGTGCTGCAACACATGTTAAACATAGTTATCAACTTTTTAGGCAAGCTGATCCAGTTGCTGTAGAGACCTTTGTAAACCTTATCAAGGAACAAGAGTGGGAAGATGTTTATAGTGCTCATACAGTAGACGATAAATATAATGCTTTCCTCAAGACTTTTCTCGTGCTGTTTGAAAGTTGCTTTCCGTTAGAACGTTCAAAACAGGGTACTAGCATAAACTGGCAGCCTGGGTGGCTGACTAGAGGGACAGGAATATCCTGTAGAACAAAGTGGCAATTACGTATATCAAAACGTTAGAAACAGTCAAAATCTAAATGCAGCAGCCCATTACAAACAGTGTTGTAAGTTGCTTAAAAAAGCTATTAGGAAGGCAAAAAGTATGTGGTATGCAGATAGAATAGCTAAGTCTCAGGACAAAATTAAAACCATATGGTCAGTCGTAAAGAAAGTGGCTGGTCTGCAGAGACAGGTCGAGAATATAGAATCAGTGCGTAGTGGGGATATCCGGGTTACTGATAAGTCGCATATATGTACAGTACTTAATAATCACTTTCTGAATATAGCAGCTGAACTAAATAGAAACCTAGTCCCAACAGGGAATCATATATCGCTCTTAGAAAAAAGTGTTCCGAGACTGTTACCTGAAATGCTCCTCCATGATACAGACAAGAGGGAGATTGAGTTAATAATTAAATCACTAAAGACCAAGAACTCTCATGGATATGACGGGGTATCTAGCAGAATACTGAAGTATTGTTCCACGTATGTTAGCTCAGTACTTAGCCATATCTGTAACTTTTCCTTTAGGAGCGGTCGGTTTCCTGACCGATTAAAGTACTCGGTAGTGAAGCCACTTTATAAAAAGGGAGACAGGGATAATGTTGACAATTATAGACCTATTTCTATGCCATCGGTGTTTGCTAAAGTTATCGAGAAGGTTGTATATACAAGGTTACTGCAGCATTTAAATTCACATAATTTGCTGTCAAATGTACAGTTTGGTTTTAGAAATGGCTTATCAACTGAAAATGCTATAGTCTCTTTTATCTGTGAGGTTTTGGACGGATTAAATAAAAGGTTGCGAACGTTAGGTGTTTTCTTTGATTTAACGAAGGCTTTTGACTGTGTTGACCACAAAATGTTACTGCAGAAGTTGGAACATTATGGAGTAAGGGGAGTAGCTTACAACTGGTTCGCCTCCTACTTTAAGAACAGAAAGCAGAAGGTAATTCTCCGCAATATTGAGAGTGGTAGTGATGTTCAGTCCCAATGGGGCACTGTTAAATGGGGCGTTCCCCAAGGGTCGGTGCTGGGGCCACTGCTGTTTCTTATTTATATAAATGATATGCCTTCTAGTATTACAGGTGATTCAAAAATATTTTTGTTTGCTGATGACACCACCTTGGTAGTGAAGGATCTTGTGTGTAATATTGAAACATTATCAAATAATGTAGTTCATGATATAAGTTCGTGGCTTGTGGAAAATAATTTGATGCTAAATCACAGTAAGACTCAGTTTTTACAGTTTCTAACTCACAATTCAACCAGAACTGACATTTTAATCAGACAGAATGGGCATGTTATAAGCGAGACGGAACAGTTCAAGTTCCTAGGCGTATGGATAGATAGTAAGTTGTTGTGGAAAGCCCATCTTCAGGATCTTGTTCAGAAACTAAATGCTGCTTTATTTACCATTATAACAGTATCTCAAATAAGTGACAGTTCAACACGAAAAGTAGTATACTTCGCATATTTTCATACGCTTATGTCATATGGTATTATTTTTTGGGGTAATTCTTCTGATTCAAAAAGGGTATTTTTGGCTGAGAAACGGGCTTTACTAGCTATATGTGGTGTAAGTTCGAGAACGTCTTGTCGACCCCTATTCAATACTCTGGGAATTCTGACATTGCCCTCAAGTATATATTTTGTTTAATGTCGTTTGTAGTTAGCAATATTAGCTTATTCCCAAGAGTTAGCAGCTTTCACTCAGTTAATACTAGGCCGAAATCAAATCTGCATGTGGAATGCACTTCCTTGACTCTTGTGCAGAAAGGAGTGCACTATTCGGCTGCATCCGTTTTCAATAAGCTACCACAAGAACTCAAAAATATTAGCAGTAGCCCAAACGCTTTTAAGTCTAAACTGAAGAGCTTCCTCATGGCTCATTCCTTCTATTCTGTCGAGGAGCTCCTGGAAGAGCTGAAAAATTAAGCAAATTCCAGTGTTACATTGTTGATATTCTTTATTTAAACTTACGAATTGTCACCTGAATACGTTTCTTGTATTTCATTTTATCTGTTTCTGCTATCGTGTTATAATTTCATGTGGTGACTCGTTCCATGACCCTGGAGACTGCTCCTTAATTTGGTCCCACGGAACAATAAATAAATAAATAAATACAAGTGATATACACAACAAAGATCACAAGGAGAACCTAGCTTTGGTCCCATTTCAATGTGGAAAGGCAAGCACTGCCTGCATAAAACGCTTTATGTCAAGACAATATATTCGTTAGCTTCAAATACAAGGACAAAACCGTCTATTGATTCTGCAAATGATTCTTCCACAATAGTATTGAGGGAAGAACATTAGGCTTTCAAAAACGTTTACAATGCTGACACAGCTGGTTTCAATTGGAAATCTTTTCCAGGAAAAACTCTTGCTTTACCTCGTAAATTAGCAGCACTTGGTCTTAGAATAAGCAAGGATCGTACTACAGTTGTAGCTTATGCCAGTGTTACTGGTAGCCACCGATTACCTGTTCTCGTCATTGGTCAAATTAAGAAACCGTTGTTTGAAAGACGTTAATATGACTCTGATGCCAAGTGTTTACAGCTCACAGAAGAGCACCTGATGGCTAGTGCGTGTTTCACGGGTTCATTTATGGAAGCTTTTGCACCATCTGTAAAAGTTAATCAGTTAAAGACTGGCAGGAGGTAGAAATACAGTATTACTCCTTAATAAGTTAACCAATTTGGTTAAGCGGTCGTTCGGTTGACAGGCATGCTTTTCCAGCATGTGATGTATTAAACGAAAACGAAGAATTGAATAAAACTGACGTGTAGTCCATCTAACGTAAGCTCCTTATTGTAGTCGGTGGATCAAGGCCTTACTGGGACTTTCAAGCGGTATAGAAGGCGATGAACAATGGATGAGCGTCGGCGATGCAGCTCCAGGGCATTAAATCATACAGGATAGCGAAATCCTAAACCTCTAATGGTCTAGAAAATGAAGATAAAGGTGGTTACGTACATGTTTGGGTACTGGCTTGCGATAGTCTGAAGCCTAAGATGAAAGAGACCAGTACTAGATATCTGTCATGAAAATAAACTGTATAGGTACAAATGAAATGATTTCGTTAAGTATTTCAGCTATATCTCTTGAAACAGAGGATTGAGCTGAATCAGAGAAAGATAGTTACGTAAGACATCATTAAATTACGTCCAGGAACGTAATTCACGTTCCATCCACACGTTGGGGGTTGTCTGTCCGAAACGTTTATCGTTGTCGCGGCAAGGTCTCAGTCCGGTACAGACGAAGTTGTCTACCTACTCAACTACACTCCTGGAAATGGAAAAAAGAACACATTGACACCGGTGTGTCAGACCCACCATACTTGCTCCGGACACTGCGAGAGGGCTGTACAAGCAATGATCACACGCACGGCACAGCGGACACACCAGGAACCGCGGTGTTGGCCGTCGGATGGCGCTAGCTGCGCAGCATTTGTGCACCGCCGCCGTCAGTGTCAGCCAGTTTGCCGTGGCATACGGAGCTCCATCGCAGTCTTTAACACTGGTAGCATGCCGCGACAGCGTGGACGTGAACCGTATGTGCAGTTGACGGACTTTGAGCGAGGGCGTATAGTGGGCATGTGGGAGGCCGGGTGGACGTACCGCCGAATTGCTCAACACGTGGGGCGTGAGGTCTCCACAGTACATCGATGTTGTCGCCAGTGGTCGGCGGAAGGTGCACGTGCCCGTCGACCTGGGACCGGACCGCAGCGACGCACGGATGCACGCCAAGACCGTAGGATACTACGCAGTGCCGTAGGGGACCGCACCGCCACTTCCCAGCAAATTAGGGACACTGTTGCTCCTGGGGTATCTGCGAGGACCATTCGCAACCGTCTCCATGAAGCTGGGCTACGGTCCCGCACACCGTTAGGCCGTCTTCCGCTCACGCTCCAACATCGTGCAGCCCGCCTCCAGTGGTGTCGCGACAGGCGTGAATGGAGGGACGAATGAAGACGTGTCGTCTTCAGCGATGACAGTCGCTTCTGCCTTGGTGCCAATGATGGTCGTATGCGTGTTTGGCGCCGTGCAGGTGAGCGCCACAATCAGGACTGCATACGACCGAGGCACACAGGGCCAACACCCGGCATCATGGTGTGGGGAGCGATCTCCTACACTGGCCGTACACCACTGGTGATCGTCGAGGGGACACTGAATAGTGCACGGTACATCCAAACCGTCACCGAACCCATCGTTCTACCATTGCTAGACCGGCAAGGGAACTTGCTGTTCCAACAGGACAATGCACGTCCGCATGTATCCCGTGCCACCCAACGTGCTCTAGAAGGTGTAAGTCAACTACCCTGGCCAGCAAGATCTCCGGATCTGTCCCCCATTGAGCATGTTTGGGACTGGATGATGCGTCGTCTCACGCGGTCTGCACGTCCAGCACGAACGCTGGTCCAACTGAGGCGCCAGGTGGAAATGGCATGGCAAGCCGTTCCACAGGACTACATCCAGCATCTCTACGATCGTCTCCATGGGAGAATAGCAGCCTGCATTGCTGCGAAAGGTGGATATACACTGTACTAGTGCCGACATTGTGCATGCTCTGTTGCCTGTGTCTATGTGCCTGTGGTTCTGTCAGTGTGATCATGTGATGTATCTGACCCCAGGAATGTGTCAATAAAGTTTCGCCTTCCTGGGACAATGAATTCACGGTGTTCTTATTTCAATTTCCAGGAGTGTAGTTGTCCCACGCTATTCAATATAATTGTGTATTCACAAATAATTTTAAATATTGTTGGCTGAATGTGAAAAATGCTGGTATTAACGTGTGTTTACTTCTGTAATATAAGTTTTTTAACGGCAGATCTAAATCGTTTTGAAACACTGTTATGAGAAGCCTTACGATGCAGCGTTTTCCTTACCATATCGTTGCCGATTTTCGTTGTGGCAATTTAAAGAAGAGGAAAAACGTAGATGAAAAATAGAAGTCTTTCTCCAGCGATCGTATTACCACTACTGTGGCGAACCAATACTGCTTTTCATCCTGTTATTGAGAAAGTGATTTCTTACATAGATTATCCGAGACGTAAAAGACGAGAGCAGTTTTATTTTATCGGTGGAACGACCTTTCTTCCGGCCGGTGTGGCCCAGTGGTTCTAGGCGCTTCAGTCTGGAACCGCGCGACCGCTATGGTCGCAGGTTCGAATCCTGCTTCAGGCATGGATGTGTGTGATGTCCTTAGGTTCGTTAGGTTTAAGTATTTCCAAGTTCTAGGGGACTGATGACCTCAGATGTTAAGTCCCATAGTGATCAGAGCCATTTGAACCATTTGAACGACCTTTCTGGACTCGAAACCATAAATCTGATAACCCGATATCACACCTTACATGACTATCACTCAGTTACTTGATGCAGTTGACAAGAAAATATCAAATGAATTTAGAAAGATATGTCTGTGCCATTCCAGGAACCTATCTTGACAATCACAGAAATGCCAAACATTAACAAATCCTTAAATTTTTGTAACGTTTGTACGAATTTACTAGAGTGAAAAAGACGTTTAAATTTCGGACAATGATTGCCCAAATCTGAAGTTTAGCGTAATTCAAATATTTTTTGCATGTAGCTGAAGTTTCCGTGAGATCGGATGTTCTTCTCGTGAATTTTGGACCTTTCTTGCTTTGAAAATGTCACTGAATTTTTCTTTCCTGAGACTGATTGTGCCATTGCAGTAATTTCTCCCGGAGATAAGCACAGGTGACTTACTGATTATGTCATTGCGGTGTTTTAGCCCGGACTTATGCGGGAGTGATTCACTAGCCACAGGAATAATACGTTTACACTAACTATGATTTCCCTTAGCGTGCTTGGAAGTGCGGAATGCGGCTCGCGTATCAAAGATGCATTGCCGAGTTGATCCAAGCCTGAAATGTAAACACCATTAACAAATGACTTTTACTCTCATATCTATAATGAGGCTTAAGGGCTAGAGCGTAGAACTGACAACATTCACATGCCCTGACTGCAAGATGAAAATCGTAAAACAGTAGCTGCCACATTTACCACTATTTTTCTTTCTTAAATGTATTGAAAACTGAAAAGCTGTCATTGCCACTTCACCTAAACAGAGAAACGAAAGTGAGAAGACAATAACAGAGCTCTGATTGGAAAACACAAAAATCTGGAAAGGAATTCCGAAAGGTGCAAGCAATACAATGCCTCAAAACATTCAAGTGAATTGTGCAAAGAAACAGTGCACAATTTTCGCAACTATCGTAAAAAGCACTGCAAATGGATGCAGAAATTAAAGCAGGGAGTGTAAAAAGGAACACAGTTCGCTGCGAGAAGAGTCTTTAATATTTCATTGTGATGTAAAACTCACATTCAGTTTACAGTAATCAGAAGTTTATAGTAATAAGAAGAACGTAACTTCCAGCCATATTGATCACAAAACTATCACCGATGCTACGTTCGGAAAAGCGAAAATGTCTTATGAATAAAATGTTCAATTTTCATTACATTTATGACATAAAGAGATGGAAACAGCAATAAAAGGCATATTTAGTTGCGCGTGGGCCACATTTGTAAAGTAATGTCTCGTAGACACTGCAGGTTTTTCTTAAATTATTGCCTGATCGTTTGATATTAACTCTTGTAGAGAATTATCGAGGGGCAACAGCTAGAACAGACTCCTACATTATGTGGCAGTTTGGGAAATAAAGTCGCTTCACTGCTTGATCTCAACCCTTGAAGCTTTCAGTATCTCCTTGCTGTATGGATCTAATAGCGCATTCAGCTCAGTTACTTGTCTGCAGAAGCAGATTGTCCGTTCACCAGTACCTATTTAACTGAAAACAATTGGGTAGGCAGCTAGTGCAAAACGAGAACGACCAGTAGACACGAAAACTAGCGATCTCTCAGGTGACATCAGCACGGAGAAACATGAAAAAGACACTGGAAAATCGTAAAATGAAACAGAAATATACATCGCTTAACCCCCATCTAGCATCCTGCAATGTCATTAGAAACTTCAGCAAAACAAAGAAGCAAGTCAAACGAAATGACATGGTTTATTCTCAGGCTAACAAATCTCGTAACAGCCATTAACTGACATACCTATTTATTTCGTCTTCAGGACTACCTTCACTTTCTTAAACTATCCCCTTCTGCCCCCACACACTATATTTTCGGAAAAAGCTGCTGATTACCTGAAGCCCCACCGTTGGTAGACTTCTCATAAACGAAACGAACTACACCAATCCCTATGGATCCTACATCACTTTCGATAAATAAATCTGCGTCCACTAGGGCAGTCTGTCCATACGTAGGACATCAACCGTCTTGTCGATTCCAAGAGTTCGCAGCGGTCCCTGAAATTTTTAAGACCCTCACTTTTTCGTTAATCGCCGCTGTGGGTACAGTTTGTGTGGCATCTTGCTGCGCCCACACGCCTTTACGCTAGTCTAGCTTCTTATGTCTACTCAACAACGTTCTGCGTTCCGACCAAACCTCAAGTAACTTCCTCTCGCTAATCGTCAGAAAATTTCTCATGACGTCATGGTAAACCGTCACATCAAGTACAGGACAGGCGACAAAAGTGGATTCATATCATTAATGGCTGTACACAAACGGAGGCAACCAACAAGCCTACCAGTCTCAGCCGGTAGCTCTTTAGAGTGGGAGAAAAGGTTTGGGGGGGGGGGGGAATTAAAGGCGAATAAATATTAGAAGAAATGTTTTACATATTTTTTGGAAAGATGCAGGAGGTTTCCGCAGAGGAGAAGGGAAATATGAATTTTGAATAACAAAAAATTACTTTAAAAAAGTGCCACTTACTTTTTAATTTTTAAATTCATAAGCAGAGAGGAAAAAAATATTTTAAAATATTTGTTTTAATTAAAAAGGTAACTTAATTGAAGATTAACTCAAATTTTTTTATCTCGGGTTCGATATTATCCTGTTACCAAGTGATCTTCTACATGCTATCACTGACAGAAAACTGAGCTAAAGGACAAGTAAAGAAAATAAAATGTATTCAGTGAACTGATATCTTGTCTAGAATACCCCATCATTTCTAACTTGAATCACGGCTCTTAACATGGGATCTGTGAGGAGTCGCACACATTTGCCAGAAGAGACACCTTCTAAGTACACTGGAATCTATAGGAAACCGTTGTGCAGAGCGATCTTTGACTATAGACAGTGGTGAAAAGAACAGCATTCGATCGTGAAATACGTCGTTTTATCACAGAAGAGCTAGATTTCAACCGTTACATAGTCATATTCAGTGCATATAACAAGAGGTGACAGTCCAAAGTGCCTGGTAGTAAACAATATAGGTTGATGTAGAGCATAAAGGACTCCAACATGGACTCATCTGTGTTCATGTTACATTGCTGTGTGCTCTACATCAACAAATATTGTTTACCACTTGACACTGGACTAAAGTCACCCTTTGGTATATGCAATGAAGATGGCTATGTAACGCATGAACTCTAGATCAAGAGCCACTCCTTTTTTTCTCCACTGTCTAGAGATAAATTCCTCCCAGGCTGCAAGAAAATAGTGACAAAGTGCGACAGATATAGCTGGTTGGTTTCGTGGCAGGTTATCTTACATTTTCCGTGCTACCTCAGCTCAAATGTTCTCCACTGGACTCGTATCAGCAGCCTGTGGCCCCCGGTCCATGACGTTGATGCCCTCGTCAGGCGGCTGCTGGTGAACGATTTCGGAATTACGTACAGGAGAAACAAATTCTTTTAACGTGAATAACGTGAATTCTCCTTCACTGGGTAAACAGCTCGTGGTCTCGTGGTTAGCACTTCTGACTGTCGATTACGGGGCCACGTATTCGAATCCCGGCCATGTTCAGGATTTTCTCCTCTTAGGACGTGTGTGTGTGTGTGTGTGTGTGTGTGTGTGTGTGTGTTGTCATCATCATCGAGGCGTCAAATAAATCGGTTTTCACACGCGGATGAACACCCCAGATGGGATCTCTCAGCCAATAATGCCATACAAACATTTATCGGTCAATAATGCCATTCAATTTCATTTTTTCCCCTCAGTGTACAGCATTTGCACCGAAGGGAGCATCATATTCTTCATTATGGGCGTACTGCCTGGTATCAAGAATTCATTCAATTTTACAATGTTAATTGTAATCCGTCTAGACTCAAATTTTTATTCCTATGACCGGTTTCGGTTCATTTAGAACCATCTTCAGATCTGTAACGATAAGGATAGTAATTTAGTATTTCACGAATGCAAATCTTTTCCATCCTATCTAATCAGCATCAAATGTACCAGAACGTACCTGATATTTCGGTTACAGGAGCAACCGGTCCAAATCCAGCAACTTTCACATGCTATGTCACATAAAATTGGTTGACAGAATGTACGTCATTTATATTAATTATAACGCTATTACCGACAGGTGGCGTCTGGTACATTTGTTACATTACATATGCACTTACTGTATTCAGTAGATTTTTGTGACTAACTTTTATCTCCAAAAATACTTAATTAAAATCTGTAGTTTTCAATGTTAAAATCTGTACTTATCAAAACTGAGCGGATCGCGACACAACACCGAAATGGCGGGAACCACGGAAGCAGACCGTGGAGGAAAACAAGTCTACACCAGCGCCATAGATATAGAAATCGCCCTATGCTTGTAGATCGTATAAAAATGATAATTTTACTCTTTTTTTTAAATTTTGATATATACAGTTTTTTACCTTGAAATCTACAGATTGTAATTAAGTATTTTTGGAGATAAAAGGTAATCACAAAAATCTACTGAATACAGTAAGTGCACATGTAATGTAACAAATGTACCAGACGCCATCTGTCGGTAAAAGTGTTGCAATTAATATAAATGACGTGCATTCTGCCAACCAATTTTATGTGACACGGCATGTGAAAGTTGCTGGATTTGGACGGGTTACTGCTGTAACCGAAATATCAGGTACGTTCTGGTTCATTTGATGTTGATTAGATAGGATGGAAAAGATTTTCATTCCTGAAATAGTAAATTAGTATCATTATCGTTACAGATCTGAAGATGGTTCTAGATTAACCGAAACCGGTCATATGAATAAAAATTTTGCAATCAAGACGGATTATAAGTAACATTGTAAAATTCACTGGTTGCTGCTATCCCATCAGACATTATATCTGTTTTTGCAAAATCATTCAATTCTACTTCTCTCGCAAAAATCAAACTCCACCAGGAAAGCGACAGTCGTCTTCTCCTCGTAGTCGCTACATATTCTTCACTTCTCTTCATGGCTCTTAAGTCACTTCACGACCATTTTTGCTCGTGGCGAATACTTCACGTCAATGAAAATTACATTTTTCCACGCTGCGTTCAGGTGGAGCAGCTCCATGAATGCAATCGGGTATGAAATGTTTTCCTCTCTGAATTCCTGTTTGACAACGGGCCTTTGTCCGTGCAGTCCAGTTTCCCTCATCCTTCGACGAATTGTGTCACTATAGCCGAGGAAGCTGGTCTCTCGCCGCAGCTGCTTCACGTTCAGGAAGAGAAACCGTCTGCTCTTACGCATAAGATCTTTGTCCTGGCGCGTTCTCAGTCACTTCCTGCCTGAGGCAGGAACTCAGTTCGTAGTGCCTCTTTCAAAATAGTTCCTTCAACATCTCTTAGCAGTAGCTGGTAAGCACACCGTACCTCCTGCCGTCATCTCCAGCTCAAAAGATGCCTTCTGCAATCGGAGCGCCGATTCCATATTTAACTGAATGCTTCCAGTGAGCAATTGCGACTGACTGCCTGTGATGTGATTTACGCTTGCCGTGCTTACTATGATGTGTGAGGAGGAAGCAAACGTTTACGTCTGCGCCGAAATGGGCGGTAGTTGTGTCAGACTGAGGACGACCTAGCCGTCGTCCTTTGTCACCTCCCCAGTAAACGGGGCAGAGTTTACGGCAGGCTTTCGCTGCCCTCTACTTGCCCACAGGTCTGTAATCATCTCATTTCCGCCTGCTAACGGTTCGAGGCCGGAGCTGTAAAACAATAATAATTTTATGTATCTTAATTTCTTAACACAACTGGCTTCATTCTGAAGACTGTCAACATTTGATTTCTGACCTGACTTCGAAATGACCTGCTGATATTTAATCAACCATTTGTTGAGAGCTACGGCACGTTTGGTCTTAAATATCTTGCTACCACTTAAAGACTTAGTGAGTCCGGTGGCGCATGTTTCTTAATTACAGTAGATCACTTGAAGCTTATTAATTGAGTTTGGCAAGCGCCAGGCGCGTATTTTTTCTGAAATTACAAGTATTACACAAATTGTTTTGAAAAGATAAATTGTTATTGACAGATGATTTAGTAAGCATTATACGCATACTTTCTTAAATCTAAGATTTATTGAAATTCTTACGAACATCTGTTTTACTGCGTGCTGTGACGAATTTTTCGTAACTACATGTAGTCTACTGTATTATGAGCATTTCGTTATATTACTTCACACAGGAAGAAATTTGCTTAATTGGGTCCATGAACTCACAGGTTAAACTTGTACAAATTAGCTGTCATCATGGTAAATTGTGAATATGTTGGCATTGTTGGGCTAACCCCCACCCCCCACTCCACAACCTTGTGTGTCGAACCTTTTGACCTATCCCTATGACCGTCATTTCACCCTATACTCGCCTGACCAGAAATCCTTGTTTTCTTTCCATTTCGCTTCACTGACCTTCACTATATCTGGATCGAGCCTTAGCATTTCCCTATTCACATATTCTATCTTCCCTACCACGTTCAAACTTCTGACAGTCCACGCCACGACTCGTAGAACGTAACCTGTTAGTTTTTTGTTAAATATTTTTATTATATGGTCACCTCCCCTTTGGCAGTCACCTCTCGGAGACCCGAATGACAGCTAGTCCGATATTTTTGCCAGTGTAGAGACCACGATGACACATATTCATTTAGAAACCACACGTCCTGTGGATAAATGTATGTGTCTTTAATGCATTGTGAGCCGTGGCTAGCTCATGCGCGCTGGATTAAACTTTCATTGCGATTCTGTGTTTAGTCTCCCGCGGTTATCGCTATTACGCTGTTATCCTCTCCTTCCGCGGGTGGCAGCAGCGGCGTGTATCGATATTCGCACCTTGGACTATCTTTGACCTGGCGATTATAGTTTCCGGCTGGCTGGTGTGCGAGCAGTCGGTCGGTTGGCGGGGAGCAGCGAGGAATTCTCGGCGGGGCCCGCAGGCGGTCTCTACGCGGTGCCGTCTGCTCTTACGCATAAGATCTTTGTCCTGGTGCGTTCTCAGTCACTGGCTGATCGGCCAGGTGTTGCCTCTGCACGGTTGGGTCCATGGGAGCATATCGGTCGGCGATTTTTCCTGGCCTATATCTGTAGCCTCGGTGAAGGAACTGCCCGTTAATCTTATTTTGAGATGTGATTTCATCAATAAAAACCGGCTTGGGCTTGGATTATTCCGGACACACTGTAACAACAACTGTAAATATAATAATTTTTTCTTCTGATTTTCGTTAAATTAGTGTAATCGATGTTCTGATTTCATTTCTTTTTCTTTTCATGCCATGATGTTAAAGGAACTGTAACCAATTTTCGATGTGAATATTAATGTTTATGTCAAATTGCAAGAAATATTATACAAAATGGAAATGTAAGAAATGTTGAAACTGTTGTAAGATGTTAAAGTTGTATTTATGCGCCTGGTCCATACGTAGGCAATGTATTAGGATATGTGGAATGCAAAACCTTTGGTGAATACCCTGTCTGTAGGGGAGCGGTAAAAGGTGGATGGCAGGCGAGCGCGGGAAAATGCACACGGGCACTGTACGGCATAACGGGCTCAGCAGTAGTAGTCGGAGTTGGGCATCGGTCTGAGTAACACGTTCTGAATCGAGGTGGCTCTCCTGGGAAACGTGATTTCATTGAGCCTCGGATGTGCCGTTTCCGACGACTATACAGCATGGCTATATTCCATAGGCACTAAATGAAAAAGTATTGCGACGCTAAGAAGAAGCAAAGTGCCGATACATCAAGAGCCATAGCTGTGATTGTATGTGTGCTGTGCGACTCGCCATCTCGCCGCCCGCCAACCGCCGCATCGACACGAACAGGTTGAAACTTTTAGTACTGTATTCGTGTGGACCAGTGTTACTTTTGTTCCTGACTGTTCAATAACAACTTAACTTTTACCAGAACTGTCCTATCATTTAATTATCCTCATCACTAACCTAGACAGGGTCCTTTCCACATGTTGTGCAATCCGAGTGTCCCGAAATGAAGATTTAAAGTTTATGTTAATAATACTTACCTGCTGACCTATCTATGTTAGAATGATGTTTAAAGAACTTTGTTGTTAATGAATATATAGGTCTGGCAAAGTTGGAAGATAATGTTGAAATTGGTTTAGTAATGAAGTTTAATTATTTGAGGCAGATAAAATGGTAATTAAATGAGCAGGAAATAAGACAAAAAGAGTAGTAAATCATATACTGGAAATCTTGAGTACTTCATGATCTCAATAATTAAAATTTCAGTACAGTGGTCATAACAGTTTCAGGGTCCCCCCCCCTTCTTTTTCTTTTCTATTCATCTAAATTCTGAAGTGTACTGAACTGATTTGACCAGCAAAGTTAAAGTCAATATAAAACCAAAATTTATTAGTGTTTTACCTTTTTCAAAATTGACATTGTATGTGTGTTTCGAAAGTGCTATTTCTAGGGTAACCTATGCCCGATTTTAATTAGATCGATGGACAGTACGAAGTTTGTAGTAAACATTATAGTGTATTGTTGTGTATTTTTGGCTTGTCCATATTAGTACAGAAAGTGAAATTATTAGTTCAGTAGATTTTCTGCTTCTAAAAGTTACCATATTATGAAGTGTTATTACGTGTTGTTTTGTATGAAAGTACAGCAACTTGTACAGGGAAGAAACTCAGCTAATGCCTAATTAGGCTGGCGACCGTTTTATTAACAAATTGGTAGCATCTGATGTGTTGTTTCTTGTCCGTCATAACGTGTAGTTGCACTTCAGGCTTGCTTGACGTATCATTGTTGTTACTGAGTGGGTGAAAGTTTGATTTTGCCTCCATTCAGGTACACGCGGTCAATATCTACCCCAAAATCCTTTCTTATAAGGTGAAGCCCGTCAACATACCATAGTACAGGCTTTAATAAGTATCGTACGCAGTAGCGTAGTGTTACAACACCTTTTTCTTTAAATTCGCTCCTCTAGGGAAGTTTGGTGGGCGCTGTTCCCATTGCTACGAGGTTCGTGGCTCACGGACGTTGGACGCGAAAGTTGAGTTTTGATTTCACCTGCCAGCAAGTCAAGACTGTTCACATTGTGTCGTTCGGAGCTCATTGTCGGCTGTTGGGATATTCCCGCGAGCAAAAACGTCGTTTTCAAGTTGCAAAATACTAGCCACCCTCCGCTCGAGTTTCACTGTATTCGGTTATTCGAACTGAAGTGCAGCAGCGGAATCTTGTGGCCGTTAACGCTCCGGTTATCTGCCTTGGCCGTTGGCGTAAATTTCAGGCAGTGTGGTTTCCTCATCGTGTTGTTGCTGTCCAGCACGGTGTGTAGTTTGACAGCTCCGTGTATGACTGGTTGTGGGCGCCAATATCTTCTACGTTGTTCCGTTCAACTCCCTGTTGTGCCCTGGTCGGCTGAACTGCAAGTTATCTTGTCTGTGGGCCCGCTGACTGTCGGCCGGTTGGGTTGTCGTCGGATCGTGAATGGTTGGCCCGACTGCCTCTCTCACCTAAGCGAGCGTTAGTGTTCGAATTGCAGGCCGACCCTCGAACATCTGGGCACCTTTGCGTGTAGTTACTGTGGTGTCACCGCCAGACACCACACTTGCTAGGTGGTAGCTTAAATTGGTCGCGGTCCATTAGTACATGTCGGACCCGCGTGTCGCCACTGTCAGTGATCAGACCGAGCGCCACCACACGGCAAGTCTCGAGAGACTGACTAGCACTCGCCCCAGTTGTACGACGACGTTGCTAGCGACTACACTGACGAAGCCTTTCTCTCATTTGCCGAGAGACAGAATAGCCTTCAGCTAAGTCCATGGCTACGACCTAGCAAGGCGCATTAACCATATCTGGAGAGAGTCTCACTTGTATTATCAAGAGAAATGTGCCACAATGAATTAAAGTTAAGTATACGAGAAGCTCCGTTCTTTTCTTTATAGCTTTCATCACGTATCCTGTTTCAGACTTAACGCCAGTCGGCGTGTGTGTACGCGTGCCTTTCGGTTACCCGTCACTGTGGACTGGCTGCCTTGTCAGTCCACTACACTTACTATTTTTTTAAATTTGTTCTTGTTGTTGGTACTTGTATGGCTTCTAGCCGGTTTTGTGTTTTAAATTAGAGCTGTTTTACTGTTAAGGCTTTCAGCCTAGTTTAAAGTACTGTTTCACGCAAGCCCTTTAGCATTTAAAAATTGTTTTTGAATTTTTAAGTCTTTGGCCTTCAGCCAATCTGAATTTAACTTGTTTACTTCAACCTACTGAATTTTTTAAGTCTTGGGTTTCAGCTGGTTTGGGTTTCAGTTGTCTGTTCTTAAGGCGTTCATCCTAAATTAAAGAACTTTTCACCTAAGGAATTCGGTATTTAAAAAAAAATAATGTTTTGGGGTTTTAAGTGTTCGGCCTTCACCTGATTTGAATTTAACTTGTTTACTTAAGCCTAACTAAAGAAGTGTTTCAAGATAAGGCTTGTCTTTTAAATTTCTGATTATACACTCATGGAAATGGAAAAAAGAACACATTGACACCGGTGTGTCAGACCCACCATACTTGCTCCGGACACTGCGAGAGCGCTGTACAAGCAATGATCACACGCACGGCACAGCGGACACACCAGGAACCGCGGTGTTGGCCGTCGAATGGCGCTAGCTGCGCAGCATTTGTGCACCGCTGCCGTCAGTGTCAGCCAGTTTGCCGTGGCATACGGAGCTCCATCGCAGTCTTTAACACTGGTAGCATGCCGCGACAGCGTGGACGTGAACCGTATGTGCAGTTGACGGACTTTGAGCGAGGGCGTATAGTCGGCATGCGGGAGGCCGAGTGGACGTACCGCCGAATTGCTCAACACGTGGGGCGTGAGGTCTCCACAGTACATCGATGTTGTCGCCAGTGGTCGGCGGAAGGTGCACGTGCCCGTCGACATGGGACCGGACCGCAGCGACGCACGGTTGCACGCCAAGACCGTAGGATCCTACGCAGTGCCGTAGGGGACCGCACCGCCACTTCCCAGCAAATTAGGGACACTGTTGCTCCTGGGGTATCGGCGAGGACCATTCGCAACCGTCTCCATGAAGCTGGGCTACGGTCCCGCACACCGTTAGGCCGTCTTCCGCTCACGCCCCAACATCGTGCAGCCCGCCTCCAGTGGTGTCGCGACAGGCGTGAATGGAGGGACGAATGGAGACGTGTCGTCTTCAGCGATGAGAGTCGCTTCTGCCTTGGTGCCAATGATGGTCGTATGCGTGTTTGGCGCCGTGCAGGTGAGCGCCACAATCAGGACTGCATACGACCGAGGCACACAGGGCCAACACCCGGCATCATGGTGTGGGGAGCGATCTCCTACACTGGCCGTACACCACTGGTGATCGTCGAGGGGACACTGAATAGTGCACGGTACATCCAAACCGTCATCGAACCCATCGTTCTACCATTCCTAGACCGGCAAGGGAACTTGCTGTTCCAACAGGACAATGCACGTCCGCATGTATCCCGTGCCACCCAACGTGCTCTAGAAGGTGTAGGTCAACTACCCTGGCCAGCAAGATCTCCGGATCTGTCCCCCATTGAGCATGTTTGGGACTGGATGAAGCGTCGTCTCACGCGGTCTGCACGTCCAGCACGAACGC
Source organism: Schistocerca nitens (assembly GCF_023898315.1). Lineage (NCBI taxonomy): Eukaryota > Metazoa > Arthropoda > Insecta > Orthoptera > Acrididae > Schistocerca > Schistocerca nitens. Next base: position 13,997,599 of record NC_064620.1, read on the forward strand.
TGGTCCAACTGAGGCGCCAGGTGGAAATGGCATGGCAAGCCGTGCCACAGGACTACATCCAGCATCTCTACGATCGTCTCCATGGGAGAATAGCAGCCTGCATTGCTGCGAAAGGTGGATGTACACTGTACTAGTGCCGACATTGTGCATGCTCTGTTGCCTGTGTCTATGTGCCTGTGGTTCTGTCAGTGTGATCATGTGATGTATCTGACCCCAGGAATGTGTCAATAAAGTTTCCCCTTCCTGGGACAATGAATTCACGGTGTTCTTATTTCAATTTCCAGGAGTGTATTTGCTTTTTAAGTTATTGACCTTCAATCGTTTTTGAGTTAAAGTGGCTTTCAACCGGTAATTAAGTACCAAAGATTAAAGATTTTTGTTTAAAAAATTTTTTTTGGGCTCTTGTAATGTTTGATCAAATAATAAAGTCATATGTTCGAGTGTAACTGACAGCCCCTTATTGTGGCCCCTTTCCGCAGTTTATTCTGTCTGAGCTGTCCTGCGTGTCTAGCAGGGCGTTTCACATTGTTTTCCATTGCCTTATACACCCTCATGCAGTTGAACATTGCTGATTCCTCGGCCATGGACAGCTCCCCCTCGCAAGGGTTAGAGAGCGCCCTGAACCTCAGTTCGCTCCTCCGGCGGCTTTGACACGGTCGTTGGCGAAACGAAGGTGACTTCTGGTGCCGAAAGTCTTCGGCCGCCATTGCTGATGGTTTTAATTGATAATTTAAGCAGCAGCGAGGTACTAACCACCGGCCCAGAACAGTTTAGTTCCAAGCCAAAGATGCTACCCAAAGGTATTAGGTTTCTTTAGTTCATATCATTCACTATTTCAGTTCAAATGCAGTAAATAGCTGAATGTTAAAAACAAACTAATCTAAGAAAGCCGCTCCACTTAACGCAAAAAATGGTTCAAATGGCTCTGAGCACTATGGGACTCAACTGCAGTGGTCATAAGTCCCCTAGAACTTAGAACTACTTAAACCTAACTAACCTAAGGACAGCACACAACACCCAGCCATCACGAGGCAGAGAAAATCCCTGACCCCGCCGGGAATCGAACCCGGGAACCCGGGCGTGGGAAGCGAGAACGCTACCGCACGACCACGAGATGCGGGCCCACTTAACGCACATCACAAATCAGAGAAAAGTGTGCTTGCATGTAACCGTGTATGAGAAGTAGTTCTGGACGGTGAAATACATTTTACAATTGCAGACGAAAGCAAACCATAGTCACTAAATGACTAGTGTACGTTGCAGACTGGAATTTTTATGTTTTGCGATCGTAGTGAAGTGTATATCCTTTCACTTCATTACAGCACTTTCCTCCTGAGAAATCACAATATCCTGTATTACCAAATATCTCCATTTCAGGAAACTTTCCAGTACAGACATCTAAAAAGCATTGTTAAATGTACTGCGGCGACATTGCGTAGCATTTTGAGGAAGTTAACTGACTGAACAGAATTGTATTTTTCCTCTTCATTGAAGGAGGTTAGCAGCGTCTGAAATGTGGATAATGAACGTTATAGAGGAAAGGTGAAGATTAGATGGGTAAATCTGATAACTGTTGAAGTGATACTGAATCGACCTGGAAAGAATAGACATTTATGACAGAATCTTACTAAAATAAGGATTGACTGATAGGAGGCATCCCGTGGCATCAGGGAATTGTGAATGTAGTAATGCAGGGAAACGTGTTGGGTAAATATCATAGATAAAGGCCAAAGCTTAAGTACAGTAAGCAGTTTCAGATGAATGTGTGTTGAACAAGATATGCAGATGTACGACGCTTGACATTTTATGTCACATCGAAACTTTGCCCCGGACTGAGACTCGAACCTAGAACTTTTGCTTCTCGTAGGCAGGTGCACTACCGTTTGAGCTGTCTCAGCTCGAATGAAGACCCACCCATACTGCCTTTATCCCACGAGAACCTCTTGTTACATGATGCTTTGCATAATACACAGGCGTGTGCAACTGCATCGATACACGCTTTGAAGTCAGCAACAGCTCACGTTCAGAATAACGGCTAGATTGCAATCACGTACCAGACATGGCATCGTTTACCACATGCACCACCAGCTGCCATAAAAACGAGAAGGGAAAGACGGAAAGTCCCGACGAGAACACGTGATACAAGCTGTCTTGCGAGCTGCCGCTAGAAGTCGAGACACTGACAACCCACTAAGCACTAGAAATAAAAGCATCTGATATACATAACTTGTTGTACTCGCTAGCGTCTAAAGCAGGCTTAATTCGATCAGAATTTACGAGGGTCTCTGAAACTGCACGTGCTGCGGCTCTTTGAGTTACCCGCTTAATTATGGCTGCCGTAATCCACTAGTTTCTCTCGCTCGGTAACGAGATGAAATGTGGTCCGTATTAATACTGGCTGGGCTTCATCATATGTCAAGGGACACTTCTATTAGAAACATGGAGGGTTCTGTCACCGTTCAGTGTAAAGACTAAAATTCCCTGTTCCTCCGTTTCGTAAAAGCCTCAGTGGAATGCGGCAAATATAGCCTCAACTGAATTTAATTTACGTTTCTCACATAGTAAATGAGACTGAAAGGAAATATATATTTAGGATGCAGCATTGTCCCAAAACCGTGTGCAACAAAAATCTCTGCATTCTGAAAAGAACGAAATGTAATTGTCCTAATTTTTTGTTTTATTGATTGTTCAAAAGACTTAGTAACCCGTTTATTATTCTTTGAATAACTGAAAGTAGAGATGTTGCATGTATTCGTGTTTTCGATGTACCTATGTTCACTTCCTTCTAAAATTCTTTTCATCTTCTTAAGCACAGGTTTATCAGCTGTAGAAACCGTGTATTTCCCTCACTCGCCGCATTTCCGATACTCAAGTAACATTTTGAAAGAAATTCCCGCCATTAAATTGTATATTACTATTCAGTTCTTTCACACACTCGTGATTTAGACTTTATAGCCATTCTCAAGTCCTGGTTGTAATGTCACTAAACGTCCGACCTGCCTAAATGACAGAAACAAGTTATATACGAATACAACAACTGATCAGTTAGCAGTGGATATTGTTCTGTATATACACACATCTAAATTGATGAAACTTTTTTGAACACTGCTGTAAATTTATATTAATTTTTAATATCTAGCCGGCCGCGGTGGTCTAGCGGTTCTAGGCGCTCAGTCCGGAGCCGCGCGGCCGCTAAGGTCGCAGGTTCGAATCCTGCCTCGGGCATGGATGTGTGTGATGTACTTAGGTTAGTTAGGTTTAAGTAGTTCTAAGTTCTAGGGGACTGATGACCACAGATGTTAAGTCCCATAGTGCTCAGACCCATTGTTTTAATATCTCTTTAGAGAATATCTAACACGTACGTTGACATATTCACGCTTTCGTGACGTTACCAAGTTTGTAACTACAGCACCAAAGAATATGACACGAGGATGAAATGAAGTCTCTAAATAGAGATTAATTACTAAAATAAATTACAGAAATGAACGATGAGCTACAAAACTCGCTGTCACCCCACAAACTCATATTGTCATGATCAAATAAATTAAGAAATAGCACGCTTTTTGCTTGCAGGGATATAACAGTGAAGTTGCTTTGTGTCCAATTTTCGTCTGACGCAGCACATGTGTTTTCTCATGATAGAGAAGGAGTAAACAAGAATAGAACCATTTTATTTGTGTTGGACGAAATTTGTACGTTTTCCGTCTGAAGCGTCGAATTTAGCGTGAAACTTGTTCCAGATATCAGTCCTCCTCTAATAGAAGACATTTCCAATCATGTGCCTTCTATCAATTAATTTTCGTCTTATACCCTCCACAGTCTCACAAAACGCAGCTTCGTTAAATGCTATCTGATCCCGACAATCGGTTATTTCTCCCTGTTGAAAGAACCAGAGCGCCAAGCCGTTACAGGAAGCACTGAAGCTCAAATAGTTGTTGTTGTTGTGGTCTTCAGTCCTGAGACTGGTTTGATGCAGCTCTCCATGCTCCTCTATCCTGTGCAAGCTTCTTCATCTCCCAGTACCTACTGCAGACTACATCCTTCTGAATCTGCTTAGTGTATTCGTCTCTTGGTCTCCCTCTACGATTTTTACCCTCCACGCTGCCCTCCAGTACTAAATTGGTGATCCCTTCATGCCTCAGATCATGTCCTACCAACCGATCCCTTCTTCTAGTCAAGTTGTGCCACAAACTCCTCTTCTCCCCATTTCTATTCAATACCTCCTCATTAGTTATGTGATCTATCCATCTAATCTTCAGCATTCTTCTGTAGCACCACATTTCGAAAGCTTCTACTCTCCTCTTGTCTAAACTATTTATTCCATGTTTCACTTCCATACAGGGCTACACTCCCTGACAAATCTATACTCGATTTTAACAAATATCTCTTCTTCAGAAACGATTTCCTTGCCATTGCACAGTCTACATTTTATATCCTCTCTACTTCGACCATCATCAGTTACTTTGCTCCCCAAATAGCAAAACTCCTTTACTACTTTAAGTGTCTCATTTCCTAATCTAATTCCCTCAGCATCACCCGATTTAATTCGACTACATTCCGTTATCCTCGTTTTGCTTTTGTTTATGTTAATCTTATACCCTCCTTTCAAGACACTGTCCATTCCGTTCAACTGCTCTTCCACGTCCTTTGCTGTCTCTGACAGAATTACAGTGCCATCGGCGAACCTCAAAGTTTTTAGAATGAGGTTTTCACTCTGCAGCGGAGTGTGCGCTGATATGAAACTTCCTGGCAGATTAAAACTGTGTGCCTGACCGAGACTCGAACTCGGGACCTTTGCCTTTCGCGGGCAAGTGCTCCACCATCTGAGCTACCGAAGCACGACTCACGCCCGGTCCTCACAGCTTTACTTCTGCCAGTATCTCGTCTCCTACCTTCCAAACTTTACAGAAGCTCTCCTGCGAAACTTGCAGAACTAGCACTCCTGAAAGAAAGGATACTGCGGAGACATGGTTTAGCCACAGCCTGGGGGATATTTCCAGAATGAGATTTTCACTCTGCAGCGGAGTGTGCGCTGATATGAAACTTCCAGGCAGATTAAAACTGTGTGCCAGACCGAGACTCGAACTCGGGACCTTTGCCTTTCGCGCGCAAGTGCTCTACCATCAGAGCTACCAGTTGTCACTGGTCCCACACATGGATATTGGCCCAACAACAGGGCGAACTCAGTGACAACCTTGTAACATGAACAGTTAAGGGGAGTTAGAACGAAATTTTTTTTTCACATTTTCCATTTTTTATCTCACTATAAAATTTGCAATTTTCCCAATAAAATGATATGTATATCATTTATAAACGCACATGTAAAGTATTTTATTTGTCTAAATATAAGTTACACCAATTGAAAACGTTAAAATTTTTACGTGCATTACTTCAAGAACTAATAAAATCGGTAATTTGTTATATAGAAGGTTGTGGATTGCTGTGTTATGAGCTTTAACAGTGTTTGTCATGTCCGAAAGTGGATGGGCATCCGGTTGAGGAAATTGGAACAAAGTTCGAGAGAGAAGAAACTTTCTGACGGTAAAACCATAAGAGGCAGTCTGACAGACAAAATGATTGACGAACTACAGCAGTATTATGGGGTGTCCATTAGAAGTAATACAGAGGATAGTGCTCAGGGCCATTTCTACAATTTTTAGTAACCCTTTCTGTGACATGCTCGTGGTTTCGAAAAAAAATACATAAATAACTGAGGAACTCTTTGAATCTTCTGTGTCTTCCGTTAATCCACGAGGACTGATAAATACCACTGGCATAAGTCTGGCGAAAGTTCTGTAAATCAATTGTTTCAAGCATAATTTACATTTGGTAAGAAATTTGATAATGATTTTCAATCGGACATCTGCCATCAAAAACGTGGATTCATGAGGGTGTTCAACTTAAAAAAGCTGCGTTTGTATACCTCCAGACACACTATTGGAAAAAAATAAAGATGATGTCTATTTCAGGCCAGTCACACCAGAGTGCGTGCAAATCAGGTTTGTTTTACATACACGCTGTACCTGTCGTGAGAGTTAGTTAGCTTTCAGATTGGACGAGGTAAGTTGATGTTAGTGAATAATGCCTTTCTGGTGGCAAAGACGCCATTATCAACACCTCACTGAGTTTGAAAGAGGTCGTGTAATTGGTCGACGAGAAACTGGATGCTCGTTCTGCGATACTGCAGAGAGGCTTGGCAGAAATGCATCCACTGTACATGATTTTTGGCAGAGGTGCTCACGAGAATCTACGGTCGCAGAAAGATCGGGCTACAGACGGCAACATGGCACGGCAACGTGTCACTACCGAGACGCGCTGATGTCCGCCGTATGGCTCTGTTCCATCGTATTGCATCTGCGGCAACAATTCGAGTAGAAGTTGGCACCACAGTGACACAAGGAACTGTTAGAAATCGGTTGTACATCCACATGGATACTCTGCAAATCACGTTTAAGTGCCTGGCAGAGGGTTCATCGAATAGCTCCGATCCAGTCGCCCTGTAACGTTTGACCCACTGACCGCAAACCAGAGTCAATCGCGACTTCGGTGTCGTCGAACAAGAGCTCATTGGACGGCAGGGCGGAGGTCCTTTGCATTGTGTGATGAAAGCTGTTTTTGACTCTATGCCAGTGATGACCATGTGTTGGTTACAAGGAGGACAGTTGAGGGATTGAAACCAACCAGTCTGTGTGCTAGGAACACTGGACCTACACTTGGAGTTATAGTATGGGGGTGCGATTTCGTATGACAGCAGGACCACTCTCTTGGTTATCCCATGCACCCAGACTGCAAATTTGTAAGTAGATCTGGTGATTCGACCTGTTGTGCTGCCATTCACGAACAGAGTGTCAGGGGGGTTTTTCCGACAGAATGACGCTCACCCACATACCGCAATTATAACCCAACATGCTTTGCAGAGTGTCGACATGTCGCCTTGACCTGCTCGATCACCAGATCTGCCTCCAGTCGCGTTCATTTGGGACGTCATCGGACGACAACTCCAGTGTTGTTCACGAACAGCATCAACCGTCTCTGTATCTACCTGTCAAGTGCAACATGCGTGGAACCACTTATTAATGTACCAGCGGCTCAGATTTTCAATGGCGTATCTCGCGTCAGGAAGTCGTTTCTGAAAGTATTTGTAAGGAGTGTAGCCATGTATGGAAGTGAAACGTGAACAATAAATAGTTTAGACAAGAAGAGAATAGAAGCTTCCGAAATGTGGTGCTACAGAAGAATGCTGAAGATTAGATGGGTAGATCACATAATTAATGAGGAGGTATTGAATAGAATTGGGGAGAAGAGGAGCTTATGGCACAACTTGACTAGCAGAAGGGATCGGTTGGTAGTACATGTTCTGAGACATCAAGGGATCACCAATTTAGTATTGGAGGGCAGCGTGGAGGGTAAAAATCGTAGAGGGACACCAATAGATGAATACACTAGGCAGATTCAGAAGGATGTAGGCTGCAGTAGGACAATAAATAGTTTAGACAAGAAGAGAATAGAAGCTTTCGAAATGTGGTGCTACAGAAGAATGCTGAAGATTAGATGCGTAGATCACATAATTAATGAGGAGATATTGAATAGAATTGGGGAGAAGAGGAGCTTGTGGCACAACTTGACTAGCAGAAGGGATCGGTTGGTAGTACATGTTCTGAGACATCAAGGGATCACCAATTTAGTATTGGAGGACAGCGTGGAGGGTAAAAATCGTAGAGCGACACCAATAGATGAATACACTAAGCAGATTCAGAAGGATGTAGGCTGCAGTAGGACAATAAATAGTTTAGACAAGAAGAGAATAGAAGCTTTCGAAATGTGGTGCTACAGAAGAATGCTGAAGATTAGATGGGTAGATCACATAATTAATGAGGAGGTATTGAATAGATTGGGGAAGAAGAGGAGCTTGTGGCACAACTTGACTAGCAGAAGGGATCGGTTGGTAGTACATGTTCTGAGACATAAAGGGATCACCAATTTAGTATTGGAGGACAGCGTGGAGGGTAAAAATCGTAGAGGGACACCAAGAGATGAACACACTAAGCAGATTCAGAAGGATGTAGGCTGCAGTAGGTACTGGGAGATGAAGAAGCTTGCACAGGATAGAGTAGCATGGAGAGCTGCATCAATCCTGTCTCAGGACTGAAGACCACAACAACAACATCTCGCCCTTACTTTAACCTGTGATCTTGCACTATTAACCACTTAAGTATGTTAAATGTAATCCCGAAATTTCATTACTGTACAGTAATTATTTTCTTGGTGTTACGAGTTTTTCCGTCAGTGTATTTGACATGATTGATTCCATTGATTGTCGATTGATAGTGTTACCACACTCATATACGTTTTCCATAGAGATGGCACTTTAAGCCTCTGTTTTTTCTTTTCTTTTTTTCCTTTCACAAAGTCAAATAAGTGAAGAAACGCTCTGTGGAGTTTTGAGCGTGAAACGTCCCTTCTTACTGTTCTTTCCTTTCCAAGTGCTCCTTTTTCGAAGAATGTTGATCATAAAATTATTATTTAATAGATCTGTTGACAGAAAGTGTTCGCATTAGCAAATGCATTTAATTTTATTTTATAAAACCAATGCTGCAACACAGCCTGAAACCAGATATCAAAGGAAATAAGCAACTATGTAAAGCAAAGCATAAAAACATCATTCAATAGTCATGTGGCATTTCGTAAGTCAGTAGAAATTCTCTCAACTCTCGTAGAAAGGTGCTTGTCATAATCAGGTGTGCAGATGTAAGAATATTTCCTATCACTTCATAAGAATTTCAGTAAGTAGCACAAAGTATGAGCTCCACAGTATGATTTCAAGTAATAGAGTGTCACATTTGTGATGCTTTCTACAAAGGAATGTCAATAGTGAGGTTAATGGCCTCTTTTATCTCCACCAAATGGCTTTTTCTCCAGGTGATTGGCGCAGCTGGGTGCCCACAACGCATTACGTCAAGGTCACTTAGCTTTCTTACCGAAATATTTACGACGGCAGTTTGCACTACAGTGACAGTCTGAAATAGAAAAAATTCACAGGTCGAGAATTTGCATTACAAATGTGTAGAAACAAAATCCTATAAAAACGTAATGAAGGCTAACTTTGTAATATTCTTCATCTGTTTCCGCACTAAGTTTAGAACAGCCAACAGCTTGTGCTTTATTATTGCAACGTAGCGTGATGTACCCCTCATCTGGCCACAGAATGGCTTCATGATTTCGGTAAGTGCATCACCAATGAGTTTCCATTCCCTGCAGTAGATAACACCCATGACTTTTTATGACTAGTGTAACTGCTGCATATTCCAGTCAGGAGCAGATTCAATAGAAGAAACCGTAATCTGTAGGGACGCAGCTCTTGATTCTTAGAAACAATCAATTGCAATACAACACAATACGTATAGTTTCGAGGACTTAACTTTTCATCATGCTATCATTTCGTTCTCCAACGAAGCTGGTGCGATTAGTAGAGGTTTATCAAAAGGAAAGAGTAGATTTCAAAAGTTTATTTCCCACAAACTGTACAGGGTAGAAGCACAAAACTATGCTTAGACTATGACTCATAAAAACAGTAGTGGTCTGCGTCACTTCCACCAAAACTTCTCACTTTGCTTGCAGCATCAGACGGTGGCATGTTGTAGCTGCAATAACAAGTTCTCGAGTTGCATGAATGGTACACATGCAGTACGAACGTGTCTTTTGGTGTGTTCACATATGGGTTACTGCGTAAACTGTGTGCTGTGATATCAAGTAGAGAATTAAGTCTACGAATGTGGTCTAAATGTGGTCCTAATATTAGGGACAAAGTTGTGACGTGTTGAATATGGGAATGAAATCAGAGTCGAGGATACAGAGTTCGCGGATATATTGTATAACATAATAATCCACAAATATAATGGATACGACACAGAAATGCGTGACGCCACGCCGAAAAGATATCCTGATTTTGAAAGATAGGAAGAACCTAAACCTGAAGGTGGCTGTTCAAGCAACAATCGACTTTCATCTCCAGAACAACAGGACCAGGTTAGTCAAAATGGGTACAAACTATCCCCACCCAAACAGGCGAGCGCCAGTGTGTTAGAAGATATTGATGAGAGCGCACTAGAGAACATTTATGAAGACTATTACAGTCTTGTTGCTTGAGGCTTTCCCGACGGACATGTTGTATATATGGTTCTCGGGCGAGACGTCGGATGTCATAGTGAAAACTCCACAATATTTCGTCAGCGCAACTGGCCGACATCTTCAGGTGCGACGAACACACTGCTAAGGCATGACTAGAGCCCCCTATTTATGCCAGTCTTAGGCTGCCTTGTGAATTTTTGGCCTATTGTGAGTAATTCACAGGGATAATGTGCCACTGCGGCCTATTGTGAGTAATATCGGGGCACCAACGTATAATCTCGCGAAACATCTAGCAGCGCAATTGAGCCCTTTAGTAGGAAAGTGTGAGCATCATATCCGTAACTCACAAGACTTTATTCGTCGGCTCAAGAACTTACGACTCGCACCATCAGATATACTCGTGAGTTTTGACGTAGTCTCACTTTTTACTCGTGTACCATTGCAGGAATCGTTGTTGCTCATTAGCGAGAAGCTGGATGGGGAACTTTTAGAGTTATTCCAACATGTGCTCACCTCGACATACTTTTTAATTAATGGACAATACTTTGAACAGACTGACGGCGTCGCAATGGGTAGTCCCCTGTCTCCCATTGTGGCTAATCTTTTCATGGAAGACTTCGAGGAGAGAGCGCTCCAGACGTCGGATTTGAAACCTACGTGTTTTTGGCGATATGTGGACGACACCTTTGTTATCTGGCCTCACGGCATTGCATCGCTGAATGTTTTTCTTGGGCATCTTAACTCGCTTCATCCCAACATCAAGTTCACGATGGAGCTTGAGAAAAACGGCGAACTTCCATTCCTGGACGTGTTGGCACGGAGAAAAGAAGATGGCACGTTAGGTCACTCAGTGTACCGTAAACCAACACATACGGACTTATACTTACAGGCCACCAGCTGTCACCATCCTTCGCAACGAAGTGGCGTACTGAGGACGTTGGTCCACAGAGCACGAGCCATATCAGACTCAGACAGCTTATCCAATGAGCTACTCCATCTGCGTACCATTTTCCAACAAAATGGATACTCCGAACGGGAGATTCACCGTGCCTTACAACCAAAGCGGGTTACCCAACGTGAGGAAGTGGAAGAAGGCGAAGAACAAAGGGGAATGGTCATCTTGCCATACATCGGTGGTGTCTCTTCAAAAATAGGAAGACTATTGAAGAGGCATAAAGTTAAATGTGTTTTTCGTCCGCCGGCAAAACTCAGAGCTCTCTTGGGCTCATCTAAGGACAGCCTTGGCCTAAGAAGACCCGGTGTTTACGAGATTCCTTGTAGCTGCGGCATGTCGTACATCGGACAAACTTGTCGCACTGTAGAAGAGAGGTGCACTGAACACCGACGCTACACTCGTCTGGAGCAACCAGAAAAGTCTGCAGTGGCCGAGCATTGTCTCAGTACAGGCCATTCTATGAATTACCTACATACAAAAATTCTCGCATCGACGAGTTCGTACTGGGACAGTGTTATTAAGGAAGCAGTGGAAATACGTAGCTCGACGAATCTTGTAAACAGAGACACGGGCTTTCAGCTTAGTTCAGCATGGGATCCAGCACTGGCCATATTGAAGTCGCTTCGAGCGGAGAGGAATACTTTTGGTCATAAGACGGACGACGATTCGCCAGCAACATAAATATTCTGTTGACAACGGGAGGATAATCAAGGCGCCTACGTGGACGCGCAGTACTGCTTGCGGCTTCCGACAGAGGTCGCTGGGGCTGCCGATGGCAGCGCAGAGCGGCGGCGGCAGCCTCTGCGCGTGCGCCGAAGTATTTGGTTCTTCACCCTGTAGGTGGCGTTACTGTCCTTCCAGCTATCAGTTTATACCGTCGCTATTGGCCATCGAATTTGGCGCCTCCACGCATGCGCACTTCCTGCCTAAAACGGGCATAAATGGGGAGCCCTGGTCCTGCCTTAGCAGTGTGTTCATCGCACCTGAAGATGTCGGCCAGTTGCGCTGACGAAATATTGTGGAGTTTTCACTATGACATCCGACGTCTCGCCCGAGAACCATATATATTACAGTCTTGGTTTCAATTCTTATAGCAAACTAATTAACTGCTACAAGTTCTTTAAAAGTAAATGAAGATGCAGATTAATTCTAAATAATGTGTCTAACTAAAGACGATCAGGGTCTCGTTCGAAACAAAACAGACTGTCGCAGCAGTTACGAGCTATAAAAGAGCATATAATATCGCAATTTGATAGAACAAAGTCTTATGGATCTACAGTCCACTATTGGCATCTGCAAATGTCGGCACTAGAAGCGGTTGGCTTGGCCAATTTCAAAGCTTTGATTTCGTTTATCGCCAATATTAAGCCTCAACATGGTATTTCATCCAGGCATATTACTGCAGTTTTCACACATAAGGACACAGATGACAATAGTAGTGTACGTCAGAAAGCATAACAGTTTGTGGAGAAAGTGAACATGTTTATGACAGAGAAAGATGTGGGGAAAAGAAATGTTTGGAACAGTGACCAGAGTCAATTCCAGTATGAAATGTCACACAGAGGAAAGAAAACTATAGCTAGTGTGTTGCAGTCTGTACGTAACTCTGACTACAGCTACACAATTGATGTAGCTTTTGATTGATAGGCAGACTAGCAAACACGTTTAACATCGCTTTTCAAGAAGCACAAGGCAATTTCGGCCCAAATATTGGAAAGGAACTCGGTATAACATGCCGACAAAACATTCACTTGGAGGTACGTAAAAATGGGGAAATGGCTAAAGAACACGTGAAACGTTATCTAACTTGAGTCCTTGGTGAACGTTTACAAAGTGAAAAGAGCATAATACTTGGTGTTTCCTAATCAGGTCATACAGATCGTACCCTTCCAGATGCAAGTTTTCCCAACAAAGATGTTATGCTGAAGATAATGCCCCTGATAACAACAAAATTCTGCTAGCCCCTTGATGTTAAATTCTTTCGGCAATATAAGTTCTATATCCGAAGGATTGCTGATTTTGTAAGACTGCGATACATGTTTGTTATTTCATCATCAAACTTCTCTCTGTAGTTTACGATCATTTTCAGGCGCCAATGCATACGCCTATGTCACAGTACGTTTGGCGAAAGGTAGGTTATGACATTGACATACCAATACCATCATTTTAAAATGACATTATTGTTGCTTTTGGTATTGGATTACCTGAAAGGGAAAGTGATTTTGAAACGAAAAACGTGACTTTGGTGAGGTGTGAATATTGTGCTCTTACTCTATGTTTTAACCACTTCATCCAAATCCCGCATCTAGCGTATGTGTGTTTTGTGCTATTGTAATTACTTGAAGCAGAGGGGTTTTTGGTACTGTTGATTGAAAATACAATTATAGACTGTTGTCATTACATTACGTATAATTTCACTACTATAGCTTGATATCATGTTACTTTGTTTCTCTCTATTATAATGTCACTTGTGGCAGAAAGCAACTTTTTTTTGGGAAAGAACGCAGACCATTATATATATATATATATATATATATATATATATATATATATATATATATATATATATATAATGGTTTCGCGCGCTTCCAAGAGTTCAAGACCTTATCACCCCGAGCGCCACGTGTTACATCAAAACAATAGTATTTATTGTCACACACGAATCGGTTGGTCTCTAGTTATCTCTTTCACAGCTTCAACAGCAGGTCTTCAAGAGTAACAGGTACACGTGGGACAATAACACAGAGCACAGTCTTTTATGTAGCCCCCCCCCCCCCCGGATAAAAACCGCAGGGAGTATTGATTGGTGAGTTGGGAGGCCATCGGCGAATAAATTTATCTTCTGCTCCCCACCTTGAAATCCAATGTCCTGAAATGCTGTTATCCAGGTATAGTCTGGAGAAATGAGATAAGGTGCCATTTTGAATAAAGATAAAATTACGTGAGTCGCTATGAAGTTGGAGAGACAGCCGGTTTTCTAGCACGTTTAGATACTACATACATGTGACAACAATAAAAAATAGTGATCTACATAAAATCTAACGTATTCGGTATTAACTATATCAAAAAGATGAAAAGCGGATTCATCCAAAAAAAGTTATCGTTTAGAAATTCGTTCTCTTCCATGTCATCAAAGTGGCAGTGCCAGGTTCGTACCTCTTGCCACGGTAGTCATAAATAATTGTAGCTTGTACGATTTCTGGTGCAGACGGTGTTTCAGTACTCGTCATACCGTTATTTGAGTGATTTTGAAATCATTGCTTGCTAGTGTTTTGGTTTCCTCGGGCTAGTGTCGCAAGTTACAAGGATATTCTTCACATTTTCGTCCAGTTTGCGTCGACGACCCGGGATTTTCCTTTTGAAGGTGCAAACCATCTTCTGCGTCTTTTCTATCCCACTCAAAATATTGCTCATGACAAGGCGGCTCTTTGCGTAACTTCCGACGAAACACACTTTGCGCTTTAACAGCGGACTAGAATTTTGCTAACTGCAGCAGAAAAATGTTCGTTCCTGTGATTTCGCCATTTTTCTACAAACAAGCAATAGCGCCACTGCCGTTTAGGCGTGAACTTCTACAAGGACTGTTGAAAACTTTCAGCTTCTCTCTGTCCAGTAGCGTTGCAATTATCTTTCGCAATTTGTGACAAGTAACCTCTTGCGTTCTGCTTTTCCTTCCTGAAAATATACCTGTATAATGTGAGCAACAGATGGAAATATAACTGCGGCTTGTGATCTTTCGAGCTTTCTCCGGCGTGATTGATTAATGGTCTGCTTGACCCAACTGTAAACTACTGTCAGTCCCGCGCTCCTGTATTTTAGTTCGGTTACCGACTCTTACTGCACCGTCTGATGTTCTTTTGTTTTACAGAGCCCGAACTAATATTCCGTGAACGGCCCCATACTCCAAGCGTTTTCTAGTTCTGTTGGATGTGCTGGCCGGCGAGATGTTAATAAACTGAGTGCCCGTCCCCAAGCCTTGTTTCAATGAAAACATCCATCCCTGTTTATTAAGTTTTCTGACATATTTATATCGATGGAC
Source organism: Schistocerca nitens (assembly GCF_023898315.1). NCBI lineage: Eukaryota > Metazoa > Arthropoda > Insecta > Orthoptera > Acrididae > Schistocerca > Schistocerca nitens. The sequence goes on from NC_064620.1 coordinate 14,012,721, forward strand.
TCCATAATTATTCATTCGGTACTCGTGTTAACGTATTCCATTTCGTGATTATATTCGACGCTGTACATGAGGCGATAGATGATTTGCTTATAAGTACTCAGACCACAGTTTCACATTTAAGTAAAGAAACTCAGTATGCCTGCGTAATATTTAACAAACGCTTTAATGTTGAGAACGTGTCAAGGTACGTTGAACGTTTGGCAGGTACGCGGAGGAAGAGGTGAATCTCTCACATTAACGTATGTGCACACGGTGCCTCTTTCGTCGTGATCAATCGCACACGCGCTGGAATAAAAGGGGATGCACAAAAATTTGTGTAAAGAAGGGATGGGTGTTCTCGTGTCCACACGTTGCCTCATTCTGCAAGCAGTCTGCTGTACATTCCCTTCCCAGCTTGGGAACTTCCGTTGTGCTTATTGTGACGAAAAGGCCACAGCAAAAGAAAACACAAAAGCGACTGTCGGTAACGATGTATTTAAATAACAGAGCTACGAGAAATATGAAGAGATGACAACGTTTTGCCTGGAAATTCCGAAGGTGGTCACATCGAGAGTTTAGATTTGCTGCTTGGGAGACTGCAGCGTTAAGGCTGGAAATAAAATTTCGTTAGCTAGTAAATGGCGACTAGTATACCAGCCTGAACTATTTCTTCCTCATTTCAAAACAAAGCCTCTCAGTGACCATTCCTGAAACTGAGAAACATTGAATAACATCCTCGCACTCTATGAATTTGGGAATTTCATAGGCGCGACAATGAACTAGTTCGAAGATTGTATTTTTCAGTTTTGTATTTTTTACATCATCAGTCTACTTCATATCAAGTTCTAGTAGTCTTTCGAGCACCTACACATACAGTGTCACTTCTTTTGTGTTCAAATCTAAGGCTCCCCACTTCTTGTGCTTTCAAGTCGACATAGCATGATTGCAGTGTTGGGCAGTTGGCTGTTAACAGCGCGTAGCGCTGCGCAGTTGGAGGTGAGCCGCCAGCAGTGGTGGATGTGGGGAGAGAGATGGCGGAGTTTCGAAAGCGGGTAATCTGGACGTGTGTCCAGCAGAGACAGTAGGTGGTGGTGGTGGTTAGTGTTTAACGTCCCGTCGACAACGAGGTCATTAGAGACGGAGCGCAAGCTCGGGTGAGGGAAGGATGGGGAAGGAAATCGGCCGTGCCCTTTCAAAGGAACCATCCCGGCATTTGCCTGAAGCGATTTAGGGAAATCACGGAAAACCTAAATCAGGATGGCCGGAGACGGGATTGAACCGTCGTCCTCCCGAATGCGAGTCCAGTGTGCTAACCACTGCGCCACCACGCTCGGTCAGAGACAGTAATTTTGTAATTTTGTAACACTGGAAGCCATGAACTGATATATATATATATATAATTGTTTGTTCTTTATCAAAATCTTTCATTTGCTAACTATGCCTATCAGTAGTTAGTCCCTTCAGTAGTTAGAATCTTTTATCTAGCTGGCAGTAGTGGCGCTCGCTGTATTGCAGTAGTTCGAGTAACGAAGATTTTTGTGAGCTAAGTGATTCATGAAACGTATAGGCTATGGCAGTCAGGGCCATTCTTTTGCAGGGATTTTTGAAAGTCAGACTGCGTTGCGCCAAAAAATATTGTGTCAGTTTAGTGTTGATCAGAATAAGTAAAGAGAGTAATGTCTGAGTACGTTCAGTTTTGCTCAGCTGTTTGAAAAGCAAATAACGTAAGCGGTTTTCCAGCACAGCAATTCAATAATTTTTCCAAGGGGACGTTTCAAGGTTAAGTAGTGTGTAAGCTTAGGGACTGATGACCTTAGCTGTTAAGTCCCATAAGATTTCACACACATTTTCAACAGCCATTATTGAGCGTAATTCGATTCAAAGCACAACCTCAACACTTTACACAACCAAACACAAATGGGCCTCTGCTACCTGTCGACTGCTAAAACTCACAAAGATTCCTTCTGAAGGCCGTGAGCAATTTCCAGGAAACTCAAATGGTTCAAGTGGCTCTGAGCACTATGCGACTTAACTTCTGAGGTCATCAGTCGCCTAGAACTTAGAACAAATTAAACCTAACTAGCCTAAGAACATCACACACATCCATGCCCGAGGCAGGATTCGAACCTGCGACCGTAGCGGTCGCTCGGTTCCAGACTGTAGCGCCTAGAACCGCACGGCCACTCCGGCCGGCTTCGAGGGAACTACGCATGCACAAATGCGCATGCGTAGTTGCGCTGTTGGAAATTTACGCACATGCGCATAGTTGAACACAAAAACGGCATCGTGAGGACGCACTACTTTAGATGGGGAGATGTTAGGCACAGAAATGAGGTTTGGACCACGGCTTAATGCCCAGACTAACGGATGGGATGTTGACCTTCCCAAGGGCCATCTAGTGCTGCTCGAGCGCTCTGTAGAGTTTGCGCGGCCCCTCGGGTGCCACCCCCCCCCCCCTCCTCCTCCTCCCCCCCTCCTCCTCCTCCCCCCCCCCCGTTATCTGTCGGCCGCTGCCGGGGTCGCCTGCTATCGGTCGCTGCAGCAGTAAACAGCCGCGGCGCGCGTCCTTCCTCAGGCGACTCAACGCTCTGCGTGGCAACGAGCGCCGATGGCAGCGGCGGTGTGGAGAGGGGGGAGTGCAGGCAGGAAGAGGCGCGTGCCCTCGCTCGGGTAGGAGGAGGGACCGCGCGGCCACCAGGAAAAGCTGCGTCTCGTTAAAAGCGGACACTTGTGAAACGCGGCCAGGCGGCAGCCGCGTCTGACGCCCACAGCGGGTCGTGGCAGCCAGCCAGCCAGACCAGCCAGCGAGTGGATGGGGTCTCGATGTGGCCACCAATCGTGCACTCGTCGCTGTCTAACACTGCTACGTACATTCAAAAATATATCATACAACAAAGAAAGCAACAGGTGCACAGCACTCAGCTCGCTAGGTTCGACGATGAGTTCCAGATGGCACGAGATTTAGTCTAAGGCCAGTTTTACACACGCAACATATGTGACGCGACTAGGCTGCCACTTGAGTAACATCACAGGTGTTGCGTGTGGAAATATCTAGATTCCTATGGCGTCACTCGAGTGTCGCCACTTTCAGCCACGTCACTGAAAGCTGAAGCCTGCCTCCGGAGCCGAGCAGTCAGCATGGCTGACCGCGATGTGGAGGACCCGGGTTCGATTCGCGGCACTGCCAGGTATTTTTCCTTGGTAGGGAGATTGGCACTGAGTACACTCAGTCTCGTGAGGCAAACTGAGGAGCCACTAGAACGATCAGTAGGGGTTACAAGGTTAAGAAACCCGTCAACCACTGGGAGCGCGGTGTGCTGACAACATGCCTCTCCAAACTGCATCCAGTGACGCCATTGACAGTATGTCACAGTGGTCGGTCAGGCCCGATCGGTGGAACTTAACCATACCTTTACTAAAAGTTAAAGGAGTTTAAAAACTGAGATGCCTCATTCGACTGCATTCACGAAGCTGATTTCCGTATCACCATTCCTGTTTTCTGCTTTTACACTTGTTAGTTACACTACTGGCCATTAAAATTGCTACACTGCGAAGATGACGTGCTACAGACGCGAAATTTAACCGACAGGAAGAAGATGCTGTGATATGCAAATGACTAGCTTTTCAGAGCATTCACACAAGGTTGGCACCGGTGGCGACACCTACAACGTGCTGATGTGAAGAAAGTTTCCAACCGATTTCTCATACACAAACAACAGTTGACCGGCGTTGCCTGGTGAAACAGTGTTGTGATGCCTCGTGTAAGGAGGAGAAATGCGTACCATCACGTTTCCGACTTTGATAAAGGTCGGATTGTAGCCTATCGCAATTGCGGTTTATCTCATCGCGACATTGCTGCTCGCGTTGGTCGAGATCCAATGACTGTTAGCAGAATATGGAATCGGTGCGTTCAGGAGGGTAATACGGAACGCCGTGCTGGATCACAACGGCCTCGTATCACTAGCAATCGAGATGACAGGCATCCTATCCGCATGGCTGTAACGGATCGTACAGCAACGTCTCGATCCCTGAGTCCGTAGATGGGGACGTTCGCAAGACAACAACCATCTGCACGAACAGTTCGACGACGTTTGCAGCAGCATGGACTATCAGCTCGGAGACCATGGCTACGATTACCCTTGACGCTGTATCACAGAGAGGAGCGCCTGCCATTTTGTACTCAACGACGAACCTAGGTGCACGAATGGCAAAACGTCATTTTTTCGGGTGAATCCAGGTTCTGTTTACAGAATCATGATGGTTGCATCCGTGTTTGGCGACATCGAGGTGAACGCACATTGGGAGCGTGTAATCGTCATCGCCATACTGGCGTATCACCCGGCGTGATGGTATGGGGTGCCATTGGTTACACGTCTCGGTCACCTCTTGTTCGCACTGACGGCACTTTGAACAGTGGACGTTACATTTAAGATGTGTTACGACCTGTGGCTCTACACTTCATTCGATCCCTGCGAAACCCTACATTTCAGCAGGATAATGCACGACCGCATGTGGATACAGAAAATGTTCCACTGCTGCCCTGGCCAGCACATTCTCCAGATCTCTCACCTATTGAAAACGTCTGGTGGCCGAGCAACTGGCTCGTCACAATATGCCAGTCACTACTCTTAATGAACTGTGGTATCGTGTTGAAGCTGCATGGGTAGCTGTACCTGTACGCGCCATCCAAGCTCTGTTTGACTCAATACCCAGGCGTATCAAGGCCGTTATTACAGCAGAGGTGGTTTGTCTGGGTACTGATATCTCAGGATCTATGCACCAAAATTACGTGAAAATGTAATCACATGTCAGTTCTAGTATAATATATTTGTCCAATGAATATCCGTTTATCATCTGCATTTCTTCTTAGTGTAGCAATTTTAATGGCCAGTAGTGTAAATAACTGTCAAGTGAAATGGAAAAACGACCTAACAATCTCTCTGGTAGTAGTTTAATAAATGATATAAACACCAATTATCAACAATATTACAAACTCTTTAGTGCACTTGCGCAAAGTGTGACCCCAAAATCCGGTATACAGTAACTTTAATGTTCACATTACCTGTGACGCCTTATTTAAGTAAGTGACGTGAGTTGCAAAAGTGGAAATATTAGCATTTAAGTGAGTCTTCGGGGCATCGTTATTAGAATCCAACACATCACACAACAACCTGGAAATGGTATTTTTGGAGACGATTTACATATCGTATCCTGGCAAGAACACTGACAGAAAAATGCATCACTTGTGAGAAACTAAGGGAAATAATTTTGTGAAACATATTGAAATAGTATAAGCTGTCTTTAAATCTCAAGTAGGTATTTTTGACATAAATTCAGTTATATTCTATGCAAGAGTAATATGAAGATGTAGTTCTGTTGTGGTGGAATATGAGGTCCTATCAGATAATTATTAATCAGAACTTTGAGTTGTGTCACTTTTCCTACTTTTCTAAAAACTTTGTTTTTGTTATGATCCTTCATCTAACACTTTTGCCACTCTCCTACTGTATACATGTTTCACTTACTGTAATATGATACGACATTCGAACTTTCATCACACATAATTAGTACATAATTTTGGAGCAAAAAGTAAAAAACACAAATTCAAAGTGTTTTATTAGAAAAACACAAAACGTAAAATTATTATTTATGATAAGTATACAATTTAATAAGGAACATCAATTAGTTACATTTGAAGGAACACTGTTTATAAAAACACAGAATCTCAAATGGGCTTATGGGAATACTTTTCGCCAAGAAAAAAAAATTCAATGTTAACGTCCTTTACAGCAGAAATTTCCATGTTTTTTCTTCTACACTACAAAGCACGAAATTTCGTAATATTTACAACAACTGTGTCAAAACAATGTCTGTTCCTTCAGATATGCATGAATGTCTAAAGGAGATTAGAATATAAGATACAAACACTGTATAAACACGGAGATTTGTAGTAATGAATGATAATAAAGATTACGTTTAACGTAAATTATGCACGAAAAGAGCCATAACTCAGAATGTTTCGCTCTTTTTGACTGATTCGTGTATACCTGCGAGTAGGATCGCTGAAGTGACATTTGTTCTTGCCATGGCGAATCATAAAGTAACCAACACCAAAAAAAAAAAAAAAAAAAAAAATAACCTGGTACAGCTGCTCTGAGGTGGACAAATTGCCTGACAGAGACGTAACTTTTTCGTGCGCGGTACCTCACACGTATTTTTCAGTAACGCGAACTAAAAATTGTCATTTTTTGACTTGTGTCACTTTTCTTGCGGTGGTGCGATACAACGTCGAAATACCACTGCTGGGTTCACTCGATTCAGTACTGCATCTGTAATGTAACAGATGTTTCAGTAGAACTTGAAAAGCTTGTATTGTCATACAAAACAGTATACTACTCCCCTAAGTAATGATAGTTAAGCCTTGCATCTTTAAGCTATACAGTAAATATAAATGTTAAGCCCAAGAAAACGATTAGGAAACACAGTATGACTCGTAACTTTTCATGTAAATAGTCTCTCTCTTACACACACACGCACAAACTTTCATAACCCAGTGTAGCTCAAAAATGGTTTTGTGTAGCTATTACTAGAATAGTAAACAGTGACCAGTGATTCATCAAGAATGCGATTAAGAACTGAACAAGTGTTAGCTTTCCAGTTATGATATCTTTGCTCACTTTTGTAGTCATTGACTTCTAGTTCAAAGGAATAAGTAAGAAACAACATGAAATTTATAGATATCATTGCCACATACATTCACACTAATACGGGGGATCATGTCGCAGAACGTTCGGTAGGCACTGACCATCGAATCCTTTCCACATGCGTTGTTGACACCTGTAACCTGAGGCATGTAAAAAGAAGTTACATATTACTAACGTCTTGTGACGGCAGCTCAGTGGGTAGCCTCCAGTACATTAGAATAATTATGCACTGTAGGCCGAATCCGCTGTAGACAACAAAATGGCAGTCATGCTTAGTGATACTATGATTTGTAACTAAAGAAGAACGACTCAGTTTGGATTGAAATAATTTGAAATGATGTTTGTTAGTAAGTATAAATATTGCTACCAAAGGAAAGCAACTGAATTGAGAGCCCATATGGGTTCTCGATGTAACAGGTAAGAAATTCAGTTTCACATTGAGTAACAGGGAGATTATGTCCCCAAATCGGGACGTTAAGTAAAGCAATAAACCTTTTACAAATTAGGTCAGGATGATAACTTTGAATACACAGCACGGCGAATTACAAAAAATAATATGTGTCGCTACAATTAGCGCCCATTCAGTCAAATCTGAGCAACCTACGAGTTTTCATTTTACCATGTGGAAAGATATTTGCGGAAAGATATTCCCGCATCCCGAACAGGTCAGTAAGTGTGAGTAAGTAGTACTGAAATTATCTAACCACTTCACCTAAGTTTCACCATGGCTAGATACCTAAATGATCCAAATCGAGTCTCTCGTCTTTGTGAAATCTCCACATCAGCACAGATCGTCTTCAGACAAACACCAGTCTTCCTCATAAGTCGTAACAAAGAGAGGAGATCCACCAGGGTGCCTATTCTGTAGCTTCCCGTCATTGTGCCGACCGTTTCGGTACTCAAGAGCACCAAACGGTCTAGAACTCGAATTAGAGTCCCCGCATTATTCAGTATGCATTTCGGTAGCGATACCGTTCGAGTCTAGAGAACCAAGGCGCTGTTGTCCGATCGTGTCGCGCAAGCCAATCAAAAGCAAGCGACCGCAGATCCGCGCATGCGCACTGCAGCGCGCACAGTGCCACGAACACAAAGCGGCTAGCAGGCGACACAGGCGCGCTATTCTTCCAAGTACCGAAAATTGCGATTACGTTGCCATAACGCATGACGCCGCATTCCATCGGGCTGATGTGCCCGCCATCATCACCCTTGCCTCCTCTTTAACAGTATCAGGCGCAATATATCCATTTCCATGTCTCTCAGCTGAAATGTATAAAATTTTTTACAGTTTCTGTGACCGCATGTTTCCACGTATGCATAATAACAATAGCGTATTTGACTGTATTTCACAAAAATGTTCAAATGTTTGTGAAATCTTATGGGACTTAACTGCTAAGGTCATCAGTCCCTAAGCTTACACACTACTTAACCCAAATTATCCTAAGGACAAACACACACACCCATGCCCGAGGGAGGACTCGAACCTCCGCTGGGAGTAGCTGCACAGTCCATGACTGCAGCGCCTTAGACTGCTCGGCTAATGTACACTCCTGGAAATTGAAATAAGAACACCGTGAATTCATTGTCCCAGTAAGGGGAAACTTTATTGACACATTCCTGGGGTCAGATACATCACATGATCACACTGACAGAACCACAGGCACATAGACACAGGCAACAGAGCATGCACAATGTCAGCACTAGTACAGCGTGTATCCACCTTTCGCAGCAATGCAGGCTGCTATTCTCCCATGGAGACGATCGTAGAGATGCTGGATGTAGTCCTGTGGAACGGCTTGCCATGCCGTTTCCACCTGGCGCCTCAGTTGGACCAGCGTTCGTGCCGGACGTGCAGACCGCGTGAGACGACGCTTCATCCAGTCCCAAACATGCTCAATGGGGGACAGATCCGGAGATCTTGCTGGCCAGGGTAGTTGACTTACACCTTCTAGAGCACGTTGGGTGGCACGGGATACATGCGGACGTGCATTGTCCTGTTGGAACAGCAAGTTCCCTTGCCGGTCTAGGAATGGTAGAACGATGGGTTCGATGACGGTTTGGATGTACCGTGCACTATTCAGTGTCCCCTCGACGATCACCAGTGGTGTACGGCCAGTGTAGGAGATCGCTCCCCACACCATGATGCCGGGTATTGGCCCTGTGTGCCTCGGTCGTTTGCAGTCCTGATTGTGGCGCTCACCTGCACGGCGCCAAACACGCATACGACCATCATTGGCACCAAGGCAGAAGCGACTCTCATCGCTGAAGACGACACGTCTCCATTCGTCCCTCCATTCACGCCTGTCGCGACACCACTGGAGGCGGGCTGCACGATGTTGGGGCGTGAGCGGAAGACGGCCTAACGGTGTGCGGGACCGTAGCCCAGCTTCATGGAGACGGTTGCGAATGGTCCTCGCCGATACCCCAGGAGCAACAGTGTCCCTAATTTGCTGGGAAGTGGCGGTGCGGTCCCCTACGGCACTGCGTAGGATCCTACAGTCTTGGCGTGCATCCGTGCGTCGCTGCGGTCCGGTCCCAGGTCGACGGGCACGTGCACCTTCCGCCGACCACTGGCGACAACATCGATGTACTGTGGAGACCTCACGCCCCACGTGTTGAGCAATTCGGCGGTACGTCCACCCGGCCTCCCGCATGCCCACTATACGCCCTCGCTCAAAGTCCGTCAACTGCACATACGGTTCACGTCCACGCTGTCGCGGCATGCTACCAGTGTTAAAGACTGCGATGGAGCTCCGTATGCCAAGGCAAACTGGCTGACACTGACGGCGGCGGTGCACAAATGCTGCGCAGCTAGCGCCATTCGACGGCTAACACCGCGGTTCCTGGTGTGTCCGCTGTGCCGTGCGTGTGATCATTGCTTGTACAGCCCTCTCGCAGTGTCCGGAGCAAGTATGGTGGGTCTGACACACCGGTGTCAATGTGTTCTTTTTTCCATTTCCAGGAGTGTATTTTACAGATTGTACATGCCACATTATGTCATCTTATTCCCATTCACACTGACACCGCGTTTAGGATTTTACGTTTCGGAAAATGAGTTAGGAATAGTGTGTAGTACCACATTGTACTAATACATCTATAAAAACACTCGAAAAATTGATTCTGGGAGTTTCAAGGAATAAGAAGATAAACAGAATGTTGTTATAACTAGCTCCTAGAGATCCAAACGATTTAAGTAGCACACTTCTCTATATGATACGTCAACGATTTGGGTCTTAAAAACAAAATTGAAAAAAGAAAACGCATTTTCGAGAGCTCCTGCAGTTGGTCGAAGTTATAACATGCACCTCATGAATGAAAATGTTTCGTACATGATGCTACGGGCTAAAAAAAAACGGCAGAGATTTTTCATCTCTGTCTACTGTGGTTGATGATCCGATCGCAGATAAATACTCGTGACAAGCAAGATTGTAAAGATGACCGCAGCTAGTTACATTTCCAGTAATTTAAGTTGTGCTCTTAGAATCCTGTCTAACCGCATACTCGGAAATCGCTTATTCGGAAAAAAATAGTGAATTATTTCTGACAAGAAAAAATATAAAGGTCACTGTCGGTTGTTTCACTCACAGCAATTTCATCTCCAACAATTTCATATTTCGTATTTTAAACACACAGAAATCACGAAATCATTACTGAGGTAGTGTGCTCTTACATGTAAGTAACAACGAATATTGCAGAAAAATCTTAACTTACACGAATATCAATGTCTCAGAACTTGTTGCATACATGAAGAGGAAAAGAAATTGCATCCATCCATCCGCATTCCCGCGCGCTAACCACTTGGTCACGCCGACAACAGACACATATTGCTCAATTATTGTCGTATTGTGTGGAGGGACGTAGGCTGACTTCGTTGCCAAACGGTGCTGCGTAAGTCATAAATGCGTGATAGTTTGGAAGGTTTCCAATATCAGGCTTCACATAATTGCTTTCCTTCGTTACTTGAAAGTTGTAAACGCGTTTCGGTAATTACTAACGAAACCGTTTGTGGGAAAAAGCACACAAAGGCACTAGTAACGTTTGTTCACACTCATGTAACATACGTAAGCAGAGACGATGTCTTGATATTTAATGATCCTCAAACTCTTATTTGCATAAAGATAACATGTATTTTGAGAGAATATTGACCGAAAACATTTTTTTATGTAATCATTCACAGTAACAACCTAATCTAACCATATTTCTAACAACGGAAAAATTGAGACGTTACTTTATTTTATTTTCGCTACCACTTTCAGCAATTCATTATGCCATCTTCAGGCTCAATACACATCTCGAAAAAATAACCGATATGGGCATATTGGAGTCTTACGTTTCTGGATGTCGTGAATACGTAGCTGAAGTGCTTCCTTCGAAGACTAGAATTGTGTACCATATTTCAAACAAAGACGGACTCGTGGCTTCTGAAATGCCGATTTCCCATTGGTTGAAAGACACAACAGACTCCCTACAAATGCGAGAGCGTTTCAGTGAACATGCAAAGTGGTGACAGAAACAGGTTATATGGATTAATCCAAGTTGCTGTAGCAGACACTCGTAGAACTTTGCAAAGATAACTTGTGTTCTACTAAAAGCAAAATATAATTACAAATTTCCTAATGAACAGTAAAACAGACATTCAGCTTTCTTTTCTGCGCTAGTAAGTGGTCTCATAGGTCAAGAGGTATGCAAGGCTACCTGAATGGGGCGAAACTGAAATGTTTGCACGTATCTTTGGGCGCGTTGTTCTTCCCCAATCATAGAATTGCTTTGTGTGTTCCTAGGTCCTGGAAACCGTGTAGAAAAATTTTAATGTCTTCCCTCGCCTCTCAAATAAAAACTGAGGTCGTGTAAGTTTTTATGTAGCTTCGTTTATTTACTGGTAGTATAATGTATTGCATAATCCGCGACAATGTTGCGCAATGAGTAAATTTATACAGCACTTTTCACATATATCCTTACTCAAGGACATCCTTATCAGAAGTTAAGTTTGCATAAGAAACGGCCAAAGTCTTTTACAATCTCCCAGTACCAAAATTTCAACTACAGTGTGATTTTCTTAAATCAGCGTTTATTAGGTAACAATATTTGTGTTAAAATTAGGACATTTGTTAATGACTATTACTTATTTCAAAACAGCAAAGTTGACGAAATGTGGAAGGTTTTTCGGATTCTTCGTTACTTAAACTTCCTACTGAGATATAAATTTCAACAAAGGTAAATAACTTTTATAATATGAAATTTCGTAAATTAAGTATTTCATCAATTTCATTGTTGCTTCCATTTTGTGAGAATTGAACGTTATTTATGAGTTGTGGTTATTTATTAGAACTTTTTTATTACTTATTTTCAGTTATGGTAGGCATTTTGGCTTGTCCAGAGAGTGTAACTATTTTGTCTTGCCACTGAACATCGCTAATCGGAAGAAATTAATTCGCCTGTTATGCTATTAATTCGTGTCCGCATCCCAGGTGGGGTACAGTAGATCGTTATTCCAATAACTAATGTCATCTGTTAACCCATAGCGTAAAATTATCACCTGGACTGTCCGATATCGAACCTCTTCATTTTTGGTACTCGATAGTATTACGACAGGCAACTTTGAAATTTGTCGCCCGGCTCAAATTCGTTTTTGTTATTCGGTAGTGGTTTAACGAATGGATCTTCTTTTACAAGTGTTACTAACATTTATAAGGGTGTTTCATGCGCCTGTGTCATTTCCGCACCAAATCCACTTCAAAATCCAACACTTATACTTTCATCTCTTCTTGCTAGATTCTTTGTTCAGTTCCAACTCCATAACGTGAATGGTGTTGTCTTCCGTGTACCTACCATACCATCTTCGCCCGAAAGATCTCAGTTGACCCACACTGAAAATGGTGCCACTATAATTTTGACAGGAGCGCGTGGAAACAGCAGCACATGATGCCACTGCCGTGTCAGCAGTCGTGCCACTTACCTTGGCGCCACTTCAGTTGCATGTGTGAACCCGACTTCAATGGAAGGGGCAGCACGAGAGGTCTCCACTTGCTCTACCCAGTTTTGTCACAGGAAACACCTGAAAGTTGTTCTACAAGATTACACCGATCCTTCGAATTATTTGTGACCGGGCAGGTATTGTTTACACAAGCCATCCTACCCTACTGTGCACTGTTAGACAGAAGCTGTTTCTTAGCTTTCCCGTCCGGCACATACAGCGTTCTTCTCATGAAGGATCGACGCTCTTAAGACGTGAGCTGCTCGCTCTTCCGTTTAAGGGGCTCCGGAAAGGCTCAAAATCATGAAAAGTTCAATTTTTACTTTTTTGCGTTTTCTGAATCTGCAGACTATTACCTTTTAATAGATATATAATTTATTCAATTCCGAAGACTACAAACTATTTTTAAATTTTTTTTGAAATGTGTTCTACATGGGCGTGACCCACTGTGGCGCTGTTAAACTGCTGTCAAATGGTGTTATCATTAACGTCCGTGTTCATCAGGTACATTTTAGTGATGTGAGATAAAGTATGGGTTGTGGCTAACCTGTGATGGTTCAATATATATCGCTGGTGTGATTGTCGATTGTTTCATGTTTATTTACTTTGTCGTTATCTCGAAAATATTCGTAATTAATTCTGTTTCTTGAGTCTCTGTTTTGTTGAAGTATAATAATGAGTAAAAGTAAAGTTATTAGAAATCCTCTGAAGGCTTTTAAGAAAAGGAGCAATGTTGGAAAGCCAAAGGTATGTGTTATTACTGTAAACAATAAAGACGATAATCAAGTGAGTGAACCTAACCTCTCAAGTACACCTGCCCATAGCAGTCAAAGTGGGAAAGATTATACTTCACAGAAGAAGCTTGGTTCAATGAGTGAAAACTATGAATGTTTTATGGGCGAATCGGATGTGAATGAAATTTTTGATATGTCGGTTCTCAAAGGAATTTTTTCAAACTGTGTAAGATGTATTCATTGTAGTGAAGTTGGTCTGGAACTCTCCATAATAAAGCGCGTAGGACTTGCTAGTGAAATACAACTGAAATGTGATAAGTGTTCATACATGACCACCTTTTGGAACAGTGTTGCAGTAACTGCAACTGAAGAAAATGGTAGCAAAATCTACGAACACAACATTAGATTTGTTTATTCCTTGCGTTCAGTTGGTAAGGGTGCTACTGCAGGTGCAATTTTCTGTGGCATCATGAATCTTCCAAATCCCCCAACCAAGTTTACGACCTATAATAAATTAATAGGGTCTAAAGTAGAAGATGTCTGTATAGAATCTATGAAGAACGCTGTGGAAGAGGCAGTAATGGAAAATAATGGTAACAGAGATTTGACTGCAGCGTTCGATGGTACCTGGCGTAAACGGGGACACACATCTCTTCATGGTGTAGTTTCTGCCACCAGTATGTATACAGGGAAAGTTTTAGATGTATCAGTAATATCAAAGTATTGTAGATGTCCACAAAAATATAAAGGTACACATGAAAATAATTGCAAAGCTAACTATAGTGGCAGTAGTGGAGGAATGGAAGTGGCTGGTGTTGCCAGTATATTCCAGCGTTCTGAGGCGTGTGATAAAGTGCGATATGTTAATTACCTTGGTGACGGTGATTCTAAAAGTTTCAAACATGTTGAAGGACTGAAGCCCTATGGTGGTGATGTTGTAGTGCAGAAATTTGAGTGTATTGGACACGTACAGAAGCGAATGGGAACAAGACTTCGGCGACTGAAAGCTTCGTACAAAAAACAAATACTCAGTAATGGTAAAGGGTTGGATGGGAAGGGAAGGTTAACTGACAGTGTAATTGACAAAATACAGAACTATTATGGAATGGCTATTACGCAAAATACACAAAGTGTCGACGAAATGAAGAAGGCTGTTTGGGCTCTTTTTTTTCATCCTTCTTCAACCGATGAAAATCCCCAACATAGCTTGTGTCCCAAAGAAGAAGACAGTTGGTGTAAATATAACAAATGATTGCTAACTGGTGAAGTGTACACTCATAAGCATAGTCTGCCTCATGCAATAATGGAGGTGATAAAACCTATTTTCAGAGACTTAGCAGCACCTGAACTGTTGAAAAAGTGTATTCACGGAAAAACTCAAAACCCCAATGAAAGTATAAATAGTGTTATATGGTCGAGAATCCCCAAGACTGTATTTGTTGGAATAAAAACACTTCACTTTGGTGTGTATGATGCTGTTGCGACTTTCAATGATGGCAACATTGTGAGGTGCAAGGTATTTAGAAATATGGGAATGAAGATAGGTTCTAACATGGTACGAGCGATGCTTGCTTTAGACAAGGAACGCCTTCGGGCTGCAGACAGGGCTGTAAAGAGTCTAGAAATACAAGCAAGAGTAAACAGGAGGAGGAACAAGAGGAAGCTGGAGGAGGAGTTTGCAGAGGATGAAGATAATCCATCCTATGGATCTGGAATGCACTAAAAAGTTAATCCAATCTTTGTCGCTCGATTCCCAAAACTTTTATTTTCTCATACTAATTAGATGTTTTCTAAGGATCTTCCAAACATATTTGTTTCAAACTTTCAGTAAATGTTACACAGTACCTTCTGCATAATTTAACACAGCCTTTTTCCAAAAAACTGTATATTTTTGATTATATAAATAAAAAATTGCAAAAAAATGTTGTGAATTTTCATTACAATTGAAAAAAAATCATCTTTAATAACTGAACTAAAATTTTGTAAAATCCCTGTATTAAGTTGTAGCCCATATTCCAATAAATAATCTGTAAAAAGTTCAACTTCCTACCTCAAATACTTTGTGAGGAAAGATGTAATTTATAAGCGTTATTTTAACATTGCAAGTATAGGGCGTTCCGGAGCCCCTTAAAAACCAAAGCGGTGTCGGAAAATCATTTGGCGCAGCACCACGCCAGCGTTTCTTGATGAAACTATAGTCTCAAGGAACGTTAAAGGATACATACTGCTGGACTAAGGATTTGTTGCAGTGGATCACCCAGGATAAAGGCCGCGGTGGCCGAGCGGTTCTAGGCGCTTCAGTCTGGAACCGCGCGACCGCTACGGTCGCAGGTTCGAATCCTGCTTCGGGCATGGACGTGTGTGATGTCCTTAGGTTTGTTAGGTTTAAGTAGTACTAAGTTCTAGGGGACTGATGACCTCAGAAGTTAAGTCTCATAGTGCTCAGAGCCAACCACAATACCAGTGACACTTTCCTCCAGGAAGAAGAAAGGACTGTACACCTTAAATTTGCTTGAGGGCTGTCACGAATGTGTTCCAGGGTTGCATGCGGATTTTCTCCACCACATAATCTGCAGTTGTGAGTGTTCAATATGTCACTGATATGAAATGTTGACTCATCGCTGAAGATTGCTGTGTTCAGAGGCCGGCCGGCCGCGTTGGTCTCGCGGTTCTAGGCGCGCAGTCCGGAACCGTGCGACTGCTACGGTCGCAGGTTCGTATCCTGCCCCGGGCATGGATGTGTGTGATGTCCTTAGGTTAGTTACGTATAAGTAGTTCTAAGTTCTAGGGGACTGATGACCTCAGATGTTAAGTCTCATAGTGCTCAGAGCCATTTGAACCATTTGATTTACTGTGTGCGCAAATGTCTTGTTGTCCTCTATCCGATGCAACATTGTAGCGCAGAATTCCTGACGAGTAATCTCGTCTGCATCATTAATGTGCTGGGCCATGGTGAATCTGTGTGGTTTCAAGTGTAAATGTCTATGCGGTACTCGTCAAACAGTCTTTTGAGGAATGCTATTCTCGCGAGACGCACGCCGCCTTGTTTTTTGTGTACTTTGGGCAAAGGTCTCCCTAATCTCTTCGACATAATCATAAACATGCGGGCGAACTGGTCATTTATCATGTCGCAGTCAACAACCCGTCTGAACAAAGTTCTTCCCAAGAGTAAATTTTAAGCATGTTTGGAGGTTCTTTAGTGTAATCGGTGCGAAACATACGCCGAATAGTTTTTGCGGACTTCGTTTCATGAAACGAAAACACAGAGCGAGCACGCTTCGCACCAGTGATAGTAGCCATTTTGACTGTGCATTACATTGGCGCTCCTTGTGAAGTAATGGGATGCCGATGCAGTACCCGAATAAAACTTGAGCTTGTTTGCTACAAAATGACACATCTACTGATTCTGTAAATTATCTCAATAAATTTCTTTACCGTTCCAAAGTTGTAAAGTACTTTTTGGCTCCCCTGTATGTAACTCTTCGTTCTCAAGCGAGTGTGAATAATTCATGCAAATTGTAGTACACGAGAGTATTTGCAACAGAGATCATTAGAAGTGAACATGGCTTGATTTCAGATTCCACCCAAAATATATATATCAATACAATTTGAGCCAGTACGACCACATGGCTTCATCGTAGACAGAAAATGGTCCTTTCCTGTATGCTGAGCACACATTACACGAACCCCTCGCAATATTTAAAAATTACCAAAGGCGCAGAAAGGTGACAGAGAGAAGTAAGGTTGATATAAAGCCAGGTTTATCAACAGAACTGCCGGTAATCGAAGGTTGATATAAAGGCAGGTTTATCAACAGAACTGCCGGTAATCGCATCTTAACAATGCTGGCATCAACTGAAGCCTGGAACACAGTATAAGAACCCCACGGTGCAGTAGATACTGCCAAACAGTATCACGTACAGTCGGCACATTTAGATGCTCACCAAACAAGTCAATATGGCTCAGACTGTCCATTCTGCCTGTAGTTTCTGTAGATATGACACAACAGACACAACACGAAGCCCGTATTCCTCCAGATTCGAGCGCCCTATTCCTCAGATATGTAATTGACGATTATCAGTGTAGACTTTAACTCAGAGTCCGCCGGCCGTGGTGGCCGAGCGGTTCTAGGCGCTACAGTCTGGAACCGCGCGACCGCTACGGTCGCAGGTTCGAATCCTGCCTCGGGCATGGATGTGTGTGATGACCTTAGGTTAGTTCGGTTTAAGTAGTTCTAAGTTCTAGGGGACTGATGACCATAGATGTTAAGTCCCATAGTGCTCAGAGCCATCTGAATCCATCTGCAAAAAGTCTTTACAAACTGTTATCCAAATTAAACTCGTATGCTAACCTTTGGCGAAACAGAACCTAATTTAAACTGAATTGGAACTAATTTGGATACTACTTGTCATTTTATGAAATGCGCAGCTGACGTAAAACAATTATCTGGCCCTAATCGAAATTTGCACCTCGCCTCTTGACATCGTTCCATCTTTCTCGAAAGCACGATAACCAACAGCAAGCAGGCAGCGGTTAAGCTACATTTCTAATTTTAATTAAAATTTCAAAACAATATTCAAACTGTTGAAAGGCAGAAATGTTATAATGCGTAATGACAAACCTCCTTTAAGCAGTGGGATGGGGAAGGTAACTATTCCTATGAAGTGATATTTCAACATAACTATTTTAGAATGAAGTATGTATTCAAAAAGACAGAGTAAAATTTCGCGTGATCTTCATATATAACATCTGTCTGAACAGTACAATGCTTAAAAAAGTAAAGAATGGCTTAAAAACGATACGAAGTTAACAGAGAATTTCTATAAAAGCCAAACAGCTTAATCAGTAGATATGTTAATGCGTGGATCAGGAAAGTGGAGTGGTCTTTGTGTCAGCTCTGAGCAAATGAACAAAGTGGCTGAGAGTAATCATTCCAAAAAAGTAGCTGCACAGTGCTGCAGTCTTACCTCAAACAACTTCTCTTAAAAAAAAAAATAATAATTACATGTAGGAAAGACAGAAACGCCCGGGGCAAGTAGCGCACTGCGAACCATTTACAACATGAAGACTGCCCCAGCTAATTTATAGCTTTGTAGGGAGCCTATACAAATATAGACCTGGACAAGATGTCAATTGGATACGGCAAATATAACGGGACCACAAAAAACAGAGATTAGCTGGATACTGCATCCTGATTGGGGGGAAGAAAACAGACAGTCATCACTTGTTGGACATTGACGTATTATCTGACAGAAGAACGTTTTGAAGAATTCGCACCATGACTGGAAATTTCACCTTCTTTGCGTCAAAAATTTAGTTTTGTGGAGGAATTGACATTCACCAAAAAGTCACAATTCCCCATAAAGATTTTAGGTTACCAGAAGATTTTAGTTGACTAGTAAATTTTAGTTTCATCAGCGGATCTCAAATTCAAAGGATTGTCAAGAAGATACTAGACATGAAAGAAACACCAACATTAACGAATATTGTTTTTACCATAAGAATCACGAATGCAAGACTGATTACTTTTGCAAAAGACATTTATTTCACAGGAAACTGTAATCTCAGCAATTTTTTTCATTAAAAATAGGAAATAGATAGAACGTCAATCTTAAGGGCACTGCCTGTAAAAGACGGCGATGTTCCGGGCCTGATACACAGTTTTAACATTCCATGAGGTTTTTCTGTTTAGTTTTCCCATATGCCTTGAGGTTGTAGCACTACTGGCTCTGAGAGGCATGACATTCACTCGTAAAACACAGGAATAGAGAAGGATAATATTAGCTCAAGTATGACGTAAGGGGTGGAGTGAGGTACAGACATTGGTTTATTTAGATACATTCCTTTACATAGTACAGCAGAACATCTGGCGTTGCCTGGGTATGTATTACAGTCTTCTATTAGTCCATGTCCTCCTACCATTCCCCCTGTATGTTTCGTCCTTTACCTCCTCTCTGTCCATCACCTGTACACCCTCTCTCTGTCTACCTCCTCCACCCCTGTTCTTTGTCCATCTCCCCCTTCCCCTCTCACTGCCCATCTCTTCCCACCCCTCCCTTTTCCATCTGCTCCTATTCCCTCTGACCATCTACTCCTTCCCCCTCTATCTTCTCCTCTCCCCTCCAATTCCATCCCTTCCTCCCCATGTCTTTAGCTGCTTCCTCCTCCCCCTCTCTGTATCCCTCTGTTCCTCACCCCCTCCCTGTACATCTCCTCCCCTTTCTTTCCTCCATTCATCTCCTCCCCTACCCTGTCTCTGTACATCTCCTTCCATTGACCTGTCCATTTCCTTCTCCCTCCTTGTTCAACTTCTCCTCTCCCCGTCTCCATCCACAATGTCCTCTATCCTTTCTCTGTCCTTACCCATCACTCGCATAGGAGGCTGGTGATTTTAACCCCCAGAGTGTTCCTTTCCACCTCGTATGTAATATGTGTACCAAATTTTGTTTGAATCGTTTATGAGCTTTTTACCCATGGCTTTGCTCAAGTACACTCCTGTCAAATATGTTTCACAAGTGTTTGTACGCAAATTTCACATGTGTCTCTAGCGAGTTTCATTCTGCAATTTTATTTTAATGCAGCTCATGTTTGAAAGGTCGCATCTCCTCATATATGTGTCGTAGAACGACGTAATTTTGCAGACACATCCAGCGGCATCTGTGGCTACTGTCTGTGAAATATGCTGTGAATTGCATTAGTACAAAACAAGTAACATGAATCATGTCGTGAATGATGGGGCAGTTTTTCACACATCTCAGCATTTGACGTCGTGTCTCCTGATCTATGTGTCTTACAATGATATCTTTCTTTGGTACGTTCACATCTGGATACTGTCTGAGAAACGTGCTGCCAATTGAGTTAATAAATTAACACCTGATGTATGATGTGGCTTTTTTTCACTACTGTAAGTATTTGACGTCATATTTTCTGAACTATGTGTCATACAATGACCCAATGTAACTGGTAAATTACCGGTATATGTGAATACTTTATGTTAAATGTATCGCAAATACACTTAGTAGTAAAGAAGGAAAAAATTAGAACATAATGCTTCATGTGGAGGTTTTACTGCATAGACAGTGATGAAGTA
Source organism: Schistocerca nitens (assembly GCF_023898315.1). NCBI lineage: Eukaryota > Metazoa > Arthropoda > Insecta > Orthoptera > Acrididae > Schistocerca > Schistocerca nitens. The sequence continues at coordinate 14,033,199 of NC_064620.1, forward strand.
CTGTCCATTTTGGTACACAGATTACTTACCCTGTTCGAGTTAGGGTGATAAGGCGTAGACAGAAGGGAGTGGAAGCAAACATTTTCCTTTCATCATTTTGGGAGGGGGGGGGAGTTGTTTTGAGCGAGAAAAAGTTTCGCAAATATTTGAAATTAAGTGAAATGTTTGTTGCAAGTCATTAACTGTTCTCATTCTCAAATACTGCGTGACCAAACCAAGGGTTGTATGAACGCATGGTGTCTCTTCTTTCTGAGATGTCCGAAAAACAGACACCACACATTTCTATAACTGATTCGTCTCGATGAGGAACGAATCAACAATCGTAGTTCCGGATTCACACTAACGTTCCGCTCCCAGCGGGACTCTAAAATTAACGAGCATGGAGGACATAGACGGGGACAGCAGACAGATGGCGCTAGGTGGGTATGTCAGTCGGCTGGGAAGCGTGCCGAGATAAACTGAGCATTTGTGGTAAACACTGAGTCGTGGGGGCGGAGCCGTTATATCAACAACCTGATGAGCAGGAGATCCCGGGTTCAAGTTCCGGTCCGGCTCACCACCTAGTTTGTCGCTGTTGACTGGGCACAAAGTACCGACGCAGCTGATATCATTAGTTTCTTCCCTTTCCTTTCTCCCTCCTCCACCTTCAATTTACATCAAGTAAGCGTATCCGCGCATCATACGCTATACTGCTCGAACAGTCCACGGGTATACTGCCGGTTCACAGTGTCCAACGGGCATAATATTTCGGCGATCAGACATGTCGCCATCGTCAGGTGCGCTGACGAACTGAGCTCCTGAGGGCGGGCGGCCGATTTAAAATACCCTCTCCCCCCCCCCCCCCCCCCCCGCGGGCCGCTCTCTTCGCCGTCCGCGCCCTCGCGCCGGCTGTCGCGAAGACGTGGGCGTCGGAATCTGTCGTAGCGTCGATGTGCTTGCTACGTCCGCCCTGGTCACTTGTTCGTACTTGTTTCTGAGAGTCTTCTTAATTACATTCAATGCCGGGTCCCAAGCCTTGCTGAGATTGTAGCAGCGATCTCGGTTCATAAGATACCCGTGGACTGTTCGAGCAACAAATACTCATGGAGAAACTGAAGAATCACATACGCAATACTGTTTATTCACCCTCTTCCACACCCCTTTGATAGGTACGTTGAACGCTTAAAAAAATTTTTTTTTCATACCGTTACTGACTTGTGTACCAAGTTTGGTTTAAATCGGTCCAGTGGTTTCGGAGGAGACGTGGAATACACGTACATACACACACATAGGCCATACATCCGTTTTTACAAAACAGTATTTATTGATTCATATTTTATTAACAATTATCCCAGCGATCCTCAATAGCATGCTGTTAAATATAATATTTAGGTTCTTTTCATTACCCTTTTGCTTTTAACAACTTGGTGTTTTGGAATCCAGACGAAGCACTTTGGGGCGCCAACAATAAACAGTGCGCATTGTTTCGGGCCGACTATAGTAGGCGAGTGCTAGGCGGAGTCGAGTTGGTGCGTGGGTAACAGTAGTTGCACGGTTCAGGTAGGCAAGGCCGCACGTACAGCATCTCATTTGCAAACCGATTATATAAATATTAATGTACCGTGACTCTGCGCACAATGCAGACCAGAATGTGTATGTAGGAAGTAATTTTCGTCAAGAGCTTTATGTAAAGTTTTATGCACAACTATTAACATCGTTAAGTGTGTGAACTGTATTACGTGTCACATTGTACTTGAAGTATCATTATATCGCTCGTGAGCTGTTCACAGGTTCGTCCACTGCTTCATTTCATTTGTCAAAAGACGCGAGGTGCGTGATTAATTAGGAATGTACATATGTACTCTCGCGCGTGTTATGTTCAGAGTAAAAATCTGGAAAGACGCGTGTGATCTGTAGTAATAACACAAAGGAGGGAAAAGCAAGACAGAGGTTAACCAGTCGTCAAACAGCGTCCACACCAATCATTGTCTCCGCCGTAATGTCTGAGTGTATGTTATGACTTTTTATGCTTTCCCGACGGATCTGTCGCAGATACACTTTTCGAGTATGCCGGCAGATCCTATTGAGTAAATCGCACAATATTTCATCGATGCAACTATTCGATATCTTCAGGCGGTTCTAGTTGCTGCTGTCACTACTGCAAGACGCAGCTGATGATAACCACGCGGCGGCGTCGAAATTTGTCAGGCCGGGAGCAGGCAATACCGCGTGTGCTGGATGACGATCGCACCTGGAGGAAAGCGACGCTCCTGTTGTCCCCTCCTGGGAGCCGCAGAAAGGCCATCGGCGCGCGCGCTGTGGGCAATGACCGTGCTGCCGGACGCTCCTGTGGTTAAAAGCTGGATTAAATGTCGGCAGTGCGTTGCGTTGCGCGATGAATCGAAAGTTCTTGTTTTCCCTGTTTTTATTTAATTTCAGCCAGTGCAGCATTCGAGGCGAAACTTAGTTGAAAGCCTGCATCCCTGTTGATAAGATTGTCCGCCGTACGGATTTGTGAATGTGTGAAATCTTATGGGACTTAACTGCTAAGGTCATCAGTCCCTAATCTTACGCACTACATAACCTAAATTATCCTAAGGACAAACACACACACCCATGCCCAAGGGAGGACTCGAACCTCCGCCGGGCCAGCCGCAGAGTCCACGACTGCAGCGCCTCAGACCACTCGGCTCTGCCCGAGCCGTACGGATTTGTATGGCCTCCAGAACAAAGATGATGCTGGGGATCAGATTTCAGTCTTTATGTAAAACATACGATGCCGCGTGTGTAAGCAACGCTCCGCTACTCCTATCAAGTTGCCCCAGGCGTGTATCACTGGTGTTCGACGCAACGTTCCTGCACGGTTCGGCATATCTGCCCAATATAAGATTTTCCACAATGGCAGTGGATCTTATATATGACATGTTTGCTAAGACCAACATCGTCTTTGACCGAGCAGAGTAAATTCGTCAATTGTTCTTGTGGCCGCAAAAAAAAAAAAAAAAAAAAAAAAAAAAAACACTTGATGTCGTGCCTTTCGAGGATTATTTCTATCCTTGAAGACACGATGCCAAAACAGGACAAGAACACTGTTGTAGTGGGTGCCTCCGCATCTTCGTCTACACCACTGCAACGAATTTGCTTGCAACGGATTGCATGGGGTATCTGTCTATCGAAATAGCCATTCTGTTGGAATACCGTTCTTAGGACTTGCAAGGAGACTGTCGGCATCTGAGACCACATGTGCTCTATGTTCCAAAGACCGTAACACGGCCGGCCGAAGTGGCCGTGCGGTTAAAGGCGCTGCAGTCTGGAACCGCAAGACCGCTACGGTCGCAGGTTCGAATCCTGCCTCGGGCATGGATGTTTGTGATGTCCTTAGGTTAGTTAGGTTTAACTAGTTCTAAGTTCTAGGGGACTAATGACCTCAGCAGTTGAGTCCCATAGTGCTCAGAGCCAGCCGTAACACGCTACTGCATTGCGCAGGGTGATGACAACATGTGGCCTGCAAATACAGCTCCGTATGAGTTGATTTGCAATAGACGCTACGTACCAGCGTACAATCGAGTTTTCTTCTGACTATGACTTCCATGAATGGTAAAATACCATCCTTTTCCACTTCCACTGTGAGCTGTATATCGGGATGGAGCGAGTTCAGATGCAGGAGAAACACAGTTAATGTCTCTATTCCATAGGGCCACACCACAAATGTATCGTCTACATATCTAATCCACACCTACATCTGCATCTACATCATACTCCGCAAGCTACCCAACTGTGTGGCGGAGGTACTTCTGGTACCACTAAATGATCCCAGCTTCCCTGTTCCACTCGTGTATGGCGTGTGGAAAGAATGATTGAGGATGAACCTCTGTATTGGCTGTAATTTCTCCAATTTTCTCTTCGTGGTTATTTCCCGAGATGTGGGAATACGTAATACGTTGTCCAACTCTCTGCGGAAGTGCTCTCCCGAACTTTCAATAGTAATCCTCTCGGTGACCCACAATTGCTTTCTTGCAGCGTGTGCTACTGCAGTTTGTAGACCATCTGTGCAACGCTCTCGCGGCGACTGAATGAACTCCTGACGAAACGCGCCGCTCTTCATTACTTGTTCACTGCCCCTTCTGACACTCTTACCTTGTAACGCTCTCCGATTGATAAAGAAATAGTAAAAAATTTGTCGAATAAGTGGAGAGTTTACATTTCCTCAAGATTCCTCCCATGAATCTCCAGTAACACCTTTCCATTTAGAAAATGTTTCACTCAATCTTACTATGGGGCTAGTTTCACTCACTTTTGTCAGTACACGAGAGTCTACATCGCCCTTCTCCAAAATATCAAAAACAGAGAAGAAAAATTGTTTTCTAGCGTATGATTGTAAACCTATTTTTGACACAATTGGTATCCATTTCGTATGAAGCCACAAGAACATTTCGACATGTGTCACAATATCCTCCGTCAGGTCATTTTTTTCCGCAATATAAATTGCCTTTTTGCGGGTAGTGCACAAGGTATAAATATTGTACGCAGCAAAAATAGCGTACAAGGTGCCACTAAACAGCTGGCAAAATCCATAGCTTCCTTCATCTTCGATTCTGAACAAATGTTCCGTTACAAACGACGCAGACAGGGAAAGGGGCACTGTAAATGGAGTCCATCCGATTTAAACTATTTTCTGGGCTTTTGAAGCTTCGGTAGCTTTACCAGGTTTCAGGAAATCACCAATCGAACTCTATTCGACGCTCCAGAGGCTCAGTTTCAAGGAGGTAATGGATAAAAGTTATTTTTAAAACTACAATACAGCATCATATGATCCCAATTTTTTGTGTCATACATCCGACGTTTTGCCACGAAGGGGTCACTTTAATGATTAATTTCATCCACGCATATAGTGTATTAATGAAAACCAGTTTGTAGGTAATATTTTCTTCTTGTTATTAGACTTTTATAACACTGATGCCTGCTATGCGTCTTCCATCGTGGTGTTGTGTGTACGGTCGATGGTTGACGTCACGCGAATCTCCTGTGCTGTTCCTGCTTCCTGTAGTTATTTATAATTTACATTAGTGGTTTCTATAAGTTTCTGGTATTTACTCATTTGTGGAGTATCGAAATTCGTTAGAGCGCTCTATGTACGTCTCCTGAGGCAAGTATTTCAGCTCTGTTAGTGAGTGCGTAGTAAACGTGCTTTCAGGGTAAAGTATTAGTTTTGTTGCCGAATCTGATCTCGCAACTTGTATTTGATTCCACTCCCTGCGCGACTTAATTCTGAGAAAATCATCTGCATTTCAGACCTCGACATCGCCGTTGCCCCTGTAAGGCTATGGGAAACCTGTCGGCTACACGGGCAGAAAATCGACTGTAAACATTAATGTAGTGCTGCTAACAGGGTGAGAGCATAATTTCTGACAAAGTGTGGTGGAACATTGCATTAGCCGCCAGTGGTCTGTGACCGCGGTGTATCCACATTCGGATTATGACAACAAGCACGTCCAATCATTGCAAGACGAGCTAGCCGTGACTTTCCAGCGCAGGCAAGGCGATAGCTCCATCATTGGGCTTTCGGTGGCGTTCCCCAGTATGTGACCATAGGCGGCGCATCAACTCGACAAGTGGGTTGCTATCTTCTGCAAATAACGATTGCTAATAACCAATGCTTATGCAGCAGATTCATTCACTGTCTAGCAGAACTACCAGGACACTGCGGCTACGCCAGACGAGAAGACGACGTGGAGCTGGGTTCGACACCCAGCCAAGGTACTTGCTTCATGCACTAAGTCCGCGCACCGGATTTGGAGCCGGAGCACAGCGGGCCTGTTGATCAGTTCCAGGAGGCAGTGGGTCGCACCCCAGGCACAGCAGCTGCCTTCCGACAATGGATGAGCTTATCTCTTGCCACGTGCCTGGGCTGTCCATCTTGGCCATCCGGGTGCAGTCATTCAGCGAAGACGGGCTGCCTCTGCAATATTCTGGTACTGAAGTCAGTGCTGTAACACATGCTGCGGGCCAGGCGTTGAGTGCAGATATAACCACGGCACGGCGCCAGCAGGTGTTGCAGTCAGCTGCACAGCCGTCAGACTCCGGCTGACCGGCCACTAGACCACTCGTGCAGAGGAGCGCCGTCAACACCTCCACACGACACAGCAAACCCAATGTAGAAGTTGGAAATAAAGTGTCAGTTTTGATAGTGGCTTCTTCCTGGGCCTTGCCGACCTGAGATCCAGTCTCACCCCTCAGCCATCCAGTCCCCTCCACCCCCTCGATCAACTATAAATGTGAAGCGTTAAACTTCAGAAGCAGTGCTGCCAGCCTCGATGGACTATGAGTGGTATGGGTTATCAAAAGTATTGTAACGGTAGTAGTGACGTAGAGGAAGGAACGAAGCAGCCACTGTACGTAAGAGGAAATGTGAAGTATGCTGAAGGGTGTTACTGTCAACATTAAATGTAACAAGTACGTATAGAGAGGCAAAATGTGCAACAGTTGTTGTGGTGAAGGGAAGGAGATTTTAACTTTTACAACACAAAGGGGCTCATCTTTTGGAAGCCAGTAGCGACATAGTGGGTCACAGGCAATGGAGCCTGCCACACTACGTACTGCTTAGTGGAGTGAATAAGGATGTAAGACCGTTGGGGTTGGTGGAAAGAGCGTTGGGTGAAGGCAACTGGGTTTAAACAGTGTGTGGAAGAAGTGGCTCATGTCAGAGAGAACTGCAGCGTGATCCAGAGCTTAGACGTTTTGCATCAACATCATGCCATCATTGACCTTCGCTTATATGTAGTGGGAAGACTTTACAGCTAGGGGAAGCCAAAGTAGATCTGGCATGAGATGCGTCCATATTAGTGATCAGTCTGGTTATACTGCGTACAAATATACTGAGGCTTCACACATTCATGACTCTGTGAAAAGTGGCACCGGGAAACCACTTTGGATGAGTATAAAGCCAGATTTACTGGTGGATATGTTGTGTCATGCATAATAGAACCAGTGGAAGGGGACGATGCTCCTATATGATATTCAGCGAGTTGTTTAGTTAAAAGAAGTATCGTACGGTATAGGAGAATGACAATAGGAAGATAGTGGCCCCGAAGAACTAAAGATGAGAAAGGGTGTGTTGATAATGAGCTTGGACATTCCGTAGGAGGATTGCTGTAAGCCATAAACAGTCACATGAAACCGCAATGGCTGAATTACATAAGAGGCAGTGGAGAGAACACACATCGAGGAGCTGTTGGTGGAATTTGAGTGTTTGTTTTTTTCTTCAGGGTCGATTACCTGTGACGCCCGTTACGCAACACAGAATTCCGGCAGGGAATGAAGCACCGGCCTACCGCAAATACCTAGGTATTTGTAACTGATTCTGAAACAGTTTATTAAACATTAGATGACTGGTGGGGTAGTAGAAGAAAGTAATCGTCCACTGGGACACGAATTGTGATTGTACCAAAAAAATTCTACAATCAGTTGCTATAAATATAGATTTAATTGTGATTACCGCCCTCTAAATAGGAAGACTGTATCAAGTGTATACCACATACTCATCATCACAGAGATCCCTACCAGGCATTAAAGAAGTGTATACCGTCAGCTGTAGGCTGGGCCATTAGTATTATCGTAGGATGCCGTTCGGTGTGAAGAGTGTTCCTATGGTATTTCAGCGACTGTTGTACAGAGTGTTGGAAGGGTTAAAGCCTTGTCAGTTTCTGGTTTGCCTGGATGATATAATCCTGTTCTCAAGTGACATGAAAGAAAACACACAACGTTTGAGAGAAGTATGAAAATGGTTATGCACTGCACGCCTGACCTGGAGTATGGAGAAGGTTCACTTTGCATTGGAGGAAGTAAATTACTAAGGGAATATGATTAGGAAAGATGAGATGAGAGCGGATCCAAGGCTGGCACGGCCAGTGTGAGATTTTCCAGTGACAAGGACGAGTAAGGAACTACATTCATTCCTAGGAGTCTGGAACTAATATTGGGAATTCATAAAGGGATTCGATGACAAAGTGGGACCACTCATACGACTCTTAAGAAAAGATGCGAGATGATTTGTGGAGGGAGAAATGCAGGGGCGTCCGAAGAGCTGAAGACTGTTTTCATGTCGAGTGCAGTGTTGGTGTTCCAAGACGTCCAGAGAGAATTTATATTGTACTGTGATGCATCTAATCATGCTCTCAGGTGTGTTCTGAGTCAGGAAATCAATTATGAGGAGCACCCTATTACATTTGCGTCAAGAAAACTTAATGGGACCTAGCTAAACTATTCGACCACGCAAAGAGAACTGCTTAGTCTCATACACTGAGTGACATATTTTCGATGTTACCTTTCGGGAAGGAAGTTTAAAGCGATGAATGATCATGCTCCTCAAAAACGGTGATTACAGTTAAAGGACTCATCCAGCAGACTAAAGAGAGAGGTATCAAAACTCTGTGACATTGACTACCAAGTAGACATCAAGCGAGGAAAGAAACATGGAAACGCAGATGCATTAAGCAGGAAGGCAGAGATGGTAAAAGTTCCGGTTCAAGGCGTTGCTGAGTGGCAAGAGGAGCATTGGTAAGATGCCATTCAGCAGCGTTTTTAGTAACTTGCACTAAGCAGCCCAGCAACAATTTGAGATCGAGGAATAACGGTGGGAAAAATTTCTGGTCGAAATCAAGGAAATATCTAGTGGCAACCAGCAGCAGTTAAGCATAACCGTAAGAAACATGAAGAACAGAGGACAACAGTAGAATGGGGAGGGGGGGGGAGGGGGGGAGGGGGGGGAGGGGGTAGAACAGAAAGGAAGGAAACTAGATTATTATCTCAAATACGTGCCACACTCATACAGCTATAGTTGGGAGTCACTTCAATCTGCCCTCGATGTGTTGGCGAAAATACATGTTGCCAACTACACTGCTGGCCACCGTAAATGCAACACCAAGAAAGACAAGAGGTAGCACAACAAAATTTATTTTGTAGATAACATGTTGACCAAGTATCAAATGATTACGTTTACAGAAGTCTGTGACATGTGGTTCCTGCCAGAATCAGTAGCCAGAGTAGCCGCCATTGTTGGAGATCACCGCTGCCACACGTCTCGGCATTGAGTCAAAGAGACGTTGGATGTGTTCCTGGGGTACAGCAGCCCAAGCAGCTTCCACACGTTGCCAAAGATCATCTGGTGTGGCAGCTGGGGATGTAATCTGGGTCACTCGTTGAGCAACCATGGACCACATGTTTTCTATCGGCGAAAGATCCGGAGAGCGAGCCGGCCAGGGAAGCAGTTCAATCTGGTTATTGACGAAGAACCTTTGGACAATGCTTGCCACGTGTGGTCGAGCATTATCCTGTTGAAATATGGCTGTGGCCGAGCCCTGAAGGTAAGGAAGGACAACTGGCTCCAGCACCTCGGATATGTAGCGCCGGCTATTTAAAGTACCGGCAATGCGTACTAGAGGCGTGCGAGAGTAATATCCAATACCGCCCCATACCATAATACCCGGTGCAAGACCAGTGTGGCGGTGCATAATGCAGCTGTCCAGCATCCTCTCTCCACGGTGTCTCCACACTCGAATCCGACCATCGTGGTGCTGCAGACAGAAGCGTGCCTCGTCAGTAAAGACGACGTCATTCCATTCTGCCGTCCACATCCGTCTGTCATCACACCATTGGCGACGGAGACGTCTGTGGTTCTGCGTCAATGGTAGACGAAGCAATGGACGTCTTGCGGACAGACCACTCTGCTGTAAACGGCGTCGAATGGTACGCGCAGACACTGGATGATGCGTTACAGACGCAATGTGCTGTGCTATGGTTCGGGATGTCACTGAGCGATCCGTCACTGCCATGCGGACAATTTGCCTATCAGCACGTGCAGTGGTGCACCGAAGTGAATGCGATCAACCACGTCGGTCCGTTGTACCCTCCTGCATCCAACGGTCACATATCCGCATTACAGTTGTTTGGTTTCGTCCAACACGACTAGCGATTTCTCTGTATGATAATCCACAATCTCGGTAAGCCACTATCCTTCCTCTGTCGAACTCGAATACTTGATCAAAAGATGTTCGCTGTTGTCTACGAGGCATAACTGATCGTCTTGTGAAACAACCACAAGGTAAACACACGTGCCGAACGTACACTCGTCGAAATCGCCAAGCCTTAAATGGCGCTATGATGTGGCGCCACAGGCGCGCGTGATGTGCGTCTGCGCTGAAATTCTAATCAGTTGCATATCTCATCGCTGCAAACCCATGGTGTAAATTTCACTTGATTCGGATGCTTCCTTCAGGGTGTTGCATTTACGGTGGCCAGCAGTGTATATCTCTAAATACGGCAGAAGAGCTAAAGAGATCTGGTCGTATGTAAAGTACACCAGCAGGAAGACACAATCAATAGTTTCAGTGCATGATAGCATTGGTTATGTTACCGGCCACAGTGCCACTAAAGCGGGGTTACTAAATACCGTTTTACGACATTTCTTCACTAAAGAAGACGAAGTCAGTATTCCAGAATTCGAATGAAGAACTGCAGCAAACAAGAGTGACTTTAAAGTAGATATCCTTAGAGTAGTGAACCAACTTAGATAACTTAATAAAGGGAAGTTTCCACTACCGAGTGCATACCATTTAGGTTCCTTTAAAAGTAAATTGATGTAGTAGTTTCATATTTAGCAGATGATATAACCGCTCGCTTTGCTAATGATCAGTACTCAAGAAAGAAAACAGGAGTAATCCGCTGAATTACAGACTCTACCAGTAACGTCGATGTGTAGTAGGATTTAGTAACCAATACTGCGTTCGAACATTGTGAGCAACGGTGGAAACGATGTATGAACATATAGTCAGCACGGATTCAGAAATATCGTACCCGAACAACATACGCAGCTTCATATTTTCTTGAAGCAATGAATGCTATTGACAGGGGAATTCGGATTGATTCCATATTCCTAGATTTACTGAATGAATTTGATACCATTCCTCACAAGCGACTTCCAATCAAATTGCGTGACTATGATGTATTGTCTTAGTTGTGTGACTGGATTCGTGATTTCTCTCCAAAAGTTTACAATTCGTTGTAATTGAAGGAGAGTCACCGAGAAAAACCGAAATGATATCTGGCATTATCCAAGAAAGTATTATAGGCCCTCTGCTGTTCCTACCTATACATAAAATTTGGGAGACAATATGAGCAGCCATATTACGTTGTTCGTAGATGATTCCGTCATTTACCATTTAGTAAAGTCATCAGAAGATCAAAACCAATTTCAAAATGATTTAGATAAGTAAGCCGTGCTGCGGCTCGCGTTTGTGCTCTTGCAGGTTTCCGCCCTCTGTTGGAGGCCAGACCGTATCTTTTAGTTGGCATGGTTGGGGATGTTTGTCTTCTCGTGTTGACTGGCGCCACTTGGTTTCGCAAGCGTTGCCTGTCCGCTAGTGGCAGCAGCGGCGTTTACCGATATTTAGTAACTGTTGCCCCATCTTTGGGGTGACGTCGTTGTTCTTCCGGGTCGTGTGAGTAGGCCAGTTCGGTTGGGGCTCAGGAGGAGCCAGGTCCGCGCAGTGCGGGAACTCGCTGGGACGGCTGGCGGCGCGCACGGACTGGCGGATGGAAGGGCTGTGGTCACGAGGGTGCACGACATCGTCGTAAACCGGATCCAGCAAGCTTTGAGATGAGTGCAATTCAATCCAAGCAGAGAAACCTCCACCATTGTGACATCTCACGATTCTCTAATGACTTGGGTTCGTGTTGCTGCGGCGTCTTCTCTTCAGGTATTACCATTCGATTTCACGAATCAACATTCGCTTGTTAATCAAACCTCTCGGTTAAAAATCGAGCCGGTCGATTCTGAATTGGTTCGATGTCTTCCTTCCACCCGACTCGGTGTGGATCCCAAACGCTCGAGCAATACTCAAGAACAGTTTGCACAAGAGTTCTGTTCACGGCCTTCTTTATAGATGAGCTCCATTTTCCTAGAATTCTCGCAATAAACCGAAATCGACCATTCGGATTCGCTACTACTGACCTCATACGCTAGTTCCATTTCATATCGTTTGGTAATGTTACTCCTAGATATTTAAACGACGTGACTGTCCAGCAGTGCATCGCCAACTCTATCTTTGAGCAGTATAGGGTTCTTTTCCTAATAATCCACATTAACTTAAATTTTTATACACTTGAAGCAAGCTGCTGTTCATCAAATCAGTTATCCTAAACCACTACGTATCCTCTTACAATAACTCGACGATGACAGTTTCCCATGCACCACGGCGTCATTGGCCAACAGTCGCATATTGCTGTTCACCCTGTCCTTCGGATTATTTATGCAGATAGCGGTGGGCCTATCACGGTTCCCTGGGGCCACTCGGGACGATTTCCTTGCCTCTCATGAACACTCGCTGTCTACGACTACATATCGTTCATCTTGGAGTCGCTTACATAATCGGTAACAGTCGCAGTGGGGCACTGTGTCGAAAGTAATCAAAGAATGTGAAATGTTCGTGTTGCGCTTCATCTATGGTACACATGACATCGTGTGAGAGGAGGGCTTTCCAAATCCGTGCTGATTTGCGGACAGCAGATTTTCTGTCCCAGGGAAATTTATTACATTCAATCTTGGAATAAACTCAAAAATTGCCGGCCGAAGTGGCCGTGCGGTTAAAGGCGCTGCAGTCTGGAACCGCAAGACCGCTACGGTCGCAGGTTCGAATCCTGCCTCGGGCATGGATGTTTGTGATGTCCTTAGGTTAGTTAGGTTTAACTAGTTCTAAGTTCTAGGGGACTAATGACCTCAGCAGTTGAGTCCCATAGTGCTCAGAGCCAAACTCAAAAATTCTGCAGCAAATCGATACTGAGAATATTGGCCTTTAATTTTGCAGGTCCCTTCTTTTATGCTTCTTACATACATCAGTCTGCAGTGTTTTACTTCCAGTCACTTCGGACTCCGCCATGTGTGAGAGATACATCAAAAACTCAAGCTAAGTATGGAGCCAATGCCTCAGAGAGCTCTCTGTAAAACCGAACTGCGATTCCATCCAGACTTGGCGACTTATTTGTTTTCGGATGTTTACCATTAACAATATTCCCAACGCATTTTTCAGACCATATCCACGTATTCCCATGACCGTACCTGCTAAACTGCTCCATCAGACAGTTTAGGAGATGTCACGTCATAAATATTGAGAAAGGTAAAAAACTAGATTTTCCTTAAGGCGGACCGCATATCACCTGGACTAAACTGGTCAGGCAAAACATTATGACCACTCCCCACCGTGACGTTGGATGCACTACGGGCACGTAACGCCGTAACATACGTAAACGGAGCAGACACGGAAGGGGGGGAGGGGGAAACCCTAGCTAAGATATGGGCTGCAAATGCGGAAATCTATTGATTATTAAGCAGAGCCTGTGAGCTAGTATCTCGAAAACGGCGAAGCTGGTCGAATGTTCACGTGCTACTGTCGTGAGCGTCTACAGAAAGACGTAGAGAGACATTCAAGATACCACTAGGTTGATAAATAGCTGCACGTCCATGATTCTTCACAGAACGTGGTTTTCGGAGGCTTGACTGCTTTGTAAAGTGGGATAGATGGTTATTTGTGGCATCCCTGTCGAAAGAGCACAGTGCTGGTACACGCACAAATGTTTCAGAGCACACTCTTCATCGTACACTGTTGAACATGTAGCTTCGCAGCAGACTACATCTACATCTACATGATTATTCTGCAATTCACATTTAAGTGCTTGGCAGAGGGTTCATCGAACCACAATCATACTATCTCTCTACCATTCGACTCCCGAACAGCGCGCGGGAAAAACGAACACCTAAACCTTTCTGTTCGAGCTCTGATTTCTCTTATTTTATTTTGATCATCATTCCTACCTATATAGGTAGGGATCAAAAAAATATTTTCACATTCGGAAGAGAAAGTTGGTGACTGAAATTTCGTAAATAGATCTCGCCGCGACGAAAAACGACTTTGCTTTAATGACTTCCATCCCAACTCGCGTATCATATCTGCCACACTGTCTTCCCTATTACGTGATAATACAAAACGAGCTGCCCTTTTTTGCACCCTTTCGATGTCCTCCGTCAGTCCCACCTGGTAAGGATCCCACACCGCGCAGCAATATTCTAACAGGGGTCGAACGAGTGTAGTGTAAGCTGTCTCTTTAGTGGACTTGTTGCATCTTCTAAGTGTCCTGCCTTCCCCACAATATTATCTATTTTGTCTTTCCAACTGAAGTTGTTCGTAATTTTAATGTCCAGGCACTTAGTTGAATTGACAGCCTTGAGAATTGTACTATTTATCGAGTAATCGAATTCCAACGGATTTATTTTGGAACTCATGTGGATCACCTCACACTTTTCGTTATTTAGCGTCAACTGCCACCTGCCACACCATACAGCAATCTTTTCTAAATCGCATTGCAACTGATACTGGTCTTCGGATGACCTTACTAGATGGTAAATTACAGCATCATCTGCGAACAACCTAAGAGAACTGCTCAGATTGTCACCCAGGCCATTTATATACACTCCTGGAAATTGAAATAAGAACACCGTGAATTCATTGTCCCAGGAAGGGGAAACTTTATTGACACATTCCTGGGGTCAGATACATCACATGATCACACTGACAGAACCACAGGCACATAGCCACAGGCAACAGAGCATGCACAATGTCGGCACTAGTAAAGTGTATATCCACCTTTCGCAGCAATGCAGGCTGCTATTCTCCCATGGAGACGATCGTAGAGATGCTGCATGTAGTCCTGTGGAACGGCTTGCCATGCCATTTCCACCTGGCGCCTCAGTTGGACCAGCGTTCGTGCTGGACGTGCAGACCGCGTGAGACGACGCTTCATCCAGTCCCAAACATGCTCAATGGGGGACAGATCCGGAGATCTTGCTGGCCAGGGTAATTGACTTACACCTTCTAGAGCACGTTGGGTGGCACGGGATACATGCGGACGTGCATTGTCCTGTTGGAACAGCAAGTTCCCTTGCCGGTCTAGGAATGGTTGAACGATGGGTTCGATGACGGTTTGGATGTACCGTGCACTATTCAGTGTCCCCTCGACGATCACCAGTGGTGTACGGCCAGTGTAGGAGATCGCTCCCCACACCATGAAGCCGGGTGTTGGCCCTGTGTGCCTCGGTCGTATGCAGTCCTGATTGTGGCGCTCACCTGCACGGCGCCAATCACGCATACGACCATCATTGGCACCAAGGCAGAAGCGACTCTCATCGCTGAAGACGACACGTCTCCATTCGTCCCTCCATTCACGCCTGTCGCGACACCACTGGAGGCGGGCTGCACGATGTTGGGGCGTGAGCGGAAGACGGCCTAACGGTGTGCGGGACCGTAGCCCAGCTTCATGGAGACGGTTGCGAATGGTCCTCGCCGATACCCCAGGAGCAACAGTGTCCCTAATTTGCTGGGAAGTGGCGGTGCGGTCCCCTACGGCACTGCGTAGGATCCTACGGTCTTGGCGTGCATCCGTGCGTCGCTGGGGTCCGGTCCCAGGTCGACGGGCACGTGCACCTTCCGCCGACCACTGGCGACAACATCGATGTACTGTGGAGACCTCACGCCCCACGTGTTGAGCAATTCGGCGGTACGTCCACCCGGCCTCCCGCATGCCCACTATACGCCCTCGCTCAAAGTCCGTCAACTGCACATACGGTTCACGTCCACGCTGTCGCGGCATGCTACCAGTGTTAAAGACTGCGATGGAGCTCCGTATGCCACGGCAAACTGGCTGACACTGACGGCGGCGGTGCACAAATGCTGCGCAGCTAGCGCCATTCGACGGCCAACACCGCGGTTCCTGGTGTGTCCGCTGTGCCGTGCGTGTGATCATTGCTTGTACAGCCCTCTCGCAGTGTCCGGAGCAAGTATGGTGGGTCTGACACACCGGTGTCAATGTGTTCTTTTTTCCATTTCCAGGAGTGTAGATCAGGAACAGCAGAGGTCGCAGGACGCTTCCCTGGAGAACACCTGATATCACTTCAGTTTTACTCGATGATTTGCCGTCTATTACTACGAACTGCGACCTTCCTGACAGGAAATCACGAATCCAGTCGCACAACTGAGACGATACCCCATAGGACCGGAGCTTGATTAGAAGTCGCTTGTGAGGAAAGGTGTCAAAAGGTTTCCGGAAATCTGGAAATACGTAATCAACTTGAGATCCCCTGTCGATAGCGGCCATTACTTCGTGCGAATAAAGAGCTAGCTGCGTTGCACAACAACGATGTTTTCTGAAACCATGCTGATTACGTATCAATAGATCGTTCCCTTCGAGGTGATTCATAATGTTTGAATACAGTATGTGTTCCAAAACCCTACTGCAAACCGACGTCAATGATATAGGTCTGTAGTTCGATGGATTACTCCTAGTACCCTTCTTAATCACTGGTGCGACCTGCGCAATTTTCCAATCTGTAGGTACAGATCTATCGATGAGCGAGCGGTTGTATATGATTGCTAAGCAGGGAGCTGTTGTATCAGCGTAACCCACGTGCGCAGATGATGACCCAACGACATAGGTCAGTTGTGATTGGTATGGGCACGGAGCCATCGGGATTCGACCGTCGATCAATGGGAACGTGTTGATTCTACGCGTGGATCACATTTTTGGTACATAGGTAGCTGGTCCTCTTCCCAAACGCCGTCATCGAGGTAAACGGCGGCTCGGAAAGTGCAGCACGTCACGAACGCAGAATGGTGGGAGCAGTGTTATGCTATGGAAGAAATTCTGCTGCGCTTGCCTGGGACCAGTGGGAGTAACGGCGACAGCTGCGAACCGCCTCCATCCCTTCGTGCCTGATGTCTTCCCAGACGACGGCGTCGTCTCTCAGCAGTATTACTGTCCACCTCTCGGAGCCATAACCACGCTACAGCGGTTTGAGAAGCATTTTAGTGAACTCACTTTGATGCCTCGGTGACCAAAATTGCCTGTTGTAAATCCTATGAAACCCAGCTGGGTCGCTATCGGGCACCATCAGCGTCTACGCAGATCAGCAGCCCATTATTTATGCGAATCACGTGACCTACCTGAACCGTGGTATTACCCAGTTCCTTAGAAAAACATAATCACAATCTCACCACAGTTTTTTAAAGGAAATAGGAAGCCGGGATCACTGGTGATGGACAAGCTTGTGATTGTTTTACAATTTTAATTTGACTCCAAACAGACTTCATAATAAACTCCAATTCGGACGTTTTCCCTCTTACTGGTGCAATATACAAATCTTCACTTTGATTGAATTACATAAACACGAATAAGAATCATATTATTTTGTGTCCGCAACCGAAATCATTGATAGTAGGCACGGTGAATAATCAGTCACAAAGAATCGTTCTTGTTGAACCATGTCTCGACAGGCTAATAACACTATGCACTTCCAACCAAAGTTACACAGCCACGTAATACCACAACTTCATGAAGAACAAAGAGATCTTAAAGCTTAATAAAACTGAACTGCCCACATAAAGGCCCACAGTGAAACATGCTTATACTAAAAATACAAAGTGGGACAACCAAGGTCGCAAAACTTGCACACAGGAATAATAACAAGTTGCACGTTCATTAAAGATACACAAATGATTAACATAAGTGTTAAATAAGAAGAGCTAGTAATAACTCTATCAATAAAATGACTTACAGAAACGCCAGTGTTAACAAGGCGGCCTCAACTAACGGACAGAATGACTCAGAATGATTCCCAAATTGCACTTTAGAGAACAGCGTTAAAGTTCGTGGCAGCGTTTGGATGCAATAACGCTACGGACGGCAGGCAATATGAGAGTTCACTCCCCACGGCTTGTGCACAGGGTCACATAGCAGGCGGTATATACAGGGTGTTTCAAAAGTGGCCGGAATATTTGAAACGGCAATACAAACTAAACGAGCAGCGATAGAAATACACCGTTTGTTGCAATATGCTTGGGACAACAGTACATTTTCAGGCAGACAAACTTTCGAAATTACAGTAGTTACAATTGTCAACAACAGATGGCGCTGCGGTCTGGGAAACTCTATAGTAGGATATTTTCCACATATCCACCATGCGTAGCAATAATATGGTGTAGTCTCTGAATGAAATTACCCGAAACCTTTGACAACGTGTCTGGCGGAATGGCTTCACATGCAGATGAGATGTACTGCTTCAGCTGTTCAATTGTTTCTGGATTCTGGCGGTACACCTGGTCTTTCAAGTGTCCCCACAGAAAGAAGTCACAGGGGTTCATGTCTGGCGAATAGGGAGGCCAATCCACGCCGCCTCCTGTATGTTTCGGATAGCCCAAAGCAATCACACGATCATCGAAATATTCATTCAGGAAATTAAAGACGTCGACCATGCGATGTGGCCGGGCACCATCTTGCATAAACCACGAGCTGTTCGCAGTGTCGTCTAAGGCAGTTTGTACCGCCACAAATTCACGAAGAATGTCCAGGTACCGTGATGCAGTAATCGTTTCGGATCTGAAAAATGGGCCAATGATTCCTTTGGAAGAAATAGCGGCCCAGACCACTACTTTCTGAGGATGCAGGGACGATGGGACTGCAACATGGGGCTTTTCGGTTCCCCATATGCGCCAGTTCTGTTTATTGACGAAGCCGTCCAGGTAAAAATAAGCTTCGTCAGTAAACCAAATGCTGCCCACTTTCATATCGCCGTCATCAATCCTCTGCACTATATCGTTAGCGAATGTCTCTCGTGCAGCAATGGTAGCGGCGCTGAGGGGTTGCCGCGTTTGAATTTTGTATGGATAGAGGTGTAAACTCTGGCGCATGAGACGATACGTGGACGTTGGCGTCATTTGGACCGCAGCTGCAACACGGCGAACGGAAACCCGAGGCCGCTGTTGGATCACCTGCTGCACTAGCTGCGCGTTGCCCTCTGTGGTTGCCGTACGCGGTCGCCCTATCTTTCCAGCACGTTCATCCGTCACGTTCCCAGTCCGTTGAAATTTTCCAAACAGCTCCTTTATTGTATCGCTTTTCGGTCCTTTGGTTACATTAAACCTCCGTTGAAAACTTCGTCTTGTTGCAACAACACTGTGTTCTAGGCGGTGGAATTCCAACACCAGAAAAATCCTCTGTTCTAAGGAATAAACCATGTTGTCTACAGCACACTTGCACGTTGTGAACAGCACACGCTTACAGCAGAAAGACGACGTACAGAATGGCGCACCCACAGACTGCGTTGTCTTCTATATCTTTCACATCACTTGCAGCGCCATCTGTTGTTGAAAATTGTAACTACTGTAATTTCGAAAGTTTGTCCGCCTGAAAATGTACTGTTGTCCCAAGCATATTGCAACAAACGGTGTATTTCTATCGCTGCTCGTTTAGTTTTTATTGCCGTTTCAAATATACCGGTCATTTTTGAAACTCCCTGTATTTATGTATTATCCGACCGGCCCCATAATGAGCGGTCCTGACAAGGATCCATAACCGCGCCGACGCCAGGGAACGAGCAGTCTTAACAAATGGCCTGCAGCACAAATAGATTGCAATGAAAACGAGGTCCAATCACAGCCACACTGGAATATATAATAAGCACGCCGCCAGATTCTTAAGGAGCAATACTCTAACATTACCCGTCTTCCAGTAAATTAGCAGGAAAGTTAGAGATCCAGTTGCCTTAAGCCACTTTCAGCATTAAGTAAACATACCAAATGCTGCCGTGACAAATGATTAAACCATTAACTCTACGGCTGCCGGGTACGTACACAACTGCAGCCAGTCCCAAAGTGGACAATGTGTCCTAAAACAAGTTAATATTTGCATTAAAAGCACTTACAACACATACTCCACGGATAGTCAAGAACGAAATGAGGAACAACAGCCTCCTTCAAATAGCCACCATGGAACCAAGTTCAGAATCATCTCCGGCAGCCAGCCATGCCACAATAAGTTTCAACAATCTTCTTAGGTAAACAAAGAATAAAAGTCATACGTAACTTGGAGCTTGCAGATTACGAACTGGGAAGCTGTTCAGCGTGAGAAGACGCACCCATCACAATTTTGCACGTCTAGGCGCTCGCCAAAAGACAAGGGCGGCGAGCACGCGAGGCCCCTGCACCACGGTTAGGGACGCGGGACATTTCAACACAGGTTGGCTCGTTGAACGCCAACCGGAGAATCAGTCGTCACACGTTCACCCGAAAAACCCGCCGGGGGAGCAGTCAAAGATAGCAGGACAGCCGAGTATCGATATCAGCGATGCAAGTCGAACACCAGCCGCCACCGCTCACTATGCGTAGACACCTAAAACCGTAGACCTCAGCAAATCTACCCACAAACTGTCGTATCTCTGATACGCAGAATCAGTGATGTACTGCGTTCCAAAGATGGACAAACAAGCTGATAAGCAGGCGGTTATAATGTTTTTCCTCATCAGTGCGTACTCATCCAGTGTGTTATGAGAATACAACTTCAACAGTTTGAAACCTTCTCTGAACTTTTCCTCGTTTACGTGCTTAAATTCGAATATTTAACACAACAACTCATTTCTAATCAGACGTTTCAACCTGTTTTATATAAAGGAGTTCGATTCTTTAAAGAATCGGTTGGGAAGGATTGCTGGTCATTACTAAACTGCTATCTGTATGTACCAAACTGCCTTGCACAATGTTTTCGAATATAGCCCTGGAACAAGGACAAATTACGGACTTTTTAAACTTTTAACTATCTTACTTTTTTGTTTCAAAAATTCACCAGTGCGTCATGTACTTCACAAGTGTTCGAACACTATAGTTAGAACAATAGTTCAACTAAGATTTGTTTGTAATGAAATAACAAGCAACCAGCTCCATATAAGAAACTTAATTTCTCAGCTGGTTTGTGGCACTTAGTGCCATTCTTCAGACGATTATGCCTGTCGCATTATTTGCGAGTGTCATACAGCGCAATAACATGGTCCTTAAAAATAGATGGAGGAGCAATAAGTATTAGTGTTGTATTACGGCCGGCCGTAGTGGCCGTGCGGTTAAAGGCGCTGCAGTCTGGAACCGCAAGACCGCTACGGTCGCAGGTTCGAATCCTGCCTCGGGCATGGATGTTTGTGATGTCCTTAGGTTAGTTAGGTTTAACTAGTTCTAAGTTCTAGGGGACTAATGACCTCAGCAGTTGAGTCCCATAGTGCTCAGAGCCATTTGAACCATTTATTGTATTACGTTTTGCTCTTGCACACATTTTTGAGGACCATGTTGTTATGGACTTTATAATTGACACTCAGAAAATTATGGGATAGGGACAACCTTCTGGAGAAGGACACTAAGCGCCCGAAACCAGCCAAGAAATTAAATTTGTTGTATGGAGCTGGTTGCTTATTATTTCATTATATACGATTACAGCTACCGAAGATAAAAAAATTCTAAAACGAACGTTTGTCGCGTGTTAAGTTGTATCTACAGTTTTATGCCGCTAGGATTTTCGCTCTGTTTCAAAGTGCAAGTGAATTACAGATCTTTCCGAAACTATTGAGGAAGTGTAAAGAGGTAACAACTAAAATTTGTCAGTGCATAGTAAATACGAGGTAAAGAAAGAAGAAAATTACTGATTAACGTCATTACAGAGGTTACGAGCTCGAAAATAACAAGAATGAAGTGGTACATGAACCTTGTCCGTATCAAACGAACGCCCCTACATTTCACCTTAGTGGGAAAAGAAAACCGAAATTAGAAACCTGCATGGTTAGACGAGAATATGGACCCCCTCTGTGCAAAAGACATGGAAAGCCATGATTTCTCTTTCAGTGCATCATAAATAGAAAATAGAAATCATAAAAGATACTATGAAATATGGTAGCACATATTAGAGAACAAATTTCGTGAAAAGACTGAATCACCAACAAGAGGATGAAATGGTAAAACGTGTTTCGTTGGCGTAAAAGCTTGAAGAATATAGTGTCACGTGTGTCGTGTCTGTTGACGTTCGTCCACTCACTTTCGCACTCTCATTATTTCTTTCTTAATCCTGTACACAGTACGAAATGAAAGCGCGACGTTATAAAAGTGATGTGCTTGATCAGTACGTTTCACAATGTTGTTGCCGCTTTGATCTTGCCAAAATGTTACTCCAGTATCAAAAAAATGTTTGCGTACTCCGGACTAGTTTTTATCATAGCTGACTGGGAAAAACATATTTGTGGCAGCGACGTTTTGCATAATTTCCTATCGAACAAGGAAACTTTTGCCACTGCCACTGCATTTCACAATACCGTACTTCATTTTCGAAATCTGCAACACGACAAGAGACGCAGACGAGTAGAAAATTTCGCTTCCTATCTTTGAGAGAACTGAAAGCTATGTCTTTTATTGAATTATTAAGAGCAGTTTAGTTGATGAAGAAATTGTGTTGTGTAAGAATCGCGCGCGTCAGCACGCTGCTTCTGGGATTCAGGGAAGGTTGCCGTCTCCGAATCGAATCCGCTTGGTGGAATGACGATGAAAGTCAGTGTACCACCCAGCCTGAACGTGGGTTTTAGGCGGTTTCACACATCCGACCACGTGAACACAGGACAGCTACCCACGTCCTGCCTCATTTACACGATTCGCTGACATTTTGTGTAGACATTCTCATACTTTCACATGAGATAACGCTAGGTGCAAGTAGATCGGGTACAGAAATTCAGTCCCTTGAGCTGGGTGAAGGGGGGGGGGGGGGGGCAGGGAAGCGAGAGCTTTTGTAAAGTTTGGAAGGTAGGAGACGAGATACTGGCAGAAGTAAAGCTGTGGGTACCGGGCATGAGTCGTGCTTCGGTAGCTCAGTTGGTAGAGCACTTGCCCGCGAAAGGCAAAGGTCTCGATTTCGAGTCTCGGTCGGGCACACAGTTTTAATCTGCCAGGAAGTTTCATTAACAGATTGTTTAGGTCTGACTAAATTAAGAAATGTGAGCGGGACTCCATATCGCCTTTTGCCACTGCACATTAAGGATTTGAAATGTCTAATCGAAGAGATGTTGCAGCGAGGATTTATTCTTCCTTCCAAGTCACCTTATTCTGCACCAGTATTACCATCTGTCAAATCCAAGCCCGTGGTAGATTATAGAGAACTTAATAATGTGGTGCTCTATCCCATTCCACTGGCAAAGTTGTACCCTTGTTTTGACTGATTAGCAAACGCCTGTGTTTCTGCTACCTTGCATTTGAACCAAGCATGCTACCAGGCGTATCACGATGCTTGCCACGAATTGGAATTTATTAGTGTTTAGCAGGGTGCCTTTCGGGCTCACCATTAGTGTCATAATGTTGCAATTTTTCGTAAAAATTGGCAGGAGCTTATAGAACACGTGTTTAGGAGACAGGAGAGACTTTCCAACGCGAAAACGTGAGGGATGGTTACCCTGACACGTCGTTTTTCGACCATCTCGTGTCGCTAAGCGAAATCAACATTGGTCCTGAACGTACAAAACCACTATAGGGTACCTGTGATCAGGAAATGTTAGGGTAATAGCAAGATTTGTGGAAATGGTTAATCCTTTATGAAATTTGTACCTAATTTCGCGCAACTGGCCAGGCCACTGAATGGGTTATGGGAAAATGGATGCAAGTTCGAATAGGGCGAATCCCAAGAAGCAGAATCAAGGCCTTGAAGGAGGCACTGGTATGTCAGAATATAAGACAGTATGACTCTTAGTTGGGGGCCGGTTTTTCTGAGGTGCAGAGACTGCATTGCCAGGTGATATTCACGACTTTCAACTTTTGTTTGAAATCTGGCATGCCCAGGTGACCGACAATGCTATTGCACGTGCGCTGAGCCGCATGTTTCAAAGGTATTTTGAAGGTCGCGAGGGCCAGTGCAGCATAGTAAGAGACTGGGAGTGATTCATATTTTGGGGATTTTCCTGAAGAAACTGAGATCATTGGGCAAAATCAGGATATCAAGAGATAGAGAGTGAATCATATTTTGGGGGAAATACCCTGCATTGTTTATGGGTATCGTAGGTTGGAGGAAAAGAATAAGTCCTCGAGGGAAATCAAATAGAAAATAGAAAGAGGATAAGTGATTGGGTCATAATCTGTGAGGAAAGACGTCTTGTACTGTAGTACTAGAGGCAATAGTTGGCCCAGGAAAGTGATGCTTATGTAAGTTTTATCTGTGTTATTCGCTTATTATGACTAGTCTCCAGTTGGGGCACTTGGGTGTTTTAAAACAGGTGTGAAGGTTTGCGAAGAGTTCATATATGGATGGACATATTTCTATTGTTGGATTGTGCAAAACCTGTTCCTTTAGCAAGCCCCCAGATGATGCTAATCACAAAATGCTAGATTCTGAAACTATGGAAACTCTGATGGAGAATTTATATATTGATTTTGTGGGTCTGTTCTCCGGATTACGTCAGGAAACAAGTATGCTCAAGATTGTGTGGATGTCTTCTCCAGGTTCTCTATGTTGTTTCCTCCTAGATCAGAGTAGATTCAGCCTGTGATATACTGATCGAAGACAGTCTTTGGTCCATCCCAAGTGTTAGTTTGTAATAATGCCAAAGGATTAACCTTCAGATTCTTCAAGGAATTCGTTTCTGGATTGAAAATCACACATTCTACCACCATGCCGTAATGTTGTATTAACCACACCCAACATTCGTGAAGAGAATGAACTATAATTCGAAGGTGACCTTGATTTCTTATCACCACTCCATCATACTGGGTGGGATGGAACTCTGGAATGGTTAATGTGGAGATTCATAAAGACACGCCAGTGGCATTAATATTTGGATTTAGAACTAAATCCTCAGTGACCAAGTTGTGGTCGGTGGTGTATTTGTTCCCCAGCAGTGTATCTCCTACGGAGATGTGGAGGGGGTGGGGAATTGTGGTGGTGGCATAGGCCTAAATAAGTAAATTGGTGGCCCATGCATTTAAAGTGGGGGATTTGGAATACACAAGGAATTTCAGGAAGACAACGCAAAAGCTCTCGCCAAGCTTTTAGGCGTCTTTTGAGATTATTCAGTTTTTGACACCAGTGACTATTTGAAACAAGGACGTTTCTAAGGTAAAGTAATGCAGAGCACGTATTTCTCAACTTATACTAGTGTATCAGTGTACAGTCAATGAGGATGCTATTATATGTGGAGTATGTGGAGCCTTGGATATCACCGCAAGTTATTTATTTGATTTACTGTATTACAGTTAGTGGTGTCTCTTTATATCATCTGGCAGGGGGAAGGCATGAAACCAGAATGAGCTCTCCAGCGAAGTATGCACTTCCTGGCAGATTA
Organism: Schistocerca nitens; assembly: GCF_023898315.1. Classification (NCBI taxonomy): domain Eukaryota; kingdom Metazoa; phylum Arthropoda; class Insecta; order Orthoptera; family Acrididae; genus Schistocerca; species Schistocerca nitens. The sequence goes on from NC_064620.1 coordinate 14,058,403, forward strand.
AAACTGTATGCCGGAACGAGACCCGAACTCGGGACCTTTGCCTTTCACGGACAAGTGCTCTCCCAACTGAGCTATCCAAGCACGACTCACGACCAGTCCTCACAGCTCCAATTCTGCCAGTACCTCGTCTCCTACCTCCCAAACTTCACAGAAGCTCTTCTGCGAACCTTGTAGAACTAGCACTCCTGGAAGACAGGACATTGCGGAGACATGGCTTAGCCACAGCCTGGGGGATGTTTCCAGAGTAAGATTTTCACTCGGAAGCGGAGTGTGCGCTGATGTGAAGCCTCCTGGCAAATTAAAACTGTGTACCGGACCGAGACTCGAACTCGACAAGGCACGAATTTGGGGAAGAGAGGAGACTGTGCATTGTTCACTGGCACATTTGTATCATCTGTGGCCAGAGTTGTGCTTGCCAGCTCGTCGCGCTGGCTGAGCACGTGGTTGACACTAGCGCCACTGGGCCCGGAGTGGTAGGAACTGGAGACGAGTGGAGTCAGTTGGTGGAAAGCCAACAAAGCAACCTACTTCAAGCTGGTACGTCGAGGAGCCAAGCAGCCTACCCAACAGTCAGCGTCGGGTGCGACTGCTGGGTGGATACAAACAACCCAGTGGGGCGGTTGATGTCTTTTCCCGGGCGAGACGACAGCGATTTCAGAGGAGACTCGTGAAAGGGGGGACAAATTATAGGAGGAACACTGAGTGCTATAGTGAGCGACAGCAGTACTGTGGTTGGTCAAGTGATGCAACATAGTGAACAGTGAAGAGTACAGAGTGCGTACTGCGTTCATAGGATTAACAGTAATATTACACACAGAAGGCCCATGGGTACAGTGTGGAAAGTTGTAGCTCTTGTGTAGCTACACGCTGGATGTGCGGGGGTCTTCTCTAAAAGCGAAAGCCGTATTGATTTTGTTATTTATGCGCCTCTAGCGAACTCGGAAATGCTCCGTAATTGATAAATAACTGTGGGAACTGAATATATGTCCTAATCTCCTTCTCCTCCATCCCCCTTTCCCTGCATCTCCTCCTTCATCCTCTCCATCCCGTTCTCTATGTATATTTTGTCCACCCTTCTCTGTCTATCTCTTCTCCCCTCTCCCTCTCTCTCTGACCTTAAGCCTTGTTTATGTTATTGCACACGATGCGTTAAAACGAATGGATAGGTCGGTAGGGATCCTTCTTGGTAACCGGGTGTGTGTGTGTGTGTGTGTGAGAGAGAGAGAGAGAGAGAGAGAGAGAGAGAGAGAGAGAGAGAGAGACGAGAGATCTCCAGCTGGTAGATCTTTGAAGAAAGTATATATATTGCCTAAGTCCACTCTAACGCTTACACAACTTCTTGTTTTCATGTAGTAATAGAAATTAGAGTGATTTTGTTTGTGACTTTGCTCAGAAAGTGATCTTGGCATTATCAAGCTGTGAACGTGACTGGTTTTGTTGATTCCATTGTGCAGAAAATTATCTCGTTATTTTGTCATGTAAGAACGATTCAGTTTGTATGTTTTATTGTACAAAAAACTAACTATTAATTTGTATAAGCTGTTCTGCAGATGATATTAACTCTGCTTTAATGACTAGTTCGTGATGGGAGTTGTCGTACTCCTGTATGTAAAAGAGTGTTAATGTAAGTAGCCTTAATTATATCCGAGAATTGTCTTTTCATTTTTATCGTGCTGTTAGTTGCTGAATGAATTTTATCGTCATTTCTCTGCCCAGTGGCTAGAAGCAGGATGTTGTTATTCTCTTGCTGATTCCAGCCTTCAAGAACTGTATCGTGCTATTATCATATCTCTATTGCCTAGAAGAACGTCATTTTTAATATGCTTTTTTTGAAATTGAGCCCACGCCAAATTCTACGCTGCCTTGTGGTATAGTACAGTGGCACTATAAAACGTTCGAGCATCACCTAATCTGATGCATCCTTTTTCTAGACAGAAATGAGGAAGATAGAGACCGTTATCCTTAACATAACTTTTCAGCTCATCTTCTTAGGACACGTGACTTCTTTGGAAAAGTACTCATGGTACCTCGGAAACACAGAGTTTCATTGTCAGATACAGCTCCTCCACAATTACTGTAAATAGAACGGAAGTAGGAAAATCTGAAAGAGACAAGAGAGAAAAATTTGGGAGAATATTCAATAACTTCAATTTCCCTGTAGAGTTCATGGAAGCAGCTTAAGTGTCTTAGTGGAAGTAAAGTGTGGCAGTTTTTCTCGGTTTTGTTTTTGGAAACGCGTCGTCAACATTCCTGTAGTGTTCTCATTAAGTGTCTTCACTGAGGACCACAGTTTTCGGAAATAATTCATAGTATGCTACTTTTATTTCAGCCCCTTACTCTGAAGCGTATGTCATTTTTGTAGGAAGTCAGACAGTTCTTAAGACGTAGCTTGTGAAGTTAATTTAAAGACACTGGTCTTCGTAGTTTCCATCATCGGCACCTAGATGGAACAAAATGCAGTTAGATGATACTAAATACGTGGTGGACAGCCAACAAAGAAAAATTGATACTTTCCTACGATTTATTGCTGTATTCATTGAAATCAGTTCTTTACAGCACTTTTCTAGGTAGTTTGCCCGTAGAACGCAAAAGAGAAATTTCCTTTTAATGGTTCGTTCGTCAGTTGTTTGATTTGGCAGCAATACGAGTATAAAATCTAATTCTAGTTAAAGTTGCTCTTTTACTAGATGAAGCAATTTTCATATCTAGTATGTTTTTCTACATTACCTTTTGGAAGTAGCAAGCAGATTTGCTTCTCTGTTAAACATGTAAATAGTGAATGGAAAAATACCACTTTTCCGCTTTAGGTTGTGTATTAGTTCTTGGACAATAAAAGTAACCATTTTTTAAATTAAATGCGTACTGATTACCTTTACCCATAAAATAAAATTTTTAAACAAACATATGCCGTCGTGATTAACCTATAAAAGTTTCAATTATTTTATATTTTCAAGGCTGTAGTAAAATACCTTTATACTTCGCGCTGTGCTTCACTTGCAATTGGACGCAGTTTTAGCTCACTATGCAAGAATCTTCAAATTACAGTCAAATGGCTTTGATATTGTAGGAGAACACTACTTTGCGTTAGTTTGTTAGTTAGTTACAGGTTGTGACAATTACATTTTTAGCCTGCTGATGAACATTATATCTGTCTTAGATATATGAGTTTTTTCTCTGATTTCTAGTCTAACTCGATATTTTTTAATATCTCCATTGACAGTCGATTTCCAAAATCTCTTTTTGGATTACATATATTGTTAGATAGCAAGATTATCTTATTTTCCAGATTTGTTTCGTCAAGCGTTGCCGTCCCAACACAGGAAAACTGAAACGGACCTCTTCCAGTTGTGAGTCATTTTATGCATATAAACTCATATAACTGTACTTTCCTCTCCTGATGTTTTGCACAACTAGTGACGTAGCAAATTCTTCCTCCTACGTGTGATTTTCAACGACTGCAAGATAAGCTGACGAGCGGGCCCGCAGCCACCAGGCGCTTTACATTTCTTTTAATTACAAAGGAGTCACCTCTTACCAAATGCAAGAATTAGTATGCTTATGTCTTTCTGTCACTGAAGTGTCCTCCCTTTTCTTGGGTTTCCCATATATTTACATAAGTTTACATGTTTTGCAGATTCCTGCAAGGGAGAAGCCGTTATCATGGCCTTATCATTAACGTAAGCAGATGACTCAGTCAGCTTCGTCTCTTACAGCATAAGGTAAAGTAGTCTGATGAAAAGTTCTTCGGCAGTTATTCTCTTTGAGAAAGGTGCTTGTAAGAATTAGACAAATTCAGATTCGTAGCACCTAGACTACACCCTGCTTTGAACTGCCGTCTAGCGGCAAGTAGTAATCTTAACACCTTCGCCGGCCGGAGTGGCCGAGCGGCTCTAAGCGCTTCAGTCTGGAACCGCGCGACCGCTACGGTCGCAGGTACGAATCCTGCCTCGGACATGGATATTTGTGATGTCCTTCGGTTAGTTAGGTTTAAGCAGTTCTAAGTTCTACGGGACTGATGACCTCAGCAGTTAAGTCCCATAGTGCTCAGAGCCATTTTAACCACTTTTAACACCTTCCTCCATGCACTACAAACATTACTGCAGCTGTGTTGCTTGAGGCTTTCCCGGCGGACATGTTGTATATATGCTTCTCGGGCGAGACGTCGGATGTCGTAGTGAAAACTCCACAATATTTCATCAGCGCAACTGGCCGACATCTTCAGGTGCGACGAACACACTGCTAAGGCATGACTAGAGCCCCCTATTTATGCCAGTCTTAGGCAGCCTAAGACTGGCATAAATAGGGGGCTCTAGTCATGCCTTAGCAGTGTGTTCGTCGCACCTGAAGATGTCGGCCAGTTGCGCTGATGAAATATTGTGGAGTTTTCACTACGACATCCGACGTCTCGCCCGATAACCATATATGCATTACTGCAACTGCCTTACAATTGGAAGTGGAATAATAATAGCAAAGCTCAAAATTTATTTTGTAAAAGTATAATGCAGTGAATTTATGAGCTGGTAGAAGCGGACCTCGGGGAAGATCAGTTTGGATTCCGTAGAAATGTTGGAACACGTGAGGCAATACTAACCTTACGACTTATCTTAGAAAAAAGATTAAGAAAAGGCAAACCTACGTTTCTAGCATTTGTAGACTTAGAGAAAGCTTTTGACAACGTTAACTGGAATACTCTCTTTCAAATTCTGAAGGTGGCAGGGGTAAAATACAGGGAGCGAAAGGCTATTTACAATTTGTACAGAAACCAGATGGCAGTTATAAGAGTCGAGGGGCATGAAAGGGAAGCAGTGGTTGGGAAAGGAGTGAGACAGGGTTGTAGCCTCTCCCCGATGTTATTCAATCTGTATATTGAGCAAGCAGTAAAGGAAACAAAAGAAAAATTCGGAGTAGGTATTAAAATTCCTGGAGAAGAAGTAAAAACTTTGAGGTTCGCCGATGACATTGTAATTCTGTCAGAGACAGCAAAGGACTTGGAAGAGCAGTTGAACGGAATGGACAGTGTCTTGAAAGGAGGATATAAGATGAACATCAACAAAAGCAAATCGAGGATAATGGAATGTAGTCGAATTAAGTCGGGTGATGCTGAGGGAATTAGATTAGGAAATGAGACACTTAAAGTAGTAAAGGAGATTTGCTATTTACGGAGTAAAATAACTGATGATGGTCGAAGTAGAGAGGATATAAAATGTAGACTGGCAATGGCAAGGAAATCGTTTCTGAAGAAGAGAAATTTGTTAACATCGAGTATAGATTTAAGTGTCAGGAAGTCGTTTCTGAAAGTATTTGTATGGAGTGTAGCCATGTATGGAAGTGAAACATGGACGATAACCAGTTTGGACAAGAAGAGAATAGAAGCTTTCGAAATGTGGTGCTACAGAAGAATGCTGAAGATCAGGTGGGTAGATCACGTAACTAATGAGGAGGTATTGAATAGGATTGGGGAGAAGAGAAGTTTGTGGCACAACTTGACCAGAAGAAGGGATCGGTTGGTAGGACATGTTCTGAGGCATCAAGGGATCACAAATTTAGCATTGGAGGGCAGCATGGAGGGTAAAAATCGTAGAGGGAGACCAAGAGATGAATACACTAAGCAGATTCAGAAGGATGTAGGTTGCAGTAGGTACTGGGAGATGAAGAAGCTTGCACAGGATAGAGTAGCATGGAGAGCTGCATCAAATCAGTCTCAGGACTGAAGACCACAACAACAACAACATCAGTGATCATTGCTCTTCCCATCAACTTAGGGTTAGGGCAGCAGGGTTACAGCGGTGCGTAGTACTGTATTGAGACTTACAGCAAGAGGAAGTTTTATGTCAGAGCTCACGGGCAGCAAGTGTAATCTCGGGGTGTTCAATGCGGTAGTAAACGTGAAAGCAGCTTATAAAGTGTGTGACTGATGTGCATCAGTGTCACAGACACAAAGAGGCGTTAATGTCTGAGTCGCATTGCTGCGGAAACTTTCCACGAAAACCCAGTAATTGACAGGGTGGATGTGTGCGGATCTTACTGTTTCTTAGTGGAGAGACCTTTCCGCGAAAGGCTGGTGACTGACGGAATACTCGGAGAGAGGTTCTGGTTGAACAAGGTAGTGCCAACTGGACCTTGGGACAGCTTATGCTTTGTGTGCCTAGGAGAACATAAGCCAGTCCCTGCTCGAGACACGTAACGAATACGTTACTTCTGCCATCGGCGTTTAATTGCACCTATGAAACTCAACACCACTGAAGAGTGTAAGCTCTTTAAAGACACACCACGAGTTTTCAGCCCTTAGACGAAGGAGAATCCTTTAGGGAACACGACAACGAGAGGACAACGAGAGAACGTTTGCAGTACTCGATTACACAACCAGTGGGTGAATATAAGAGTGTTCACGTAATTTTGAGATATTCTAGTACAGAGTTGGCACCCTAAGATAAGGGCTGAAGCGCAAGAGGACTGCCCTATTGATCGGCACTGGTAGATCCCAAGCCAACGGTAAGATGAGATGACGAAATTTTAACGTTCTGGAAGCACGAGAGGATGAGTACGTATATAAAATTTTTTTATACAGACTAGTTCTTCGAATACTTTGCATTCACGAGTCACCATACATCCAGCATATCATGTGACTTCAGCTATTACTAGATCTTCATGTAATAGGTATGACACCTTCAGATGCATTTACAGGCCTTATTTCATTTCCAGTCGGTTTCGATGTTACGTTTCACCAGTAGAGGGACCTGTACAAGGCGCAACGCAGTGGTTCCCAACCAGGGGCTAATTGCAAAATTAGGGGTAAAAGGGATTTTGCGAGGGGTAAAGACAATAGGGTTGAACTTTGTTTCGGTCATGAAACAAAGTTATTTTAAACAAGTCTTTAGTAGTATCACAGTTTCATAAGCCATGCAATCAGTATTACTTAGTTAACAACAATTATATATATATATATATATATATATATATATATATATATATATATATATATATATATATATAAATAGTCTGGTTAAGTCATGTCATAATGTAGTGGAGGTTATAGCTTGTGAAATAAATGTATTAACACCATCTTCCTGATCCACTCACTACCCATGTACATTGTACGGTTGTACCATGAGGCTATGGCAGTAAAACTGACACATATACATCAGATAAGTTTAAACATTTCATGCAAATGCCTTGACCAAGTTGTAGGCAGTTCACGCAATAGTCCACAGATTGTTAAATAATTCACTTCGATACAGCTTACGAACTAATTGACAGCACAGCAAAACAGTAACTACATAGTTGCTAGTGTACAGCTGTAGGGCCTACACTGTATTATTATTGTTATTACTGTTGTTGTCAGTGGGAGTGATCACGCACAAAGCATTAGCAACATGAAGTCTTCCAACTTTGCTAGTTCAGAAACTTATCAATCGAGCGATTTACAGACAATAAGCATACCGCACACATTTCAACTGGGTTGACTTTAAACAGGGAAGCAGAATGTGTGTGAAGCAAGTGTCACTAGGGAGAGGAACGGCGCAGAGGAAAAACGTTTTGTAACAAGTGTCTACCCTCAGTTTGGACGGTCAGCTTCTCTTTCTGAGAAATAGTTGTAGGCAACACTCGTGATGTACTGAAAAAGCTTTGTCATTCTACAAAGAAAGGTTGTTAGGAGTAAGCAGTACTAACTGATTGATTCTTTTATTCGTAGTTTAATACAACGCCTACAAATAATAAACCTTTATTTAGTTCTCGTAATTCTAAATTAAACTTGTTCAAAGAAAATTGTTTTCCATTCTAAAGTTTAGCTAGGTGTTGACGATGATCGTGGAGGGATGGAGCATACCAGCTCACATTTAAGTGCATTCAGGGTTAATGGTCTGAAAAAGATTGGGGATCATTGGTGTAATGTAACACCCAAACCGGCTGCAAGCAATGTAAAACCCGTAATTACAGCTTAAGGTGTCACCACTCATACATACAGATTTTACATTCAACGCTTGGTATTCAGGTATTGTTTTCACTTTGTAACACTTTCCACATGGTATCGATCCCAGCACTTTATGATGAGATTGGTAGCCCAGCATTAGCATTCATCAGTCTTGACATCAATAAATTCATTTTTATGAGGTAAAGGCTAACACTTGTAATTGGAATAATAACTTCATCTGTATCATCCGGATGATTACATATACTCACTGACGTAATAGATGATTTAATCTCTTCCAGTTGATGCGCTTTATGACAAAACTCAAAATGTCTACCAATATTGAAACTACTAAATACAGCAAAACTTACTGGTAATAAAGTGAAATGATTCTCAGTCATGTCTATTATAAAACCGGACACGTGGTTAATCCTCAAAGCCACTATAACATGGAAGCAACATTGAAATTCAAAACACAAAATTACAAAATTTCCTATTACAAAAACCATTCACCTTCCCCAAAATGTATGTCTCACTAGAAAACTCAGGTGACGGAGAATCTGGAACAACTTGCTAAACTGGGGATTATTCAAAATAAGCAAGAATCTTATTGCGTCGTAAATAACACGTTCAAAACAAAATTGATCCATGTGGACATCAAGTCCAAAACTCCACTTATAATTTTATACTGTCAAAAGAACTAAACAGCATGAGAAACACCACAGGATAGGGAGACTTATAACAAAAGTGCGACGCTTATTCGGAATCTAAGGAACGATCGGTCGCAAAATGAAAACCAGAGTGAAAATCCGATGACGTTTTGCGCTTGTGTGTTGGGCAGTGTCTCTAGTATGGCCGTCGAGCGCATTACGTTGTTCTTTTTAGTTCTGAAGACACAGGGAGCACATAAAGATACCTAGAACACTAGTGTTTCCCACCAAGTACGAGGACCTGTTGAGAAATTTCGCCTGAAGCTATGCAGCCAACATTACGTAACTGTCGTGCGTTTTCTTCTTCAAGACAATTCTCAGCTGCATTCCGCAGGGGCGATGAAGATGCTCCTGCATCGTTTTCAATTGGAAATGTTTGATTACCCAAAATGCAGTCCGTAATTGTCTCCCTCTGGGTTTCATTTCTGCTCACATGGAGCACTGGATACGAAGACAATATTTTGGCACAGATTAAGAGCTATAGGCCAGCGTAGAGAATTGGCCGAAAGCACTGGCGGCTGCCTTCTATAACGAGGGAATTGGAAAGATGGTACAACGCTACGACAAAGGTCTAAGTCAGATCGGCGACTATGGAGACAAGTAGCTGGAAGTTGCAGCTAACTGTTGCAAATAAAAGTTTTGATTTTCACCATGGTTTCCATTCCGCGACATATCGTTCCTTATTTTCCGAATAGCCCTCGTATAATGTTGACGAGCCTACACAAAATATCACACTCTCGTCAAAATACGAATTCATAAAATCATATTATCATATGAAGGGCTTATTTCAATAGTGGTACAAGTGCATTTTCGTTCATTCTGAGACACAGAGTCCTGAAGTTAAATGAGCGCTGAAAAATCTGCAGTTGAGACACCAGAAATATTCAATCGCAGCTAAACCAAGCCCAGGCATTTCTCATATAACGAAGAATAAGGACGGTCGAGCATTGCGGAGGGCGTTTGTAAAGATCTCAGGAAATCAGTGGAAGTAATCATTCATAAGTTCCAAAGCGCTACAGCAGTTGACATAGCACAATGACTGTGCGTATGGAGTTAAAACGAACGGATTACAGTAAAACGAATGGATTACAGTGGTCGAGCACACGTTTGTCTAATGGGTGCTACCCTTAGCTTTAGGTTCCGTAAATAGCGACGCCACTAGACAGTGGATGACTGGAAACGAGTGATTTGCAGCGATGAAACACGCTATACCTTCTGGCAATCCGATGGATGGGCTTGAGTTTGGCGAACGCATGGAGAACCTTACCTACCATCTTGAGTAGTGCTGACAGTGAATTACAGTGCAGGTGATGCTACAGTATGGGGTATTAATGGTGGTTAGGTTGTGATCCTCCTATAGGGCTTTAGAAAGCTCTAAATGCCCATGAATATGAACATATTTTGGATCAATCTGTCATGCGTACTATGGTGTCACCGCCAGACACCACACTTGCTAGGTGGTAGCCTTTAAATCGGCCGCGGTCCATTAGTATACGTCGGACACGCGTGACGCCACTCTCAGTGATTGCAGACCGAGCGCCGCCACACAGCAGGTCTAGAGAGACTTCCTAGCACTCGCCCCAGTTGTACAACCGACTTTGCTAGCTATGGTTCACTGACAAAATACGTTCTCATTTGCCGAGACGATAGTTAGCATAGCCTTCAGCTACGTCATTTGCTACGACCTATCAAGGCGCCATTATCTGGGTTCTGATTTCCTTGTCCTGTTCCAGACCTCACGCCAGCCTGCGTGAGCTTAAACGCATGTATTTCGGCTTCCTCTTTTCATACGGGTTGGCTCTCTTGCCAATCCACAACACGTACAGTACAGGAACTGTTCGAAGACTATGACTGTATCACCAGTCCAGTGAACCTGACATAAAGCATCATCCTTGAGGCAATGGTTTGTGGGCAACGGTACTGTGACGTAGACTGCACCAGCAGCCTATGGAATACCTTTTGGACTTCCCTCCAGACCCCTTGCTGTGGGGCGGGGTCGTTCTGTCGTTCTTTCGTCTCCTTAATCTCTCTGAGTCATTCTCATCGAACAATTCACCTACCTCTATATTTCTTCCTTCCGACGTCCCTTCATTCTGCAGTAGTAGATACAAGCTAGGCAGTGTAAAGCAGCGTTGATGAAACCACACAGAGGTCGCGTAACTCAAGTTGCAGATCAGTTCCTGTAAGATCATTTTCACAAATTTCGGGCGGTAGGAGTATGCAGTTTAACTGCAGCATCCATTTGAAAATTCTATTAATTTCGTTTTATTCATAAGGAAGCACATGAGATGGCTATCAAGTCCGTATTTACTATGGTAATAGTCTGTCGTTCACAGTTCATTGACTATCCAACATATTTCACACGTAACAGCAGCCAGAATTTCTGCTAGTCCGACACGGTTAAATTTGCGATCTAACATTCACTGACCCACCACTATGAGCGAGTTTAACTTTCGGTCGTTTCAGTGGTCTTCTATGTCAGAAGTGCTCGCCAAAGTATTCCATCAAGAACACGCAATATGCCACGCGGAATTGTCTCGGCGACCAAAAGATCACACGCATGTAAAACTTTAACTAAGTAGTTCCGAAACATCACACTTTCCTCAAAATACTCGTAACTTAAACCGCTTTAGTCACGACACGTTTTATCTGAAATGATCTCACCAGCTCATAATTTTACATACTATTTTCGCGGAGACATCTTGCATGGTGTTACTCGGAAGCAGGTTAGCGAGCGACTCTTTCGATGCTCCTCTCCTCTCTGCCTAACTAAGTATCTGAAAGCGGGAAACGCTTAATTCTGATTGGCTATTGATCTGAATGACCAATCAGAATGATCCTTCCAGATCATTCTCGCGGCAAAACTTGCCTTAGCCAACCACTAATCAGATAGTCATTTACGTGATTACAATTTCAGTTTCTTATATATTATTTAATAAAACAGAGCGAAGTACAAAATATACTTTAAATTAATATAGAAACTTCTTCCGCTTCAGACTTTTATTCTGGCTGCTCCCTTAAAAAAGCAAGCACACATCGACATACGTCATCAGCCTCGTGGTTTCAACTCAATTTTCTCACAGTTCAATTTCATAAGGTTTTATATAAAATGACATTAAGTTTTAACGTATGTCCCGCATACACTCTCACATTCATTTCCATGTATTCAAACCAAAAATTAATAAGCAAATAATAATTTTGAATGATTTTATGCCACATAACGTAGAATAATGAAAGCTTTGAAAAGAAAAATCCAGTTAAGTGATTTTATACACTGTGAGCTTTGTTATGACTTCAGATGACAATAAAAGACATTTGGTTATTATTTCTGAGTTTTGAAACGTAAGGGGCGGTTTTAGGATATTTAAGTAATTTTCTCAATCTCTGTAACTACACTCCTGGAAATGGAAAAAAGAACACATTGACACCGGTGTGTCAGACCCACCATACTTGCTCCGGACACTGCGAGAGGGCTGTTCAAGCAATGATCACACGCACGGCACAGCGGACACACCAGAAACCGCGGTGTTGGCCGTCGAATGGCGCTAGCTGCGCAGCATTTGTGCACCGCCGCCGTCAGTGTCAGCCAGTTTGCCGTGGCATACGGAGCTCCATCGCAGTCTTTAACACTGGTAGCATGCCGCGACAGCGTGGACGTGAACCGTATGTGCAGTTGACGGACTTTGAGCGAGGGCGTATAGTGGGCATGCGGGAGGCCGGGTGGACGTACCGCCGAATTGCTCAACACGTGGGGCGTGAGGTCTCCACAGTACATCGATGTTGTCGCCAGTGGTCGGCGGAAGGTGCACGTGCCCGTCGACCTGGGACCGGACCGCAGCGACGCACGGATGCACGCCAAGACCGTAGGATCCTACGCAGTGCCGTAGGGGACCGCACCGCCACTTCCCAGCAAATTAGGGACACTGTTGCTCCTGGGGTATCGGCGAGGACCATTCGCAACCGTCTCCATGAAGCTGGGCTACGGTCCCGCACACCGTTAGGCCGTCTTCCGCTCACGCCCCAACATCGTGCAGCCCGCCTCCAGTGGTGTAGCGACAGGCGTGAATGGAGGGACGAATGGAGACGGGTCGTCTTCAGCGATGAGAGTCGCTTCTGCCTTGGTGCCAATGATGGTCGTATGCGTGTTTGGCGCCGTGCAGGTGAGCGCCACAATCAGGACTGCATACGACCGAGGCACACAGGGCCAACACCCGGCATCATGGTGTGGGGAGCGATCTCCTACACTGGCCGTACACCACTGGTGATCGTCGAGGGGACACTGAATAGTGCACGGTACATCCAAACCGTCATCGAACCCATCGTTCTACCATTCCTAGACCGGCAAGGGAACTTGCTGTTCCAACAGGACAATGCACGTCCGCATGTATCCCGTGCCACCCAACGTGCTCTAGAAGGTGTAAGTCAACTACCCTGGCCAGCAAGATCTCCGGATCTGTCCCCCATTGAGCATGTTTGGGACTGGATGAAGCGTCGTCTCACGCGGTCTGCACGTCCAGCACGAACGCTGGTCCAACTGAGGCGCCAGGTGGAAATGGCATGGCAAGCCGTTCCACAGGACTACATGCAGCATCTCTACGATCGTCTCCATGGGAGAATAGCAGCCTGCATTGCTGCGAAAGGTGGATATACACTGTACTAGTGCCGACATTGTGCATGCTCTGTTGCCTGTGTCTATGTGCCTGTGGTTCTGTCAGTGTGATCATGTGATGTATCTGACCCCAGGAATGTGTCAATAAAGTTTCCCCTTCCTGGGACAATGAATTCACGGTGTTCTTATTTCAATTTCCAGGAGTGTATAATAGATAAAAATCTGAAATTTTGACAGGATTCCTTCCTTAATAACAAAAGATTGCGTACCAAATTTGAAGAAAGTGGGATGATAATTAGCATGGCTTATTTATATTCGAAGGGGGTATAAATTTGCGTACACACTGAATGTTACTTGAGACCGTTCTCACGGTTAGTAACATCAGCTGCACTGTGAGTCAGAGCGAAACAAAAAAAGAAACATAGCCAACCTGAAGCCACTGTGCTACACGGCTACGTGCCTTACTGCATCGAATGTTATTTCGTAATTACTTGCTACGTTACACCCTGCGTTCTCCTTTCCGGGTTTCGGTGGAACAGTTGGCTGCCATTCTTCCATAGACATTCGGACATCTGATTGAAAGTGTTAGCAGCGAAGTGGAATCCATCAAAAACGCGAAGAATGGACACATCCCCTATTGTACGTTTCAGTCATGAGCCTTATCACTGATTTGATAGACCGCCACGAATTCCTCTCCCGTCCCAACTTCTTCATCTCAGAGTAGCTCTTCACCATATGCTTTCAACTATCTGTTGGATATATTCCAATCTGTGTCTTCCTCTACAGTTTTTACCCTCTATAGTTTCCGTATTTTGCACTTGGCTGAACTACAGCAACGTTTACAGAACAGCAGGTGTAACAGACAGCCAAACAGTAGCAATAAATGGTAGTTTTCAAATTACGTTTCCCATCGTTCCGACAGATTTAAACCAATGTTCCTCTGAAGGACAACGGATGTCACATTGGCAGTCAGTCACTCACATGTATCGGCAACGGTTAGTATGTCTACACGTAAAAGTTAAGGCCCCCTGGAATCTAAGGCTTGTCACATCAGTAAAGCCAGTCTCTTTAAATAACAGACCTCGTTAATAGCTACACGCCGACACAAAGACAAGTATTTATGGTCAGATGAGTATAGGGAAATATCAACAGCCACAGAAAACGATATAATGGGAGTAGGATTCGTTATGAACAGAAAGCTAGGCAGACAGCGTGTTATTATGAACAATTCAGTGATGGGATTGCTCTTATTAGAATCGAGAGAGAAACAACACCGACAACGATAGTTCAGGAATACATGTCGACACCGCAAGCGGAAGATGAAGGGATAGAGAAAGTATAGGAGGCTAATGAAAGGGTCCTACAGTACGTAAAGTGAAATGAAAATCTAATAGTCATGGGGGACTGGAATGCAGTTGTAGTGGAAGAAGAAGAAGAAGAAGAAAAGGTTACAGGAGAATCAGACAGGGTACAGACTAATCGGGTTCTGTAGCAAATATCAGCTAATAATAGATAATACTCTCTTCAACAATCACAAGGGGAGGAGGAGGTATACTTGGAAAAGGCCGGGTGATACGAGAAGATTGCAGTTAGATTACATCATGGTCAGACAGAGATTCCGAAAGCAGATAGTGGATTCTAAGTCGTTCCCAGGAGCAGCTGTAGTAGTGACGAAGAGTAGGCTGAAGTTTAAGAGATTAGTCACGATGAATCAATACGCAAAGAAGTGGGATACGGAAGTACTAAGCAATGAAGAGATACGCTTGGAATTCTCTAAGGCTGGAGATACTGCAATAAGGAACAGCTGAGGAGGCATTTCAGATGAAGAGGAACGGGCAATCACCGAAAATGGTAAGAAAGACATCGGTACAGAGAAGGTAACTGCGAAGAAACCGTGGGTAACAGAAGAAATACTTTAGTTGATCGATGAATAAAGGGAGCACAAAAACGTTCAGGGAAATTCAGGAATACAGAAATACAAGTCGCTGAGGACTGAAATAAATAGGAACTGCAGTGATGCTAAGATGAAATGGCAGCGTGACAAATGTGGAGATATCGAAAAAGGAATGATTTTCGGAACGACTGTCTTAACATATAGCAATGTTAAAAATACCCTTTGGTGAAATTAGAAGTAAGGGTGATACCATTAATAGTGCAACGGGAAATCCACTGTTAAATGGGGAGGAGAGAGCGGATAGGTGGAAAGAGTACATTGAAGATCTGTATGAGGGGGAATATATGTCTGGTGGGTCAAAAGGAGAAACAGGAGGCGATTTAGAAGAGGTAGGGGATCCTGTATTAGAATCAGAAACTAAGAGAGCTATGGAAGGTTTAAGATCAAATGAAGCGGAAGGAATAAACAAAATTCCATCAGAATTTCTAAAATCATTGTGGGAAGTGACAACAAAACGACTATTCACGTTGGTGTGTAGAATGTTTGAGTCTGGCGATATACTATCTGACTTTCTGAAAAATATCGTCCTCACAATTCCGAAGACAGCAACAGCTGACAAGAGTGAGAATTATCGCACATTCAGCTTAACAGAATATTCTCATCCTGAGATCAGTTTGGCTTTAGCAAATGTAAAGGCCCCAGAGAGGCAATTCTGACGTTGCGGTTGATAATGGAAGGAAGCCTAAACAAAAGCCAAGACACGTTCATAGGATTTGCCTACCTGGGAAAAGCGTTAGACAATGGCAAATAGTGGAAGATGTTCGAAATTTTGAGAAAAATATGGATAAGCTATAGGGAGAGACGAATAATATACAATATGTACAAGAGCCAAGACTGAATATTAAAGAGTGGACGACCAAGAAAGATATGCGCGTATTAACAGGTAAAAAAGCTTGTAAGTCAGGACTGTAGTCTTTCGCCCCCGCCGTTCAATCTGTGCATCAAAGAAGCAATGATGGAAATAAAAAAGGTGCAGGAGATGAATTAAAGATCGAAGTGAATGAATATCAGTGATGCGATTCACTGATGTCATTGCTATCCTGAGTGAAAGGGAAGAAGAGCTACATGATCTGTTGAATGAAATGAACAGTCTCATGAGTAGAGAATATGGATTGAGTGTAAATCGAAGAAAGTCGAAAGTATTGGGAAGTAGGAGAAATAAGCACAACGAAAAACTTAACATCAGGATTGATGGTCAAGAAGTATATGAAATTAAGAAATTCTTCTACCTAGGCAGTAAAATAACCAATGACGGACGGGCCAAGGAAGACGTCAAAAGCACAATAGCACTGGCGACAAGGCCATTCCTGACCAAGAGAAGTCTGCTAGTTTCGACCATAGGGCTCAACTTGAGGAAGAAATTTCTGAGAATGTACGTTTGGAGCACAGAATTGTATCGTAGTGAAACATGGATCGTGGGAAGACCTGAACAGAAGAGTACGAAGCCTTTGTGATGTGGTGCTATAGAAGAATGTTGGACTGATAAGGTAAGAATGATGTTCAAAAATGTTTCAAATGGCTCTGAGCACTATGGGACTTAACATCTCAGGTCATCAGTTCCCTAGAACTTAGAACGACTTAAACCTAACTAACCTAAGGACGTCACACACATCCATGCCCGAGGCACGATTCGAACCTGCGACCGTAGCGGTCGCGCGGTTCCAGACTGAAGCGCCTAGAACCGCTCAGCCACCAGCGGCCGGCAAGAATGATGTGGTTCTGCGCAGAATCGGAGAGGAAAGGTGTATATGGAGAACACTGGCCAGAAGAAGGAACAGGGTGATAGGAAATATCACATCAGGGAATGACTTCCATAGTACTAGGGGAGCTGTAGGGGGTAAAAACTGTAGAGAAAGACAGAGTTTGGAATCCATCTAGAGAACAATTGAAGATGTGGGCAGCAAGTGCTGTTCTGAAACGAAGAGGCTGCAACAGGAAAAGAATACTCGACGTGTCGCATCAAACTAGTCATAATCAACATGGTCCCGCAAAATCGATGTTAGTGGTACTGCGTGTGAAAACGATAAACAGACGTCAGTTGTCTCTGGTGTGTCCATGACGATGGTCCCACTTTCTTATTGTACGAATGTACCACTACTTGCTACAGAAACTTGTAGACAGCTATGTTCTGTATGGTGCAGCAGCCAGGGCGCCCTGTAACACCATAGCTCTAATACTCTATTCGTTTATTTTTGCCTTTTGTTTTATTTAATGCTACATCGTTGATATTCTGTAAATGTGTGTGATTGAATCGATAATGCAAAATTGTATACTCCTTTCTTTGTTAAAACTTTGATGTCATGGTTTCATTCTATACAATGTAGTATATCTGTCATTTAAATTCTTTGTCCCATTTGGAGGGAACAAAACTTACTATATACACTCCTGGAAATTGAAATAAGAACACCGTGAATTCATTGTCCCAGGAAGGGGAAACTTTATTGACACATTCCTGGGGTCAGATACATCACATGATCACACTGACAGAACCACAGGCACATAGACACAGGCAACAGAGCATGCACAATGTCGGCACTAGTACAGTGTATATCCACCTTTCGCAGCAATGCAGGCTGCTGGTCTCCCATGGAGACGATCGTAGAGATGCTGGATGTAGTCCTGTGGAACGGCTTGCCATGTCATTTCCACCTGGCGCCTCAGTTGGACCAGCGTTCGTGCTGGACGTGCAGACCGCGTGAGACGACGCTTCATCCAGTCCCAAACATGCTCAATGGGGGACAGATCCGGAGATCTTGCTGGCCAGGGTAGTTGACTTACACCTTCTAGAGCACGTTGGGTGGCACGGGATACATGCGGACGTGCATTGTCCTGTTGGAACAGCAAGTTCCCTTGCCGGTCTAGGAATGGTAGAACGATGGGTTCGATGACGGTTTGGATGTACCGTGCACTATTCAGTGTCCCCTCGACGATCACCAGTGGTGTACGGCCAGTGTAGGAGATCGCTCCCCACACCATGATGCCGGGTGTTGGCCCTGTGTGCCTCGGTCGTATGCAGTCCTGATTGTGGCGCTCACCTGCACGGCGCCAAACACGCATACGACCATCATTGGCACCAAGGCAGAAGCGACTCTCATCGCTGAAGACGACACGTCTCCATTCGTTCCTCCATTCACGCCAGTCGCGACACCACTGGAGGCGGGCTGCACGATGTTGGGGCGTGAGCGGAAGACGGCCTAACGGTGTGCGGGACCGTAGCCCAGCTTCATGGAGATGGTTGCGAATGGTCCTCGCCGATACCCCAGGAGCAACAGTGTCCCTAATTTGCTGGGAAGTGGCGGTGCGGTCCCCTACGGCACTGCGTAGGATCCTACGGTCTTGGCGTGCATCCGTGCGTCGCTGCGGTCCGGTCCCAGGTCGACGGGCACGTGCACCTTCCACCGACCACTGGCGACAACATCGATGTACTGTGGAGACCTCACGCCCCACGTGTTGAGCAATTCGGCGGTACGTCCACCCGGCCTCCCGCATGCCCACTATACGCCCTCGCTCAAAGTCCGTCAACTGCACATACGGTTCACGTCCACGCTGTCGCGGCATGCTACCAGTGTTAAAGACTGCGATGGAGCTCCGTATGCCACGGCAAACTGGCTGACACTGACGGCGGCGGTGCAAAAATGCTGCGCAGCTAGCGCCATTCGACGGCCAACACCGCGGGTCCTGGTGTGTCCGCTGTGCCGTGCGTGTGATCATTGCTTGTACAGCCCTCTCGCAGTGTCCGGAGCAAGTATGGTGGGTCTGACACACCGGTGTCAATGTGTTCTTTTTTCCATTTCCAGGAGTGTATATTTGTAATTTCCGTGTGAATAATTTTTTGTAGAAATGTCAATATGTGCAAATGTTCTGTTTTGTTTAAAATGTTTGGTTGATGTTATGTAAACTGCTGATCCTCACTTAGGGTTCTTAGTTATTCTGTTTGTAAAAGTTGTTGTGGTTCCCCTCGGGAACGGAACTGTGTTGCGCGCGCAAATTGTGGCTGGCCTAGGTAGGAAAGGTGGAACAGGAGTCAGTCGGGGACGAGCTACCAAACTGTGAACTGCCATGTAAAAGTTGCATATTGTGCTGGTTCCGAGAGATGCTTTTTCTGCCACTGTCCAATGGCTCGGATGGATGGATGGATAAACAGCTGGAACGATTCTGGAATTGGTATCCATCATCGCCACCAAGAACGGATGGAGTCCAGCAATTCTGCCTGCAAATCCACCTACCAACATGCAGTTGCCACCACATTGCGCAATCACTGTATCGGAATGCTATAATAATGTACAGTGAAGGATCAGCTTATTGGATGTGTTAGTGTGCACAAATATAAGGTAACTTATAACTGAATTTATGTACCTACCTTCATTTTTCCGCTATCACAACACCTCTCAGGTTCCTCTCCATTTGAACTATGATAACCGAGTGTCCTATTTTGTGGAAAAAATGAATGCCTCAAAGTTAGATAGTTAGTTACATAATGTTTTTTAACCTTTGATGAGAAGGGAATATTCAGATTTACTGTGGATTTAGTGAAATTGTGGGAGGCAGTAAATGTAGTTTTGTGAGGTTTAAAGTCACCTATTTAATCATTAACTTGAATGTAGAAGACTGTGGTAATAAAGACAATTTGCAGTTTCATTTAAAGATTAAAAGCTCTTAAAACTGAGGCTTATAATGTTTTGCTTAGTAAATGATCACATTGCTGTCTGCAGTAAATGTTAAAAGGTGAGTCAGTTTCTTGCAAATTTGTCAACATTGTGTTTCGCTGTAGTAAAAGTGGAAAACTGCAATAGTGGATAGTTATATATTCATGTTTGCTAAGTGTTTGTATCTCTTGTGTATTGGAAGTGCATTTTAACAGTATAACAGGATCCACAGTTGTCCATTGTGCTAATGCTAGGTAACAAGTAACGGGAAGACCACTATTTATGAAAACCATAATTTCTTTATTCAAAAGTTAGTGAGAAGCAACCTGTTAGTGGATTCCAATTAACTTTCATTTTAAATAGTAAAGTATTTAACTGAGAGAGATTTAACCTATGTCCAATTTATTATCCTGCAGTGAATGTTAATAGTAATGTTATACAGACCATTCAGTTTAAACAAGCCCTGAAAGTAATAATGTGTTTCGGTATCTGTTATATTTTTGCAAATAGTTTATGCTGTTCTAGCTGTTAGCTTCAATCTTACCGTAAACATATGTATGTGTCAGAGTTCATTGCACTCGCGTGTGGCAAAGTATAGGTTGTGTTTGTCTGTTGAAGTTACTCATACCTACTTTCTTAAACAAGAACATTAATCTTTCTCTTGCCTAATTAGGCTGGCGACCGTTTTCCTTATTCTTTAAACAGTATAGCTAGGCAAAAATATTGTTTGTTACTGTTCGAATATTTACGTAATTCTCACTTTCATTTCCGATAAGCCATTTCCGTTAGGTACAACACGGTCAACCTAGCAAAATTCCTCTCAGAGGGTAACACTGTTCTATTGCGTTATACCATAATACACTCCTGGAAATTGAAATAACAACACCGTGAATTCATTGTCCCAGGAAGGGGAAACTTTATTGACACATTCCTGGGGTCAGATACATCACATGATCACACTGACAGAACCACAGGCACATAGACACAGGCAACAGAGCATGCACAATGTCGGCACTAGTACAGTGTATATCCACCTTTCGCAGCAATGCAGGCTGCTATTCTCCCATGGAGACGATCGTAGAGATGCTGGATGTAGTCCTGTGGAACGGCTTGCCATGCCATTTCCACCTGGCGCCTCAGTTGGACCAGCGTTCGTGCTGGACGTGCAGACCGCGTGAGACGACGCTTCATCCAGTCCCAAACATGCTCAATGGGGGACAGATCCGGAGATCTTGCTGGCCAGGGTAGTTGACTTACACCTTCTAGAGCACGTTGGGTGGCACGGGATACATGCGGACGTGCATTGTCCTGTTGGAACAGCAAGTTCTCCATTCGTCCCTCCATTCACGCCTGTCGCGACACCACTGGAGGCGGGCTGCACGATGTTGGGGCGTGAGCGGAAGACGGCCTAACGGTGTGCGGGACCGTAGCCCAGCTTCATGGAGACGGTTGCGAATGGTTCTCGCCGATACCCCAGGAGCAACAGTGTCCCTAATTTGCTGGGAAGTGGCGGTGCGGTCCCCTACGGCACTGCGTAGGATCCTACGGTCTTGGCGTGCATCCGTGCGTCGCTGCGGTCCGGTCCCAGGTCGACGGGCACGTGCACCTTCCGCCGACCACTGGCGACAACATCGATGTACTGTGGAGACCTCACGCCCCACGTGTTGAGCAATTCGGCGGTACGTCCACCCGGCCTCCCGCATGCCCACTATACGCCCTCGCTCAAAGTCCGTCAACTGCACATACGGTTCACGTCCACGCTGTCGCGGCATGCTACCAGTGTTAAAGACTGCGATGGAGCTCCGTATGCCACGGCAAACTGGCTGACACTGACGGCGGCGGTGCACAAATGCTGCGCAGCTAGCGCCATTCGACGGCCAACACCGCGGGTCCTGGTGTGTCCGCTGTGCCGTGCGTGTGATCATTGCTTGTACAGCCCTCTCGCAGTGTCCGGAGCAAGTATGGTGGGTCTGACACACCGGTGTCAATGTGTTCTTTTTTCCATTTCCAGGAGTGTAGCTTTAATAAGACAGTTTTATTTCACAACCTGCTTCCAGCTTCGAGGTTATGGTATAGCTGTAGCAGACGGAAGTGTTATACGTGGCTTTTCCGTGACAGGACTAATTGTTCTGTTGGGGCATAGTACGTAATGAACCAAATTTGGTATTCGATTACCTAAGCTACGTAAATGCTGTAGTGGTGTTATAGTCCGTATGATAGTTTGTGGGGCGGGGGGGGGGGGGGGGGGCGGGGGGAGACCTGTGGGCTCCGTGTTTATTGTAACAAAAAATGGTTCAAATGGCTCTGAGCACTATGGGACTCAACTGCTGTGGTCATCAGTCCCCTAGAACTTAGAACTACTTAAAGCTAACTAACCTAAGGACACCACACACATCCATGCCCGAGGCAGGATTCGAACCTGCGACCGTAGCAGTCGCACGGTTCCGGACTGCGTGCCTAGAACCGCGAGACCACCGCGGCCGGCGTTTATTGTAACATATTGCGATTGGCGATAAATTATTTCTCTTTTGACCTTGTTAGGAAACCTGTGTATTGGTGACTTTTTAATCGTGTTCTTGAAAGAAAGGCAACTGATTGCACTGCGTTCCTTTTTCCTTTCACTGAGACTCGTACAGAGGAATCCTGGTACCGAAAGGACCCTCCGCCACACACCATTTGGTAGCTTGCGGGATACGATGTAGATATAACTGGAAGCAATGTATGAGAAAATGGATTGTTCAATCGAGACACAACCGTCAAGAGATATTTTGCAGGCTAGAGTTTAAGGAGAAGGAATAATTGGATCATCCATAAGCACCCGTCAGCTGGACTATAACGACGAGCACGCAGCAAGATCTCATCACAGAATGTGGAATTCGGAAGCTTCCTGACGTGTAAAGCGGTATCGGCAGCTCTGGAGAAAAAGACGACAGAGTACAAAGCTGGTGTGGCGCAAGTGTTTTAGGAGCACATTGTTCGGCGCACACTGTTGAACATGGAGCCCAACGACATGGTCAAGTGAGATTGCGGTTGACGCTGGATTTCAGACTGGACCGTGTAGTAATGAAAACCTGTCGCCTGGTCGGACGAATCACATTTCTTGTCGCCCTATGCCATAGGTTCCTCCCGACAATTCCGTTATCCAGCCAAAAGACTGCTCAAAACACGAACGGCGTCACGGTCGCTTGTCTGTGGTGGGAGGACATTCACTTGGGCTTTCATGCAACCTGTCGTAGTGTCTTAAATCCCAGTGACACCTGTGGAGTAAGTGAATCATTACTGAGGTCTGTCTTCCATGGCAGTGATGACATTGAGCAAGAGGATGACTGTCCGTGCCATAAAGCCCATGCTACAGTGGTTTGACGTGTATGGTAGTGAACAGACTTCGATGTCGAGGACACAAAATCCCATGATCTGCACCCAGTGCGATATACAGGGTGGGGCAAATAAAAGGGGCCCGGTCGAGTGAACACGATTTGACGTGAATGCTGGCTGGTTGCTTGATTTGCGGGAACGGACCAAACAGCGATGTCACCGGTCCCGTGGATTAGGGCAGGAATCATGACGGCGTTTGCCTAAAGCGATTTAAGGGGCTCCGGAACGCCCTATACTTGCAATGTTAAAATAACGCTTATAAATTACATCTTTCCTCACAAAGTATTTGAGGTAGGAAGTTGAACTTTTTACAGATTATTTATTGGAATATGGGCTACAACTTAACACAGGGATTTTACAAAATTTTAGTTCAGTTATTAAAGATGATTTTTTTTTCAATTGTAATGAAAATTCACAACATTTTTTTGCAATTTTTTATTTATATATTCAAAAATATACAGTTTTTTGGAAAAAGGCTGTGTTAAATTATGCAGAAGGTACTGTGTAACATTTACTGTAAGTTTGAAACAAATATGTTTGGAAGATCCTTAGAAAACATGTAATTAGTATGAGAAAATAACAGTTTTGGGAATCGAGCGATAAAGATTGGATTAACTTTTTAGTGCATTCCAGGTCCATAGGATGGATTATCTTCATCCTCTGCAAACTCCTCCTCCAGCTTCCTCTTGTTCCTCCTTCTGTTTACTCTTGCTTGTATTTCTAGACTCTTTACAGCCCTGTCTGCAGCCCGAAGGCGTTCCTTGTCTAAAGCAAGCATCGCTCGTACCATGTTAGAACCTATCTTCATTCCCATATTTCTAAATACCTTGCACCTTACAATGTTGCCATCATTGAAAGTCGCAACAGCATCATACACACCAAAGTGAAGTGTTTCGATTCCAACAAATACAGTCTTGGGGATTCTCGACCATATAACACTATTTACACTTTCATTGGGGTTTTGAGTTTTTCAACAGTTCAGGTGCTGCTAAGTCTCTGAAAATAGGTTTTATACTTTATCTCACATCACTAAAATGTACCTGATGAACACGGACGTTAATAATAACACCATTTGACAGCAGTTTAACAGCACCACAGTGGGGCACGCCCATGTAGAACACATTTAAAAAAAAATTTAAAAATAGTTGTATTCTTCGGAATTGAATAAATTATATATCTATTAAAAGGTAATAGTCTGCAGTTTCAGAAAACGCAAAAAAGGAAAAATCGAACTTTTCATGATTTTGAGCCTTTCCGGAGCCCCTTAAGAAAAACACGGAAAACCTACATCAGGAAACGTGAATGTATGCATATGACCTCACCCCGTGACTCGCGTACCACGTGATCGCCCTCCACGTGTACGTGGCCGGCCGCGGTGGTCTCGCGGTTCTAGGCGCGCAGTCCGGAACCGTGCGACTGCTACGGTCGCAGGTTCGAATCCTGCCTCGGGCATGGGTGTATGTGATGTCCTTCGGTTAGTTAGGTTTAAGTAGTTCTAAGTTCTACGGGACTGATGACCTCAGCAGTTAAGTCCCATAGTGCTCAGAGCCATTTTAACCACTTTTAACACCTTCCTCCATGCACTACAAACATTACTGCAACTGTGTTGCTTGAGGCTTTCCCGACGGACATGTTGTATATATGCTTCTCGGGCGAGACGTCGGATATCATCGTGAAAACTCCACAATATTTCATCAGCGCAACTGGGCGACATCTTCAGGTGCGACGAACACACTCTAAGGCATGACTAGAGCCCCCTATTTATGCCAGTCTTAGGCAGCCTAAGACAGGCATAAATAGGGGGCTCTAGTCATGCCTTAGCAGTGTGTTCGTCGCACCTGAAGATGTCGGCCAGTTGCGCTGATGAAATATTGTGGAGTTTTCACTACGACATCCGACGTCTCGCCCGATAACCATATATACATTACTGCAACTGCCTTACAATTGGAAGTGGAATAATAATAGCAAAGCTCAAAATTTATTTTGTAAAAGTATAATGCAGTGAATTTATGAGCTGGTAGAAGCGGACCTCGGGGAAGATCAGTTTGGATTCCGTAGAAATGTTGGAACACGTGAGGCAATACTAACCTTACGACTTATCTTAGAAAAAAGATTAAGAAAAGGTAAACCTACGTTTCTAGCATTTGTAGACTTAGAGAAAGCTTTTGACAACGTTAACTGGAATACTCTCTTTCAAATTCTGAAGGTGGCAGGGGTAAAATACAGGGAGCGAAAGGCTATTTACAATTTGTACAGAAACCAGATGGCAGTTATAAGAGTCGAGGGGCATGAAAGGGAAGCAGTGGTTGGGAAAGGAGTGAGACAGGTTTGTAGCCTCTCCCCGATGTTATTCAATCTGTATATTGAGCAAGCAGTAAAGGAAACAAAAGAAAAATTCGGAGTAGGTATTAAAATTCATGGAGAAGAAGTAAAAACTTTGAGGTTCGCCGATGACATAGTAATTCTGTCAGAGACAGCAAAGGACTTGGAAGAGCAGTTGAACGGAATGGACAGTGTCTTGAAAGGAGGATATAAGATGAACATCAACAAAAGCAAATCGAGGATAATGGAATGTAGTCGAATTAAGTCGGGTGATGCTGAGGGAATTAGATTAGGAAATGAGACACTTAAAGTAGTAAAGGAGATTTGCTATTTACGGAGTAAAATAACTGATGATGGTCGAAGTAGAGAGGATATAAAATGTAGACTGGCAATGGCAAGGAAATCGTTTCTGAAGAAGAGAAATTTGTTAACATCGAGTATAGATTTAAGTGTCAGGAAGTCGTTTCTGAAAGTATTTGTATGGAGTGTAGCCATGTATGGAAGTGAAACATGGACGATAACCAGTTTGGACAAGAAGAGAATAGAAGCTTTCGAAATGTGGTGCTACAGAAGAATGCTGAAGATAAGGTGGGTAGATCACGTAACTAATGAGGAGGTATTGAATAGAATTGGGGAGAAGAGGAGTTTGTGGCACAAATTGACTAGAAGAAGAGATCATTTGGTAGGACATGATCTGAGGCATCAAGGGATCACCAATTTAGTACTGCAGGGCAGCGTGGAGGGTAAAAATCGTAGAGGGAGACCAAGAGACGAATACACTAAGCAGATTCAGAAGGATGTCGGCTGCAGTAGGTACTGGGAGATGAAGAAGCTTGCACAGGATAGAGTAGCATGGAGAGCTGCATCAAACCAGTCTCAGGACTGAAGACCACAACAACAACAACATCAGTGATCATTGCTCTTCCCATCAACTTAGGGTTAGGGCAGCAGGGTTACAGCGGTGCGTAGTACTGTATTGAGACTTACAGCAAGAGGAAGTTTTATGTCAGAGCTCACGGGCAGCAAGTGTAATCTCGGGGTGTTCAATGCGGTAGTAAACGTGAAAGCAGCTTATAAAGTGTGTGACTGATGTGCATCAGTGTCATAGACACAAAGAGGCGTTAATGTCTGAGTCGCATTGCTGCGGAAACTTTCCACGAAAACCCAGTAATTGACAGGGTGGATGTGTGCGGAGCTTACTGTTTCTTAGTGGAGAGACCTTTCCGCGAAAGGCTGGCGACTGACGGAATACTCGGAGAGAGGTTCTGGTTGAACAAGGTAGTGCCAACTGGACCTTGGGACAGCTTATGCTTTGAGTGCGTAGGAGAACATAAGCCAGTGCTTGCACGAGACAAACCAATACGTTACTTCTGCCATCGGCGTTTAATTGCACCTATGAAACTCAACACCACTGAAGAGTGTAAGCTCTTTAAAGACACACCACGAGTTTTCAGCCCTTAGACGAAAGAGAATCCTTTAGGGAACACGACAACGAGAGGACAACGAGAGAACGTTTGCAGTACTCGATTACACAACCAGTGGGTGAATATAAGAGTGTTCACGTAATTTTGAGATATTCTAGTACAGAGTTGGCACCCTAAGATAAGGGCTGAAGCGCAAGAGGACTGCCCTATTGATCGGCACTGGTAGATCCCAAGCCAACAGTAAGATGAGATGACGAAATTTTAACGTTCTGGAAGCACGAGAGGATGAGTACGTATATAAAATTTTTTTATACAGACTAGTTCTTCGAATACTTTGCATTCACGAGTCACCATACATCCAGCATATCATGTGACTTCAGCTATTACTAGATCTTCATGTAATAGGTATGACACCTTCAGATGCATTTACAGGCCTTATTTCATTTCCAGTCGGTTTCGATGTTACGTTTCACCAGTAGAGGGACCTGTACATGGCGCAACGCAGTGGTTCCCAACCAGGGGCTAATTGCAAAATGAGGGGTAAAAGGGATTTTGCGAGGGGTAAAGACAAAAGGGTTGAACTGTGTTTCGCTCATGAAACAAAGTTATTTTAAACAGGTCATTAGTAGTGTCACAGTTTCATAAGTCATGCAATCAGTATTACTTAGTTAACAGTAGTTATATATATATTTTTAAATAGTCTGATTAAGTCATGACATAATGTAGTGGAGGTTATAGCTTGTGAAATAAATGTATTAACACCATCTTCCTGATCCATGTACATTGTACGGTTGTACCATGAGGCTATGGCAGTAAAACTGACACATATACATCAGATAAGTTTAAACATTTCATGCAAATGCCTTGACCAAGTTGTAGGCAGTTCACGCAATAGTCCACAGATTGTTAAATAATTCACTTCGATACAGCTTACGAACTAATTGACAGCACAGCAAAACAGTAACTACATAGTTGCTAGTGTACAGCTGTAGGGCCTACACTGTATTATTATTGTTATTACTGTTGTTGTCAGTGGGAGTGATCACGCACAAAGCATTAGCAACATGAAGTCTTCCAACTTTGCTAGTTCAGAAATCTATCAATCGAGTGATTTACAGACAATAAGCATACCGCACACATTTCAACTGGGTTGACTTTAAACAGGTTCAAATGGTTCAAATGGCTCTGAGCACTATGGGACTCAACTGCTGTGGTCATCAGTCCCCTAGAACTTAGAACTACTTAAACCTAACTAACCTAAGGACATCACACACATCCATGCCCGAGCCAGGATTCGAACCTGCGACCGTAGCAGTCGCACGGTTCCGGACTGCGCGCCTAGAACCGCGAGACCACCGCGGCCGGCAGCTTTAAACAGGGAAGCAGAATGTGTGTGAAGCAAGTGCCACTAGGGAGAGGAACGGTGCAGAGGAAAAACGTTTTGTAACAAGTGTCTACCCTCAGTTTGGACGGTCAGCTTCTCTTTCTGAAAAATAGTTGCAGGCAACACTCGTGATGTACTGAAAAAGCTTTGTCATTCTACAAAGAAAGGTTGTTAGGAGTAAGCAGTACTAACTGACTGAATCTTTTATTCGTAGTTTAACACAACGCCTACAAATAATAAACCTTTATTTAGTTATCGTAATTCTAAATTAAACTTGTTCAAAGAAAATTGTTTTCCATTCTAAAGTTTAGCTAGGTGTTGACGATGATGGTGGAGGGATGGAGCATACCAGCTCACGTTTAAGTGCATTCAGGGTTAATGGTCTGAAAAAGATTGGGAATCATTGGTGTAATGTAACACCCAAACCGGCTGCAAGCAATATAAAACCCGTAATTACAGCTTAAGGTGTCACCACTCATACATACAGATTTTACATTAAACGCTTGGTATTCAGGACTTTTTTTCACTTTGTAACACTTTCCACATGGTATCGATCCCAGCACTTTATAATCAGATTGGTAGCCCAGAATTAGAATTCATCAGTCTTGAGACATCTTATGAGGTAAGGGCTAACACTTGTAATCGGAATAATAACTTCTTCTGTATCATCCGGATGATAACATATACTCACTGACGTAGTAGACGATTTAATCTCTTCCAGTTGATGCACTTTATGACAAACCGCAAAATGCCTACCAATATTGAGACTACTAAATACAGCAAAACTTACTGATAATAAAGTGAAATGGTTCTCAGTCATGTCTATTATAAAACCTAACTCGTGATTAATCCTCAAAGTCAACATAACATGGAAGCTACCTTGAAATTCAAAACACAAAATTACGAAATTTCCTATTACAAAAACTATTCACCTTTCCCAAAATGTGTGTCTCACTAGAAAGCTCAGGTGACGTAGAATCTGGAACAACTTGCTGAAACTGGGGACTATTCAAAATAAGCAAGAATCTTATTGCGTCGTAAATAACACGTTCAAAACCAAATTGATCCATCTGGACATCAAGTCCAAAACTCCACTTATAATTTTATACTGTCAAAAGAACTAAACAGCATGAGAAACACCAAAGGATAGGGAGACTTATAACAGAAGTGCGACGCTTATTCGGAATCTAAGGAACGATCGGTCGCAAAATGAAAACCAGAGTGAAAATCCGATGACGTTTTGCGCTTGTGTATTGGGCAGTGTCTCTAGTATGGCCGTCGAGCGCATTACCTTGTTCTTTTTAGTTCTGAAGACACAGGGAGCACATAAAGATACCTAGAATACTAGTGTTTCCCACCAAGTACGCGGACCTGTTGAGAAATTTCGCCTGAAGCTATGCAGTCAACATTACATACCTGTCGTGCGTTTTCTTCTTCAAGACAATTCTCAGCTGCATTCCGCAGGGGCGATGAAGATGCTCCTGCATCGTTTTCAATTGGAAATGTTTGATTACCCAAAATGCAGTCCGTAATTGTCTCCCTCTGGGTTTCATTTCTGCTCACATGGACCACTGGATACGAAGACAATATTTTGGCAAAGATTAAGAGCTATAGGCCAGCGTAGAGAATTGGTCGAAGGCACTGGCGGCTGCCTTCTATAACGAAGGGATTGGAAAGATGGTACAACGCTACGACAAAGGTCTAAGTCAGATCGGCGACTATGGAGACAAGTAGCTGGAAGTCGCAGCTAACTGTTGCAAATAAAAGTTTTGATTTTCACCATGGTTTCCATTCAGCGACATATCGTTCCTTATTTTCCGAATAGCCCTCGTATAATGTTGATGAGCCTACACAAAATATCACACTCCCGTCAAATTACGAATTCATAAAATCATATTATCATATGAAGGGCTTATTTCAATAGTGGTACAAGTGCATTATTGTTCATTCTGAGATACAGAGTTCTTAAGTTAAATGAGCGCTGAAAAATCTGCAGTTGAGACACCAGAAACATTCAATCACAGCTAAACCAAACCCAGGCATTTCTCATACTGTATAACGAAGAATAAGGACGGTCGAGCATTGCGGAGGGCGTTTGTAAAGATCTCAGGAAATCAGTGGAAGTAATCATTCATAAGTTCCAAAGCGCTACAGCAGTTCACCTAGCACAATGACTGTGCGTATCGAGTTAAAACGAACGGATTGCAGTAAAACGAATGGATTACAGTGGTCGAGGACACGTTTGTCTAATGGGTGCTACCCTTAGCTTAGCGACGCCACTAGACAGTGGATGACTGGAAACGAGTGATTTGCAGCGATGAACCACGCCATACCTTCTGGCAATCCGATGGATGGGCTTGAGTTTGGCGAACGCATGGAGAACCTTACCTACCATCTTGAGTAGTGCTGACAGTGAATTACAGTGCAGGTGATGTTACAGTATGGGGTATTAATGGTGGTTAGGTTGTGATCCTCCTATAGGGTTTTAGAAAGCTCTAAATGCCCATGAATATGAACAGATTTTGGATCAATCTGTGATGCGTACTGTGGTGTCACCGCCAGACACCACACTTGCTAGGTGGTAGCCTTTAAATCGGCCGCGGTCCATTAGTATACGTCGGACACGCGTGTCGCCACTCTCAGTGATTGCAGACCGAGCGCCGCCACACTGCAGGTCTAGAGAGACTTCCTAGCACTCGCGCCAGTTGTACAATCGACTTTGCTAGCGATGGTTCACTGACAAAATACGTTCTCATTTGCCGAGACGATAGTTAGCATAGCCTTCAGCTACGTCATTTGCTACGACCTAGCAAGGCGCCATTATCAGATGCTATTGATATGGTGAAGAATGTACAGACAAGAGCTACGTTCAACATTGATGGATTAAAGTTAAGTATTCGACCATCTGCGTCCGTTTTTCTGGGTTCTGATTTCCTTGTCCTGTTCCAGACCTCACGCCAGCCTGCGTGAGCTTAAACGCGTGCCTTTCGGCTTCCTCTTTTCATACGGGTTGGCTCTCTTGCCAATCCACAACACGTACAGTACAGGAACTGTTCGAAGACTATGACTGTATCACCACTCCAATGAACCTGTCACAAAGCATCATCCGTGAGGCAATGGTTTGTGGGCAATGGTACTGTGACGTAGACTGCACATGCAGCCTATGGGATACCTTTTGGACTTCCCTCCAGACCCCTTGCTGTGGGGCGGGGTCGTTCTGTCGTTCTTTCGTCTCCTTACTGTCTCTCAGTCATTCTCATCGAACAGTTCACCTACCTCTATATTTCTTCCTTCCGACGTGCCTTCACTCTGTAGTAGTAGATACAAGCTAGGCAGTGTAAAGCAGCGTTGATGAAACCACACAGGGGCCGCGTAACTCAAGTTGCAAATCAGTTCCTGTAAGATCATTTTCACAAATTTCGGGCGGTAGGAGTATGCAGTTTAACTGCAGCATCCATTTGAAAATTCTATTAATTTCTTTTTATTCATAAGGAAGCACATGAAATGGCTATCAGGTCCGTATTTACTACGGTAATACTCTGTCGTTCAGAGTTCATTGACTATCCAACATATTTCACACGTAACAGCAGCCAGAATTTCTGCAAGTCCGACACGGTTAAATTTGCGATCTAACATTCACTGACCCACCACTATGAGCGAGTTTAACTTTCGGTCGTTTCAGTGGTCTTCTATGTCAGAAGTGCTCGCCAAAGTATTCCATCAAGAACACGCAATATGCCACGCGGAACTGTCTCGGCGACCAAATGATCACACGCTTGTAAAACATTAACTAAGTAGTTCCGAAACATCACACTTTCCTAAAAATACTCGTAACTTAAACCGCTTTAGTCACGACACGTTTTATTTGAAATGATCTCACCAGCTCATAATTTTACATACTACACTCCTGGAAATGGAAAAAAGAACACATTCACACCGGTGTGTCAGACCCACCATACTTGCTCCGGACACTGCGAGAGGGCTGTACAAGCAATGATCACACGCACGGCACAGCGGACACACCAGGAACCGCGGTGTTGGCCGTCGAATGGCGCTAGCTGCGCAGCATTTGTGCACCGCCGCCGTCAGTGTCAGCCAGTTTGCCGTGGCATACGGAGCTCCATCGCAGTCTTTAACACTGATAGCATGCCGCGACAGCGTGGACGTGAACCGTATGTGCAGTTGACGGACTTTGAGCGAGGGCGTATAGTGGGCATGCGGGAGGCCGGGTGGACATACCGCCGAATTGCTCAACACGTGGGGCGTGAGGTCTCCACAGTACATCGATGTTGTCGCCAGTGGTCGGTGGAAGGTGCACGTGCCCGTCGACCTGGGACCGGACCGCAGCGACGCACGGATGCACGCCAAGACCGTAGGATCCTACGCAGTGCCGTAGGGGACCGCACCGCCACTTCCCAGCAAATTAGGGACACTGTTGCTCCTGGGGTATCGGCGAGGACCATTCGCAACCGTCTCCATGAAGCTGGGCTACGGTCCCGCACACCGTTAGGCCGTCTTCCGCTCACGCCCCAACATCGTGCAGCCCGCCTCCAGTGGTGTCGCGACAGGCGTGAATGGAGGGACGAATGGTGACGTGTCGTCTTCAGCGATGAGAGTCGCTTCTGCCTTGGTGCCAATGATGGTCGTATGCGTGTTTGGCGCCGTGCAGGTGAGCGCCACAATCAGGACTGCATACGACCGAGGCACACAGGGCCAACACCCGGCATCATGGTGTGGGGAGCGATCTCCTACACTGGCCGTACACCACTGGTGATCGTCGAGGGGACACTGAATAGTGCACGGTACATCCAAACCGTCATCGAACCCATCGTTCTACCATTCCTAGACCGGCAAGGGAACTTGCTGTTCCAACAGGACAATGCACGTCCGCATGTATCCCGTGCCACCCAACGTGCTCTAGAAGGTGTAAGTCAACTACCCTGGCCAGCAAGATCTCCGGATCTGTCCCCCATTGAGCATGTTTGGGACTGGATGAAGCGTCGTCTCACGCGGTCTGCACGTCCAGCACGAACGCTGGTCCAACTGAGGCGCCAGGTGGAAATGGCATGGCAAGCCGTTCCACAGGACTACATCCAGCATCTCTACGATCGTCTCCATGGGAGAATAGCAGCCTGCATTGCTGCGAAAGGTGGATATACACTGTACTAGTTCCGACATTGTGCATGCTCTGTTGCCTGTGTCTATGTGCCTGTGGTTCTGTCAGTGTGATCATGTGACGTATCTGACCCCAGGAATGTGTCAATAAAGTTTCCCCTTCCTGGGACAATGAATTAACGGTGTTCTTATTTCAATTTCCAGGAGTGTATTTCCGCTGAGACATCTTGCATGGTGTTACTCGGAAGCAGGTTAGCGAGCGACTCTTTCGATGCTCCTCTCCTCTCTGCCTAACTAACTATCTGAAAGCGGGAAACGCTTAATTCTGATTGGCTATTGATCTGAATGACCAATCAGAATGATCCTTCCAGATCATTCTCGCGGCAAAACTTGCCTTAGCCAACCACTAATCAGATAGTCATTTACGTGATTACAATTTAAATTTCTTATATATTATTTAATGAAACAGTGCGGAGTACACAATATTCTTTAAATTAATATAGAAACTTCTTCCGCTTCAGACTTTTATTCTGGCTGCTCCCTTAAAACAGCAAGCACACATCGACATACGTCATCAGCCTCGTGGTTTCAACTCAATTTTCTCACAGTTCAATTTCATAACGTTTTATATAAAATGACATTAAGTTTTAACGTATGTCCCGCATACACTCTCCCATTCATTCCCATGTATTCAAACCAAAAAATAATAAGCAAATAATAATTTTGAATGATATTTATGCCACATAACGTAGAGTAATTAAAGTTTTGAAAAGAAAATTCCAGTTAAGTGATTTTATACACTGTGAGCTTTGTTATGACTTCAGATGACAATAAAAGACATTTGGTTATTGTTTCTGAGTTATGAAACGTAAGGGTCGGTTTTAGGATATTTAAGTAATTTTCTCAGTCTCTGTAACTATAATAGATAAAAATCTGAAATTTTGACAGGATTCCTTCCTTAATAACAAAAGATTGCGTACAAAATTTGAAGAAAGTGGGATGATAATTAGCATGGCTTATTTATATTCGAAGGGGGTATAAATTTGCGTACACACTGAATGTTACTTGAGACCGTTCTCACGGTTAGTAACATCAGCTGCACTGTGAGTCAGAGCGAAACAAAAAAAGAAACATAGACAACCTGAAGCCACTGTGCTACACGGCTACGTGCCTTACTGCATCGAATGTTATTTCGTAATTACTTGCTACGTTACACCCTGCGTTCTCCTTTCCGGGTTTCGGTGGAACAGTTGGCTGCCATTCTTCCATAGACATTCGGACATCTGATTGAAAGTGTTAGCGGCGAAGTGGAATCCATCAAAAACGCGAAGAATGGACACATCCCCTATTGTACGTTTCAGTCATGAGCCTTATCACTGATTTGATAGACCGCCACGAATTCCTCTCCCGTCCAAACTTCTTCATCTCAGAGTAGCTCTTCACCATATGCTTTCAACTATCTGTTGGATATATTCCAATCTGTGTCTTCCTCTACAGTTTTTACCCTCTATAGTTTCCATATTTTGCACTTGGCTGAACTACAGCAACGTTTACAGAACAGCAGGTGTAACAGACAGCCAAACAGTAGCAATAAGTGGTAGTTTTCAAATTACGTTTCCCATCGTTCCGACAGATTTAAACCAATGTTCCTCAGAAGGACAACGGATGTCACATTGGCAGTCAGTCACTCACATGTATCGGCAACGGTTAGTATGTCTACACGTAAAAGTTAAGGCCCCCTAGAATCTAAGGCTTGTCACATCAGTAAAGCCAGTCTCTTTAAATAACAGACCTCGTTAATAGCTACACTCCGACACAAAGACAAGTATTTATGGTCAGATGAGTATAGGGAAATATCAACAGCCACAGAAAACGATATAATGGGAGTAGGATTCGTTATGAACAGAAAGCTAGGCAGACAGCGTGTTATTATGAACAATTCAGTGATAGGATTGCTCTTATTAGAATTGAGAGAGAAACAACACCGACAACGATAGTTCAGGAATACATGTCGACACCGCAAGCGGAAGATGAAGGGATAGAGAAAGTATAGGAGGCTAATTAAAGGGTCCTACAGAACGTAAAGTGAAATGAAAATCTAATAGTCATGGGGGACTGGAATGCAGTTGTAGCGGAAGAAGTAGAAGAAAAGGTTACAGGAGAATCAGAGAGGGTACAGACTAATCGGGTTCTGTAGCAAATATCAGCTAATAATAGATAATACTCTCTTCAACAATCACAAGGGGAGGAGGAGGTATACTTGGAAAAGGCCGGGTGATACGAGAAGATTGGAGTTAGATTACATCATGGTCAGACAGAGATTCCGAAAGCAGATAGTGGATTCTAAGTCGTTCCCAGGAGCAGCTGTAGTAGAGACGAAGAGTAGGCTGAAGTTTAAGAGATTAGTCACGATGAATCAATACGCAAAGAAGTGGGATACGGAAGTACTAAGCAATGAAGAGATACGCTTGGAATTCTCTAAGGCTGGAGATACTGCAATAAGGAACAGCTGAGGAGGCATTTCAGATGAAGAGGAATGGGCAATCACCGAAAATGGTAAGAAAGACATCGGTACAGAGCAGGTAGCTGCGAAGAAACAGTGGGTAACAGAAGAAATACTTTAGTTGATCGATGAATAAAGGGAGCACAAAAACGTTCAGGGAAATTCAGGAATACAGAAATACAAGTCGCTGAGGACTGAAATAAATAGGAACTGCAGTGATGCTAAGATGAAATGGCTGCGTGACAAATGTGGAGATATCGAAAAAGGAATGATTGTCGGAACGACTGTCTTAACATATAGCAATGTTAAAAATACCCTTTGGTGAAATTAGAAGTAAGCCGGCCGAAGTGGCCATGCGGTTAAAGGCGCTGCAGTCTGGAACCGCGCGACCGCTACGGTCGCAGGTTCGAATCCTGCCTCGGGCATGGATGTTTGTGATGTCCTTAGGTTAGTTAGGTTTAACTAGTTCTAAGTTCTAGGGGACTGATGACCTCAGCAGTTGAGTCCCATAGTGCTCAGAGCCATTTTTGAAATTAGAAGTAAGGGTGATACCATTAAGAGTGCAACGGGAAATCCACTGTTAAATGGGGAGGAGAGAGCGGATAGGTGTAAAGAGTACATTGAAGATCTGTGTGAGGGGGAATATATGTCTGGTGGGTCAAAAGGAGAAACAGGAGGCGATTTAGAAGAGGTAGGGGATCCTGTATTAGAATCAGAAACTAAGAGAGCTATGGATGATTTAAGATCAAATGAAGCGGAAGGAATAGACAAAATTCCATCAGAATTTCTAAAATCATTGTGGGAAGTGACAACAAAACGACTATTCACGTTGGTGTGTAGAATATTTGAGTCTGGCGATATACTATCTGACTTTCTGAAAAATATCGTCCACACAATTCCGAAGACAGCAACAGCTGACAAGAATGAGAATTATCGCACATTCACCTTAACAGAATATTCTCATCCTGAGATCAGTTTGGCTTTAGGAAATGTAAAGGCCCCAGAGAGGCAATTCTGACGTTGCGGTTGATAATGGAAGGAAGCCTAAATAAAAGCCAAGACACGTTCATAGGATTTGTCTACCTGGGAAAAGCGTTAGACAATGGCAAATAGTGGAAGATGTTCGAAATTTTGAGAAAAATATGGATAAGCTATAGGGAGAGACGAATAATATACAATATGTACAAGAGCCAAGACTGAATATTAAAGAGTGGACGACCAAGAAAGATATGCGCGTATTAACAGGTAAAAAAGCTTGTAAGTCAGGAGTGTAGTCTTTCTCCCCCACCGTTCAATCTGCGCATCGAAGAAGCAATGATGGAAATAAAACAGGTGCAGGAGATGAATTAAAAATCGAAGTGAATGAATATCAGTGATACGATTCACTGATGTCATTGCTATCCTGAGTGAAAGGGAAGAAGAGCTACATGATCTGTTGAATGAAATGAACAGTCTCATGAGTAGAGAATATGGATTGAGTGTAAATCGAAGAAAGTCGAAAGTATTGGGAAGTAGGAGAAATAAGCACAACGAAAAACTTAACATCAGGATTGATGGTCAAGAAGTATATGAAATTAAGAAATTCTTCTACCTAGGCAGTAAAATAACCAATGACGGACGGGCCAAGGAAGACGTCAAAAGCACAATAGCACTGGCGACAAGGCCATTCCTGACCAAGAGAAGTCTGCTAGTTTCGACCATAGGGCTCAACTTGAGGAAGAAATTTCTGAGAATGTACGTTTGGAGCACAGAACTGTATGGTAGTGAAACATGGATCGTGGGAAAACCTGAACAGAAGAGTATCAAAGCATTTGTGATGTGGTGCTATAGAAGAATGTTGGACTGATAAGGTAAGAATGATGTTCAAAAATGGTTCAAATGGCTCTGAGCACTATGGGACTTAACATCTCAGGTCATCAGTTCCCTAGAACTTAGAACTACTTAAACCTAACTAACCTAAGGACATCACACACATCCATGCCCTAGGCACGATTCGGACCTGAGACCGTAGCGGTCGCGCGGTTCCAGACTGAAGCGCCTAGAACCGCTCGGCCACCAGCAGCCGGCGAGAATGGTGTGATTCTGCGCAGAATCGGAGAGGAAAGGTGTATATGGAGAACACTGGCCAGAAGAAGGAACAGGGTGATGGGAAATATGACATCAGGGAATGACTTCCATAGTACTAGGGGAGCTGTAGGGGGTAAAAACTGTAGAGAAAGACAGAGTTTGGAATCCATCTAGAGAATAATTGAGGATGTTGGCAGCAAGTGCTGCTCTGAAACGAAGAGGCTGCCACAGGAGAAGAATGCTTGACGTGTCGCATCAAACTAGTCATAATCAACATGGTCCCGCAAAATCGATGTTAGTGGTACTGCGTGTGAAAACGATAAACAGACGTCAGTAGTCTCTGGTGTGTCCATGATGGTGGTCCCACTTTCTTATTGTACGAATGTACCACTACTTGCTACAGAAACTTGTAGGCAGCTATGTTCTGTATGGTGCAGCAGCCAGGGCGCCCTGCAACACCATAGCTCTAATACTCTATTGGTTTATTTTTGCCTTTTGTTTTATTTAATGCTACATCGTTGATACTCTGTAAATGTGTGTGATTGAATCGATAATGCAAAATTTGGAGGGAACAAAACTTACTGTGTATATATTTGTAATTTCCATGTGAATGGAAGAGGATGTAGATGAAAATGAAATGGGAGATAAGATACTGCGTGAAGAGTTTGACAGAGCACTGAAAGACCTGAGTCGAAACAAGGCCCCGGGAGTAGACAACATTCCATTAGAACTACTGATGGCCTTGGGAGAGCCAGTCATGACAAAACTCTACCATCTGGTGAGCAAGATGTATGAGACAGGCGAAATACCCACAGACTTCAAAAAGAATATAATAATTCCAATCCCAAAGAAAGCAGGTGTTGACAGATGTGAAAATTATCGAACTATCAGTTTAATAAGTCACAGCTGCAAAATACTAACGCGAATTCTTTACAGACGAATGGGAAAACTGGTAGAAGCGGACCTCGGGGAAGATCAGTTTGGATTCCGTAGAAATGTTGGAACACGTGAGGCAATACTAACCTTACGACTTATCTTAGAAGAAAGATTAAGAAAAGGCAAACCTACGTTTCTAGCATTTGTAGACTTAGAGAAAGCTTTTGACAACGTTAACTGGAATACTCTCTTTCAAATTCTAAAGGTGGCAGGGGTAAAATACAGGGAGCGAAAGGCTATTTACAATTTGTACAGAAACCAGATGGCAGTTATAAGAGTCGAGGGGCATGAAAGGGAAGCAGTGGTTGGGAAAGGAGTGAGACAGGGTTGTAGCCTCTCCCCGATGTTATTCAATCTGTATATTGAGCAAGCAGTAAAGGAAACAAAAGAAAAATTCGGAGTAGGTATTAAAATTCATGGAGAAGAAGTAAAAACTTTGAGGTTTGCCGATGATATTGTAATTCTGTCAGAGACAGCAAAGGACTTGAAAGAGCAGTTGAACGGAATGGATATTGTCTTGAAAGGAGGATATAAGATGAACATCAACAAAAGCAAAACGAGGATAATGGAATGTAGTCAAATTAAATCGGGTGATGCTGAGGGGATTAGATTAGGAAATGAGACACTTAAAGTAGTAAAGGAGTTTTGCTATTTAGGGAGTAAAATAACTGATGATGGTCGAAGTAGAGAGGACATAAAATGTAGACTGGCAATGGCAAGGAAATCGTTTCTGAAGAAGAGAAATTTGTTAACATCGAGTATAGATTTAAGTGTCAGGAAGTCGTTTCTGAAAGTATTTGTATGGAGTGTAGCCATGTATGGAAGTGAAACATGGACAATAACCAGTTTGGACAAGAAGAGAATAGAAGCTTTCGAAATGTGGTGCTACAGAAGAATGCTGAAGATAAGGTGGGTAGATCACGTAACTAATGAGGAGGTATTGAATAGGATTGGGGAGAAGAGAAGTTTGTGGCTCAACTTGACTAGAAGAAGGGATCGGTTGGTAGGACATGTTTTGAGGCATCAAGAGATCACAAATTTAGCATTGGAGGGCAGGGTGGAGGGTAAAAATCGTAGAGGGAGACCAAGAGATCAATACACGAAGCAGATTCAGAAGGATGTAGGTTGCAGTAGGTACTGGGAGATGAAGAAGCTTGCACAGGATAGAGTAGCATGGAGAGCTGCATCAAACCAGTCTCAGGACTGAAGACCACAACAACAACAACGTGTGAATAATTTTTTGTAGAAATGTCAATATGTGCAAATGTTCTGTTTTGTTTAAAATGGTTGGTTGATGTTATGTAAACTGCTGATCCTCACTTAGGGTTCTTAGTTATTCTGTTTGTAAAAGTTGTTGTGGTTCCCCTCGGGAACGGAACTGTGTTGCGCGCGCAAATTGTG
The DNA here is from genome assembly GCF_023898315.1 of Schistocerca nitens. NCBI lineage: Eukaryota > Metazoa > Arthropoda > Insecta > Orthoptera > Acrididae > Schistocerca > Schistocerca nitens. Next base: position 14,098,758 of record NC_064620.1, read on the forward strand.
GTTGGCCTAGGTAGGAAAGGTGGAACAAGAGTCAGTCGGGGACGAGCTACCAAACTGTTAACTGCCATGTAAAAGTTGCATATTGTGCTGATTCCGAGAGAGGCTTTTTCTGCCACTGTCCAATGGCTCGGATGGATGGATGGATAAACAGCTGGAACGATTCTGGAATTGGTATCCATCATCGCCACCGAGAACGGATGGAGTCCAGCAATTCTGGCTGCAAATCCACCTACCAACATGCAGTTGCCACCACATTGCGCAATCACTGTATCGGAATGCTATAATAATGTACTGTGAAAGATCAGCTTATTGGATGTGTTAGTGTGCACAAATATAAGGTAACTTATAACTGAATTTATGTACCTACCTTCATTTTTCCGCTATCACAACACCTCTCAGGTTCCTCTCCATTTTAACTATGATTACCGAGTGTCCTATTTTGTGGAAAAAATGAATGCCTCAAAGTTAGATAGTTAGTTACATAATGTTTTTTAACCTTTGATGAGAAGGGAATATTCAGATTTACTGTGGATTTAGTGAAATTGTGGGAGGCAGTAAATGTAGTTTTGTGAGGTTTAAAGTCACCTATTTAATCATTAACTTGAATGTAGAAGACTGTGGTAATAAAGACAATTTGCAGTTTCATTTAAAGATTAAAAGCTCTTAAAACTGAGGCTTATAATGTTTTGCTTGGTAAATGATCACATTGCTGTCTGCAGTAAATGTTAAAAGGTGAGTCAGTTTCTTGCAAATTTGTCAACATTGTGTTTCGCTGTAGTAAAAGTGGAAAACTGCAATAGTGGATAGTTATATATTCATGTTTGCTAAGTGTTTGTATCTCTTGTGTATTGGAAGTGCATTTTAACAGTATAACAGGATCCACAGTTGTCCATTGTGCTAATGCTAGGTAACAAGTAACGGGAAGACCACTACTTATGAAAACTATCATTTCTTTATTCAAAAGATAGTGAGAAGCAACCTGTTAGTGGATTCCAATTAACTTTCATTTTAAATAGTAAAGTATTTAACTGAGAGAGATTTAACCTATGTCCAATTTATGATCCTACAGTGAATGTTAATAGTAATGTTATACAGACCATTCAGTTTAAACAAGCCCTGAAAGTAATAATGTGTTTCGGTATCTGTTATATTTTTGCAAATAGTTTTTGCTGTTCTAGCTGTTAGCTTCAATCTTACCGTAAACATATGTATGTGTCAGAGTTCATTGCACTCCCGTGTGGCAAAGTATAGGTTGTGTTTGTCCGTTAAAGTTACTCATACCTTTTTTCTTAAACAAGAACGTTAATCTTTCTCTTGCCTAATTAGGCTGGTGACCGTATTCCTTATTCTTTATACACTATAGCTAGGCAAAAATATTGTTTGTTACTGTTCGAATATTTACGTAATTCTGACTTTCATTTCCGATAATCCATTTCCGTTAGGTACAACACGGTCAACCTAGCAAAATTCCTCTCAGAGGGTAACACTGTTCTATTGCGTTATACCATAATAGCTTTAATAAGATAGTTTTATTTCACAACCTGCCTCCAGCTTCGAGGTTATGGTATAGCTGTAGCAGACGGAAGTGTTATACGTGGCTTTTCCGTGACAGGACTAATTGTTCTGTTGGGGCATAGTACGTAATGAACCAAATTTGGTATTCGATTACCTAAGCTACGTAAATGCTGTAGTGGTGTTATAGTCCGTATGATAGTTTGTGTGTGTGGGGGGGGGGGACCTGTGGGCTCCGTGTTTATTGTAACATATTGCGATCGGCGATAAATTTACACTCCTGGAAATGGAAAAAAGAACACATTGACACCGGTGTGTCAGACCCACCATACTTGCTCCGGACACTGCGAGAGGGCTGTACAAGCAATGATCACAAGCACGGCACAGCGGACACACCAGGAACCGCGGTGTTGGCCGTCGAATGGCGCTAGCTGCGCAGCATTTGTGCACCGCCGCCGTCAGTGTCAGCCAGTTTGCCGTGGCATACGGAGCTCCATCGCAGTCTTTAACACTAGTAGCATGCCGCGACAGCGTGGACGTGAACCGTATGTGCAGTTGACGGACTTTGAGCGAGGGCGTATAGTGGGCATGCGGGAGGCCGGGTGAACGTACCGCCGAATTGCTCAACACGTGGGGCGTGAGGTCTCCACAGTACATCGATGTTGTCGCCAGTGGTCGGCGGAAGGTGCACGTGCCCGTCGACCTGGGACCGGACCGCAGCGACGCACGGATGCACGCCAAGACCGTAGGATCCTACGCAGTGCCGTAGGGGACCGCACCGCCACTTTCCAGCAAATTAGGGACACTGTTACTCCTGGGGTATCGGCGAGGACTATTCGCAACCGTCTCCATGAAGCTGGGCTACGGTCCCGCACACCGTTAGGCCGTCTTCCGCTCACGCCCCAACATCGTGCAGCCCGCCTCCAGTGGTGTCGCGACAGGCGTGAATGGAGGGACGAATGGAGACGTGTCGTTTTCAGCGATGAGAGTCGCTTCTGCCTTGGTGCCAATGATGGTCGTATGCGTGTTTGGCGCCGTGCAGGTGAGCGCCACAATCAGGACTGCATACGACCGAGGCACACAGGGCAAACACCCGGCATCATGGTGTGGGGAGCGATCTCCTACACTGGCCGTACACCACTGGTGATCGTCGAGGGGACACTGAATAGTGCACGGTACATCCAAACCGTCATCGAACCCATCGTTCTACCATTCCTAGACCGGCAAGGGAACTTGCTGTTCCAACAGGACAATGCACGTCCGCATGTATCCCGTGCCACCCAACGTGCTCTAGAAGGTGTAAGTCAACTACCCCGGCCAGCAAGATCTCCGGATCTGTCCCCCATTGAGCATGTTTGGGACTGGATGAAGCGTCGTCTCACGCGGTCTGCACGTCCAGCACGAACGCTGGTCCAACTGAGGCGCCAGGTGGAAATGGCATGGCAAGCCGTTCCACAGGACTACATCCAGCATCTCTACGATCGTCTCCATGGGAGAATAGCAGCCTGCATTGCTGCGAAAGGTGGATATACACTGTACTAGTGCCGACATTGTGCATGCTCTGTTGCCTGTGTCTATGTGCCTGTGGTTCTGTCAGTGTGATCATGTGATGTATCTGACCCCAGGAATGTGTCAATAAAGTTTCCCCTTCCTGGGACAATGAATTCACGGTGTTCTTATTTCAATTTCCAGGAGTGTATTTCTCTTTTGACCTTGTTAGGAAACCTGTGTATTGGTGACTTTTTAATCGTGTTCTTGAAAGAAAGGCAACTGATTACACTGCGTTCCTTTTTCCTTTCACTGCGACTCGTACAGAGGAATCCTGGTACCGAAAGGACCCTCCGCCACACACCATTTGGTAGCTTGCGGGATACGATGTAGATATAACTGGAAGCAATGTATGAGAAAATTGATTGTTCAATCGAGACACAACCGTCAAGAGATATTTTGCAGGTTAGAGTTTAAGGAGAAGGAATAATTGGATCATCCATAAGCACCCGTCAGCTGGACTATACTGTAACGACAAGCACGCAGCAAGATCTCATCACAGAATGTGGAATTCGGAAGCTTCCTGACCTGTAAAGCGGTATAGGCAGCTGTGGAGAAAAAGACGACAGTGTACAAACCCGGTGTGGCGCAAGTGTTTTAGGAGCACATTGTTCGGCGCACACTGTTGAACATGGAGCCCAACGACATGGTCAAGTGAGATTGCGGTTGACGCTGGATTTCAGACTGGACCGTGTAGTAATGAAAACCTGTCGCCTGGTCGGACGAATCACATTTCTTGTCGCCCTATGCCATAGGTTCCTCCCGACAATTCCGTTATCCAGCCAAAAGACTGCTCAAAACACGAACGGCGTCACGGTCGCTTGTCTGTGGTGGGAGGACATTCATTTGGGCTTTCATGCAACCTGTCGTAGTGTCTTAAATCCCAGTGACACCTGTGGAGTAAGTGAATCATTACTGAGGTCTGTCTTCCATGGCAGTGATGACATTGAGCAAGAGGATGACTGTCCGTGCCATAAAGCCCATGCTACAGTGGTTTGACGTGTATGGTAGTGAACAGACTTCGATGTCGAGGACACAAAATCCCATGATCTGCACCCAGTGCGATATACAGGGTGGGGCAAATAAAAGGGGCCCGGTCGAGTGAACACGATTTGACGTGAATGCTGGCTGGTTGCTTGATTTGCGGGAACGGACCAAACAGCGATGTCACCGGTCCCGTGGATTAGGGCAGGAATCATGACGGCGTTTGCCTAAAGCGATTTAAGGGGCTCCGGAACGCCCTATACTTGCAATGTTAAAATAACGCTTATAAATTACATCTTTCCTCACAAAGTATTTGAGGTAGGAAGTTGAACTTTTTACAGATTATTTATTGGAATATGGGCTACAACTTAACACTGGGATTTTACAAAATTTTAGTTCAGTTATTAAAGATGATTTTTTTTCAATTGTAATGAAAATTCACAACATTTTTTTGCAATTTTTTATTTACATATTCAAAAATATACAGTTTTTTGGAAAAAGGCTGTGTTAAATTATGCAGAAGGTACTGTGTAACATTTACTGAAAGTTTGAAACAAATATGTTTGGAAGATCCTTAGAAAACATGTAATTAGTATGAGAAAATAAAAGTTTTGGGAATCGAGCGACAAAGATTGGATTAACTTTTTAGTGCATTCCAGGTCCATAGGATGGATTATCTTCATCCTCTGCAAACTCCTCCTCCAGCTTCCTCTTGTTCCTCCTTCTGTTTACTCTTGCTTGTATTTCTAGACTCTTTACAGCCCTGTCTGCAGCCCGAAGGCGTTCCTTGTCTAAAGCAAGCATCGCTCGTACCATGTTAGAACCTATCTTCATTCCCATATTTCTAAATACCTTGCACCTTACAATGTTGCCATCATTGAAAGTCGCAACAGCATCATACACACCAAAGTGAAGTGTTTCTATTCCAACAAATACAGTCTTGGGGATTCTCGACCATGTAACACTATTTACACTTTCATTGGGGTTTTGAGTTTTTCAACAGTTCAGGTGCTGCTAAGTCTCTGAAAATAGGTTTTATACTTTATCTCACATCACTAAAATGTACCTGATGAACACGGACGTTAATAATAACACCATTTGACAGCAGTTTAACAGCACCACAGTGGGTCACGCCCATGTAGAACACATTTAAAAAAAAATTTAAAAATAGTTGTATTGTTCGGAATTGAATAAATTATATATCTATTAAAAGGTAATAGTCTGCAGATTCAGAAAACGCAAAAAAGTAAAAATTGAACTTTTCATGATTTTGAGCCTTTCCGGAGCCCTTTAAGAAAAACACGGAAAACCTACATCAGGAAACGTGAATGTATGCATATGACCTCACCCCGTGACTCGTGGTACCACGTGATCGCCCTCCACGTGTACGTGGCCGGCCGCGGTGGTCTCGCGGTTCTAGGCGCGCAGTCCGGAACCGTGCGACTGCTACGGTCGCAGGTTCGAATCCTGCCTCGGGCATGGCTGTGTGTGATGTCCTTAGGTTAGTTAGGTTTAAGTAGTTCTAAGTTCTAGGGGACTAATGACCACAGCAGTTGAGTCCCATAGTGCTCAGAGCCATTTCTTTCCACGTGTACGTCCACCACATGATCCATACCGGTTCAGAGAGTAGTGCTGGTTACGTCAGTGTGAGACGAGCAGTGGAAAGGGTACGACGGTACTCACAGTGGAGCAGCGGGTGTTCGTTGTAGGAAGTCACGTGACAATATAATTTAGGAAACGGGGTGGTCAGTTTTTTGCTGAGAAGTTTAATGGTGTCAAAGTGCTAGCAAAGAGTACCACGGAACGCTTAGTCCGGAAATGGCGTCTGACAGGCTCTGTTTCGAATAAGTCTAAAAATATTCCGAAACGTGCCCGGCCACCAAAAATGTGGCGGTAGTTTAGCAGAAAATACTTCGGAGTCCCACCAAATCAGTCGAACGCCTGTCGCGAGACACCAGAATATCATGACGCCTGACAGAATTTTCAGCAGAGGTCGGTCTGCTCGCAGTCGTAGATGGCCAGCCACGCCACCCGATCTGTCAATGTGCGATTTCTTTGTGGGGGGCGCCCTCAAGTCTAGGGTGGATCGAAACAACCCTCATAGTCTTCCAGAACTGCAGCAGAACACTTCGGATGGGACTGCAGCAATTGCAGCAGTCCAGTTTCGAACTGCCTTCAGCAACATGCTGAACAGGGCCCAGAAGTGGTCACTTTCAACATCTACTGTAGTCAGGTTAGTACTGTATTTCCTTTCCTCTGCAGTGTTTCTTTGTACCCTGGAATTCTGTTCAAAAATGGTTCAAATGGCTCTGAGCAGTATGGGACTTGACTTCTGAGGCCATCAGTCCCCTAGAACTTAGAATTACTTAAACCTAACGACATCACACACATCCGTGCCCGAGGCAGGATTGGAACCAGCGACCGTAGCGGTCGCGCGGTTCCAGACTGTAGCGCCTAGAACCACTCGGCCACCTCGGCCGGCTGGAATTCTGTCTTCCGGGACACTGCTATTTGCTCGACCCTCTACCTTATCGGGCATCGGCCTCGCGTCCGTACACAGTGGTCCGCATTTTACGGAAATTGCTCATCAGTATAAAAGTTGTAAATGTAAAGAGAACTAAATATCAATTTCTACGGCATCTTTTCGCGAAATTAGACATCATAATTGGGTTATAAGGTGTATTGTGGGCAAGCAAAGCAACCAGAAAGGTTTTGTAACAGATTTAAAAAAAATGAATAATGACTTCCCTCGCATGCCGTAATGGACCCGTTATGTGTACTTCAGTACAACTATGACTACAGGAAACGCAGAACGTGTACTCTCTTCCAGCACCGGGCCACTCGTGTTGCAGAAAGCTCTTAGCGTGGGACGATAAGTGTACTTCACTTCTTAAAGTCTCGTCGTACAAACAGTAAATAAATATTGCAGCGTAGCAAACAGATGGCCGAAGTAAATGACACTCGAGTAGGAGACTGACGAAAAAGAAGGGCCATTTCCCATCACGTGAGCTTTACTAACACTAAATGCTGAAACATAATTTGGTAGAATTTATTGCAACTCTTCTTCTGAAGCAGTGCGTCGTGTAACTGCAAAAGATGGGCCACGTGCAAAAGCGACGAAGGACATAGTGAAAACCTTTCAAGTGTAGCGTTGCACTAAATTAAATGTAGGTAAGCCGAGGTGAAAACTTACTAGAAAGAAGAGACAACATAAGATTGTGGGAAACTAGAAGATGGAACAGGTTAACCGAAAATATTGTAAGGCAATATAAATGTGGCATAAAATCATGCAAGAAGTAGGTGACCATTACTATAATATTCAGCAGCTCTCCATGCAGGTTGACTGGGTAGCAACGATAAAAGTCAAACATCAGCATATGACGCGTTTCGGAATTATCCATTATTAGATCTCCAGGAACGATTTTTCAATGGCTCTGAGCACTATGGGACTCAACTGCTGAGGTCATTAGTCCCCTAGAACTTAGAACTAGGTAAACCTAACTAACCTAAGGACATCACAAACATCCATGCCCGAGGCAGGATTCGAACCTGCGACCGTAGCGGTCTTGCGGTTCCAGACTGCAGCGCCTTTAACCGCACGGCCACTTCGGCCGGCCAGCGATTTTTCCACGTAGGTATAGTTTTCCAGTTGTATGTGAAACAAACATTTGCAGTAGCGAAACGCGCCATATAATCAGTAAAGTTATTCCTTGACGGATGTTTGACTTTTACCACTGCGACACAGTAAGCCTGAGAGCAGAACTACCGATCCTTATGTTCTAGGGTGTCACTGAATTGATAAGCTGGCAAGGAAAGAGATAACTAGACGAACATTGTTAGACCTACGGAAGAATAGGACACGTAAAACACGATGTTAATGTTTGATGACCAAGTACAAGTCCAAATAATTAAATTTATTCGTGAAACTGAAGTTACCTATAATACATACAGATGTACTATTTAAAGCAACATATGAATTTTTTTTATCACAACTGGCAATCGGGCCAGGTTTTCCAAACTATCGCTCGCCGTCACATTATCACTTATAGTTAGGTATTGTTTTTATTTCTTCTCTTTCTCTTGCAGATCTCATTTTGTTCTTTAATGTTCATTGCATTTTTCCGGGGCGGACGTCTCATGACAACTGGTGAAGTTCATCGGTGAAGAAACTTCAATTAAACGAGACAGATTCATATAATTGAGCGGATTTTAGACAAGTCGCAAACAAATAGATATTAATTTTTTTTGCGCATTTATTCAAGATGAGATGCCCACCATCAGATTTCCTGGTGTAAACAATGTAACAAATAATTATTTACATATTTTTTTAAACATCAAATTTTAACAAGAAAGCGCAAAATAGAACAGAATCAGAATCAAAACAGACCATTTCATAGCAAAAATAACTTTGACTTCTTGTTCCGTACTCATGCACTCTCCAACAAAAATGTGTTACATATAATTTAAACTTGGAGAATGCGGATGTTGGTCGTCAGATGGACTGCGAAAAACTGCTACGTCAGTAGATACATTCAGACCAGTCGACAGACTTAAAAAAAATGCGTTGAAATAAGCTATTTGCAAGCTAAATGCATCACTCATTTCTCCTAGGCATCACTACAGTCAAGTGGACCACATCTTTGTACTCGTAGTGTATTCCTGGTACAGACTAACACTTCCTGAATTTTATTTTGCCTTCTCTTTCCTCTTCTGCATAAACAGTTACTCAAATCCTTCGAGGCCTCTCATACCTCTTGAGGTGTGAGTGCTTCACGGCTACACAAGTCCTTCAGAGTTCTGTGCAGTATTTCTGGAAGAGGGCGGATAGAAACATCACAAATACGTCGGCAATAACTCGAAGCCCCGAGTGTTGTCATAAACTAGGTGGGAGACGCAAACACCCGCGGAGTGATGGGCCGAAGCTGTTGCACCGCGCGGGCCAACGTAAGCACCCGCTGACGCTTTTGCAGCTGTTCCACGCTTCGCATGAGTGCCGGTTTCGTCACCTGCCGAGTTTCGAGACACCACTCGTCACGAGTTATGCGACCAACAGAGAGTTATGCGTAACACTTTCGTACCACTCACTTCACCGTCACCTGTGGCGCAAGCTCCCTTATCCTCTTCGCTTCCTGCGCGTCGTATACGACATACGGAAATGGTAACTTTAGTCTGCTTACAAAATGCCGAATATACACGTGCCAATTGTTTAATCATCTTCCACTGGGTATCAAGATCTAGTACAGCAAGTTTCAGCGCTCTGAGCGTTCAGTTACGGAAGTCCGCTATTGTTTACCAAACGCCGACAGTGGAAGAACACGCCGGGCGGGGTGGCCGAGCGGTTCTAGGCGCTGCAGTCTGGAAGCGCGCTCCGCTACGGTCGCAGGTTCGAATCCTGCCTAGGGCATGAATGTGTGTGATGTCTTTAGGTTACTTAGGTTTAAGTAGTTCTAAATTCTGGGGGACTGATGACCTTAGAAGTTACGTCCCATTGTGCTCAGAGCCATTTGAACCTTTAAAAAAAAAAAAAAAAAAAAAAAAACGGCAAAACTATGTGCAGATCCTGTAAGTGTGTGTTTCTATTCATTTATTCACGTCCTAACTACCCTGATCCGATGCTGTTTTATTCTCAACAGACAATTGATTATTAACCGCTTGTAGCACTAAGATAGCATTTTCCCATATTTTGCTGTTTGAGTTTCAGATGTGTGTGTTATCAGACAGGGGATTTGCGTGTTGTAGAAACGTTTATTCAAACTTTTCTGTTGTTGAATCGTAATATGTGGCCGGCCGCGGTGGTCTAGCGGTTCTGGCGCTGCAGTCCGGAACCGCAGGACTACTGCGGTCGCAGGTTCGAATCCTGCCTCGGGCATGGGTGTGTGTGATGTCCTTAGGTTAGTTAGGTTTAAGTAGTTCTAAGTTCTAGGGGACTTATGACCTAAGATGTTGAGTCCCATAGTGCTCAGAGCCATTTGAACCATTTTTCGTAATATGTGAAGTAGCTGTAGTAATACAACAGTAATAATAAAAGAATAAGTACTCTGAAACCTCCCAACAGCAAATAATATTTATAGCATTCACATTTTAGAGTAACCTCCCCACAGATAAATTCCGTAACCTACCAATAATACAATGTCACTAATCTCTCAATAAAACTGTGGCTCGCATATAACCTTTCAATAATTAACTGACTGTGAATCTAAACTGGTAAATTGGACGTCAGCAGTGCCCTGAAAAATCATTCTGAATAAATTGAAAATTCTTACCTCAGTGAAGTCGCCGGATAACGCGTATATGTTTGCTCCTATAAGAAATTTTTCTGGAACAGCCCAGTACAATGCTGGCCGATAGATTTGTCATGTATAAAAAGAAACAATTGATTTTTTTTACGATAATCGGGATGACCATGGATAGGAGAAATTAGTAAAATCTTTAAATTCAGATGAATGATTGTCAAAAGTTAATTTTATAAGAAAGATTATTATTAAAAGATTTTTAAAAACATTTACATGGGACTTGATATAACAATAGTACAAATTTAGTTGCAACAAACTGCATATGCACGCAGCTGCTTTTACCTTTTACTATATCGCTCAGGCACGGCCATCGCTCCCCACGAACGGCCCCGCCAACTCCTTACACCTGACTGCTAGCTACTACTTACTCCTACTGCCGGAGCTACGACTACTACTGCTCTCTGGTCTGAGATTCTCTTATAGCCTGCATATCGCAGGCAGCGCGTAAGCAATCCATCGAAATTAAATCTGCTCGAGTGCGCTAGCAATGAATTCCTTAGTCATGGACAACTTACAACTTGATTGAAGGTGAAAGAAGAGAAAATTTTTACTTTTGTCAAAAGAAGAGGTGCATCATGAGTCAGAGAAGCCACTGGACATCGGAACTTATAAAAAGGCAGCTGGAATGCAGCAAAACGGTTCAAAAATCACATTTTCAAGTTTTAAAACAATTAAACAATATGTAATTTTCTGCTTAAAATGATGCAAAAATTTGTTAATAAATTCTAATTACCAACACTTTTATTTTATTTTGCAAAATTGTATGTGCGCTCAGGGAAGTAACCCAACTTGTTACGTGTTCGTATTCAAACCTCAGCATTTCTGAATACATTATTTATAGAAAGCTGTGTATTTCAATTTTCTGTTGCAGAAAGTTCGATCCTTTCCTTGGTATCATTTTTGTAGCAACCAGCGGTGTTTTCAGTTAAGTTTTTCATCTGTGAGTTTGTGTTTAGGGTCCTGAGTTTCGTTTGCGGCTCGTTCGGATTTTGTAAACTGTTTTCTTGTTGAATGAAATTTTCGCTCTGCAGCGGAGTGTGCGCTTATAGGAAACTTCCTAGCAGATTAAAACTGTGTGCCGGACCGAGACTCGAACTCGGGACCTATGCCTTTCGCGGGCAAGTGCTCTGCCATCTGAGCTACCCAAGCACGACTCACGACCCGTCCTCACAGCACTTGCCCGCGAAAGGCAAAAGGTCCCGAGTTCGAGTCTCAGTTCGGCACACAGATTTAGTCTGCCGGGAAGTTTGGTTTTCTTGTTAATTTTAGTGCTCAGTGTCATTCCCTAAGATGCCAAGCAGTGCATCATTATTTAAAAAGCCTAAATCCTGCGGAAGTCGATTTACAGGTTTCTTTTCTGCAAGCGAGTCTGCGTCATCACCTGTTGATGATAGAGAAAATTCTAACTTTTGAACAGACGGAAAATGTTAAGGGGACACACGCACTAAAGTATAGAAAAATGTTATGGAACCATCCACGTAAGCGAAGTTACAGATGAAGCTTCTAACGAACATACTTCTAATGATCAATATGTTCGCTGGACTTTTCTATTTTTTGTGTGTGTGTCACGAATTGTTTGTGTTGTAATCTCTGTTGAGGTCCTATTGTTTCGAAAATAACAAAATATGTTTAACTTTCCTGCAAAGTAGTTACCGTTTGCACCAGTTGTGAAAATAAGGTCTGTATTTGGAATTCTAAAATTGCAGTAATAACATTCAAAATGATGGAGCGCAGCAATCGGTCGTTCTTTCCTTTCAGATTTTGCGGCTAGTATTTAGCCATCATCAACACTGTATTTCAGGGCTTTAGCACAGGTCCTTGTACCTCAGTCCACTGTTGTTCGGGCTTCTGTCACAGTTCATTCAAGACAAGCGTCTTCTGGCGTTCTCGATTTACAAGAAACCTCGTTAGTGTTGAGGAACATTTGTTTTAAGCAGGCTGATTCTTTTTCCACAGTTCCATAGTTTCATCTGCTTCGCTGTGCCAGTTCTTGTAGCCTTTCTGTCTATGATCTTTCTCAGTTGGTATAGAACTAGCCTGTGAAAGGTGAAAGTCCTGATTACGAGTCTCGGTCCGGCACACTTTTAATCTGCCAGGAAGTGTCACTGAGACAGAATGTATATACAAAATCTTGAAGAGCGTACATGCGTAGGTGTGTGAGATTCCTGGCCTGCTGCAACAGTTTTGGCCTGCTTTAATATGAGATAAATATGCCCATAGATGAGACGTAGCACAGAGAGAAATGCTACAAGAATACACGCAGCGAAGCAGGTGGAACTATGGAACTGTGGATAAAGAAACAGCTTGCTTAAAAGAAATGTTTGCTGGACAGTAACAAGGCTGCTTATTAACCACGAACGCCAGTAGACTCTTGTACGAAGTAAAAACGTAAATCTCTCCTCCAGGCATCAAGCGGAGACAGCCATTATAAAGGAGTGTTCTGTGTCTGCTTTCACAGGAAGTAAGGAATGCGAAAGAACATCGGAGCAATGTACTGAATTGATTGCGACCAACACTGGAAACAGCCTTGACAGTGGAAACGTGAGAAAAACGTCAGTTCCTGAATGACACAGCAGCCCACGCAAGATGGAAAACTACCAGCCTGCACTGAGAAGCGCGGTCACGAAACGGCGATCAGTCATTGGGTGAGATTACACATCCGGTCCGCCAATGATAATTCAGAGACGAGGAAAAACTCGCGAAGAGCTACAGACAGTGATGAGAAGTGAAAGGGACACTTTATGAGACAGCGTGAAAGCAAGACATGGATTCTCTCCAATCCGGAGCCTATTATAGTCCGTTGCCTTTGTTTCCGATCCGCACTCACATCCGAATTTTCATCGTCACTTTGTAACTTACTCTTTCCTGTTCCATGTTAAATGGACGATTCCTTACAATCAAATGCTTGTGTATGAAGCACTCAATTGAACATTAGGATTCCCTTGCCTGACCTTTTAGCAAAAAATAATATTGGACAAGTAGTGAGTATTGTGACGAATACAGGGATTAGCGACCACCACAAGGTAGTTGCTGCTAGGCTGAATACCGTAACACCTACAACCATCATAAAGGAAAAAAAAGCATATCTATTTAAAAAAGCTGATAAAAATGCTCTTAACGCCTTTTTAAGAGACGGACTTCACTCCTTCCGATCTGGTCAAGTAAGTGTAGAAAAGTTGTGGAATGTTTTCAAAGAGATAGTATCGACAGCAATTGAGAGATGTATGTACCACATAAATTAATAAGGGATGGTACTGATCCACCATGGTACACAAAACGGGTCAGATCACCATTTCAGAAGCAGCGAAAAAAGCATACCAAATTTAAAAGAACACAAATTCACCAAGATTGGCAAAGTTTTACAGAAGTTCGAAATATAGCGCGTAGTTCAATGCAAGATGCTTTTAATAATTTCCACAACGAAATTCTGTCTCAAAATCTGACAGAAAACCCAAAGAGATTCTGGTCATACATAAAGCACACCAGTGGCAAGACGCAATCAATACCTTCACTGCGCGATAACAACGGCGAAGTCACTGATGACGGTGCCACTAAAGCAGAGTTATTAAACACGGTTTTCGGAAACTCCTTCACCAAAGAAGACGAAGTAAATATTCCTGAATCCCAATCAAGAACAACTGCCAAGATGAGAAACATAGAAGTAGATATCCTCGGAGTAACGAAGCAGCTTAAATTACTTAACAAAGGAAAGGCGACCGGTCCAGATTGTATACCAGTCTGGTTCCTCTCAGAGTATGCTGATACAATTGCTCCACATTTAGCAATTATATACAACCACTCGCTCACAGATATATACGTACCTAAAGACTGGAAAATTGCTCAAGTCACACCAATACCCAAAAAGGGAAGTAGGAGCAATCCGCTGAATTACAGGCCCAGATCATTGACGGCGATTTGCAGTAGGGTTTTAGAACATATACTGTATTCGAACATTATGAAGTACCTCGAAGAAAACGGTTTATTGACATATAGTCAGCACGGATTCAGAAAATATCGTTCTTGTGAAACAGAACTAGCTCTTTATACTCATGAAGTAATAAGTGCTATCGACTGGGGATGTCAAATTGATTACATATCTTTAGATTTCCAGAAGGCTTTCGACACCGTTCCTCACAAGCGTCTTCTAACCAAACTGCGTGCCTACGGAGTGTCACCTGAGTTGTGCAACTGGATTCCTGATTTCCTGTCAGAAAGGTCACAGTTCGTAGTAATAGACGGAAAGTCATCGAGTAAAACAGAAATAATATCCTGCGTTCCCCAAGGAAGTGTTATAGGCCCTCTATTGTTCCTGATCTATATTAACGATATAGGAGACAATCTGAGTAGCAGTCTTAGATTGTTTGCAGATTATGCTGTCATGTACCGTCTTGTAAGGTCATTAGATGATCAAAAAGACTTGCAAAATGATTTATATAAGATATCTGTATGGTGCGAAAAGTGGCAATTGACCGTGAATACGGAATAGTGTGAAGCTAAATTTCGATTACGCGACAGGTCTCACAAATCTGAAGGCTATAAATTCAACTAAATACTTAGGGAACGATAACATAGATGACATTGTGAGTACAGCAAACCAATGACTGCGATTCATTGGCAGAACAGTCAGAAGGTGCAACAGGTCTACCAAAGATACTGCTTACACCACGCTTGTCCGCCCTATTCTGGAGTCTTGCTGTGCGGTGTGGGATCCGCATTAGGTTGGACTGACGGATGACATCGAAAAAGTACAGAGAAGGGCAGCTTGTTTTGTATTATCGCGAAATAGGGAAGACAGTGTTACAGACATGATACGTGATTTGGAGTGGCAACCATTAAAACAAAGGCGTTTTTCGTTGCAACGGGATATTCTCATGAAACTTCAATCACCAGTTTTCTCCTCCGATAGCGAAAACATTCTGTTGGCACCCACCTACATAGGGAGAAATGATCATCACGATAAAATAAGAGAAATCAGGGCTCGCACAGAAAAAATTAAGTGCTCGTTTTTCCCACGCGCCGTTCGAGAGTCGAACGGTAGTCAGACAGCTTGAAGGTTGTTCATTGAACCCTCTGCCAGGCACTTCATTGTGAATAGCAGAGTAATCTCGTAGATGTGGATGTAGATGTAGACATCCGCCTCCCGACACCGTGATAACGTTTGGCTACGCAACCCACAGCAAGCAGTCAATGCGAAGGACAATCCTGGGGCCTCGCTGCCAAGCATCGGAACAGCTACAGTATGAGAGCTGCTGACCCACTGTCAAACAGCTACGAGGTTACGCACCGTACCGATGCAGTGTCTGTCGCTGACATGACAACACGAAAAAGGAATACGATGAATGGCGGGGTGAATCATTCCCCCATCTGTCGTCTTAATAAGTGACTTGTGTTCATGCCCAGTCAACTCGGGCTTGACATTTGTAATTTATGAAGGAAGTTGAAACTTCCTTGCAGATTAAAACTGTGTGCCGGGCTGTGACTCAAACTCGGGACCTTTGTCTTTCGCGGGCAAGTGCTCTACCAACTGAGCTACCCAAGCACGACTCACGCCCGGTACTCACAGCTTTACTTCTGCCAGTATCTCGCCTCCTACCTTCCAAACTTTACAGAAGCTCTCCTGCGAACCTTGCAGAACTAGCACTCCTGAAAGAAAGGATATAGCGGAGACATGGCTTAGCCACAGACTGGCGTGAGTCGTGCTTGGGTTGCTCAGTTGGTAGAGAAATTGCCCGCGAAAGGCAAAGGTCCCGAGTTCGAGTCTCGGCCCAGTACATGGTTTTAATCTGCCAGGAAGTTTCATATCAGTGCACACTCCGCTGCAGAGTGAAAATCTCATTGTGAAGAAAGTTACCGTAATGAAAGGAAGTACACTCCTGGAAATGGAAAAAAGAACACATTGACACCGGTGTGTCAGACCCACCATACTTGCTCCGGACACTGCGAGAGGGCTGTACAAGCAATGATCACACGCACGGCACAGCGGACACACCAGGACCCGCGGTGTTGGCCGTCGAATGGCGCTAACTGCGCAGCATTTGTGCACCGCCGCCGTCAGTGTCAGCCAGTTTGCCGTGGCATACGGAGCTCCATCGCAGTCTTTAACACTGGTAGCATGCCAAGACAGCGTGGACGTGAACCGTATGTGCAGTTGACGGACTTTGAGCGAGGGCATATAGTGGGCATGCGGGAGGCCGGGTAGACGTACCGCTGAATTGCTCAACACCTGGGGCGTGAGGTCTCCACAATACATCGATGTTGTCGCCAGTGGTCGGCGGAAGGTGCACGTGCCCGTCGACCTGGGACCGGACCGCAGCGACGCACGGATGCACGCCAAGACCGTAGGATCCTACGCAGTGCCGTAGGGGACCGCACCGCCACTTCCCAGCAAATTAGGGACACTGTTGCTCCTGGGGTATCGGCGAGGACCATTCGCAACCGTCTCCATGAAGCTGGGCTACGGTCCCGCACACCGTTAGGCCGTCTTCCGCTCACGCCCCAACATCGTGCAGCCCGCCTCCAGTGGTGTCGCGACAGGCGTGAATGGAGGGACGAATGGAGACGTGTCGTCTTCAGCGATGAGAGTCGCTTCTGCCTTGGTGCCAATGATGGTCGTATGCGTGTTTGGCGCCGTGCAGGTGAGCGCCACAATCAGGACTGCATACGACCGAGGCACACAGGGCCAACACCCGGCATCATGGTGTGGGGAGCGATCTCCTACACTGGCCGTACACCACTGGTGATCGTCGAGGGGACACTGAATAGTGCACGGTACATCCAAACCGTCATCGAACCCATCGTTCTACCATTCCTAGACCGGCAAGGGAACTTGCTGTTCCAACAGGATAATGCACGTCCGCACGTATCCCGTGCCACCCAACGTGCTCTAGAAGGTGTAAGTCAACTACCCTGGCCAGCAAGATCTCCGGATCTGTCCCCCATTGAGCATGTTTGGGACTGGATGAAGCGTCGTCTCACGCGGTCTGCACGTCCAGCACGAACGCTGGTCCAACTGAGGCGCCAGGTGGAAATGGCATGGCAAGCCGTTCCACAGGACTACATCCAGCATCTCTACGATCGTCTCCATGGGAGAATAGCAGCCTGCATTGCTGCGAAAGGTGGATATACACTGTACTAGTGCCGACATTGTGCATGCTCTGTTGCCTGTGTCTATGTGCCTGTGGTTCTGTCAGTGTGATCATGTGATGTATCTGACCCCAGGAATGTGTCAATAAAGTTTCCCCTTCCTGGGACAATGAATTCACGGTGTTCTTATTTCAATTTCCAGGAGTGTATTTCACGTTTTAGTCCTCTAATTAATCTGTGCCTTTTGCACATCAATTACTTAGTCTCTTAACCATTTGCTTCTTGATTTCACTGAGTTACGGTGTTACTTACTTACATTGATCAGACAGAACGTTATGAAAACCTACCTACCTGCCGGTATGGCCACCTTTGGCATGGATGACAGCGGCGACGCTTCGTGGCATGGAAGCCATGAGGCAGCTGTAGGTCGCCGGAGGGAGTTGGCACCACATCTGCACGCACAAGGAACCTAATTCCCGTAAATTGCGGGAAAGGGGCGATGAGCTCTGACGCCACGTTCGGTCATATTCCAAGATGTGTTCGATTGTATTCAGATCTGGCGAGTTGGCGGGGGGGGGGGGGGGGGGGTCAGCTCATCAATTGGAACTAGCCGCTGTGCTCCTGATACAACTCCATCGACACTCCTGGCGCGTTGTCTTGTTGAAAAATGCCACCGGCGCCGGGAAACATGATCGTCATGAATGAGTGTACGTGGTCTGCAGCCTGTGTACGATACACCTTAGTCGTCATGGCAGCATGCACGAGCTCCACTGGTCCCGTAAATCCCACATGAATGTTTCCCATAGCAAAATGGAGCCGCTGCCACCTTGTCTCCGTCCCACACTAGTTACCAACCGTGCACAGGCTGGGTGACGACTCCAGCGAGCCACCAAATGGTGTAAATTGCCCTGAAGATGACGCCATCGCGGGTTGAAACCGGTTGGCGGCAAAATAAACAATGCGACTGTGACTGTCATTTTGAATAATTGACCACAGTACAGTTGTCAAGGAGCTGTTCCCCTGGAAGACGACGGATTCGCGCTCTCCCTCGGCATTACGAGGAAGGTATGGTGATTCATCAGACCGTGCAACGCTCTGACACAGCGCCAACGTCCAGTGCCGATGGGCACTTGTCCGTTTCAGTCGTAGTTGCCGATATCGTGGTGTTAACATTGGCACACGCATGGGTCTCTGGCTGCGGAGGCCCATCGTTGGGAGTGTTCGGTGCTCTGTGTGTTCAGACACACTTGTACTCCGCCCAGCATTAAAGTCTGATGATGTTGGTTCCGCCACAGTACGCCGCCTGTCCTGTTTCACCAATCTACCCAGCCTGCGACGTTCGACATCTGTAATGAGGGGTGATTACCCCCCCCCCCCCCCTCTACTGTCTGGACGTGCTTTCATCTCAGTTTCGCCACGTGTTGAGGAGATTCATCACAGCATTCCTCGAACACCCGACAAGTCGCGCAGATTGGACTGTCACAATCTTCCCTCGATCGAACTCAAACAGATCGCTTGCCTTCCCCATTCTAGAAACGCGCAGGACGTTCACCGATACTACATGCATCGTGCATGTGACTGAGTAGCAGTCATTCCTCTCCAAGTAATGCTAGTATTGCCTGGACGGGTTTATACACACTATTGGTCATTAAAGTTGCTACACCAAGAAGAAACGCGCGTGATAAACGGGTATTCATTGGACCAACATATTATACTGGAACTGACAAATGATTACATTTTCACACAATTTGGGTACATAGATCCTGAGAAATCAGTATCCAGAACAACCACCTTTGGCCGTAATAGCGGCCTTGATACGCCTGCGCATTGAGTCAGACAGATCTTAGATGGCGTGTACAGGTACAGCTGCCCATGCAGCTTCAACACGATACCACAGTTCATCAAGAGTAGTGACTGGCCTATTGTAACGATCCAGTTGCTCGGCCACTATTGACCAGACGTTCTCAGTTGGTGAGAGATCTGGAGAATGTGCTAGCCAGGGCAGCAATCGAACATTTTCTGTATCCAGAAAGGCACGTACAGGACCTGCAACATGCGGTCGTGCATTATCCTGCTGAAATGTAGGGTTTCGAAGGGATCGAATGAAGGGTAGAGCCACGGGTCGTAATACATCTGAAATGTAACGTCCACTGTTCAAAGTGCTGTCAATGCTAACAAGAGGTGACCGAGACGTCTAACCAATGGCACCCCATACCATCACGCCGGGTGATACGGCAGTATGACGATGACGAATAAACGCTGCCAATGTGCGTTCACCGCGATGTCGCCAAACACGGCTGCTACCATCATGATGCTGTAAACAGAACCTGGATTCATCCGAAAAAATGACGTTTTGCCATTCGTCCACCCAGGTTCGTCGTTGAGTACACCATTGCAGGCGTTCCTGTCTGTGATGAAGCGTCAAGGGTAACCGCAGCCATGGTCTCCGGTCTGATAGTCCATGCTGCTGCAAACTGTTCGTGCAGATGGTTGTTGTCTCGCAAACGTCCCCATCTGTTGACTCAGGGATCGAGACGTGGCTGCACGATCCGTTACAGCCATGCTGATAAGATGCCTGTCATCTTCGTGATGTAGCAGTTTTAATGGCCAGTAGTGTAGATATTGGTTCGGTGGTGATAATGTTCAGGCTGATCGGTGTATTAATGAAAAATCTATAACAGTGGAAAAAGACACCAAAATCCTTAACAACCCACTTGCTCCAGGAGAAAACGCAAGGAGTAAAGTGAGTGAGGTTCGAGGGCGTAGCCGGCCGCGGTGGTCTCGCGGTTCTAGGCGCGCAGTCCGGAACCGTGGGACTGCTACGGTCGCAGGTTCGAATCCTGCCTCGGGCATGGATGTGTGTGATGTCCTTAGGTTAGTTAGGTTTAAGTAGTTCTAAGTTCTAGGGGACTGATAACCACAGCAGTTGAGTCCCATAGTGCTCAGAGCCATTTTGAACCATTCTAGGGCGTGCTTGAAAGTAATGCATCCGAATTTTTTTATTGTGGTCTCAGTATCGGTTGAGGTATAACGTGTCATGCATATTACTCGGTAGACTTTTCCGTTTCACTGACGCAACTTGCAACCATTAGATGGACTAAATTGTAGCTAACATGGCGGTGTGTAACGTAACTACGTCGTTACATGAGGAAACTGGTGCGACGCCTTGGGTTGACTGCCGTCGATCATCCTCCACTCGCCGGCCGCGGTGGCCGAGCGGTTCTAGGCGCGCAGTCCGGAACCGCGCGGCTGCTACGGTCGCAGGTTCGACTCCTGCCTCGGGCATGGATGTGTGTGATGTCCTTAGGCTAGTTAGGTTTAAGTAGTTCTAAGTTCTAGGGGACGGATGACCACAGATGTTAAGTCCCATAGTGCTCAGAGCCATTTGAACCATTTGAACCATCCTCCACTCAGTCCAGACTTGGCCCGATACTCATCTGTATCCAAAACTTGAAGAATACGTTAGGGGATTTCACTTTGACAGTGATGAAACTGTGCACGCAAAGCTGAAGATGTGGCTCCGTAAACAGAGACAAACATTCCACATTGACGGTATCAACAAACTGGTCTCTCATTTCGAGGAATACGTTAGTCGGGAGGGTAACTATGTTGAGAAGTAAATATATAGACTTGAAGAACAGACATGTAAAATATTAATAAAGTTCATTTTAACTTAAAAACCTTTCAGAGTTTTCAGCTTAAAAATTCGGAAGCACTCACCTTGTGTGTATGACCCTACTACAAGGACAGAACAGTAGCATAATTGAACACAAGTACCCAAATTTATGAAGACCGTCAATTTTGAAAAACTTCGTCGCTTGTGACATACCCCCCCCCCCCCCCCCATGAACCATGGACCTTGCCGTTGGTGGGGAGGCTTGCGTGCCTCAGCGATACAGATAGCCGTACCGTAGGTACAACCACAACGGAGGGGTATCTGTTGAGAGGCCAGACAAACGTGTGGTTCCTGAAGAGGGGCAGCAGCCTTTTCAGTAGTTGCAAGGGCAACAGTCTGGATGATTGACTGATCTGGCCTTGTAACAATAACCAAAACGGCCTTGCTGTGCTGGTACTGCGAACGGCTGAAAGCAAGGGGAAACTACGGCCGTAATTTTTCCCGAGGGCATGCAGCTTTACTGTATGATTAAATGATGATGGCGTCCTCTTGGGTAAAATATTCCGGAGGTAAAATAGTCCCCCATTCGGATCTCCGGGCGGGGACTACTCAAGAGGATGTCGTTATCAGGAGAAAGAAAACTGGCGTTCTACGGATCGGAGCGTGGAATGTCAGGTCCCTTAATCGGGCAGGTAGGTTAGAAAATTTGAAAAGGGAAATGGATAGGTTAAAGTTAGATATAGTGGGAATTAGTGAAGTTCGGTGGCAGGAGGAACAAGACTTCTGGTCAGGTGACTACAGGGTTATAAACACAAAGTCAAATAGGGGTAATGCAGGAGAAGGTTTAATAATGAATAGCAAAATAGGAACGCGGGTAAGCTACTACAAACAGCTTAGTGAACGCATTATTGTGGCCAAGATAGATACGAAGCCCACACCTACTACAGTAGTACAAGTTTATATGCCAACTAGCTCTGCAGATGACGCAGAAATTGAAGAAATGTATGATGAAATAAAAGAAATTGTTCAGATTGTGAAGGGAGACGAAAATTTAATAGTTATGGGTGACTGGAATTCGAGTGTAGGAAAAGGGAGAGAAGGAAACGTAGTAGGTGAATATGGATTGGGGCTAAGAAATGAAAGAGGAAGCCGCCTGGTAGAATTTTGCACAGAGCACAATTTAATCATAGCTAACACTTGGTTTAAGAATCATGATAGAAGGTTGTATACATGGAAGAACCCTGGAGATACTAAAAGGTATCAGATTGATTATATAATGGTAAGACAGAGATTTAGGAACCAGGTTTTAAATTGTAAGACATTTCCAGGGGCAGATGTGGACTCTGACCACAATCTATTGGTTATGACCTGTAGATTAAAACTGAAGAAACTGCAAAAAGGTGGGAATTTAAGGAGATGGGACCTGGATAAACTGAAAGAACCAGAGGTTGTAGAGAGTTTCAGGGAGAGCATAAGGGAACAATTGACAGGAATGGGGGAAAGAAATACAGTAGAAGAAGAATGGGTAGCTTTGAGGGATGAAGTAGTGGAGGCAGCAGAGAATCAAGTAGGTAAAAAGACGAGGGCTAGTAGAAATCCTTGGGTAACAGAAGAAATATTGAATTTAATTGATGAAAGGAGAAAATATAAAAATGCAGTAAATGAAGCAGGCAAAGAGGAATACAAACGTCTCAAAAATGAGATCGACAGGAAGTGCAAAATGGCTAAGCAGGGATGGCTAGAGGACAAATGTAAGGATGTAGAGGCTTGTCTCACTAGGGGTAAGATAGATACTGCCTACAGGAAAATTAAAGAGACCTTTGGAGATAAGAGAACCACTTGTATGAACATCAAGAGCTCAGATGGAAACCCAGTTCTAAGCAAAGAAGGGAAAGCAGAAAGGTGGAAGGAGTATATAGAGGGTCTATACAAGGGCGATGTACTTGAGGACAATATTATGGAAATGGAAGAGGATGTAGATGAAGATGAAATGGGAGATACGATACTGCGTGAAGAGTTTGACAGAGCACTGAAAGACCTGAGTCGAAACAAGGCCCCCGGAGTAGACAACATTCCATTGGAACTACTGACGGCCTTGGGAGAGCCAGTCCTGACAAAACTCTACCGTCTGGTGAGCAAGATGTATGAAACAGGCGAAATACCCTCAGACTTCAAGAAGAATATAATAATTCCAATCCCAAAGAAAGCAGGTGTTGACAGATGTGAGAATTACCGAACAATCAGTTTAATAAGCCACAGCTGCAAAATACTAACACGAATTCTTTACAGACGAATGGAAAAACTAGTAGAAGCCGACCTCGGGGAAGATCAGTTTGGATTCCGTAGAAATACTGGGACACGTGAGGCAATACTGACCTTACGACTTATCTTAGAAGAAAGATTAAGGAAAGGCAAACCTACGTTTCTAGCATTTGTAGACTTAGAGAAAGCTTTTGACAATGTTGACTGGAATACTCTCTTTCAAATTCTAAAGGTGGCAGGGGTAAAATACAGGGAGCGAAAGGCTATTTACAATTTGTACAGAAACCAGATAGCAGTTATAAGAGTCGAGGGACATGAAATGGAAGCAGTGGTTGGGAAGGGAGTAAGACAGGGTTGTAGCCTCTCCCCGATGTTATTCAATCTGTATATTGAGCAAGCAGTAAAGGAAACAAAAGAAAAATTCGGAGTAGGTATTAAAATCCATGGAGAAGAAATAAAAACTTTGAGGTTCGCCGATGACACTGTAATTCTGTCAGAGACAGCAAAGGACTTGGAAGAGCAGTTGAATGGAATGGATGGTGTCTTGAAGGGAGGACATAAGATGAACATCAACAAAAGCAAAACGAGGATAATGGAATGTAGTCGAATTAAGTCGGGTGATGTTGAGGGTATTAGATTAGGAAATGAGACACTTAAAGTAGTAAAGGAGTTTTGCTATTTGGGGAGCAAAATAACTGATGATGGTCGAAGTAGAGAGGATATAAAATGTAGACTGGCAGTGGCAAGGAAAGCGTTTCCGAAGAAGAGAAATTTGTTAACATCGAGTATAGATTTAAGTGTCAGGAAGTCTTTTCTGAAAGTATTTGTATGGAGTGTAGCCATGTATGGAAGTGAAACATGGACGATAAATAGTTTGGACAAGAAGAGAATAGAAGCTTTCGAAATGTGGTGCTACAGAAGAATGCTGAAGATAAGGTGGGTAGATCACATAACTAATGAGGAGGTACTGAACAGGATTGGGGAGAAGAGGAGTTTGTGGCACAACTTGACCAGAAGAAGGGATCGGTTGGTAGGACATGTTATGAGGCATCAAGGGATCACCAATTTAGTATTGGAGGGCAGCGTGGAGGGTAAAAATCGTAGGGGGAGACCAAGAGTTGCATACACTAAGCAGATTCAGAAGGATGTAGGTTGCAGTAGGTACTGGGAGATGAAGAAGCTTGCACAGGATAGAGTAGCATGGAGAGCTGCATCAAACCAGTCTCAGGACTGAAGACCACAACAACAACATGTGACATACCATCTAAAGTGGTATTTCGCGGTTAACAGAAAAATAGCTTCCAACCACAACTCATACGTTTAGGGAATTGATCTGTGTGTTCTATATGTACTTTAACAGACACTGAAGAGCATAGACTCGTATGCTATAGCGTGGACAAAATATGGCAAGGCCCATGGCAAAAAAATCGGCTCTATGGTCAGAACGACCCAAGCGTTGGAAAGACAGCCGCTTCCTGAATGCGCATTAGTTACCATTCCAAACAGCAAAACGGTATACGAATGACTGCATTAAAGGCTACACGACTGATTTTATTTTCAATGAGAGAAATAAAACAAAACAACTTTACAAGATTTACGTCACTACACAACATCGTATGTTGGATGATGATACAAATTACAAGAAAAATTACACAAATTTCCTATATACATCAGTCAGGGAAACGGGTCAATGATTATGTGGAACTTACTGTCCCAAAATACAGAAGCTCAACCAAAAGGAAGCAGTTACTGTTTTTATGTTTATATCTCTATTTGTTTAATATCTTAATCTGCCACAGGTGATTTCTTTTAATCCGCCATATCCGTCAAGAAAACAAAATTTTTCTCATTTTTTTTCTTTTAATCTTTTATCTGATATCAATGAAGCCAATCAAGTCAATATCAATCAAGTTTATATTCTACATAATTCCGCAGATGATGAAGAGATTGAAGAAATATATGTATAATGAGGTAACAGAAGCTATTCATATAGTTAGTCGCGATGGAAGAATGGAGTTCGATAGTAGGAAAAGGGAGAAGGAAAAGTAATAGGTGAATATGGAGAGGGCAACGGAATGCTATAGGAAAGCGCCTCATAGTATTTTGCACCGAGCATAATTTCACTGCTAATACTTGGTTTAAGAATCATGAAACAATGTTGTACACGTGGAAGAGACCTGGAGGCTCCGTAAGGTTTCAGATTCATTGTATAATAGTAAGGCAAAGATTTTGGAACCAGATTTTAAATTGTAAAACATTTTTAGGTGCAATCTGCCGATTATGACCTGAGGGAATTGTAAAGAGGTAGAAAATTTAGGAAATAGGACCTGGTCATGTTGAAAGAACGAGAGGTGTTTGAGAGTTTCAGAAAGAGTATTAGGCAACGATTGACAAGAAAGGGGAAAGGAACACAGTAGAAGATGAATGACTATTTTGAGAGATGAAATGAGTAGCCCAGATGCGGAAGTTGCTAACTGCGTAATAAGCGAAACAAACTCGTACCACGCAAACTATTAAAGGCATCATTTATTTTTAATACGTACATAAGTGAAAAAAAAATATTTTTCGTTATTAATGGCTGGAATCTGCGATTATGTTTTATACGTTAAAATTTTAAGTGAAATGTTAACTCAGCGGTTTTTGCACCCGATTTATGTTCTTAGCGGGTTTTGCAAACGAATCGATCCAATTACGAAAGAAATATTCGTTTGCAAAACCCGCTATTCGGTGATATGTTAAGAATGACAGAAGGCTGGAAATTTTGAAGATCACACCGGCTGGAAATTAATTCTTGCAAATATAAATAGACTACGTTTTATTTCGAGGAGAATCCTGAAAATTCCATAAAATTGGCATATAAAAATACGAAAATGACATTTGACACGGAAAAACTGGGTTATTTAACATCAAGAAGAGAACAAAAATGAATGTCCAACATAACGTTCTTTTAAAAGAATACACCATTGTGTTTTCGACATCACAAGATATTTTAGAAATTGTTAAAAATCATTCAAAAGCCAAGTTCACACAAAATATATTTTTTATTTAAGACCACCGGTTTCAACAGTCTTAGCTGTATCTTCAGGTCTTAAACATATGAAGAGAGAACGGATTTTGTAGAGGCATTTCGAACATCTATCAACAAATGGGCCACCAAAAATACGATGGTTGGAACTTAAATAGTGGCTACTCTTTATTCACAACCAATACAAAAGAGTTACATATTTGGACCTGTTACTGTCCTTCAGAGCAGTCACCAGCGTTATGTAGAGCCCGCTGCCAGCGATGTGGAAGGCGTAGTATACAGTTAGCGGAGCCTGTTCTGTTGATGGTGCGAATGGAGCGGTCTGCTGCCTGTCGAATTTCTGGTACAGTTCTGAAGCGAATGCCACGAAGTGTTTCCTTCATCTTCGGAATCAAATCAAAGTCACAAGGACTTAAGTCTTATTACTGTTCATTTTTGGAGCATCATCTGCGACCAGCTTTGTGAAAGAAGCGGCGACACTTTCTGCGCAACCCACCCATCATTTTGCACGACAATGCGCGGATGCATAAGCGCAAGCTGTGGTTGCTCTGTTCGGTCGATTGGACTGGGATGTTCTGTACCATCCACCATACTCCCCGTACTTACGTCCTTGTGGCATTGATTTTATTCCGAAGATGTAGGAACCACTTCGTCGCATTCGCTTCAGAACTGTTCCAGAGATTCGAGAGGCAGTAGACCGCTCCATCAACAGAACAGGCTCTGCTAACGGTATACTACGCCTTCCACACCTCTGGCAACGGGTTCTACACAATGGTGGTGACGACTCTGACGGACAGTAACAGGTGCAAACATATAACTCTTTCGTATCTGTTGTGAATAAATAGTTGCCACTATATAAGTTCCAATCCTCGTATTATTGAAATCTTGGCAAAAACAAGATTTTTACGGTTCTCTTTACAATACTTGTTCACATATTCGTAATGCTCACATTGCTAATTAAATAGACTCTTTTGGTGTCGGTTCCTCGTGAGTAGTGTCGTTCTAGTGAGATGAACTTCTGGATGTGAATTTTAAAACACTCTTTTCGCACTTCACACAACTTATTTCTTCTATCGCCTCCTCTCGTCTCAGTTGGAACTGGATCTTGGTCTAAAATTTTTTGGCAAGACCCGGTAAACCCATATTTCTTAATTTGTGGTACTCACAAAAAAGCCGTTTAGCAAACAGCAACATTTTCGATCTTCTCGCCACTCTCTTCTGTAAAAAAACGTGGGTGGTGACGGCTGGCTTTCTCGTCACCGGATCCTCTTTTAGGGGACTTGTTAGAGACATTGTGAACTACGTAGCTGCTGTGCACTCGGCTTCTTTTATGACGAAACGTTTGGTGAATTTTTCTGTGCCTTTCGTGGTAAGTTCGTTACTTCTTAAGTTTCCGAAAGGATGTTTACAATCTGGCGTGTGAGTGTGTGAATCCCAAAGGGGCCGAACTGCTAACGTCATCGGTCCCTAGACCTACACACTACTTTAAACTAACTTAAGCGAAGAACAACACACACACCCATGCCCGAGGGAGGACTCGAACCTCCGGAGGGAGAGGTCGCGCAGTCCGTGACATGGCGCCTCAAACCCCGCGGCCACTACGCGCGGCTACAATCTGCCATCTCTGAGAATGTCTTGGGTTTGTATCTGAAACAAAGTCTCATGCTTAAGTACATAGAAGCAGTAAACGGCGACAACGGGGAGGGGGATGGGTGAATCATATTACTGGTCTTTAAAAGTAGGCACAAGTCTGCTCGCGTGGATAAAATAAAAAACGATATTAAGCAGGACAAATTATGTTACAAAACTCAGATAGTGTGCACATCATAAAAAGGAGTGATAAAGCATATGATTGAAAGTAAATTTCAATTTTTATTGCCAACACACCCTCCCCGATTGGCACTACCGAGAGGGAAGACCATGGTGGCTCTGACGTATCGTACTGCATCGGCAACAGCAATTTGAGTGTCAGTTGGCATGAAACGCCGGAAATGCATATCCTTCTATTTCCATCTATTGTACTATAATTTTTTTTTATTTTGTTACCTGAAGGTATGACATTTCTGTGTCTTTATATATTGTAATTGGTTTACTATATATGTTGTTGTTGTGGTCTTCAGTCCTGAGACTGGTTTGATGCAGCTCTCCATGCTACTCTATCCTGTGGAAGCTTCTTCATCTCCCAGTACCTACTGCAACCTACATCCTTCTGAATCTGCTTAGTGTATTCATCTCTTGGTCTCCCTCTACGATTTTTACCCTCCACGCTGCCCTCCAATGCTAAATTTGTGATCCCTTGATGCCTCAAAACATGTCCTACCAACCGATCCCTTCTTCTAGTCAAGTTGTGCCACAAACTTCTCTTCTCCCCAATCCTATTCAATACCTCCTCATTAGATACGTGATCTACCCACCTTACCTTCAGCATTCTTCTGTAGCACCACATTTCGAAAGCTTCTATTCTCTTCTTGTCCATACTAGTTATCGTCCATGTTTCACTTCCATACATGGCTACACTCCATACAAATACTTTCAGAAACAACTTCCTGACACTTAAATCTATACTCGATGTTAACAAATTTCTCTTCTTCAGAAACGATTTCCTTGCCATTGCCAATCTACATTTTATATCCTCTCTACTTCGACCATCATCAGTTATTTTACTCCCTAAATAGCAAAACTCCTTTACTACTTTAAGTGTCTCATTTCCTAATCTAATTCTCTCAGCATCCCCCGATTTAATAAGACTACATTCCATTATCCTCGTTTTGCATTTCTTGATGTTCATCTTATATCCTCCTTTCAAGACACTGTCCATTCCGTTCAACTGCTCTTCCACGTCCTTTGCTGTCTCTGACAGAATTACAATGTCATCGGCGAACCTCAAAGTTTTTTCTTCTTCTCCATGAATTTTAATACCTACTCCGAATTTTTCTTTCGTTTCCTTTACTGCTTGCTCAATATACAGATTGAATAACATCGGGGAGAGGCTACAACCCTGTCTCACTCCTTTCCCAACCACTGCTTCCCTTTCATGCCCCTCGACTCTTATAACTGCCACCTGGTTTCTGTACAAATTGCAAATAGCCTTTCGCTCCCTGTATTTTACCCCTGCCACCTTCAGAATGTGAAAGAGAGTATTCCAGCCAACATTGTCAAAAGCTTTCTCTAAGTCTACAAATGCTAGAATCGTAGGTTTGCCTTTTCTTAATCTTTCTTCTAAGATAAGTCGTAAGGTTAGTATTGCCTCACGTGTTCCAACATTTCTACGGAATCCAAACTGATCTTCCCCGAGGTTCGCTTCTACCAGTTTTTCCATTCGTCTGTAAAGAATTCGCGTTAGTATTTTGCAGCTGTGACGTATTAAACTGATAGTTCGGTAATTTTCACATCTGTCAACACCTGATTTCTTTGGGATTGGAATTATTATATTCTTCTTGAAGTCTGAGGGTATTTCACCTGTCTCATACATCTTGCTCACCAGATGGTAGAGTTTTGTCATGACTGGCTCTCTCAAGGCCGTCAGTTGTTCTAATGGAATGTTGTCTACTCCCGGGCCCTTGTTTCGACTCAGGTCTTTCAGTGCTCTGTCAAACTCTTCACGCAGTATTGTATCTCCCATTTCATCTTCATCTACATCCTCTTCCATTTCCATAATATTGTCCTCAAGTACATCGCCCTTGTATAAACCCTCTATATACTCCTTACACCTTTCTGCCTTCCCTTCTTTGCTTAGAACTGGGTTGCCATGTGAGCTCTTGATATTCATACAAGTGGTCCTCATCTATCTTACCCCTAGTGAGACAAACCTCTAGATCCTTACATTTGTCCTCTAGCCATCCCTGCTTAGCCATTTTGCACTTCCTGTCGATCTCATTTTTGAGAAGTTTGTATTCCTTTTTGCCTGCTTCATTTACTGCATTTTTATATTTTCTCCTTTCATCAATTAAATTCAATATTTCTTCTGTTACCCAAGGATTTCTATTAGTCCTCGTCTTTTTACCTGATCGTCTGCTGCTTTCACTACTTCATCCCTCAGAGCTACCCATTCTTCTTCTACTGTATTTCTTTCCCCCATTCCTGTCAATTGTTCCCTTATGCTCTCCCTGAAACTCTCTACAACCTCTGGTTCTTTCAGTTTATCCAGGTCCCATCTCCTTAAATTCCCACCTTTTTGCAGTTTCTTCAGTTTCAATCTGCAGTTCATAACCAAGAGATTGTGGTCAGAATCCATATCTGCCCCTGGAAATGTCTTACAGTTTAAAACCTGGTTCCTAAATCTCTGTCTTACCATTATATAATCTATCTGATACCTTTTAGTATCTCCAGGGTTCTTCCATGTATACAACCTTCTATCATGATTCTTAAACCAAGTGTTAGCTATGATTAAATTGTGCTCTGTGCAAAATTCTACCAGGCGGCTTCCTCTTTCATTTCTTAGCCCCAATCCATATTCACCTACTACGTTTCCTTCTCTCCCTTTTCCTACACTCGAATTCCAGTCACCCATAACTATTAAATTTTCGTCTCCCTTCACAATCTGAACAATTTCTTTTATTTCATCATACATTTCTTCAATTTCTGCGTCATCTGCAGAGCTAGTTGGCATATAAACTTGTACTACTGTAGTAGGTGTGGGCTTCGTATCTATCTTGGCCACAATAATGCGTTCACTAAGCTGTTTGTAGTAGCTTACCCGCGTTCCTATTTTGCTATTCATTATTAAACCTTCTCCTGCATTACCCCTATTTGACTTTGTGTTTATAACCCTGTAGTCACCTGACCAGAAGTCTTGTTCCTCCTGCCACCGAACTTCACTAATTCCCACTATATCTAACTTTAACCTATCCATTTCCCTTTTTAAATTTTCTAACCTACCTGCCCGATTAAGGGATCTGACATTCCACGCTCCGATCCGTAGAACGCCAGTTTTCTTTCTCCTGATAACGACGTCCTCTTAAGTAGTCCCCTCCCGGAGATCCGAATGGGGGACTATTTTACCTCCGGAATATTTTACCCAAGAGGACGCCATCATCATTTAATCATACAGTAAAGCTGCATGTCCTCGGGAAAAATTACGGCTGTAGTTTCCCCTTGCTTTCAGCCGTTCGCAGTACCAGCACAGCAAGGCCGTTTTGGTTAATGTTACAAGGCCAGATCAGTCAATCACCCAGACTGTTGCCTCTGCAACTACTGGAAAGGCTGCTGCCCCTCTTCAGGAACCACATGTTTGTCTGGCCTCTCAACAGATACCCCTCCGTTGTGGTTGCACCTACGGTACGGCCATCTGTATCGCTGAGGCACGCAAGCCTCCCCACCAACGGCAAGGTCCATGGTTCATATATATATATGTATATATATATGTCGATGTATAATTGGTTGGTTTTGTAAATATTATTTGTATTTTTACGCTGGGTCTGGCCTAGGGAAAATTATGCTATCGAACGAATACATCGATAGGTCGTGTGGAGAACCAAAGGGTGTAGGATCTTTGGTAGTGTTAACTCTGCCGCGTGGAGCGCGGGCAGAGGGAGTCTGGCTGGAGTATGGCAGTGGAGTAGTTGTGTTGTGTGACGCTCCCGCAAGTTGCCGCGCTTTCGGGGTTTGGCAGCATGTAATTGCGCTCGACTTGCTATGATAGTTTCTGACACGGTACGCGGACGGGAAGCATTAGCTAGCGCACATCAAGAGCCCGTTTCGTCTGGTGACCGTGTCGAGAAGAAGGCGCGCCAACATACAGCTTCTGCCACAGCGACGGCCGACAATGAGTGACTGTCGCCACCTCCTCGAT
Source organism: Schistocerca nitens (assembly GCF_023898315.1). Lineage (NCBI taxonomy): Eukaryota > Metazoa > Arthropoda > Insecta > Orthoptera > Acrididae > Schistocerca > Schistocerca nitens. The sequence continues at coordinate 14,130,872 of NC_064620.1, forward strand.
CGACGGCTTCAAACCTTCAATCAACCAACAAGGATGACTGGAAGCACGTAAAGTTTTAGAACTGTATGGCAGACCTCAGCTTTTCAAACTGTTAAATTTTTCTCACTAAATGACAGGAATGTAGCATGAACCTTTGTTGCTCATTGTCCGAATTGCATTACCAAGCAGGGTCCCTTCCTTATTCCGGAATGAATCTGAGTTTCGTTGAAATTCAAACGCCAGCATTAAAGTAATACCATTCCATTTCACTGCTTTAATTTCAAAGTTCCGTTAAAGTATTCATAGCTGGCTACAATATTTAGATTACACAAGCACAAATTAAGAGTGCGAGTTTTGTTACCTTATTTTAGCTTACCTGTGACTACAGCTCAGCTTGGTACGTACTAAATTTTACTTTTGTTAATCAGAATCATTTAATTCAAGTTCAAAGTTGTATCTCTTATTTCTAAATTGCGTAGATTCAAGTAGCTTCTGAAATTATTGTTGAGGTAGCCCAAGACTAACCTTATTTTATTGAATTTTGTAGTGCTTCAGAAACAAAGTTCACTATTAATTTCAGTCACTAAATTAACTTTCAATTTTCCGGTTTTATTAATTCTTTTGCTAAATTAAGTCAGAGTGTAGCGAAATTTATTACTTCTGACAAACATTCAGTTTTCACACAACATGTGTCAACATTCGGTTGCCACGCTTTTAGCGCTAATTATATGTGCATTAATCTTTCATTTTCAGTTATAATAGTAACTGTCCATAGAACTGGCGACCGTAATTTTCCCCAAATCTCAAATATCTAATTAACGCCAATTCATTTTTAACGTAACGACCGCACATTTACTTTCTTTATTAATTTTACCATTTTCCTAAAATTAATTTCCACCAATTTCATTTGCATTTTCCTTTCTTTTAGATGTAACCCTTTCCTCCCTCTTTATCGACACATTAACTTCGGTGACGATGGCTTTTTCCTATTTCCATTAGGTACACGCGGTTTAAATTTTACTGTCATTAAGGTCGATAAGGTAGGGGGAGGTTACAGGCACCACAGTGATACTACGAACTGTTACACATCGGTTACTTCAAGGACAAGTTTGAGCCAGACGTCGTGTTGCGTGCACTCAACACATCCTAAACCACCGCCATTTTCTACTTCTGTAGGGTGAAAAGAGGCCTCATTGGAGGGGCGGGTCTGTTGTGTTCTCTGTTGAAAGCAGCTTCTGACCCGGTGCCAGAGATGGCCACGTGTTGGTTAAAGGACTCCAGTTGTGGGGCTGCAACCAACCTGTCCATGTGCTACACACACTGATCTTGTACCTGGAGCTATCGACTGGGGTGCGATTTTGTATGACAGCAGGAGCAATCATGTGATTATCCCTTGCACCCTGACAACTTTGTACGTCAGTTAGGTAATTCGACTTGTTGTGCTGCCTTTAACGAAAAGAATTTCAGTGGGTATTTTCCAACAGGATAACGCTCCCCCACATACCGCTGTTGTAACCCAACATACTATGCAGAGTTTTGACATGTTGTCTTGGCCTGATCGATCACCAGCTCTGTTCCAGTCGAGCAGGTATGCGTCACCATCGGATGACAACTCCAGTGTCATCGACACCCAGCATCAACCGTCCCTGTACTGACTGACAAAGCGCAAAAGGCACGGAACTCCGTCCCACAAGCTGACGTCTGACACCTGTATAACGCAACACATGCACTTTTGCATGCTGGCATTCACCATTCTGACTGTAACACCAGTTACTAATGTACCAGCATTGCACACTTGCAATGGCTTATCTCGTGCTTACATTAGCCTGGTATCTCGCAATCTTAATCACTTGAGTAGGTCGCTAATGAAATATGTTCGCGAAATTTCATTACTCTGAAACTGTCATTTTTTTATGCCGCCGTTCTTTTTCCGTCAGTGTACATCACATAGGAATGCGATCTGTGATAGGAAATCAGTATCCAGAAAGAATTTATCACTGATATGATTTTCTTCTGCCAGGTAGGAAGAGACACCTCGCCTAAGTTCAAGAACATGCGTTAATACATTTCCCCTGGAAAGCCAAGGAATCGTACTGTAACGTAAGAGAGATGCATGTTCAGCCTATACATCTTTATACATTTGTCTAAAAGGCTAGCCTTTTGGAGACGAGTTTTAATAACGTTAACCACATTTACGACAGTTTTCAGTACTTGATTCAGATCAACACTCACATGTTGCGAAGCAAGTGTTTCTCTGTGTGTAATGCAATGGGTCCGCATAATATCCGGAGCTTTGCCACGGTAAGTGCTCGTAGAGCACTCTAAAGGCGCGGCACGGATTACGCAACAGAAGTACACACACTAGCACAGTCAGCCAAGTTACTTGATTACCTTCCATTAAGTTTTGCACTATTTCAAAACAAATCTCTGCCTGACGTACCTGCGTCTATTTCCTTACAAAAAATAAGCTATTCCATCATTTCGTTATTCATTTCATCAACAAATCGCACATACCAAATTAAATGAGCATCTATATCGCTAACAATGGACTGATCTAGCTGCAAGCCAGAATTCTGCCCTCTATTTTTTCTATAATTTATTCACGAGGATCTTTTCCCAAGTGTTGAATTCGAGTAGCAGCTGTAGCGTCAGACAAAAAATGTGCACAAACTATTTTGTTATGGACTCTCGAGACATACTGGACACAATGTCATCAGCACATGGTAGAATTCATTCCTCGGCATTAGTATGGTCTTTGTCACATTTTGCTGCTCGTAGAGTGGAGAACGAGACACGCGCTTTACTCGAGATTTTCGCTTGCTTAGAAAATAATGGTTTTTGTTCTCTCATTTGATTCAGTTTTCTAGAAGAATGTTCCCTTGGTTTGAAGACGTCATTCTTATGAGCATTTTCAAAACGACGCTTTAATTTTCTACGTGCAAACGTTAAACAGAAAGTAGTTTCAAACACAAAATATACTGTGGACGCTCTTCACTACCATGGGTGCGAAACAAAAATCTAAATACCTGGCGTCGTATTTTCTATACTTGCGTTTTCTATCTTCATTACTCGATTTTTACAAATTTAAACTTTTTACCGTAATTTTTCGTCTTTACCAACTTTTTCATGCTGTCACAATATACTAAAAACTCCTAGAACAGAACTACAACAATCGCTGCTGGTGCTAAGTGAAACGCGCGATCGTTTAGCTTCGAGATTAAGATTGCTTACGCAGGGTGACTAACATCTGAAGTGGAATTCCTCCAACGCTGACACCAGAAATGGAATTTCCCACAATTGTCTTCTTTGCCGCTAACTACGAAACAAATTCACGGCGCACTAGACAGTCATTCATGGGGCACCAGGATGCAGCGCCGCACGGGGTGAGAACCACTGCGCTTGATCATTTATATGCATGTTGCAAACAGTAACCATGGTATCACACTTGCTTGGGGTATTCCTGTAATTATCTTAATTTCTGTCAATTTTGTCCCGTTAGAAGCGACGTACTGAGTCCTATCTGCAAGGGAGTGTTGAATTCAGTGGGTCGATACTGTGTAAGCTCTCATTTTGCCAGCAATCGACGGTGTGAAACAGTATGAAGTCATGGACGAACAGGGCTAGCTGAGTTGATCAAGATCTCTGTTTTTTGAATCCGTGTCGATTTTTATAGAAGATATTTTCGATAAGATAGTCATAGTAATGTAAGTAAACACTATGAAGAAATTGAAAAAGAGACATTGTAGGGGGATGGCCTCTATGCGATTCACTGGCTCTTCTGAAGAAATACTGGCGTAGATAAACGTCTCATCTGTCCAGGATTCCGTTCCTAGGGAGACAAACCATCTTCCTTTCATGCTGGCCGTTGGGTACAGAGATGTAAACAAATGTACTAAGGCTTTTCTCACGCAATCCATGTTTGTTTATAACATGTGCGTACTCTTGATAATGGCCGTTAGGTTTAAACTGGGCAACAGTGAGGAATGAAGGACTTTTACCCAAAGAATGAACGGCCCCAAGAGGACTGACATCTGTTAACCGATAATAAGGAAAACAAGTAGGAAAATATTGATTAGGAGTTATTAGCGTTTGGAAAATAATTCTTACCTGAAGGTGCTCTCCTCGATATATTCAAATAAAGTGTCAAAAAAGGACAGTAAATTTTCGTGACAAACGAATGGATCCAAGTAACAAAAATTTACAGAGAAAAATAAATATGAATTCACTGTCATTTTAATGTCGGAATACAAATTTCCTGATCCAACAAACTTCGGATATTCCACTTATGATACCAAAGAGAATACACACCGCCTTATACACGAAATCAAAAATCAGACGGAAAGATATAGTTGTCCTTTTTTTTCAGCGCGGTGTACGAGATTGGAATTATAGAGAATTGTTGTGAAGGTGGTTCGATGAACCCTCTGCCACGCACTTAAATTTGATTTGCAGGGTATCCAAGTAGACGTAGACGTAGCCGACACCTGTGACTTGATAGAGGCACGTCTTAAAAATTAAATTCAAAGGAACTATCGACGTAATTGTTCTCGAAACAGTGATTTAGAAAAAGGAGAAAATCTCTGAAGACTGCAACAAATGTAGATCAAGATTCACTTAACCAGTAAAAGACACCAGTGAGTGCTCAGAAGGAAAATGATACGAAGTGACTTCGACCACATGCGCCAGCATTACATTACCCGCATTTCCGAAAACTTTCCAGTACAATTGATCACATGGCAGGTGACGTATCTTTAGAATACGAAGAAAAAGAGTTTCTTAATAAAATACAAAGAAATAATCCAATAAAGCAGTTACGACAAATGTAATAACGTTAGAGGCTATCTAAGCATTGGCATATCGTCCGTTGGCTTCTGTGTCGAAAGCCGACATTATCCGAAGATCGCGAGAAAGATGCCAACCGGCAACACTTCAGAAGGCGGCCACGGAAGCCTCAACACTTTTCTTTAACGAAACATTGTTCGTATGCAAACTGAAGGTATCGAGTGTTTCTATAATAACGAACAGCTTTATGTAGTTTTATGTCAAATGTGTGTGAAATCTTATGGGACTTAATTGCTAAGGTCATCAGTCCCTAAGCTTACACACTACTTAAACCTAAATTATCCTAAGGACAAACACACACACCCATGCCCGAGGGAGGACTCGAACCTCCGCCGGGACCAGCCGCACAGTCCGTGACTGCAGCGCCCTAGACCGCCCGGCTAATCCCGCGCTGCTGTAGTTTTATGACATAACATTGTTCGCTTCAAGCACCGGCATAATTAATTCAGTTGAAAACTTACCAAGCTTACCGCTCTTTGAAAATAATTGATATTTTACGGTTAATTAATTAAGAATATTTACCAATTCAAGACTTGATCCACTTTGAATCCTTCCTCTAGTGTATTGGTTCAAATGGCTCTGAGCACTATGGGACTCAACTGCTGCGGTCATAAGGCCCCTAGAACTTAGAACTACTTAAACCTAACTAACCTAAGGACATCACACACATCTATGCCCGAGGCAGGATTCGAACCTGCGACCGTAGTGGTCATACGGTTCCAGACTGTAGCGCCTTTAACCGCTCGGCCACTCCGGCCGGCCTGTACTGTATTATTTCTTAGTTTAGAGACAGGGCAACTGCAGCAACTAATTCAGTTCCACTAATCTTTCTGCGGCATTTCTTTTGGTACCTTCTGTATAAGGTTTCAGCATAACGCTATTCATCTGCGAAACGGACATATTGTAGCCGAGTTTAATGGCCTGATCATTTATTTACTTGACGGTCAGTAAAGAATCTATTGCCGACTTCCTCGGAGGTCCATAACGAGTATTTCACCATAATCGCAAGTCTGAGGATGTAATTAACTGTCCTCCAGGTGCAGTAGAGAAGCGACCAACACTTGCCTCGCCACCCGAAGACGGGCTCCCAGACTAGACCAGACTTGTGCAGCAATGCAGAGGGTGCCGACTAGCTGGCGGCAACTGCCGCTGACGGTGTGAGCACATGACGTGGGACTGGAAAATCCTGTCACTTTTCCCTACGTGCAGTCCCAGTGCACTATGTGTAAACATGCAGCGAACCAAACCACTAGGCAGTCTATCTACTCCACCCGTAAGCCATTGAGCGTCTGCCTTGTTGTACAATGTATTCGTCCCGCACCGCTATGTTCTCCACTAGCCATCACAGGTCACATTATTTCTCATGAGAAATTGCTGGACGTTACTCCTCGGAAAAAAAATGTGAATATTTGTAGATAATTTAGATATGGTAGTGTGAATTCGATGACTTTTATATGACTTGCATCTCGAGGGGAACTGACTTCCTACATAGTCACCAACTGCCATAAGGAACGAAAGCTGTGTTCAGCGGCAAGGTTGGTTTTTACACTACCTTCCTTTTCTGTGCATGATCGTATTGTTGGTGGCGTGACACTACGTCCCCCGACTTAGCGTGGGCTCTGAACTACGGAGCATCTTGGCTTTTCTAACGTCAACAAACAATTGCAAGAAGTGAAAGAAGTTGGTTCAAATGGCTCTGAGCACTATGGGACATAACTTCTGAGGTCATCAGTCCCTAGAACTTAGAACTACTTAAATCTAACTTACCTAAGGACATCACACACACCCATGCCCGAGGCAGGATTCTAACCTGCGAGAGTAGCGGTCGCGCGGTTCCAGACTGTAGCGCCTAGAACCGCTCGGCAATGAAAGAAGTGTTAAATGACAAAAGATATCGTCGAACAGACTCAAGATGCAGCCTCATTGTCTAAAATGTATGCACTTGGCCACCGAACTACGTTATTATCGAGCTGAACGAAAGTGTGTTTCAAAGTGCCGAAGGAGTCGGTGACACTTTGTCTAACCTTTGTGACAGTACAAACCCCCGTTACTAGATGGATGTTTCTAGTATGCAAGGATTGGTTTGTGGGGAGCGAGCGCGCTACATGTTGCGCGATTCGCGGAAGCGCGAGCGAGATTTATAACGGTCGGTCTCTGAGGTCGGGCGACCACGTGGCCTGCAGCTTGGGGCATTGTTTGGGTTTTCGGACATTACGTGAAAACTATGTAACTTACGGTGAAGAGCGATGTGGCAGTGGATTGTGGTCAGCAATATGCACCTTCTGAAACATCCATCTTTATTTCAAGTCACGAGGCGCAAAGGTTATAGTAACCTCAAAATCAGTTAATATCACAAATACTGAAAGATTAATAAAATTAGTAAATACCGACTTACAGGGATGAGCGAGCACTTATTAAAAAGTTTCGTCATAGCGGATCGATTGCCGTTAAGATTCATAAATAATAAAGCCCGTAAACAGCAATAAACAAAGTTTAAGGGAAAATTGTTTATAAAATTCAATAGAAAATTCATGACGTAAAGAATGGCACATTAATAAAAAATTTTGGGTGGCATCACCCGTATTTTAAACTAGTTAAGTTATACTATACACTTAACTTGCAATAGTTTTCATTGTTTGCAAGTTGTTATTAACATTTATCGCCCATAATTAATTAATTATTATAGATATGAAGATTTTGAGAAGCGCAATTTGCAGATCGCTATAGATTACGTCTAAGAACGGTGCTATATGCAGTTCTATGTTAAAACTTTGCAGCACAGAAGTAAAAAAAAACAAATTTGGACTTAGTGGCGAAATTTTGCAAAAACTAAAATTCGATTTACGGCGATAGAATAATCCTAGAAATTAATGTAACATACTAAATACGATGTACTTATTAGCGCGGTTGCGATGGTGTAGTTTTTTCTGTCGAGGGATGTATGTATCACAATTTGTAACGTTAACTGGTGAGACTGGTACTTGCTTCATAACAAGGGGGTTGATGTCCGAGCCTATATAATCGAGCGGCCATCTTGGCCAGGGGTCAGTCGTTGGTCAGTTGTTTTGGAGGGTGGGTGGCGAGCAAGCCCCACTTGAGGGTGACCCGCGTGGTCGTTTGAGAAATCCTTTTCACGCCGATTTATTTCGACGAAGAGTATTGTTTAATAGTGGAAGTGTGCAAGCATATATTTGGTGAACTGGAAGTGCTACGATTATTTGTGTGAGTACGATTTACGAGGTATACGTCGTCATAAGTGAACATGTGGCGGTCTGTGATTTCGCGCCAAAACTGTTAGGACAAAGAGGACAGTGGGACATGTGGATCTGTTCGAATTGACTGAATAACTTTAGATTATAGCAGCCTAAATTACTGCTATTGTGGGCTCGGAGTCAAATTGTTATTGAAGTAAAACTGTAAACCGTCTCACCAGTGCTAATTTCATTGTGTGAAAGAAAAGAACAACGCCAATAAATAGTGATTGAACTGTGTCGTGAAAAACTGAGTTTAGTATAATAATCGCCTAATTCTTGTTCCCTAGCATAAACTGTACTTATGTCTGAGTGAATAATTAATTCAAGAACTATAACAAATGCGCGGGTGTGGAACAGTGTACTAATGCACCAAGTGTGGAAATCATCCTCTGAGACTTACGTGAGAGCCAAAATTTGCAACAACATTTTTAACCAACATTTGTGTATGCACATTCGTGTCAAAACGCTTCAACCGCTCTTCATTATTTTACCGCCTCGTCGCACCTTCACTGCTACAATATATGGCAACGAGGAAATCAGGTCGGTTTAGGAAAGGGACGGAAATCACTGGAGGTTTTCTTACCGAGAGTATGGCGCATGATCGAAAGTCTCCAAGCCGGGAGGCGTAAAGTTGCTGAGTGCTTATTGCCTGGGGGCGTTGAGCGTCGCCACAGACGAGACCCACGCCGCCAGACAATCCTACTCCTGCGTGTCCTAAATTTTATACATGGACCGTTGGACCGTCAAATACTGTGACTATGTATCTATGGGTTCTGAGAAGACAAAACTAATTGCCATACACTATAAATACTGTTCATTTTCCATTATTAACCAGTTGCAGCTATTATACCATTTTCAATTGGTGGTTTACGTATACAAGGACAAGTCACCAAGCTCTCTATCCAACAGATTATGGTGGGAACACATATAAAGTACAACCAATGGGAATATTTTAAAGAAGTTCAAATATACTGTTTAGTTTTCAATCCCAGTTGGACATCTACCTTTTACGTTATTTGATTTTCTAACAGCTGAGTAAAACTGAACGTACTCAGACATTTTCCTCTTTACTTATTCTCATCATCACTAAACTGACGTACAATATTTTTAGTGCAACGCAGTCTGACTTTCAATAATCCCCACAAAAGAATGACCCTGACTAACAATAACCTATAACTTTCATGAGTCTCTTACCTCACAAATTCTTTGTTACTGTAGTACAGCAAAGGCCAATACTGCCAGCTAAATAAAACATTCTAACTACTGAAGGCACTATCTACTGATAGGCATAGTTAGCAAATGAAAGATTTTGATAGAGAACAAACAATTTATTTACCATAATAATGTTCAAAAGCCATCATATATATATCAAATCATGACATCCATCTTTACAAATTTCCTTTTTCTGGCGGGCACACGTCCACATCGTCCGCTTATAGCAACCTCTCAAAACTCCGCCATCTCTCTCCCCACATCCTCCACTGCTGGCGGCTCACCTCCAACTGCGCAACGCTACGTGCTGTTCACATCCAACAGCCCAGCACTACAGTAGCGAATATTCCAAGAATGACAACCATACACAGACTGCACACAGCACAGTCAGTGATTTTCATACAGAGTGCAACGTGGCGTTACCAGCATAAAAACCGAGCGAGGTGGTGCAGTGGTTAGCACACTGGACTCGCATTCGGGAGGACGACGGTTCAACCCCGCATCCAGCCATCCTGATTTAGGTTATCCGTGATTTCCCTAAATCGCTCCAGGCAAATGCTGGGATGGTTCCTTTGAAAGGGCACGGCCGACTTCCTTCCCCGTCCTTCCCTAATCCGATGAGACCGATGACCTCGCTGTTTGGTCTCTTCCCCCAAACAACCCAACCAACATAAAAACCTAAACAGCCCACTTACGCTTTCAATGACTCGTTTGGTTCGCCCTGTAGTTGCGTCAGAACCCGTAGTGTCTGTGTCAGAACCACACACCTTAATAATGTTTGTGTTGTCCTAGCACAGACACGACAGACTGCTCACGCAAATACATAAATTTCAAGATGATCGAGGGAACTTGGCTCGTGGTAATGGAAACAAGACTGAAGAACAAATAAGATACTCTGATAAGGTCCGTCAGTCTGGAAAAAGTGTGAAATAGCATAATTCTGAGAAAATTCGGAGTTAGCTACAGGAAAGACGGCAGATATACAATATCCAAGTGAACCGAAAGGGAACAGTCAGACTGAACGATCAAGAACGAAGTGCTCACACTGAAATGGGTGTAAGGCAGGGATTCACTCTTTCGCCCCTACTGTTCAATCTATAAATTGAAGATACGATGATGGAAATAAAAGAAATGATCGAAAGTGGAGTTAAAAATGAATGGATACCAATGGTTAAGATTTGAAGAAGACGTTGCTGTACTTAGTGAATGTGGAGAAGAATTATAGGATCTGTTGAATGGAATGAACAGTCTAGCGAGTACAGGATATGGATTTAGAGTGAACCGGAAGGAGACAAAAAGTAATGAGAAGTAGCAGAAGTGAGAACAGCGAGAAAGTTTACATCAACATTAGTTTTTCACGAAGTAGACGAAGTTGAAGAATTCTGCTACCTTGTGAGCAAAGTAATCCATGACGGACGCAGCAAGACTAATATATAAAGCAGTATAGCAAAGGTAAAGACGGCATTCATAGCCAAGAGAAGTCTCCTGGTGTCAAAGTTGCACGTTATTTTGAGGAAAAATGTTTCTGAGAATGTACTCCTACATTTTGAGCACAGAATTGCATGGTAGCGAATCATGGACAGCAGAGGGACAAGCGAAACAGAAGATAACTGAAGAGTTTGAGATGTGGTGCTACAGCAGAATGTTGAAAACCAGGTAGAATTATAACAAATAAGGAGCCTCTGCACAGAATCGGGGAAGAAAGTAACATGTGGAAACACTGGCAAAAAGAAGGGACAGGATGAGTGGAAACATGTTAAGGAACCAGGGAACCACCTTCTCGGTAGCAGTAAAAAGCCGGATGACCAAAAAAACGTACGAAATTCGTCGAATATAATTTCTCCGACACTGACGGTGTTTTGTCTTATCGGCTAGCGGAATTCCACTTAAGCCATGAACACACCTGTCTTAGCACCTGTGCAACTACATCCTTAGTTACAGGTTCTCAACAAACAGGATACAATTTTATTAGGTTGCCAGGCGTCCGACAGCAGGTGTCGTGCTCAAAGAAACGTGGAGACACGCCCCGTACTGTGGAGTCAGCAAACTTTAGATCCTGAGTCAATCGATGATTCTTCATAGAGTTGTTCCACCTCACCTTGCAGAATCATTCTATTTACATATTGGTATGTAGGAAATATTGTAGCCAGGGAAGTCAGAGGAAAACCGTTGGAAGATAACAGTTTAGTGCTAGTGCGGTTTCATCATTGGGAGCATCACGTTCCATAGACACAAGAAATTTCTTTTCTTCTTTAGCATTTCGAGGAACAGTGCTAACTCTGAAGCACAAGGACGAGGTACTTCGGAGTGCTGACCTGTGCCGATGGTAAATGGAGCGAGCACCTAAGCTGCAGCAAAGGTGATCATTTCACTGGTATAATAACGGAACTAACAGAGCCTATGTATGAGGTGCATTCAAGTTCTAAGGCCTCCGATTTTTTTCTCTGGACTGAAAAGAGATAGAAACATGCGCATTGTTTTAAAATGAGGCCGCGTTCATTGTCAATACGTCCCAGAGACGGCAGCACCGTACGACAGATGGAATTTTACCGCCAGCGGAGAGAACGAGAACTGTTTTAAATACTTAAAATGGCGACGTTTGCCTTACTTGAACAGCGTGCAATCATTCGTTTTCTGAATTTGCGTGGTGTGAAACCAATTGAAATTCATCGACAGTTGAAGGAGACATGTGGTGATGGACTTATGGATGTGTCGAAAGTGCGTTCGTGGGTGCGACAGTTTAATGAAGGCAGAACATCGTGTGACAACAAACCGAAACAACCTCGGGCCCGCACAAGCTGATCTGACGACATGATCGAGAAAGTGGAGAGAATTGTTTTGGGGGATCGCCGAATGACTGTTGAACAGATCCCCTCCAGAGTTAGCATTTCTGTGGGTTCTGTGCACACAATCCTGCATGACGACCTGAAAATGCGAAAAGTGTCATCCAGGTGGGTGCCACGAATGCTGACGGACGACCACACGGCTGCCCGTGTGGCATGTTGCCGAGCAATGTTGACGCGCAACGACAGCATGAATGGGACTTTCTTTTCGTCGGTTGTGACAGTAGATGAGACGTGGATGCCATTTTTCAATCCAGAAACAAAGCGCCAGTCAACTCAATGGAAGCACACAGATTCACCGCCACCAAAAAAATTTCGGGTAACTGCCAGTGCTGAAAAAATGATGGTGTCCATGTTCTGGGACAGCGAGGGCGTAATCCTTACCCATTGCGTTCCAAAGGGCACTACGGTAACAGGTGCATCCTACGAAAATGTTTTGAAGAACAAATTCCTTCCTGCACTGCAACAAAAACGTCCGGGAAGGGCTGCGCGTGTGCTGTTTCACCAAGATAACGCACCTGCACATCGAGCTAACGTTACGCAACAGTTTCTTCGTGATAACAACTTTGAAGTGATTCCTCATGCTCCTTACTCACCTGACCTGGCTCCTAGTGACTTTTGGCTTTTTCCAACAATGAAAGACACTCTCCGTGGCCGCACATTCACCAGCCGTGCTGCTATTGCCTCAGCGATTTTCCAGTGCTCAAAACAGACTCCTAAAGAAGCCTTCGCCGCTGCCATGGAATCATGGCGTCAGCGTTGTGAAAAAGTGTACGTCTGCAGGGCGATTACGTCGAGAAGTAACGCCAGTTTCATCGATTTCGGGTGGGTAGTTAATTAGAAAAAAAATTGGAGGCCTTGGAACTTGAATGGACCTCGTAGAAGGCAAAATGTAGTCTAGAAAGTAGACTGCTCACAGTGAACAGTAGAAGTAAACATTTCAAGCGACAAGATAGCTTATGATTTTATTTTGGATGAACTGTTTCGGCAAATGTAAGTTGCCGTCGTCAGATCCGTGCAGCATATACACTGAACATTCAGAACATTATGACCACGGACCTACTACCGACATGATCCCATCCAGGCGATCCCAACGTCACTTGACGAGGTATGGCAGGTAGTGAGTCACACACACACGTTGGATGTAGTATCGGCGAGCGTGCTGTCCATGCGTAGAATGAGGAAGGCGCGCGGTCTGTCTGGGTTTCACCGACGGCGGATTGTGATGACCTGGAGGCTCGGGACGATTGATTCGGAAACTGCACTTATTCTCGGGTGTTCGAGGAGTCCTGTGGTGAGTGTCTTCGATACGTGGCGAAACAAAGGTGACACCGCGTTCAGATGTCGTAGTGTTGGGAGGTCTCCCCTCCTTGCAATTGTCGGGCGTCGTAGCCTGGACAGACTAGTTAAACAGAGCAGGCAGCGAACTGCGGCGATACTAACATCAGACTTCAATGCTGTGCAGCGACCACTCTTCACGATGGGCCTCTGCGGTCAACGACCCATGCATGAGTCAGTGTTAACACCACGACTGAAACGGCACGTGCCACTTCGACACTGGACGTTGGCACAGTGAGAGAGTGCTGCATGGTCTGACGAATCCCGATACCTTCTTCATCACACCGAAGTGAGCGCTCGAATCCGTTGTCTTCCTGGGGAACAGCTTCTCGACACCTGTACTACGGGACAGAGAGAAGCTGCCACAGGATCCACAATGCTCTGGGGTACGTTCCCGTGAGCATTCGTGGATTCGGTGGAGCTAGAGCAAGGCACCTCGATGGCCAAGGAGTATCGCACACTGGTTGCGGAGCACGTACATCCCTTCATGACTGAGCCGTGGTATAAATTGCTGTTTTGAAGAGCGCGCTGCAGCGCGCAGTGTGAAGCATTCGCCCTACGTTTCTGGCGGTGGCGCCGCTGTGGCAATCGCAGCTTTGGTGTCTCCCTCTGGTGGGAAAGGGGAAAGGTTGCCTGTTCACGTGCATTTAAGGGGCGCGATGAGCTCGCCAGTCAAGCCACCCCCACCAGTCCACCTTCTCCAGTATGCTGATGACACCGCCTTCCTGGCTCTCTATCCTACCCTTCAACGGTCTCAACGTACCCTCCAAACCCACCTTAACCAGTTCACCACTTGGTGTAACCAGTGGTTCCTCCGTCTCAACCCCTCCAAAACCCAGGCAATCATCATAGGCCGCACCACTCGCTCCTTTCGCCTCCATGATTTCTACCTCACCCTTTATGGTCGTCCTATCCAACTCACCCCCACCCTGAAATACCTTGGCCTCACCCTTGACCGACACCTCACCTGGACCCCTCATCTCCTGACCATCCAGCAGAAAGCCCATTCCCGCCTCCGCCTTCTGAAACTCCTGTCTGGCCGGACATGGGGATTGCATCCTTCTACCATCCTTCACACCTACAAATCCCTCATCCGTCCTATCCTCTGTTATGCCAGCGTTGCCTGGATCTCCGCCCCCACCCGCTTTTACAAGGCCCTCCAAATCCTTGAATGCCATGCGCTCCGCCTTGCCTTCCGTATCCGCCTTCCTTCCCCCACACGGCTCCTGTATGACCTGATCCCCTTCCCCCACCTCCTCCTGTTCCTCCAACATCTCCGCATCCCTTACATTGTTCGCAGGCTTGATCCCCCCCACTCTCTGGTTTCCTCCTTCCTCTCCACCCCCTGCCCGTTGCCGCACATCTACCGTTGTATCCCTCCCTCTCTCCACCTCCACACCCTCCATCTCCTTCATCAGGGCAATTTCCAACGCCTCCCCCTCCCGGATGACGAACTTCACTGTGACATCTACCCTTCCTTCCAACTATAACCGGGCCTTGTTCCCCCCCCCCCTCTCCCCAGGGCCCCCTTTTCCTCTTTCCTCCTTCTCCCAGAGCGGATTTTCCTCCTTCCCCCCCTCCCCTGAGACCCTGCACCCCCTACTTGCCTCCCTCCTTCCCACATCCCTCCCTACCTGGCCCTCTTCCGCGCCCCCCCCCACTCACTTCCCCCGTCTCTTCCCCTCCCTCCCTTCTTCAGGTCTCCCTCATCTCCTAGCGCCTGGCAGATCCTCTGTATTGCTCTTCATCAGTGTGCCACATCAGTGTTGTTTAGTGCTGTTTCTCGTGTGCGTCAAGAGGTGTGCTTTTAATTGTGTCCTGCCTTGAGGTTCGCCGTCAGTGTTACGTTATGTGCTGTGCCATCCGTCGCTACCTTTATGCTCCAGTCATACTGTGCCTTGTGTTCTTTTAACCGTCGCAGTGTGTGGCTTTTTGTGTGTGCTACTTTTCACCAGTTTTTTTATCTCCATTTTACAGTCACCCCGTTTTTTTGTCTATTGCCTTCCATGATGTTCCCCTTTTTTAATCTATGTTCACCTTATTCTCTCCTTTGCTGTTTTTAAATGTCTTCTATTGTTTTGTTCTATGTCTTTCGGCTGAAGAGCAGCGCCTATGCTGCTGCCAGCCCGCCCCGATGGGGAATTGAAATACAATAAAGGAAAAAAAAAATCGCCAGTCGGTCAGTCTGGGTCAGTCACTCGTCCCCATCTGTTAGGCAGTTAGTGTCTGTCTGTCGTTCGGATTGTTAGTATGTCTGTCGTTCGGATCAACCTTCAAAGCTGGCAAAATGAGAGTCTTTCCACTCTGCCAGTAAGAGAACACAGCGAGTGGTCGCCCGGTCGGGGCTGAGTTCCTGCTTCTGAGTCTGCGCGTTAGGCCGCCAGTCTGCTCGAGTTTGCTCAGGCAATGGTCATTGGCGGTTGGATCGATCGGTTGGTCGGTCGCGCACTCAGACACGAGATGACTTGTCCGTCTTGAGCGTCGGCGCATGTGAGATCGCCACGTGAGTCCAGTGGGCCGCGGCGTATAGCGAGAGGTAGTGACTTCGCGGTCGACACGAGAGCAACATGAGTCAACCCACGACATCAGTCTGGCCGGTGCGAGCTGCGACGCCGTGAGACGGGAGATCGGCGCCCCTTCCTGCGTCCGTTGAAGCGGCTGGCAGCGGACGGATCGGGAGAGCGAAAAATCGCAGTTTATTAGAAGTTACTCAATTGGTGATATCTTGTTTGATTTACTCTTGTTAAAGTCTACTTGTTTTCTTGGTGAGGTCACAAGCCGTTTTGCTTTGGGGTCGTCCCACCATTCTCCTTCGTTTGCCCACCGGCGGGAAGGTGGTTGTTTGAAATTGGGTGGTCCGTTATTCCCTTGTGGAGTAGGGGCGGGTAACAGCAATCTGCGGTTCGGGTTGTTCGGTAATCTCCCTATCAATCTACCGTACGTTAGTAGCTGCCTCTGTCATGTTGGTCGGATTTGGTGTGTTAACGAATTTATTGCTTGGAGTGTAACGGCCTAATACCTGAAATACGTTTTGATCTTTGGAAACTTTGATATTATTGGCTATGATCTTGAGAGGCGGTATCTGTGTACTGTAGAGCATCTTTTGTTTGGCCAACCTTGTAGAATTTTATATAAGATTGCATTTCGTGAGCTTTTATTTAAATGATCATTTTAGTATAGAAAGTTGCCACCATAGTCTCAGGTAGAACCTGAAGAAGACAGCGAGGCACGCTGTTGAAATATCGTGCGAGAACGACGCGAACATCCGGCTGGATTCCCGAATATCTGAGATGTCAACAAATCGCCGGGAAAGCATGAAGAGTTACACTATTAAAGTGAAGAAAATACATTTGTTAAAAGGAATTTGGTTATGATTTCATCAGTTACTCCCTGGCAACTACTTCCATGCTTACATAGTGTGATTAAATGTGTTAATGTCCTTGATGAATCGCTAGTAAATAAAATAAATTCTTAAGAATATCCTTTGAAAATAAATCATGGTTCAATGACGAACATGTTTCCCGACGGCAGTGTCACTTTTCAGCAAGATAATGCGCCATGTCACAAGGCCAGGAGTATGATGGAGTGGTTCGAGGAACATAGTGGCGAGCTCCAGTTGATGTGCTGTGCCCCCAAATCGCCAGATCTGAATCCAATCGAACACATCTATGGTGTGATTGAATGTGACGTCAGAGCTCATCGACCCCTCCCCGGAATTTACGGCAATTAGGTGACTTGTGTGTGCAGATGTGGTACAAACTCACTCCAGCGACCTACTAAGCCCCAATACTTCCCTGTCACGACGCCTCGCCGCTGTTATCCGTGACAAAAACGGATTTACCGGCTATTAGTTGGTGGTCATAATTTTCTGGCTGATCATTGTAGATCGCAGGTTACAAGTATAATCAGGTCAGATATAATTGTTGTGTTATTGGTCTATAATACTGGGATTTGTGTATGGTATTTTAAGAATGTAACATTTTAGTTGTTCTCTTGTTTTACCTACATGCGTAATGACGGATTCGTAAAGCATTGTTTCTGTATTCCTGTCACCTAAACTTATTCAGTGACGATGGGTTATTCACACTCTAACCTTATAACAATTTTGATTACTAATATAAAGCAGTGAGTGAACAACTGATGTACAGTGAATATTTTATAATACTTTTAAATTAAAAAATTAAGAAATATTTATTTTTTATGAAAGGTATTTTTTATTCTAATGTTCTCTGGTTTCAATTACTTCCCCTACATAATTATATACTAAAACATGTATTTTGTATTGTTTTGTCGACTCCTTGGATATAACGTCTTCCTTATGGTTCATATGTTACGATCGTATCTCCATATGTTCACTGTTACAGTGCCACCGGCTGGTAGTTCGTAACATCTTGGCTTTGACTTGTGATTCTCAGTCTTGGCTCTAAGAACTATGGGACTTAACATCTGAGGTCATCAGTCCCCTAGACTTAGAACTACTTAAACCTAACCAACCTAACGACATCACACACATCAATGCCCGAGGTAGGATTCGAACCCGTGACCTTAGGAGCAGCGCGGTTCCGGAATGAAGTGCCGTGAACCGCTCGGTCACAGCGGCCGGCTCCTCAGTCTTCTTTCATCTGTTGTGTAAATATGGGCTTGTGGGTCCGGTGGAATATTCATGATATTTTATCTGAATCTTCGTTCATTAATGACATGCCGGTGTATGCCGATGCATTTTCCTGGAATGACATGTCATCACTTGACACAATATATTGTACATATGGTGGAGATGTATTGAGGTGGACTAACGATAGGTATGTTGTATATATCCGTTCTGTCAAAACATATGAACCAGCTCATTATATCAGAGCTGATTATCAGACGGTCCTGTGGCCGAGCGGTTCTAGGCGCTTCAGTCCGGAACCGTGCTGCTGCTACGGTCGCAGGTTCGAATCCTGCCTCGGACATGTATGTGAGTGATGTCCTTAGGTTAGTTAGGCTTAAGTCCTTGTATGTACTGAGGACCTCAGCTGTTAAGTTCCATAGTGCTCAGAGCCATTTGAACCATTTGAAGCTCATTATGGTTTTAATCTGAGCTCTCTATGGTGTACACATCCGACGATGGCAAATTAGATTTGGCGGCACCAGTCGCAAAAAATAGATTTTAATTATCAATCTTCGCTGTTGAAGTTTTTACTTGTGTATTTCATGTTACTCTAGATCGCCCTCCGCATCTGATTGGTGTCATAACCGTCTTAGGATATTACCCACGTGTGTGGGACACACACTGTATAGGGCCGACTGGGGAGAGTGGATGTATACGTAGAAAGGCAGCGCCCATGGTATAGAGCGCACTGTTCTACTTGTCCTCCAGCTGATGATGGCCTAGCGGAGGGGATAGTGGTAGTAGAGGGAGCTCTCTTTGGTTTGGGACGGTGCGGTAGGAGTCGTGTAGTTCTACAGCTTAAACCTCCACACACACGACTATCAATGGGACTTGTAAGCTACAGCTAGCGAGTCTGCAAACAATCATCTTACCAGTGTATGCCAATACTGCCAATAATTTAAAAACACAATGGGCACAGTATTACGCTGAAATTGGAACACTGGGAGCGAGTTATTTTCGCCTGTCTTGAAAACCGTTTTTATTTTTTTTTTCTTGTAGTGTTGAAATTAGCTTTTTTCCCACAAATCACAGTGAAGTTTACACAATATCATTTCACTAACATGCTAATATAGTTGCAATTCTGACAGAATCCGGAAATGGTCTACTATTAATCAAATAACTGAGGATAGGTAAGCTTATCAAAAACTCATGTTCAGTTCAAAAATAAAAATATGATTCCTTCACTGTTGTTGTTACAAACCCTCACTAATTCTCATTCCACCCGATGGCTCTTGAAATAATGACATTATCTCACTCAAAAAAATGTGAAGTAGATAAGAAATTTGCGCATGTTACCTATATGGCTAAATACTTTCCGCTTCACATGGTATCATTTGGAAAAAGATCGTTTTGGTATCTTGAATAGCTTAGGGGTATGGGGTATGTTACAAACATTCCCCTTGCACTCTCTTGTTTGCGCACCTGCTGCAAGCGAATACACTATGTACAACCAATTTTCCAGGGACTGGCAATGAATATATATGAGTCTCCAGTTCATAGAAAAATGCAATATGTTACCACACGTTATTTGGTGGAACACGCACCAAGCACTAATTCATAGCAACCCCTATTTTTTCATTGCAAAATATTCGAATTTCCTGCAGTACCTTGCTTAATGTAGAAGTATTACAATAACTATGACCATTAACGATATGACAGGGAGTTCATCAAGAAACTGACGAATGAGAGTATGAAATGGGGGAGAATACATTCTTTTTACCGAATAGTTTCTTCTAAATCGTTTGAGGTAAGTTGCAGTGCAGCCTCCGTGCGCCGGTCTCCATTCCCACAGTGCAGCCCAGATGGGCAGAGAAGGTTCCGATCATAACGGCCGAAGGGCACACTTCAGTAGGCTGTAGGCAACTGAGATGACCGGTCCTTCAGAACGAATGGGAGGACCCGCCCATTACTGAGAACGCAAATGCGTTTCTGTGCACCGACCAAGGAATCCTGCGAGAGCTGTACTGGTTCACTGACGGCAGGGCGTCACATAAATGCTGAGAAGTATGCGATATCCCTGAACACAGGACGGGATGGGACACGAAGACTGGGAAGCGTAGGCCCACGGTTGTTTTCATTTGTCATTTACAAATTCATATTTATTTTTAATAAACATAACACTGTAACAAAGGGCATGAAAGATACGTCCCAATTTAAATATGCTCTGGAATTCACCACTTAAGATTAACCAGTTGCTGAAATCAATGGCCCCATAATGGAATTACAAAATAATAATATTTCAAAAAATATCAAACTATCTCAGCCCTTAAGGCTGTAGCTTTACAGTTAATATTCAATGTCATTTAAATAAAACGTTTGTGTAAAACATATTCCCAAAGCCATCAACATACAACTTCTGCATTAAGGTAGGTAGACACAAACAGACTTGACCGGTGATTTAATCTGGACAAGTGGAACAATAGACAAATTTCCTTCAAAAGTGTAATAATATTTACATGACACAAGGTGGTGTTCTGTTAAAACATCAATTAGTATAAATCAGGAGGTAAAAAATAGCCTTCAGATTAAGGGAAAATGTTTTATGCGAACACTGTCGTAGGAAACTTATACAATTAGGCTGTCTACCAATCAGAGTGAAATAACTGCAACTAGCTGAATTTAAAGCTCAAAGTCCCGCTGAAAACATGACGTATACATATACAGGCAGGCGTTAAGAGTACAACCTTTAGGAGGGAAAGAGAAAGGAAAGGCTGATGAAACTCAACTTAATGTGTGGACAGTCGACGTAAGCAAACTTGCTCACCACGCATGGTGCGGCGCCGCCCCAGACACCAGCCGATACCTCAAACACCGTGCTGTCACACCAGCATGCCTTCCACTGGCGGCATGCACGCTACAATTACGCGAGGGCACGAACTTCAGGAACACAGTTAGCAAAAGCTGTCCACAAGAATATCATAGCTTGAACACAAATACATAAAGCCAAAATAACTCAAGCCTCTACTAACATTACTCGCCAAAAGGCGCCTTTAGAAGCTCTCCTCCCGCACAGGCCATGAAGGCTCAAAGGTACCGACTGGCCGCCGTGTCATCCTCAGCCCACAGGCGTCACGGTGTGGTCAGCACACCGCTCTCCCGGCCGTATGTCAGTTTCCGAGACCGGAGCCGTTACTTCTCAGTCAAGTAGCTCCTCAGTTTGCCTCACAAGGGCTGAGTGCACACCGCTTGCCAACAGCGCTCGGCAGACCGAACTTCACCCAACCAAGTGCTAGCCCAGCCAGACAGCGCTTAACTTCGGTGATCTGACGGGAACCGGTGTTACCTCTGCGGCAAGGCCGTTGGCCTCTTTAGAAGCTTTCAACGAGTACATCAAAGTCTTGAGCTTGCACAATAGGATCTAAAACAATTAAAATTCATATTAACAGTGGTCCCCAAAATCACGAAATTTCATTTTACAGAAAACTTGTCTCTATAAAATAATAAATGAGATGCAGTACACTATCCCTTAAGTACTAAGTAATCTTCCAGTTTCACGCCACAACGTGGCCCGTAAAAGCTCATGACTCCCAAAATCACATGAGGTAAACTAAATAAACATCAATGAACTCTCAATGAACCTTATGGTAACTGTTCCATCAAATTAAACTGCAACAAATCCCAGAGACCCACGCAAGGCGGGAACAGTGCGAGCAGACAGGTAAATAATATCGACCGTTGCAGAAGAAGTGCTGTCCACTCCAAACACATAAAATGTGACCCAACAGACGGCCAAATCCGCAAATACGGCAATCTGAGGCGACACTCAACAATGACGGCGGTGACGATTCCTCCTGGTAACCCGCTGGCTCTCTCTGCGGGCAGGGCTTATCTCTCAAAGAGCTGTCCGCCGCCAGTCAGCACCGTACTCCAGGACTCGGGTCTCACTAACTCCTCGCGGGCGCGCAGAGCTCGTTTTTACACATCGCTGCGGCAACGGTAAGTTCAGAGACACTACAATCATACTACATATCGAGATGCCAGTAAATCAGACAGATAAACGGGCCCGAGATTCGACTCAAGCCGACACGGCTCTTTACAACTGGCTAACACTTGAATACAGACACATACTTTCTCTTAAGGGGCTCCGGAACGCCCTATACTTGCAATGTTAAAATAACGCTTATAAATTACATCTTTCCTCACAAAGTATTTGAGGTAGGAAGTTGAACTTTTTACAGATTATTTACTGGAATATGGGCTACAACTTAACACAGGGATTTTACAAAATTTTAGTTCAGTTATTAAAGATGATTTTTTTTTCAATTGTAATGAAAATTCACAACATTTTCTTGCAATTTTTTATTTATATATTCAAAAATATACAGTTTTTTGGAAAAAGGCTGTGTTAAATTATGCAGAAGGTACTGTGTAACATTTACTGAAAGTTTGAAACAAATATGTTTGGAAGATCCTTAGAAAACATGTAATTAGTATGAGAAAATAAAAGTTTTGGGAATCGAGCGACAAAGATTGGATTAACTTTTTAGTGCATTCCAGGTCCATAGGATGGATTATCTTCATCCTCTGCAAACTCCTCCTCCAGCTTCCTCTTGTTCCTCCTCCTGTTTACTCTTGCTTGTATTTCCAGACTCTTTACAGCCCTGTCTGCAGCCCGAAGGCGTTCCTTGTCTAAAGCAAGCATCGCTCGTACCATGTTAGAACCTATCTTCATTCCCATGTTTCTAAATACCTTGCACCTTACAATGTTGCCATCATTGAAAGTCGCAACAGCATCATACACACCAAAGTGAAGTGTTTCTATTCCAACAAATACAGTCTTGGGGATTCTCGACCATATAACACTATTTACACTTTCATTGGGGTTTTGAGTTTTTCCGTGAATACACTTTTTCAACAGTTCAGGTGCTGCTAAGTCTCTGAAAATAGGTTTTATCACCTCCATTATTGCATGAGGCAGACTATGCTTATGAGTGTACACTTCACCAG
Organism: Schistocerca nitens; assembly: GCF_023898315.1. Taxonomy (NCBI): domain Eukaryota; kingdom Metazoa; phylum Arthropoda; class Insecta; order Orthoptera; family Acrididae; genus Schistocerca; species Schistocerca nitens. The sequence goes on from NC_064620.1 coordinate 14,153,938, forward strand.
TTAGCAATCCTTTGTTATATTTACACCAACTGTCTTCTTCTTTGGGACACAAGCTATGTTGGGGATTTTCATCGGTTGAAGAAGTATGAAAAAAAAGAGCCCAAACAGCCTTCTTCATTTCGTCGACACTTTGTGTATTTTGCCTAATAGCCAATCCATAATAGTTCTGTATTTTGTCAATTACACTGTCAGTTAACCTTCCTTCCCATCCAACCCTTTACCATCACTGAGTTTTTGTTTTTTGTACGAAGCTTTCAGTCGCCGAAGTCTTGTTCCCATTCGCTTCTGTACGTGTCCAATACACTCAAATTTCTGCACTACAACATCATCACCATAGGGCTTCAGTCCTTGAACATGTTTGAAACTTTTAGAATCACCGTCACCAAGGTAATTAACATATCGCACTTTATCACACGCCTCAGAACGCTGGAATATACTGGCAACACCAGCCACTTCCACTCCTCCACTACTGCCACTATAGTTAGCTTTGCAATTATTTTCATGTGTGCCTTTATATTTTTGTGAACATCTACAATACTTTGATATTACTGCTACATCTAAAAGTTTCCCTGTATACATACTGGTGGCAGATACTACACCATGAAGAGATGTGTGCCCCCGTTTATGCCAGGTACCATCGAACGCTGCAGTCAAATCTCTGTTACCATTATTTTCCATTACTGCCTCTTCCACAGCGTTCTTCATAGATTCTATACAGACATCTTCTACTTTAGACCCTATTAATTTATTATAGGTCGTAAACTTGGTTGGGGGATTTGGAAGATTCATGATGCCACAGAAAATTGCACCTGCAGTAGCACCCTTACCAACTGAACGCAAGGAATAAACAAATCTAATGTTGTGTTCGTAGATTTTGCTACCATTTTCTTCAGTTGCAGTTACTGCAACACTGTTCCAAAAGGTGGTCATGTATGAACACTTATCACACTTCAGTTGTATTTCACTAGCAAGTCCTACGTGCTTTATTATGGAGAGTTCCAGACCAACTTCACTACAATGAATACATCTTACACAGTTTGTAAAAATTCCTTTGAGAACCGACATATCAAATATTTCATTCACATCCGATTCGCCCATAAAACATTCATAGTTTTCACTCATTGAACCAAGCTTCTTCTGTGAAGTATTTTCTTTCCCACTTTGACTGCTATGGGCAGGTGTACTTGAGAGGTTAGGTTCACTCACTTGGTTATCATCTTTATTGTTTACAGTAATAACACGTACCTTTGGCTCTCCAACATTTCTCCTTTTCTTAAAAGCCTTCAGAGGATTTCTAATAACTTTACTTTTACTCATTATTATACTTCAACAAAACAGAGACTCAAGAAACAGAATTAATTACGAATATTTTCGAAATAACGACGGAGTAAATAAACATGAAACAATCGACAATCACACCAGCGATATATATTGAACCATCACAAGTTAGCCACAACACATACTTTATCTCACATCACTAAAATGTACCTGATGAACACGGACGTTAATAATAACACCATTTGACAGCAGTTTAACAGCGCCACAGTGGGTCACGCCCATGTAGAACACATTTCAAAAAAAATTTAAAATAGTTGTAATCTTCGGAATTGAATAAATTATATATCTATTAAAAGGTAATAGTCTGCAGATTCAGAAAATGCAAAAAAGTAAAAATTGAACTTTTCATGGTTTTGAGCCTTTCCCGAGCCCCTTAAAAGCCTACTTTCATGGTTTCAAGAACAAGTCCTATGTAAGGAACTTAGGAATTTACTACAGCCCCTGTTTATTGCTACCGTACGGACCGCGACGACAAGGTTACAGACTAATTCCAGCATACAAAGCTGCTTTTCTGTAGTTATTTTTTCCACGATGTACATGCCAGTAGAGCCAGATCTATCCTTAGCATGTATTACATGGGTACGTACCCACTGCTGTGCATTTCTTAGTCTTGTTCAGAAGAACAAAGTCAGATATAGCTCTGCAGTCAGGCGTGAAACGTTTTAGACGCGCGCTTTGACCGACTTCACTCCCTGGACAAGAGCGTCGAAACGCGTCTACTTTATACCCACATATATACATTCTAATCGTTGTAATTCTGGCAAGTGTATAGATTCGTCGCACGGAATAACGCAATATAGGTTTAAGTCTGTGTGTGTTTGTGTGTGTGTGTGTGTGTGTGTGTGTGTGTTCAAGGGGGTGCACAGCGGGAAGTTATCAGAGATGAGAAAGTAACAAGCATTCTGATATAAAATTGTACACACTCACCCCCATTCTCACCCACGATCAACCTCACAAACACGCTAGCTGACACCCTGAAAGATGTTCACACATGTTCTAAAACTCAACTAACTCTAGAAGAAAACTAAAAGAGAATCTCTGGAATATGTGACTCGCTGATCACTTACAAAACATCACCGATGAGCCAAACACATAGTAACGCACTAAAAACTTCTACCTAAAATTTTAGGAAACAAGGCGGATATTTCACAAATGCTTAAAATACGAGGCATGTTTTTTTTAAGTAAGTGCCCTTTTGAAATTAAAAAAAAGACGTGCTAAGATATCTCCATAATTTTATTTTTACGTGAAAGCCTGTACCTTAATCTACTTATCTACATAATTTCCGTCAATATTGAGGCACTTGTCATAACGTTGTACCAGCTTTTGAATACCCTCCTCACAGAAGTCTGCCGCCTCACTTGTTAACCACTGCATCACCACTGTTCTGACTTCGTCATCGTCTTGAAGACGCTGACCGCCCAGGTGTTTCTTCAAGTGCAGGAACAGATGGTAGTCACTGGGCGCAAGATCGGGGCTGTACGGAGGATGATCTAGAGTTTCCCATCGAAAAGACGTTATGAGATCTTTGGTCTGATTCGCCACATGCGGACGGGCATTGTCTTGCAGCAAAATGATGCCCTTGCTCAACTTCCATGGACTGTTGCTTTCATTCTGGTGTGACGTAGGGCACCCATGTTTCATCGCCCGTAACAATTTAACTTAAGAAATCATCACCGTCGTTGTGGTACCGCTCAAGTAAGGTCAATGCACTGTCTAAACGTTTGGTTTTGTGCGCATCCGTCAACATTTTCGGTACCCAACGTGCGCACAATTTTCGTTAATTCAAGTGCTCGGTCACAGTGCCATACAAAACACTACGGGAAACATCAGGAAAGTCATCCCGCAAGGAGGAAATCGTAAAGCGTCTGTTTTCTCTCACCTTATTGTCCACTTCCTGCACCAAAGTTTCATTAACGACCGAAGGACGCCCACTCCGTTGTTCATCATGCACATTTGTGCGGCCATCTTTAAATGTTCTCACCCACTTTCTTACCATTCCATCATTCATAATGTTTTCTCCGTAAACAACACAGATGTCACGATGAATATCGATCACTTTTAGGGCTTTAGCACTAAGAAATCTTATAACAGCCCGTACTTCACAGTCGGCGGGACTCACGATTATCGGAGGCATCTTAAACACTCAGTACACAACGTAAACAAGGAAGAATCAGATTGTAATGGCGTCAGTGCGTAGATTAATGTACAGGCTTTCATGTAAAAATATAATTATTGAGATATCTTAGCACGTCTTTTTTTAATTTCAAAACGGTACTTACTTAAAAAACACGCCTCGTACTTACCACTGAAAGACGGTGAAGCTGACGGGTTCCTCGAGTTTCACATTAGTGATAACTGAGATAAAAATTATATAGAGTGATATGTAGATCGAATTAATTTGATTTGGAAATAGCGTATTCTTTTTTTTTATTAAAGATTATCCCATAATTGCCAAAAATATGAAATACTTGTAGGCGTTTTATTTCTTGAAAAATGCGTTTGGCTGGGCTGGCGGTTTCACAGGCAGACAGGAGATCAAAGCGGGCCGATGGGCACCACTAATTTAACGCAGGTTGTAGAAGTGACATCGACCCCAGGTAGGACAGTGTTCGGCGAAGGCTGTTCTGTACACTGGACAGATCGGTCTGTCGCTGTGGTTGCCCAGGTTGCTGCCCGCAGTGGGGCTGAGCCCTCACCTGTGGTTGATTGGGAGGTCGTTCCAAGGCGTGGCAGGCAGCGAAAGACGTCCCCGAAAGGCTGATCAGAAAGCCTCCCCCGTGCGTCTGACAAACAGGTTTCAGGCACTGTCTCTGGCTGAGCCAGATGCAGCTGCCTGCCCTGTTAGAGGATGATTCTCAGCCTTCAAGGTCCGGGCAATCACAGAGGGTGGGCTTATTGGTAGTTGGGACCTTAGGGATATGGCGGCTAAGAAGGGGAAGAAATCCAGTGTGCACTCCGTGTGCATTCCGGGTGGAGTCATTCCTGATGTGGAAAGGGTCCTTCCGGATGCCATGAAGAGCACAGGGTGCAGCCAGCTGCAGGTGGTAGCACTTGTCGGCACTAATGACGTGTGTCGCTTTGGATCTCAGGAAATTCTCTCTGGATTCCAGCGGCTGTCTGATTTGGTGAAGGCTGCCGGTCTTGCTTACGAGATGAAGGCAGAGCTCACCATCTGCAGCATCGTTGACAGAACCGACTGCGAACCTTAAGTGCAGAGCCGGGTGGAGGGTCTGAATCAGAGGCTCAGACGGTTTTGCGACCGTGTTGGCTGCAGATTCCTTGACTTGCGCCATAGGGTGGTGGGGTTTCGGGTTCCGCCGAATAGGTCAGGAGTTCACTACACTCAGCTGACGGCTGCACGGGTAGCGGAGGCTATGTGGCGTGGACTGGGCGGTTTTTTAGGTTAGAAGGCCTCGTGAAAGTACGGGGTGGGCTGCAATCTCAAAGGGTGCATGGCAAATACAGGACGTGCTTGGATCAAGGAACAGTCGGAATTGTAGTTGTAAATTGTTGTAGTTGTGCTGGGAAAGTCCCTGAGCTTCAAGCGCTAATAGAAAGCACAGAAGCTGAAATCGTTATAGGTACAGAAAGGTGGCTAAAGCCTGAATTAATTTCTGCAGAAATTTTTACGAAGTCTCAGATGGTGTTCAGGAAAGATAGATTAGGCAGAATTGGTGGTGGAGTGTTTGTATCCGTCAGTAGTGGTTTATCTTGTAGTCAAATCGAAGTAGATACTCCGTGCGAATTGGTATGGGTGGAGGTTATACATAACAGCCGAACTAAGTTAATAATTAGCTCCTTCTACCGACCCCCAGACTCCGATGATATAGTTGCTGAACAGTTCAGAGAAAATTTGAGTCTCGTAACAAATAAATACCCCACTCATACGGTGGGGACTTCAACATTCCCTCGATATGTTGGCAAAAATACTTGTTCAAAACCGGTGGTAGGCAGAAATCATCTTCCGAGATTGTCCTAAATGCTATCTCCGAAAATTATTTCGAGCAGTTAGTCCACGAACCCACGCGAATTGTAAATGGTTGCGAAAACTCACTTGACCTCTTAGCCACAAACAATCCAGAGCTAATAGAGAGCATCATGACTGATACAGGGATTAGTGATCACAAGGTCGTCTTAGCTAGGTTGAATACCGTTTCTTCCAAATCCACCAGAAACAAACGCAAAATAATTTTATTTAAAAAAGCGGATAAAGTGTCACTAGAAACCTTCCTAAGAGACAATCTCCATTCCTTCCGAACTGACTATGCAAATGTAGACGAGATGTGGCTCAAATTCATAGATAGCAACGGCAATTGAGAGATTCATACCTTATAAATTGGTAAGACATGGAACTGATTCCCCAGGGTACACAAAACAGGTCCGAACGCTGTTGCAGAGGCAACGGAAAAAGCATGCAAACTTCAGAAGAACGCGAAATCCCGAAGATTGGCTAAAATTTACAGACGCGTGAAATTTGGAACGGACTTCAATGCGAGATGCCTTTAATAGGTTCCACAACGAAACATTGTCTCGGAATTTGGTAGAAAATCCGAAGAAATTCTGGTCGTATGTAAAGTACACAAGCTGCAAGACGCAGTCAATACCTTCGCTGCGCTGTGCCGACGGTACTGTTACCGACGACAGTGCCGCTAAAGCGGAGCTATTGAACGCAGTTTGCCGAAATTCCTTCACCAGGGAAGACGAATGGAATATTTCAGAATTTGAAACACGAACAGCTGCTAGCATGAGTTTCTTAGAAGTAGATACCTTAGGGGTTGCGAAGCAACTCAAATCGCTTGATACGGGCAAGTCTTCAGGGCCAGATTGTATACCGATTAGGTTCCTTTCACATTACGCTGGTACAATAGCTCCCTACTTAGCAATCATATACGACCGTTCGCTCACCGATAAATCTGTACCTACAGATTGGAAAATTCCGCAGGTCGCACCAGTGTTTAAGAAGGGTAGTAGGAGTAATCCATCGAACTAAAGACCTATATCATTGACATCGGTTTGCAGTAGGGTTTTGGAGCTTATACTGTATTCAAACATTATGAATCACCTCGAAGGGAACAATCTATTGATACGTTATCAGCATGGTTTCAGAAAACATCGTTCTTATGCAACGCAGCTAGCTCTTTATTCGCACGAAGTAATGGGCGCTATCGACAGGGAATCTCAAGTTGATTCCGTATTTCTAGATTTCCGGAAAGCTTCTGACACCGTTCCTCACAAGCGACTTCTAATCAAGGTGCGGGCCTATGGGGTATCGTCTCAGTTGTGCGACTGGATTCGTGCTTTCCTGTCATGAATGTCGCAGTTGGTAGTAATAGACGGCAAATCATCGAGTAAAACTGAAGTGATATCAGGTGTTCTCCAGGGAAGCGCCCTGGGACCTCTGCTGTTCCTGATGTATATAAATGACCAGGGTGACAATCTAAGCAGTTCTCTTAGGTTGTTCGCAGATGATGCTGTAATTTACCGTCTAGTAAGGTCATCCGAAGACCAGTATCAGTTGAAAAGCGATTTAGAAAAGATTGCTGTATGGTGTGGCAGGTGGCAGTTGACGCTAAATAACGAAAAGTGTGAGGTGATCCACATGAGTTCCAAAAGAAATCCGTCGGAATTCGATTACTCGATAAATAGTACAATTCTCAAGGCTGTCAATTCAACTAAGTACCTGGGTGTTAAAATTACGAACAACTTCAGTTGGAAAGACCACATAGATAATATTGTGGGGAAGGCGAGCTAAAGGTTGCGTTTCATTGGCAGGACACTTAGAAGATGCAACAAGTCCACCAAAGAGACAGCTTACACTACAATCGTTCGTCCTCTGTTAGAATATTGCTGCGCGGTGTGGGATCCTTACCAGGTGGGATTGACGGAGGACATCGAAAGGGTGCAAAAAAGGGCAGCTCGTTTTGTACTATCACGTAATAGGGAAGACAATGTGGCAGATATGATACGCGAATTGGGATGGAAGTCATTAAAGCAAAGACGTTTTTCGTCGCAGCGAGATCTATTTACGAAATTTCAGTCATTAACTTTCTCTTCCGAATGCGAAAATATTTTGTTGAGCCCAACCTACATAGGTAAGAACGATTATGAAAATAAAATAAGAGAAATCAGAGCTCGAACAGAAAGGTTTAGGTGTTCGTTTCTCCCGCGCGCTGTTCGGGAGTCGAATGGTAGGGAGATAGTATGATTGTGGTTCGATGAACCCTCTGCCAAACACTTAAATGTGAATTGCAGAGTAATCATGTAGATGTAGATGTAGATGCAGATGTAGAGGGTGAGCGGACGCCCGTCGCGAGCCGCCACACTGCTGGCAGCAGGAGACGGCGTCGTTGGAATTCTGCACGAGATGGCCGCCGCTCCCACGTTCCTAAGGCGTTTTTCTGCGGTGACGGCGCTGTAAAGTACATTAAAGGTGCCTAAAGGCGGGCAAAAACGAGTCTTGGGTGGAGAATGTAGAGAAGACGGCGTCAGGCTGTCGTTAGGAGAGAAACATACCGCTGGACACGGCGTAGGCTGTGTGAAAGCTACGGGTATTTATGGCTCTATGCTCTCGACAGAACATGGCAGGCTATGCGTGAGACAGCAGATTTCTCGTCCTAGAAATTCCCGCATCTACGACCTCATATATTTAAAGCAGATAAGAATCTTTGGAGGGTCGTACGAAACAACATGTTAACCCGCACCTTTGAGGCACGACAGGATGGAGCCAAAACACATTTCTTTCCTTAGTTCTATGACTCTGGGCGAGAAAATAAGGGAAATTTATTGGCCAGCCCGGTCTCACGTTTTGGAAAATAATTGAGACGTGGGAACACGCTCCAGGAGAATTGAGTCTTGTGATTGGATGACTGCTCGTGAGAGGCTACGATTGTCTATCGAAAGAGGGGTGAATGTTACGACGGAACAGAGGAGGAACTAAGGTGAGTCTTCATCCGCTGCTAGAGAGACAATTACTTCGAATTCAACTCACAGAATTAGGAGTTAGAGACAGTCATTTTCACTTTGCAGCTCCAACTGGAGCGTGATGTAAATTTTGTGTTAAGTAACGTTTCGGGATACACAGCCATCGTCCGACACATTGGCCGCCGTCACCAACACTGGCGCACAATACAACGACGCTGTTAAAAAATGGTATGACCTGCAATCGACTTCACATGTATAGGCGGCAATGTAGGCACTAAACCTTAGAGTGTTAATGAGTAGGAGGAAGACCCCCTACTGGCATCCATAATTTCACGAACTCAAAGTTTGGCAATCATTGTCGTTAGATGGCGGAAAAGGATCAGTGTGCTAATATCGTAGTAACCTATCTATAGGTTCCTTCTCTTGAATCTCCGCCAGTATTAATTATTTCTTACTGTTTCATGTTCTCGCTATGCTTCGGTAAAACTATTCCACTCATTTTGTGTGAAGATTTGCACCGAAGCGCCAAAGAATCTGGTATAGGCATGCGTATTCAAATACAGAACAGGAAGAATACACGGCTGCGGTCGGCAACGCCTATGACAACAAGTGTCTGGCGCTATTATTAGACCGGTTACTGCTGCAACAATGGCAGGTAATGAAGATTTAAGTGAGTTTGAAAGTGGTGCTATAGTCAGCGCACAAGGGATGGGACACAGCATCCCGAGGAAGGGATGAAGTGGCGATTTTCCCGTATTATCATACCACGTGTCTACCGTGAATATCAGGAATCAAATCTCCGACATCGCTGCGGCCGGAAAAAGATCCTGCAAGAACGGCACCAACGACGACTGAAGAGAATCGTTCAGCGTGACAGAAGTGCAACCCTTCCGAAAATTACCCCAGATTTCAGTGCTGAGCCATCAACAAGTGTCGGCGCGCAAACCCTTCAACGAAACATCAGGGATATGGGCTTTCGGAGCCGAAGGCCCACGCGTGTACACTTAATGACTGTACGACACTAAGCCTCGGCCCTTCAACACCGCCGATGGACTGATGTTGCCTGGTCAGACGAGTCTCGTTTCAAATTGTATCGAGCTGATGGACAGCCTCATGGATCCATGGACTCTGCATGTCGACAGGGGACTGTTCAAGCTGTTAGAGGCTCTGTAATGGTATGGGACGCGTACAGTTTTTAACGCCGGAAATGCATATCCTCCTATTTCCATCCATTGCACTGCAAATTTGTTTCCTTATTTCGTTACCTGAAGATATAAAATTTCTGTGTCTTTGTATATTGTAATTGTTTTACTATTTGTATATATATATTTATGCATTTATGTCGATGTATAATTTGGTTTGTTTTGTGAATATTATTTGTATTTATACGCTGGGTCTAGCCTAGGGAAAACTATGCTATCGAACGAATACATCGATAGGTCGTGTGGAGAACTAAAGTGTTTAGGATCTTTGGTAGTGTTAACTCTGTCGCGTGGAGCGCGGGCAGAGAGAGAGTCTGGCCGGAGTAGTGCAGTGGAGCAGGTGTGTTGTGTGACGCTCCCGCGAGTTGCCGCGCGTTCGGGGTTGGGCAGCATGTAATTGCGCTCGACTGGCTATAATAGTTTCTAGCACGGTGTCGCGGACGGGAAGCATTAGCTGGCACACATCAAGAGCCCGTTTCGCCTGGTGACCGTGTCGAGAAGAAGGCGCGCCAGCATCCAGCTTCTGCATCAGCGACGGCCGACAATGAGTGACTGTCGCCACCTGCTCGATCGACGACTTCAAACCTTCAATCAATCAACAAGGAAGACTGGAGGCACGTAAAGTTTTAGAACTGTATGGCAGACCTCAGCTTTTAAAATTGTTGCATCACAAAATTACAGCAACTTAGCATGAACCTTTGTTGCTCATTGTCCCAACTGCATTGCCAAGCAGGGTCCCTTCCTTTTCCGAAATGAACCCGAGTGTCGTTGAAATTCAAACGCCAGCATTAAAATAATATAACTCGATCTCACTTCTTTAATTTCAAAGTTCAGTTAAAGTAATCATAGCTGGCTACAATATTTAGATTACACGAGCACAAATTAAGAGTGCGAGTTTTGTTACCATATTTTAGCTTACCTGTGACTGCAGCTCAGCTTGGTACGTACTAAATTTTACTATTGTTAATTGTTCAGAATTATTTAATTCAAGTTCGAGGTTAAATCTCTTACTTCTAAATTGCGTAGATTCAAGTCGCTTTTGAAATGATTGTTGAGGTAGCCCAAGACTAACTGTATTTTACTGAATTTCGATATGCTTCAGAAACAAAGTTCACTATTAATCTCAGTCACTAAATTAACTTTCAATTTTCCGGTTTTATTAATTATTTTGCTAAATTAAGTCAGAGTGTAGCGAAATTTATTACTTCTGACAAACTTTCAGTTTTCACACTACACGTGTCAACCTTCAGTTGCCACGCTTCTAGTGCTAATTATATGTGTAATAACCTTTCTTTTTCAGTTACTATAGTAATTGTCCTTAGGAATGGCGACCGTAATTTCCCCCAAATCTCAAATATCTAATTACCGCTAGTTAATTGTTGACGTAACGGCCGCACATTTACTTTCTGTATTAACTTTACCCCTTTTCAAAATTAATTTCCACCATTTTAATTTGCATTTTTCCTTTCATTTAGATGTAACCCTTTCCTCCCTCTTTACCGACAGATTAACTTCGGTGACGATTGCTTTTCCCAAATTTCCATTAGGTACACGCGGTTTAATTTTTCACTGTCATTAAGGTCGATAAGTGAGGGGGAGGTTACAAGTTGGAGTGATATGGGACCTCTGTTTCTTCTAGATACGACTCTGATAGGTGACACGTACGTAAGTATCGTGTCTGACCACCTGCATCCATTCGTGTCGTTTGTGCATTCCGACGGACTTGGGTGATCCCAGCAGGACAGTACGACACCTCACGCGTCCAGAACTGCTACAGGGTGGCTCCAGAAACACTCTTCTGAGTTTAAAAACTTCCGTTGGCCGCCAAACTCCCTAGACATGAACGTTATTTAGTATATCGGGGATACGTTGCAACGTGCCGTTCAGAAGAGACCTCCACCCCCTCGTACTCTTAGGATTTATGGACAACACCGCAGGCTTCATGATGTCAGTTCCCTCCATCTCGACTTTAGTCAATAGTCAAGTCCATGTCACGTCGTGCTGCGGCATTTCTGCGTGCTCTCGGACGCCTTATACGATATTAGGCAAGTGTACCAGTTCCTTTGGTTCTTCAGTGTATAATAAAATAGAACTAATCGTAGGTCTGTCGATTTTGTTCCGCTAAGAGCGAGTTGAGAGTTTTGAAAGCAAAGAAGTCTTGAACACAGTCGCAAATCTGGTCCGAGACTCAATAAGCTCGTATTTTTTTGGGTAAACTGCAGTGCAATGCCTTCCTATAATCAAGGAACATGGCATCAAGTTGAGTGCCTTTGTCTACGGCGTTATGGGTCTCATGGGGGAACAGAGCGAGCTGTTTTGCAAAACCTCTTTTTGCGGAATCGATGTTGATTTTTATGGGGGATATTTTAGTTTTCCACAAACATTACAGTTCTTGAGCATAAATAATATTTGATAACTTTACAACAGACTGACATCGACGATACAGACCTATAATTATGTGCATCTGTCTTGCTGCCCTACTTGACAATGTGAATTACCTGCGCCCTTTTTCAAACGCTAGATACCCTTAGTTGTTTCAGTGATCTATGATAAACTGCTGCTATACGCGGAGAAAATTCTTTCGCATTACCTTTGTAGAATCTTAGAGGTATCTCATGTGGCGCTGATGCCTTTCCACTATTAAGTGATTTAAGTTACTTTTGTATTCCGCGCACGACTATCGTTTTATCACATAAACAAAAACCACAGTTCGTTTTCTCAACTAAATTATTGTTATAACTAACTTGATCCTTTCCTATAACCACCTATAGCCGACTTCACTGTGCTTCAGTGTACTAATTATTAGGTCTGATGCGATGTTGCTGTCTAGAGTACCTAACCGCCATCACATTGTGTTTTACCTAGACTAACTGGCTTATTGTCTCTTTACGACTCAGTTGAACGCCTACAAAACTTTATTACCGTTTTTCTCACGTCAAGCAAATCGATTGAAGTATACGCTGCTAGACAACCTTCTCTGAAAATGCACCTCCTTATACTACATAAACAAACAACAAAAGTATGAACACGCACAGTCACGCAATCGGGCCATGGATACAAAACATAAAGCCAGTATGTAAACTGTAAAATGTAGCAAACTTTATTTACTCGGCGTTTGCATGTACCCGTGACCTTGATTTTCTATTCAAGTTTATGTGAAATGTGAAGAAGAATACCTAATATTTACATTTAAGATTTACACTGTAGTTAAATTCTGAATGAAACTATCGAATTCCTATTGGGATAGAGAAACAACAAAACTTTAATGACAAGCGTCTGAAAAGTACACGATGTAGACAATTGTATGCCGTACTGGATCAAAGTCAACTGCGGGCATAACTACGCAAAGTCTGCACTGTAACATGAGAACTGTATTTCCCAATATAACCTCATTGATTTCGTTTCCTCTTTTCGGTTAACTCAATTGCTTGAAAATATTGAAGTTTACTAATTGAAAGTGTCTCTGTAATAATTACAGTGTTCGTATTGCTAGCAAACACAAATGAACTGAGATTCCCCTACCTCTGGCTATAGAGCGTCATCTGTCGCCTGGTGTCGTGTGGTGTACCGCTGGACAGTGTTGAGATGGTTGTGAAACCGGCAGCGTCTCTGGTTTAGATTAATGAAACTAAGCGGCAAATTGATACATTCACACTCTAAGCCAATCGTCTGTCCTTGAATAATCGAGGGAAAACATTATAACTGAAATGGTTCAAATGGCTCTGAGCACTATGGGACTCAACTGCTGTGGTTATCAGTCCCCTAGAACTTAGAACTACTTAAACCTAACTAACCTAAGGACATCACACACATCCATGCCCGAGGCAGGATTCGAACCTGCGACCGTAGCAGTCGCACGGTTCCGGACTGCGCGCCTAGAACCGCGAGACAACCGCGGCCGGCATTATAACTGATTTTGATGAAGTATCTTGGTAAGACACGTTATTTACCAACAATGAGTACTCTAATTATTGACACAATTGGAGAGGCGAAGTGCTCATGTATTGAAAACTGCACTTCCCACAAACAAAACGCATACCATACCCTCACAAATGGTGATACTAAGTTGCTTGTAATGGTTAACGGTCCGTATAAAACTTAATTTGTTTCCCTGAAACACAGCCTACGCAACTTTTCAGGGTTCACACAACCGTCATTCTCTATTTAAAGATTAAAAACAGTCTTTATCGCAACTTTCTATTTTTATTGGAGTGACCGGTTTCGATTCTATTTAAGAACCATCTTCAGACTCCAGAACGGTGGGTGGACTCCGTGGTGCAAGTTACGCCGACCCTCGACGCTGGAGTAACTCCAATAAAAATAAAAATTTGAGATCAAGACTGTTTTTAATCTCTAAATTTTAATTTTAAAGATCGCTGATAATGTTTCAAAAATTTTATGTCTTTCTCTATTATGGCATATTTTGCCGTTACATCACTCCTTCCGCCTACATATCTTCACTAAGAGCCAAAACAGTTAATAATCTTCTTCCAAATTTGATGTGCCTGCTGACAGCCATTGAACAAATCCCGATCTCTTCCATCCCTCTCTCCCCATCTCTCTCTCTCTCTCTCTCTCTCTCTCTCTCTCTCTCTCTCTCTCTCTGTTTTATCTTGAAACCTCCCCTTAGAAAAATTACAGAATTACTGTGACGATAAACCTCTTACGTTATTTGATTTTCAAACAGCTGAGTAGAACTGAACGTACTCAGACATTTCTCTCTTTACTTATTCTGATCAACACTAAACTGACACACAATATTTTTAGCGCAACGCAATCTGACTTTCAATAATCCCTACAAAAGAATGGCCCTGACTAACATTAACCTATACCTTTCACGAATCACTTACCTCACAAAAATCTTCGTTACTCGAACTACTGCAATACAGCGAGCGCCATTACTGCCAGCTAAATAAAAGATTCTAACTACTGAAGGCACTAACTACTGATAGGCATAGTTAGCAAATGAAAGATTTTGATAGAGAACAAACAATGTATTTACCTTAATAGTGTTTAAAAGTCATAATACACTCCTGGAAATGGAAAAAAGAACACATTGACACCGGTGTGTCAGACCCACCATACTTGCTCCGGACACTGCGAGAGGGCTGTACAAGCAATGATCACACGCACGGCACAGCGGACACACCAGGAACCGCGGTGTTGGCCGTCGAATGGCGCTAGCTGCGCAGCATTTCTGCACCGCCGCCGTCAGTGTCAGCCAGTTTGCCGTGGCATACGGAGCTCCATCGCAGTCTTTAACACTGGTAGCATGCCGCGACAGCGTGGACGTGAACCGTATGTGCAGTTGACGGACTTTGAGCGAGGGCGTATAGTGGGCATGCGGGAGGCCGGGTGGACGTACCGCCGAATTGCTCAACACGTGGGGCGTGAGGTCTCCACAGTACATCGATGTTGTCGCCAGTGGTCGGCGGAAGGTGCACGTGCCCGTCGACCTGGGATCGGACCGCAGCGACGCACGGATGCACGCCAAGACCGTAGGATCCTACGCAGTGCCGTAGGGGACCGCACCGCCACTTCCCAGCAAATTAGGGACACTGTTGCTCCTGGGGTATCGGCGAGGATCATTCGCAACCGTCTCCATGAAGCTGGGCTACGGTCCCGCGCACCGTTAGGCCGTCTTCCGCTCACGCCCCAACATCGTGCAGCCCGCCTCCGGTGGTGTCGCGACAGGCGTGAATGGAGGGACGAATGGAGACGTGTCGTCTTCAGCGATGAGAGTCGCTTCTGCCTTGGTGCCAATGATGGTCGTATGCGTGTTTGGCGCCGTGCAGGTGAGCGCCACAATCAGGACTGCATACGACCGAGGCACACAGGGCCAACACCCGGCATCATGGTGTGGGGAGCGATCTCCTACACTGGCCGTACACCACTGGTGATCGTCGAGGGGACACTGAATAGTGCACGGTACATCCAAACCGTCATCGAACCCATCGTTCTACCATTCCTAGACCGACAAGGGAACTTGCTGTTCCAACAGGACAATGCACGTCCGCATGTATCCCGTGCCACCCAACGTGCTCTAGAAGGTGTAAGTCAACTACCCTGGCCAGCAAGATCTCCTGATCTGTCCCCCATTGAGCATGTTTGGGACTGGATGAAGCGTCGTCTCTCGCGGTCTGCACGTCCAGCACGAACGCTGGTCCAACTGAGGCGCCAGGTGGAAATGGCATGGCAAGCTGTTCCACAGGACTACATCCAGCATCTCTACGATCGTCTCCATGGGAGAATAGCAGCCTGCATTGCTGCGAAAGGTGGATATACACTGTACTAGTGCCGACATTGTGCATGCTCTGTTGCCTGTGTCTATGTGCCTGTGGTTCTGTCAGTGTGATCATGTGATGTATCTGACCCCAGGAATGTGTCAATAAAGTTTCCCCTTCCTGGGACAATGAATTCACGGTGTTCTTATTTCAATTTCCAGGAGTGTATATATATCAGTTCATGATATCCAGTATTACAAATTTACTCTTTCTGGCGGACACACGTTCAGATCGTTTGCTCTTAAAATTCTGCCATCTCTCTCCCCACATCCACCACTGCTGGCGGCTCACCTCCAACTCCGCAACGCTACGTGCTGTTAACAGCCAACTGCCCAACACTACAATAGCAAATTCCAACAATGCCAACCAGCCACAGACTGCACACAGCACAGCCAGTGATTTTCATACAGAGCGCTACGTGACGTTACCAGTGTAAAAACCTAAACAGCCTACTTACAATCTTCTTGTTCGTCAAATTAACTCCATTTCTCCTCCCGCAGGTCAATCCGCCCCTGTTCTTTCCCGGTCCGCCTTCACCGTCTTTGAATAAGTTACATGCGTAATGCTTCGACTAAAATTCCACAGGGTTGTTCTACCATGACGCCCTTACACGGTCTCCGACAATAATCCGCGTTATACTCACAAATTCTCAAAATAACATCGTATCATCTCCTTTCTTCGCATCCCACCTTCTCATCATATCACAGTCTAAGCATTACTTCGAAATACTTCTTCTTTACCACGTTACATGACTGTCCCACCACTAACAAGCGTCCATCGACTTCACTCCTCGCTTTCAACTCTCCCGGTCTCCTACCTCGTTTTCGAAATAAAGATATCATATTTCACCTAAACGGGCACTATATTTGACTACACATATTTTAAAATGTACATTGCTTAAATTTACAAGAAAAATTAGATTCAAAACTAAGTTTTATATAACAGGTAAATCTGTATCGACATTTACATGATTACTCTGCGATTCTGCCTGGCAGAGGTTTCATTGAACCATCTTGAAGCTATATCTCTGCCGCTCCACTCTCCAACAGGTCGGAGGAAAACTCTTAAATTTTTCCGTTCGAGTTCTGATCTCTTATTTTATTATGATGACAATTATCCTTATGTAGGTGGGTGCGGGCAAAATATTTTCGCATTCGGAAGAGAAAGTTCGTGATTTAAATTTCAGTCCGCAACGAAAAATACCTTTAATTAATGATTGTCACCCCAATTCGCTTGCTATATCCGTGGCACTCTGTCAGATATTTCGTGATAATACAAAACGAGCTGCCCTTCTTTGGACTTTTTCGATGTTCCTCGTCAGTCCCATCTGACGGAGCTCCCAGACCACGCAGCAGTGTTCCCGAGCAGGGCGGACAAGCGCAATGTAAGAAGTCTCTTTAGTAAACTGCTGCATTTTCTAAGTGTTCTACCATTAAACAGCGGTCTTCGGTTCAGTTTCCATGCAACATTATCCATGGGAGTATGCCAACCTAATTTATCCCTAACGGTTATCTCTAAGTACTTAGATTAATTCTCATTCTTTAGATTTGTGTGATTTATCGTGTAAGAGAAATTAAGCGGACTCATTTTAATACTCTTGAGGATGACTTCACACCTTTCATTATTTAGAACCATTTGACACTTTTCGCACAATACAGATGTCTAAACCAGTTTGGAATTGCTTTTGATCATCTAATGAGATTTCAAGACGGTAAATGACAGCTCGATTATATAGAAGAGAGACATAATAGGCGGAAATATGTCGCACTTTCTACGGTATACGGTCCCTTGGTAGGGGTAAAAAAGTAAGCTTCTATGTCAAAGCCGTTTATGCAAAGAACATTTACGCGAAAGGTCAAAAAATGGCTCTAAGAACTATGCGACCAAACTGCTTAGGCCATCAGTCCCCTAGACCTAGAACTACTTAAACCTACCTAAGCTAACACACATCAATGCCTGGGGAAGGATTCCAACCTGCGACTGAAGCAGCCGCGCGGTTCGTGACTGAAGCGCCTAGAACCGCTCGCCACCGCAACCGGCGAAACCCTTTTCACCTCATGTATAGTGATAATATATACTGTCTAGTGAGGACAAACTTATTCGCCAGCAACTCAGATCGTTCGATCAAGGAAGTTTTACGAAACTAAGTTCATATTTTGTTGGAAGTCGTCTGCAATATCCACTTATAAACACCCTATGAGCGTCGTATGCGATATCCACTTCTGAAGACGCTGGCAGGTATTGCAGTACCATAACAAGTAGTTAAGAATTATTGTTGTTGGTCCGTACATGACACTTTATTTCAGTGTCAATTTAACGCTCCTAGGTGTTTCTCTGTGGGTGAAAATAATGAACAAAAATAAATAAACAGCAAACACCTTCGATGTTCAAATCAAATGCAACTCACATGTCGCAATTACACGACTACATCTACAGGATTTCTTTGCAATCCAGACTTACGTGCCCGGCAGAGGGTTCATCGAACCACCTTCTATTTCTCTATCGTCCCACTCTTTAACAGCGTGCGGGAAAAAGGACCACTTAAACATTTCTTAAGAGCCCTGAATTACATTATTACTACGGTCATTTCTTCCTGTGTAAGTTCCAGAGAAAATAACGTTTTGGCATTCAGAACAGATCCTGGTGATTGAAATTTCCCGAAAAGATCTCGCGGCAACAAGAAACGCTTTTGTTTTCATGAATGTTACGCCAACTCGTTTATCAGATCTGAGACTCTCTCTCCCCTGTTTCGTGACATTACAAATCGTGCTACCGTTCCTTAGACGTTTTTGGCGTACACCGTCAATCACGTCTATGAAGGATCGCATACCGCGCAGGAATACTATAGTAGTGGACGGACAAACTTAGTGTAGGCAGTGTTTTCAGTAGACTTGTTGCGTATTCTTAGTGTGCGGCCAATAAAACGCAGTCTTTTGTTTGCCTTCCTCACAAAAGTATGTTTGCGATCGTCCCAGTTTAAGATTTATTGAGAAGAATTGGCAGTATTTCGACTTGTGTTTTGTCGTGTAACCAAAAGTTACTTATTGTTACTGGACGCAGCTTTCGTGTTTCATGCATTCCTCATTCACCAGAGTACACTCCTCGTAGACCAAGACCACAAGTAACTATTTCAAAATATTAAATTGTTACTGATGTTACCAAGCTGCACTGGTCATCTAAGCTTGCCGTTTTGAAACAAAGGAAAATATTATAGCGAAATATGGCAACTAAGAAGCGGACTATCCAAATAAACAAATATTTCCGGTTCAAGTCCTTACAGTAGGTGTACTACACAGTAACGTAAATTAGGACCAAAGTCCATTAGTAGATCGTTATAAAGAAAACCATCCCTCATAATGCAAACTGGCACTACAAGAACGAAAGTTTGTTTATTTGGATAGACCGCTTCTCAGTTGCCGTCTGAAACAATCTGTTACAAAATTCTTAGCACAATGGTTTCCATCTTAGGAAATAGTCCGTTACTAACTGCAACTCGAAACGTTTATCAAAGGCAATAAGGGACGTAGGCTCTGGTAACGTAGGTGGTCGGCTTGCACGTACTCCGTCTTCATTAAGCTTCCTGTCCGCTGTACTTCACGGTCCGGCTGGTAGGTAGCAGCAGACATACGATGGAATGGCATCTCGGTTAATTACCAGCTACTGCATAGAACACCTACGCTTGTCGCAGCGCTTGCTCGTTCTGGAATTTTTATGTGTTTCTAATTGTGACCCATGGCCTGGTGCAGCTCTATCTGCTGACAATGAAAACTACAGCACGCAACAATGATTAAATAAACATGAAGTGTTCTACATGGTTGGTTATCCAAATGGTTGGAATTTAAGTGCAACCATACAAAAAAGGTAGAAATGAAACAATTTCTTTGTCCTCTAGAACAGAAAAGATGCACGTCGGAGATGTCATTTAGAAATCATAGCTGAACGCCTGTTAATTTTGAAAAGATCGTATTATTGATCGAATTATTTCACGCCCAAGGAGGAGGAACATCCACCAGAACGTCTCTGAATAGGGCATTTTACTGTTTTCTGGATGTCGTATTAATGGTTAGCTATGTCATTTAATGCTCATAACTTCCTTCTTTCCCTCATGAACTTCAGTATTAAAAAATTTAAAAAAAACCGCATATGAAATTCAGATAATTTGAAAACCCACTATAACGCTTCATTTGAGTCACGTGGTGCCTGTGGCATCATTGGCTAGCACGTTGCTTCTACTGTCGTAAGGCTCATTCATAGAGATATCCCGTTTTGCAATTTACGTTTCGGAAAATGGCTTAAAACCAGTGAGTAGTACCACATTGCATAAGAACCTCTTTAAAAAATGGCTCTGAGCGTTATGGGACTTAACATCTGAGGTCATCAGTCCTCTAGAGCTTAATACTACTTAAACCTAACTAACCTAAGGACATCACTCACATCAATGTCCGAGGCAGGATTCGAACCTGCGACCGAAGTGGTCGCGCGGTTCCAGATTGGAGCGCCTAGAACCGCTCGGTCACATCGACCGGCGAACCTCTTTAAAAACTCCTTAAAAATTGTTTTTGAGACTTCTAAACAATGAGGAGATACGTAGAATGTGGTTGTTTACTTCTATGGGGGTCATGATTATGTACGCAAAGGCTCTATATGAAGCATATTATTCTATTACGTGAAATACATGAAATGTATTCGCAGTAGCGCTGTATAACGGAACGACGACAGTGAAAATTTGTGCCGGAACTGGAATCAAACATTTCCCCCCCCCCCCGGTTTAAGGTCAGCCTTAAACTTCCATATGTCGCCAACCATGTGTTTACAGTCTGTACTCGTACATCCATGACGTATATGCCGTATAGGCGAAACGCTTTACTTTAAAGCCGCTTACCCAGTGTCGGCGGATAAATATGAAATTGCACTGCCTGTTGAGATTCTGGTTTATCGTCCCCCGATATTGATGACTCTGCTGATCGAGGTCCTCCCACTTCTGTTACGCGAATAAGAAGGCTCTGGAGGCCTAATGGCATGTAGGATGTTTATAGCAGCTGTCGACTAGCACTCGAGTGACATACACATTGTTGAATTGGCAGTGCAGGATCGTCCAGCCAGGTAACGTACCTTAAGTCAAGAACTGGTCGTGTTTGGAGTGAGATAAATATCCAAGCAGGTGGTGTGACGACATTCGGACCAACACAAACTGTCGGCACGGCGGCCATTGTTGCAGATTCTCTTGGCGCGGAAGCAGAGGCGCACGCGCAGTGATGCGCACAACAACAACAACCCCAGAGGTGATGCCTCTTCCACACTTGTCCGGCAGACATCTAAACGGCACCGTGCACGCGGTGTGCCGCTTAGGTGATTTCTCATCTCTCCGGCTCCTGTTGTGCACTTCACAGTACAGCGGTCCGTTTTATTTTCTTCCTTTCCAGTCTTGGAGCATAGTTACAGCGAAATGAAACGTGAACAAACGCTGGCATAGGTTTTAATTTATCGTCGCTTCAAAAGAAAGAGAAACGGAAAGAGAACACAGTGCCTTCATCCAGTTAGTGTAAAAAACCACGAATGCAGGCGATTCACGCCCTATTTGAAGAGCGCCTGAGAAGTTCTTGTAACACATTCGAATGAGTGAATCGTCATTCGATGGATTACACTGGCTACTGGAGGATTTGCTATGGCTGAAGAACACTTTTTTCAGGCGATATATGCTGTCTATATAAATGATGCCTGTTGCTCTCAGGTAAGTGAAATAAAAATGCTATTACGGCATACGGTCTTAATAATTTTTACTTCGCTTCTCATTATTAATTGGGTAACTAATTACTGCAGGAACAGAAACATAAGGAAGTATATGGAGCCGGTTCAACTAGCAGTATAACACATCATTTTTCTCGGCTAATTTCAGTTGAAAAAATGCGATATTTGTTTTGATACCTCAGGGAGATATTCCTGCTACAGTCCCTATAATTTCATGAAGTTCCGATAGGTGGCAGCGCTATGCCGTCACTGAGTATCTTCCGGCCGGAAACCGGAACATTGCAGATATTCTACGTCTACGTGCACCTGGCAGTGAACAAAAGCACGGTGAGTCGTTGGGCATGGCGTCTCACATCATGGCAACAAAGTCGCGCAAATATATCAGATCTCCTGCGTGACGGCCGGCCGACTTCAACGTGTTCATCGCCACCTAAATGCGAATGAACTAACCTGCAAGACAATGCAAGGCCTCACACGAGTCTGTGCACCAGAGAGGAGCTCACAAGACTTCACTGGACTGTCCTTCCTCATCCACCCTGCAGCCCAGATGCCGCACCTTGCAACTACCGTCTGTTGGGCCCAATAGAGAATGCGCTCCTCAGGAAGTGGTAGGTGGATAATGAAGAAGTTAATGATGCAGGGAGACGTTGGCTCCGACGTCTAACAGTAGAACGGTGCCATACCAGCATACAGACCCTGCCAGAGGCGTGGTGTAAGGCCATCACATTGAACAGACATTACGTTGAAAAAAAGGGTCTTGTAGCCAAAAGAGTGTCAAATAATGTGGTATATTGTAGTCCTGAATAAAACCAACCTGCTTTCAAAAAGAAAATGCGATGCACTAGTTGTTGAGTGCCCCTCGTATTATTCAAAAGATTCAGAAGGAATCTGTCCATTTATTTACATTCACTACTGAGTAGCGAATGGATAATTTTTCAAACATTTTTGAACTTGGGTCTTGCCTTTCCTGTAGACACTTCAAGAGCATCTGTCGTTTTGCATAACTTAAGTGACGGAGGCGGCTTACAAACGGGAAATACGTTATCGATAATTGGAAGTCAGTGAGTTGATGCAGATAGACAGGCACGTGATGGAATTTCATGAAAAAGATCAGGGTCATAATGAACGGTTACTTGTTTACTTAAGCTTTAATGCGAGATGCTTTTAATAATTTCCACAACGAAATTCTGTCTCAAAAAAAAGAGATTCTGGTCATACATAAAACACACCAGCGGCAAGACGCAATCAATACCTTCACTGCGCGATAACAACGGTGAAGTCACTGATGACAGTGCCACTAAAGCAGAGTTATTAAACACGGTTTTCCGAAACTCCTTCACCAAAGAAGACGAAGTAAGTATTCCTGAATTCCAATCAAGAACAACTGCCAAGATGAGAAACATAGAAGTAGATATCCTCGGTGTCGCAAAGCAGCTTAACTCACTTAATAAAGGCAAGGCCTCCGGTCCAGATTGTATACCAGTAGGGTTCCTCTCAGAGTACGCTGATAAAATAGCTCCATACATAGCAAGTATATACAACCACTCGCTCACAGAAAGATCCGTATCTAAAGACTGGAAAATTGCTCAAGTCACATCAATACCCAAAAAGGGAAGTAGGAGTAATCCGCTGAATTACAGGCCTATATCACTAACGTCGATTTGCAGTAGGGTTTTAGAACATATACTGTATTCGAACATTGTTAAGTACCTCGAAGAAAACGATTCATTGATCGCTGAATTACAGGCCTATATCACTAACGTCGATTTGCAGTAGGGTTTTAGAATATATACTGTATTCGAACATTATGAAGTACCTCGAAGAAAACGATTTATTGACATATAGTCAGCACGGATTCAGAAAATATCATTCTTGTGAAACGCAACAAGCTCTTTATATTCATGAAGTAATAAGTGCTATCGACAGGGGATGTCGAATTGATCCCATATTTTTAGATTTCCAGAAGACTTTCGACACGGTTCCTCACAAGCTTCCTCTAACCAAACTGCGTGCCTACGGAGTATCGCCTCAGTTCTGCCACTGGATTCGTGATTTCCTGTCAGACAGGTCACAGTTCGTAGTAATAGACGGAAAGTCGTCGAGTAAAACAGAAGTAATATCCGGCGTTCCCCAAGGAAGTGTTATAGGCCCTCTATTGTTCCTGATCTATATTAACGACATAGGACACAATCTGAGTAGCCGTCTTAAATTGTTTGCAGATGATGCTGTCATTTACCGTCTTGTAAAGTCATCAGATGACCAAAACGACTTGCAAAACGATTTAGATAAGATATCCGTATGGTGCGAAATGTGGCAATCAACCCTGAATAAAGAAAAGTGCGAAGTTATTCACTTGAGTACTAAAAGAAATGAGCTAAATTTCTATTACGCGATAAGTCACACAAATCTGAAGGCTGTAAATTCAACTAAATACTTACGGATTACAATTACAAATAACCTAAACTGGAACGATCACATAGATAATATTGTGGGTAGAGCAAACCAAAGACAGCGATTCAATGGCAGAACACTTAGAAGGTGCAACAGGTCTACCAAAGAGACTGCTTACACCACGCTTGTCCGCCCTGTTCTGGAGTACTGCTGTGCGGTGTGGGATCCGCATCAAGTGGGACTGGCGGATGACATCGAAAAAGTACAAAGAAGGGCAGCTCGTTTTGTATTATCGCGAAATAGGGGAGATAGTGCCACAGACATTATATGTGAATTGGAGTGGCATTCATTAAAACAAAGGGGTTTTTTCGTTGCGACGGGATCTTCTCATGAAATTTTAATCAACAGTGTTCTCGTCCGATTGCGAAAACCTTCTGTTGGCCCCCAACTACATAGGGAGAAATGATCATCACGATAAAATAAGAGAAATCAGGGCTCGCACGGAAAAATTTAAGTGCTCGTTTTCCCCGCGTGCCGTTTGAGAGTGGAACGGTAGAGAGACAGCATGAAGGTGGTTCATTGAACCCTCTGCCAGGCACTGTATTGTGAATAGCAGAGTAATCACGTAGACGTAGATGCAGATGTAGAAGATAGTTCCGTATAGCAGCGATATTCTAAAATATAATTTTTTGATAAAGTTGTTATTAGTCCATTCAGAACCAACTATTTTTTTGAAAATTGAACAATAAAATCTCTTTGAGTGATTGAACAACATATTTATTGTATTTCCTTTTTTTTTTTTTCTTGCCGTAAACATTTTGAAGAGACCCGCTCAGATCCTAGATTACATCGATCCACGCGCTCTTTTGTATGAATCCTGTCCTTATAACACTCTAGTGTTCAGTCCCATAAAACTGGACGTTTATTCGCAACAGTTAGCCACACCTTCCAGCTACCTCTCTAAATAGTCACCACTCCGATTTACACACCTGTCGTGGCGCGCTACAAACTTGTCAGTACCGTCGTCACAGAAAGCAGCCGCCTGTGCTTTCGGCCAATTCTCTATGCTAGTCTGCCTTTTGTTGTTTGGTTTGTGCCAAAATGTTGTCTTTGTAGCCAGCGAGAGCGGTTCATGTGAGGAGAGATGAACGACGATCACATTTATGTTATGTGGGCTGCATAGCTTCAGGCGAAATCTTTCACCAAAATGGTTCAAATGGCTCCGAGCACCATGGAACTTAATATCTGAGGTCAACAGTCTCCTAGAACTTCGAACTACTTAAACGTAACTAATCTAAGGACATCACACACATCCATGCCCGAGGCAGGATTCGAACCTGCGACCATAGCGGTCGCGCGGTTGCAGACTGAATCTTTCACCAGATCCACATACTTGACACGAGGCACTAATGTTTTAGGCATCTCTACGTGATCACGTTGCGCTCTGAAGTGAAAAGAGCGACGTGAAGCTATCGATAGGCGCACTGAAGAGACTGCCCAACACATCTGTGCAAAGTTCCATCGGATTTTCACACTGGTTTCCATTTCGCAACTAGGTCTTACTCCACAGGAATTGCTCGTTACCGTTTCATTCACAACCTGTCGTTTATCTTCTGATACCTTTCCTCTCCTTTCCAGTCCACATCTCCTATCCCTCAGCTAATTCCCTTGAAAGTTTTTGAACCACCATACTTGCATAATTGTCGTACTTGTCGGCAATTGAATATTGAAATTTACTCCCGACGTAGTCTCTACTGCACTGTACGATCCTGGTGCTTCACAAAAACTTCTTTGTCTTTTCTCTCGGGATATACGAAGTTGAAGGCATCATCCACTGACCAGCCTTACACTGTGGTATTCTTGCCGTATGGCCCTCTGCTTCTTCTTGTTTCTCCAGTGCCCGTACATTTGGCCTCTGCAATCTATCCGAAATTCCCCTAATCACTGGAAAATTCCTTAACAGACTCTCCAGTCTTCCTTTACTTCGTTTTCAATATATCGAACTGTAGGGAAGCAGCATACTCACACCTTATAAAATTCACATCAGTCTTTCCATTGTGTGCCAGCCTAGTCCACTGTAACTAGCTCTGACGTCACAAATGTTGCGCAATACTTTAAAAATCAAGTAAATAACCTGAAACGTTTCTAGCATGTCAGGAGTAATACTAAATCAATATGTGCTGAATATCAGTTCAATAACTTTAACCATTTTCGAAATTTGGACGTTTTTCTGTAAAAATCGTTGGTGCAACAGAAAAGAGCTAGAAACTTAAAAATTTATATTTAGATTCCTTTTGCATTATAATTTAGTAGAAACAGTATTCTTGATCTCACAAATTAAAATTTTAGTTGAAATTCATGATTTTCTGGTTTTTGTCTTAAAAATTAAGGAAGCAAGATAGATTAAGTAGGCGAATAAATAAAGCTAGGATGTTTAAATTTAAGTATAAGGGAGATCCGCTATAATCATAAAGATGTGAGAAGTTTCAACTGAATAACTATAAAACTATAGCGATAGTGTATATCCAAAGGGCAAGTTCAGAGCTCGTCTACTGCGTGTAGTGTAATTAAGTTAATTCTCTCGCCCAAAATAGCGCACCACCTGTGCCGGGAGTCCCGTCGCGTCGGTATCATTGCTATAAACAGCCTCGGATGCCGTAATAAGTTACTCGGGATTCGCGTAACCATGAAATCGTTTTCGAGTGAAGTGTTAGTTCTGGGATGACTTTACTGATCTATCTTCAGTTTACGTATGTCGTATTTTCACGTGCCGTCGTGGGACAGACATTCTATCATTATTTAGCGTGGCGTTTGATGAACATGATCATCAATTTATGGCGAGCATTCACTTAAACATTTAATTTGAACAGTTATAGTTGCATCAGCGCATTAGACTCTGAACTGCTCTGGTAGTTGGATTGTGTGGATTCTTTTTGGTCTGTGACATTAAGAATATAGTGAACATTTTAGAGAAAATGGTTTTTGATTATGAATCTCAGACAATCTCCTATTTCCTCAGAGCTATAAGCTGTAGCTATAAATGTATTTCTCAGATGAAGTGGGCACTAGGAATTCTAACTACAGGCTTCACGTCTTGCTAATCACTTTCTTGTTGCCAATATTGTAGTTAGAGAGACAGTGTTGAGAACGGCAAACAACAGCAATAAATAAAAGCAAAACATCAATTCTATTAATCCACCCGCCGCCCCACAGAACGGTGATGGCCTTTTACAACCACATACTACTTCATATTTCGATGATCCTTCATTCGTATGCTGTTTTGAATTAACTGCAGAGACGACCAACTTCAAACAGACATCCCAGTTGGTGTCATGTGAGCCAACGTAGTTTCCAATCATCTTCCTGATTGCCCTGTGCACTCTTTCAGATCTTCCTTTGGCTTGCGAATGTGGAGGACTCGTCCTTCACATTCAATTAGTTACACAGCTGCTTGAATAAATCTGACACGAAGTTCTTTCCATGGTCTGTAACTATTGTTTCAGGCATTTTAAACTTCAGCATCCCATTATTAATAAGCGCTTGTGTTACAGTTGCTATCTGTTGGCTTGGAATCGCGACCATTTTAGGTATCTTTAAAAATGATACATGATTGTGAGTACATACTTAATTCCCGGCAGCTGTTTTACTGAATGGACCTAAAACATCAATCCAAAGAAATCTGAATAGTGCTAATGCGTCAGGTAACCTCTGCAATGGTACTCTTGTTCTACACAAACACGCTCTCTGGGCGCATTTTAAGCAGTTCCGCGCATACTGGTTTATGTCCGTCTGACTATTCCTCGATCAATACCTTTCTGCTACCCTTTTGTTGGCAGATCTGTAGCCTCCATGATCTGCTAATATGTGATCGTTAGCTTCTTGTAGCACTCTATTCGTTAGCTTCGCTGGTAACACTACCCATAGTCCCAACATGGTTTCTCTGCATGACAACCCTTCCTGTATACTAAACTCCGACTGCATAAACTATTGCTTACATTCGTCATATAATCTCTGTGCAGTTTTCCATTCATTACACTCACTATCACCAATAAGTAATAGTGCTACTGTTCTACTTAGCCTGCCGGGGTGGCCGAGCGGTTCTAGGCACTACAGTCTGGAACCGCGCGACCGCTACAGTTGCAGGTTCGAATCCTGCCTCGGGCATGGATATGGATGTGTGTGATGTCCTTAGGCTAGTTAGGTTTAATTAGTTCTACGTTGTAGGCGTCTGATGACCTCAGAAGTTAAGTCGAATAGTGCTCATAGCCATTTGAACCAAAGCTTCTTTTAGCTCCTCAAAAGCATGCCGGCACTCTTCTGACCACAAAAATTTAGTGCTCTTTTTTAAAAATTTTGTCAACGGTCTGGTAATAACAGCAAATCCTTTTACGAACTGGTGGTAATAGTTCGCCAGTCCTAAGAATAATTACAGCTCCTTTTCAAATCCCGGTACAGGAAATTCATGTAACTAATTAATCTTGGGTCTGTCTTAATCCCATCTTTAGTTAAGATTTCATCTACGTATGCTACCTCTTCAGTCACAAAATTACACTTTACTGTACTCAACTTCGCAGCTTTTAACATTAGGATACTTCCCTGTACCATATCACTCCCATAGACTGTTATGTCATCGAGATGCACTAAGCATTGGTGTAATTGCAAACCTCAGAGTAATCCGCCCAACAGTCTTTGAAACGTTGCAGGTGCATGTTTTAATCCGAATAGCATTTTTCTGCATTGGTAGTGTCACGAGGATGGCGAGAACGCTGTTTCGTATCGACACTATGGCGCAACCTCTATCTGGTCATAACCACCCTTCAAATCCAGTATTGAAACGTATTTGAATTGCCCTAAATAGTCAAAGATTTCTGTGATTTTTGGCGGAAGGTAGGGGACTGTTACAGTTATCACATTCAGATGTTTGCAATCACATTTATTTTCGTGTTCCGTCCGTTGATTCTTTTGGCATGACGAATATTTCTGCCCGCCATGCACTATTATTCAATTCAGTTTTTCCATCTTTCAGCTGTTGATCGATAAATTCCTCCAAAACTGGCTGCAAGTACCTGGGTGTTCTGTATGGTTCGCGGTAGACTGATTATTTCATTTCCTGTTGGTATGCAGTGTTGTGGAATATGTGTAGTCAGTAACTGACGTTTTGGAAAACATATATGCTTTAATTCCAAAAGTAATTTTTCCAGTCATTCCCTATTGCTTCCCTCTAGGTGCTTCACTTTACTTTGTACTGCAGTTTCAGTGGCGTCAGGTGACTGTCCATGGCTGACATTCTTCTTTCTCCAGGATATCCGTATTAGCGACTAACAAGACCTTTCTTAATCCTATGTCCTCTGCGGTAAAATATTGTATAAAAAACAGGTCCTTCTTTTCACCCTTTATTTCTTGTACGCCTAATATACCTCTTTTAACTAAGCATCCCACCTGATTAATACGAGGGTCACTCCAAAAGAAATGCACACTATTTTTGTAAAAATATAGTTTTCATTCTGTATGTGCGAAAGTTTTACAGTGTGTAGATTCATCCTTCCTGCTTGTTTTCAAACTTAGTTCAACCTGTTCCCGTGAGTGGCACCACCACGACTTGTCTCCAAGATGGCTGCTACACTTGGCGTTCGTCAGAAGCAACGTGCTGTCATAGAATTCCTGTGGTGTGAAAACGATACAGTGGGAAACATCCACAAGAAGTTGAAAAAGGTGTATGGAGATGCTGCTGTCGATTGCGGTACAGTTAGTCGGTGGGCAAGCAGGTTACGTGATGAAAGCTGGCACGGCAATATTGAGGATTGTCCTCGAAGCGGCAGGCCTCGTACTGCACACACTCCAGACAATGTGCAGAGATTTAACAAACTGGTGACTGCTGACAGACGCATCACAGTGCACGAGTTGTCACGCTCCGTTGGACTAGGGGAGGAAGTGTTTGTAGAATACTGAAAGTGTTGGCGTTAAAAAAGGTTTGTGCCAGGTGGCTTCCCAGGATGTTGACAGTGGCTCACAAAGAATCAAGGAAAACGATATGCAGCGAACTTTTGGAATAGTACGAGAATGGTGGAGCTGAATTTCTTGGAAGAATTTTGACAGGTGATGAAACATGGTTCCATCATTTTTCACCAGAGACGAAGAGGCAATCAATGGAGTGGCATTATGCAAATTCACCCATGGAAAAAAAAATTCAAAACCCCACCTTCTGCTGTAAAAGTTATGGCTACGGTGTTTTTCGATTCCGAAGAACTCTTGCTTGTGGACATCATGCCACGTGGAACCATCATAAATTCTGATGCATATGAGACGACGCTGAAGAAACTTCAAGCTCGACTGAACCACCATAAATTCTGATGCATATGGGACGACGCTGAAGAAACTTGAGGCTCGACTGAGTCGTGTTAGACCACATCGGCAAAAGCAGGATGTTTTGTTGTCGCACGACAATGCACGGCCGCATGTCAGTCAAAAAACCATGGAAGCGATCACAAAACTCGGATGGACAACACTGAAACACCCGCCTTACAGTACAGACCTGGCTCCAAGTGACTATCATCTCTCTGGGAAACTTAAAGACTCTCTTCGTGGAACAAGGTTTGAAGACGATGACTCCCTTGTGCACGCTGGCAAACAGTGACTCCAACAGGTTGGTCGAGAATTTTACTGTGCGGGTATACAGGCGCTGGTTCCAAGATGGCGTAAGGCAGTTGAGAGGGATGGAAATTATGTGGAGAAATGAAAATATTGTTCCTAAAGGATGTATCTACACACTGTAAAACTTTCAAACATGTAGAATAAAAGATGGATTAAAAAAGTAGTGTGCATTTCTTTTGGAGTGACTGTCGTACAACATTCTCTTCTAACGGTTCCAACACACACAAAATTCCGGGTGGCCAAACTAGATACAACACTCACCTAAAGTGATTCCCCAGTACCCCTAGGTGCGAATCAAGTCTCAGTGTGATCGTTTGCAGTTTAATGAGTTCGTCTTTCGCGACAGAACCCCTGGTGGCATCATTACACTGGCAATGGTTTCACCTAACTCAAACATTTTTCCATCACTTTCCACCCTATGTTGCCAAAAATCGATTATGGAACAAGGCTGTTATAAGAAGTCTAATTTTAGAGTCATGTCGTAGTTCCCACTCATGTGTGACACAATCTTTACATATCGTTTAAATTGAACCGCATCCAAGAAAAAGTCCATGTCTACTGTTCCTAATAATGTGATATATTTATCCCTCTCTCAATCCGTGCCATGGTAGGTCCCATTGCCTACGTTTCACCAGATCACTACTGGTAATCGACACATGTCCACTAATATCCTGCAACCTTTTTCTCCTAATGTTCCTCTTATCATACAGTCCACCTCTGTATACGATTTCCTAGCATCTAGTCTTACCAGGGAATGACCGTAGGTGGGCCTGGGGACGCCTTTGGTGTTTACTACCTCTATTTTTCCCCGGTCCTCTACTTCTAAAATCTCAGGGTGACAATTATCGAACTATATGAAATAAAATCGTCTGAACTGTTTGCGTTAGGAAGTTCAAACTGCGCTGTTGGCCGTGGGTTACGATGGGAAATAACATGAACATGCGCATTCGCCTTGTTGTTGTTGGCCATTTTCATTTGGATGGGTTCATCAATAAGCAAAAGTGGCGCGTTTGGGGGACTGAGAACCGATTTCGCGATGGAGGAGTTTCTTCGCCCTCAACGAGTGACTGTGTGGTGTGCAATGTCCGGTCACGGAATAATCGGTGTCATATTCCTTGATGACACGGTGACCACCGAAAGGTACATGAAGGTTTTGGAAGATGATTTTATCTCCATTATCTTAAGTCACCCTGATTTCGACAAGATGTGGTTCATAAAAGGCAGGGCTCGACACCATCGAAGCAGGAGAGTGTTTAATGTCCTGGAGGAGCAATTTGGGGACCGCATTCTGGTTCTCGGGTACCCCAGAGGCCCACCTTTTCGTGGAGCTATATTAACGACAGGGTGTGCAGTAACAACCCCAAAACCTTCGTGGAACTTAAAAAGCCATTCAGGAGGTCATCGACAGCATCGACGTTCCGACACTTCAGCGGGTCAAGGAGAACTTCGCTATTCGTGTGCAGCACATCATCGCCACTGATGGGAGGCACATCAAATATGCCATAAACTAGATCTGAACAACTGTGGTGATGTTTGCATGTTGAATAAAGTGTGTGAACTCCGTAGTTTGTAACTAATTTACATTTATTTTCATAGTAATTTTCACCCTGTGTTACTTTCTCTTACTTTATAACATGATACTGTCACCTTACAGGCCCCATTCGTCCACGCCTGAAACATTTTATACGAGGTGCATTCAAGTTGTAACGCCTCCGATTTTTTTTCTCCGGAAAGAGATAGAAACATGCGCATTGTTTTAAAATGAGGCCGCGTTCATTGTCAATACGTCCCAGAGATGGCAGCACCATACGGCAGATGGAATTTTACCGCCAGCGGCGAGAATGAAAACTGTTTTAAATACTTAAAATGGCGACGTTTTCCTTACTTGAACAGGATGCAATCATTCGTTCTCTGAATTTCCGTGGTGTGAAACCAATTGAAATTCATCGACAGTTGAATGAGACATGTGGTGATGGAGTTATGGATGTGTCAAAAGTGCATCGTGGGTGCGACAGTTTAATGAAGACAGAACATCGTGTGACAACAAATCGAAACAACCTCGGGCTCGCACAAGCCGGTCTGACGACATGATCGAGAAAGTGGAGAGAATTGTTTTGGGGGACCGCCGAATGACTGTTGAACAGATCGCCTCCAGAGTTGGCATTTCTGAGGGTTCTGTGCACACAATCCTGCATGACGACCTGAAATTGCAAAAAGTGTCATCCAGGTGGGTGCCACGAATGCTGACGGACGACCACATGGCTGCCCTTGTGGCATGTTGCCAAGCAATGTTGACACGCAACGACAGCATGAATGGGACTTTCTTTTCGTCGGTTGTGACAATGGATGAACTGTGGATGCCATTTTTCAATCCATAAACAAGGCGCCAGTCAGCTCAATGGAAGCTCACAGATTCACCGCCACCAAAAAAATTTCAGGTAGCCGCCAGTGCTGAAAAAATGATGGTGTTCATGTTCTGGGACAGCGAGGGCGTAATCCTCACCCATTGCGTTCCAAAGGGCACTACGGTAACAGGTGCATCCTACGAAAATGGGTCGGCCGGAGTGGCCGAGCGGTTAAAGGCGCTACAGTCTGGAACCGCACGACCGCTACGGTCGCAGGTTCGAATCCTGCCTCGGGAATGGATGTGTGTGATGTCCTTAGGTTAGTTAGGCTTAAGTAGTTCTAAGTTCTAGGATACTTATGACCACAGCAGTTGAGTCCCATAGTGCTCAGAGCCATTTGAACCATTTTGAACCTACGAAAATGTTTTGAAGAACAAATTCCTTCCTGCACTGCAACAAAAACGTCCGGGAAGGGATACGCGTGTGCTGTTTCACCTAGACAACGCACCCGCACATCGAGCTAACGTTACACAACAGTTTCTTGGTGATAACAACTTTGAAGTGATTCCTCATGCTCCCTACTCACCTGACCTGGCTCCTAGTGACTTGGCCTTTTCCGACAATAAAAGACAATCTCCGTGGCCGCACATTCACCAGCCGTGCTGCTATTGCCTCAGCGATTTTCCAGTGGTCAAAACAGACTCCTAAAGAAGCCTTCGCCGCTGCCATGGAATCATGGCGTCAGCGTTGTGAAAAATGTGTACGTCTGCAGGGCGATTACGTCGAGAAGTAACGCCAGTTTCATCGATTTCGGGTGAGTAGTTAATTACAAAAAAATCGGAGGCCTTAGAACTTGAATGCACCTCGTACTAGCTGCCCGTTTACCCTGCATTCCAGTCGACAAATCGATCTCCTCACAAACTATAGCTAACCGCACTGATGTGTGCAAATCAGTCGGACCACTTGTCTTCACACGTCTCAACGTTTCCACACGCAACCCTCTTAAAAAGGCATCGGGTGCCCTCTGCTCAGTTTCTTGCAGAATAATTTCATTGACTATAGGATTCGGCCCTAATTCGTAGGTACATCCATTAATTTTCCTTATCCTACCCACAATTTGTTCCACAGTTTACGTAATTATGTTAGTTGTTACCACTAACTGTTTCTTATAGTTCTGGCACTATTTCGATTTGCATATCTCTGAATTAACCCTTCTTTAAATTCTTCGAATGATGCGGCTCCCTTAAAAGCTTCTGTATACATATGCCTTAGCTTCCCCTGTTAGTCTCAGTTTTGTAACAGTCAATAATTCCTTATCAGAAAATGGTTCAAATGGCTCTGAGCACTATGGGACTTACCACCTGAGATCATCAGTTCCCTAGAACTTAGAACTACTTAAACCTAACTAACCTAAGGACGACACACACATCCATGCCCGAGGCAGGATTCCAGCCTGCGACCGTAGCAGTCGCGCGGTTCCAGACTGAAGCGCCTAGAACCGCTCGGCCACTCCGGCCGGCAATTCCTTATCAGACCAACCTTTAACGTCAGCCAGATTTCCAAGGATTCCCACAAAGGCCTACACATCGCCGGTCGTCTTGCAAGGCCCAGGAGCAATTAAACATGCGACTGACAAATCTACATGTTGCGATGATTGTGAATCTATCAATCCACGCTGTTCTGTAATAATCGCAGTGCTAACTTTTCTAGCACTCGTATACACACTATTTCCAGCTCTGATACACCTTGCGTCTCTGATCCTGTCGAAGCTTTTTCCTTAACAACACTCATTTCGAGGACCAATATTCACAAGCCAAGAAAACAAAATAGACCAATTTAATTCTTGCATCTCATCATGAGCCATGTCGACTCCCGGTATTGGCTAGCCATATGCCGCTGATGATTACTTGCATAACATTTTACTCGAACTTGTCCCGTCCATGGTGCTGAGAGGCCCTCACGGTTACGCTGTTCACATCTAACAGGCCCTAACAGATTGTGACTTCTATCACCTCTTAAACTAGACAAATCCACTGATTCTCTGCTCATAATGAAATGTACTTTACATAACACATGACCGGTCTTTCTCCATGACCAAAATACAGGGTGATTCAAAAAGAATACCACAACTTTAAAAATGTGTATTTAATGAAAGAAACATAATATAACCTTCTGTTATACATCATTACAAAGAGTATTTAAAAAGGTTTTTTTTCACTCAGAAACAAGTTAAGATGTTCAATATGGCCCCCTCCAGACACACGAGCAATATCAACCCGATACTCCAACTCGTTCCACACTCTCTGTAGCATATCAGGCGTAACAGTTTGGATAGCTGCTGTTATTTCTCGTTTCAAATCATCAATGGTGGCTGGGAGAGGTGGCCGAAACACCATATCCTTAACATACCCCCATAAGAAAAAATCGCAGGGGGTAAGATCAGGGCTTCTTGGAGGCCAGTGATGAAGTGCTCTGTCACGGGCTGCCTGGCGGCCGATCCATCGCCTCGGGTAGTTGACGTTCAGATAGTTACGGACAGATAAGTGCCAATGTGGTGGCGCTCCATCCTGCTGAAATATGAATTGTTGTGCTTCTTGTTCGAGCTGAGGGAACAGCCAATTCTCTAACATCTCCAGATACTGTAGTCCAGTTACAGTAGCATCTTCGAAGAAAAAGGGACCAAAAACTTTATTGGCTGAAATGGCACAGAAAACGTTCACCTTAGGCGAGTCACGTTCATACTGAGTTGTTTCCCGCGGATTCTCAGTGCCCCATATACAGACATTGTGACGGTTGACTTTCCCGTTAGTGTGGAAAGTTGCTTCATCACTAAACACAATCTTTGAAACGAAAGATTCATCTGTTTCCATTTGAGCAAGGATAAAATCACAGAAATCGATTCTTTTAATCTTATCAGCTGCATACAGTGCTTGAACCAATTTCAGACGATAAGGTTTCATAACTAACCTTTTTCGTAGGACTCTCCATACAGTTGATTGTGGAATTTGCAGCTCTCTGCTAGCTCTGCGAGTCGATTTTCCTGGGCTGCGAACAAATGCTTGCTGGATGCGTGCTATATTTTCATCACTCGTTCTCGGCCGTCCAGAACTTTTCCCTTTGCGCAAACACCCATTGTCTGTAAACTGTTTTATACCAACGTTTAATACACCACCTATCAGGAGGTTTAACACCATACTTCGTTCGAAATGCACGCTGAACAACTGTCGTCGATTCACTTCTGCCGTACTCAATAACACAAAAAGCTTTCTGTTGAGCGGTCGCCATCTTAGCATCAACTGACGCTGACGCCTAGTCAACAGCGCCTCAAGCGAACAAATGTGCAACTAAATGAAACTTTATAGCTCCCTTAATTCGCCGACAGATAGTGCTTAGCTCTGGCTTTTGTCGTTGCAGAGTTTTAAATTCCTAAAGTTGTGGTATTCTTTTTGAATCACCCTGTACTATCGAAATTTTGGAACCCACCATACCGTGGGCTGTAGTTTGAGGCGTTGCTCTAAGAAGGTCATGTCAGTGATCTGACACCATTGTTATATGGCCCTGTGAGTGTCATCTGTGGAGAGTGAAAACAGCACATTTGTGTAATTATCTTCTTTACTCCAGCCCTTGGCCACAGTACATCAGCAACAGCTTGGTGGAGGCGCCCACTTGCCTCTCACGTGACACGATAGACGTCCATCATTGCTGGCAGCGCAAAGAGCGGGGCCAGGCATGGCGTGGCTCGAATGCTGCTGTTAGCGACGGTACTCCGTTGGCGGTCGTGACGTCCCTCCAGCGCTCGGTCGGCTCCGCTACGGCGGTGACGGCCTCGTGACTCAGAGCAGGCTGCCCTGTCCCGTGGTCGAACAGCAGACCGCATTCTGGGATGTCTCTTCCGGTTTTATAGGCTTGCAGAGTATGGACTGACACTGACACGAGAATACTTTAGTACAGAAATAGCTGAGTACTTATGCGCTCCAGACCATGTTCGTGTAGGGCTTAAGGCAGGTGATCTAAACATTTGTGCGGTGGCAAGTGGGGAAAGCCTTCCGTCCTTCCACTAGCGTATTGCAGCACCGACTGTTACTATACTGCACCCAGCTGGCTCTGCTTCCCAATTAATGTCAGCCGTGTTTTGGTTCTTAACGTATAACACGCTTCCCTGCCTGCAGCTGGCTCTGTTGCAACTCCCACTCTGGTGTACTTTTTGACTGAATGTAATTGATACGCTACGTTATGTAAGGGGGGCATAGCTGGTGTGCTTATATCTTTGGATTCTTGCTTTCATTAAGGGGAGACTATATGTACCAACTATCAACGTCTTTAGGTACCAATATTAACGTGTTGTAACGCAGGCGCCATTCCTGGAACCCTAAATGTGTTGTGGCATAGCTTTAATATTAGTATTTCATCTCATAATATATACATATTTCATCACAGAGGGATCGAGTATTTCATCTTGGAGCACGCAACTTAGACTGGCATAGCCAGAATTTTCATGTCGATTCTGACGTATCACACTCTTGCATTCATCAAGGGGATTCTGTATGTGGCAAATTTTGTATTAAGGTGGGGTAGGACGTCAAACGGGCCGACTTGGAGCAGGAGAGGCACCACAGGACATTTTAATTTCTACTGTCTATAATTTTACAAATACATTCATAAAACTTTGTCAGCAACACCAGGAAGGATTCAGGATTCACACTCATTGCAGTGGAAGCTCGAAAACATAACAAAATAAATTTTTTTTACGTGCCAAATTTCATCATTTTTTCACTTACTAATGGCTGCATTTGTTGCTATAGGTACACTTTTCTTCATACGTTAGAGAGATTCTTCGATGAATTTTGCACAGCATACATACCATACTCACAGGTGTATGCAACTCTAGAATTTATTTAATTTATGAAAAAACGAATGAACTGTTATATTTTAAACTTCATGTTTAGAAAAAAAAATTGTAGTTAATTACCTCAATTTTTACCACAGTTTTTAATAGATTTGGAAAATTCTAGAGTTTCATACACATTTAAGTATGGTTTGTATGCTGTGCAAAATTTATCGAAGAATCTGTCTTACTTATGAAGAAAAGTGTACCTATAGCAACAAATACCGCCATTAGTAAGTGAAAAAAATGATGAAATTTAACATGTTAAAAAAATCTTTTCATTATGTTTTCGAGCTTCCACTCCTATGAGTGTAAATTCTGAACCCTTCCTGGTCATGCTGACAACGTTTTATGAATTTATTTGTAAAAGTATAGACAGTGGAAATTAAAATGTCCTGTGGTGCCTCTGCTGCTCCAAGTCGGCCCGTTTGACGTCCTACCCCCCCACCCCCCCCTTAAAAGAACTGCACACGTCGCTGTGCTAAAGACATAGCAGCTGACCACTGCTGTGGGAGTGTGTAGCATGTGTGGAACCCAGCAGTTGCCCTGTGTCGTTTAGATGATAACAGGACATGCTGCGCAAATGCGAAAGACCCAAATGGCTCTCCATAACGCGTGCGTGTATGTGGTGCCGTACAAATTTGACAAATATGAAATAGAACTAGCACCATATCCATCTTTTAGACGCGTCGCTGTTACGCTCACCACATCATGATGGACGTACTCTTATGTACAGATTCCACTCATCATCTTCGTATGGGTGCAGCCAGTGCGTGACGTGACAATTGGGGTGCTACTAGGTACATAACTCGATCAACTCATGTCAGCATATGCTGTTATTTAGTCTTTAGCGGTGATATTGCTGATGTCTTAAGGTCTATGCCGTTCCTCATCTTAGAGATCTCCATGACGTCACCAGATAACGAAAACTGCTTGCTCCTCTTGCTGTCCTGACATACCTCGATGCAATGGGTGTTGGACTGTTTCTGTGGTTAGCACTTTCTCCACATCTCTCATCCAATGAAAACATTGGTCATAGGTGACCGAAATACTTCCACGCTACCAATAGGTGACCGCTACTTTTGATGGCGTCTGGCAATTAGGTGACAAAGCATGGAATGACACACCCACATGCGACATCCAAGTTCTTCCCAACTACGGTATTGTTGGTTCTCTGCGTCCTTAATTCCTCCACCTGTACACCTGCAAATAACCAACAGATCTGATCATGTACTCTTTCAACTGTTGCGCATACTCATAGCAAGGAAGATTGCATTTTATGCCAACCCTCCTGATGCGACTATTTTAATGAGTTGCAATTTAGTTTAACGCTATTTTGTTACCTGACGTATTTAGTGTCTTAAGTAAAACTACACTCCTGGAAATGGAAAAAAGAACACATTGACACCGGTGTGTCAGACCCACCATACTTGCTCCGGACACTGCGAGAGGGCTGTACAAGCAATGATCACACGCACGGCACAGCGGACACACCAGGAACCGCGGTGTTGGCCGTCGAATGGCGCTAGCTGCGCAGCATTTGTGCACCGCCGCCGTCAGTGTCAG
Source organism: Schistocerca nitens (assembly GCF_023898315.1). Classification (NCBI taxonomy): domain Eukaryota; kingdom Metazoa; phylum Arthropoda; class Insecta; order Orthoptera; family Acrididae; genus Schistocerca; species Schistocerca nitens. The sequence goes on from NC_064620.1 coordinate 14,193,272, forward strand.
CCAGTTTGCCGTGGCATACGGAGCTCCATCGCAGTCTTTAACACTGGTAGCATGCCGCGACAGCGTGGACGTGAACCGTATGTGCAGTTGACGGACTTTGAGCGAGGGCGTATAGTGGGCATGCGGGAGGCCGGGTGGACGTACCGCCGAATTGCTCAACACGTGGGGCGTGAGGTCTCCACAGTACATCGATGTTGTCGCCAGTGGTCGGCGGAAGGTGCACGTGCCCGTCGACCTGGGACCGGACCGCAGCGACGCACGGATGCACGCCAAGACCGTAGGATCCTACGCAGTGCCGTAGGGGACCGCACCGCCACTTCCCAGCAAATTAGGGACACTGTTGCTCCTGGGGTATCGGCGAGGACCATTCGCAACCGTCTCCATGAAGCTGGGCTACGGTCCCGCACACCGTTAGGCCGTCTTCCGCTCACGCCCCAACATCGTGCAGCCCGCCTCCAGTGGTGTCGCGACAGGCGTGAATGGAGGGACGAATGGAGACGTGTCGTCTTCAGCGATGAGAGTCGCTTCTGCCTTGGTGCCAATGATGGTCGTATGCGTGTTTGGCGCCGTGCAGGTGAGCGCCACAATCAGGACTGCATACGACCGAGGCACACAGGGCCAACACCCGGCATCATGGTGTGGGGAGCGATCTCCTACACTGGCCGTACACCACTGGTGATCGTCGAGGGGACACTGAATAGTGCACGGTACATCCAAACCGTCATCGAACCCATCGTTCTACCATTCCTAGACCGGCAAGGGAACTTGCTGTTCCAACAGGACAATGCACGTCCGCATGTATCCCGTGCCACCCAACGTGCTCTAGAAGGTGTAAGTCAACTACCCTGGCCAGCAAGATCTCCGGATCTGTCCCCCATTGAGCATGTTTGGGACTGGATGAAGCGTCGTCTCACGCGGTCTGCACGTCCAGCACGAACGCTGGTCCAACTGAGGCGCCAGGTGGAAATGGCATGGCAAGCCGTTCCACAGGACTACATCCAGCATCTCTACGATCGTCTCCATGGGAGAATAGCAGCCTGCATTGCTGCGAAAGGTGGATATACACTGTACTAGTGCCGACATTGTGCATGCTCTGTTGCCTGTGTCTATGTGCCTGTGGTTCTGTCAGTGTGATCATGTGATGTATCTGACCCCAGGAATGTGTCAATAAAGTTTCCCCTTCCTGGGACAATGAATTCACGGTGTTCTTATTTCAATTTCCAGGAGTGTATTTTGCTTAGGTGAACGTGACACGTCCATTTAGAGCATACTGTAGTGTTAGTCTGTCTCAGTTCGCTGGCAATGTTAATTCCTGTATACACACCAAAGTCGCTAGCAGACGATGAAAAGACAGAGAAAGCACATGACCATGTTGAAGGGGTAGTGCAGTATGAAAAAGACTAAATAGGAGAAAGAGTTCTCCAATAAATTTCACATGGCAATAGCGAATACTGTGTTCAAGAATCATATGAGGAGGAGGTATACTTGGTGAAGTCTCGGAGATGGGAAGATTGCAACCATATTACATCATGATCAAACATTCTGAAATCAGATACCGGATTATAAGGCGTACCAAAGTGGAGATGTTCAATTCAATGTTTAATGTTTGTGAAATCTTATGGGACTTAACTGCTAAGGTCATCAGTCCCTAAGCTTACACACTACTTAACCTAAATTATCCTAAGGACAAACACACACACCCATGCCCGAGGGAGGACTCGAACCTCCGCCGGGACCAGCCGCACAGTCTATGACTGCAGCACCCAGACCGCTCGGCTAGTCCCGCGAGGCCAAGTGGAAATACAAGCTACAATAAACAAATTAGTGTTGTCGAAGACTAGCCTGAATTTTAAGAGAATTGTCCACGAGAATCATTATGGAATGAAGTGGGACACTGAAATACTGAGGAATGTTGACACGCTTTTGAATCTCCGTTGAAATATGGAAACTGCTACAAGGAGTACCAGAGTAGGAAGTTTGGTTGAAGAGGAGTGAATATTTTTAAAAAAGCAGTCACAGATATTGGACAGACAAACATATGTACAAGAAAGGTAAAAGTGAATAAACGTTGCATAATAGAAAAAAAATGCTTTAACTAAGCGACGAAAGCAGGAACTACAAAAATGTTCAGGGAAACATAGGAATTCAGCAGCATAAATCCCTTAGAAGTGAAATAAGTAGTAAGTGTAGGTCAGCCAAGGCGAACTGACTGCTGGAAATGTGTGAACAAGCTAAAACGTCGGGAGGATTGACACACCGTATAGTAAATTTAAAAGAAACGTCCTTGAAATTAAAGGCAAGTGCAGTAATATTAAGAGTGCAATGGTAATTCCGCTGTTAAATGCAGAGGATAGAGTGGTGAAAACGTTACACTGAAGGCTTCCATGATGAAGACAATTTTCCTGATGAGTTGACAAAAGAAGGAACATCAGCCAATGCAGAAAGCAAAGTGGATCCAGTATTACAGTCAGAGTTTGGAAGAGCGCTGGAAGGCTTGACGTCGTACAGGGCAGAAAGGGAGACAATACTCCATCGGAATTTCTAAAATCATTGGGAGAAGTGGCAACCAAAAGACTACTCGATTTGGTGTGTGGAATCTATGAGACTGGTGACATACCATCAGACGTTCGGAAAAATGTCACTCACAGGACAGCAAGCGCAGATAAATGCGAAAACTATAGTACTGTCAGCTTAACTGTGCATGCACCCAACCTGCTGACAAGATTACTATACAGAATAATGCAGCAGGAAATAAGTTTGTTAGATGACGATCGGTTTGGCTTTAGGAAAGGTAAGGTAAGCAGAGAGGCAGTTCGCCACTGCGCTTGTTAATTAAATGAGGACTGAAAAAACAATCGAGACACCATTTTAGGATCTGTCGAACTAGAAAAACCTCTTGAAAATGTAAAATGGTGCAAGATGTTCGAAATTATGAGATAAAAATGAGGAAGATATAGGGAAAGACGGATACTATGCAGTATGTATAAGCACCAATTAGAATCATAAGACTGAAAGACCAAGAACGAAGTGTTCTGGTTAAAAATTGCTACAAGAGGGCCCTTCATCCCTATTGTTCGGTCTATACATCGAACAAACCAACACGGAAAAGAAACTAAGGTTCAGGAGTGGGATTAAAATCAGAGTGAAAGGACATAAATGATAAGATTCCCTGGTCACACTGCCATCCTTAGTAAAAGTTAAGAGGAATTACAGCATCTGTAGAATGCAATGAACAGTCTAATGAAAACGGAATAGAGATCGAGAGTAAACCAGAAAAAGACGAAAAATCAGGAGAAATCAAAAAACCAGAGACTTAACATAAAAATCGCTAATAACGAAGTAAGCAAAGTTATGGGATTCTGCTACCTTGAAAACACGGTAACCTACGACGAAAGAAGCAAGGAGGATATAGAAATCAGTGTAGCACAGGTAAAAAGGGCAAGAGAAGTCAACTAGTATCGAACATACGCCTTAATTCAAGGAAGAAATTTCTGAGACTGTACCTTTGGAGTACAGCATTGTATGGTAGTGAAACATGCATTGTGGAAAACCGGAACAGAAGTGAATTGAAGCGTAACAGATGTGGAGCTACAGAAGAATGTTGAAAATTAGGTGGACTGGCAAGATAAAGAATGAGGAAATTCTGTGCAAAATCGGCTAGGACAGGAAGATATGGAAAACACTGACAAGAAGGGACAGGATGACATGACAAATTTTAAGACATCATTGAATAACCTCTGTGGTATAGAAGGAGCTGCAGAGGGCGAAAACTGTAGGGGAAGACAGATAATAATAACAGAGGACGTAGTGTGCAAGTGGTACTCCGGGATCAAAAAGTTAGCGCGAGAGTGCAATTCGTGGCGGGTCGAATTAAACCAGACAGACGACTGGTAACAAAATAAGAAAGATGTGTTAGTGTTATAGTTGCTGGCGATGAAGATGAGAAAAACGAGAACGGCAAACCTGATGTCAGGTACCGCCAAGTTTTATATCTTCATCTTACGGACAGGTCACATTAATCAGTGCCAAATCTTCTGGTAATTTTCTCATTTGAAGCTGTGGTAATGGCGCAGCGCTCGTAATCGTAGGCAGGTTTTGCGGTCTGAGTCTGCTGAGAAGAGTGTTCGTCGAGTGGGTTGTTTGTCGGCAAGTCGGCTGCTGAGGAAGACGCACAGTGCGAGTGTTCTGTTTTTGATGTGTAGTCAGCTGCCAGTACAGATTATACGGTCGCGATGCTGGGCAGCGGAAGACCGCAGGACGCAGCCATGTCCGACCTGTTGTAGCGTATATGCAACAATATGTAACGTATATGCTACAAATACATGGTGTAGCTACAGTCAATAATGCCTATGTTCGTCTGTGAAACTGGACTCGATAAGTAACCCGAGCTATCAGTAAACGGAATCTAACCTGCATCACAAAAAATGGTTCAAATGGCTCTGAGCACTATGGGACTTAACATCTGTGGTCATCAGTCCCCTAAAACTTAGAACTACTTAAACCTAACTAACCTAAGGACATCACACACATCCATGCACGAGGCAGGATTCGAACCTGCGACCGTAGCAGTCGCGCGGTTCCGGACTGAGCGCCTGCATCACACCATGTGCATGTTGTATGAGTGTCAGTTTCACTGTCATTTAAGCCCTCAACAGATCATTGTCTTAAAAACTAAACAATAACATTTGGATAAGCTCTCTGGTTGCGTTTTTGACCAAGATTTTACAAGTGGTACAGAATCTCACTTGTGCAACGGAATTTACTGGACCAGAGTACATGATATGTTGTGATGTGTCAGTATCTCTGTCTTGGCCATAAGTTTTACACTCACCTCTTTAGATAACTGTCTTTGTCCATGTGGTTTGCAGCAGCACGCAGCAACAGCAGCTAAAGCTTATTGTTGGTAAGAATGAATTTAATAAAAAGGAGTTTGCTTGGTTCTTGTTAACTACTAAATAACTTTTGAGAAGGGATTTCATTAATTAAGTCTATTTAAAACTTCAGAATCACCGCGAATAAATATTAATAATGACAATGACAAATGACATACGGGTCAATAATGTATGAGTGCCAGGTTAACAAATTATTTCAATTTCAAAGTCACATAAACATTTAGTAACCACAGCATATTATTTAGATACGGAGAATAATTATGATTATTTGGAAGATAAGGAGGCTTCTTTCACTGACAAGCAAAACATGGGATTATTGCAAACTCGGACTAACAATCACGGGTCTAACACTGCGATTTGTTTCGCGCTGTGCTTGCGATTTTACCTTGAATTCCATCTTAAAGCTTAGTTAAGACATCTACATCTCTCGTGGCTATATAAACAAAATCAGGCCTTGAGTGTGGTAACATCTGCCACCACCGACGTGAGGGCAGCGTGACACGTCTTCTGTCTCCGAGCTCTCGACCGACACTGCTCTTCCACACTAGTGATGGGGAGCTCGTGAATGAGTCGTTCAAATGAACGCTTCACTCCAGTGAAGTGTGATCTAACCACTCAATTTCAATGAACTGGCACTTCAAACTCTTCACGGATAGCACACTCCACACTTTTGTCTAGTTCACTCACTCTCTTCCACTCTCCCTTTTCCACTACATCGGCGCTACGTCACTCATTCTCCCTTCACTTCAGTCCTCCCTCTACTGCCTGTCGACGAATCGCGCGGTGAAATACACTTAGAGCAAAAGTTGCACTTTGCTTTCCCATCACCTAAACCGGCGAAGAAACCCTAAATTTCACTAATTTTAGGCGATCGTGAGTTGCTAGCCGTTGTATAAGCGTGAACAGAAACAAAAACTGCTTTCCGAATAAAATAATGAGGGATTTTACCTGAAATCGTACCAATGACTACAGGTGACAGTTTACGTTTTGAATTTAGAGGGTTATTATTCTCAAGAAAAATAAAATATACAGGAAAACTTCTGAATAATTACGTAAGGTAGGTATATAGACTTTGTGACAGTGGTAAACCTACTCATTCCATTTTGGATTAAATTTTAAAAGGAACATAAAATTGGACGGCATTTAGTTGGTAGCCCTAGTTTTCAGTCCATGAATAAAACAAATAAGATTTCACTTGGCAGATGAAGACTTATTTTGGCCCTTCATGAGAAAATGTCGAGCAAGATTAAACGTAATACCTTCTTTACATGTGACATGCTTCTCTGTTTATCTTTCCTTTGTCCCCTTCGATCATGCTCTATTTAAGTTAACTCACGTCAGACGCTGTAAGACGCAAAACGTTGCGTGCACGTTACTGCATAGTTCGGCCATCTGTTGGTAAAATTATGAAGTATTACTAAGCTTTCTTGTACGAGCTAGGCAAAGCGAGCGTAGCCGCGGCTGAGCGGCGAACTGGGCAACTTCGCCAGGCTTCCGTACTTCATGAATGAACTACTTCATTTGAATGCTTCACGGCAAAGAGTGAAATGAATGAAGTAGTTCACAGGAATGAACGAGTTCGACCCATCTCTATTCCACACTCGCAGACAGACCTCGTCTCGCAACAATGCTTAGAATCGCGTTCCCATTTTTCGCCCTCAGATTGTTACTATCGATATGTGAGTGCTTACACAATGCAAGGGATAACGTTAAGTTGGGTATATTGTTTTATGTAATGGACAGTTCTGTCACACTCCCTCCACTGTTTCTAGCTAAATAGAACCAAGACGGAGGTGATGTATCAACGAGCACTAGTTAAGCGCTCAGATCGTGTTAACCGAAATGAACCGTGGTACCATTCGGTTCTTTAGGAAATCAAAATTACAATCTCACCACAGTTATTTAAAGGAAATAGGAAACCCAGGATCACTGGTGATGGACATGCTTGTCATTGTTTTACAATATTAATTTGACTCAAAACAGACTTTATTATAAACTACAATTCAGACATTTACCCTTTTACTGAAGGAATATACAAATTTTCACTTTAAATGAATTACTTAAACATAAATAAGAATCATCTTTTGCATCCGCAACCAAAAACATAGATAATAGGGACAGTGAATACTCAATCATAAACAATCGTTCTTGTTTAACCATATCTCAAATGGCTGGTAACACTATACACTTCCAACCCAAAGTTACACCGACACATAATACCAGATCTTCAGTAAAACACCAAGATCTTAAAGCCTAATAAAACTGAACTGCCCACATAAAGGTCCACAGTGAAACATGGTTATACTAAAAATACAAAGTGGGCCAACCAACTGGCAAACAGGAAAGATAACAAGTTTAACATTCATTAAAGTTACACAAATGATTAACATAAGTGTTCAATAAGAATGGCCAGTAATAACCAGTAAAACAAGATACAGAAACGCTAATACTAACAAAGTGGCCTCACTTAACTTTAGAGAACAGCGTTAAGGCCCACAGCAGTATTTGGAAGCAATAACGCCACGGCAGGCAGGCAATACGAGCGTTCACTCCGCACGGCTTGTGCACAGGGTCACATAGCAGGCAGTTTATATTCATATATATAGTCCGACCGGCCTCACAATGCGCGGTTCAGCCAGGAATCCATAACCGTACGGACGCCAGGAAACGAGCAGACATAACAAATGGCCTGCAGCACAAATAGATTGCCATGAAAACAACGTCAAATCACAGCTACACTGGAATACATAATAAGCATGCCCCAAAATTCTTATCGAGCAATACTACAACAGTACCCGTCTCCCTGTAAATTACCAGGAGACTTAGAGATCACTTGCAGTTGCCTTAAGGCACTTTCAACATTAAATAAACGTACCAAATCCTGCCATTACAAATGATTAAATCATTAACTCTACTGCTGACGGGCACGAACACAACGGCAACCAGTCCCCAAGCGGTCAATATGTCCTAAGACAAGTTAAAACTTACATGAAAACCACTTGAAACACACACTCCACAAATGATGAGAAACGAAATGAGGAACACCAGCCTCCTTAAAATAGCCACTGTGGAACCAAGTTCAGAAACATCTCTGGAAGCTACCCCAACCACAATAAGTCTCAACAGTCTTCTTAGTTAAACACAGAATAACTTGGAGCTTGCAAATTACGAGCTGGGAAGCGGTTCAGCGTGAGACGACGAACTCACCACAATTTTGCACGGCAAGGCACCCAATGATCGGCACTGAAAATCCGATGCGACAAAAGACAAGGGGCGCGCGAGCACGGAGAGGCCCGGGCACCACAGTTAGGGAAGCCGGCTCGCTTTCAACACAAATTGGCTTGATGAACGCCGACCGGAGACTCTCCCATCACAAGTTCGCTCGGAAAACCCGCGGGGGGGGGCAGTCAAATATAGCGAGACAGCCGAATAGATATCAGCGATGCAAGTAGAACACCCTAGCGCCAGCCGCCACTGCTCAACCTCGCCCTCCAATTCGAGAATCACCTGCCAAAGGAGCAACCCTCAAAACAACTTTCACGCCAACTTAACCTGGCTGAAGTGTACCCTGTAAATCTTACACGAGCTAAGCTACTTTACCTTGAAATTCACGAGACTAAGGACCTTAGAAGTTCGGCACGGCTTCTGTTATCTCGGCTTAAACTTGCTCTTTACCTCCTGACCCATAGGAGTGACCAAATTGCAGATGAAAACTAAATCGCCAATCTTTCCCAGAAAGGGTTTCGCCCGTTATTGTACCTGTTTGCTTGCCTCTTATGCGACAGGCTTATATTATTCCGAGCCCCCTGCTAATTTTCTCTCAAAGCTTCAGGGGTGATCAACGTACGCAACAAATCATTAATACTCCACAAGTTCGAGAGAGCAGAATTAACCGAATACGCAAACGTTGACGCATTAGCTGTGATACCAGTGGCCTCATGTATGGCGGAATTAAATGCCTGATCCCAGACTCAGATCCCATCTACTCGGTGACCTCGAATCGTATATCGTCAAAGCCGCCTTTAAGTTGCGGTTGACCCTTTCTGCAAAGGACGCCTTTCGATAATAAGGAGTGGTGGTGATATGCTTGAGCCTATGGTTGAAACAAAAGGCCTTAAAACTCCTCGACAAAAAGGCCGGAGCATTATCACTCACCAAGGACGTAGGTGGTCCAAACCATGACGTTACTGTATGTAACTGTCGAGCAGTGATATCAGCCCTATCGCCACGAGTCGATAGCAACCACACAAAGCGAGAGAAGGCATCAACTATCACCAGGATATACTTGTTGTCCGTTCTGGTGCGTGGCAAAGTCCGATATAGTCAACAAAGACTATCATGAGGATAATCTTCATTTTCAGATTGTAACAGCCCGTGAGGAACACCCAAGCGGGTCTTCGTCCTTTTACATGCCTCACAGCTAGCAACTATACGACACACATCGCGATGCAATGAGGGCCAAACAAAAATGGTTCAAATGGCTCTGAGCACTATGCGCCTTAACGTCTGACGTCATCAGTCGCCTAGAACTTAGAACAAATTAAACCTAACTAACCTAAGGACATCACACACATCCATGCCTGAGGCAGTATTCGAACCCGTGACCGTAGCGGTCGCTCGGCTCCAGACTGTAGCACCTAGAACCGCACGGCCACTCCGGCCGGCGAGAGCCAAACAAATCTTTCACCTTGGCTAAGGTCTTATAAATGCCTAAATGACTAACTATGGACTCGTGAAAATACTTGAACACCATTAAAGGAGGCTACACTGAGCCACAGCGCCAGAGATCGCGCTAGGGAGCATTGTTCCGCCGCCTCCACTGGCAGTGATTATTGAGAACTCGTAGTGGGCAGTGCTTGGGGAGAGCTCGTGGTAGTCAGTGCTTGTTAAGATGTGCTAGTAGGGAGTGCTTGTTGAGATGTGATACTGAAAAGTTCTTGTTGAGATGTGATAGTAGCGAGTCGGTGTGGAGATATATTGTAATGATTAGAGTGATTTGGTCAATATATGAAGGTAACGAAACTTGATTTATTTTTCATTATTTCCATGTTTTAAATAATGCGTCATTACAGGTTCAGTCAACAAAGCATCTGGCTTGTGTTCTTGTATTAGTGTAATTCTGGTTTTCTTGAGTAATTATGGTATTTTTATTTTCTTTAATTAATTCAGTATAAATGATAATTAAAATTTCTTGTGTTATTGAAGAAGAACCGTGCCAGATGCGTACGTTGAGTCATACTTCCACACACAGAACAGTTACACTTGTGCTTTGGTTTCGTAGGTTTTATAGTTGCTGGGGACTTCATTAATTAATTGTGTTAATGAAAATTTCCATTTCATTCTTTGTTATTGTTCTATGCAGTCAGATAGCGTAATAATACTAGTCAGGGCCAACCGTTACGAGACTTCGTAACTGAACAGACAGCTACTAAATCAAAAAATTAAAATTATTTGCATTTTATTTTAATGAAGCCCCCATGCAACCATAGGTACCAAACTCATCAACAAGCAAATCTTTAACGGCCGGTCCTTGCCCACCTGCTTACAAAGGACGCCGCGACTGAAGCCTCTGACCAGGATAAGGCTCCCCTAGCATTAACGTCTCCCTCACTGGTACCCAGATCGGATCTTCTGATTGCAGATATCAAAATAACTTGGGAATATCTGACAATATAGCTCCAACCATAAACTGCGGCTCAACACTTTGGACCTCGGAAGGTCTTAATGCGTCAGCTACCGCGTTATCAGCCCCTTTCATATGTTCGATATCAAGGTGAAACGCTGAAATATGCACAGCCCAACGAGCAATTCGCCCAGTTTTCCTTGGCCTACCCAGGACCAGTTATCAGTCTCCAGGAGAAAGTGCTTATGCTCAAGATGAAAGCTAAACTTCTCTAAGGCAAATATAACACCCAAAGTCTCCCGTTCATAAACAGAATAGTTAGACTCGGGACCAGATATACGGAGCGACGTGTAAGCTAAAGGCCTCCTCTCCCCCTACTCCTCCTTGAACAAGACAGCAGCAACACCCGCATGGGAAGCGTCCGTTTGTGAAACCCAATTCTTATCGGAGCTCGGTACAGACAACAAAGGTGGATTATAAATGGCAGCTTTAAGTTTTGGAAAGGCAATTTGCTGGGCCTCAACCTAAACAAATTCCTCATGCTTCTTACGAAGATTGTTGAGGGGCGCCGCTAATTGGGCAATATTGGGTACCAACTTGCGAAAACAATTCGCCATTCCCACAAAACGGGCAATTTCCTTCTTACTCCGAGGATGGGGGAACTCGCGCAAAGCCTTAGTCCTTTCCGGATCAATAGTGACCCTTTTAGCCGAGACCAAGTGTCCAGGAAATGAAACCTCGGACCTACAAAGGGTAATCTTCGAAGCTTTGACGGTCAGTTCAGCCGAACGTAAGCGGCAAAAAATTTGATTTAATGGTCTATGTGATACTCTAGGATTCGACTATAAGCTACCACATCGTCAAGGTAATTATACACACAGACAAACTAGTAAACGAGATAATACTGCCGCACCTGTGGCCAAACCGAAAGGGACCCGGTCGAATTCAAAAAGGTTCCAGTCGGTGCAAAACGCCGTCGCCGGCCATGACACTTCTGAGAAAAGGAATCTGGTAGTACAACTGGTTAAAATCAAGGATGGTAAAGACGGTTGCCCCAGAAAACCAGGTAAAACAGTGGTGTTCGTCACGCAGTGGCACCGACTCCAGGACCACCCTCTTATTAAGACGATAGTCAATGACAACCCGAAAATCTTTGCCGTGTTCTTTCAGGACCAAAATTCTGGGGCAGCATACGGCGAGGTGGATGGCCTAATTACCCCTTCCTGGAGTTCCTTATTAATTTTTTGCTTTATTATCCCTATCTTCGGGGGGTGATAATCTATACGGCGCCTGGCGTACGGGAACACTATCAGTCAAAATTATCTCGTACTCCAGCACTTTCATCTCACATAACTGCTCGGACAACACTTCAGGATAGTGCTCTAGGACCTCCCTCAACCAGCGCACTTCCTCGAAGGGAAGATGACCCATCTCCACCTGTACATTACCGAAATAATCGACACTGGTGCCCCTTGACTGATTGCACGAACAGAGCGACATGACAGAACCAGGAGCCAATTTAAAATGGAAAACCCCTGCTGCATAATCAACAACCAACACGGTGCGTTGCGCAAAATCACATCCCAATATCACAGGAGTCTGCAAATTACACGCAGTGATAAAGCTCTGTGGCCATGAAAAACCATTAATGTGTAAATAACCCCGCACCTCCTCCTGCAAAGGCAACTTACAGCCGTCAGCGCCCTGACATCTTTGCAAAGGAGGGAGCTGTAATGAAAATTTACACAAATGTCAGAATACTAGATACCACGTCCGGTCAATTGCAGATACCGGACAACTGGAATCAACTACAACACAAACCGGCTCATCTCCAATCGGAGCGCAATCATAGTCCAAGGGAGAACGACTCGCACCCTTAATTGCCTCATAATTCAAAGTCCAGTTACAATCTTTGTTGCATCTACCCACCTCTGGCGTCAGCTATTCGGCCTAGGGCTCCTGGATACGGGACACTAAGTGATCGGTAGCTTGACAAGAGTAACACCGCAACGCACGAGGACTATAGGCTCCCCTTTCTCGATCCCCGCCGCGAATTCCCAGACGACGTTGTGTAACTGTGAGTTGCCGCCGTTGATCGTCGACTAAGGAGACCTTTTTCTACACAGTCAATTAGCTGCTGAATCTCTGCCAAGGAAATCGGCCGCTGCGCAAAAGTTAAACGCGAACGATCTTGAGGGCGCATCCCTTCCAGATACAGACACGTCAAGAGCAACAACTGCAGTACGTACTCGATCAAAATATTGGGCTAGCATCTAATCATCAGCTTGTACTCTCCAATAAAAATCACGTTCCAACTGCACTTGTGTTCGATGCGAGATCTTCCTCCTCGCCGGCCGCTGCTGGCCGAGCGGTTCTAGGCGCTTCAGTCTGGAACCGCGCGACCACTACGGTCCCAGGTTCGAATCCTGCCGCAGGCATGGATGTGTGTGATGTCATTAGGTTAGTTAGGTTTAAGTAGTTCTACGTTCTAGGGGACGGATGACCTTAGATGTTAAGTCCCATAGTGCTCAAAGCCATTTGAACCGTCTTCCTCCCCAAAATCTTTCGACGGAGTTCAACTGATGTTCCTTGATGCTGCAATTCCTCTGCTAAGATCTTACGAAAACACAGCCGAGCCATTCGATACAATAGAGACAAAATTACACCACGCTTCACCCCCAGTGCATCAGCATGAACTTGCAACCGAACTAACAACCACAACAATCCTTGAATATGATCTAAGGTTTCAATTCGTAACTCTGATATAACTTAAACAATTTTACCAGAGTTACGAATTGAAACCTTAGAACTTGAACAATTTTACCCGCAAGAAGAGTGTACAGGATGCGCTTTTTTCTGCCCTCAGATCCAGATCCGCAAAACCTTCAAACTGTCTACGAGCACTTCTATTTTTACGGCGGAGACAGTGGCAGTTTTGGAAGCACTTAAGTTTGTCTCTAGCACTTCCTTCCCCAAGATATTGAAAGTATCTGACTCGCAAAGCGTTTTTAAAAACACTCAGTTCAGTCGATGGAACAAAACAACCAACAGTTATATCTTGGATGTGACGTCTGGATATATTCGCAGCACACGCACGGGCCGGACGATCCATTTGTTGTGGGTACCTTCCCACTCTGGTATCCTCTATAATGATGAAGTTGATGCATTAGCCAAACAAGCGGCAACCTTAGGCACCGTCCTGGATCTGCACCTTCCTTATACAGACTACTTACGTAAAGTCAAGGATCACGGAAGACAACAATGGCAGGAAATGTGGAACGTTTCTCAACAGACAAAGGGCGGTTATTACGCAGTGCTACAACCTCGGATTCCTTCACAGCCGTGGTTCATGAGGACACATCTGGACCGATCCACGATTTCTACCATCATAAGACTCCGCTTCAATCATGCCTCTTTCCCACAACATCTACATCGGATGAACGTTTACAGTTCACCAGCATGTGAGTGTGATCCTGAGTCGGAAGCTGATGTCAACCACATCTTATTTATGTGCCCCAAATTTGACCGTGAACGGTTGGTCTTTCTGAAGACATTGCTGAGTATGGGCTACAATCTTCCTCAGCTTCTTTTCTTTTGTGTACTAAAGACGTTCGTCTATATAAAGTGATAGTTAACTTCTTCAAGAGTACTGGTTACAATGTGTAGGTTTTAATGGTGTACATAAATTATAAATATGTTTTGCTGATGAAGATATTTCAGAATTGGTGTGAATTGTAAGCCAAGATACTTTTAATTATTTTCCAATTCAATTCAATTTTTAAAACATTATGTACAAAACTGTAACAGTTTATTCTTGTAAATATGCATTTCTGTATTTGTTTATTCAATTATGTGTACATTGTCACTAAGTGTTGCCGATGGCTAAATTGAGTACATACTCAAAGGGCAATTAAAAAAAAAATAAAAAATTAAAAAAAATTTTACAGTTGGATTCGGCAATTTCAAAAAAGTCAGGATACCCAGTTTTACATTGTACTCCCCCGCCTGTATCCTTACTCTGTACAACGGGCTCGGCTTCGAAACCTCGCTCACCTAAAGCAAGCACGACAGCAGAAGCTTGCAAATCCTTAGCTTCAGAAGCAATCTGATGCCTAAGTTGCTGCACTGTGTCACTGAGATCGACATTCAGCAAATCCATTAAACAATTATCGTACTGAGTTAGGTGAGCTTGCACATAGCAAATTTGCCTCTGCATAAGTGGAGAAGATCGCGAAAAATTCAAGTGTACGAGCAATGTCGCCCACGGTTGTTTTAATGCGTGTAAGCCACTCACCTACAACCGCGATGTAATCAACAGGGAGGGAGACTGAGGTATGGGCCGCCGCCGCGCGGAGTCGCGCCCTTAACTCTCAACATTGCCCTCCACGGCCAAACCGCGTACGCGCAGCTCATACATTAAGTGCTCGCGGCGCAAATATGAAATTGCAGGGCAGGTACGTCCACGCATGGTGGACAATTTCCTTAAAGAGCAAAAAGTATTAGTGAACATGAACAAACACTCGTATCACAGGCTTCAACCATCTACAAGAAGGGTAGAAATGAAACCACCCCCCGGTATTATTCTGCTGCCAGCTGAACCTTGGCACTACTCAGTTCTTTAGGAAATCAAAATTACAATCTCACCATAGTTATTTGAAGAAACTAAGAAATCCACGACCACTGATGATGAACAAGCTTGTGATTATTTTACACTTTTAATTTGACTCAAAACAGACTTTGTTATAAACTACAATTTGTATATTTACCCACTTACTGAAGCAATATACTAATTTTCACTTTAATTGAATTATATAAACATAAGTAAGAATCATCTTCTGCATGCGCAACCAAAACATAGACAGTAGGCACGGTGAATAATCAATCATAAACAATCGTTATTGTTTAACCATATCTCAAATGGCTAGTAACACTATACACTTCCAACCCAAAGTTACACCGCCACATAATACCAGAACTTCATTAAAACATAATGATCTTAAAGCCCATTGAAACTGAACTGCCCACATAAAGGTCCACAGTGAAACATGCTTAAACCAAAAATGCAAAGTGGGCCAGCCAAGGAAAACAGGAAAAGTAACAAGTTGCACACTCATTAAAGATACACAATTGGTTATCATAAGTGTTGAATAAGAATGGCTAGTAATAAACAGTAAAACAACTTACAGAAACGCTAATACTAACAAAGTGGCCTCACTTAACTTTAGAGAACAGCATTAAGGCCCACAGCAGTATTTGGAAGCATAACGCTACGGACGGCAGGCAATACGAGAGTTCACTCCCCACGGCTTGTGCACAGGGTCACATAGCAGGCGGTATATACAGGGTGTTTCAAAAATGACCGGTATATTTGAAACGGCAATAAAAACTAAACGAGCAGCGATAGAAATACACCGTTTGTTGCAATATGCTTGGGACAACAGTACATTTTCAGGCAGAGAAACTTTCGAAATTACAGTAGTTACAATTTTCAACAACAGATGGCGCTGCGGTCTGGGAAACTCTATAGTACGATATTTTCCACATATCCACCATGCGTAGCAATAATATGGCGTAGTCTCTGAATGAAATTACCCGAAACCTTTGACAACGTGTCTGGCGGAATGGCTTCACATGCTGATGAGATGTACTGCTTCAGCTGTTCAATTGTTTCTGGATTCTGGCGGTACACCAGGTCTTTCAAGTGTCCCCACAGAAAGAAGTCACAGGGGTTCATGTCTGGCGAATAGGGAGGCCAATCCACGCCGCCTCCTGTATGTTTCGGATAGCCCAAAGCAATCACACGATCATCGAAATATTCATTCAGGAAATTAAAGACGTCGGCCGTGCGATGTGGCCGGGCACCATCTTGCATAAACCACGAGGTGTTCGCAGTGTCGTCTAAGGCAGTTTGTACCGCCACAAATTCACGAATAATGTCCAGATAGCGTGATGCAGTAATCGTTTCGGATCTGAAAAATGGGCCAATGATTCCTTTGGAAGACATGGCGGCCCAGACCAGTACTTTTTGAGGATGCAGGGACGATGGGACTGCAACATGGGTCTTTTCGGTTCCCCATATGCGCCAGTTCTGTTTATTGACGAAGCCGTCCAGGTAAAAATAAGCTTCGTCAATAAACCAAATGCTGCCCACATGCATATCGCCGTCATCAATCCTGTGCACTATATCGTTAGCGAATGTCTCTCGTGCAGCAATGGTAGCGGCGCTGAGGGGTTGCCGCATTTGAATTTTGTATGGATAGAGGTGTAAAGTCTGGCGCATGAGACGATACGTGGACGTTGGCGTCATTTGGACCGCAGTTGCAACACGGCGAACGGAAACCCGAGGCCGCTGTTGGATCACCTGCTGCACTAGCTGCGCGTTGCCCTCTGTGGTTGCCGTACGCAGTCGCCCTACCTTTCCAGCACGTTCATCCGTCACGTTCCCAGTCCGTTGAAATTTTTCAAACAGATCCTTTATTGTATCGCTTTTCGGTCCTTTGGTTACATTAAACCTCCGTTAAAAACTTCGTCTTGTTGCAACAACACTGTGTTCTAGGCGGTGGAATTCCAACACCAGAAAAATCCTCTTTTCTAAGGAATAAACCATGTTGTCTGCAGCACACTTGCACGTTGTGAACAGCACACGCTTACAGCAGAAAGACGACGTACAGAATGGCGCACCCACAGACTGCGTTGTCTTCTGTATCTTTCACATCACTTGCAGCGCCATCTGTTGTTGAAAATTGTAACTACTGTAATTTCGAAAGTTTGTCCACCTGAAAATGTACTGTTGTCCCAAGCATATTGCAACAAACGGTGTATTTCTATCGCTGCTCGTTTAGTTTTTATTGCCGTTTCAAATATACCGGTCATTTTTGAAACACCCTGTATTTATATATAGTCCGACCGGCCTCACAATGCGCGGTTCAGCCAAGAATCCATAACCGCACCGACGCCAGGAAACGAGCAGACATAACAAATGGCCTGCAGCACAAATAGATTGCCATGAAAACGAGGTCAGATCACGGTCACACCGGAATATACAATAAGCATGCCCCCAAATTCTTATGGAGCAATACTCCAACAGTACATCTCCCAGTAAATTAGCAGGAAACTTAGAGATGACTTCCAGTTGCCTTAAGGCACATTCAACATCAAATAAACATACCAAATCCTGCCGTGACAAATGATTAAACCATTAACTCTACTGCTGACGGGCGAGTAGACAACGGCAACCAGTCCCCAAGCGGTCAATATGTCATAAAACAAGTTAAAAAATGCATGAAAACCACTTGAAACACACACTCCACAAATGATGAGAAACGAAATGAGCAACATGAGCCTCCTTAAAATAGCCACTGTGGAACCAAGTTCAGAACCATCTCTGGCAGCTACCCATGCCACAATAAGTTTCAACAATTTTCTTAGTGAAAAACAGAATGTCGAAACCATGACATTACTGTAAATAACTGTCGAGCGGTAACGTCAGCCGAATCGCCACGAGTCGATAGCAACCACACAAAGCGAAGGAAGGCATCAACTACCACCAGGATATACTTGTTGCCCCTTCTGGTGCGTGGCAACGGTCCGATATAGTCAACAAAGACTCTATCAAGAGGATAATCTTCCGTTTCTGATTGTAACAGTCCGTGAGGAACACCCGGGCTGAGCTTCGCCCTTTGACATTCCTGACAGCTAGCAACTAACTGATGCACATCGCGATACAGTGAGGGCCAAACAAATCTTTCACGTACCTTGGCTAAGGTCTTATAAAGGCCTAAATGACCACCAACTACGGACTCGTAAAAATACTTGCACACCATAGGTACCAAACTCATCGGCAAGCAAATCTTTAACTGCTGGTCCTTGGCCACCTGCTAATAAAGGACGCCACGACAGAGGCAATAACCCGGTTAAGGTTCCCCTACCTTTCCTTCTCCCTCACCGGTCCCCAGACCGGATCTTCTGACTGTTTTTCTTGCAGATTATAAAGTAACCCGGGAGTATCCGACAATATAGCTCCCACCACACACTGCGGCTGAACTCTTTGGACCTAGGAAGGCTCCTCAGTGAACATACGACTTAATGCGTCAGCTACCGCTTTATCGGACCCCTTTCTATGTTTGACATCAAAGCGAAACGCTGAAATACGCACAGCCCAACGAGCAATTCGCCCAGGTTTCCTTGACCTAGCCAGAACCCAGCTCAAAGCCTGGTCATCAGTCTCCAGAAGAAAGTGCTTATGCTCAAGGTAAAAGCTAAACTTCTTTAATGCAAATATAACTGCTAAAGCCTTTGTTAGTGAAGTTTCGTTAGTCTCCTCTGAAGTTGATCTACAAATGAATTATGAAAAACTCAAAATCATTATGAATGAACGAACACCGAAGAGAAATATTTCTGTTGGAAGTATGCAACTGCATTGGGTCACAGAATATGTCTATCTGGGTCAAGACAAAACAAATATCCTTCAAATTAGGCTGGCCGGCTTATGGATGATACTCTTTTATGTTCAAGCTTGGGATGTCGACTGGGCTAAGGAGAATAGTTTTTGACCAAAGTACACTGCCGTTAATAACTTATGGCTCCAGGACGTGGTAATTAAATGAATTCATTTTTAAAAAACTAATAGTAGCCCAATGAGGAATGGGAAGCCCAGTGTCTGGCTACACATAGAAAGGCAGAATTTAAGAAACTGATATCAGATGGACAACAAAGGTCATTGAGATACCGGACGGAGTAGGTACCTTGAAATGGCAGTGGGCTGATAATGTCGGTCGAAGAAAAGATGGCAGGAGGTCAAAACAAGTACTAGGCTGAAGCTCAATTCACCAAAAACTTCCAATGGGAAGACTACTGGCCGATCGGGAAAACTAGAAAAAACAGCAAGGATCCTATGTTCGAGCTTACTCAAAGAGGCCACTTCACCAAGTGACTGAATTGGCTAGTAATATATAGAGTGTGGTAAAAACATGTACAATACGGTTTAGGAAAATCTTGTCATTCAAAACAACTTCCAGTCGTATAGAAATGGATAAATACAGGTCCTTTATGGTTTCCCATGGAATCTTAGAACATTCGTTCCGGAGAATACTGCCAACTATAGGTAAGGATGAGATATGTATATAGTAATGACGCTCCCTTCTCTACAAAGTAGACCGTAAGGAAAATGGTTATATAATTCTTGGTAGTAGCGTGACCTTGCAAAGTGACCACGGGGGGCCATGAAATACCGACACATGGCTGCCCATATCATCAGCGAACTGCCGCTTTGTTGTACTGTTGGAACGTAAACGTGGCCAGAAGTTGGAAAAAGTGTGAAACAAGACTCGTCCGGCCAAATGACTTTCTTCCAATAGCCCATAGTCCATCAAGGCTTCGGTACCGCGTTTTCCTGTTACGGGCGTTTCCATCATTGGTGAGTGGTCTTGGAATTCAGGTTCAGCCTGCAGTTACTTGGTTATGGAGCTCCCTTCGTGTTGTTTCGGTGATGACAAGAGTTCGCGAGTGCAACACTCAGTACTCCAATGTTTTTGCAGCTGGTGTTCTCTTATTCATCGTCACAATCCTACTCATTGACTGTCAGTGACGATCATTCAACACACGCTTTTATACACTACTGGCCATTAAGATTGCTACACAAAGAAGAAATACAGATGATAAACGAGTATTCATTGGACAGATATAGTATACTACATGTGACATGTGATTACATTTTCACGCAGTTTGGGTGCATAGATCCTGAGAAATCAGTACCCAGAATAACCAATTCTGGGCATAATAACGGCCTTGATACGGCCGGGCATTGAGTCAAACAGAGCTTGGTACAGCTGCCCATGCAGCTTCAACACGATACCACAGTTCATCAAAAGTAGTGACTGGCGTATTGTGACGAGCCAGTTGCTCAGCTACCATTGACCAGACCTTTTCAGTTGGTGAGAGCTGGAGAATGTGCTGGCCAGGGCAGCAGTCGAACATTTTCTGTATCCCGAAAGGCCCGTACAGGACCTGCAACATGCGCTCGTGCATTATCCAGCTGAAATGTAGGGTTTCGCAGAGATCGAATGAAGGGTAGAACAACGAGTCGTAACACATCTGAAGTGTTACGTCCACTGTTCAAAGTGCCGTCAATGCGAACAAGAGGTCACAAGACGTGTAACCAATGGCACCCCATACCATCAAGCCGGTTGATACGCCAGTATGTCGATGACGAATACACGCTTCCAATGCGCGTTCGCCAAACACGGATGCGAACATCATGATACTGTAAACAGAACCTGGATTCATCCGAAAAAATGACTTTTGCCATTCGTGCACCCAGGTTCGTCGTTGAGTACACCATCGCAGGCGCTCCTGCCTGTGATGCAGCATCAAGGGTAACCGCAGCCATGGTCTCCGAGCTGGTAGTCCATGCAGCTGCAAACGTCGTCGAACTGTTCGTGCAGCTGGTTGTTGTCTTGCAAACGTCCCCATCTGTTGACTCAGGGATCGAGACGTGGCTGCACGATCCATTACAGCCATGCGGATAAGATGCCTGTCATCTCGACTGCTAGTGATACGAGGCCGTTGGGATCCAGCACGGCGTTCCGTATTACCCTCCTGAACCCACCGATTCCATATTCTGCTAACAGTCATCGCATCTCGACCAACGCGAGCAGCAATGTCGCGATACGATAAACCGCAATCGCGGAGGCTACAATCCGACCTTTATCAAAGTCGGAAACGTGATGGTACGCATTTGTCATCCTTACACGAGGCATCATAACACCGTTTCACCAGGCAACGTTGGTCAACTGCTGTTTGTGTATGAGAAATCGGTTGCAAAATTTCCTAATGTCAGCACGTTGTAGGTGTCGCAACCGCTGCCAACCTTGGGTGAATGCTCTGAAAAGCTGATCATTTGCATATCACATCATCTTCTTCCTGTCGGTTAAATTGCGCGTCTGTAGCACGTCATCTTCGTCGTGTAGCAATTTTAAAGGCCAGTAGTGTATTATTACATGTCGTTCGTAAGGATGAACCGGAACTCCACAAACAAACTTTCAGAGATTGATCAGTGATACCTTATGAGTATCATGTTATAACGGACCCACAGTCCCCCTGGCTGCTCATTACAGAGTTATTTCATTTCGTTTGATTTCTTGTCCCAGTTGCATCTGTATTGGAATGAAACTCATGCTCAAGAGCGCGAACGTCGGCAATATGTGACATCAGTTGACTTCTTCTGCATCTTGTGCCACGTGAAGAGCCTAGTTTACAAGACTCAGGTGGATATTCACCCGCTCCTGGTTGCGAGGATCGTCGCACTAGCGGAACTAATACTGCAAACTCGTAAAATTCTTGAGATTTTCAATCTATAGGGCATCGCTGTACACTCTGCGTGATCTTGGTGGTCGAAAATGTATACTGCAGTGTGACAGAACAGACTGAACGCACTATGGTAATGGCGTTCGTATTTCGTCTGAGGGTCTCTATATTACTGTAAGTTGTGTGTTCTGGGTATCGGACGTTACAAGCTTCTTCACTGCTGGGATAGTGTTTCTCCAGAGAGAAGGGTGAATGCGGTAACAAACCGAATAAGTTAAATCGTAACAAAATTATTTTAACCTCCTAAGAGTCGTCAGTTGAATTTTCTCTGGTGTTTCGGCAGATACGAGGGGTGTCCGGAAAGTAAGTTCCGATCGGTCGCGAAATGGAAACGACTATGAAAACCCGATGAAGCTTTGCACCGATGTTTTCGACAGTGTTTCTAGTACACCTGTCGGTTGCATCAAAACACTCTTTTCAGTTCTGAGCGCATGGTGAGCACAGAAAGATGCGTAGAAAGTAGTGTCTTCCGCTAAGTATGAGGTCCTGGTGAGAAATTTCGCCTGATGTTATGCAGCCCACATTACAGAACTGTCATACGGTTCCTACTTCGTGACAATTCTTGGTCGCAATCAGCAGGGGCAATGAACATGTTCCTGCAGCGTTTTCGGTAGGAAGAGTTTGATCACCCGCACTACAGTCCGTAATTGGTTCCCTCAGAGTTTCATCTCTTCTCACATTAACTACTGGCTATGAAGACTACATTTTCGCACAGACAACGTGCTATAGATGAGCGTAGAGAATTGGCGGGAAGCACAGGCGGCTGCCTTCTATGACGAGGGTATTGGTAAGTTGATACAACGCTACGACAGATGTCTAAGTCGGAGTGGTGGCTATGTAGAGTAGTGGCTGAAAGCTGTAGCTAACTGTTGCAGAGAAAATATTTCTGATTATCATAGTGGTTTCCATTTCGCGATCAATCGGAACTTACTTCATGGACAGCCCTCGTATTTGGAATCTAGTATTTGCAATGTGTAGCTGGAGTCAACCCAAACAAATACTGCTCGTCGCACTGGTTATTCTTCATTCTTTCCAATTCCTGATAACACTATCGGTAAAGCAAACATCGTATTAGTCGAATCTGGGACAGCACTATCGAATGGACACGTAAAATTCTGTCTTAAAAACTATTTTGTTTGTGACAAAAGACACCAACGCTCTCCGTCGAGAACAGGAGTCGCATTAAAAACATGACGAGAACTATTCTTTTGAGGACTTCGTTACACACGGCCAAGATGAAATTCTCTGAAACAAAGAAGACTGCACCTTTTATTAAGAGTCTCAAGCCATTTACTCCCTCTGCAGGGTACAATTAATATTTATTTTATTAACTGATGTAACAGATTGCTGACTTGCAGCTGTTCGTTAATATTTAGGCGCATTATGGCCAAAAAGATATTTTCTGAAATTATTAATAATAATTAATTTATTGCTGAATTTTATAATGTTGCACATCAGTTTATAGTGTCATTTCAGACAGTTCGGTTTGGTGTATTCTGATCTTTCATTTCTCATTTAGTTTATCTGTAATCAGTTACTTTTGTTACGATGAATGAACAAATTTTAGCTAAATCTCTTAATGATGATATACCGTAACACATGCGTATTTCTTCAACTAGGGCGGAATCTCTCACATGTTATGAGGTATAATATTTGTTGTAACCATAGATCACCATTAAATATCAGTTACTTTTTCGGCTCTTTTTTCATAATAATGTTAACTGCTATATTATTACGAAGAATTTTATGTGTAGATCATTCGACGGAGCCTCTTGTCACCTTTTGTCAGACATCTCCTTTAAGTCTATAGCTTTAAGCGTTCTGATTTTATTAGTCCAAATTGTTTCATTATGTGAGCTGTGGCTTAACAACGAAGAGGTTCACAAGCCGTAACGTCCAAAACCTTTAGCGATATATGCCTGTAGAAGATCGCAGATTAAATATTTTTGGGATAAGAAACCAATACTGGGAAACTGATGTTTCAGATGATGTAAGATCTCGATAGTGTTTGAGGTATGTGATCGACGACATAGCAATCAATTGCGCTCCGCACTGCAATGGTATCTCAGAAACGACGTATCCGTAAGTGCAGTCATGCCAACATTACAACACTGTCAGTATCCAACGTTACGTTCATTTCGAAACACCTTTCTGTCAATTTCCCTTTCTATCTAATTCACCTTGTGTTTAATTTTTACTCCATATTTTGTTGTCATATCTATAAAACAGCTGTATCACTGAATTTCTGTGACATGGACTCGCTTTTCTAGCAATCCCATTTAAAAATTGATGTTATTGTATTTCTTAGTGTATGACATTCAAGTGATTTTCAATTTTACAAGCAAAAAGACCTTCTAGGTCTTACCACAAGTAAGCGCTGATCTGTAGGTAACGAAATAGTGACTGTTGTTCCAGGCTGTCAGCCAGTTAGTTTAGAGGATATTATTAGCGTTAACATGAATGAACACATTATTATTTTACTCCTACTCACAATTAAAAAGGATTTGTTTTCTGGTTATCAATTTTTAAGAAGGAAGTCGTCAGTGGACTAAAAGGATTTTTCCAGGGCGAATTATTTTAAATTAGATTTAAAACTTGCTTCCCTATCTATCAGACATTTTATCTTATTGGGAAAATGAACAAAATTTTTGTTACTGCATAAACTTCCCTCTGAGCCACTGATAGCTTTAAGAATGGGTAATATGTCATTTTCCCCCTAGTGTATTGTAGGTATCTACATCACTGTTCTTCCCAAATGGTGATGGACTATTTATGACAAATTTCACTAGCGGGTATATGTACTGTGAGGGCACAGTTAAAAAAATCCTAGCTTATTGAAGAGCTACCTGTATGATGCCTGTGAGTGAAGACCATATACTGTTCTTACTCCTCGCTTTTGTGCACTCAGTAAATTGTTTCTAAGTGATGAGTTACACCAGAAAATTATTCCCTACGACATTATTAAATGGAAATGTGCAAAATAAATGAGACTGACACTTTTGTTTTCAATATTAGCAGTTATATACGAAGAAAGAAATTATGTGTCTAAATTAATTTAGTCCGAAAGATACATCACGTCTCTTCAACAACATAGTTTATCATTTAAAGTTGCTCGTGTCTGATCGACCATTTTCTACTTTACAAAGTGGTAAGTACAACCATTAGTTTTGAAGCTTATTTTCTCTAGAAGAAATCAGCACAACATGACAGTGAAGCGAAGGTGGCTCAGAGACGTTCCATCAACACCTGTAAACATCCTCTATTGTTGCTGCAAATTCACTGCCCGAGGAAAAAAGTGTAACACCCGAAGGGGAGTAGGAATTAAACACAGAACTTCGCAGCTTGAGGCGGTAATATTCTGTTATTGCGATACGACGTTGTGCAACCTACAGCATGGATGAATGTACTGATTCAGTTGGGAAAGCTGTGTCAAAAGCTGTTGTATTCTCTCCTGAGGGAAGCTGACCAACAACTGTTGTAATGGGTCTTTCATGTCCTTCGTACTGAAACTGGGATGTAGATGACGTCAGAGCTGGTCCTACACTTGTTCCATCGGTGCAGATATGGGAATGTTGCTGGCCACAGGCCCATCTCAACATCAACCAGAGAGCTCGAAGAAACTTGCACCATATATGGGTGAGCGTTGTCCCCTTGACAAAAAGCACCGCAATTCGTTCGCATGATACGCAACACATGCCGACGCAGCATATCTGTGACGTAAGGTTGTGTCACCGGTTGTGTCATCGGCGTTCATGAACGACTATAAACGGCGACCTGAAGTGATAGCCAATGGCTCCTCACGCCAAGACGGTAGGAGAAACCCCGCTGTATCGCTCCAAAACACTGGTAGAAGTAGATCTCTCCCGACGTCGACGCCACACTTGCCGACGATAGCAATCCGAGGCAGTTTAGAAAAGTGATTAACCGCTGAACAAATGCAACGTTGTTCATCAACACTCCATGCTTCACCGTTGTGACACCACTTCAAATGTTTGTATTGTAGTGTTAACGGACGGTAATGCCTTGGTCCGTAGTAGTAGTGGTAGTCTGCGACCAATGGTGCGGGATGAAACAATGATTTAGGGAGTCCATTACTCCCTTGTCATCGGATAGCAGGTGCATATGTGAAGGAGCAACGAATTTCTTGGAGCACACAATACGGTTATCCTCCCTTGTGGTGGTCACATGAGGTTGATCAGAACATTGACGACGAATTCATCTGTCCTCATGCACCCCCCCCCCCCCCTTTTTTTTTGCCATCAGTCTTCTGACTGGTTTGATGTCATGAATTCCTCTCTTGTGCTAACCTCTTCGTCTCAGAGTAACACTTGCAACCTACGTCCTCAATTATTTGCTAGGTGTATTACAATCTCTGTCTTCCTCTACAGTTTTTGCCCTCTACAGCTCCCTCTAGTACCATGGAAGTCATTCCCTCATGCCTTAAGAGATGTCCTATCATCCTATCCCTTCTCCTTATCAGTGTTTTCCACATATTCCTTTCCTCTCCTATTCTGCGCAGAACCTCCTCATTCCTTTCCTTAGCAGTCCACCTGATTTTCAACATTCGTCTGTAGCACCACATCTCAAATGCTTCGATTCTCTTCTGCTCCGGTTTTCCCACAGTCCATGTTTCACTACCATACAATGCTATACTCAAAACGTACGTTCTCAGAATTTTCCTCCTCACGTAAATGCCGATATTTCATATAGTAGATTTCTCTTGACCAGGAATGCCTTTTTCGCCATAGCCAGTCTGCTTTTGATGTTCTCCTTTCTCCGTCCATCATTGGTTATTTTACTGCCTAGGTAGCAGAATTCCTTAACTTCATCTACTTCATGACCATCAATCCTGATCTTAAGTTTCTCGCTGTTCTCATTTCTACTACTTCTCATTACCTTCGTCTTTCTTCGATTTACTCTCAATCCATATTCTGTACTCATTAGACCATTCCGTTCAGCAGATCACGTAATTCTTCTTCACTTTCACTCAGGATAGCAATGTAATCAGCTAATCGTATCATTGATATCCTTTCACCTTGAATTTTAATTCCACTCCTGATCCTTTCTTTTATATCCATCATTGCTTCCTCGATGTACAGATTGAACAATAGGGGCGAAAGGCTAAATCCTTGTCTTACCCCCTTTTTAATACGAGCACTTCGTTCTTGGTCGTCCACTCATATTATTCCCTCTTGACTGTTATACATATTGTATATGACCCGTCTCTCCCTATAGATTACCCCTACTTTTTCCAGAATTTCGAACATCTTGCACCATCTTACATTGTCGAACGCTTTGTCCAGGTCCACAAATCCTATGAATGTGTCTTGATTTTTCTTTAGTCTTGCTTCCTTTATCAACCGCAACGTCGGATTGCCTCTCTCGTGCCTTTACTTTCCCTACAGCCAAACTGATCGTCATCTTGCACAACCCTAAATTTTCTTTTCCATTCTTCTCTATATTATTCTTGTAAGCAAACTGGATGCATGAGCTTTTAAGCTGATTGTGCAATAATTATCGCACATGTCAGCTACTGCCGTCTTCGGAATTGTGTGGATGATGCTTTTCAGAAAGTCATATTGTATTTCGCCAGACTCATACATTTCACACACCAACGTGAATACTCATTTTGTTGCCACTTACCTCAATGATTTTAGAAACTCAGATGGAATGTTATCTATCCCTTTCACCTTATTTGATCTTAAGTCCTCCAAAGCTGTTTTAAATTCTGATTCTAACACTGGATCCCCTATCTATTCTAAATCGACTCCTGTTTTTACTTCTATCAAATCCGACAAATCTGCCCCCTCATAGAGACTTTCAGTGTATTCTTTCCATGTATTCGCTCTCGTCTCTGCATTTTACATGGGAATTCCCGTTGCACTCTTAATGTTACTACCCTCGCTTTTAATGTCACCGAAGGTTGTTTTGATTTTTCTATATACTAAGTCTGTCCTTCCGACGATCATTTCTTTTTCGATTACTTCACACATTTCCTGAAACCATTTCGTCTTAGCTTCCCTGCACTTCCTATTTATTTCATTCCTCAGCAACTTGTATTTCTGTATTCCCGAGTTTCCCGGAACAATTTTGCACTTCCTCCTTTCATCAATCAACTCAACTATTTCTTCTATTACCCATAGTTTCTTCGCAGTTACCTTCTTTGTACGTATGTTTTCCTTCCCGATTTCTGTGATGACCCTTTTTAGAGATGTGCATTCCTCTTCAACTGTACGACCTGCTGAGCTATTCCTTATTGCTGTACCCATAGCCTTAGAGAACTTCAACGCCTTACAATCCAGTATCTGATTTCTGTCTGACTATGATGTAATCTAACTGAAATCTTTCCGTACCAGCCGGCATTTTCCAAGTATACCTCCTCTTCTTGTGATTCCTTAACAGGGTATTCGCTATTACTAGCTGAAACTTGTTACAGAACTCAGTTAGTCTTTCTCTTCTTTTTTTTGTCCAAAGCCCATACTCTCCTGTTATCTTTTCTTTTACTCCTTCCCCTACAACTGTCCTCATGCAGTCCAATAACGGGCCTCTGTCCTCTGTCC
The DNA here is from genome assembly GCF_023898315.1 of Schistocerca nitens. NCBI lineage: Eukaryota > Metazoa > Arthropoda > Insecta > Orthoptera > Acrididae > Schistocerca > Schistocerca nitens. Next base: position 14,221,711 of record NC_064620.1, read on the forward strand.
CAACCGAATGCCCCCCTAATCTGGATATTGCTGACTGGCTCGCCGTATGGAAGCCCACAACGAGGCCTCATCCAAACTGTCATTTGCTGATAACGTTGTCTCGCACGTGTACGTGTTATCTCCAAGTGCTTCACAGTGGTCAGACGAAATCTGATGATATTCCCACCATATGTATTCTTGTATGCATCAGAGCTGGTAACAACGACATACACAAACGACACTAATGCACTCCGGTGGGCCTTTTAGCTACCACAGACGAATGCAGATGCAATCAGTGACGTAAGTCTCCTTGGTGTGTACGTGTACGAACTTGTGTTCACATCGGAAGTGTCTCCTGGGTGCCCCACATTTTGTCAGACAAAGTATTTTTGGCGGTGCAGAGCCTATCGCTGAAATTATTGTGAATTTCCCAGTAGTCTGATGAAGTGCAATGGGACCTTGGTAATGATGTATCTTTCCGTATCTCAATTTGGTTTTAATTCATACTTAGTTTTTTGAAGACCATACTGTCGAAAGTTACACCGGTAGCAGCAAAACTATCGGACACGACTAATTTATTTTAACAATGTAATTTAAAAATTAATAATAACTTCAAATCATCCCGTTATCGATTCTCTTTCAGTGTACATACAAAAGGCTCTCTCTTAGTTATTCAGTCCAGTACTAATTTGACATTTTAGTAGTAGTTATATTCACACAACCGCAGATACGACTGAGAATGTTGAGCAAGTTAACAACTCCATACTTCTGGACACGCTTTCACAAGCGTGTCCAAAGAAGCACGTTGGGCCTCCACTTTCCTGTAAGGTTATATACAACAAGACATACATGGGAAAATAGATTCACTTCCTCGGTTAGGACTTGGGGCTATTAGTATAGTTCTGGTTTAAATTAAGTTAATAGCAGATGTACCAACGGAGAAGTTCTGGTTTAAATTAAGTTAATAGCAGATGTACCAACGGAGACGATAATGAGTAGTAATTTGCAATAACGACGTCAGACAGGCGACTTCTTCCACCACGAGCGCTTCTGGCTTTTTAGGTTACAGAGAAACTATATCTGTCCAGGTTTTCCTGTCCATTTCTCTTATCTAAGCAGCCAGAATAACTTCGCTGAGCTCGTATTTATATGCTGGTATTGGAGTTGTTTCCATTTTTTAAAGTGAGTACGATTTGCAGTTATTAAGTGAGTTTTCATGTGAAATACGTTCTACGAACAATGACTGAGAAATGCTTAATTTAGTCTCATGTTGTCAGTGACTTTTGCAGTGTTAGTGGGAAAAGGACTGGAATGGTAAATATGGCACCTTGCTGCTGCACTTCTGTCACCTTCATCATGTTACTAGTAGACTCCATAAGTCTCTTCCATCCAGGAATTGCTGGTACTTGCAGATTGGGCTGCACTGATTGGAACCACGTACCACACATTCACCGTATACCTTGCCAGGTGGGTAAGATATGTCTGATGGATTGGACTGATCATGTTCAAATCTGCAACAGTTACCTGCTGTAATGCATTGCTCGAGTTACATTAAAATATCTGAAATAACAGAACACCTAGTCTTTTGCTAGCGAGGGGACCAGTGGTCTCTTCAGATGGTGGGAGAGCTGTGGCGAGGGTGATGCATTCGCCACCCCTCTTGCTGTGAAAAGTATTCGAGCCAGTGATTGTGGAAACAGTGACGTTGGGTTGTGGAATACATACTGACAGCAAGTTACATTTGGGAGAGGCTCTTCACTATGGTAGACACCTGACAGCTGCAACTGTACATCTTTTCACGCAATAGCTCACAAAGAACACTGAAAATAACTCCACTGTATAAACACGAGTCCAAGGATGTTACTTTGTCTATACACATTAGAGAACTGGACAGGAAGCGCTGGGGAGATATAGCGCATCTGCAGCGCTTTCGGTGGGATAATTTGCCTTTCCTGCAAGAATTCTGTAGTCTACCCAGATGAATGGTAGAGTTGACAAACAGTATAATTAAGAATCAACTTCCTTTTTAGTGGTGTAGAAGAGAGTGCTGAGATTTATGTAGATTCTATCTACAGTGCTCAACAATGTAATACTATCGTAAAATGTCGTCTGCGATACTAAAGGTCTCATTGACCTAGGCACTTCATGCATTATCCAGATAGAGCCCATATACTAGACGGTATTTACTACTGGAATGCTTTGTGGCCGTTCCAGTCATGTAAGCATGCCGCTGCCGCAGAAGCACACGGCGAGCATTCCAGTGTCAATAGCAGCTTCATTCAGTTTGTGTTCAGTACTGCGGTAACTTGCCACGTAGAGACATACAACATTTTCATAGTGAGGATAGTGACTTTACTTTCAGCAGGTCATACATAGCCGAACGGTTACTTGTTACTCAAAGGGATGGGTCTAAGGTGTGGAGAAAGTACAGAGAGACGGGATATGTGAACGACATTGGTCATCCTCGTGGGACAACACCAATGCAAGATCGTTTCGTCCAACAGTCGGCTCGCAGACGTCCAACGTCAGCTGCCAGAAAGATGGGAAATGACTTCTCCGGAGCAACGGGGATTCATACCTCAGGCCAAACAGTGCGTAGAAGATTAAATGAAGGTGGTCTTCATTCCAAACGACCAATGAGAAATTTTGCACTGAACCAATGGAACCGACGCAGCATTTGACTGTTGCAGAATGGAGTAATGTCTAGCTTTCGGACGAGACTCTAGACTTGTTAGGGGTTGGAAAAGCTCTAGACGACACCAGGAACGCCGACACTTTCAGGAAGCCCATCCGTTTGAAGGTGGAAGTGTAATGCTCTGGGCGGCAATAATGATGCGACGGCGGACCCCTATCATTCCCATCTAATGCAATTTGACTGGTCCCCGATACCTCTAAGAGATCCAAAAAACCATTGTAATGCCCTACAAAAACATGGTTCAAATGGCTCTGAGCACTATGGGACTTAAGTTCTGAGTTCATCAGTCCCCTAGAACTTAGAACTACTTAAACCTAACTAACCTAAGGACATCACAAACATCCATGCCCGAGGCAGGATTCGAACCGGCGACCGTAGCAGCTGCGCGGTTCCGGACTGTAGCGCCTAGAACCGCTCGGCCACGCCGGCCGGCAAGGCCCTAGAGACGTGAAGTCTGTGACGTTCTCATCTTTAGCTACTGCTGTGCAAGACTTCACCATACTGTAGCAGTAGCTCGGTATATTCAAAGATATGCATTGACCAGCACAGTCCCAATGCATTAATGCAATTGAGCAGGCATTGGGCCTGTCCTACGTGGCCATTACACAGCGTCCGAACCCACCTGACAATCTTCAGTACCTCATACCCCAAGAGAGACTTGGTGGTCTAATCCAGAGTGGAAGAACTCATCCGTGTGCGGGGAAGGATATACTCTCTACTAAGGACCGATAATCATCATAACGGAATAAAGATTTTCATGTTTCTGTTTTCAAGATGTACATTTAGGAGGGAGCCTGCTTTGTTTTGTAATGATTTTCTGTAACTGTCCTAAATCGTTCTTGTTTTCAGAAGAAATTACGTTTATTTTGTTAATAATCTATTATACAAACATCATTGGTTGTAATAGAAGAAGTCATTGCAGTAAACTACACTCCTGGAAATTGAAATAAGAACACCGTGAATTCATTGTCCCAGGAAGGGGAAACTTTATTGACACATTCCTGGGGTCAGATACATCACATGATCACACTGACAGAACCACAGGCACATAGACACAGGCAACAGAGCATGCACAATGTCGGCACTAGTACAGTGTATATCCACCTTTCGCAGCAATGCGGGCTGCTATTCTCCCATGGAGACGATCGTAGAGATGCTGGATGTAGTCCTGTGGAACGGCTTGCCATGCCATTTCCACCTGGCGCCTCAGTTGGACCAGCGTTCGTGCTGGACGTGCAGACCGCGTGAGACGACGCTTCATCCAGTCCCAAACATGCTCAATGGGGGACAGATCCGGAGATCTTGCTGGCCAGGGTAGTTGACTTACACCTTCTAGAGCACGTTGGGTGGCACGGGATACATGCGGACGTGCATTGTCCTGTTGGAACAGCAAGTTCCCTTGCCGGTCTAGGAATGGTAGAACGATGGGTTCGATGACGGTTTGGATGTACCGTGCACTATTCAGTGTCCCCTCGACGATCACCAGTGGTGTACGGCCAGTGTAGGAGATCGCTCCCCACACCATGATGCCGGGTGTTGGCCCTATGTGCCTCGGTCGTATGCAGTCCTGATTGTGGCGCTCACCTGCACGGCGCCAAACACGCATACGACCATCATTGGCACCAAGGCAGAAGCGACTCTCATCGCTGAAGACGACACGTCTCCATTCGTCCCTCCATTCGCGCCTGTCGCGACACCACTGGAGGCGGGCTGCACGATGTTGGGGCGTGAGCGGAAGACGGCCTAACGGTGTGCGGGACCGTAGCCCAGCTTCATGGCGACGGTTGCGAATGGTCCTCGCCGATACCCCAGGAGCAACAGTGTCCCTAATTTGCTGGGAAGTGGCGGTGCGGTCCCCTACGGCACTGCGTAGGATCCTACGGTCTTGGCGTGCATCCGTGCGTCGCTGCGGTCCGGTCCCAGGTCGACGGGCACGTGCACCTTCCGCCGAACACTGGCGACAACATCGATGTACTGTGGAGACCTCACGCCCCACGTGTTGAGCAATTCGGCGGTACGTCCACCCGGCCTCCCGCATGCCCACTATACGCCCTCGCTCAAAGTCCGTCAACTGCACATACGGTTCACGTCCACGCTGTCGCGGCATGCTACCAGTGTTAAAGACTGCGATGGAGCTCCGTATGCCACGGCAAACTGGCTGACACTGACGGCGGCGGTGCACAAATGCTGCGCAGCTAGCGCCATTCGACGGCCAACACCGCGGTTCCTGGTGTGTCCGCTGTGCCGTGCGTGTGATCATTGCTTGTACAGCCCTCTCGCAGTGTCCGGAGCAAGTATGGTGGGTCTGACACACCGGTGTCAATGTGTTCTTTTTTCCATTTCCAGGAGTGTATGTGATATTCCGAACTTTTCTTAATGTGTCTTTATGCGTTACTTGCAGTAGTATTACTAGTAAATCACATCTGTATTCCATGTAGTGTTAAAGCACTTTGTGGAAAGTAAACAGCCCCGCTCCCTTCGAGCATGTCTGTGTACTGTATCACCAGTGATTCATACGGTGCGCTGTGGAAGGTCAGTATAAGATTGTGAGACACCCGGTAGTTTCCCCGTATGACGTGATGCGGTAGACAGAACTGGGAAGGACCTGCTCGCTCTTCAGTTTGCAGACCTGTGGAGGAGTGAAGTGCGTGACCACAGTCGGGCAAACCACCTACCGTCAAGCTGCTGTCCTTCACCGCTGTTTACTGTTAAATTGGCCCCCTTTTTTTCTTAATAATCTGCGTTTTTTATATTCCTTTTAACGTGGAAAGTATGAGTCCCACAGGAAAAACGAATGGGACATTTTCCTGTAGGAGATTCAATGAAATTTCTAGTTCTTCAAGAAACCTCACACGCCATCGGCGAGGATATTTATTATCTTGCTCATGGCACTCCCTCTTAGAGCTGCACAAAAATTTGAGAAAACACGATTTTTCTCCTAATTTTCCGTCATAGACAGGATTATATCAGGGAGAATAATCAAACGTCGCACCGTTCGTTCTTCAAATCTGTCCCGATGCAGACATTGTGAAGTACCCGCATTATCGTACGCTAATACACACAACAAACGGGCATTCGATAACTCTACGTCTACACTTCCATTGCACTGGACGATAAGCCAAGTATCTGTAGAACACGTTTATTTGCCCTCCAAGCCCTTAACGATTACTTAATCACTTGACGTTACGCTTAAGTAATGTAATGAAGTCGGTCAAGTAAAACACGAAACTTGGGTGGTTAACTAAGAATTGTGGCTTAAGAAGGTGTAACCGACCTAGGATAACGGAGCGACCGTTTTGATCACTCCACGTAAGCAAGAGCATCACGTGGTATGATGTCGCTTTTCATTCAGATCTGTTTGCCATGATTAATGTGTAAGTAGGCTGTTTAGGTTTTCTTATTGGTAACGCCACGTAGCGCTCTGTATGAAAAAATCACTGGCTGTGCTGTGTGCAGTCTGTGGCTAGTTTGCATTGTTGTCTGCCATTGTAGTGTTGGGCAGCTGGATGTGAACAGCGCGTAGCGTTGCGCAGTTGGAGGTGAGCCGCCAGCAGTGGTGGATGTGGGGAGAGAAATGGCGGAGTTTTTATATTTGTAAGAATGGATCTTATGAACTCCTATATATATTATGACTTTTGATGACTATTGAGGTAAATACATTGTTTGTTCTCTATCAAAATCTTTCATTTGACAACTATGCCTATCAGTAGTTAGTGCCTTCGGTAGTTTGAATCTTTCATTTAGCTGGCAGTAGTGGCGCTCGCTGTATTGCAGTAGTTCGAGGGGGACGTTTCAAATGTTCTATTGTAGAAAACATATTATCTCATTGAGACAAAACGTTTCTTTTACTTGTATGTGTGATGATTCTGTCCTAAAAGGGTTTTCCATATTTTTTTCTTATATTCTGCATTCCTAACGTTTTTAGGAAGAAAGTAAACTACACTCCTGGAAATGGAAAAAAGAACACATTGACACCGGTGTGTCAGACCCACCATACTTGCTCCGGACACTGCGAGAGGGCTGTACAAGCAATGATCACACGCACGGCACAGCGGACACACCAGGACCCGCGGTGTTGGCCGTCGAATGGCGCTAGCTGCGCAGCATTTCTGCACCGCCGCCGTCAGTGTCAGCCAGTTTGCCGTGGCATACGGAGCTCCATCGCAGTCTTTAACACTGGTAGCATGCCGCGACAGCGTGGACGTGAACCGTATGTGCAGTTGACGGACTTTGAGCGAGGGCGTATAGTGGGCATGCGGGAGGCCGGGTGGACGTACCGCCGAATTGCTCAACACGTGGGGCGTGAGGTCTCCACAGTACATCGATGTTGTCGCCAGTGGTCGGCGGAAGGTGCACGTGCCCGTCGACCTGGAACCGAACCGCAGCGACGCACGGATGCACGCCAAGACCGTAGGATCCTACGCAGTGCCGTAGGGGACCGCACCGCCACTTCCCAGCAAATTAGGGACACTGTTGCTCCTGGGGTATCGGCGAGGACCATTCGCAACCGTCTCCATGAAGCTGGGCTACGTTCCCGCACACCGTTAGGCCGTCTTCCGCTCACGCCCCAACATCGTGCAGCCCGCCTCCAGTGGTGTCGCGACAGGCGTGAATGGAGGGACGAATGGAGACGTGTCGTCTTCAGCGATGAGAGTCGCTTCTGCCTTGGTGCCAATGATGGTCGTATGCGTGTTTGGCGCCGTGCAGGTGAGCGCCACAATCAGGACTGCATACGACCGAGGCACACAGGGCCAACACCCGGCATCATGGTGTGGGGAGCGATCTCCTACACTGGCCGTACACCACTGGTGTTCGTCGAGGGGACACTGAATAGTGCACGGTACATCCAAACCGTCATCGAACCCATCGTTCTACCATTCCTAGACCGGCAAGGGAACTTGCTGTTCCAACAGGACAATGCACGTCCGCATGTATCCCGTGCCACCCAACGTGCTCTAGGAGGTGTAAGTCAACTACCCTGGCCAGCAAGATCTCCGGATCTGTCCCCCATTGAGCATGTTTGGGACTGGATGAAGCGTCGTCTCACGCGGTCTGCACGTCCAGCACGAACGCTGGTCCAACTGAGGCGCCAGGTGGAAATGGCATGGCAAGCCGTTCCACAGGACTACATCCAGCATCTCTACGATCGTCTCCATGGGAGAATAGCAGCCTGCATTGCTGCGAAAGGTGGATATACACTGTACTAGTACCGACATTGTGCATGCTCTGTTGCCTGTGTCTATGTGCCTGTGGTTCTGTCAGTGTGATCATGTGATGTATCTGACCCCAGGAATGTGTCAATAAAGTTTCCCCTTCCTGGGACAATGAATTCACGGTGTTCTTATTTCAATTTCCAGGAGTGTATAATATATAGAACGTATTACGAAAAAGAGATATATTACCGATTTACCTTGTAATTCTGAAAAGGTGTCGAGATATCGATGCAGTACCCTAAAGTAGTCTAGGTCTAGGCCCTCAGCCTAGAGCACATACCAGTGAGCAAGTCGAGCTGTGCTACATGGCAGAAAACATTTCTCTAGCACGCTCAGTGCCGACGATAGAGGGCTGCTCCTGGCTGGAAACCCGCCAGCGATAAAGTGGGAGAAGGTCGGCGATTAACTCCCATGCAAGCCTGCCTATCGACTGCATCAGTATGCAGCCGCCAGTAGAAGCACCTTGACGCGATGCAACAAAAGGAGTGCGGTGGAAAACCAGTTCTGAATCCGTCGCGGACCGACGAAATGTCAGCGGTGCCACAGAGTACGTAATAACCGAAGGACACAATTTTCCGATGGCGCTTAAAATGGTTTCCTCAGAAGATATGGAAGGTCTCATTCTACGTCTAAATACGTTATACGCGAGCCACCGTATGGTGCGTGGCGGAGGGTACGCTGAACCAATGCTAGACATTTCCTTTCGTGTTCCACTCGCAAATAGAGTAAGGGAAGAAAGACTGTCATATGCCTCCGTAAGAACCCTGAACTCCCTAATCGTATCTTCGTAGCCCTTAGGCAAAACGTATGTTGTGGCCTGTCGGATCGTTTGTTATTAGCCTCAGATGCCAGTTGCATAAATTTTCTCAAAAGCGGTCACCGAAAAGTGATTCCCGTTTGAGTTGCCAAAGCATCTCCATTATAATTACATATTGTTCGAACCTACTGGAGCCGGCCGAAGTGGCCGTGCGGTTAAAGGCGCTGCAGTCTGGAACCGCAAGACCGCTACGGTCGCAGGTTCGAATCCTGCCTCGGGCATGGATGTTTGTGATGTCCTTAGGTTAGTTAGGTTTAACTAGTTCTAAGTTCTAGGGGACTAATGACCTCAGCAGTTGAGTCCCATAGTGCTCAGAGCCATTTGAACCATTTTTGAACCTACTGGTAACAAATGTAACAGCACGCCTCTAAATTACTTCGATGTCTTCCTTTAATCCGAGCTGGTGCGGATACCGAACGGTCGAACAGTACTCAACAATGGATCGCCCTGCTGTCCTATACGCTGTCTCCTTTACACATTAACCACACTTTCCCAAAATTCACCATCGCCATCCCTACCGCAGTTCTTCCATGCCCGTTGCATTTCATATTGTTTTGCAACGTTACACCCAGATATTTAAACGAAGTAACTGTATCAAGGAGCACACTACTAATGCTGTACTTCAACACTATTTCTTTGTTTTCACTACTCATCTGCATTAACTTACGTTTTCTACATTTATAGCTCGCTCTGATTCATCACACCTACTAGAAATTTTGTCCAAATCATCTTCCATCCTTCTATAGTCACTCAGCGACGACACCTTACCGCACGGCAAACTGCTCCTCACCTAGTCCGCAAAATCATAGAAAATAACAGCGGTCCTACCACACTTCCCTGGGGCACTCCTGACGATACCCTTTTGTCTGATGAACACTCGCCGTCGAGGACAATGTACTAGGTTGTGTTACTTCAGAAGTCTTCGTGTCACTCACTTACCTAGGAACATGATCTGTATGCTTGTACCTTCGTTAACATTCGGCAGGAAAGCACTGTAGCCAGCCGTTGTGGCCGAGCGGTTCTAGGCGCTTCAGTCCGCATCTGCGCTGCTGTTACGGTCGCAGGTTCGAATCCTGCCTCGGGCATGGATGTGTGTGATGTCATTAGGTAAGTTAGGTTTACCTAGTTCTAAGTCTAGGGGACTGATGACCTCAGATGTTGAGTCCCATAGTGCTTAGAGCCATATGAACCATTTGATGGCACTGTGTCAAATCCGCCTGTTGCCCTCCATCCATTTTGCTCTGTGTTTCGTGCAGAGGCAGGTAGCGTTACATAACACATGCTCAACACGATGACACTTACAAAGCTGCCGTGAGGTGAAATCTCCGTACAACAAAATTTGCTCCTAACCTAAACAGCAAGAGAAAAACACGACAAAATGTAATATAGCAGCATATTAGATCAGTCACATACAACGTTTATTGTGTATTGTACACTCCGGGTCACAGAATTCCTGAAGATAGACGTTGACTGTGGCTATTGTATCACAGAGACAGACCCTTTCACTGTTCAGTGACGTCACTAGACCCGCACAGAGATGTAAACAACCATGCATAAGCAGCGCCTATTAGACGGAGGGGGTCGGACAGCCGATCAGTTCCAGTCATTCCACCAAGAAGGAGGTACACGGCTCGTGTCGTCTGTAGTTCAACCACGCCTGGACGGTCAATACCGCGGGTCGATCGCGTCCGTATTGTTACTTTGTGCCAGGAAAGGCTCTCAACAAGGGAAGTGTCCCGGCGTCTCAGAGTACACCAAAGCGATGTTGTTCTGACATGGAGGAGATACAGAGACACAGGAACTATCGACGACATGACTCGCTCAGGCCACCCAAGGCTACTACTGCAGTTGGAGGCCAATACCTACGGATTATGACTCGAAGTAATCCTGACAGTAACGCCACCATGTTGAATAATGCTTGTCGTGTTACACCTCAAACTGTGCGCAATAGGCTGCATAATGCGGAAATTCACTCCCGACGTCCTTCTCGAGGTCCATCTTTTAACCACGACACCATGCAGCGCAGTACAGATGGGCCCAACAACATGCCGAATTGACCGCTCGGGATTGGCATCACATTCTCTTCGCCGATGAGTGTCGCACATGCCTTCAAACATCAGGCTGAATTCCTTGTACACACTGCCCAGCGAGTGCTGTTTCAGGGGAGCATTATCTGGGGCCGATGCACCCCGCAGGTGGTCTAGGAAGGCGCCGTAACGGCTGTACGATACGTGAGTGCCATGCTCCGGTCGATGGTGCAACCATATCGGGAGCATACTGGCGAGGCCTTCGTCTTCGTGGACGACAATTCGCGCCCCATCGTGCACATCTTGTGGATGACTTCCTTCAGGATAAGGGACATCGCTCGACTAGAGTGGCCAGCATGTTCTCCAGAGATGAACCCTATCGAACATGCCTGGCATAGATTGAATAGCGCTGTTTATGGACGACCTGACCCACCAACCTCTCTGAGGGATCTACGCCGAATCGCTGTTGAGGAGTGGGACAATCTGGACCAACAGTGCCTTGATGAACTTGTGGACAGTATGCAACGACGAACACATTCACGCATCAATGCAAGAGGACGTGTTACTGGATATTAGAGGTACCGGTATGTACAGCAATCTGGACCACCACCTCTGAAAGTCTCGGTGGTACAACATGTAATGTGTCGTTTTCATGAGCAATAAGAAATGGCGGAAATGATGATTATGTTGATCTCATTCCAATTTTTATGTACAGGTTCCGGAAATCTCGGAATCGAGGTGATGCAAAACTTTTTTGATGTATGTGTGTATAAAAAGAAACACGTGTTTCAGGGCACTGATGATGCTTCCCAAATAAAAGAAGCGAAACGCCTATGACAATAAACGAACTGCCTTAATTCAGTTGCATAGACGGTACATACCTCCACGAATTTCATGGTCCATCGCGTCAAGTACGAGGTAAAGGTACTTATTTATTATTTTATTCATTTATTGGTTACTGTTTTCACGTATGACCTGCATTTTAAAAACAACTGCAGTCCGCATTTCAGGGTATTATTAGGGGAGAGTGATGCACCTAGAGGGCACTGTACGAGGGCGACATGTCATCTTACGATACGTACTTCCGTCTAGCTACTGAAAATAGAACGACATGAAGGAATGTACACCAGAGACAGCCCGTAAGCCAACTACTATAGTTTTTATTGTTGTTGTTACACGCGAGGTTGAGATTTATGCAGCATTTCCAAATATTTCACACTCTACGCTTTTAAAAACTGCATAATGTATTAAAGCTATTAGGAACACATTATTAATTCCTCGTCGGTCGTGCACCATCTTGCACCTTGAAATATATGAAGGTTTTTGTGCCACTGAGCATGTGAGATTTGCAAATGAAATGAGAATCTTCTCTGTCATGATAAGTTCACCTGTCTTGAAGACAGAAATTTGTGCTATTTTGCAGTAGTTTCCGTTTTTTTGTAATGTTTTTGCTGCATTTTATTTCACTTACAGATTAAATACAGTATATACAAGACTTTCGCATATGCAACTCATTTGAATTTCAATAAAATATATTTTTTCCATTGTATATGACCTTGTCGTACCGTTGAGCGTGTTTTCACACTTGGAAAAATCTTAATTTTGCGGAGTATTTTTTGTAATTTGAGAAAAAGTCTGCAGAACGCAAGAAGTGAGTGCCATCATTTAAAAATTGAATAAGGAAAGATATTAATGTTCTGTTACAGGGTTGGCTAGAAAAGAAAGCATGAAAAGCTTATGCAGGTGCAGCTCTCTCCCCTACCACGTCCTCAGTACAGTCCTCTGCCATGAAGCATACCAAAGCTTCCCTGGTTCTGATGGCATTCAAAACCGCATCCTCGACGTGTTCACGGACCGAGTGGTAGAGTACCTTACAGGCGTAACGAATGCCATCCTACAACCTAACACTCCCCTGGCTTTCGTAAAGCGGCTAAGGTCCTGATGTTCAGGAAGCCAGGTAAAGACCACTCCTTCCCAGAAAATCACCAACCCATCAGTCTGCTCGTTCAGCAAGACTGCCGAAAACGCATCACTAGCCACTGCATCGCCAACGTCACCCCGAGGCCGGAGCAATTCGACATTATGAATCACCTCCCAACAAGACAACAACTCTTCGGCGTAGTTGAACATATAACACACGGGTACAACAGGAACAAAGCAATAGGTGCTGTGTTCCAGGACAACGAAAAAGCACAATGGTCTCATACACAAACTGAGCGATGTAGGCTTCCTCGACGAGATCGTGCGTCTCATACACTCCTACCTCACCAACAGATGGGTGAAGACTGATGTGCAGTGCAACCAGACGACACGACACGATATTCAAGCTGGAGGACCCTAGGGGAATATACTGGGGCCCATATTATTCAACCTCTACGTTAATGATCTCCCACCAACACAAAACATGACGTTAGCCATCTACGCGGATGACAATGTCAATCTTGCGCAAGATTGGAAACCGTCGAACATAACTTCACGATTATAGACAGCACTCAGAACTGCCGAGCTTTGGTTCGGACGATGGCTATTAAAGTAAACGTCGACAAGTTCTGTTTATATACAAACCGAAACTACTGCCGAAACACTGTACACAGGTAACACCACATGCCTGTCCAAAATGCTTATGAGAGAATATTCGATACCTCGGTGTTTGGCTGGACAGGAGGGGGAACAGATAGAATACGTTGCCAACAGTCCGTACATGAGGTTCAAACAACGCTATTCTATGCTCAACAGCGAAAGTACACTAATTAGGAGGGTACAGAGTGTCTACATTACACTGTTCAGACCACTGAAGACGTACACAGCTCCCGTCTGGCGATATTCTGCCCCTACAAGCCTACGCTGCCTGTGCTACGCATCATTAGCAACGCTCCACGCTACATTCGAGCCGCAGATCTCCACAACGAATACCGCCTTGATATCCTTCAGGATGCATTTAAAAAAAGAAAAAAAAAACTCGCCACACGACTAAACAGGGACTCGAGACACTCGAACAATCCTTTCGTTCTTACTCTGGGGTGCTATGATCCATAGGAAGAAGTAAAAGCGACCAAAGGCACTCTTAGATAGGGCCAAACCACCTATGGTGAGCTAGCACACACTCACAAGCGACATCGGTAGCCTCTGCACGTCAGTAAAATACTGACTCGACATGGCGGCTGCCATCAAAGCCGACCAACAGGCAACACCAGGGAAGCCGATATACTAGCACACAGAAGCCGCCTACATTACCCTGGCCTACACTATCCATACTACACTCCTGGAAATGGAAAAAAGAACACATTGACATCGGTGTGTCAGACCCACCATACTTGCTCCGGACACTGCGAGAGGGCTGTACAAGCAATGATCACACGCACGGCACAGCGGACACACCAGGAACCGCGGTGTTGGCCGTCGAATGGCGCTAGCTGCGCAGCATTTCTGCACCGCCGCCGTCAGTGTCAGCCAGTTTGCCGTGGCATACGGAGCTCCATCGCAGTCTTTAACAGTGGTAGCATGCCGCGACAGCGTGGACGTGAACCGTATGTGCAGTTGACGGACTTTGAGCGAGGGCGTATAGTGGGCATGCGGGAGGCCGGGTGGACGTACCGCCGAATTGCTCAACACGTGGGGCGTGAGGTCTCCACAGTACATCGATGTTGTCGCCAGTGGTCGGCGGAAGGTGCACGTGCCCGTCGACCTGGGACCGGACCGCAGCGACGCACGGATGCACGCCAAGACCGTAGGATCCTACGCAGTGCCGTAGGGGACCGCACCGCCACTTCCCAGCAAATTAGGGACACTGTTGCTCCTGGGGTATCGGCGAGGACCATTCGCAACCGTCTCCATGAAGCTGGGCTACGGTCCCGCACACCGTTAGGCCGTCTTCCGCTCACGCCCCAACATCGTGCAGCCCGCCTCCAGTGGTGTCGCGACAGGCGTGAATGGAGGGACGAATGGAGACGTGTCGTCTTCAGCGATGAGAGTCGCTTCTGCCTCGGTGCCAATGATGGTCGTATGCGTGTTTGGCGCCGTGCAGGTGAGCGCCACAATCAGGACTGCATACGACCGAGGCACACAGGGCCAACACCCGGCATCATGGTGTGGGGAGCGATCTCCTACACTGGCCGTACACCACTGGTGATCATCGAGGGGACACTGAATAGTGCACGGTACATCCAAACCGTCATCGAACCCATCGTTCTACCATTCCTAGACCGGCAAGGGAACTTGCTGTTCCAACAGGACAATGCACGTCCGCATGTATCCCGTGCCACCCAACGTGCTCTAGAAGGTGTAAGTCAACTACCCTGGCCAGCAAGATCTCCGGATCTGTCCCCCATTGAGCATGTTTGGGACTGGATGAAGCGTCGTCTCACGCGGTCTGCACGTCCAGCACGAACGCTGGTCCAACTGAGGCGCCAGGTGGAAATGGCATGGCAAGCCGTTCCACAGGACTACATCCAGCATCTCTACGATCGTCTCCATGGGAGAATAGCAGCCTGCATTGCTGCGAAAGGTGGATATACACTGTACTAGTGCCGACATTGTGCATGCTCTGTTGCCTGTGTCTATGTGCCTGTGGTTCTGTCAGTGTGATCATGTGATGTATCTGACCCCAGGAATGTGTCAATAAAGTTTCCCCTTCCTGGGACAATGAATTCACGGTGTTCTTATTTCAATTTCCAGGAGTGTATATATGACCTATCGGACACTAACCGACGACGAACTCAACTGTCACAGCATTTTTGATGCTGACAGAGAAACCAACGCCAGTACCCGGCTGCAGCTCCCGAGTGACAACGCATCGCAATGTCAAAGGTGTCCTCCGGCGTGATTCCCACTGTTCACTTACCTAACCCCTGCACGACCTGTTGAGGACAGCAAGCCAACCGCTACTGTCCTTAGTACGCGACCAGGCGATCGCAGAGGGTCTTTTCCCTTGGCTCTTGTCTTTGCACTTCTTTTCCCTCAGCACTTCAAAGAGCTACACTTCGTTCAGTTTTTGACCCAATCTATCTCCAGATAAGCGTGTATTAATGGTCAATCATAACCAAACGTACGCAAACTTCGGAATTCCCACTTACGACGAAGACCGCACTTAGAGAACACTAACCCCTATCCAGGATGGCAGTAGACCTTTTGTGTTGTCTGTCATGCCGATGTGGGTGTCAGCCCTACAAAAAAGTACATTAATTAACTTGTTTCGTTATTTATAAATAGTTACCTACACAGCACCACACTACACCACTTAATGACATAAGAAGACGAAGACACGAAATGAAAGTGGTGTGGAGTTGGAAGAAATGTAGAGGGAAAAAAGAAATTTGGATTAATAAAAGCAAGTTGCGAATTAGCTACAAACATTAAAAGTGATGAGAAGAGATTAGAAGTAAATGTTTTAAAGTAAGAAGTTAGTAAGATAGTTAGTACGCAACGGAGTGTGCGCTGATATAAAACTAACTTGCAGGTGAAAACTATGTGCCGGACCAATACTTGAACTCCGAATCTTTGCCTTTCACGGACAAATGCTTTGCCAACTGAGCTACCCAGCCTCGATTCATGACTCCTCCTCACAATATTATTTCTACGAGTACCGCATTTCCTGCCCTCAAAACTTCACAGAATTTCTCCTGTGTGACTTGCAGGACAAGCACTCCTGCAAGAAATGATATTGCCAAAGATATGCTTCCAGAATAAAAGATCCATCGAGTCTCGATCTGGCATGCAGCTTTTATTTGCCAGAGAATTTTAGTTAGGTAGTTCTCGGGATAGCTAGTATTGGTTATAGTTCTGTTACTGTTTTATCAGCACTTGATGAAGGGTAATTCACCAGTCACAGTCCATGATTCTGTGTCCGGCGCACAGGAGCATCCCAGGCATTAGGTGTCTCTCCTTGGGAACGTGGTCTCCTTCATGCTGATAAATGATCACACTGATCTTTAGGTTTAGGCGTCTAGAGTGTCATCCAGCGGATGTGACCTGGGTCATCACCATTGTCCGCCATCGCAAAACTTTCACTTCATCTGCTGAAACTAGCACCAGCCTGAACTGCCGGTAGTCGTCATTATTTCAGCAGTCTTGGCACATTCAAGCACTTCGTGCCAGGTACGCTTGTCATGTAATCGTTTCAGTAGATTGTCCTTTCCGATGCCGGCTTTAAGACAGTGGAAGCAAAGTTTGGAACAGGAATAGAAATCATCGATGGATAGATTGGCAGACAACGTACCATGACGGAAGATAAGTGATAATACGTTTAGCACTGAATACACGATCAAGGGTAAACAAAGCAAAGATGAAGTTGGCGAAGATTGGTAGAAAGGAGATTCGTCACATTGAAATAGGAAACGATCTGATAGTGGAGGAGGAAAATGGTTCAGTCCAGAAACCAAGAATACATATGATGATCGAAGTAAGGAAGATATTAGAGTAGAATGGCAGAGAGCAGAAAATATTCTTTAATGGAAGAGCTATATTGGTATCAGACACCGTAATGCATCTGTAGTCGAGCATCCTAAATATGTCTGGAGTATGTGTAGGTCAATTTGTACAGAAAGCAGATGGCAGTAATAAGAGTCGAGGGACATGAAAGGGAAGCAGTGGTTGGGAAGGGAGTGAGACAAGGTTGTACCCTCTCCCAAATGTTATTCAATCTGTATATTGAGCAAGCAGTAAAGGAAACAAAAGAAAAGTACGGAGTAGGTATTAAACTCCATGGAGAAGAAATAAAACTTTGAGGTTCGCCGATGTCATTGTAATTCTGTCACACACAGCAAATGACTTGGAAGAGCAGTTGAACAGAATGGACAGTGTCTTGAAAGGAGGGTATAAGATGAACACCAACAAAAGCAAAACGAGGATAATGGAATGTGTTCGAATTAAGTCGGGTGAGGCTGAGGGAATTAGATTAGGAAATGAGACAGTTAAAGTAGTAAAGGAGTTTTGCTATTTGTGGAGCAAAATAACTGATGATGGTCGAAGTAGAGAGGATGTAAAATGTAGACTGGCAATGGCAAGGAAAGCGTTTCTGAAGAAGAGAAATTTGTTAACATCTAGTATAGATTTAAGTGTCAGGAAGTCGTATCTGAAAGTATTTGTATGGAGTGTAGCCATGTATGGAAGTGAAACATGGACGATAAATAGTTTGGCCAAGAAGAGAATAGAAGCTTTCGAGATGTGGTGGTACAAATTAGATGGGTAGATCACATAACTAATGAGGAGGTATTGAATAGAATTGGGAAGAAGAGGAGCTTGTGGCACAACTTGAGTAGAAGAAGGGATCCGTTGGTAGGACATGTTCTGAGGCATCAAGGGATCACCAATTTAATATTTGAGGGCAGCGTGGAGGGTAAAAATCGTAGAGGGAGACCAACAGACCAATACACTAAGCAGATTCAGAAGGATGTAGGCTGCAGTAGGTACTGGGAGATGAAGAAGCTTGCACAGGATAGAGTAGCATGGAGAGCGGCATCAAACCAGTCTCAGGACTGAAGACCACAACAACAACAACAACAACAACAATGTGTAGGTACTTCAGAAAGTAAGTTAGACACATGAGCCTAGGCTAAGACCATTACACCAAAGGAGTGCCGCGTTATCAGAAGAGATTACATATTCAAGGTCGCCTGCTGGCGGCCATATGCAGCAAGGGACTACAAGCGCCGCCATACGGGCACACGGCAGCAGACCGCGCCTACTTGATACAGCACGGGCTTCCGTGGTGTAGCACAGCGTTCTACAGCTTTCACCAGTTATCTATAGTCAGAGCTTCGTTTAAATTCCCTCCACTAGGTGCTAGCACAATGCACAGGCACCAGGGCGTTATGTACCCCAGATGTTTTGCAATGTTCGTTCCCTATTGTGTTGGCAGATATTTACAGTTCTGTTTTGGCGAACAAATAAAGCTCACCACTTCTGTGCTAACTTTGATATCATTTTTCGACATCTACATCTACACAGATACTCCACAATGTATAGCGGAGGATACCCTGTACCACCACCGGCCTTTTCCTTTCCTATTCCACTCGCAAGTAGAGCGAGGGATAAACGACTCCGTGTGAGCCCTAATTTCTCGTATCTTATCTTTGTGGTCCTTACGCGCAGTGTATGTTGGTGGCAGCAGAATCTTTCGGCAGTCAGCTTCAAATGCCGCTTCTCTAAATTTTCTGAATAGCCTTTCTCGAAAAGAACGTCTCCTTCCCTCCAGGGATTCCCTTTTGAGTTCCCGAAGCCTTTCCGTAACGCTTACGTGTTGTTCGACCTACTGGGAACAAATCTTGCAGCCCAACTGAGCCCAGCTGCCTCATGTTCCCTCCATCACGTATTTTACACCCTGTTTTTAACGTACTTCCATCTTACTGCGTTAATTTAAGTTACTACTGACACTGAGTTGCTGCTTTGCCTGACCGTGAGCGGCGCGTATCGATATATCCCCTCTCGTAGTATCTTTGCTCGACTGTTATTAGTTCCCGGTCGTTGTCTGTCGTAAGGTACACTCCTGGAAATTGAAATAAGAACACCGTGAATTCATTGTCCCAGGAAGGGGAAACTTTATTGACACATTCCTGGGGTCAGATACATCACATGATCACACTGACAGAACCACAGGCACATAGACACAGGCAACAGAGCATGCACAATGTCGGCATTAGTACAGTGTATATCCACCTTTCGCAGCAATGCAGGCTGCTATTCTCCCATGGAGACGATCGTAGAGATGCTGGATGTAGTCCTGTGGAACGGCTTGCCATGCCATTTCCACCTGGCGCCTCAGTTGGACCAGCGTTCGTGCTGGACGTGCAGACCGCGTGAGACGACGCTTCATCCAGTCCCAAACATGCTCAATGGGGGACAGATCCGGAGATCTTGCTGGCCAGGGTAGTTCACTTACACCTTCTAGAGCACGTTGGGTGGCACGGGATGCATGCGGACGTGCATTGTCCTGTTGGAACAGCAAGTTGCGTTGCCGGTCTAGGAATGGTAGAACGATGGGTTCGATGACGGTTTGGATGTACCGTGCACTATTCAGTGTCCCCTCGACGATCACCAGTGGTGTACGGCCAGTGTAGGAGATCGCTCCCCACACCATGATGCCGGGTGTTGGCCCTGTGTGCCTCGGTCGTATGCAGTCCTGATTGTGGCGCTCACCTGCACGGCGCCAAACACGCATACGACCATCATTGGCACCAAGGCAGAAGCGACTCTCATCGCTGAAGACGACACGTCTCCATTCGTCCCTCCATTCACGCCTGTCGCGACACCACTGGAGGCGGGCTGCACGATGTTGGGGCGTGAGCGGAAGACGGCCTAACGGTGTGCGGGACCGTAGCCCAGCTTCATGGAGACGGTTGCGAATGGTCCTCGCCGATACCCCAGGAGCAACAGTGTCCCTAATTTGCTGGGAAGTGGCGGTGCGGTCCCCTACGGCACTGCGTAGGATCCTACGGTCTTGGCGTGCATCCGTGCGTCGCTGCGGTCCGGTCCCAGGTCGACGGGCACGTGCACCTTCCGCCGACCACTGGCGACAACATCGATGTACTGTGGAGACCTCACGCCCCACGTGTTGAGCAATTCGGCGGTCCGTCCACCCGGCCTCCCGCATGCCCACTATACGCCCTCGCTCAAAGTCCGTCAACTGCACATACGGTTCACGTCCACGCTGTCGCGGCATGCTACCAGTGTTAAAGACTGCGATGGAGCTCCGTATGCCACGGCAAACTGGCTGACACTGACGGCGGCGGTGCACAAATGCTGCGCAGCTAGCGCCATTCGACGGCCAACACCGCGGTTCCTGGTGTGTCCGCTGTGCCGTGCGTGTGATCATTGCTTGTACAGCCCTCTCGCAGTGTCCGGAGCAAGTATGGTGGGTCTGACACACCGGTGTCAATGTGTTCTTTTTTACATTTCCAGGAGTGTAGTTCGGGTCGCGAGGTCAGGTCTGCCAGTCAGTTGGAACGCGTCTGGAGCGCAGTACGGACCTGCCAGTCGGGGAGTCGCAATGCGGCAGTCACTGGTGCAGTCGGGTTGGAGCAGCAGTCAGGTCTGCATAGACGTGGCTCGCCCGACCATCGCTGCCACACATCACTTGAGCCTGGCCACGGTCTCGGTGGATCGTCGGTCGGTCGCCCTACCGGAAGACGCGTTTTGGCTCACCGATCGTTCACGAGTCGGCTGCGTGTGTGTGCATCGACTCCCGATTTGTCTTCGTACGTGCTTAGTTACTGTTGGGTACCGATCAGGTCTTCGTGCAAGTGTTTGTCAGGTTGTGTGTTGTGACGACTGCGATTCTACCCTGTCAGTAAGTATCACCAAAATACCCGAAAAGTACCGTGTTAACTAATGCAGTCAAAATCAAGTCGTATCTAAACAGACGTTTCTCCAAATTTTATTTTCCAACACAATATCTTACGGTGCATTTATCCCATTTTAGGTTAGAATAACCATATTAAATAAGATTTAAGGACATTGATAAAAAAAAATTTGCTTCTAACGTCAATAAACAAAAGAACACCAAAGTTGAGTGATGAACCCACAATTTTACACGACTCTCATTTAAAGTAATCACAACCCGTGTGGTTTGACAGATACCCACCTTTGAATTACCCACTATAGAATGTTAGCACCAATAGCAAGCGAGCTTCACTGTCACTGGTCGACGTTTAAGAAATTAATGGCGGGCGCCATTGTCCAAGTAGCAAAGCATTACAATACTTCTGGTAAATGTTACGGCACACGAATGTAGACACATACCCTCCAAAAGTTATAAAAAATACATATGCAGCGGCAGCAGATTTAAAATGTAAAAAAAAAAAAAAATGGAAATAATTAAAAGGGAAATGGCTACTGCTGATGAAAGTCAGCAATGTCTACATAGAACACACCACTTCGTGGAGAACACTTTTATTCTAATGAAGACAAATGTTATATGAATGTCAGCCAAAAGGAAAAGAAATTACAAATTAAAATTGTTTGCAATAATTTTGAGCCTTTGAGAGGAGACCGCTGCTTTTAAATCTTATCTTGCGTGTTGTGACGATGGTCGCGATATCGACGGTAGCTGGCTGGTCCTGGTGAAACGCTGAGATCTGCTCCCACGGTCGTGTGATTGCAGCTGATGATTTTTTCCTCGTAAAGGGCGGGCGGTGGTATTCATTAAGCTGCAAATCTGATTACAGTGGCGTTTTGCAGGCCACAGGCTGGTCGATGTAATTGTTGTTACAGATGTCCGCATGTGCACAGTTTTAATGTTCCTGCCGCACGCTTATAACACTACAACAGCGTATTTACGTAGCTTATACTATGAAATACCAAATTTGGTTTATTACGTAGTATGCCCCAACAGAACAAACTAGTCCTGTCACGGAAAAGCCACGTATAACACTCCCTGTCTGCTACTGTTATACCATAACTTTAAAGTTGGAAGCAGGTCGTGAAATAACACTATCTTGTTATAGCAACTATGGTATAAAGTGACAGAGCAGTGTTACCCTCTGAGAGGAATTTTGTTATGTTTGACCGTGTTGTACCTAACGGAGGTGGCTTATCGGAAGTGAAAGTCAGAATTACGTAAATATTCGAAAAGTAACAAGCAAAATTTTGCCTATCTGCACTGTTTAATTGATAAAGAAAACGGTCGCCAGCCTAACTAGGCATGAGAATGATTAACATTCTCGTTCAAGAAAATAGTTATTAGTAACTCTAATGGGTAAACACAACCTATACTTGACCACAAGCGAGTGCAATTAACTCTGACACATACATATGTTTACGGTAAGCTGGAAACTAACAGTTAGAGCAGCACAAGCTATTTGCAAAATTATAACAGGTACAGAAAAACACTATCACTTTCAGGGCCTACACAAACTGAATGGTCTTTATACTGTTAATATGCACACAAGAGAGACAAACACTTAGTAATCATGAACGTATAACGTTTCACACTGCAGCTTTCTCACTTTTACTACCGTGAGACATAAAATTAACTCTTATGTAAGATACTGACTCACTTTCTGCGATATACAACTGGCAGTAAGTGATCATTTACTAAGCAAAACTCTATAAGCCTCAGTCTTGAGAAATTTTAATTTAAAGTTGGCAACAACACATTAATAAGCAGTTTTACTAGGAAAATTATTTCAGTAAGCATCATTAACTCTAACTCACTCTCTTGCCACATTAACTTTAACTTTCACTTTTTACTAAGTTCAAGAGACATTAATTAGCATAACATAGGTCATAAAAGTTCTTTCAATAGGGACACACGGTAAATACTTTAGTTCAAACGGAAAGGAACCTGAGAGGTGTTATGATGAGGAGAAAAATCAAGGTTGGTACATAAATTCAGATATAAATTACCTTATATTTGAGCACAATAACACATCCATTAAGCTGATCCTTCACTGTACATCATCATAGTATTACGTTACAGTGATAGCGCAACGTGGTGGCAACTGCAAGTTGATAGGTGGATTCGCAGACTGAATTGCTAGACTCTGTCATTTCTTGGTGGCGACGACAGATAATATGCATCTTTCACATGGCAGTGCACAGACTCGTAGTCCGTCTCCGACTGGTGGCTCGTCCCCAACTGACTATCAGTTCCACCTTTTCCACCTAGGCCAACCACAATTTGCGCGCGCTACACAGTTCCGTTCCCGAGGGGAACCACTACACCTTTTATACACAGAATACTAAGAGCCCTAAGTGAGGATCAGCAGTTTACATAACAGCAAACAAACGCATTGAATAACACAGAACATTTGCACATATTAACATGTCTACACAAAATTATTCACACAAAATTACAATTATATACAGTAAGTTTTGTTCCCTCCAAATGGGACAAAGAGTTTAAATGAAAGATGTGCTACACAGCATATAATCAAATCATGATATCAAAGTTTGTACAAAGAAAGGAGTATACAATTTTATGTTATCGATTCAAACAAACACATTTACAGAAGCTCAATGATGTATCATTAAATGAAACAAAGGCAAAATAAATCAGTAGAGCATTAGAGCCATGGTGTTACACGCTATTTAAGTTTACTTATGCCACACTCAGTTTATAAAACTTGCCGACCGCGAATTCTGTAGAAAGTGAATTCGTGTGCCGCGATCGCGAAAAAGCGTCCTGGGCGGGAATGTACTCACACACAATAGACGGTTCGCGTAAGTTCAGAATGACTGTTACTGATTATAGGCGTCCGGTAGTTCATCGAAATGCGAAGAAATACCTAATTTCACAGGACTTGAGTGTACGAAAACACAAATGTTCAAATGTGTGTGAAATATTATGGGACTTAACTGCTAAGGTCATCAGTCCCTAAGCTTACACACTACTTAACCTAAATTATCCTACCGACAAACACACACACCCATGCCCGAGGGAGGACTCGAACCTCCGCCGGGACCAGCCACACAGTCCATGACCGCAGCGCCTCAATCCCGCGGGGATACGAAAACACAGTCAAAATACAAGCGCAGTTCAATTCACAGACACAGAGCTACAATACCGTCCATTCTCGGTTGCATTGTCATAGTTACTTCGTCTCACGGCACAGTCTCAGTATTTACTTCGCCCAGTTTCTACACTCACTATTATCATATCACGTCCTGGTATAAAACAGTCATTAAAAACGTACATCGCTTGCCACTAAACTCAATCTTCACCAGCTCGTAAAAGTCACGACTCCCACAGTAAAACATGTGTCCGCCTCTCTAGCTACCCAACAACACACACCCGCTTTCACACCCGCTTTTTTCGATCGACTATCGATATTCCTATCTCTCAATACTCTTGCCCACAATTTGTACAACATCAAAGTAAATTATATATATCTTTACACAGCTATTTTCTACCAAACATATTACAGTAAACGATAAACAAAAAAAAATTTAAAGCTTTCCACAATCAATAAACTCTAAACATATTTATCTACTTACAAAAAAGAAATAATTTCCAGTTACATATTACATCTAGAAAACAACTTTTATCTCTATATTACAGGACAAACGAAAAATGCGCTACAACATCAAAGATACATGAACGACTATCTTAGATGTTGTCGGCATTCTGAATTCAGTCGGCCGGCTGTTGCGGACCAGGAACGGTATCTTCGTGCGGCGCGGTCTGCTGGATCCGCTGCCGGCCTCTGCGCGGTGTCGGAGCGTGTGTGGAGCTCTCCGATCGCTACGAACCTCGTGGCTCACCGACCCAGGACGTCACTGCGTTCTGCCACAGTAAAGTAAAAAAGAGAACATTTAACTTGAAGGTCCTAAATGGTTATCGTCAATCCTTTTAAATTCTGAGTGTGGAGTGGAAGTGTTGTTTCTTTTAATGGTTAGTGATATTAATTTACCCTATGTCCCGTCCTTCCATTCGACAGCATTTTCTGGCGCAGACTTAGATTCAACTATCAGGCTCTAAATATACATGCAAAATAAATAAATTTAAGTACTGCAGTGACTTACATCCAGAAGGAGGCTCCAGCTCATACAGCATTTTGGTCCAAAGATGACCACAGGCGTGGTCGATACCGGTTACCAGAATCAATAAATTTCAGATCAAGATTGATTTTAATAGTAACTATTAATAAGAACATTGGTTACTGTCCGCTCCCACGATGTATCCAAAAGTAATATCTCTCTGATGCCTTTACCTTCCCTAAAGCGAAACTGAATGTCATCTAACATTGTTGTTGTTGTTGTTGTTGTTGTGGTCTTCAGTCCTGAGACTGGTTTGATGCAGCTCTCCATGCTACTCTATCCTGTGCAAGCTTCTTCTTCTCCCAGTACTTACTGCAACCTACATCCTTGTGAATCTGTTTAGTGTATTCATCTCTTGCTCTCCCTCTACGATTTTTACCCTCCACGCTGCCCTCCAGTACTAAATTGGTGATTCCTTGATGCCTCAGAACATGTCCTACCAACCGGTCCCTTCTTCTTGTCAAGTTGTGCCACAATCTCCTCCTCAATTCTATTCAATACCTCCTCATTATTTATGTGATCTACCCATCTAATCTTCAGAACTCTTCTGTAGCACCACATTTCGAAAGCTTCTATTCTCTTCTTGTCTAAACTATCTATCGTCCATGTTTCACCTCCATACATGGCTACACTCCATACAAATACTTTCAGAAACGACTTCCTGACACTCAAATCCACACTCGATGTTAACAAATTTTTCTTCTTCAGAAACGCTTTCCTTGCCTTTGCTAGTCTGCATTTTACATCCTCTCTACTTCGACTATCAGTTATTTTGATCCCCAAATAGCAAAACTCCTTTAAGTGTCTCATGTCATAACCTAATTCCCTCAGCATCACCTGATTTAATTCGACTACATTCCATTATCCTCGTTTTGCTTTTGTTGATGTTCATCTTATACCCTCCTTTCAAGACACTGTCCATTCCGTTCAACTGCTCTTCCAAGTCCTTTGCTGTCTCTGACAGAATTACAATGCCATCGGCGAACCTCAAAGTTTTTATTTCTTCTCCACGGATTTTAATTCCTACTCCGAATGTTTCTTTTGTTTCCTTTACTGCTTGCTCAATATACATATTGAATAACATCGGGGGGAGGGTACAACCCTGTCTCACTCCCTTCCCAACCGCTGCTTCCCTTTCATGTCCCTCGACTCTTATAACTGCCATGTGATTTCTGTGCAAATTGTAAATAGCCTTTCCCTCCTTGTATTTTACTCCGTCCACCATTAAAATTTGAAAGACAGTATTCCAGTGAACATTGACAAAAGCTTTCTCTAAGTCTACAAATGCTAGAAACGTAGGTATGCCTTTCATTAATCTATTTTCTAAGATAAGTCGTAGGGTCAATATTGCCTCAAGTGTTCCAACGGTTCTACGGAATCCAAACTGATCTTCCCCGAGGTCCGCTTCTACCAGTTTTTCCATTCGTCTTTAAAGAATTCGCTTTAGTAATTTGCAGCTGTGACTTATTAAACTGATAGTTCGGTAATTTTCACATCTGTCAACACCTGCTTTCTTTGGGATTGGAATTATTATATTCTTCTTGAAGTCTGAGGTTATTTCGCCTGTCTCATACATCTTGCTCACCAGATGGTAGAGTTTTGTCAGGACTGACTCCCCCAAGGCCGTCAGTAGTTCAAATGGAATGTTGTCTACTCCTGGGGCCTTGTTTCGACTCAGGTCTTTCAGTGCTCTGTCAAACTCTTCACGCAGTATCATATCTCCCGTTTCATCTTCATCTACATCCTCCTCCATTCCCATAATATTGTTCAAAAGTGGTTCAAATGGCTCTGAGCACTATGGGACTTAACTTCTGCGGTCATACGTCACCTAGAACTTAGAACTACTTAAACCTAACTAACCTAAGGACATCACACACATCCATGCCCGAGGCAGTAGCGGTAGCGCGGTTCCAGACTGTAGAGCCTAGAACCGCTCGGCCACTCCGGCCGGCCATAATATTTTCCTCTAGTACATCGCCCTTGTATACACCCTTGTGGCCAAGATAGACACGAAGCCCTTTCCTACTACAGTAGTACAAGTTCATATGCCAACTAGGTCTGCAGATGATGAAGAAATTGATGAAATGTATGATGAGATAAAAGAAATTATTCAGGTAGTGAAGGGAGACGAAAATTTAATAGTTATGGGCGACTGGAATTCGAGAGTAGGAAAAGGGAGAGAAGGAAACATAGTGGGTGAATATGGATTGGGGGAGAGAAATGAAAGAGGAAGCCGTCTGGTGGAATTTTGCACAGAGCATAACTTAATCATAGCTAACACTTGGTTCAAGAATCATAAAAGAAGGTTGTATACCTGGAAGAATCCTGGTGATACTAGAAGGTATCAGATAGATTATATAATGGTAAGACCGAGATTTAGGAACCAGAGTTTTAAATTGTAAGACACTTCCAGGGGCAGATGTGGACTCTGACCACAATCTATTGGTTATGAACTGTAGATTAAAACTGAAGAAATTGCAAAAAGGTGGGAATTTAAGGAGATGGGACTTGGATAAACTGAAAGAACCAGAGGTTGTACAGAGTTTCAGGGAGAGCGTAAGGGAACAATTGACAGGAATGGGGGAAATAAATACAGTAAAAGAAGTGTGGTTAGCTTTGAGGGATGAAGTAGTGAAAGCACCAGAGGAACATGTAGGTAAAAAGACGAGGGCTAGTAGAAATCCTTGGGTGACAGAAGAAATACTGAATTTAATTGATGAAAGGAGAAAATATAAAAATGCAGTAAATAATGCAGGGAAAAGGAATACAAACGTCTCAAAAATGAGATTGACAGGAAGTGCAAAATGGCTAAGCAGGCATGGCTGGAGGACAAATGTAAGAATGTAGAGGCTTATCTCACTGGGGGTAAGATAGATACGGCTTACAGGAAAATTAAAGAGACCTTTGGAGAAAAGAGAACCACTTGTATGAATATCAAAAGCTCAGATGGAAACCCAGTTCTAAGCAAAGAAGGGAAAGCAGAAAGGTGGAAGGAGTATATACAGGGTCTATACAAGGGCGATGTACTTGAGGACAATATCATGGAAATGGAAGAGGATGTAGATGAAGATGAAATGGGAGATATAATACTGCGTGAAGAGTTTGACAGAGCACTGAAAGACCTGAGTCGAAACAAGGCCCCGGGAGTAGACAACATTCCATTAGAACTACTGAGAGCCTCGGGAGAGCCAGTCCTGACGAAACTCTACCATCTGGTGAGCAAGATGTATGAAACAGACGAAATACCCTCAGACTTCAAGAAGAATATAATAATTCCAATCCCAAAGAAAGCAGGTGTTGACAAATGTGAAAATTACCGAACTATAAGTTTAATAAGTCACGGCTGCTAAATACTAACGCGAATTCTTTACAGACGAATGGAAAAACTAGTAGACGCCGACCTCGGGGAAGATCAGTTTGGATTCCGTAGAAATGTTGGAACACGTGAGGCAATACTGACCCTACGACTTATCTTAGAAGCTAGATTAAGAAAAGGCAAACCTACGTTTCTAGCATTTGTAGACTTGGCGAAAGCTTTTGACAATGTTGACTGGAATACGCTCTTTCAAATTCTGAAGGTGGCAGGGGTAAAATACAGGGAGCGAAAGGCTATTTACAATTTGTACAGAAACCAGATGGCAGTTACAAGAGTCGAGGGACATGAAAGAGAAGCAGTGGTTGGGAAGGGAGTGAGACAGGGTTGTAGTCTCTCCCCGATGTTATTCAGTCTGTATATTGAGCAAGCAGTAAAGGAAACAAAAGAAAAGTTCGGAGTAGGTATTAAAATCCATGGAGAAGAAATAAAAACTTTGAGGTTCGCCGATGACATTGTAATTCTGTCAGAGACAGCAAAGGACGTGGAAGAGCAGTTGAATGGAATGGATAGTGTCTTGAAAGGAGGGTATAAGATGAACATCAACAAAAGCAAAACGAGGATAATGGAATGTAGTCGAATTAAGTCGGGTGATGCTGAGGGAATTAGATTAGGAAATGAGGCACTTAAATTAGTAAAGGAGTTCTGCTATTTGGGGATCAAAATAACTGATGATGGTCGAAGTAGAGAGGATATAAAATGTAGACTGGCAATGGCAAGGACAGCGTTTCTGAAGAAGAGAAATTTGTTAACATCGAGTGTAGATTTAAGTGTCAGGAAGTCATTTCTGAAAGTATTTGTATGGAGTGTAGGCATGTATGGAAGTGAAACATGGACGATAAATAGTTTGGACAAGAAGGGAATAGAAGCTTTTGAAATGTGGTGCTACAGAAGAATGCTGAAGATTAGATGGGTAAATCACATAACTAATGAGGAAGTATTGAATAGGATTAGGGAGAAGAGAAGTTTGTGGCACAACTTGACTAGAAGAAAGGATCGGTTGGTGGGACATGTGTTGAGGCATCAAGGGATCACCAAGTTATTATTGGAGGGCAGTGTGGAGGGTAAAAATCGTAGAGGGAGAGCAAGAGATGAATACACTAAGCACATTCAGAAGGATGTAGGCTGCAGTAGGTACTGGGAGATGAAGAGGCTTGCACAGGAAACAGTAGCATGGAGAGCTGCATCAAACCAGTTTGAAAACCTCAACAACAACAAATTATAAAAAGTGAAGTTGATAACGATACCTTTGCAATTAGTATATTTATGAAAACAGATGCCGTGTAGTGAGGACTTGCTCACTATTCGTTTGGGGTAAAAATCGAATTACGCAGCTTAAAGGTTCCGAAAATAATTGATATGAAACGTCCAGCTCTATGAACCTGTATATTTCTGGCGTGCATACATTGGAACCCAGTATCATTGGCCCTCACGCCAGGTGACGTAAGACGGATTTAATTCGATGTTGAAATACCTGGAACACCATCACGAAAAGGCAGGAAATCCATCCTAACTGAGTTCTCCATATCTTCTGGTTACTCGCATCGTTTAAGACGTACTGGTCGAAAATCACAACTGATCTATGATTTACTTCTCCGAATATCAGTAATGAAAACAAATACGGAGAGAAAATAGCAAAGCTCTCATGATAGACTCTCACAGTCGAAACAGGTGCTCCTTGAATGACTAGCCGCAATACAACGCCATGACAGCAGTTAGCTTGTAATTACAGATCAGTATGGGATTTTTAAATACACCGCCTTTTGACAATGTATTACTATATTTATCTTCCACACAATCTGTTTCTCGGCTTTCCAGCTTTAATACAAAATTAAAGAGTTAAAAGTTGTTAGACCACTATTGTGCCATATCTGTTAACACTTCTTTAATAGATATGATATGCTTTTCGCATTGTACTTGATAATGGCATAAAAGCCGAATTCTAGATAGTACAGAAGATAAATACAGTAATAAACGGTCAAATGGAAGTTTGCCTTTTTAAAAAATTACTTCATTACTAGGTCAACATCATCGAAAGGGTCAGTACGTATTGGTTAGCGACACATATAGTAACCCACCGACATACGCACGAGCGTATCACTTAAGCAGAGTTTTATGTTTGTTAAATGATCTGTTGCAATCTTTACACGCGCTACGTTAACAGGGGGCAATAGTAAGGTACGGTTGAACTTTCAGGAAACAACCCTTACAAATACAAGCAAATTCGTTATCCGGATAAGAGCCTAAGCTAGAATTATTTTCTACATTAATGGAGGGAAAGAGATAGGAAGAGAGCGTATCAGGATACGACATGAGACTCTTTCTTACCTCAAATTTTACAGATTTTTTCTTCATTACATAGTCATTTTACAGACTCTTTCCTCATTACATAGTCATGTAATGAAGAAAGAGTATGTAATATTTGAGGTAAGAAAGAATTTCATGTCGTATGCTGGTACGCTCTCCACATGTCTCTTTCCCTCCGTTAATGTAGAAAAGAATTGTTACGGAGTCATGTTCTTCTACCCAGCAACACCTGATAAAAGTAAATTATTCGTCGGCCATTAAACTTGTAACACCAGGAAAGAAAGGAAATAACAAAATTCTCCCTGTTGTACGTTTACAGTTTTCTAAACAAAATACGTGACTAAATATGTAATTTGGCAGTGAACAAAACTCATCCGGTAGACACATCGGCTCTAAGTTCAAATGGTTCAAATGGCTCTGACCACTATGGGACTTAACATCTGTGGTCATCAGTCCCCTGGAACGTAGAACTACTTAAACCCGACTAACCTAAGGACAACACACACATCCATGCCCGAGGCAGGATTCGAACCTGCGACCGTAGCAGTCGCGCGGTTCCGGACTGAGCGCCTAGAACCGCTAGACCACCGCGGCTGGCGGCTCTAAGTCGACATACTGTTTCTACTCCAGACTACGTCAATCGTACTGGCTGGCGACGCACCAGATTTTCAGTAACTCTTGAAAAGGTGGTGCCAACCTACAAAATCTTCCATTACCTTATTGAGAGGTAAAGCCACGGGGACCTCGATAATAGGGCCTAGATACCGGGCTTAAGCAGTCAGAACTGTAACGACTACCGTCCAAATTACCTGCAATAAGAACCAGAGATAATCATATTACGTACCAATTGGTGTCCCATACCATCATGCTAGTTGTTTGGTCCTTACGCTGCTAACAAATCATATGGCAACGTCCGTTTTCCCTCTGGGCCTCGACGCACGGATACGATTAGAGTGATGCTGTACACAGAAAGGGATACCACCTTAAAAGATTGATTTGTCCCTTGTTGTTGTTAGACGCACCAGTATCGGTCACGTTGCTGGCAGTCGGTGGTACTCTAGACGCCTTCGCAGTCCCAGTGTGGATATTTGTCTTGCGCGAACATACCCATTTTTTGCCTGAAGGCACATGACGCAACTGTACGGACCAGCGAGGACAATAGCGGATCCGACGGGAATTCCGACACACCAGGCAGTATCGATACCATTGATCTTTCAGCTGAGTAACGGTGTGCTCAGTAGAACATCAGTGGTGCAGCAGAGCGAATGATGCCTGAAAGTAGGGTGCAGAGGCGACGAGTTCTTGTAAGCGACAGTTGTCATTGTGGAGCTGAAAATGGACTTCTATTGATTTTTATTGTAATTTTTGGATGCTTAAACTTAGGTAAGCGTTTGGATATTTAACGGTAATAAGTATAACGGTATTGTAGGGAAGCAACCTACTCACGTCATATATAATTCATATACACTCCTGGAAATTGAAATAAGAACACCGTGAATTCATTGTCCGAGGAAGGGGAAACTTTATTGACACATTCCTGGGGTCAGATACATCACATGATCACACTGACAGAACCACAGGCACATAGACACAGGCAACAGAGCATGCACAATGTCGGCACTAGTACAGTGTATATCCACCTTTCGCAGCAATGCAGGCTGCTATTCTCCCATGGAGACGATCGTAGAGATGCTGGATGTAGTCCTGTGGAACGGCTTGCCATGCCATTTCCACCTGGCGCCTCAGTTGGACCAGCGTTCGTGGTGGACGTGCAGACCGCGTGAGACGACGCTTCATCCAGTCCCAAACATGCTCAATGGGGGACAGATCCGGAGATCTTGCTGGCCAGGGTAGTTGACTTACACCTTCTAGAGCACGTTGGATGGCACGGGATACATGCGGACGTGCATTGTCCTGTTGGAACAGCAAGTTCCCTTGCCGGTCTAGGAATGGTAGAACGATGGGTTCGATGACGGTTTGGATGTACCGTGCACTATTCAGTGTCCCCTCGACGATCACCAGTGGTGTACGGCCAGTGTAGGAGATCGCTCCCCACATCATGATGCCGGGTGTTGGCCCTGTGTGCCTCGGTCGTATGCAGTCCTGATTGTGGCGCTCACCTGCACGGCGCCAAACACGCATACGACCATCATTGGCACCAAGGCAGAAGCGACTCTCATCGCTGAAGACGACACGTCTCCATTCGTCCCTCCATTCACGCCTGTCGCGACACCACTGGAGGCGGGCTGCACGATGTTGGGGCGTGAGCGGAAGACGGCCTAACGGTGTGCGGGACCGTAGCCCAGCTTCATGGAGACGGTTGCGAATGGTCCTCGCCGATACCCCAGGAGCAACAGTGTCCCTAATTTGCTGGGAAGTGGCGGTGCGGTCCCCTACGGCACTGCGTAGGATCCTACGGTCTTGGCGTGCATCCGTGCGTCGCTGCGGTCCGGTCCCAGGTCGACGGGCACGTGCACCTTCCGCCGACCACTGGCGACAACATCGATATACTGTGGAGACCTCACGCCCCACGTGTTGAGCAATTCGGCGGTACGTCCACCCGGCCTCCCGCATGCCCACTATACGCCCTCGCTCAAAGTCCGTCAACTGCACATACGGTTCACGTCCACGCTGTCGCGGCATGCTACCAGTGTTAAAGACTGCGATGGAGCTCCGTATGCCACGGCAAACTGGCTGACACTGACGGCGGCGGTGCACAAATGCTGCGCAGCTAGCGCCATTCGACGGCCAACACCGCGGTTCCTGGTGTGTCCGCTGTGCCGTGCGTGTGATCATTGCTTGTACAGCCCTCTCGCAGTGTCCGGAGCAAGTATGGTGGGTCTGACACACCGGTGTCAATGTGTTCTTTTTTCCATTTCCAGGAGTATATTTTCCATTGTGTGCCAGCCTAGTCCGCTCTAACTATGACGTCATGAATGTCGGACAGTACCTTAAAAGTAAAGTAAATAATCTGAAAAGTTAATAGGATGTCAGGAGTGATGCTAAAATGATAATGTGTTAAATTTCAGTTTAGTAACTATAACAGTTTTCGAAATTTGGACATTTTACATAAAAATCATTGGCGCAACAGGAAGGAGCTAGAAACTTGAAAATTTATATTCGGATTCCTTTTTCATTGTAATTTAATGGAAACTGCATGTTGGATCTCAGAAAGTAATATTTTGGTTGAAATTCATGATTTTCTGTTTTTTTTTGTTCTAAAAGTACAGAAGGAAGATAGATTAAGTAAGTGATTAGATAAAGTTAGGATGTTTAGATTTAGGTAGAATGGGGATACACTATAATAACAAAGATGTGAGACGTTTCCAAAAGGTAGCTATAAAACTATAGCTGTAGCGTGTCTCCAAAGGGCAAGTTCAGACCTCATCTATTGCGTGCAGTGCAACTAAAATAGTTCTCTCGCCAAAAGTATTTAACCTAGCCACATCAGAATTTTATTACAGATACTTATCTGTGAGCTGGTAGCACAATTAAACTGAGAGCTTCATTGGCCTTCAGTGAATGAAGATGTTAATTATTTACTAACTTGAAGTGGTGCTTCACTATGCTGAGCGGCTAGTTAGGAAGGCAAATTTTGTTGGCTGCGCCTTCTGCGGTCCGCACCGCGGCTATATAAATAAGAGCGCTGCGAGCTAGAGTCAGGTCCCAGTTCTCTTCTATGTACATTCGTATCAGCGCGCACTCCGTGTCCGAAGTCGCGTCGCGTCTGTGCAGTTGCAAGGAACAGCCTTGGATGCCGTATTATGTGACTCGATATGCACTTAACAATGAGTTCGCATTGGGGTAAACGATTTATTCTCAGTTCGTGTATGTCGCCGCAGGACAGACCTTCTATCATTACTAGTGTGGCATTTGATGAGTATTAACATCAAATTTTGTCGAGCATTCACTTTGAATCTTTACATCGATAACGGTTATTGAACAGTTTCGTTATCCACGCAATAGACTCTGAACAGCTCTGATAGTACAATAGCTGATAGTAGTATTGCTTGGTTAAATATTTATTTGAAACTTTACACTTTATCGTTTTCAGAATATAGTGAAAACTGTAATAGTAAACTGCATTTTCTATGAATCCCAGACGTCATCCTGAATCCTCAGACTAATGAACTTCAATGATCAATAACTTTATTTCCACAATGAGATTTTCACTCTGCAGCGGAGTGTGCGCTGATATGAAACTTAGTGGCATATTAAAACTGTGTGCCCGACCGAGACTCGAACTCGGGACCTTTGCCTTTCGCGGGCAAGTGCTCTACCATCTGAGCTACCGAAGCACGATTCACGCCCGGTCCTCACAGCTTTACTTCTGCCAGTATCTCGTCTCCTACCTTCCAAACTTTACAGAAGCTCTCCTGCGAACCTAGTGCTAGTTCTGCAAGGTTCGCAGGAGAGCTTCTGTAAAGTTTGGAAGGTAGGAGACGAGATACTGGCAGAAGTAAAGGTGTGAGTACCGGGCGTGAGTCGTGCTTCGGTAGCTCAGATGGTAGAGCACTTGCCCGCGAAAGGCAAAGGTCCCGTGTTCGAGTCTCGGTCGGGCACACAGTTTTAATCTGCCAGGAAGTTTAATAACTTTATTTCTCCATTAGAGTGGGCACAGTGAACTTTAATAACAGGCATCACGTTTTTGCTAATCACTTTCTGATTGCCAACATTGTAGTTAGAGAGCCTGTCTTGAGAACGGCAACAATAGAAATTAAATTTTTCCACCCGCCGCCCCATAGTATTTTTTTTTTCAGCGCGTCTTTTAGCATGGGTTCTAAAACTTTTCGAGCATTAGCAGAGCCATTCAAGTCTAATCTCCTTCATGATGACTGAGTAGCGTAATACTAACCGACGAATATAGGGCAATGTCAATGTGGTGTCGATCATTCATCAAGCTCTCAACTTCATAAAAAAAGTTATTTGCATTTCAAAGCGATTTATATCCAATTTCAGATGGCTAGGATAAGAAAGAGAAAACCAGAGAAAGTTAAATGAAATGAAGAAACCCTGAAAAAGGCATGAAGTTTAGTGAAGTTAACAAGACAACTGAACACCGTATCAAAGGAGCTGGATATACTAAAAATTACCAATTATGATCCACTGAAATCAAATTCAGACATCAAAACTTTTTTGAGAATGATGTTTCTTCTTTTTCTCCTCAATAACAAGAAGAATTAGTCAATCATGTGTCTACATTGATACAATAATTCCATGCCGTTTCACAGGTAGAATTGTGGCCAATTGCCTGTGCCCTTGCCCGAAAACTAGCCCTTAAGCAAAGTCTTACTAAAATTACCAAAATGACTGGAAAAGATTGGGTTTCTGGTTTCAAAAAGCGGAATCCGAAAATAAGCATAAGAAAAATATCAAACAAGTGTCAGCGGTGGTCTAGGTTTCAAGAATGCTGAAATTGATTTACGTTTTTTTCCAACTGTAACATCATTTTCGAAAAAAAGGTACCATGAACGTATTTTGATACACGGTAACGTAGAACAGGAATTTTATTCTGTCTGCGTTTTGTGCTGTTCGTATTACCCTGTAACGCCAACAGTACAAAACGCAGACAGAATAAAATGGTATCTATATTAACCACGTAC
This sequence comes from Schistocerca nitens, assembly GCF_023898315.1. Lineage (NCBI taxonomy): Eukaryota > Metazoa > Arthropoda > Insecta > Orthoptera > Acrididae > Schistocerca > Schistocerca nitens. The sequence goes on from NC_064620.1 coordinate 14,258,197, forward strand.
TCGAGTTGCAGGCTTCTGAAAATGTTTATATTGCTCTAAGGGCACTCAACATTTTTGATTTTCCTGGTGCAGCTATACAGCTAACATTCATGGGTCACATAGAGTGTCATGCTTTTTTCCACGGAAGAGACAGATACCAGAACAAGAAGAAAAATCGCTTAAGGTGTTGGTATTCCTCCGGTCGTCCCAGTATTTCTCCTCTCATGCACAAGTTGCGTGTTGCCTCAGAGTTTCTGCGTGGCGCTCTGAATATGGCCTCGCCGAGCCCATCCAATCCATATTAGCGTGAGAGTCGTTGAGGCTCCTACCAAACCAAGCGACAGTGTGGCAACCCAGTAGCTGTCGAATTCCAACATGGAGTGGTACGTTTACTCGCTCGAGGTATGATAGGATTTCTCAGTGAGAAGCCTGGTGCATAACCTTTCCTTATATACATGATGTGGATCGTGATAATGCCTTATACTTTGAGCGATTCCTCTGATATACTGAATATCTGGAAATCCAAGCATGATGCACTCTTCATGCCAACTTTGTTGTAACCAGCTTTATGGTGGTGCAGTTTTAATGGCGAGCCGTGTACTTGGTAATATTTAACCCTATCCGCTAGAAGTTGTATGACTCTGTCAACGTAACCAAAGAATGTACTTTGTACAGGATGATACCCTGAGGACGTTACAAACTTTCAGTGATGGTGGAGAATAAATGTTCGTGGAACATATCCTACATATTCGCCAACGGATGATGTAGCCATCTCAGTCTGGATCGAGGGTTTCGTGAAAACCAGAATCAGACATTTCCTGAGAAGTAGATAGACAGAGGAGTTCCTGTTTCTTGGTCAGCTCGTTCATCTTACCTAACCCCATTTCATGTCTTCTTGTGGGACGACGTCAAAAGTTTAGTGTACGAGATGTCTATCGAGACTGAAGAAGATCTCGTGAGGAGAATTTTCGGTACCTGCGACACTGTTAAAACTACACCGGGGATATTAGGAGGGGTAGGACAGAACTTTGGGAGATTATGCCGTGCCTGTATTGACGCTGAGGGATGCCGATAGTGAACAAATGTTGTTTACTGTAGCGGCCGGTTAAACTTCGGCACGTAAATGGAATTCATAACCAGTGTATCGCCGACTTAGGATTTTCGGTCACTCTGCCATCAACTTACGTGCGCCGTTATTGGTCCATCGACAGGGAAAATGAAATGAGCGTTTTGGGGAGTATTCATCGGCAATTCTGTGCGTTATCATCAGGAACTGGAAGCTGGAACCCTTACTTCGGGCGCTACTCGAGCGAAATTCAAGTAGATTTTCGCTGATACCTTTCGACAAGGTCGTTTTCAGACTAGGATCAATTACTTCAAATTTACACTATTTTCCTTGTCTATCGTGGAAGAGGAATACTGCCTTATGCAAGACACCTTTTATCTATTTTGGTTCACCCAGACATGTTTCAACACATTTCGTGCAATCTTCAGTAAGGTATTTTTTATTTTGTAACTTACAAGATACTATTTGAAAAATCCCCCTTATATCCTTTATTGGGTTTCGTGTGACTCACCGAAGCCGCCAAACAGTTAATTTTTATGAATATATGACCGTGTGCATAATGGATGAAACTCCATCGGTTTTTCTGCTGTGATTTCAGGGGTATTTCAACCCAGTGCGGCTGTTCTGAGACGGAAATGTTAAATATTGAAAGTTTTTCTGTTATTAAAGACCACAAATGTTGCGATATACAAACTTATATGTGTTTTCTATTAACACACAAATTCTGAGGCAGTTGCTACCTTCGCCTTACAAGTTTGGTTCAAACGGTTCAAATGGCTCTGAGCACTATGGGACTTAACTGCTAAGGTCATCAGTCCCCTAGAACTTAGAACTACTTAAACCTAACTAACCTAAGGAGATCACACACATCCATGCCCGAGGCAGGATTCGAACCTGCGACATTAGACGTGGCGCGGTTCCAGACTGTAGCGCCTACAACCGCTCCGCCACTCCGGCCGGCTCCATACAAGTTTAATTACGGTTATATGTTTTATTGGTTGCTGATTTTAAGTACTTCGTGATACGCAATGATGATGGTTAACATTCACAACAATACTCACTGCAATCCACGGTTGTTGCTGGCCGATGCAGTTGACGCGAAACACGTAATCCGGGACTTGTCACTTTTGGTTTTATGTCACTCACGAATCGTTATTGATGAGGGTCAACCACATGACGATAAGGGGACGCACACATTTGTCACACTCCGGTGAATTTTCGATTGACTCCTCACTCGGCACATCCGCCATTGACACCATACTCAGCTCGACCGCCATTTCTTTATCTTCCCCAGTCTTCCAATTACTGCTTTCACCGGACACTAGTCTCACTCCCTCTTGCAGCACTCGACAATCGACTCCTGTCTGCTGTCGACCTTGGTGTCGGATACTGATATCTATGTTCGTGGGATCACGGATCCGTTACACATTGGCCGGCCGCGGTGGCCGTGCGGTTCTGGCGCTGCAGTCCGGAACCGCGGGACTGCTACCGTCGCAGGTTCGAATCCTGCCTCGGGCATGGGTGTGTGTGATGTCCTTAGGTTAGTTAGGTTTAAGTAGTTCTAAGTTCTAGGGGACTTATGACCTAAGATGTTTGAGTCCCATAGTGCTCAGAGCCATTTGAACCATTTGAACCGTTACACATTGGACATTTATTTTGGTAGCTATTCTGCTACACAATCTACAACTTCTGATGGTGTAGCAGAACAGCTACCAGAATAAACGTCCAATAGTATCATGTAGGTTAGAAAATACAAAATAACCCACTGAAGATAGCACAAAAGTACCGAAACATGTCTGGGTGAAACAAAACAGAAAAATGGTGCCTTGTATAAGGCGGAATTCCTCTTTCCATTTAGTAGCAAACACGGACACAAGACGAAGAACTGCAACACCACAAGGTGATTACTTGTCTATCATCCTTGAAAATTTGAAATATCATCGCGGAATGATCCAATATATCGAACGTTTTAGCATTATCTTATACACGAGAGATGCTGAAAATTTACTGTATGGATAATTTTCTAGAGAGTATCTAATAACCCTCCTTTCTACGATTTAATTAGATCGGTGCGGTACTTGAAAGAAAATTTCCAAGCAGTCGTGGGAACGTTCCTTGCGTCTGTTTTTTACAGAAGACATTCTCGGATGCGTTCCACCGCTCATATGCTGTTAAGTCACAAGAGGCCGGTTCCCAGAAACTTTATCATACAGCTGCAAACCGCATCCGTCGAGAGCGTCCTGTAACGCACTCGTGGTCGGATTTTCTTAGCGTTCTGCGTAGGCGGCATTTACGTTTTTGCGGTTTCCTTCTTCCTGAGTTGCTGCCTTGTAAGACTCAGCGTTAATACCTGTTACGCACGACAGTGTCAGTTAGTAGGAAGATTATCCTTGAGTTCATAAATCTGTAGATCGGCAGCGAATTTCAACACTTACTTCTTTTTACTCTTGGCGTCATGTAGGCTAAACGTAAACACCACTCATGTATTAGGACTGGAACGACCGGCCAACTGCTACTGGGCAGTACGAGGAGCGAAATATGATCGGGGACACGTGACCAGCATGTCAGCAATTGCTCCAGCCGTTATTGCCAGAAGATGAATTCTGACGATACCGGTGCTTCTTCCGCACCGAAGGCAGCGTGTTTTATTCCCTGAAGATATTAATTGTACTGAGAAACGTTGGATTACAGTATTGTAATCTTAATTGTAAACTTAAACACTACCGTTAATACACTACTGGCGATTGAAGTTGTTACACCACGAAGATGACGTGCTACAGACGCGAAATTTTACCGACAGGAAGAAGATGCTGTTACATGCAACTGATTAGCTTTTCAGAGCATTCACACAAGGTTGGCGCCGGTGGCGACACCTACAACGTGCTCACATGAGGAAAGTTTCTCATACACAAACAGCAGCTGACCGGCGTTGCCTGGTGAAACGTTGTTGTCATGCCTCGTGTAAGGAGGAGAAATGCGTACCATCACGTTTCCCACTTTGATAAAGGTCAGATTGCAGCCTTTCACGATTGCGGTTTACCTTATCGCGACATTGCTGCTCGCGTTGGTCGAGATCCAGTGACTGTTAGCAGAATATGGAATCGGTGGGTTCAGGAGGGTAATACGGAACGCCGTGCTGGATCACAACGGCCTCGTATCACTAGCAGTCGAGATGACATGGCTGTCATGGATCGTGCAGCCACGTCTCGATCCCTGGGTCAACAGATGGGGATGTTTGCAAGACAACAACCATCTGCACGAACAGTTCGACGACGTTTGCAGCAGCATGGACTATCAGCTCGGAGACCATGGCTGCGGTTACCCTTGACGCTGCATCGCAGACGGGAGCGCCTGCGATGGTGTACTCAACGACGAACCTGGGTGCACGAATGGCAAAACGTCATTTTTTCGGATGAATCCAGGTTCTGTTTACAGTATCATGATGGTCGCATCCGTGTTTGGCGACATCGCGGTGAACGCACATTGGAAGCGTGTATTCGTCATCGCCATACTGGCGTATCACCCGGCGTGATGGTTTGGGGTGCCATTGGTTACACGTCTCCGTCACCTCTTGTTCGCATTGACGGCGCTTTGAACAGTGGACGTTACATTTCAGACGTGTTACGACCCGTGGATCTACCCTTCATTCGATCTCTGCGAAACCCTACATTTCAGCAGGATAACGCACGACCGCATATTGCAGGTCCTGTACGGGCCTTTCTGGATACAGAAAATGTTCGACTGCTGCCCTGGCCAGCACATTCTCCAGATCTCTCACCAATTGAAAACGTCTGGTCAATGGTGGCCGAGCAACTGGCTCGTCACGATACGGCAGTCACTACTCTTGATGAACTGCGGTATCGTGTTGAAGCTGCATGGGCAGCTGTACCTGTACACGCCATCCAAGCTCAGTTTGACTCATGGCCCAGGCGTATCAAGGCCGTCATTACGGTCAGAGGTGGTTGTTCTGGGTACCGATTTTTCAGGATCTATGCACCCAAATTGCGTGAAAATGTAATGACATGTCAGTTGTAGTATAATATATTTGTCGAATGAATACCCGTTTATCATCTGCATTTCTTCTTGGTGTTTCAATTTTAATGGCCAGTAGTGTAATTATTTCATAATTAAGAAATAACTTAATATGATCTAACAAACAGAAGTGGAAACACGCACGGTGCATGCATTACCAGTGCGTGTACTGTACGTGTGTAGATCGGGGAAGGTTCACGGTCTATCTGAGTTTTACCGGGGACAAATTGTGATGACTTGGAGACTCGGCATGAGCATTTCGGAACTGCACGACTTGTGGGGTATTCGAGGAGTACTGTGATGACTGTGTTCAACACGTAGCGTAACCAAGGCGAAATCACGTCCAGACGTCGAGCGGTTAGGCGGTCAGAGGTCACCGCAGGTGTCGGACGTCGTAGGCTGGGCAGACTGGTGAAACAGGACAGGTGCCGGACTGTGGCGGAACTAACATTAGACTTTAATGCTGGGCAGAATAGAAGTGTGTCTGAACAGACTGTGTACCGAACACTTCTAATTATGGACCACTGCCGCCGACAACCCACGAATGTGCCAAACATCGTGACATCGGCGGCTACGACAAACGGACACGTGGTCATTGGCAGTGGACGTCGGCGCAGGGGGAGAGCGTTGATTCCGATACCTTCTTCATCACGCCGATGAAAGGTCACCGGTACTGCGAGACGGAGACAAGCTGGCGGCAGCTGCGTTGTGCTCTGGGGAACATTCACGTGGGCGTCCATGGGTCTAGCGGAGCTCGTGCGAGGCACCAAGACGGCCAAGGAGTATCGTATACTGGTTGCGGACCGTGTATACCCGCCCATGACATTCATGTTTGGCAACATTTTTCAACAAGATAACTCGGCATGTCGCAAGGCCAGGAGTGTGATGTAGTGGTTCGAGGAACACAGTGGCGAGTTCCAGCTGATGTGCTGCCCCCCCTAGTCGCGAGATCTGAGCCCAATCGAAAACATCTGGGATGTAATTAAACGTAGCCTCATTGCTTTCGTGCCATGTCACGTCGTGACTGTGTGCCAAAGGTGGACATAACCGCTATTACGTAACTGGTCATAATGTTTTGGCTGATCAGTGTATTGATTCCTTATTGTAACACATTTTATTTCAATCGTCTCGCACCTGTCTCTGCTAACCTCTGACCATGATGACGACGACAGATTGTATTGGAACGCATCATGGTCCTATAAGCTTCAGCTTCCACGTTATTATCCGAAAACTGCAATGGCACCTAAGGCTTAGGAACCAAGCCCGCACTAGTGTCCAACGCAGTATCAAATTACGTACTTCGTGCATACCCTGAAGAAATACATCAATGATCGGACTGACCAATGAGGAGGGCCTTAATGTCTTAGTTATTATTTACCAACAGTGTTCTTTGATATTTATCTTTTTTCTTCGTTCTGCAGGGATGGTTTGTATTTTGAGCCTAGTTTCATGTTTGTCATTAATTTCCATCGTTTTTTTCCTTTGTTGTCCTGAGTATGTCATTATTTCTGATTATATACGATCTGTAATTACAAATTAACCATATTAATGTTCCCATTCTCGCCGAGGGAAAGTATCGAATGTCTAAGTACGTCAAACAGCATTCTGTTCGATAAGTCTTGTAGCTGCTCGTGTAGCAAATCTGCACATCTGCGCTCTTTCCCATTCCATACGTCTACGATTTTTGAACATTCATTGTGTGGCGGTGTCCTGATACGGCAGTGTTAATAGTCAAGACTTTGCTCTAGGCGGCCCCACGGGGTAGCCGCGCGGTCTCCAGCGCCTTACCACGGTTCGCACGGCTCCTCCGTCGGTGGTTCGAGTCCTCCCTCTGGCGTGTGTGTGTGTGTGTGTGTGTATTGTCCTTAGCGTAAGTTAGTTTAAATTAGGTTAAGTAGTGTGTAAGCCTAGGTACTACTGACCTCTGCAGTTTGGTCCCATAGGAACTTACCACAAATTTTCAGTTTTTTTGCTCTACATGGATCTTCTACCGTCGGTCTGCTGAAGGTAAAAGTTCTCTGATGAAGATGTGTGCGTCAGAGCAAACGCCTGAAGCTACGCACTGACCAGAGAGATTTGTCCATGTAATCTTCCGGTGCACATTAGGTATTTTCACTTGAATGTACAGTGTCACTCGTTTACCTGATAATAAAATTTCGACAATATTGTGCTAATACTGCTTCCTGTTTCCTCCTTCTCTGTAGGTATGGTGTTGGCCCACCCTTAGCTTCCACACGGAGGCACACGTTCAATCAGGTGCTGGAAGGTTTCTTGGGGAATGGCAGCCCATTCTTCAGAGTGATGCACTGACAAGAGGTATCGATGTCGGTCGGTGACGCTTGGCAAGAAGTCGGCGTTCCAAAACATCCCAAAGGTGTTCTATAGGATTCACGTCAGGACTCTATGCAGGCCAGTCCATTACAGGGATGTTATTGTCGTGTAACCACTGCGCCCCAAGCCGTGCATTATGAACAGGTGCTCGATCGTGTTGAAACATGAAGTCGCAATCCCCGAATTGCTCTTCAACAGCGGGAAGCAACAAGGTGCTTAAAACATCAATGTAGGCCCATGCTGTGATAGTGACACACAAAACAAGGGATGCAAGCCCCCTCCATGAAAAATACGACCACATCTTAACACCACCGCCTCCGAATTTTACTGTTGGCACTACACACCCTGGCAGATGACGTTCACCGGGAATTCGCCATACCCACACCCTGCCATCGGATCGCCATATTGTGTACTGTGATTAGTCACTCCACACAACGTTTTTCCACTGATCAGTCGTCCCATGTTTACGCTCGTTACACCAAGCGAGGCGTCGTTTGGCATCTACCGGCGCGATGTGCGAGCAGCCACTCGAGCATAACGTCCAAGTTTTCTTACCTCCCGCCTAACTGTCATAGTACTTGCAGTGGATCTTGATGCAGTTTGGAATTCCTGTGTGATGGTCTGGCTACAAGTCTGCCTATTACACATTACGACCCTCTTCAAATGTCGGCGGTCTGTCAGTCAACAGACGAGGTAGGCCTGCCGTTGGTGTTCCTGAATATTCGCTTACAAACGTCATTTATGCATTGGATACACACTATTCAAAGCATTGTCAGCTTGAATACATAGCACTTCATCATCAAGCAAGTTTCGGTCAGCAATCATCCACTTCCGAATGGCGACGCGTTACATTCAAAAACCAAATGTCGCTTACAGTTCAGCTGACACTTATAAGGAGAGCAACCGTAGCTCTGCAGTAAACTAGTGCTACGCTGTACACAGCCGTAGCATAATTCCACACGCGACAGCGGCCAAATGCGGACCACTCCTGTGGACGTTATTACTTATTTTTCCAAACTGCGTGGCTCACTAACATTGACACACACTACCACACATGAAAATAGATGACTACACTCATTCTCGAAATAAGTAGGATGTGTAGTGTAATAAGTATTGTTTTTAGTGTCGTCTTGTATCTATCTTAGGAGGATATTGAGTGTTTAGAGAGCTATGCTTAACAGTATGACGAATCTAAATTTCACAACAGTCGCCACATCAAGATTTACTAAGAGACATTTGAGCCAGACCTTGGTGATATAGAATGCCAAATATTCAGCGGTGATCTCTCCCGAACGAGCACGATTTGACTACTATCTTAGCATCACGTAGTAAGTGGTGTGGCAAAGGGTTCTTTCCCTGTTTCTTCTGCCGGAACATTTCAGTTTCAGTTCCTATTTCGTGGTTTTTTGAGGATTGCTTGTTTCTTTCATAGTCCTTTTATTATTCTCCCCCCACCCCTCCCTTCTGCCTCTACCCTGTTTAGCCGGCCGGAGTGGCCGTGCGGTTTTAGGCGCTACAGTCTGGAGCCGCGTGACCACTACGGTCGCAGGTTCGAATCCTGCCTCGGGCATGGATGTGTGTGTTGTCCTTAGGTTAGTTAGGTTTAAGTAGTTCTAAGTTCTAGGGGGCTGATGACCACAGCAGTTAAGTCCCATATTGCTCAGAGCCATTTGAACCATTCTGCCCTGTTTCCTTTTTTATTCCGATCTAGAAGCCTACAATCTTCTAAACTTTTATTCAAAAATTGTTTGTGTCCCTTGCTCCGTCCCCTACTGTGTTGTTTGCTCTAATATTATTGTTAACATCTGGATGCAGCTTGTAGCAACGGTTTTTCAGTTTTCTCTTTGTTTAACGTGTTATGATCCATCATATGCAAATGACAGGTATATTACAAGTTTCTGCTTTCGTATTTTACTATATTTGCGATGTTCTGTTGTATTCCAAAGATATTTCTCTATTTTCAGGAGTCTGTCGGTTTTAATAAACCTATTATTTGCATTATAATTCTTCTTTCCAAATATTTTGCTTTATTTTGCACATGAATCAGCACTAGAAAATCACTTGCACGTATAATAATTCTGGTTCCACCCCGGTTTTGATTTTTTAAAATGTTCTTAGACGAGATGTTTACGGTTCGCGTATCCGTCGTGATGTAACCGCAAAAAAATGAAAATAAAATACTTTGCGATTAGGTGCAGAGAATCATTCGATGCTGACCAGCTGCCATAGCGTTCTCTGATTAAATATCATTCTCATGCAGCATGGAGAGGCGTGGGGTAGTGCTCTGTTCTCCCTCACAGCGTCAGCTTTGGAGATGTTAGAGTCGCTACTTATCATTCAAGTTGCCGCTAGAGTTTGAATGCATCCCATCCTAGTCGTCCCAAACCCGGACCCTCTGTATGGGTATCCAACAGTGTAAGAGGTCCATGACTAAGGAATTTTTTGCTAGCGCGCTCGAGCAGATGTAATTTTAATGGGTTGCTCACGCGCTCCCTGCGATATGTAAGCTATAAGAGAATCTCAGACCTAAGAGCAGTGTTGACTGCAGTAGGAACTGTGTGGCAGTAGGAGTAAGTAGTAGCGACCAGTCTGGGGTATCGAGTTGGATGGGCCGGTCGTGGGGAACGGTGGCGGAGCCTGATCGTTGTAGTATAAGGTGAAAGCAGCCTCGCGCATATGTAGTATTCTTATATCAAGTCCCACGTAAATGTTTTGAAAAAATCTCTCAATAAAAATTAACTTTTGACAATCGTTCATCTCAGTTTAAAGAATTTACTAATCTCTCCAATGCATGGTCATCCCGATTATTGTAAAGAAAAATCAGTTGTTTCTTTTTATACATGAAAAATCTAGCGGCCAGCACTGCGCTGCGCTGTGCCAGAAACATTTCTTATAGGAGCAGACATATACGCGTTATGCGACGACCTTATTGAGGTAAGAATTTTCAACTTATTCAGAATGAATTTTCAGGGCCATCACACAGCACTGCTGACGTCCAAAATTTACCAGTTTACATTCACAGTCAGTTATTGAAAGGTTATAAGTGAGCGACATTTTTTTGAGAGATTAGTCACATTGTGAATATGGATTGGGGGGAAGAAATGAAAGAGGAAGCCGCCTTGTAGAATTTTGCACAGAGCATAACTTAATCATAGCTAACACTTGGTTCAAGAATCATAAAGGAAGGTTGTATACCTGGAAGAATCCTGGAGATACTAAAAGGTATCAGATAGATTATATAATGGTAAGACAGAGATTTAGGAACCAGGTTTTAAATTGTAAGACATTTCCAGGGGCAGATGTGGATTCTGACCACAATCTATCGGTTATGAACTGCAGATTGAAACTGAAGAAACTGCAAAAAGGTGGGAATTTAAGGAGATGGGACCTGGATAAACTGAAAGAACCAGAGGTTGTAGAGAGTTTCAGGGAGAGCATAAGGGAACAATTGACAGGAATGGGGGAAAGAAATACAGTAGAAGAAGAATCGGTAGCTCTGAGGGATGAAGTAGTGAAGGCAGCAGAGGATCAAGCAGCTAAAAAGACGAGGGCTAATAGAAATCCTTGGGTAACAGAAGAAATATTGAATTTAATTGATGAAAGGAGAAAATATAAAAATGCAGTAAATGAAGCAGGCAAAAAGGAATACATACGTGTCAAAAATGAGATCGACAGGAAGTGCAAAATGGCTAAGCAGGGATGGCTAGAGGACAAATGTAAGGATGTAGAGGCTTGTCTCAATAGGGGTAAGATTGATACTGCCTACAGGAAAATTAAAGAGACCTTTGGAGAGAAGAGAACCACTTGTATGAATATCAAGAGCTCAGATGGCAACCCAGTTCTAAGCAAAGAAGGGAAGGCAGAAAGGTGGAAGGAGTATATAGAGGGTCTATACAAGGGCGATGTACTTGAGGACAATACTATCGAAATGGAAGAGGGTGTAGATGAAGATGAAATGGGAGATATGATACTGCGTGAAGTGGTTGACAGAGCACTGAAAGACCTGAGTCGAAACAAGGCCCCGGGAGTAGACAACATTCCATTAGAACTACTGATGGCCTTGGGAGAGCCAGTCATGACAAAACTCTACCATCTGGTGAGCAAGATGTACGAGACAGGCGAAATACCCACAGACTTCAAGAAGAATATAATAATTCCAATCCCAAAGAAAGCAGGTGTTGACAGATGTGAAAATTACCGAACTATCAGTTTAATAAGTCACAGCTGCAAAATACTAACGCGAATTCTTTACAGACGAATGGAAAAACTAGTAGAAGCGGACCCCGCGGAAGATCAGTTTGGATTCCGTAGAAATGTTGGAACACGTGAGGCAATACTAACCTTACGACTTATCTTAGAAGAAAGATTAAGAAAAGGCAAACCTATGTTTCTAGCATTTGTAGACTTAGAGAAAGCTTTTGACAACGTTAACTGGAATACCCTCTTTCAAATTCTGAAGGTGGCAGGGGTAAAATACAAGGAGCAAAAGGCTATTTACAATTTGTACAGAAACCAGATGGCAATAATAAGAGTCGAGGGGCATGAAAGGGAAGCAGTGGTTGGGAAAGGAGTGAGACAGGGTTGTAGCCTCTCCCCGATGTTATTCAATCTGTATATTGAGCAAGCAGTAAAGGAAACAAAAGAAAAATTCGGAGTAGGTATTAAAATTCATGGAGAAGAAGTAAAAACTTTGAGGTTCGCCGATGACATTGTAATTCTGTCAAAGACCGCAAAGGACTTGGAAGAGCAGTTGAACGGAATGGACAGTGTCTTGAAAGGAGGATATAAGATGAACATCAACAAAAGCAAAACGAGGATAATGGAATGTAGTCAAATTAAATCGGGTGATGCTGAGGGGATTAGATTAGGAAATGAGACACTTAAAGTAGTAAAGGAGTTTTGCTATTTAGGGAGTAAAATAACTGATGATGGTCGAAGTAGAGAGGATATAAAATGTAGACTGGCAATGGCACGGAAATCGTTTCTGAAGAAGAGAAATTTGTTAACATCGAGTATAGATTTAAGTGTCAGGAAGTCGTTTCTGAAAGTATTTGTATGGAGTGTAGCCATGTATGGAAGTGAAACATGGACGATAAATAGTTTGGACATGAAGAGAATAGAAGCTTTCGAAATGTGGTGCTACAGAAGAATGCTGAAGATAAGGTGGGTAGATCACGTAGCTAATGAGGAGGTATTGAATAGGATTAGGGAGAAGAGAAGTTTGTGGCACAACTGGACTAGAAGAAGGGATCGGTTGGTAGGACATGTTTTGAGGCATCAACGGATCACAAATTTAGAATTGGATGGCAGCGTGGAGGGAAAAAATCGTAGAGGGAGACCAAGAGATCAATACACTAAGCAGATTCAGAAGGATGTAGGTTGCAGTAGGTACTGGGAGATGAAGAGGCTTGCACAGGATAGAGTGGCACGGAGAGCTGCATTAAACCAGTCTCAGGACTGAAGACCACAACAACAAACAACAACAACAGTCACATTGTGTTATTGGTAGGTTACGGACTTTATCTGTTGGTAGGTTACGCAGAATGTGAATGATATAATTATATTTTTACTGTCGGGAGGTGACAACAGGGCGGCCGTTCAAGTAGGGAGGGGAACATCGACCGTGATGCCAGAGGCTTAGATGTCTGGCGGTCCCTCGCTTGTACAATAAATTGTTATCACTTTCTTTGCACGATGTGTGGTTCTTTATTGGATACAGGAGGGAGGAACAGATGGCGTTCATTAACAGAGAATTCAGATGTTAATTTATTCTACCTCTAATATCAAACATTAAAAACAATACGTAACATTCTTTCTGAAATAGCAGTGGCATTGTGTTTGTGTGTATTTTGGTGTCGCGTTTGAGATGTATGATGATGGAGAAGGTAGAGAGTGAAACTTTTTGGGGGTACATACTCCACCCCTCTCGAATAGTACCAAGGGGGATACCGAACTTAATGTCCCCATCCACCGGACGGATCACCAACAAGGTCATAAGCCCTCACTTCATTACACACTGCACAGAGGTTTGGAATTTAATCCGAGACCTGAGCGCCAAGCCTCTTAACGTCACCACCCTTCCTCCCCTATGCCGCAAGGCAAAGGGAAAATTATCAACAGAGCATGACGTACCCGTCCAGCTGCTAACTTCGGTCATCTCGCGGGAACCGGTGTACTGAACGAGGCACGCCCGTTGGCTCCTTTTCAGAATTACAATCTTACTATCACCATGCACTGGACTGTCACGTGATTTCTTTCATTAGCATGCATACATGCACTGCACGTCAGCGTAATTTATTTACGAGGCAATGCATAGCTGCGCATTGAGCAACCAGATTCACGTATCGCAGGTCAACATGTAGCAACGTGAATTACGTATTTCACGCACCATTGAAGAGCAAAGCAGATTTCCTGTTGCCCAGGTACTGTTATGCATGGGGCACTAAAAAAAAAAAACAGAATTATTTTTTAAAAGCTATATATTTTCAAACTGTATGTAAAACAACCTTATAACAGCCTTATCCCCTTCAAAATACACCCCACTACAACTAACACATTTGTCAGATCAGTGCTTCCACTGTTCCAAACATTTTTGTAGTCGTCTTTAGAAACGGCTGACAGCTCCTCGCTAGCTTTTTCCTTGACCTCTTCAGTGCTGTCAAATCGGTGTCCTTTCATGTTCCATTTCATGCGTGGAAATAAGAAAAAGTCACACCGATACTGGTCATGCGAGTAAGGTGCGTGGGGCAGCGGAACCTTGCGATATTTAGCCAAAAACTGCCTAACAAAGATGTCTGCGTGTGCAAGTGCATTGTAGCGGCGGAAGAACCAGTCTACTGTCTGCCACGAATCGGGTCTTGTTTGATGAACACCGAGACAACCCACTAATCTTTGGCGTTTGATCTTTTTCTTCTTCTTCTTCTTCTTCTTCGTCGTCTTCTTCTTCTTATTTGGTTACGGCCTCTGTAGGACCACGGGTAGCCCCTTCGTGGACAGCATTTTCCTCTTCTTCGCCCAGAACCTATTCTTTCTCTTCTTCTCTCCCGCTCTTCTTCCGAGATCTTCAGTTTCCGTTTCTCCTGGCGGCTCCACTGGTGACATTCTAATCTTTTCCTGTATTCTTCTCTGTCATTGATCTCCAGCATATTTATCAGTACATATTTGTTACTCCAATTTTCCTTTCCTTCGACCTTGATCCCCAATTCCAGTTCAACAATCCATTTGGTTCCTGTCTTTCCCCTTGTCCTCCCTGTTGTTTCCCACATTTTCTTCTTCGTCATTCTGTCCATACTCATCCTAACTACATGCCCAGCAAACCTTGCCCTTTTGAGTCTGATTTCCCCGGATATTGTTCTCACGTTCCGGTACAATTCTTCCCTAGGTCTTCGCATCCACCTCTCTCCACCTCTTTTGGGACCTAGTATTTTTCTCAGTCTTTCTCTCTCTTCTTTCTCTAGTTGTTCTGCCCCATTTCTTCCTAGTGTCATCGTCTCAGCAGCATATAATACTGCATTCTTCACTGTTGCCTTGTAGTGGCTTATCTTTGCCTCTGTGGATATATTCTTTTTATTGTATATCTCTCTCGTCATGCAGAAGTCTGACCTCATCTTCTTTATCCTCTCTGTTATTCCCTCCTTGCTCCTGTTCCTTCCTGTTATAAATTCTCCCAGGTATTTAAATTTTTCCACCATTTGCACAGTGCCTTCCGGTGTTTCCCAGTTTGCAGTGGTGTTTAATGTCTCTGTCTTGTTATAGGCGATCCTAAGTCCCACCTTTCTCGCTACCTTACTTAAGTTGTCGAGTTGTTCCTTTGCGTCTTCTTCCGTCTCACTTACTATTGCTATGTCATCTGCAAAGGCTAGGCAGTCCACTTGAACCCTGTTGTCCTTTTTGTCCCCCACATGGTTCTTTGGTATTCCCATTTCCTCGTTTATTGCTCTCCACTGCCTGATAACTTCGTCCAGTGCTATATTGAACAACAATGGTGACAATCCATCTCCCTGTTTAACACCAGTCTTGATCTCAAATTCTTCTGACAGTGCTCCTATGAATCTCACCCTTGCTTTTGTGTCTGTCAGAATTTCTTTTATGAGTTCTTGTGTAGTTCCATCAAGTCTTCTGTTCTTCAGGATCCTAACAAGAGTCTGTCTGTCGATGGAGTCATATGCCTTTGTGAAGTCACAAAGGTTATTACTGGCTTTTTGTTTTTTAAGGCCCTACGTTCTATCATTTGCTTCAGGATAAATATCTGTTCTACACAACCTCTTCCCTTCCTGAATCCCGCTTGGTAGTCGCCAACTGCACTTTCTACCTGTTCTTCTACTCTCTTGAGCAATAGTTTTGACAGCACCTTGTATCCGACCTCTAGTAGCGATATTCCTCTGCAGTTGTTTGCATCTCTCTCGTCCCCCTTCTTGTGTATTGGTACTAAAATTGCATTCTTCCATTCTTCTGGCGGTTGATCAATTGTATGTCGACGATGTGTGCGCACAAGCTCTCTAATTTTTTCAATATTTTCGTCGATTCGGGCATTTGATGGACGTGCAGAACGAGGTTTCTGATCAATCGATATGTCGCCATTTTTAAATCAAGGAAACCATTCGTAGACTTTAGTTTTTCCAGTAGCGTCCTCTTGGTAAGTTGTTTTCTAGATTACAACAATTTGTGGCATTTTACCAAGTAGAAAAGCTGCACATTGTTCACTTAAACTTGCCATCATTATAAACGAAACAAGAACAAACCAGTGCTATCCACAACAATCGGTGCAGATGGACAGAACAAGCCAGGTCGACAAAGCAGGAGATACTCAAATGGGAATGAGTTGCGCTGTACATAACTAGCGGCAGAAATGCGGAAATGCATACTACGCAAGCTTTGCTCACTGAAATGTTATTTATGTTATTTTTTTTGGGGGGGGGGGGAGATACCATCGTATTTCGAGGCTATAACGAACTATCCTTTGGCGAGTTAAGGGAGCAAGAAACATTTATTTATTTCCATGTAATTGCAAAACAGAATCAGGTGCTACAAGTGGTTTTTGCATACAATAGTTAACACAGCAAAATCTTGATTTCTAAACGTCAAATTGTATTTTTGTCCTTCTAGTTTAGCATGGTTTCAGTTCGTTATTTGTAGCCTATTCTTGTTAACGCTTTGTTTATGTGTTCAGTAATCTATTCAATAAATTATCGTAATTTTACTTTACGAACACTCGAGTTTTATTGCGAATGTCAGTCCACGTGTAATTCCTGCAAATCCCCTAAATTATGCACTACTGGTTTCACTGTATGAATTTCACTTATGACAGCAAGACAATAGACTTCGTATGAACATGTTACAGATATTAAGTTTTCATTTACAGTTGCTATGTCACATTCCATGTAACATTTAGAGCATTTTATTTAGAAAGTTTAGTGCCACTCCATGTTCGTGACGTTGAACAGTCACTTCACAGGTAGAACATTACGCAGACAGTTATAGCACATAAGTTATACAGTATTTACGTAAAGCTTAGACATTTCGTAGGATACACATAAACGTTACACGTAAGGATTGCACATAAAGGCTACAAATGTCGACCTTTACCTAGGATTGGATCTACACTGGCATTTCCTGATCAGTGGTCAGAGTAGGGATCTAGAAAGCTTGACGATATTAGGAGTTAATAGTGCCTCTAAATATTCTGTCCCTGGTCTGCTTCAGATAAACTGTTTTATTCGTTTTTCTGCCTTTTGTATTGTGTAGACTTATTTCATTGATATGTAGCATAACGACGTTTGATAAATGATACTTGCTTAAAACCTGAATGGGAAGTAATAAGCAGTGTTACACAAGTGTTGAAGGTAGTGTTACAATGGATACTGATAGGTCCCGAGTTTACCTGCCTAATGCTTGTGCGTATAAAGGAGGCTTCTGAGAATTGTAATGCTCTGCATGTAGAAAATCGATCACGTGCTGTACTGATTGGATTTTCCATAAGATAATCTTCCAGTATATGGCGTACATATTCAATGACACTCATTCAGAAAATTTAGTACAGGAAGTATTTTAATGCTCGTATTGTTTGCAGCTTTGCTTGGCTTGGCTGGAGAGACATATCATTGAATTAGCAGACAATGTCATGGCATCTCAGTAGCAATAGCCAGTTAGGTGTTCTTGCACCAGAAACCACACGCAGACTACACTGACACCGCAAGAACACCAGCTGGACCTCATGTTAGGGGAACTGCCACGCATCAAAGGTCCAAAAAATGCGGCCAGGACTGCAACTCGAGACGGATGCCACTGCAGAGTTATTAACAAGATTGCCACCTTACAGAACCTAGCACCTCGGTTCTGTTGTGACGAAGGTCAAGGAAAACGACGCTCTTTCAAAACGGAGATGGAAAGAGCTCTCATTTTAGCCTGTCATCTAGCTGCTGCTGCAGGCTGCTGTCTTCACTGCGCTGCCTGTTCCGCCTAGATCCCGAAGACCTGAGCCATCCGACCACAGGGCCACCTGCTGGTTGACTTCCATCAACTGCAAGTATCCTACTTTGGGGACTATGGTTCTGGTCTTTCTCTAACTGTATTGTGGGGGCATACCATATCACTGCTCGTTTTCCCAGACTGGAATTACTCAATTGGTGCTGGTTCGCACTGGGCAGGCACAATCTACCCCTGCCAACCACTGCCGCTGCCATTTGCGATGAGATTCACGGTTAAACTAGAAATGTTCTGGTGTGTCGGGCACTAGCGTTCACCAGCATACTTGTCTTCCCTGGAGGCAGTCACAGCAGTATCACACCTGGGCTGGAGCCGTGACTCAGTTTCCATGCCGCCGCGGTCGGCTGCACCAGAAAAAAATTGTCGTCAACACGCTTGACACACACCAGGGCAGACATCCGACCATGGACACTTTCTGTGACAGCACAACCATTATGTATGGAGGAATAAACCCACAAATCAAAAAAGTTTTGCACCACCTCTGTTCCGAGATCTCGGGAACCTGTACAGGAAATTGGAATAGAGATCAACGTAAACATCATTTTCGTCGTTTTTATTGCTCATGAAAAACACACATTGCATGTTGTACCACCATACAGCGAAACCTTCAGAGGTGGTGCACCAGATTGCTGTACGCACCGGTACCTCTAATACCCAGTAGCACGTCCTCTTGCATTGATGCACGCCTGTATTCGTCGTGGCATACTATCCACAAGTTCATCAAGGCACTGTTGGCCCATATTGTCCCACTCCTCAACGGCCATTCAGCGTTGATCCCTCAGAGTGGATGGTGGGCCACGCCGTCCGTAAACAACACTTTTAAATCCATCCCAGGCATGTTCAGTAGGGTTCATTTCTGGAGAACATGCTGGTCACTCTAGCTGAGCGATGTCGTTACCCTGAAAGACGTCATTCACAAGGTGTGCACGATAGCGGCGCGAATTGTCGTCCATGAAGACGAATGTCTCGTCAATATGCTACCGATACGGTTGCACTATCGGTCGGAGGGTGGCATTCACGTATCGTACAGCCGTTACGGTGCCTTCCATGACCACAAGTGGCGTACGTCGGCCTCACATAATGCCACTCCGAAACATCAGGGAACCTCCACCTTGCTGCACTCGCTGGACATTGTGCCTAAGGCGTTCCGCCTGACCGGGTTACCTCGAAACACGTCTCCGATTGTCTGGTTGAAGGCATATGCGACACTCGTCGGTGGAGAGAACGTGATGTCAACCCTGAGCGGTCCATTCGGTATGTTGTTGGACCCATCTGTAGCGCGCTGCATCGTGCCGTGGTTGCAAAGATGGACCTCGCTACGAACGTCGGGAGTGAAGTTGCGCATCAAGCAGCCTATTGCGCACAGCTTGAATCGTATTACGACGTCCTGTGGCTGCACGAAAAGCATTATTCAACATGGTGGCGTTACTGTCAGGATTACTACGAGCGATAATCCGTAGGTAGCGGTCATCCACTGCAGTAGTAGCCCTTTGGCCGGCATGAGCGAGCCATGTCATCGACAGTTCCTGTCTCTGTATCTCCTCCATGTCCCAACAACATCGCTTTGGTTCACTCCGAGTCGCTTGTACACTTCCCTTGTTGTGAGCCCTTCCTGGCACAAAGTAACAATGCGGTCGCCATCGAAGCGCGGTATTGACCGTCTAGGCATGGTTGAACTACAGACAACGGGAGGCGTGTACCTCCTTCCTGGTGGAATGACTGGAACTGATCGGCTGTCGGACCCCCTCCGTGTAATAGGCGCTGCTCCCGCATGGTTGTTTACATCTTTGGGCGGGTTTAGTGACATCTCTGAACAGTCAGAGCGATTGTGTCGGTGTTACTACATCCACAGTCAACGTCTATCTTCAGGAGTTCAGGGAACCGATGGGATGCAAAACTTTTTTTGATGTGTGTAATTGTCAATTTATCTCTCTCGATTCGTGAGCTGCCTTTGACTTGGTTCCTACCCAGTGCCTCACTGCAACCATGCCCAGAATAGGGAGTTGGCTGCCATGCTAAGCTCTAAAACAATGACTCTTCCACCCTATATACAGGGTGTTTCAAAAATGACCGGTATATTTGAAACGGCAATAAAAACTAAACGAGCAGCGATAGAAATACACCGTTTGTTGCAATATGCGTGGGACAACAGTACATTTTCAGGCAGACAAACTTTCGAAATTACTGTAGTTACAATTTTCAACAACAGATGGCGCTGCGGTCTGGGAAACTCTATAGTACGATGTTTTCCACATATCCACCATGCGTAGCAATAATATGGCGTAGTCTCTGAATGAAATTACCCGAAACCTTTGACAACGTGTCTGGCGGAATGGCTTCACATGCAGATGAGATGTACTGCTTCAGCTGTTCAATTGTTTCTGGATTCTGGCGGTACACCTGGTCTTTCAAGTGTCCCCACAGAAAGAAGTCACAGGGGTTCATGTCTGGCGAATAGGGAGGCCAATCCACGCCGCCTCCTGTATGTTTCGGATAGCCCAAAGCAATCACACGATCATCGAAATATTCATTCAGGAAATTAAAGACGTCGGCCGTGCGATGTGGCCGGGCACCATCTCGCATAAACCACGAGGTGTTCGCAGTGTCGTCTAAGGCAGTTTGTACCGTCACAAATTCACGAAGAATGTCCAGATAGCGTGATGCAGTAATCGTTTCGGATCTGAAAAATGGGCCAATGATTCCTTTGGAAGAAATGGCGGCCCAGACCAGTACTTTTTGAGGATGCAGGGACGATGGGACTGAAACATGGGGCTTTTCGGTTCCCCATATGCGCCAGTTCTGTTTATTGACGAAGCCGTCCAGGTAAAAATAAGCTTCGTCAGTAAACCAAATGCTGCCCACATGCATATCGCCGTCATCAATCCTGTGCACTATATCGTTAGCGAATGTCTCTCGTGCAGCAATGGTAGCGGCGCTGAGGGGTTGCCGCGTTTGAATATTGTATGGATAGAGGTGTAAACTCTGGCGCATGAGACGATACGTGGACGTTGGCGTCATTTGGACCGCAGCTGCAACACGGCGAACGAAAACCCGAGGCCGCTGTTGGATCACCTGCTGCACTAGCTGCGCGTTGCCCTCTGTGGTTGCCGTACGCGGTCGCCCTACCTTTCCAGCACGTTCATCCGTCACGTTCCCAGTCCGTTGAAATTTTTCAAACAGATCCTTTATTGTATCGCTTTTCGGTCCTTTGGTTACATTAAACCTCCGTTGAAAACTTCGTCTTGTTGCAACAACACTGTGTTCTAGGCGGTGGAATTCCAACACCAGAAAAATCCTCTGTTCTAAGGAATAAACCATGTTGTCTACAGCACACTTGCACGTTGTGAACAGCACACGCTTACAGCAGAAAGACCACGTACAGAATGGCGCACCCACAGACTGCGTTGTCTTCTATATTTTTCACATTACTTGCAGCGCCATCTGTTGTTGAAAATTGTAACTACTGTAATTTCGAAAGTTTGTCCGCCTGAAAATGTACTGTTGTCCCAAGCATATTGCAACAAACGGTGTATTTCTATCGCTGCTCGTTTAGTTTTTATTGCCGTTTCAAATATACCGGTCATTTTTGAAACACACTGTAAAAGCCAAGTCACCATAGACCTCTGCGCGTGTTAGAGGGATAGGGTTTGTCTGGATAAAATTTTGGTGACTTTTACTTACCGCTATGATTTATGAAACACCCAACTTCTCAGTGTCATGATCAAGTTGAACAACCCAGTGACGACCACTGCGTGCACTGTCTTTTGGTTTGTTTTGTGAAAATTAGGCAAAGGTAGATTACACGCTGTGATTTTGTAAGTGTAATGAATGTGTACCTACAAACAGGAGGAAACTTGATAAGTATTTCGGTTAATGTGATGTAGTTTACCACTTAAACCTACACTGCTATCTGTAATAATCCAATTTGTTGATCATGAGAAGGAGAGATTCTTTTTCCTGGTAAACAGACACTAGGCTCTCCAGGTCATATTAAACATTCAGTAGAGTGTCGTAATGAAAACAGTTTTAATTTCCTGCAGTCATCCCGCATCAAATCCATCAGTTTGCACCAGGAAAGAGTTAGGGAAGGTTTACAGGTTATACTGTCATCAGCAACATAAAACCTGTGACTGGTGTTTGTGTGTTTTTCAGGGCTTCTTACAAGGGAACCTCCCCATCGCACCCCCCTCAGATTTATTTGCAAGTTGGCACAGTGGATAGGGCTTGAAAAACTGAACACACATCAATCGAGAAAACAGGAAGAAGTTGTGTGGAACTATGAAAAAAATTAGTAAAATATACAAACGGAGTAGTCCATGCGAAGATAAGCAACATCAAGGACGATGGGAGTCAAGGAGCGCCGTGGTCTCCTGGTTAGCGAGAGCAGCTACGGAACGGGAGGTCGTAGGTTCAAGACTTCCCCGCGGGTGAAAATTTTAATTTTTTATTTTCAGTTTATGTGAAAAACTCTTATGTTTTCATCACTTTTTTGGGAGTGATTATCACATCCACAAGAAAACCTAAATCGGGCAAGGTAGAAGAATCTTTTTACCCATTCGCTAAGTGTACAAGTTAGGTGGGTCGACAACATATTCCTGTCATGTGACACGCATGCCGTCACCCGTGCTGTATAGAATATATCAGACGTGTTTTCCTATGGAGGAATCGGTTGACCTATGACCTTGTGATCAAATGTTTTCGGTTCCTATTGGAGAGGCACGTCCTTTCGTCTACTAATCGCACGGTTTTGCGGTGCGGTCGGAAAACACAGACACTAAACTTATTACAGTGAACAGAGACGTCAATGAACTAACGGACAGATCATAACTTCGCGAAAATAAAGAAAGTAAAATTTTCAGTCGAGGGAAGACTTGAACCAGAGACCTCTCGTTCCGCAGCTACTCACGCTAACCACGGTACCACGGCGCTCCTGAGTTCACATCCTCCTTGATGTTGCATATCTAGCGCATGGACTACTCAGTTTGTATATTTTACTAATTTTTTTCATAGTTCCACACAACTTCTTCCTGTTTTCTCGATTGCTCTGTGTTCAGTTTTTCAAGGCCTATCCACTGTGCCAACTTATAACTAAATCTGAGGGGGGTCCGATGGGGAGGTTCCCTTGTTAGTAAACTGCCCAGTAGTTCTACTTCATTGTCGCCCTTTCGTTCTCTAAAAAATTAGCAACCACGAGTACGGGTGAAGGAATTCGTACCTATACTGACGCAACTGTGTCTAGGTCATCGTGAGTTCGTCCGGGGCGCTAACAGATATCAAGAAAGCGACCGAGAAATGTAAAACATCACACCCTTACCGGCTGAGTATAAAGGAGTTGCGGGTGGTATAAAAGATACGGGTCTTGCCACTCCGCAAATATTTGGGCAAGTGCTCTTAGGACCCTTTACTCAAGCCATCTGCATTGCCATGCTTATTGCCAGATTTGTGCACTACTTCACAATCGAGTTCAGTTAATTTTAATGCCCAACAAGACAACCACATACAGGATTTTTTATGTCTAAGAGCCATTCCAGGGCCACATGATCTGTTATAACTCCGAATTTCATATCACGTAGCTAACACTGTTTATGACCCTCAACGTCTCCTTCTCCATGGTTAAATAATTTCGTTTGTCAGTATTTAACTGCCTTGAAGCATGTGGTACTGGCTGCTCCTTGCCGTGTTCTATCACATGATTGCACACATCACATTACACGATAATTTCTTTTTGGTAATTTCGTTAATGCCTCTTTCAAAATCTCAAATACAGCTTGCACTAGAATTTTACAGCGGTCTTTAAAAAATTTGCTAATGGTCTAATGTTTTCAGCAAATCCCATAACAAATCCCTATAATACACTCCTGGAAATGGAAAAAAGAACACATTGACACCGGTGTGTCAGACCCACCATACTTGCTCCGGACACTGCGAGAGGGCTGTACAAGCAATGATCACACGCACGGCACAGCGGACACACCAGGAACCGCGGTGTTGGCCGTCGAATGGCGCTAGCTGCGCAGCATTTGTGCACCGCCGCCGTCAGTGTCAGCCAGTTTGCCGTGGCATACGGAGCTCCATCGCAGTCTTTAACACTGGTAGCATGCCGCGACAGCGTGGACGTGAACCGTATGTGCAGTTGACGGACTTTGAGCGAGGGCGTATAGTGGGCATGCGGGAGGCCGGGTGGACGTACCGCCGAATTGCTCAACACGTGGGGCGTGAGGTCTCCACAGTACATCGATGTTGTCGCCAGTGGTCGGCGGAAGGTGCACGTGCCCGTCGACCTGGGACCGGACCGCAGCGACGCACGGATGCACGCCAAGACCGTAGGATCCTACGCAGTGCCGTAGGGGACCGCACCGCCACTTCCCAGCAAATTAGGGACACTGTTGCTCCTGGGGTATCGGCGAGGACCATTCGCAACCGTCTCCATGAAGCTGGGCTACGGTCCCGCACACCGTTAGGCCGTCTTCCGCTCACGCCCCAACATCGTGCAGCCCGCCTCCAGTGGTGTCGCGACAGGCGTGAATGGAGGGACGAATGGAGACGTGTCGTCTTCAGCGATGAGAGTCGCTTCTGCCTTGGTGCCAATGATGGTCGTATGCGTGTTTGGCGCCGTGCAGGTGAGCGCCACAATCAGGACTGCATACGACCGAGGCACACAGGGCCAACACCCGGCATCATGGTGTGGGGAGCGATCTCCTACACTGGCCGTACACCACTGGTGATCGTCGAGGGGACACTGAATAGTGCACGGTACATCCAAACCGTCATCGAACCCATCGTTCTACCATTCCTAGACCGGCAAGGGAACTTGCTGTTCCAACAGGACAATGCACGTCCGCATGTATCCCGTGCCACCCAACGTGCTCTAGAAGGTGTAAGTCAACTACCCTGGCCAGCAAGATCTCCGGATCTGTCCCCCATTGAGCATGTTTGGGACTGGATGAAGCGTCGTCTCACGCGGTCTGCACGTCCAACACGAACGCTGGTCCAACTGAGGCGCCAGGTGGAAATGGCATGGCAAGCCGTTCCACAGGACTACATCCAGCATCTCTACGATCGTCTCCATTGGAGAATAGCAGCCTGCATTGCTGCGAAAGGTGGATATACACTGTACTAGTGCCGACATTGTGCATGCTCTGTTGCCTGTGTCTATGTGCCTGTGGTTCTGTCAGTGTGATAATGTGATGTATCTGACCCCAGGAATGTGTCAATAAAGTTTCCCCTTCCTGGGACAATGAATTCACGGTGTTCTTATTTCAATTTCCAGGAGTGTAATTGCGTACTCTAAAAGTGACTGGAGATATTTTGTAGTTTGTGGTGACATGGACAACTCGTATCATCTCGGGTCAGTCTCCATATCGTTCTGCAAAATCACATGCCATAGACTACTTCTGTCGTTAGAAAGTGCCACTTTTCAGTACTCAGCTTTAAGTATGCAGAATGAAAACTTTTAAGCACATTTTCCATCTGTTGTGCATGCTCCTCGAAATCTTTACAAGAAACAATAATATTTTCTAAGTAAAATACTGTCTAAGTAGACCATACACTGATGTAGTTTCAACAATTCATCCAATAATCTCTAAAATGTGGCCAGTGCATCCCTGTTTACAAATGTTGTGATTCAGTACTGGTAATGCCCCATACATGGTGAATGCGATCTCCTTGACTAATTCAAAGTGGTGATACAAATTTATTCAGACTGTCCAGCGTTTCTGTGATTTTTGCAGTGGGATATGCAACTCTAACTGTTCTTGCTCTTAGGTATTGGCCGTTGCAGCAGAACCAGTAGGTCTTAGGTCCATCTCATAATTTTATGGGAATAATGGTAACAGATACTCCCAAGTGAGTATCACTCTCTTCAGTAATATCATTAGTTAATTGGTGATTGATAAATTCCTCCATGGAAATGGAAATGAGCGTTGGGTGTCATTGGCCGGGAGGCCCCTTGCGGGGCAGATCCGGCCTCCTTGGTGCAGGTCTCACTACATTCGACACCACATTGGGCGACCTGCGCGCCGGATAGGGATGAAATTATGATAGAGATAGCACGACACCCAGTCTCTGAGCGGAGAAAATCCTCGACCCAGCCGGGAATCGAACCCGTGGCCGTGGGACGACAATCTGTCACGCTGACCACTCAGCTATCGGAGCGGACAATTCCTCCATTATTACTTGCAGGTGATGAGATATTCTGTATGATTTCCCAAAGATAAGAGGAGTATGCCCCATTGGGATTTTAGGCATGTCACAGGTGGTAGGGTTCCTGCGCATAACTTAGGATCCACTTAGCAACTAATAAATACACGAAACCCTCCGTTGCCAAATATACCTTCATTGTAATTTTAATTAACGTGGAACCCATAAAAACACCAAACATGGAGGAAAAATGTACGCATCTAAAGGCTACTTAAAAAAGGAATAAAATCACTTAAATTTGTTTCCACAAGAGGATAATACAGCGTCCCTATTCGGACCTCGCTAACACTTACATTTTACTGATATTAAATGGAAATGAAATGAAGTCCTATGCTTCTTTACAGAGCGTAGGGGAACGATGCGGAGACCCGCACCGCCTTACTAGGCAAGGTCCTAATGGAGGTGATTTGCCGTTGCCTTCCTCCGACCGTAATGGGGATGAATGATGATGATGAAGACGACACAACAACACCCAGTCATCTCGAGGCAGGTGAAAATCCCAGACCCCGCCGGGAATCGAACCCGGGACCCCGTGCTCAGGAAACGAGAACGCTACCGCGAGACCACGAGTGGCGGACGATATTAAATATAACAAGATAAATAATCATACATGTGACGAGAACAAATGAATAACACTACCAATCCTTACAGATGAGAATACGACTATATCCACGAAGGTTCGCGCCCTGGCAAGGCAGATACTTCAACATATAAGATGATTACAGTTAGCCGTAATTCCACTCGACAAACGTAGTAACGATATAAGCGAGACGAATGTACTGAAGGAGGATAGCCGGATGTGCCGTAGTGAAAAGGGCCACTATCGAGCCTGTCAGGACGCGACCCCCGTGGACACGTCAGTTTCAGCTGCCTGCAACATACACAGAGTCATTCGTAGCTTCTTAAAAACAATTAACATGGAAAGGGCACAACGCGTAACACACTAATAAAATATATACGACTACTACACAGAGCTAGCTCCTGTTTAGACAAAGCAAACAGCAGAATATTAATAACACGTAACCTACAACAAACTAAGGCACCACGTAATAGAATATCGTGTTGAGCTCATAGAATACTCAGTTTGACTTGCCTGTTTATAGGTCTTACAACTCAACTTAACAGTGTCAGCTTAAGCAAATCCGCGAATACAAAACTCGAAATAGGACAGGAATAATGATCGAAGCCACTGACAATGCTAGGCTGCCACACAGAGGGGACAATAGTAATTTACAGCGGCACACAACCAACCTTGCATCTCCAATTTAGTATAAGCAGAATAAACAATTTTGTGTATAATAATTACTTACAGTACCACGACAACCTCCGAATAACACTTATTACCCAAGGTAGGTGCTGGTATCGAAAGGCACCTTTAGTAATACAGAGTTCGAGTGTATTCACTTATTGGAAGGGTTTCGACTTTACATCCCTTTCCAAATAGCTCTCTGTTTACACAAAAAAAAAAAATGGTTCAAATGCCTCTGAGCACCACGGGACTTAACGTCTATGGTCATCAGTCCCCTAGAACTTAGAACTACTTAAACCTAACCTAAGGACATCACACAACACCCTGTCATCACGAGCTGTTTACACACTTCTATAACTTCTGAAACTAAAGAAGGGCATATAAATGCACATATGACTGACTCAGATTTAAGCAGAATAAAACAGTACATTAGTATGGCGCAAATGGCTTCATTCGCTTTACACGTGGGATACCTTCACCATTCAGTAATTCCGAAATATAATCAACAACGCGTGAGAGCAAGACGTCGCCGTGGTATCAGCTACTTACTTCACATAATTTCCTGCACAGACACAAGGCAGACGAAGCGTTTTCACATGCAACAGCGCCGAGCATCACACATTTCCTCCGCCACGCCATAGACACATCTCAATTTCAGTGGCCAGTAACAAGAACCTATTCATGCCCTCGCAGCAGAAAAGCCCCAAAACACAACAGTGCACCACCGTGATACCAGACCCGAGCTCCCATCAAGTGACTGGCGGGATCTCTCGCTGACCCTGCCCATAGCGTACAGGCGTCGTACCACAGGCCTCACGGTAAACGTCTATAAGCCACCTCCGACCCTGCGAATATCCCCTCCGCTGTCTCTTTTCTCTCCCCGTTAACCACCCGACCACCGGCCTGAATCGCGGAAGGCAAAGATGGTGACCCTACAATCGATGGCAGCGATGCCATCCTAAGTACGAGAACACTGGCGCCAGCCACGCCATGGCTCAACAGGTCTCACAGATAATGGTCCACTACGACTAATAGCGTTTCCATAGTTGCCCTATCATTCTGTTTCAAATGCTGTACTTTAGTGGCGTGACGTAAATGCATTAACATGTCGCTTACGCCAAAGGCATCCAAACTACCATTCTAAATTGTGCTCATCCATGACATTGGCAGTCAATAATCCTTTTCGCAGATCCACTTCGTAAGAGACAAAATTATCCACACTAATCATAACCAAGTAGTCTACATTTACTTTCAAGGCATGTGTGATGCTCCTGTACCCAAAACATTGCAAAATGTGAAGCTCTTCAATACGTATGAATGACTCTATAATACCTAAAATATCACCCAGTATGTCTGTGTCAGTAGCGACGGTTATCCACAGTAATTTTCACATACCATTTCGTACTTTACCAGATGCATTGAGCTTTAATGATACAGTTTACTCGGTTCTATCTTAACGGTAGTGTGCAAAACCATCAACTTTGTCTGAAATGCAAGATGTTCAAAAGGTGAAGAAGTCCTGTGTGAATTATACTGAAAACTTTCTGAAGCTGTAATTATTTCCTCAGTGGTAACTGAAATGATAATGGTGTCAATGTGTAGCTACAAAATTTTATGACATTCCTGTAGGGGTTTCAAGATTTCAAGTGCTACCACATTTCAGTTACACTGTCGAAAATTTATTAGTAACAATTGAATGCGAAGGCATAGATGTCGACTTCAGTCATCATATGCCAGGAAAGACTCGACCTATGCATGAACCCGAACCAATACTTAGATACTCATAAATTGTGTACTACAACATGCATACGTAACATAGCAATTCACGGCATTTGCTGAACATTAAGGTCCCTGATTTACAAGAAAATGGTAGGTAATTACAGAGTACGCTCTTCTGAGAGTAACATATAATCAAACCGTAAAGTTGTTAGTGCCATTATTAAGTTTTTGATCGAGAGGTAAACGGTAAGTGCTGCCTGCATAAGTTGCTCACAAGGAGCCATTATTTAGGCACGAGTTACAATAGCTCTTTTTTTTCTCTATGTTGTGCCAAGGTGCTCACAAGGAGCCATTATTTAGGCACGAGTTACAATAACTCTTTTTTCTATGTCGTGCCCTTTTGTACCAACAACAGGTTGAACACCAACAATTATCTGATGAATTTCTCGTTACTTGTTCTGGTCAGAATACCGTAACCCTCCTTTGTGGGAGATTATATTTGACCTGCAGTTCTCCGCATTATTTTACATTTTAGAAATGTGCTACTGCACAATGTTTGCACAAACCCACGACTTGAATCCCCACATCGTCTTCAAAATGAGTTTGTATTTACGAACTGAAGACCTTCGAAAACCCATAATAGTACTTTACGAGTGTGTCAAGTGTACACACCTCCAGTTTACTCTGTTGTGAATGATCTCACTGGAACCTACAGAGCTGCTTAAATGATTGTGGTTCGTTTGCAAGTACATGTCATGATGGTAAGCAGAAGTAAAGTGGAGAAAAGGCAAGTGCTGCATAAGGGAAAATTTGAGATACCTCTGGAGGCTAGAGAAGCAACTGTATAATTATCAAGAGCTCAGATAAGAAACAAATACTAAGCCAAGAACGGAAGACTGTAATGTGGGAGAAATATACACTGCGTCATCAGAAGTTTCTGGACACACCTACGTCAGAGGGTACTGACCGCTAGATGCGACGAGAAGCGGATCTATTCTTACCAAAGGAAGTAGGGACTATTGTGTTCTCAACAGAGAATCAGTAACAGCAGAATAAGTCGGTGAAGAGAGCCCAGTGACTGCGATGGTGTACAAGTTATTGGATGTCGCCTGAGAAACAAATACAGTAGAGACAGGCTGTGGCTAAGCCATGTCTCCGCAGTATCCTTTCTTTCAGGAGTGCTAGTTCTGCAAGGTTCGCAGGAGAGCTTCTGTAAAGTTTGGAAGGTAGGAGACGAGGTACTGGAGACGTAAGGCTGTGAGAACGGGGCGTGAGTCGTGCTTGGGTAGTTCAAATGGTAGAGCACTTGCCTGCGAAAGGTAGAGGTCTCAATTTCGAGTCTCTGTCCGGCACACAGTTTTAATCTGCCAGGAAGTTTCATATCAGAGCACACTCCGCTGCAGAGTGAAAATCTCATTCGCAGTAAAGACATTTTAAACCTACTAAAGATGCGCAAATAGGTTATACGACTGTGAAGTGGAAATTCTAAGGAACGGCTATAGCTAAACCAAGACCATGTGAACCTCACATACGGATTGGCAGGGATCATTCAGCATTACAAAGGTTGGTTGTAAAAAATCGCACCCGATATGTGTAAGTGTAAGAAATCGTTCGTGGGTATCAAAGCGATGCCAGCAGCCCTGATAGCGTAATGACCGTGGGTTGGGAGTTAAAGGATTGGGATACAACGGTCGAGCAAATTCTCATAAGCCACACATATCAGAATTCAATGCTAGGTGACTCTTGAGGCTGTGTAAAGACGGACCATTTATAACAGGAGACGAACAATTTGAAGTTATGACTCATGGTATACAATGTGACAGTCCACAGAAGGGTTTTGGTCTGACGAATGCCTCTAACATTCTGCGTGGTGTCTGTTGTTCTATGTCGTGTCTCTCTACCACTTTCGCGCAACGACGCTCTGAGCGTGTTTTCTAGGAAATTGACTAGTTTGAACCTGGGACCTGTTGCTGGTAAGGAGACGCCAGACCACACATGACATGTAGAGTTCAGAAGAGTTTGGTGAGACTAGCGATGATATAATCAAATACTTAATGATTTCAGCGTCAGCTCCACTGCCCTCCCTGTAAAAAAATCTTAATACTAACTAAATTTACTGGAAGGGGTTCAAGGCTTTCCTATTTTTTAGTTAGCTGGTAAAATAACGTCGAAAAATCAGTTACGTTTACCATTGGAATTTTTATACTATTCATAAAACATTGTTTATAAATTGCACTAGTGATAAAAGGAAATATTTTAATACAGGATGATAAAAACCAACTGCTTTCAACGAATATTCCCTGAACGGGTTACCAAGTTCTATAATGGATCGAAGGATGACCTATTCCATGTCACATCTATAATCTAGGTTTAAGTTAAGTTTCATAAAAGAGAATGTTATCAAAATGGTCTACAGTGACACTCAATTATCTTTAATTACTTATCTAACTTGTCGTAAATTACAGTGGCTGATCTGGCTTCTCAATAATTATATAACAGAAAAATCATGGCGTTTCAGATTTTAACTTCAAGTAGCAAATGTGAATACCACGAAGTTTAATTGACGATCGACACTAGTATTACGTAAAAAGGAGATGTAACAGATGAGACTTCTGCAGTTCTGAGTGAAGCTTTATGCGCTGTTATGCGGCATCGCGTGCGTTCATTACCTTGGTTAGGCAGCGTCAGGGGGCGGCGGGCGGCGCAGCTTCACACACCTCACCGTCTCGGTAGCAACTCTCTCGAACTTCTCCTTACTACAATTTACCGAAGTTGGTTTAAGAAAAGGTATCTAGCTGTGTTTTCAACTGACCAGTCAGCGTCTCAATGTTAGCTTTAAGCTCTGCCTACAAAAATTCTGTCTATCCAATGAGAAACGTTATACTTTTCGTGGTGGGGCAATGTTTTTAATGTTTGCTACATAACAGAGATGCGTATAGCCTCACGCTAAAACTTGCAGCTGGGGTGGCCCTTTTAGTGTTATCGTAAGATCTATAGTGTTCTTCTGGAGGGCCCTATCTTTTAACATGGGCTGGGGGGTGAACCTTCCGGCGATCGGCCAGCGATGTGGATGTCCGTCCCTTATCGTAGGCCCTCCTAGCCTACACGATTCTGCTCTCGGCTTCTGTTCTCGTTTCTTCCCTCGGAACTGCGTCTGTGTCACGGTGGGAAGGTATGACATGCATTTAGGCGTTGTTGTGTTAGTCTGTGGTATTCCATTTGCTCACTCGTTGATCGTATTACTTTGTTTAATTTAATGTCAAGATTTATTTGGAGCTATGTGACATATTGCCGGATTTGCTATCAATTCAGGGATTTCATGGAAGGTGTTGGTTTTGCCTGACACCTTACATTCCTGAAGAATGTTACCAGCCGTAATGTGTATTGCCAAGTCCAGTCTGGGTAAATTGAGCTATTGTATGGGGGAGCTTTTCGTTGCTATGGTGTAATCCCCTTTTTACGCTTACAAAAACGCTAAATGTGGAAGGATATGTACGCATACGAGGTCTGGTCCAAAATATCCGGAATATTCGTAATTTCGCGCCAATGAGCTGTTGGAGCGTAATGCGGTTGGCATCCCTGCATACACTTGTGTTTAATGTGTTGTAAGGTGGCGTTATTTTACAACTTACAAACCACATTTACACCCAATACGACATAAGTAAGCACCTTCAGTGACAGAAAAGACAGGTTTGTGCTCGTTCATTAAAAACATGTAGGTGACTGACATCGACTAGTACACTTAATGTATGGTATAATGTCAGCATGTTGGGTGACTGGGGAACAAGCAGGGCTGTGAAATTCATGGTAGAACGGAAGGACACTGGAGGCTCACACATTTCATTGGACAATAGGACGGCACTGCCACTTCCGGTGCAAATCTCGGGACAAGCCTGTGAGCTGTCCCACTTGCAAAACACGAACACGTGGCTGGCATGCAGACGTGAGAAAACGGCCTGGTCAGCCAAAAATACATGGTAGCAGGTAATCATGTACTTTCCTACGGACATAGAAACAACTTCCAGAAACTTCGATCTGGATTCTAAACTGCGATTGGTCGGCGTTCAGAAACGAGCGCCTTCCGGAAAGATGATTCGCCACCCAAATTTAAGGGTAGAGAAAAGTCTTTGAGCAGTAAAAAGAGGAGGGAAGTAAAAAAAGGAGTCGTTGCCGGGTCGTGGAGCCGGAGAGTCGTCTAGGAGGTCCACGGCAGTCGACGGAGGTCTTCGGCTGTAATTTTGGTGAAGCACAATTTTGCTATCTTCTCGCTGAGGCGAGAAGTCCTGCGGTTATAGCTTCTTATCTGTAACAACTATTACGGCTTCTGATACCAACTGTAACAATTGTGTTACTAAATGTGACACTTCTGCTACTAAATGTAAATGGGTTTTCTCTTTGGATGCTGTCAGTTGTCAGGATGAGCATTCTAAAGCATTCTGTCAGGGTGAAAATATTAAATAAATTAACTTTTCTCTCTTAACAACTTGTGGGCAGGGTGGGTTCTTCCTTGGCTCGGGTATGAGGTCGAATGAAACATCATTTTTACATAAGAATAACTTTTATTGAAGATTTGTACAACTGTATCTTACGGAATATTCTGGTTTGGAGAGCGGCAGCTGTGTCGTTTGTGAAGTCTTCTGCTGCGGCAGCGGCAGCGGCGGCGGCGGCGGCGGCGGCGTCTGATTACGCGTAGCGGTGTGTATCTCGCGTCGCTGTCTCGCTCAGTTGACTGGAGAAGCGCAGCGCGAGGTGGCCCGTTTAATTATTGCGAGCGAAATCGTGCATCGGATGATACCTTGGGTGTCGCGTCCCAGTGTTTCTCTTCTCTAAGCGGCCGCGTGTGTTCTGCGTCGGCCAGCGGAGCGGCGCGGCGGGGGAAGGCCAGTGTCCCGGACTCGAACCACGGACTCCCACTTGCCAGTCTTCGGCTGTCAGGTCTTCATCCCAGCTCACAGGTGACTACTGATGTGAGGCCGTCTCCTTCCCGTCCTCACGAGTCACCCGGGTATGTAAAAACCAGACTTCAAATACCTTTTAACTTCTGTCTTCTGGCGCTACGGCGGCTGCTTGCTATTCCATTACAGCGGCGGACTTGGTTCGTCTGTGCATGATGCAGACTCTTCTTGCATGACGGTCTTCAGCACCGAAACTGACTGAAAACTACTGCTACTCTTCTTTTCTTCCTTCGTCTCTCGTCTTCGTCTTCGTCTCCGTCTCCGTCTTCATCTGACTTCATCCCTCTGGCCCCCTGCGTCTCGCGTATTTATTCACTTCAGTTTACTGGAGGTGAACGACTTCACGGTCATTGCCTCGTCTGTCACGTTGAAAAGCTTCTCGAAGAATCTTCTTAACGTCGGTCGTTGGCTCTTGGAATGTAGGTGAGGGCTTTTGATCCCATGTGACGACTGAGAAACACGTGAGCCGGTCATTGCCTCTTCTGTCACGTTGAATGGCTTCTCGAAGAATCTTCTTTACGTCGGTCATTGGCTCTTGGGATGTAGGCGAGGGCCTTTGCTCACATACGACAACTGAGAAACACGTGAGCCGGTCGGGCGATGCCCTGACGGCTGAATCGACAGCGCCCGCTTATGTGGAAGTTGCTGACTTCATGGTCATTGTTTCTTCTGTTCTGCTGTTCGGCCCGCTGTTTGCGAGTATGTAACTCTCTAAACTAAACCAAGTTTTTCATTTATATTCTAATTTCTAGTTCACTTTGATTTCACTAATTTATTTACTTAAGTACCACTCAACATTCCTCCACCCTTCGGAGAAATTCGCCCTCGAATTTACCACTCAACATTCCTCCACTCTTCACACGGCAAAAGCACTAACATAAGCAATGAAAACTCTCGACTTAGAAGATTACACACGCTTCACATTAAGTATGTTGAAAATACTTTATCACTTTACTAAAGCACTGTACGCTCATAAATCACATAGTTCACACATAAGAGGTTGTAATAACTGTAACAAATCTTGGTGACAATGAATAACAAAAATAGAATATTCACTTTGAAAGTTACCTAGCAACACCTGTTTAATCTACCCTATATGAATGCAAGAATATTTATTCTACAGTATTGTTTATTTTAACAAGAGACTGTTTAATAAGGAATGAAGTACAATATACAAAATTAATACACTAATGCTCAAAAGGGCCGGCCGCGGTGGTCTAGCGGTTCTGGCGCTGCAGTCCGGAACCGCGGGACTGCTACGGTCGCAGGTTCGAATCCTGCCTCGGGCATGGGTGTGTGTGATGTCCTTAGGTTAGTTAGGTTTAAGTAGTTCTAAGTTCTAGGGGACTTATGACCTAAGATGTTGAGTCCCATAGTGCTCAGAGCCATTTTTTTTGCTCAAAAGTAACTACTGAAGTACGCCAGTTAAGAGTGTGGTATCCAATTAACAGCGATTTGATGAAGTGGTATATTATTATTTGGCTTATTTTTTCGTCTTAAATAAAAGAAAACTGTACAAAGTAGAAACACCAACACAAAGGTTCCAGATATACCCGTTCCTAGCATTATAATTTTAGTTTGGTGTTCACCTTTTAATTTTAAAACATGTTGCATCATAACATTGGCATCAATTTTGCCTTGCTGTGAGTTTATGAACGTATCTAATGACTTCAGAAGGGAACTGTCAAGGGAGTAATTGAGGTAGGATAGGTTTTGTGTAGGAAATGCTTGCACGGCGTTTTGTGAAAAAAGCAAACAACATGGTTATGGACCTACGAACCTAGTAAAAACAAAAATAAAGAAAAGAGGAAATACATTGTTAACTACAAGATCTACCTGTTTCTACGTTCAACTTTTTTTTTCTTAAAAAATAAACCATTATAATTTATTAATTATTTACATTTGTATATTATCCACAGTCTACTAAGATTCCACTAGGACATTCGTACTCTTGGTCGAAGATTGTATGGTGCCATGTCTGTATGTTGTGCTGGCGTGGCCACTCTTTTCCCTTTTCGGGTACTTCCTCCACCCTTCGGAAAAGCAGACACTATTGTTGAAGGAATTACATCTGGAGCGCCCTTGAAAGGTTTTAAACGACTTGCATGCACAATGGTAGTTCGGGTGGGCAGTTGCAATTTAACGTTGACTGGTGACGTGATCTCAATAATTTGATAAGGACCTCTGTAGTTTGTTACAAATTTCTTCGTTTTTCCTTTAGCAACGTAAGGAGTTGAAAGCATAACCCACTGACCGATTTTGTAATTTGGATATTTAGCTTGGGTATTACCTAATCTTTCCTGTCGTTCCAAAGCCTTTGTATTAGATTTTTGAACCTTTTTCCATACATCCTTCATCATTCGACTGAAATCTCTTACTGTTTCTCCGACTTTTCCGTTTTTCTGCCTGATTACATCAAAAGGGGACGGCATTTTTCTCCCATAGACCACTTCATAAGGTGACATGTCAGTTGCTTCATGCGTTTTGGCGTTGTATACCGATACGATTATTGGTAAATACGTATCCCAATTAGAATGTTGTTCGTTAATATAATAACTAAGCATCTTGCCAATTGTCCGATGAACTCTTTCTGTGCGCCCGTTGCACTGAGGGTGCAACGGAGTTGTGCGTAATTTACGTATTTTTAGTAAGTGGCATAGCTGTTTCATTAGTTCAGACATAAAATTAGATCCCTGATCTGTGATAATAGCTTCAGGTACGCCAAATTTAAGTATCCAGTTGTTAACTAAAGCTTGGGCAACTGTATTTGCTTGCTGATCTGGGAGACTCACCATAGCTAGGTAGCGTGAAAAGTGATCTATAATTGTAAGAACATACTTATTACCAGCAGGTGTTTTATGAAATGGCCCGTAGAGATCGATTCCGCAGATTTGAAATGGACATGAAGCTTCGGGGAGCCTCTCTAAGGGTATTTTTGAACGAGAAAGTTCAGCTCGTTGTGCGCACGCAATGCAATTACGAACGTACTGCGCAACATCCTGCTTTCTGGTTTGCCACCAAAATCGCTCTGCTACGCGTCTTTCGGTTGTCCGCTGTCCACCGTGTCCTGCAAGGATATGATCATGGGCCTCTGCCATTATTTCTTGTCTAAGGTGTTGGGGAACAACAATTCGCGGTCCAAGTTTTGTTGTACGGCATAATACACCATCTTCAAAGCAAAATTGTTTTTGAGTTGCGTATTTTTTGCATTCTGTATCCTCATCTTGTGCCTTTCTCCAGTCCTCAGTATCTCGGCCTGTTGCTTCCAAAAGTGCTATTTTCCGACTTAGGCAATCTGCATTCGTGTGTTTTTTGCCTGGTTTATGGATAACTTCGAAATCCATTTCGGAAAGACATAGGGCCCAACGGGTAAGACGACTAGATGGATCCTTTAATCCAAGCAACCATTTTAAAGCTGCGTGGTCTGTAATAACCTTGAATTTCCTACCATACAAGTAGCATTTAAAGTATTTGATACCATAAATAACACTTAACAATTCTTTCTCCGTTGTGGAATAATTTCTTTCTGCCGTTGTTAGTTGTCTCGAAGCGTAGGCTATGGGGTGTTCCGCGCCATTAATATTCTGACTCAAAACAACTCCTACTGAATGACCACTTGCATCACAGGATAAAATAAATTCTTTATTATAATCTGGGTAGGCTAATACTGGACTGTGTGTTAACTTATCTTTAAGGGTTTGAAATGCTGATTCACAATCTTCAGACCAATGAAATTTTGCACCCTTTTTCAATAATTGGGTTAAGGGTCGGGCAATTTCAGCGAAATTTTGAACATATTTCCGGTAGTACGATGCGAGACCAATGAAACTTTGTACTTCCTTAACGCGTTGTGGTGTTGGGAAGTCCTTAACTGCCGAAATTAATCGAGGATCTGTTTTAATTCCTTTTTCACTAATGACATGCCCTAGGTATGTAACCTCTGTCAATGCAAAAGTACATTTTTCCATATTTAATGATAATTTAGCTTTTCTAAGTCTCTGAAAAACATTACGCAGACGCACAGCATGTTCATTAATGTCTTTGGAGAATACAATAATATCGTCCAGGTATACACAACATTGCTGAGTTTTGAGTCCTCGCAGTACTCCATCGAGTAGTCTTTGAAAAGTTGCTGGTGCATTTTTCAA
Source organism: Schistocerca nitens (assembly GCF_023898315.1). NCBI lineage: Eukaryota > Metazoa > Arthropoda > Insecta > Orthoptera > Acrididae > Schistocerca > Schistocerca nitens. Next base: position 14,296,360 of record NC_064620.1, read on the forward strand.
ACCGAAAGGCATTCTTTTAAATTGCCAGTGGCCTCCAGGGGTAGAAAATGCTGTTTTATGCCTATCTTCAGGAGCAACTTCCAATTGATGATATCCGCTACGTAGATTGATTGTTGAAAAGTATTTACTGTTACCCAAACTGTCAATGATATCTGTAATGTTTGGAAGAGGATAAACATCTGAGATAGTTTGTTTGTTAAGGTGTCTGTAGTCACAACAGAATCTATATCGTTTCGTACCGTCCGGAGACTTCTTTGGAATAATTACAATATTTGAATTATAAGGAGAATCAGAATATTCTATAATTCCATCTTTTAGATGCTGTTCTATAAATTCATCCAGTACTGGCTGTAAGTGATGCGCAACTCTATAAGGCTTCCTATAAACTGGGGGGCTATTTCCTGTTGGGATCCTATGCTGTGTGATATCTGTTGCTGGCAATGGACCTTCTGCATTAAATAAATCTTGAAACTCAACTAAAACTGCTTCTATCGTGTCTCTATCATTTCCTTTCAAATGCTCAATCTTCTGGCGTAATGCGGTTTTATAGGCGTCTGGTTTCTGGCCATCGTTAATATCTGACCAAATGAAATCTTCTTCTTCAAAAGTACTGACTGTAGCTACTAATATTCCCTTATGCAACTCTTTGTCCTCCACTCCGAAGTTGTCAATATGTACCGGTACTTTTCTTTCTCCCTCAACGTCTTGAACCCGTACAACACTCCTACGTACAAAACAATGTGATACATCTAATTCCTCATTTTCCTCCAAAGGCTCTATTAGACACACTGTATCTGTAGGTACTTCGGGGTCAACGGTCATCCAGAAAAGTTTTCCTGAGCCAGATGGTATCTGATCCCGCGAATCAACCTTCAAGGACGTTGCACGCAGTACAGTTGATTTCGCCTTCCGGTTGAGGAAATCTTGCGGCAGCGGGCCCTTTGCAGCGGTGTCACCTAGCTGAAACACTATTCCGCTAAGTTCTACAGTTTGCTGTCTGAGGTCAATTTTAGCGTGATGTTTATTCAGGAAATCCAGTCCTAGGATCGCGTCGTACCCGTCAGTTACCTTTGTTACCACTTCTACATCTTCTTGAAATTGTACACCCTGAATAGAGAAAATCAGTGATGTACATCCTAATGACTTCACTGTACCTCCTCCTACTCCACTCAATCTATACCTTGGAGGGTCATATTTCTTTTCTCCAATACATTTATTATTCACTATTGATACGTTTGCGCCTGTATCCACTAGAATCCTTGCCTCTTTATCCTGTATGGTAGCAGATAACCAGCATTCCGCCTTCACATTCGCCTTAATGGCATGAAATTTTATTGGGAACGCCTGGCGGCGGCTCCGGCATTCCCGTTTGAGTTTAACTGATTTCTATTTCCAAACACTTTCTTAGACCTGCATTCCTTGAATGTGTGACCTATTCTTTGACAATTATTGCATTGAGGTTGTCTGCAGTTTTTTGCTATATGTCCCTGTCGTTCGCACCTAAAACATCGTACTCCTGCTGAAAATACATACCGCTTCTCCTTGTATCTGGTGGCAATGTCTATTTCTTCGAAAGCTGTCGCCACAGATACAGCTTCTGCTAAATTTTTAGGAAACTCTGCCCTGACACGACGGGACGTTTCAGGAGGTAACCCACGTAAAAATGTATCCAGAGCTCTATTTTCTGCCTCTTGTAAAATAACTTTATTTGCTTCATCACTAGTTGTCAACTGATAGGTGTTAATATTAACTTTTCTAATCCTATCTACAAAGCTTTCTAACGACTCGTTTTGCCTCTGAGTGATAGTGTTTAATTGTTCCCTATAAAATCTACAGCTGTTCTGTTTTTGAAAACGTTTAAGCAATCCTTTCTTCAATTCCTCAAATGTTGGAGCATTCCGTATTTCTTCATGGTATAAGACGTGTGCTTTAGCCTCTCCTGTCAATCTTAACTTTTTCATTTGTAAGAGCTGTTCATCTGACCATGATCCTAACTTTGAAGCTGCTACTAAATCATCAAAAAATGCTGTTATGTCCTCTCCAGGTTTACCTGAAAAAGGAGTTACCAAGGCTGCTGCTGAGGAATCTAGGGTGGGAGGGATTGAACTGGTTTGCCTAACCTCACTCAACTGTTTAAATAATGCATTGTTATCATTTTTAAGCTGAGCTATTTGATTAACTAGGCTCTGAATAGCTTCATCAGTAGAAACCGCTTGTGGTGCTGACTCTGACTTTGTACGATTTCGTGTCATCATTTTACAAACTGTTAGTTACACAATATTACCACACTGAATTCAAAAGATGTTTAAATATTTTCGACAAACCCTTAAAATCATGAGAGAAAATAAACTTCTAAATAAAGAAAATATTACGACTGCTATGCAAACCCCTATCCTTTCACACATTAAACAATACTAACTGTGGACCTTTAGCGACTGTCATTCACACCTCATATTGAGCCAAGGGTTTTTTCTCTGACACCAAATGTAACAACTATTACGGCTTCTGATACCAACTGTAACAATTGTGTTACTAAATGTGACACTTCTGCTACTAAATGTAAATGGGTTTTCTCTTTGGATGCTGTCAGTTGTCAGGATGAGCATTCTAAAGCATTCTGTCAGGGTGAAAATATTAAATAAATTAACTTTTCTCTCTTAACAACTTGTGGGCAGGGTGGGTTCTTCCTTGGCTCGGGTATGAGGTCGAATGAAACATCATTTTTACATAAGAATAACTTTTATTGAAGATTTGTACAACTGTATCTTACGGAATATTCTGGTTTGGAGAGCGGCAGCTGTGTCGTTTGTGAAGTCTTCTGCTGCGGCAGCGGCAGCGGCGGCGGCGGCGGCGGCGGCGTCTGATTACGCGTAGCGGTGTGTATCTCGCGTCGCTGTCTCGCTCAGTTGACTGGAGAAGCGCAGCGCGAGGTGGCCCGTTTAATTATTGCGAGCGAAATCGTGCATCGGATGATACCTTGGGTGTCGCGTCCCAGTGTTTCTCTTCTCTAAGCGGCCGCGTGTGTTCTGCGTCGGCCAGCGGAGCGGCGCGGCGGGGGAAGGCCAGTGTCCCGGACTCGAACCACGGACTCCCGCTTGCCAGTCTTCGGCTGTCAGGTCTTCATCCCAGCTCACAGGTGACTACTGATGTGAGGCCGTCTCCTTCCTGTCCTCACGAGTCACCCGGGTATGTAAAAACCAGACTTCAAATACCTTTTAACTTCTGTCTTCTGGCGCTACGGCGGCTGCTTGCTATTCCATTACAGCGGCGGACTTGGTTCGTCTGTGCATGATGCAGACTCTTCTTGCATGACGGTCTTCAGCACCGAAACTGACTGAAAACTACTGCTACTCTTCTTTTCTTCCTTCGTCTCTCGTCTTCGTCTTCGTCTCCGTCTCCGTCTTCATCTGACTTCATCCCTCTGGCCCCCTGCGTCTCGCGTATTTATTCACTTCAGTTTACTGGAGGTGAACGACTTCACGGTCATTGCCTCGTCTGTCACGTTGAAAAGCTTCTCGAAGAATCTTCTTAACGTCGGTCGTTGGCTCTTGGAATGTAGGTGAGGGCTTTTGATCCCATGTGACGACTGAGAAACACGTGAGCCGGTCATTGCCTCTTCTGTCACGTTGAATGGCTTCTCGAAGAATCTTCTTTACGTCGGTCATTGGCTCTTGGGATGTAGGCGAGGGCCTTTGCTCACATACGACAACTGAGAAACACGTGAGCCGGTCGGGCGATGCCCTGACGGCTGAATCGACAGCGCCCGCTTATGTGGAAGTTGCTGACTTCATGGTCATTGTTTCTTCTGTTCTGCTGTTCGGCCCGCTGTTTGCGAGTATGTAACTCTCTAAACTAAACCAAGTTTTTCATTTATATTCTAATTTCTAGTTCACTTTGATTTCACTAATTTATTTACTTAAGTACCACTCAACATATCATTACGGTGATCTTGCTTGTGCACCATCATGTAGGAAAGTGGATTTACATTGGTGAAGCACGTGCTCCACTCCACTCTGCACTGAGGTTTCACACTGTTCATTGAGATAGTAGTTCCTTCGTTTCACACTGTTCATTGAGATAGTAGTTCCTTCCTGCTATTTAGTAGAATGAAGGATGTCAGTTACTTCACGCCTATTCACACTTCGCGAGATTATAGAGCAGAGCCAGACAGTTTAAGGACCAGTATTAAAACAGGGAGAACCTGAAATTTGTAATCATTATTTAATTTATCTAAATTGTTACGATGAATAAATGTATTAAGATCACGGCATTTATCCTTTAGTAGATAGTATTTTCCTGTACCAGTTAATCTTTTCTCTTGGGTACATTTTATAATATTAGTTAAAAGGGGGACTAGATTTTATCGGTGTATCCTGACATTCTATCGTATCAACAGGATAAGATTCGGAGACGGGTAGGTTACCACATGACAATTTACAATAATTAGTGAGAATAACGTACTCCTACCGGGGGACATATGTCAGGGCGACTTCAAGTAGTGTTGAAATATCCATTGCACAAATTATCATCTATACGAACTCATTGCAAGTCTCCGCCATCAATAGCCGGTAGAAGAAGTGGAGGTACGTTAGAGTGTAACTTTCGGAACTTTCATTGTTGTACGTCTGTTAGTTATTGTTGAGTGCTGTATTGAGTTGAAAGTTGTGTCGCACTGTCTGCCAATTTCGAGACTGGAGAGTCAGAGGAGAAACGTGTCTACATTAAATTTTGGGCGAACCTCAAGAAAACCCTTATAGAGACACACTGAGTGATGCAGAATGCCTACAGCGATAAGTGCTTAAGTAGTACTCATGTTAAGAGTACACGGTTTAAAAATGGCTGGACGGAATTTAAAGATGACCCTCGTTCAGGACACACTTTGACGTCTACCGTCAACGCTAATGCCAGGAACGTCAATGAAATTGTGCGAGCCAATAAAAGAGGATGACGGTCGGAAAGATTGCATAACAATGTAACGTTTCAGTTGGATCATGTCATGAAATCCTGAAACAGTATCTCAGAAGGCGTCGTGTTCCCGCCGTGTTCGTCCCACGGCTCTTGAGACAGCACCAGAAAGTCCTTAGCCTCGCAATCTATAGAGAGCTTTTGATCACGCAAATGAGGGAAAGACGCTCCTTATGAGAATCATAAACGGTGACAAGAATGAGTGTACGATGTGATGTTGAGACCAAGGTTCGGTCTCCACAATGGGTAGGGAAAGGTTCTCCAAGACCAAAAGAAGGTCGCCAGGTCAGGTCAAACTTCAAAGCTGGTAGTTCTCCTTGACTGTGAAGGAACACTTAATCGAGGATACTATCGCGATGATCGTGACACCTGCAGGAAAATTTGAGAAGGTTCTGATGGTTCAAATGGCTCTGAGCACTATGGGATCTAAGTTCTGAGGTCATCAGTCCCCTAGAACTTAGAACTACTTAAACCTAACTAACCTAACGACATCACACACATGCACGCCCGAGGCAGGATTCGAACCTGCGACCGTAGCGGTCGCGCGGTTCCAGACTGTAGCGACTAACCGGCCGGGGTGGCCGAGCGGTTCTAGGCGCTACAGTCTGGAACCGCGCGACCGCTACGGTCGCAGGTTCGAATCCTGCCTCGGGCGTGCATGTGTGTGATGTCCTTAGGTTAGTTACGTTTAAGTAGTTCTAAGTTCTAGGGGACTTGATGACCTCAGAACATAAGTCCCATAGTGCTCAGAGCCATTTGAACCATTTTTTGTAGCGCCTAGAACCGCTCGGCCACCCCGGTCGGCAAAATGTGAGAAGGCAACGGCCTGAAAAGTTGTGCGACAATTCATGGCTCTTGCGTCACGGTAACGCACCCGCACGTTCATCCCTTGTTGGTGTGTGACAATTGCACAAAAAATGAAATCACTGAGCCGTCTCATCCTCCGTAATCTTCAGACCTGGCTCTTGTGGCCATCTTTTGGTTTACATAATCAAAAACCCCGCTGAAAGGACGAAGATTTGCAACGATAAACGAGATAAAAGAAAATTCGTAGATGACAGTTCGCGCGATCCAGAAAGACGCGTACGGAGACTGCTCCCGAACGTTGAAACGGCGCTGGGAGGAATATATCAATTGTGCAGCAGAAAATATCAGCAGAGACTACGCACAATAACTAAAAGATAATCGTAGAAGTATTTTGTCGACAAGCTTCCGGAATTTTCTGAACACACGTCGCAATACAGCACTGTGTATATCGTACAGTAGGGCAACAGTTCGTTTATGTGTATCAACATTACTATGCAGCCTGTTATCAAGCAGCATGTCTGAGGGAAATCAGTCTTCTGACTGGTTTGATGTGGCCCACCACGAACTCCTCTCGTGTGCCGACCTCTAGATCTAAGAGTAGCACTTGCAACCTACGTCCTCAGTTATTTGCTGGATGTATTCCAGTCTCAGTCCTTCTCTGCTGTCTTTGCCCTCTTCATCTCCCTTTCAAACCATGGAAGTCATTCCCTGATATCTTAAAGACGTCCTTTCGTCCTATCCATTCTTCTTATCATTGTTTTCCACATATTTCTAAAAATGGTTCAAATGCCTCTGAGCACTATGGGACTTAACATCTTAGGTCATCAGTCCCCTACAACTTAGAACTACTTAAACTTAACTAACCAAAAGACATCACACACATCCATGCCCGAGGCAGGATTCGAACCTGCGACCGTAGCAGTCCCACATATTTCTTTCCTCTCCGATTCTGCACAGAACGTCCTCATTCCTTACCTTATCAGTCCACCTAATTTTCAACATTCATTTGTAGCAGCACATCTCAATGCTTCGATTCTCTTCTGTTCCGGTTTTCACCACCATACAGTACTGTGCCTCAAACGCACATTCTCAGAAATTTCTTCGTCAAACTAAGGCCTGTGTCTGATACTAGTAGACTTCTCTTGGCCAAAAATGCCCTTTTCGCCAGTGCTAGTCTGCTTTCGAGATCCTCCCTGCTCCGTAAGCTATTGGTTATTTCACTGCCCAGGTAGCAGAGTTCCTTAACTTCATCTACTTCCTGACTGATGTGTCGACAAAAGTGCCGTCACAGTGTGGTTTGAGGAGACCGATATGCACGCTATAAGCTCACGCAGGATGGCGTGAGGTCTGAAACAGGATACGTAATGAATGCTATAAAGAAAAGTACGTAGCTTCTGGAATACTTAACTTTAATCCATCATTTGTATACATCGTTCTTGATGAGACATGCTTCATACGATAACTATCAATTGCTATGGCGCCTTGCTAGGTCGTAGCCATTGACTTAGCTGAAGGCTATTTTAACTATCTGCTCTGCAAATGAGCGAGGCTTCGTCAGTGTGCATCGCTAGCTAAGTCGTCCGTACAACTGGGGCGAGTGCTAGTCCGTCTCTCGAGACCTGCCGTGTGGTGGCGCTCGGTCTGCGATCACTCAGTGGCGACACGCGGATCCGACATGTACTAATGGACCGCGGCCGATTTAAAGCTACCACTTAGCAAGTGTGGTGTCTGGCGGTGACACCACACTGACCATCAATCCTGATGTTAAGTTTTTCACCGCCCTCATGTCTGTGTCTTCTCATTATTTTCATCTTTCTTCGATTTACTCTCAATCCATATGCTGCACTCATTAGGCTCTTCATTACATTTAGAACATGTAATTTTTCTTCACACTCACTAAGGATAGCAGTGTCATAAGACAATCTAACTATTGATATACTTTCACATTGAATTTTATTCCACTCTTGAACCTTTCTTTTATTTCTAACATTGCATCTTCGAGACACGGATTGAACAGTAGGGGTGAAAGGCTGCATCCCTGTCTTACATCATTCTTAATCCGAGCACTTCGTTCTTGGTCGTCCAATCCTATTATTCCCTCTTGGCTCTTGTACGTATTGTAGATTACCCGTCTCCTCCTACAGCTTACCCTTATTTTTTTCATAATATCAAACATGTTGCACCATTTTACGTTGCCGAACGCTTTTTCCAGGTAGACAAATCCTATGAACGTGTCTTAGCTTTTCTTTAGTCTTGCTTCCATTATCTACAGCAACTTCAAATTTGTCTCTCTGGTGTACTTATCTTTCCTGAAGCCAAAATGATCGTCATCTAACACATCCTTAATTTTCTTTTCCATTCCTCTGTATCTTTTTGCTGTAAGTAACTGCATGAGCTGTTAGGCTGATTGTGCGATAATTCTCGCGCTTGTCAGCTCTTCTAGTCTTCGGAGTTGTGTGAATGATATTTTTCTGGAAGTCAGATAGTATGTCGACATACTCATACTTTCTACGTATCAACGTGAATAGTCGTTTTGTTGCCACTTCTTCCAATGATTTGAGATATTTTGATGGAGTGTTATGTATCCTTTCTGCCTTATTTGACCTTAAGTACTCCACAGTTCCCTTAAATTCTCATTTTAATACTGAATCCCTTATCTCTTTTAAATCGATTCCTGTTCCTTCTTCTGTCACATCTTACCCACCACAGAGGCCTTCAATGTACTCTTTCCACCTATCTGTTCTCTCCTCTGCTTTTAACTGTGGAATTCCAGTTGCACTCATAATGTTACCGCCCTTGCTTTTAATTTCACGTTCCTATACGCTGAGTCAGTCCTTCTGACAACAATTTCTTTTACGATTTCTTCACGTTGTTCTTGCAGCCATTTCGTCTTAGCTTCCCTGCAGCTCCTGCTTATTTCTTTCCTCAGTGGCTTGTATTTCTGTACTTCTGGGTTTCCCGAACATTTTCGTTCTTCCTCTTATCATCGACAAACTGAAGTATTTCTTCTGCTACCCACGCTTTCTTAGCAGTTATCTTCTTTGTACCTATGTTTTTCTTTCCAGTTTCTGTAATTGCCCATTTTAGAGATGCCCATTCCTCTCCAACTATACGGCCTACTGAGCTATTCCTTATTGCTGAATCTATAGCCTTACAGAAGTTCAAACGTATCTCGTGATTCCTTAATACTTCCGTATCCCACTTCTTTGCATATTGATTCTTCCTGACTAATCTCTTAAACTTCAGCCTACTCTTCAACACTACTATATTGTGATTTGAGTCTATATCTGCTCCTGGGTACGCCTTACAATCCAGTATCTGATTTCGGAATCTTTGTCTGACCACTATTAATTCAACTGAAGTCTTTCCGTGGCACCCGGCCTTTTTCGAGAATATCTCTTCCTATTTGTCTTGAACATAGTATTCGCCAGTACTAGCTGAAATTTATTACAGAACTCAATTTGTCTTTCTCCTCTCTCATTCCTTGTCCCAAGTCCATATTCTCCTGTAACCTTTTCTTCTACTCATTCCTCTGCAACTTCATCGCAGTTCACCATTACTATTAAATTTTCAATTCCCTTTACACAGTGTATTGCCATTTCTGTATCTTTATATACTCTCTCTACCTATTCGTCTTCAGCTTGCGTCGTCGGCATATATATCTCAACTATCGTTGTCGGTGTTGGTTTGCTGTCTGTTCTGATGAGAACAACCCTATCAGCGAACTGTTCACAGTAACACACTCTCTGCCCTACCTTCCTATTCATAACGAATCCTACTCCAATTACACCACTTTCTGTTGCTGTTGATGCTACCCTGTACTCATCTGACCATAAATCCATGTCTTCTTTCCATTTCACTTCACTGACCCCTACTGTATCTAGACTGGGCCTTTTCATCTCCCTTTTCAAATTTTCTACTTTCCCTTTTACATTCAAGCTTCGGACACTCCATGCCCCGACTCGTAGAACGGTATCCTTTCGTTGTGGATATAACATTCCTGAAATAGGCTAGCATGCCCGGAGTCCAGACACGAACCCAATGGAACATCTTTTGGATGGGTCAGAAAGCCGGCTTGTCTCCAGATCCCAGCGTCCAACATCACTATCTTCTCTGGTTTAAGACAGTTCTCGTTAGCTATGTTTCACAGCTTTGTTAAACAGTAAATGTGGAAGACTGACACGTCAGCTACGTCAGCTTCTGTAGAATTTGTTCTTAATTCTATGGCCGGTTTTTGCCAGAGCCCTTTTTCCAGTACCTGTTGTACAACGATGTGGATACAGGACAATTTTCGTACATAATAACGTTTGAAAATTCCAGTAAAAATGCAAGAAAGTTCCTGTTAATAGCAGTTCTTACACACACATATTATAAAACAAAAGTCGAAATATCGTATTAATAAATAATATTTTTATTCCTGAATGAGGTAGGAGGTGAGGTACTGACAGAATTGAAGCTGTGAAGACGGGTCGTGAGTCGTGCTTGGGTAGCTCAGCTGGTAGATAAGTAGCCTGCGGAAGGCAAAATCAGTTGTTCAAATGTGTGTGAAATCTAATGGGACTTAACTGCAAAGATCTTCACTCCCTGAGCTTACCCACTACTTAACCTAAATTATCCTAAGGACAAACACACACACTCATGTCCGAGGGAGGACTCGAACCTCCGCCGGAACCAGCCGCACAGCCCATGACTGCTCGGCTAATCCCGCGCGGCGCGGAAGGCAAAAGTCCCGAGTTCGAGTCTCGGTCCGGCGCACAGTTTTAATCTATCAGGAAGTTTCAATATTTTTATTACCTGAAGTTAGACACATGAAGTGTCAATTAAGTAATTATCCAAAGAATATACCAAATAAAACGGAAAAGAGTGCCATTGGTGGTAGGGGGTTAATACAATGATACAATGCAGTCCAATGTAGGACATAATATTATGGAGTTGAAAATTCGTAGCTGATTTGTTGCTCGGGGGGGGGGGGGGGGACGTTCAGTGAGGACGTCACATTCGAAGTCATTGGGCTCTCGTCACTGGCACGCTCTGGTGTTTCTGCTTCTCTGCCGGCGACACCAGAGTCCCAGCCTCCTCTCATACTGACGGGTCCGCCCCGTGACATCAGGTGGTGAGTTCGGCATTAACATACACTACTGGGCATTAAAATAACTACTCCACGAAGATGACGTGCTACAGACGCGAAATTTAACCGACAGGAAGAAGATATTGTTATATGCAAATGATTAGCTTTTCAGAGCACTCACACGAGGTTCGCGCCGGTGACGACACCTACAACGTGCTGACATGAGGAAAGTTTCCAACCGATTTCAAATACACAAACAGCAGTTGACCGGCGTTGCCTGGTGAAACGTTGCTGTGATGCATCGTGTAAGGAGGAGAAATGCGTACCATCACGTTTCCGATTTTGATAAAGGTCGGATTGTAGCCGATCGCGATTGCGGTTTATCGTATCGCGACATTGCTACTCGCGTTGGTCCAGATCCAATGACTGTTAGCAGAATATGGAACCGGTGGGTTCAGGAGGGTAATAGGGAACGACTTGCTGGATCCCAACGGCTTCGTATCACTAGCAGTTTAGATGACAGGCATCTTATCCGCATGGCTGTAACGGATCGTGCAGCCACGCCTCGATACCTGAGTCAACAGATGGGGACGTTTGCAAGACAACAACCATCTGCACGAACAGTTCGACGACGTTTGCAGCAGCATGGACTATCAGCTCGGAGACAATGGCTGCGGTTACCCTTGAACCTGCATCACAGACAGGAGCGCCTGCGATGGTGTACTCGACAACGAACCTGGGTGCACGAATGGCAAAACGTCATTTTCTCGGATGGATCCAGGTTCTTTTTACAGCATCATGATTGTCGCTACCGTGTTTGGCGACATCGCGGTGAACGCACGTTGGAAGCGTGTATTCGTCATCGCCATACTGGCGAATCACCCGGCGTGATGGTATGGGGTGCCATTGGTTACACGACTCGGTCACCTCTTGTTCGCATTGACGGCACTTTGAACAGTGGACGTTACATTTTAGATGTGTTACGACACGTGGCTCTACCCATCATTCGATCCCTGTGAAGCCCTACATTTCAGCAGGATTATGCACGGCCGCATGTTGCAGGTCCTGTACGGGCCTCCCTGGATACAGAAAATATTCGACTGCTGCCCTGGCCAGCACATTCTCCAGATCTCTCACCGATTGAGAACGTCTGGTCAATGGTGACAGAGCAACTGGCTCGTCACAATACGCGAGTCACTACTCTTGATGAACTGTGGTATCGTGTTGAAGCTGCATGGGCAGCTGTATCTGTACGCGCCATCCAAGCTCTGTTTGACTCAATGCCCAGGCGTATCAAGGCCTTTTGTTCGGGGTACTGATTTCTCAGGATCTATGCACCCAAATTGCGTGAAAATGTAATCACATGTCAGTTCTAGTATAATATATTTGTCCAATCAATACCCGTTTATCATCTGCATTTCTTCTTTGTTTATTAATTTTAATGGCCCGTAGTGTACATATTCGCAGGTGAACGGAAACTGCAAATAAAATTTGCGTACGTTGATTTTAGAGCTCATACGTTTACCAGGTAATAGTAATACAATATAGCAAGACTGATGCTTAGGTAGCCAGACATGTTGTAAGTGACTGAATAACTACGAGGAGGCATTTAGATGAAGCATTGAAAGTGAATATCTGTTACTTTTCGTATATGAAGCTATTTTATGCAGTAACTTCATTCTATGACAATTGTGTACTTCGTGGACGTGAAAAGAGCAGCAGCTAGAAAAAAAAAGGGTCGTCTGTTAGATGTTACAAAGCTACAGTCAAACAACGCTAAGTATACACCTGTTAAATTTGTCCAACATTATAACTTGTGTCTGAGCAACCTGTATTTCATGACCCTGTTGTAGTCCTATTATATAATTATGTAATTATTCCTATACATATCCTTCGGACTGAAATTCTGTTTTCGCCTGTAGAGAAGTCACTGGATCTTAACCATTCTAAGCAAAATCACCACATTCTGAAATACTACCGACAAACCGAGGATAAAACATATAAATTTCCGTAAACGAATTACATTAGGGTCTAATGTGATGCAGATAGCATATGAACATATGTGCAGCATAATTACAAGTAAAAGCTTATGTGAGATCTTTAATGAATTCGGTACTGAGATTGTTACTCAATAGTTATCAAACGTGTGATATTTTTGCCACAACCTGTTTCGAGAATAAATTATCCCACTATTAAAAACAAGGAAACGAACCGTACATGGCAATATCAAACTTACCGAAAACCGTACAAAAATATTTAATTCGTCCGTTAGCATAGCTTATTTTAAAGCTTCTATGCCACTAGGCACAGTAAAAAGTAAAATTCCAGTAGCAAACACGCTTTGTCGAACATGCAACACTTCCTTGAGTATCTCACGTTGACGTGTTATACTCCCGAGGCACGTTTTAAACTAGAGGCGCCACTTACCAAAGGTGGAAATTTCCTGCAACGCATTTCACATCCCCCCAACGATGCTACTGAGTATTGTAAAATCTATGAAGCAATACCGCGTTTACGTTGCAATGCATGGATACTTGAAACTTAAAGTCGCTTATTCCGCCGGCCGAAGTGGCCGCGCGGTTCTGGCGCTGCAGTCTGGAGCCGCGAGACCGCTACGGTCGCAGGTTCGAATCCTGCCTCGGGCATGGATGTGTGTGATGTCCTTAGGTTAGTTAGGTTTAACTAGTTCTAAGTTCTAGGGGACTAATGACCTCAGCAGTTGAGTCCCATAGTGCTCAGAGCCATTTGAACCATTTTTTTCGCTTATTCCAATAAGCTGGTGTTTGCTTCCAAAGTAGGAAGTTTTTATGTTTAACATTGCATGTTACTCCTGTGTTTACTCTTGTTGGTACCTAATGACAGAAGCGTTAAGGTATTTTACACTACAGGACTAATTAAATAGATATCGTTTTCAGTACGTATTCATTTGTTTTCTTGTTTTGTTGCACTTGATGATGGGATAATGTAGTCCCGAAATATGTTGTGGTAAGAACATCACATGGTTGACAACTGGTGCATAAAATTCTCAGCGCCGATTCACGAGGCAGTTGTACGATGGCTTCACAACATACACAATTAACGAAGTTTGTGTGGCATACCTTTTCGTGGTCTCACCACAGTAATGACTGAGTAGGAGGACTGCAAAACTGAATCCGACCGCATTACGAACCTTGTGTGATAGAGAACTCGCTGTTATTCTTTTATTTCTTTTGTCTGTATTCTGAGTGGTTTAATGCGGCCCACCACGATTTCCTCACGAGTGCGAAACTCTTCATTTCACAGTGACACTTACACCCACATCCTCAATTATTTGCTGGATATATTCCAGTCTCCGTGCTCCACTATATTTTAACTGTAGTTGTCCCAGTTTTAGAATTATCCATTATTAGTGTGTTGCTTGTGTTATACTTGCTCATGGGCACAGCTCACAATCCAGTATCTTCAGAATTCCTGTCTTACAGTGTCTTAATGCGTCTAATATCGCCTGTGGCCTTAAACAATTTTCCAAGGAGTGTTCCTATCCAACTTGAATATTAGATGTTAGTTCGATGTCCTCAAATACTTTCTCTCTCTCTTTCTCTCTCTCTCTCTCTCGCTCTCTGAGTGGCTAAACTTCATCAGTATCATGCCTATAGCTCTACAGACCATCATACTCGCATATCTGCGCAGAATTATTTTTCCTTTTCATCCTTTCCTATTTGCTCCAGATTTCAGCAAAATATGCCAGAAGAATGTCGTAAGTTCCATGACATTTCGTTGTTGAGAGACAAGTCACCGTGGTTAGCAATGCAGGACAAAGCATCACAAATTTGGGAACGACTTTCTTTGAAATATCTATAACACACAAACAAAATATGAATTACAGACTTATTTTCTAACCGAGGACAGAGACTTTACGCGCCGTGCAGGGGGTTCAGGTCTTTCAGAGAGCACCCGTTGTGACACCTATTGTGTATTGTAACATGATGTCACATTTATCGACTTTTTTTCTAAATATTACTGCTTTCTTAAATATTTTGTACTCTATCGTGATGCATTTTAACGTACCTGATACAAAATGTTCTGAGTTTGTATGCAAATGTGAGAATTATATTTTTTTGTAATTTTTCTAGGTCGTACTTAGGATATTAAAACAGTAATAGATAGTGAAAAGGCGGAGGGAAGTTCCGCAGCACCTGGGAGCTAAACGCGCGAATAGAGAAAAGGTGGAACTGCGCATAGAGAGCGCGCCAGTTGTAGAACAAAAACCACTTGCGTGCGGCCTGCCTCTGAGGAAGTCGTACCTGGAGCGAAACTGTTAATAAATGACTTCAATTATTAACAACGTCGAGCGTAATAACGTGTTCTGGATAAATTTTCCACGCAAAGAAGAGATTTATAGAGCGTGTAACACGAGGAGCAGCTGTTGCACAATCTTGGTCAACGTCGTCGCCGCGTCTCAGTATTTCGTCTACCTCTAGACAATGGAACGATTTTAGAAGTATAACACTGGAACGGACCAGTTCTTTGTGATGTATTCTAAATATATGTATGAAGGATAAATTATTGTGTCAGACCTATTTTATTCATCTGAGTCATATTACCTGAGTTGAGTTTCCAGTTCCACTCCTTTATGTAATCCGAGACATTATTGAAGTGTAAATGCTTATTCACATAGTTATTTCAAGTGCTTTGTTATTGAGCTGATTGTTAAATGGAGTTAGTAATTTAACCAGAATACTTCAATTGAAACAAATGCTCCATGCGCTTGTAGAAGATAATTACATCTTTCACTTCATTAAATATCTTTATCGAATATTTCTAAGAAACATTATTACAAATAATTCAGTTAGTATAGGAATCTGAGTGTGAAAAGTGTTGAAAAAGAAGTTAAATGACTGTGCAGTTTTATGGCCTAAAATCTTATCTCAGCATCAGACAAGTCTGTGAACAATGAATTATCTAGCCCAATATTTTGTACATTCGTCCCTACTCTGCTAAATAGAAAAAGCGTTTGTAAAAGAACTATAAAGAATAAATAAGAGTTTAAGGGACCCATATACACTCCTGGAAATGGAAAAAAGAACACATTGACACCGGTGTGTCAGACCCACCATACTTGCTCCGGACACTGCGAGAGGGCTGTACAAGCAATGATCACACGCACGGCACAGCGGACACACCAGGAACCGCGGTGTTGGCCGTCGAATGGCGCTAGCTGCGCAGCATTTGTGCACCGCCGCCGTCAGTGTCAGCCAGTTTGCCGTGGCATACGGAGCTCCATCGCAGTCTTTAACACTGGTAGCATGCCGCGACAGCGTGGACGTGAACCGTATGTGCAGTTGACGGACTTTGAGCGAGGGCGTATAGTGGGCATGCGGGAGGCCGGGTGGACGTACCGCCGAATTGCTCAACACGTGGGGCGTGAGGTCTCCACAGTACATCGATGTTGTCGCCAGTGGTCGGCGGAAGGTGCACGTGCCCGTCGACCTGGGACCGGACCGCAGCGACGCACGGATGCACGCCAAAACCGTAGGATCCTACGCAGTGCCGTAGGGGACCGCACCGCCACTTCCCAGCAAATTAGGGACACTGTTGCTCCTGGGGTATCGGCGAGGACCATTCGCAACCGTCTCCATGAAGCTGGGCTACGGTCCCGCACACCGTTAGGCCGTCTTCCGCTCACGCCCCAACTTCGTGCAGCCCGCCTCCAGTGGTGTCGCGACAGGCGTGAATGGAGGGACGAATGGAGACGTGTCGTCTTCAGCGATGAGAGTCGCTTCTGCCTTGGTGCCAATGATGGTCGTATGCGTGTTTGGCGCCGTGCAGGTGAGCGCCACAATCAGGACTGCATACGACCGAGGCACACAGGGCCAACACCCGGCATCATGGTGTGGGGAGCGATCTCCTACACTGGCCGTACACCACTGGTGATCGTCGAGGGGACACTGAATAGTGCACGGTACATCCAAACCGTCATCGAACCCATCGTTCTACCATTCCTAGACCGGCAAGGGAACTTGCTGTTCCAACAGGACAATGCACGTCCGCATGTATCCCGTGCCACCCAACGTGCTCTAGAAGGTGTAAGTCAACTACCCTGGCCAGCAAGATCTCCGGATCTGTCCCCCATTGAGCATGTTTGGGACTGGATGAAGCGTCGTCTCACGCGGTCTGCACGTCCAGCACGAACGCTGGTCCAACTGAGGCGCCAGGTGGAAATGGTATGGCAAGCCGTTCCACAGGACTACATCCAGCATCTCTACGATCGTCTCCATGGGAGAATAGCAGCCTGCATTGCTGCGAAAGGTGGATATACACTGTACTAGTGCCGACATTGTGCATGCTCTGTTGCCTGTGTGTATGTGCCTGTGGTTCTGTCAGTGTGATCATGTGATGTATCTGACCCCAGGAATGTGTCAATAAAGTTTCCCCTTCCTGGGACAATGATTTCACGGTGTTCTTATTTCAATTTCCAGGAGTGTATATTAGCAGCTTCGCTCGTTGTTACTTGATAGAAAGTTTTGGCTTTTGTATTAAGATCTAAAAAAATTATTGGAACATAACAGTTCGCTATAACTGAATGTAGAATACAATATGCAAGTTACTGTGTCCTTTATAAAGCGCCCATTTATCACTGAGAATATTTTGTTACAGCCCATTATAAATATATGCTACTGGTTTGTGTAAAAGTGCGTTAAGATGGTACAACAGAGTCAGTGTCCCCATACGATCCTGTGCATATTGCTTGTTACCAGACACAGTTTATGGAAGAACGCCTAGACTGCGTAACTTAATACCTAGTGCAAGTTAATGAGATACATTCAGGCAGCTTCTTCACCTGACTCTCTTCTTGTTCTTCTTACAAACTTAAGCAGGGTACAGTATGTAGAATCCATTCGACAGTGTTAAAGTCCTTGTCATTTGCGCTGTAATTAAGTGCTCGAGTTGAACTAGCGACCATATAGATTAATATCTGAAGCAAATTACTATTTTTTCTGTTCAGAGAACCTCGTTCCGAATCCCCATTACTGGCTAATATTCTTCAGATTCATTGTTATAAAGGAAAAGAAACTCTGACTGACTGCTTTTATTCCATTAGTCACACATCCATGGTCAATCAAAATTCTTGTGAAAAGGGCAACTTTCATCAGTTTTACGAAAACAACACTGTTTTAGGGAACCTCTTTAGTGTTATATTTGGCAGCCATAACAGGACATTTTTACAACAGTATCCATTGAATGCCGTTGCCAGAAGTCAGTTGTATTCTGAAATACAATTGGATAGGAATATAAATTAAGAACCCAGTACTATCATCGCAGATCAGAAAGCGGTACCATATCCTAATGAAACACTAAAAGTGATTATCAAAATAACAGTCATGCTTGCAGCAAATGTTAATTAAAATCCGGATTTCATCAGGGGGCCTCACATAAGTATTTGTTGTTGGTGTACATTGGCAATTTAATTGCAATAGTGTGATAGGTACTTGAATCAAAGGGTTTGATTTGCTAATGGTATGCATTTAATTTATGAATAATGCATACCTAAGGACCAAGTAGGCTCGCCACCAGCATACTGCTGGACAATACTGATTGAATTAATCTTAAAATTGCTGTCAGAGCTAGCTGTTTAATGCAGCCATGGTTTCTTAAAAATATTAAAAAAGGAAATAATCAAACGAAAAATATTGTAGCGGGGTGACTTTCAACAAATTTAGGTACACGACACTGTTCTAATAAACTTCATTAGGGTTATATCTGGCGACAATATCAAGACATTTCTATGACAGCTGTTGCCAGAAGTCGGTCGTATTCTGAAATACAAATGGATACATAAATAAATTCAGTTCCCTGTATTATCGTCATAGATTAGAAAGAGGTACCATGTCCCACCGAAACACTAGAATTGATTATGAATATTTTTTATTATTATTTTGAGCTTTTCTTCATTACAGAGGCTTCTCTTCAACATAATAATTTACTCGGAAATATATCAATATATTTATCAATATAATAATCAATTTAAAATAATAATAATCAATAATAATAATCAATCAATCAATAATAATCAATAATAATAACCAGTTTAGCAATAGAATAATCAATACCAATATATTCATCAATAGAAGTGTCGCAATTGCAGCGAACATCAATTTAAATCCTGATTTCGTCAGGGGGTCCTGACATAAGTGTTTATGTTTGGAGAACGTTGGGAATTTAATTATAATGGTGTGATAAGTGAAAGAGTTTACATTTATTAATTCATAAATAACACATTGAAAATATATTTTTTATACATTGATTTTATAACACAAACTTAGGACTAAATTATTCAGGAAGACAAACTAGGGACGTTCTTAGCGTATTGTTGCACAATACTGGCTGAATTGACGTTAAATTTACTGTCGGACCTGGCAGTTTAATGCAATCATTGTTTCTTCAAAATATTGATAAAGAACAAAGTGCAAAACATCACTATGAAGAAAATGGTTCAAATGGCTCTGAGCACTATGGGAATCAACTGCTGAGGTCATCAGTCCCCTAGAAATTAGAAGTACTTAAACCTAACTAAGATAAGGACATCACACACATCCATGCCCGAGGCAGGATTCGAACCTGCGACCGTAGCGGTAGCGCAGTTCCAGACTGTAGCGCCTGGAACCGCTCGGCCAATTCGGCCGGCGTATGAAGAAAAGACAAAGGAAATACTCACATCATCATGACGTCAAAGAAATAGTTCATCAGTCCAAAGGCGATACATGAGTGGTGCTTGATTAAATTTTACTGCCAAATTTAACATCACAGGAAAATATAGAAGTATGCAAACAGCTGCATGAAACACACGTTACAGTAAGAGATTACCAGAAGATGAAGCATGGGTATGTAAACATCTCTCCTCAGCAGATGAAATTTCTGTCATCATTCGATGGTATTGCCGTGCGGGTTAGCAGTGTCTGCAGTGAATCTGCGTGATGTCGCAATTCGCTGAGCTGCAGCGAGTGACAGTGCAGGCTGAGGTAGGGCGGGCCGCTGTTTCTGCAGCTGCAGCATGCACTCATCTGCTCAGATGCGATCGTGAAAAATTTATCTAAACCAAGAGAACTGTTAAATCGAACTCTGGCGACTTGGCATAAGGCCAAAGTCCAAATCTGCCTACCAAAGCCGGAGAGATGCTGAGAGTAACGTCCAGGACGAAATATCCATGAGTCTCCTCTGCAGAACCGCCTGTCGCTTCCCTGCAAGCCTTTGTGTCCATGCTTGGCGCACTTTATTCGGCCAATCACAGAAAAGGACTAACTGTCCCTCCAACGAGGGAAACGGAATAGATCACGCTGTCTCACATCAACAATTTAGACGCCAGAAAGTCAATCAGAAACGTGCTTTCGGACCTGGGAAAAGTCCGAAAGCACGTTCTTACGGCAAGCCAAATGTTCTGAGATTTCTATGATTTTAAATATTTCCGGACTGTTCTTCCAATGGCAAACTGAACTGGAAATTCTTCCAAGCGCAGCTGCGGCGCTGTATCAGAACTTAAAGGGCTGTCCAGCAACAGGACGAAAGTGTCGGAACACCCTGTGACTGGCAAGGAACTTAAGAGCCTTCCGCCTCTCCGAATTCCAAAGCTTTCTGTTCTGTATTGTGTGAATAGGAATTTGAGGCCGCCCGTTCAGCGCAACCGTATAGGTTGCAGGAGCCCCATACTATGGCTGGCCATCCCACACTCTTTTTTACGCCCACTGGAAACGCGAACTCTGTTTCTGAATCACCATTAGCGTGCTCCACCCTTGAGAACCCCCAAAGTTGTAGGTTCACGTGAGCGGCAAACTGCAAGACACAGAAGGCCTTGTAAACTGAGGTACTGACAGTTTTCTCCAGTAGTAGAACAGAGTTGAAAAAAGAAAGTGCAGACCACTCATACACACCGGCCAGCCAAAACACTCTGCCAACCGCGACCTTTGGTCCGCAGCTCGTGGTGTAGTGTCTACCAAAAAATGGTTCAAATGGCTCTCAGCACTATGGGACTCAACTGCTGTGGTCATAAGTCCCCTAGAACGTAGAACTACTTAAACCTAACTAACCTAAGGACATCACACACATCCATGCCCGAGGCAGGATTTGAACCTGCGACCGTAGAGGTCGTGCGGTTCCAGACTGTAGCGCCTTTAACCGCTCGGCCACTCCGGCCGGCTGTAGTGTCTACCGTTGCTGCCTCTGTATCACGGGGTCCCAGGTTCGACTCCCGGCTGGGTTGGGGATTTTCAGTGCCCAGGGACTGGGTATTTGTGTTGTCGTCATCATTTCATCGTTATCATCATCATCATCATCATCATCATCATTCTTGACAATGGATTGGACTGTGTAAAGTGGGACTTTGTACGGGCGCTGATGACCGTGCAGTTGAGCGCCCCACAAACCAAACATCATCACCATCATCGCGACCTCTGATGCCGGCGGGCTGCATTGCAGGCACGTGACGCGGTAGCAAAAGTATATAAGCTGAGCAGACACGATCAGATAATCACCCTGGCGATGATATAGGCTGCAAATGGGAAAATCCATGGAGATAAGCGATTTAGACAAAGGACACATTTTTACGCAGAGCCTTTGAAGGTTGAATGATGACGTCCTACTTCCGAAAAATCTGCGGAGAAAGGTATGACAGCGAAATTACTATTAGGCGCTAAATAGTTGGACGTCTTCATAGAACGTGACGTACCGAGCATTGTTTGCTCTGCCGAAAGAACACAATGCTGATGAAAGCACTAAGTGTTTCGGAGCACACCGTTCATTGTACAGTACTGAACATTGAGCTCCGTAGCGGACTACCCCTACGTGTTCACATGTTGACCAAACGACATCATCGATTACGATTGCAATTGGTACGGAACCATCGGGACTCAACCGTCGATCAGTGGGATCTGATTTTCGCTACACTAGGTAGATAAGGTAGTCGTCTGCACAAACGCCTTCTTCGAGGTGAAGGGCGACCCGAAAGGTGCAGCGTGCCAGCGACACAGGCTGGTGGGAGACATTTTCCTGCGCTTGCATCGGACCTGTCGTAGCAATCGAAGACACGCTTACAGCTGCGAACCACCTGCATCAGTTCATGCTTGATGCCTTCCCCGACAGCGACGTCATCTTTCAGCAGTACAATTGTCCGTTCCTGAGCCAGAGGAACATTATAGTGAACTCACGTTGATGTCTCGGCCTCAAAATTCACCTGATGTATATCCAATGGAAAACGGCCCATTATCTGCACGAGTTGCATGACCTGTGAGTAGAAATCAAATGCCACATACCTCCAAAAACCTATCAACAAACTGTCGGATCCCTGATACGCAGAATCAGTTATGTGTTTCGTTCTAAAGGCGGACAAACAAGGCATTAACCAGGTGGTCGTAATGTTTCGGCTCATCATTGTATTCAAGTGCGAAAACTGTTTGCCTACATAATACAAATATAGTCTGAATCAAAAGAAGAGATGAAGGTGATAGGCAAAATTTATGCATATCATTGTTTAAATAGGAATAAAGTTCTCAGAGGGCGACCTGACACATGCTGATGTACTACATCACCCCATATTTGGTCTTAAAATTGTTGCCAGGACAGGTTTCATCAAGAAAAATGTTGAGATGCCGCCCAAACAACTTTTCTTAGTCTGGTATGCAATAACATCGATAAAATGAGGGAATGGGGTCTTACTGAACAGAGCAACAGTGAGTGTGGTTATCCACTTTTAATTGTAAGCAAGAAAAACGGAGGGATTAGACTAGTGATTGACGCAAGGACATTACATAAAAAACTAAAAAGAGAAATTCGCAAGTCTGAATGCATTGATGAGATGTTACTGGTGTTTAATATTGTATCTACCATATGACTCTCCTTGACTTGGTAGGTGGCTATTGGCAAGTTCCTTTAGCTCTGGACCCATGAAAACAGCCACCATACTGAATGGTCTCTGAAGCTCTTCGCACTGGAGAGGTGACTTTGAAGTTTAAAAAATGCAGGTTTATTAAAAAGGAGATCAAGTTTCTCAGGCAAATAAGTACTATGTCTGCGATGGGCAAAGACCCACAGAAGTTAGATTCCGCAAACAATTTCCCATCACCTAAAAATGAGAAACAACTCACGGCACATATCTGCCTTTGCGAATTCTGTCACAAATTTGTGAAAGGGCATACTTTTAATAATCAGTATACGAGCAGGCTTTTAAGAGGGATTAGATCCTTTATGTGGATGGTGAATTTCAATGTTCTTTTGAAGAACTGCAAAAGGAATTAATGAGAAACAATATGTTTTATCACTCAGATTTATCCTAACTATTTCGTATGAGTGCCGACAGCAGTTTTTACCCTGTGGACAGCGAAATTTTCCACAGAAAACGTAGGCCATGCAAACATGGTCTAAGGCTAGCGTCACTGACTAGAAATCAAAAGCTACTCAGTCCCAGGTTCGAATTTCACCACTACTTAAATTTTGAATAAATATCATCAGCAATGGCAGCCGAAGACATCTGCAAAAGAACTCGGCTTCGATCTGCCAACGGTCCTATCAAAAATGTCGGAGGAGCGAACACAATTTCAGAACACTCTCTTGTCCTTAAGGTGGGAAACTACCCCTAAAAGGGGGAAGAATCAGCAAGATCAATGGCCTGATGGTGCAGAATGCAATGGAAACCGTTGCATTAAAGACACCTAGTGAGTATCCGCAGGACATATGGCCTGTGAACGAAATATTGTCATGATGTCCTCGCCATTTGCAAAAGATTTTTGAATAGACCCCATTCAGATCCCTGGGAGTCTCTGGGAGGGGACTGCCAACGGGATAGTGACCATGAGATAAAGACTGAATAACCAACCAAAGGGTAATGTTCAACGAACAGGAGATGTTGTAACATTGTAGGGAAGCTAGATAATCAGGACGGGGAAACGCAAATGCTTAATCTAGATATAGATTGAGGTCCCTGACGTCAAATGGAAAGAATACAAGGATATCTCGCCATATGAGTATAAGGTAATGTCAACAGCAGACGAAAATGGTAGAACAGGAGTGGGAGTCCTGATGAATAGAAAGGTAGGGCAAAGAGTGAATTGCTGTGAACAGTTGAATGATAGGTTTGGTCCTATCACAATCGGTAGCAAATCAACACCGACAAAAATAGTACAGCTATACATGGGGACATCGCAAACAGAAAATAAGGAGAAAAGGATACAATGGTACTGAACAGGTAATTCAGTAAATAAAGAGTGACGAAAATCTAATAGTCATGGGGGATTGCAATATGGTTTTGATGGAAGTAGAGGAAGAGAGAGTTATGGAAAAATATGGGCTTGGTACTAGGAACGAGAGAGGAGAGGAGAGAGGAGGAGGAGATCAGTCTTTAACGTCCCGTCGACAACGAGGTCATTAGAGACGGAGCGCAAGCTCGGGTGAGAGAAGGATGGGAAAGGAAATCGGCCGTGCCCTTTCAAAGGAACTATCCAGGCATTTGCCTGAAGCGATTTAGGGAAACCACGGAAAACCTAAATCAGGACGGCCGGAGACGGGATTGAACCGTCGTCCTCCCGAATGCGAGTCCAGTGTGCTAACCACTGCGCCACCTCGCTCGGTCGAGAGAGAGTAAAGACTAGTCGAGTTCTATAAGGAATTCCAGTTAACAATAGCGAGTGCTCTGTTCAATAATCAACAGATGAGGATATATGATTGGAAAAAGCCTAGAGTTACGAGAAGATTCAATTTACATTAGGTCAAGGTGAGTCAGAGATTTCAATATCAGATGTTGGATGGTAAGGCATACCCAGGAGCATATGTAGACTCCGATTTCAATTTAGTTATGATGAAAAGCAGGCTGAACTTCAAGAGACTCTTCAGGAAGAATCAATGTGCAAGGAGGTGTAATACGAAAGTACTAAGGAATGCAGAGATACGCTTGAAATTCTCTGTGTTTATACTTGTAGGTACTGCGAGAAAGAAAAGCTTTTAGTCAGTTCATTTGAAGAGGAGTGGTTATCTCTAAAAGAAGAAAGTATAAAAAAGTTCACGGAAATTCCGTGGTACAGAAATACAAGTTACTTAGGACCGAAATGATTAGCAAGTGAGGGAAATGACTGCTTGAAAAATGGGAAGAAATCGAAAAATAAATCATCACCGGAAGGACTGACTCACTATCCAGAAAAGTTAAAATTAAATGGAAGGGTGGTAACATTAAAAGTGCAACGGTAATTCCATTGTTAAATGTGCTGGAGAGAGGAGAAAGCTGGGAAGAGTAGACTGAAGAGCTTTATGACAAGGAGGAATTGTGTGATGACCTTATATAAGAAGGACAAGGAATTGACATGGAAGTGATAAGGGAACCGAAATTACAATCACAATTTTAAAGAGATTTGGAGGGTTTAAGAGTAAATAAGGCATCTCCGAATATCTAAAATCATTGAGGCAGTAAAAACAAAACATTTGCTCACACTGGTGTGTAGAATTTACGAGTCTCCAGTTTATCTGCGGTAAAGATGCAAGAGAAATAAATGATTTAAGATTCGTGCAACTGCTAGGACTTGAAGGTGGGTCTTTTCGAAAAGAAGGCAGAAGTGCTAGCCATTATACCACCACCATTCTTAAACGTCGCGCCGAAACTTTAATTATAAGATCTATAGATCACCTAGACCTGAGGTACAGAATTTCCCCATTACATACAACACTGGGGTGCTATTCCCATAATGCCAGAGAACCTCGACAATAGTGACGATGTAAGAAGGGGAAAACTATGTGAAGATATTAATAGAAGTTTGTGTTGCGGAGGGCATTCGACTTGAGTAGTCTGTGGAGAAATGTTTGCTGTACTGATGTGGTCGTGTAATGACTAGTATTCCCATCTTGTAAACAAGAAGACCCAGGTTGAACTTCCAGCTTTGGCACAAAACTTTCATTTATTCCTTTCGCTTCCATCCTTATCGAAGCATTTCAGGTGTGGTGGTACAACACGATTTGGAAAATTGGGTGGAGCGGTAAGTTAAAGGTTTAGGAATTTCTGCGTGGAATCAGCGAGGAAAGGGGTGAATGGAAAACAATGAAAAGAAGAAGATACATCTGTTACGGCATCAGGGAATAACTAGAGGGAATTGTAGAGAGTAAAAACTACAGAGGTCGCAGAGATTGGAACACATATTGCAAACAATTGAAACGCGTGTTATAACTGCTACTGCAAGAAGAAAAGAATGGCGGATGTGAAGGTCTCTTGGTGGGCCGCATCAGACCAGTCAGAAGGGGCTGATGACTAAAAAAATAAGAAAACATAGGCCATGAGAAAAGCTGCATAAAACTACTACGTTAGTGAGCAGAACTATGATCGGCTATGACAAAAACGATACAATATTTAAAAATAACCTCTTGTTATTATTTGGGATTCTAGGAAGTTGAGAAATTATTTTTGGGCTGATAAAGTAACTATTTATATGGATCACAAAACCCAATATTTCTGAAAGACTGTCGCCTCTTACAATGCAGAATTACCCAGCGGACGTTATTCTTGTAGCAGTTCAGTTACTAGATATAATACATTAAAGGCACATTACATTAAGTGGCTGATGTTTATTTGTATTGCCCGAAAATTCTACTATCTTACATAAAGTAAATGATGGTGAGGGTACATTTCTAATGCTTTATTTGAAAGAGAAAATGTTTGTGACAATATATGCACTAATAAAAAAAATGACAGAGATTGGAAATTAGAGTAAATTATGACAATAAGTATTTTAATCTTCAAAAGTATTCTGTGCGAGATCCAGATAAGGAAGCGTAGAGAGGTTGTTGTCCATCTCAATTTGAAACTAAAATTATAGGTTACGCCCATTTAGCGTATGGGCATTGTGGACCAATCAAATGCTCTGAGAAAATTTGGAATGAATTATTCCTTAGCAATATATCAAAGCAAGTGTGAGGTCGTTTAAAATCATGTGACATTTGCCACAGACTTGAGTGAGCAGACAACGTGAATAGATATCCTATGGAGAGTATAAAGCAGAAAGATGCTGTATCCGTTGACATCTATAGCCAGTAACGCAAAACATCAAAAACTTATATGTGTATATTGATGATACTGGACGTTTCCTTGAAATTTGTTAAACTGTATCCAGTAAAGACAGCCACAGCGAAAAAACGGGTGACTAGCTTTTCAAACAACGAAAGCCAAAACTCGTCTTATCCAACAACGGGCCCCAATTTATTTCAAAAGTAACGGAAGGAGGCATAGAACATAACAGTGTGCGAATAATACCTACTAAACATACGATTCAGCAAATAGCCCCTTCCACACTAAATGCAAGTAGTTGGTACGAAAGTCCAAAAAGGTCCAGAAGAAATTTTCTCAGACGAATAGCAAAGAACTGGAACAGTATATATAGAAAGAACTGTTAAGAGAAAGAATGTTTAAATGAACAGAAGCTAGAGGCAAACGGCATGATAGAAGTCTCAGAGCAGAAAATGTTAATGTACCCGACCTTGCCTTGGAAAACATATGAGTAGTCTATAATGATTAATGGAAATATTTTCCAATGTAACGACATGTATAATGGACTATTTACTCCAAAGGATTCCTCACACTAATGTGTACCTTCTAATATACCCAAATTCTGGAAAAGTGCTATATATCCGTAGCACGGCTGATTTGAAAGTTCTTACCGTGGAAAAGAACAAAATGGAGTAATGTGAAAAGGTTGTAAATTTAAACCTGTTACATTGTCTCTGTAGTACTGTAGTTTCTGAAACTAGTAATAAATAAATATTTCATCTGCGCTAAAGTCTGTCTTGTAATTTTCAGATCCTAAAGATTATCCTTTCTGTAAATAGGACGCTTTAAAAGTGCAAAGATAATTAGTGAACTAGATAACATAACCAGCAGCCAAAATAGTAATGTATGTAATAAAAAGGATATTGCTTTAATTGACTACTAAAGTTGGTATTAGCGGTCATTTCCCTACTAAATAAAAGGAAAATAACAAACTACTGAAGCTGTGACTAGCATATGGGAACCAATGCAGAAATATCTGTGGATCACATACCAATTTTCCAATGCGACAAATTCAAATATGGATATGCTGTTCGTCATTACTTTTCAGATGATGAAGTATCACTGCTCTTATATGTTAATGTTGGTATGTTAATCCCCCAGTTTCATGCCAATTCTACTGCAAAAGCTGATATTTTGGCTGCAACAGGTTTTTTTTTTTTTAATGTACATCTTCGAAGCAGCCTCCCTCAGGATGTGTTAGTGTTAGAGGGGGGGGGGGGGGGGAGAGAGTAAGCCTGTGCTAATCCTGGTGGTGCAAAAAGCTTTCACTTCCAGCATTTGGCTGGCAAGTGTAGGAGAGTTGGTGGCGTATAGACTCCGATCACCAAACTTTGCACCTATGTCCCGGCTTAAATACCAAGCATCTCCACACAGTGTCTCGTAAAGTGAGGGCATGAGACGCTGTTGACACTCCACTACACACGTGCGAGCGCGCTCACACACACACACACACACACACACACACACACACACACACACATACGCACACACACACACACACACACACACACACACACACACACACACACACAATATATACCTGTAATATTACAAATATTGGAGTGGGGCATGTTGCAAATAAAGAAAACAAAAAGAGAAAGAAAATACAGTGAGGGCATGGTATTGCTGCAACCAAGTAGTGCACTTGGTGCAGGACTAGCTAGTACCATGATGCCATGCAGGCACAGGCCGTTATGTTGGTCTAAGTGGTTTAAGAAAATGTTGCAGTAAGCTAAAGGTTCTTGCATGGGCTGACTTACTCCTTGTGTGCACTACCGTGGATCACGTACCAGTTTGCGTGCTGTTAGTCTGTGGTAGTGATATGTGACTTGTGGATTGGCAGTGGTACAGTGAAGTTTCCCGTATTTTTAAGTTACCCAGTACACAGAAATCGAGTACGCTGTGTCGTGCTGTGAACAGTTGGCCATATCAGTGGTGAACAAGGTTTAGACCTCCAGCTTGGTATTCAGGCGCTCTTTACATTCACCGTTGTCAAAGAACTGAGCACTGACGTGCTTTTTGGGGGCGATTTCCTTAAGAACACCGGGTGCATCTTAAGTTACGTGGAAAAGGACATTCTGTTGAAATTCAGGTCAGGGGAGAAACATTTTTGGTGGAGCCAATGGCACAAGTATTGATTATGTTCTGCAGAGGTAGAAGGGTCGCCTTTTGATATATACCGTTTGAGTAAAAACAAGGAATGTAGCTTGGTGAGGGGGCTGTGACGGTATCCAGAAGTATTCATCGATAGGCCGTGCGGTTAAAGGCGCTTCAGTCTGGAACCGCGTGACCGCTACGGCCGCAGGTTCGAATCCTGCCTCGGGCATGGATGTGTGTGATGTCCTTAGGTTAGTTAGGTTTAATTAGTTCTAAGTTCTAGGCGAGTGATGACCTCAGAAGTTAAGTCGCATAGTGCTCAGAGCCATTTGAACCATTTTTGATAGGCTCAGGTCACTGACAAAATCCAGTGTAATGTCTTGCTGACAAAGCAGCGCTGAAGATGAAAGAATTAAGGAAAACTGTTGATAAGCTTTTGGCTGATGGTGTAATCCGACCATCGGTTTCGCTCTGCATATCACCTTTTGGTTTCCAAACCCAGTGGGGAAGGGTATCACCCAGCTGTATATTATAGGCCACTGAATCAAAAGTTTCTTCGGGGGAATCCGTGTCATGGCCTAACCTTACTTTACTTGGTTTTCAGAGCACAATATTTTACCATCCCTGACCTGAATAAGACCTACCACCAGGTGCCTCTTGCAGAGGAGTCCAATTCCTTTACTGCTTATTGCACAGATTGGAAACTCTTTGAGTATATATGTAGGTAGTATCTGTTCCCCATAGAACAGATACAGTTGATGACCGTGCAGCTTCTCTAGCATTGAATAATAATTAAATCGACAGCCTATCTGCAAACAGGCGTTGATGTACATCATTGGGGACATGTTTAGAATGTGTGCCCGGACCGGGACTCGAACCCAGGATCTCCTGCTTACAGTGCAGACGTTCCTTCCATATGAGCCACGGAAGGCCCGGAGGGTAGTGAGCCTGCAGGGACTTAACCCTTGCACGTTCCCCGTGAGACCCACATTTCCATAATGTCTACACCACTCCATTCGTAGTGTGCGCAATAGATGCTCGCCTATCACACTCATTACTCGTGGCAGATTAATCTACCAAGTCTGTATCTGATCTTTCGGAAACAGATATTACCTTCACATATAGTTAAAATATGGCTACCCGGCCACTGACCTTCTTGTGCCAATGCACACGCTATTCCCCAACTCGTACGGGGCGGTATATTAATCTGCCGCGAGTAAAGAGTGTGATGGGCAAACATCTATTAGGCGCACTACGAATGTATTGGTGTGGACATGTTGGGAATGTGGGTCTCACGGGGAGCGTGCAAGGTATATCCCTGCAGGCGCACAATCCTCTGTGCCTTCCGTGGCTCAGGTGGATGCAGCGTCTGCCATGTAAGCAGGAAATCCTGTATTCGAGTCCCGTTTGGGGCACACATTTTCAACATGTCCCCAATGATGTATATCAACTCCTGTTTGCAGCTAGGCTGTCGATTTAATCGTCATTTCTTTGAATATAACCGCATTTCATTCATTTTGGCTATTGGAGCAGCCATATTGCCATATTTATAAGATCGTGAGTTGGGTGACTTAAAATTTAAGTGTGTATACAACCAGGTCGATGGCGTGAATATTTACTGCAAAACAGTCAGTGAGCAGTTGGGCCATGTGGGACCAGTGCTTCACCCTCTTTGGGCTGAGTGAACAAATCTGCTACGATCAACCTGGTCCAAATAGAGATCTCGTTCCTGGGTCAACTTGTGTCTCGTGAAGGTGTGAGGGTCTACTAAGATCGAACTAAGAATATTCATACGTTACCTTGCTAAAGAATAAAAAGACAGGTTTAAAGGGACAGTGAATTTTTTTCACAAATTCATTCCCAGATTTGTGCAGCTGGCTGACCACTTTAATCTACTGTGGAGGAAGGGTGACCATTTTCAGTCGAGTGACATCTGATGGGCATACTTCGATCCACTGAATGAGGCATCGGCTAGCACACCCATCCTAGCTTTATCAGATTTCGACACAGAGTTTATCTTGTAGACAGGACCTTCAAATTCTGGTGTTGCGGCTGCCGAGAGATGTATTGAGAGCAGCAGCCTCTCAGTTACGCCTCCAGGTCTTTCTAAATGGTGGAGGGCAAATTCTCGGCATACAAACTGGAGACGCTAGCCATATTATTTCGATTAGAAAGATTGATCTTGAAAATAAGTCATTCCACTTACGGACCAACAACCAGACCTTAACACAGATGCTAGCTAGGCCACAGAAGACGGAGAGAATAGCCCAAGGCGTTGTGAGGATTTCCGCCTTCTGTGTCACTGTATGAATACATATTGGTAACAGCGTGGCTGACGCCCCTTAGCCAAATGTTTCAACACGACTCACGCAGCGGTGCCGTAGCAAGGCAAGGAAAAAATTTCTTTTGTGTGCACGGTCCTAAGTGTTGTTATTGGTTTCATCAGTTGAAGTTCTTAACCGGTTATTGTCTGTTTATGCTCTCGCTGCAAAACATAGTGCTTTAAATTTCGTTAGCTTTGCCGTGGCAGGAATTTATCATTGGACGTTATGAGGTTTGTCCCAGTTGCTAAGTGTAATTATTTGCTTCAACCCTTGATGCTGTTTACCTATACAGTGAGGTGACAGAAGTCACGGCATACCAACTAATAGAGCGTCGGTCTTCCTATTCCATTCATCAGGGAGCAACTCAGTATGGCGTGGACTGAAGTACGTGGAAGTACCCTGCAGAAATACTGAGCCACGCTGTCTCTACAGTCGTCCATAACTGCGAAAGTGTTGCCGGTGCAGGATTTTGTGCACCAACTGACCTCTTAGTTGTGTCCCACAGATGTCCCATGGGATTCATGTCAGGTGATCTGGATGCCCAAATCATTCTCTCGAATTATCGACAATGTTCTTCAAACTAAACTGTCGAGTAGCTCCTGTAAGAGCTGAAAAATTAAGCAAATTCCAGTGTTACATTGTTGATTTTCTTTATTTACACTTACGAATTGTCGCCTGAATACGTCTCTTGTATTTCATTTTATCTTTTTCTGCTGTCGTGTTATAATTTCATGTATTGACTCGTTCCATGACCATGGAGACTTCTCGTTAATTTGGTCCCACGGAACAATAAATAAATAAATAAATAATCTCGAACAATTGCGGCCCGTTCACATGGTACATTGTCATGCATAAAACGAGTGGCTGCTAATGGTGTCCGAGTAGCCGACACAGTCATATCTGGCCAACTATCGGTTTAGTTGGACTAGAGGATCCAGTCTATTCTATGTAAATACAGCCCAAACCATTATGGAGCCATCACCAGCTTGCACAGTGACCCGTTGACAACTTGGGTGCATGGCTTCATTGAGACTGCTGCACACTCGGCTGTGCCCCTGTCGAACCCTACCATCAGCTCTTATCAACTCAAATCGTGACTCATCTGACCAGGTCACGGTTTTTCAGTCTAGGGTCCAACCGATACGATAGTTCATGAGAGGCGCTGTAGGCGATTGAAACCTAGTAGTCAAGGAAGGCAGGATTCGGTTACGATGGTGGACGGAGCCATGATCAGTCACCATTGGTTGGGATTTCTTTTAATCACACACAATTTATTCAAATAAACAACAAATTAAAAGTATCGCAATAATTTAAGAATTGTTTCACGGCTGAAGTCCTTAATGGGAATAAATTAAGAACTGTTTAAACTTGTTGTAACTTACAATTACAGTTATTAAAATATAAAAGACAAATGGATGTGTGTGATGTCCTTAGGTTAGTTAGGTTTAAGTGGTTCTAAGATCTAGGGGACTGATGACCTCAGATATTAAGTCCCATAGTGCACAGAGCCATTTTTGAACTAATCACCGAAGATCTTTAAGCTCACTGCTAAAATAGAATTCCCAAATTATGATTTTAAAACAAGTAACGACATTCACGGCTGAAGACCTTAATGGCTATAAATTAAGAACTGTTTCACGGCTGAAGGCCTTAAACGCCAAAAATTGCAATTATTAAAAACATTTAACAACATACATAAAATACAAACACAGCAAATAATGTTTTGAAAACAATCCAACGTGGTCGCGGATGGAATTTTAACGCAAGTAACCAGAGTCACGGCTTAAGGCCTTTAACGCCAAGAATGGCAATTATTTTAAAAAAATTTAACAACATGCAATAAAACAGCAGATATAATAACAAAGGTTAATTCAAAACGACAAGCAACTGATCACCAACCAGGTAAGACAAATTATGGTAACTTGGTAATACAACAATAAAATAATAACACAATAAAAAAAAACACAGTCACAGACGGAGCTCCAGCATTGAGCCTCTGAGTAGGTCGGGCCAGAAAGGCTTTCGCGAGCGATTAGAAAGGCAGCCAAGAGTTGCATTCACACCACAAGATGGTAACTGAGACTAGTGGCAGTCTAACGAGTGACTAATGATAATCTTGGTGACGCTAACGGACGTCCAATAAACGAAATGCAAAGATGTAAAAATACGCCAAAGCCTGTACCAGCAGTCTGGACTCCACCCACAGAACACTGTGCCTAGAGCGCCCTTAAAAAGAAAGGAATCACTACCACCAAATCAGAAAAATCTCCAACCACCCTACAATCAAGAAAGCTGTCCAACTTGCACGCCTCACCGGACAGCGGCGGCAGGGCGAGGAAACGTACACTGCCGTTACATACAATAACCTCCAGGGCAGGTAACTGGGGCGTTAGCGGTCACGAGGCAGGAAAATACTGCTGATTGAAGTTAACAGTTGTAACAAGCTGAAGGTAGTAAATAGTGATTAGAAGCCCAGGGAAGCTAATCAGATCCGCCTTCCTCAAGCACTCCACTCGCTGCTCTTTGCCTCAGAGACGCTACGAGCAGCAACACGAACCCAAGTCACCGGAGAATCGCGAGATATCACAATGGTGGAGGTTTCTTTACTTGGATTGAATTGCACTCATCTTAAAGCTTGCTGGATCTGGTTCACGACGAGGTCGTGCACCCTCGTGACCACAGGCCTTGCATCCGGCAGTCCATGCGCGCCGCCAGCGGTCCCGGCGTGTTCTGGCTCTACACGGACCTGGCTTCTCCTGAGTCCCTAACCGAACTGCACACTGACACGACCCGGAAGATCCACAACATCGCCCCAAAGACAGGGCCACAGTTACTACATATCGATAACCGCCGCTGCTGCCACTAGCGGACAGGCAACGCTTGCGAAACCAGGTGGCGCCAGTCAATACAAGAAGAAGACAAACAACCGCAACCATGTCAACTAACAGTCTGGCCTCCAACAGAGGACGGAAACCTAGAGCAGCACCAACTAGAGCAGGAGCATGGCTCAGCGATGTCGTGCAGTTTTCAAAGAAGGCACTCACGCTGGTGGTCTGCTGCCACAGCCCATTAACACCAAATCCCGCGGCCCTGTCCTAACGGATACGTTCGTCGTACGTCCCACATCGATTTCTGAGGTTATTTCACGCAGTGTTTCTTGTCTGTTAGCACTGATAACTCTACACAAGAGCAGCTGCTTCCTGTTATTAAAAGAAGGTCATGGGGCACTGTGCTGTCCGTGATGAGAGGTAATGCCTGAAATTTGGTATTCTCTGCATACTCTGGACACTGTGGATCTAGGAATATTGAATTTCCCTGGCGATTCCCTAAATGAAATGTCCCACGCGTCTAACTTCAACTACCTTTCCGCGTACGCTGACAGACCCGTCTCTAGGACGACACCTAGACAGGAGCGGCATGTAGGCGAAGAGAATAGAAGCGACGCGCCGCCTAGCCGATCTACGAACTCTACAGCAGTGACTTAGGAACACTGTTACTGAACTTGTATGTACTGTAGAGACTGCTTATGTTTCATGTCGCCCTTCGCTTGCGACAGTGTAAATTTGTCGAAGTTAGGTATCGTCATTTCTCCTACTGTAAAAAACATCTGTTAATACTGTTTGCTTGAACTGATGTCTAGCGATCCGGGAAAGCAGGCTTCCTAGGCACCCAGCGTTAGACGTCTAGGCACAACACAACAGATGTTGCATTTGGAAATTCACCGTGTTTGTTGCACCTGATATACGAGGGTCGCTCCAAAAGTAATGCGTCCTATTTTTATTCATGGATACTACAGGAGATGCAAAATCACGACAGCACACCTAAGTAGAGAAATATTTCAGTTACAAACTGTCGTTTTTAAACATAGTCACCACCATTCGTTATGCTCTTTTGCCAACGATGAACCAGAGCCGGCCGTTGTGGCCGCGCGGTTCTAGGCGCTTCAGTCCGGAATCGCGCTGCTGCTACGGTCGCAGGTTCGAATCCTGCCTCGGGCATGGATGTGTGTGATGTCCTTGGGTTAGTTAGGTATAAGTAGTTCTAAGTTCTAGGGGACTGATGACCTCAGATGTTAAGTCCCATAGTGCTTAGAGCCATTTGAACCATTTTGATGAACCAGAGCCTGCATGCCGCACTTGAAAAAATCGGAACCAGCTGATGCCAACAAGCTTCGACAACTGCATTCGAGCCTTGAAAATGTTCGCCACGTAGTCCATCTTTCAGAGGCCCAAAGACACGGAAGTCTGAAGGCGCTAAGTCGGGACTGTACGGTGGATGTGGTAAGACAGTCCAGCCGAATTTTGCAATGAGTTGAGTGGACAGAAAACAGGTGTGTAACCAGGCGTTATAAGGTTGCAAGTGAAAGTTGGTCTTCTTCTCTGGCACTATGTTGGAAATTCGGGCTTTCAGCTTACAAGGGGAGGCCGCCAATTGTGAAATTCAGATTCGATTCATACTGCGCATAATAGAAGCTCATGGCCAGAGGCGTAATGTGGCAAAGCACCAAGATGCACTTCTCAGCCATTGTAGAGAAAATCGACAGTTAAAAGAAACCGTTGCAGTGAAATACTCTCTACGATTATCAATTTTCTCCACCGTCGTGGCGCAGCGGTAAGCGCTTGGGTTCGTAATCCAAAGGTCGCCGGATCGAATCTCGCGCCATGCAATTTTTTTATAATTAGTTTTTTGTAATATATATATATATATATATATATATATATATATATATATACTATTAATGAATTTCTTATGCATGTTGGTGAAGGCGGATTGATCTCCAATCGTACCGCCTCCATTTTTCCGTCTGTTTAACAGGGTGTACCAAAGCTCTCCCGTCCGCACTGATTTTCGACGAAGTTATAAGTTGCACTAGGGACCGCATCAACCTTCTTTCGAAGTTAGCAGGCAACTACGCTAGTTACGCGGCGGCTTGTTTCGGCCCATTCAACATCTGTTCTTAAAGTGTAACGAGCGAGTAACGGAGTTCATATTTCATACCTGCCACAGCAAATTTGTGTTCGTGGGTTCTCTATTCTAATTCGAACGTTTGACTTACGCTATACGTATTCGTTTCGGAATATCGTTTCTACGTCTTCCGTTAGCTATACGCGGTTAACATTATGAAGACAATTAATAACATTTGTGAAATACATTGTTTACGGAAAAAATAATGATGTTCGAAGTCGCCAGTTTTTCCACGA
The DNA here is from genome assembly GCF_023898315.1 of Schistocerca nitens. NCBI lineage: Eukaryota > Metazoa > Arthropoda > Insecta > Orthoptera > Acrididae > Schistocerca > Schistocerca nitens. Next base: position 14,332,867 of record NC_064620.1, read on the forward strand.
CAAACGACTTTCAACAACATATTATATACATAATTGTTGCAACTGATTGCCGGGAATTACACTCCTGGAAATGGAAAAAAGAACACATTGACACCGGTGTGTCAGACCCACCATACTTGCTCCGGACACTGCGAGAGGGCTGTACAAGCAATGATCACACGCACGGCACAGCGGACACACCTGGAACCGCGGTGTTGGCCGTCGACTGGCGCTAGCTGCGCAGCATTTGTGCACCGCCGCCGTCAGTGTCAGCCAGTTTACCGTGGCATACGGAGCTCCATCGCAGTCTTTAACACTGGTAGCATGCCGCGACAGCGTGGACGTGAACCGTATGTGCAGTTGACGGACTTTGAGCGAGGGCGTATAGAGGGCATGCGGGAGGCCGGGTGGACGTACCGCCGAATTGCTCAACACGTGGGGCGTGAGGTCTCCACAGTACATCGATGTTGTCGCCAGTGGTCGGCGGAAGGTGCACGTGCCCGTCGACCTGGGACCGGACCGCAGCGACGCACGGATGCACGCCAAGACCGTAGGATCCTACGCAGTGCCGTAGGGGACCGCACCGCCACTTCCCAGCAAATTAGGGACACTGTTGCTCCTGGGGTATCGGCGAGGACCATTCGCAACCGTCTCCATGAAGCTGGGCTACGGTCCCGCACACCGTTAGGCCGTCTTCCGCTCACGCCCCAACATCGTGCAGCCCGCCTCCAGTGGTGTCGCGACAGGCGTGAATGGAGGGACGAATGGAGACGTGTCGTCTTCAGCGATGAGAGTCGCTTCTGCCTTGGTGCCAATGATGGTCGTATGCGTGTTTGGCGCCGTGCAGGTGAGCGCCACAATCAGGACTGCATACGACCGAAGCACACAGGGCCAACACCCGGCATCATGGTGTGGGGAGCGATCTCCTACACTGGCCGTACACCACTGGTGATCGTCGAGGGGACACTGAATAGTGCACGGTATATCCAAACCGTCATCGAACCCATCGTTCTACCATTCCTAGACCGGCAAGGGAACTTGCTGTTCCAACAGGACAATGCACGTCCGCATGTATCCCGTGCCACCCAACGTGCTCTAGAAGGTGTAAGTCAACTACCCTGGCCAGCAAGATCTCCGGATCTGTCCCCCATTGAGCATGTTTGGGACTGGATGAAGCGTCGTCTCACGCGGTCTGCACGTCCAGCACGAACGCTGGTCCAACTGAGGCGCCAGGTGGAAATGGCATGGCAAGCCGTTCCACAGGACTACATCCAGCATCTCTACGATCGTCTCCATGGGAGAATAGCAGCCTGCATTGCTGCGAAAGGTGGATATACACTGTACTAGTGCCGACATTGTGCATGCTCTGTTGCCTGTGTCTATGTGCCTGTGTTTCTGTCAGTGTAATCATGTGATGTATCTGACCCCAGGAATGTGTCAATAAAGTTTCCCCTTCCTGGGACAATGAATTCACGGTGTTCTTATTTCAATTTCCAGGAGTATATATATATATATATATATATATATATATATATATATATATATATATATATGTGTGTGTGTGTGTGTGTGTGTGTGTGTGTGTGTGTGTGTGTACTTGAATTACAAAAACAAATACTAAAAAAAAAAAAAAGGATGCATGGATGCGAGATTCGATCCGGCGACCTTTGGATTACGAACCCGAGCGCATACCGCTGCACCACGACGCTGTAGAAAGTTATTAATCGTAGAGAGTATTTCACTGCAACGGTTTCTTTTAACTGTCGATTTTCTCGACAACGGCTGAGAAGTGCATCTTGGTTCTTTGCCACATTACACCTCTGGCCATGAGCTTTTAGTATGCGCAATATGAATCGAATCTGAATTTCACAATTGGCGGCCTCCCCTTGTTAGTCAGTGTCGTCTTGTACAGTGCTGAACTAATGGTTTCTACAGGCTACAGGACATCCAAAAGACCACACCGTGGCTGTTCCACAAGACCGTGCACATCACCTTGCCTGCTGATGGGTGTGTCTGGAACTTCTTCTTCGACGGAAAATTCGCGTATCACCATTCCGTGGACTGTCTTTTGGATTCCGGCTCGTCGTGGTGACTCCACATCTCATCTCCGGTGACGACTGTCACCTTGAGCTTCATACTGGTCCATCAGGTACCGACAGATTTCCATTCAGCGGTAACAAAGATATTCCAACATTGTTTCCAAGGCATTATTGCCGAAATTCAGCTTTCCACACAATTATCCGCCTATGAGCACTGATGAATTGAGCAAGACCATCTTCATTGCAAGGGATGACAGCTATGCAGGGTCGACCGGGCCATGGCTTTTCGTGCACACCTGTTTCATCACCTTGAAAATGCCGTAGCCATCGCCTGACATTGCTCACGTCTGTAGTATCGTCTCCATACACCTTCACCAAGAGTCGATGGATTTCAGTCGGCGCAATTTCTTTAACAGTAAGGAATTCAATTTTTTTCCTTTATTGTATTTCAGTGCCCCATATGGGTCAGGCTGGCAGCATCGTAGGCGCCGCTCTTCAGCCTAGAGACAGACATTAAGTGCAGAACATGGAGGCATTTAAAGAAACAACAGAAAGGAGGAAATATGGCGAAACAGACATATAAAAGGGAGAAAATAATGGAAGACAGCGTAAAAAAGGCGGTGACTATAAGATGGTGATAAAAAGCTAAAAACTCTACACAAAAAGCCACACACTGTGACAACTACAAGAAACACAAGGTGAAGCATGGCCAGAGCATAAAAGTAGTATTGGATGGCGTAGCAGATAAGAAAGACTTACAGTAACACTATGTACAAGACCAGCACACAATTAAAATCGCAGGTCGACGTCATGGGAGAACAGCACCAAGCACAGCACTGACATAGCAGACTGATGAGGATGAGGAAACTGAGAGGATCTGCCAGGGGGGGGGGGTGATGAGGGAGAAGGGTAGGATAGGGGTGGAGAGGGGGTGAGACAGGCGGGGGACGTGCTGAAGGGGACTGGGGAGGGAAGGAATTGGGAGGGAAACAGTCGAGGAGGGGGTGCAGCGACCCAAGGGGGGGCGGGGGGGGGGGAAGGATTAAAATCCGCTCTGGGAGAAGGAGGGGACAGGAAAAGGGGGCTCTGGAGAGGGGAGGGGGAACTAGGCCAGGCTGCCATTGGTAAGAAGTGCCGACTGGCAGGACTCATCAGGACCAGCCATACCTCTGAGGATGTCCAACGTAGCATTGGACGAAACGTTAGGAATAGAAGTATTCCATGGACCACAGCCATATAACCCGGAAGAATTATCAACAACAGTACCATTCGGTCGTGAAAGCCTTCATTGTATGAACGGGGAGGTGCTGGAAATTTCCCTGATGAAGGAGATGGAGGCTGTGGAGGTGGAGAGAGGGAGGGATACAACAATAGAGACGCGGCAACAGGCGCGAAATTGAGAGGAAATAGGAAACCAGAGAATGGGGAGGACGAACACAGTGGACAGTGTAAAGGATGCAGCGACGTTGGAGGAAAAGGAGGAGGTGGGGAGGAATTCAATCGCACACAGCTGTTTTATATGCGGTTCCGTATCAGACACCATTTTGGAACACTCCCATGCTAGTGACAACCACCGCAGAACAACGCCACATCTGGCGCAGACATCCAAAGTCACCAGAAAAAAAACAGAGGCATTACTTTAGCTACGAGCCTCGTATCTTTTCGGTGGAAAGTGTTACATTTAGTAACCCACCGTGTAGCATATTACGGATATCATTTGCATTTACCATGAAACTGCTAATGGTTTGAACGTTGAGTGCCTTAATTATTACACAATGGATCCCCTGCAGTCCCCATATTCGTCGCACAATTACTGCTTGTAAGCGAGGCTCTCACTACGATTTTGTTAAATATTGTCCGATTTATACAAGCCTGACTTCGTTACTACTGACACATGAGGAATAAAAAATTTTCCTGCACAATAGACTGGGTCAAAAAATAGCTCGTGACTCGAAAGCTAGATGTGTAATGGACACTTTCCAAGAAGTAGTGAGCTCACGGATGGCGACTTTAATATTACAAGCGGTACACGGCTCAGGTCTCGTAAGCCAAACTTGAAAACGCTGGTGCAATAGAAGTGTGCTACAAATATCCATCAACTGAATACAGGCACAGAAAATAATTCTGACTTAAGTTACAGAAAGCCTCGGGCATCTTGTTGCATTTCGTGCCACGACCTTGACTATTGACTAACACGCAACTTGTAACTAACGCATTCCCTTCCGTCACGCCCATCGCCTGCTTAGCATTCTCCGGCTCATTACATATGCAGTTCAATGTTATTGTTTCTTTGTCGCTCCGCCCACGTTTGGCCCTCATTATCAACATCTGCTGCGGCTCAGGCAACACCGTGACGACACCACTGAGGCGTATAATTCATTAAAACGACTCGCGCCCAGGCTAGTGCATAGCGTATCGTGTAAGCACAGTCCCTATTGTACTCCGTTCTATAATGAGCAGGACGGCGTATGCCTTCGCTATCCAAACGGCCATCAGCACTACAATAGCATTCGGCTCTCTCCTCGTGTCAGAAGCCTACATGAGCGATTATCACATGAACAATAGCTCGTTACGATCTTCCACGCTTGCGGGCGCTCTCTGAAGCCGCGAATAATCTCAAGTTGTAATTTTCATGCTGATTATTATCATAGGTACATTTAGCTATGCGTTCAGAAGTGAAATTTAAATGTGTGTTCCACTTACACCTAAACAATACGAAAGACACGGGAAGCTGCTGCTCATATTTAAATGTAACAGAGAACTGTCACTGTTGACCACGGTTTAATTTTTCCGAACAATCAACCGGTTTCAGCATTGCAGCCAATATTAGATGTAAATAAAAATATATTCAAAATTTCTGATACATAAATATGACCCCTCTAACACACATACTAAAAACAAGATAGTCTTCTTACAAAAAGCAGCGACAAAGGGGATACGCATCAGACACACAGCTTGTATTTAAGATGTCCAGATCTAAATATGGGCAGTACAAACAACGAAAACTGCAAGTCTTCTTTCAAAATTTTCTAAACGTTGAAAGTCAAGCTGGACAACACTTTTTAGGAAATTTACCCTGATTACCATCACAGTATCGCCACTACTGTAAAAAGTGAAGTAAGTCACATGAAGGAGTCTGAATAGGTGCCGCGCGGAGTGGCCGCGCGGTTTGAGATGCCATGTCACGGACTGCGCGGTCCCTCCCACCGGAGGTTCGAGTCCTCCCTCGGGAGTGTGTGTGTGTGTGTGTGTGTGTGTGTGTGTGTGTGTGTGTGTGTGGTTCTTAGCGTAAGTTAGTTTCAGTTACTTTACGTAGTGTGTAAATCTAGGGACCGATGACCTCAGCAGTTTGGTCCCTTAAGAATTGACACACACATTTCCACACGCTGAATAGGTATTGCTTAAAATTGGAAACATGTGGCGACAAACTCGTCCAAACCGTACAACAAATTGTGCATGAACTCTGGTGCAATGAAGGAATTCCCAAAAAGTGGAAGCGTGCATTAATTCAAGCACTCCACAATTAAACGAACAATTAGATAGTAATAATCAAAGAAAAATCTTTTTAGTCTCAGGCGGCTACAGTCATTTCTAAATCCCTCTTGAATAGACTATAAAAATAAACAGATCCTTCATCAGATAATAATAGGCAGGATCTCAAAAAAGATGATCATGTGTAGAACACTTATAAACTTCATAGCCATTTTTTGAATTTACAAAAATGAGCAAATGATGATCACTTTTGTTAACTTCAGACAAACAAAAGATCCACAGGCAGAGATACAAAACACAAGATAAACATCAATAAAACAGACAAACTGTAGGGACGGATTCCTGACAGTAAGTGGAGGAAAAAACGTCCTATGAACATGTGTCTGGAAATGTAAAGTAACGGTATATGGCGGTGACGAATGGAAGTTCCTCTGACCACGTGCTAAGTGTCCCTCACGTGCTGCAGGCTGAGTGATTGACGGAGCGTACTGTAAGCGGCAGAATGGTCCGGTGTCCATGTCAGGAAGAAGTCGAGATGGTGTTTATGTAAGGGCAAGCAGATGGCGGCAGCACGGCTATGCCAAAACAAGTACTGTCGCAGACACTAACCACATCACACCACATTTCAAGCCGTTTTTGAGCGTTTGTGTGATAACGGGTCCTTTCACACACACGAACATGCAGCGGGGCAGTGGACAGGGCGTACATCACATTTGGATGACAGGGTTCTACGAGATATTGAGACGAACCCTAGTACAGCCTTCAGGCAAGTGGCCCGCGAATACTTTGTAAGCGAAAGTACGATTATGTGTATCGTGCATGACAACAGCCACCATCCCTATCCCCTGCAACGAGTGAAAGGATTATCAGCAGCGTACGTCACTCTCCGAGCAGGATTTTTTTAGATCGCTCTTGCACCAGTCACAGTTATGGGATTTCCGTCATCAGTCTATTTTACTGAGGAACCATTCTGCGGCTTACAGTTCACTGCGTTAATCATTCAGCCTGCAAGACACAAGTAAAGTACGGCACGTAAAGAAACTTTCATTCGTCAGTGCCATCTTCCACTGCAACGACGCATTTCCGAACAGTTTCTCATAGGACTCTTTTCGCTCTATTTCCAGTCAAGAATCCGCACCAGCAGTTTGACGGTTGTATTAGTGTTCGCCCTGTGTAAGGTATCAGAAAACATCAAAGTTGATTAAAGACATAAAGAGTAAATAATGGTAGGAAATAGATCAAACAAATGTTGGCGCACACACATCAAAAATTAAGTTGCACAGAGATGCTTCTACACCATTCGAGATCAAGACGGGGGTATGTCACAATTTCTGTTGAATTTAATTCTGAGGAAAAATACACTCCTGGAAATGGAAAAGAGAACACATTGACACCAGTGTGTCAGACCCACCATACTTGCTCCGGACACTGCGAGACGGCTGTACAAGCAATGATCACACGCACGGCACAGCGGACACACCAGGAACCGCGGTGTTGGCCGTCGAATGGCGCTAGCTGCGCAGCATTTGTGCACCGCCGCCGTCAGTGTCAGCCAGTTTGCCGTGGCATACGGAGCTCCATCGCAGTCTTTAACACTGGTAGCATGCCGCGACAGCGTGGACGTGAACCGTATGTGCAGTTGACGGACTTTGAGCGAGGGCGTATAGTGGGCATGCGGGAGGCCGGGTGGACGTACCGCCGAATTGCTCAACACGTGGGGCGTGAGGTCTCCACAGTACATCGATGTTGTCGCCAGTGGTCGGCGGAAGGTGCACGTGCCCGTCGACCTGGGACCGGACCGCAGCGACGCACGGATGCACGCCAAGACCGTAGGATCCTACGCAGTGCCGTAGGGGACCGCACCGCCACTTCCCAGCAAATTAGGGACACTGTTGCTCCTGGGGTATCGGCGAGGACCATTCGCAACCGTCTCCATGAAGCTGGGCTACGGCCCCGCACACCGTTAGGCCGTCTTCCGCTCACGCCCCAACATCGTGCAGCCCGCCTCCAGTGGTGTCGCGACAGGCGTGAATGGAGGGACGAATGGAGACGTGTCGTCTTCAGCGATGAGAGTCGCCTCTGCCTTGGTGCCAATGATGGTCGTATGCGTGTTTGGCGCCGTGCAGGTGAGCGCCACAATCAGGACTGCATACGACCGAGGCACACAGGGCCAACACCCGGCATCATGGTGTGGGGAGCGATCTCCTACACTGGCCGTACACCACTGGTGATCGTCGAGGGGACACTGAATAGTACACGGTACATCCAAACCGTCATCGAACCCATCGTTCTACCATTCCTAGACCGGCAAGGGAACTTGCTGTTCCAACAGGACAATGCACGTCCGCATGTATCCCGTGCCCCCCAACGTGCTCTAGATGGTGTAAGTCAACTACCCTGGCCAGCAAGATCTCCGGATCTGTCCCCCATTGAGCATGTTTGGGACTGGATGAAGCGTCGTCTCACGCGGTCTGCACGTCCAGCACGAACGCTGGTCCAACTGAGGCGCCAGGTGGAAATGGCATGGCAAGCCGTTCCACAGGACTACATCCAGCATCTCTACGATCGTCTCCATGGGAGAATAGCAGCCTGCATTGCTGCGAAAGGTGGATATACACTGTACTAGTGCCGACATCGTGCATGCTCTGTTGCCTGTGTCTATGTGCCTGTGGTTCTGTCAGTGTGATCATGTGATGTATCTGACCCCAGGAATGTGTCAATAAAGTTTCCCCTTCCTGGGACAATGAATTCACGGTGTTCTTATTTCAATTTCCAGGAGTGTATTAGAAGATGGTCAAATAGCAGGCTAGAGAACAGCTAGCCAATGACAAAAAATGGTAGTTTTCAAGTAGCCTTGACCACGGCTTCGACGAATCTAAACCCGTCATCTTCAGAAGATCAAACAACTTCACATTAGCAATTAACTTAGTAAAAGCTTTTTCCACTTGGCATTTATCGGCAACCCTCTTTTTGTGCATACGTAAAACTTAATGCCCCGTCGAATCAAGGGCTTGGCACGTCAGTGAAAACAATCACTTAGAATAACATACCATGTTAGTAGCTACGTGCACTTGCATTTAGGGGCCTTATATTTTACATATGGACTTACAGAACGTTGCCGATAAATGTGATGCCGAGGCAGCTTTTACTGAGCGAATTGCTAATGTGAAGCTGGCTGTCCTTCTGAAGAAGTGATTTAGATCCGTCGAAACGGTGGTCGAGGTTATTTCAAAGCCACTATTTTTTGCAACTGGTTGGCTGTCCTCTACTCCTGCTGTTCTGTAACCGTAGCTGTAGTGTAGCTGTGTTTAAAATATTGAAGATGTTCAATGTTCCAAGCATACAAGTACTGGCAGGTGACTCAAAAAGGAAACTCACCTTAAGGGGCTCCGGAACGCCCTATACTTGCAATGTTAAAATAACGCTTATAAATTACATCTTTCCTCACAAAGTATTTGAGGTAGGAAGTTGAACTTTTTACAGATTATTTATTGGAATATGGGCTACAACTTAACACAGGGATTTTACAAAATTTTGGTTCAGTTATTAAAGATGATTTTTTTTCAATTGTAATGAAAATTCACAACATTTTTTTGCAATTTTTTATTTATATATTCAAAAATATACAGTTTTTTGGAAAAAGGCTGTGTTAAATTATGCAGAAGGTACTGTGTAACATTTATTGAAAGTTTGAAACAAATATGTTTGGAAGATCCTTAGAAAACATGTAATTAGTATGAGAAAATAAAAGTTTTGGGAATCGAGCGACAAAGATTGGATTAACTTTTTAATGCATTCCAGGTCCATAGGATGGATTATCTTCATCCTCTGCAAACTCCTCCTCCAGCTTCCTCTAGTTCCTCCTCCTGTTTACTCTTGCTTGTATTTCTAGACTCTTTACAGCCCTGTCTGCAGCCCGAAGGCGTTCCTTGTCTAGAGCAAGCATCGCTAGTACCATGTTAGAACCTATCTTCATTCCCATATTTCTAAATACCTTTGGCTTTCCAACGTTTCTCCTTTTCTTAAAAGCCTTCAGAGGATTTCTAATAACTTTACTTTTACTCATTATTATACTTCAACAAAACAGAGCCTCAAGAAACAGAATTAATTACGAATATTTTCGAGATAACGACAGAGTAAATAAACATGAAACAATCGACAATCACACCAGCGATATATATTGAACCATCACAGGTTAGCCACAACACATACTTTATCTCACATCACTAAAATGTACCTGATGAACACGGACGTTAATAATAACACCATTTGACAGCAGTTTAACAGCGCCACAGTAGGTCACGCCCATGTAGAACACATTTCAAAAAAAATTTAAAAATAGTTGTAGTCTTCGGAATTGAATAAATTATATATCTATTAAAAGGTAATAGTGCAGATTCAGAAAACGCAAAAAAGTAAAAATTGAACTTTTCATGATTTTGAGACTTTCTGGAGCCCCTTAAAGTCTACATTTTACCGGAGAAATTGCAGTCCTCACCAGTAACACAGTTCCAACCATATCACACGACTTGTGTTAATACTCGTAGATCGAAGAGTGCAGGACTTCATTTTCAATGGAAAGAAATCTGATGTAAGAGTAACTTGTGCTGTAGCCTCTCAGTCGTTCGTGCGGGCCGCTTTTACTTCGCCCACAGCCAGGTCGCCATTCCGTCACACCGATCGAGGCAAATTTTAAAACTCGGCTCCGTGACCGCAAGTTTCAATTTGCCTTAAATGAATGGCGTACGTCTTCGTTGCCTTTCGCTCGCCACAGTATTGACAGCATGTGTGTTCCCGCCGGCCGCGGTGGTCTAGCGGTTCTAGGCGCGCAGTCCGGAACCGCGAGGCTGCTACGGTCGCAGGTTCGAATCCTGCCTCGGGCATGGATGTTTGTGATGTCCTTAGGTTAGTTAGGTTTAACTAGTTCTAAGTTCTAGGGGACTAATGACCTCAGAAGTTGAGTCCCATAGTGCTCAGAGCCATTTGAACCATTTTTTTTGAACACTAAATTTTGACTAGCAGCGATGGATTTGCCTATGACCTTTTAACGTTGTTACACCTGATCATCCGGCTTTTGGCCGCGAAAATAGTTGTGTTCCAATAAACAACAATTTTACCGGCTGTTAACGGAATTCTCCCTAACATCGGTTCCATGAGTCTTCTAGCTGATGTTACATCGCTAGAAAATTGTGATTGGCAGTAGTCTTTAAATGTAAAAAAATTCACTGTATTGCGCTTTAACGGTCAGAAAGGCCGAATGCCATACGATTAAAATTGAAATTTAAAACAGTCTTGATCGCAATTTTTTTTATTTCTATTGGAGTAAGCGACCGGTCTCGACTGTTTCACGGAGTCACCTTCAGACTCCAGAGCGGTGGACGGACACTGCCAGAAGAGTAGTTACACGGGCGTCGAGGGCTGACGGATCTCTTCTGGCAGCGTCCATCCACCGCTCTGGAGTCTGTAACCTCCCCCTCACTTATCGACCTTAATGATAGTAAAAAATTAAACCGCGTGTACCTAATGGAAATTTGGGAAACGCAATCGTCACCGTGGTTAATTTGTCGGTAAAGAGGGAGGAAAGGGTTACATCTAAATGAAAGAAAAAATGCTAGTGAAACTGCTGGAAATTAATTTTGAAATAGGGGTAAAGTTAATAAAGATAGTAAATGTGCGGCCGTTACGTTAACAATCAACTAGCGGTAATTAGATATTTGAGATTTGGGGGAAATTACGGTCGCCAGTCCTAAGGACAATTACTATAGTAACTGAAAAAGAAAGATTATTACACATATAATTAGCACTAGAAGCGTGGCAACTGAAGGTTGACAAGTGTAGTGCGAAAACTGAAAGTTTGTCAGAAGTAATAAATTTCGCTACACTTAATTTAGCAAAAGAATTAATAAAACCGGAAAATCGAAAGTTAATTTAGTGACTGAAGTTAATAGTGAGCTTTCTTTCTGAAGCACATCGAAATTCAGTAAAATACGGTTAGTCTTGGACTACCTAAACTATCATTTCAAAAGCTACTTGAATCTACGCAATTTAGAAATAAGAGATTTAACTTTGAACTTGAATTAAACGATTCTGAACAATTAACAATAGTAAAATTTAGTACGTACCAAGCTGAGCTGCAGTCACAGGTAAGCTAAAATATGGTAACAAAACTACCACTCTTAATTTGTGCTTGTGTAATATAAGTATTGTAGCCAGCTATGAATACTTTAACTGAACTTTGAAATTAAAGCAGTGAAATGGAATTATGCTGGCGTTTGAATTTCAACGACACTCGGGTTCATTTCGGAAAAGGAAGGGACCCTGCTTGGTAATGCAATTGGGACAATGAGCAACAAAGTTTCATGCTAAGTAGCTGTAATTTTGTGATGCAACAATTTTAAAAGTTTGAAAAGCTGAGGTCTGCCATACAGTTCTAAAACTTTACGTGCTTCCAGTCTTCCTTGTTGGTTGATTGAAGGTTTGAAGCCGTCGATCGAGGATGTGGCGACAGTCACTCATTGTCGGCCGTCGCTGTTGCAGAAGCTGGATGTTGGCGCGCCTTCTTCTCGACACGGTCACCAGACGAAACGGGCTCTTGATGTGCGCCAGCTAATGCTTCCCGTCCGCGACACCATGTCAGAAACTATCATCGCAAGTCGAGCGCAATTACATGCTGCCAAGCCCCGAAAGCGCGGCAACTCGCGGGAGCTTCACACCACACACCTGCTCCACTCGCTACTCCAGCCAGACCCTCTATGCTCAGCCCGCGCTCCACGCGGCAGAGTTCACTACCAAAGATCCTAAACATTTTTGTTCTCCACACGACCTATCGATGTATTCGTTCGATAGCATAGTTTTCCCTAGGCCAGGCCCAGCGTATAAATACAAATAATATTCACAAAACAAACCAACATAAATGTATATATTATATATATATATATATATATATATATATATATATATATATATATATATTCATTTCATTGTTGCCCTTATGGACAGTGTTTGAACTCGAAAATCACATGATGACACAATTTTCACTTCTTTCCTCTCTTCCTCTTCCCAAAATCTCTTCATCCTTTGGCTGTGCTCCTGTTTCCTTTGCTCTGTCCATAATGTTCCTGTCTTCTTTCTCTCCTTTACAATAAATGTTGCACTCCTAACTTTGTTTCTGAAGTATTTCCTGTCTCCTATCATTTGCCTGTTGATCCCTATCTGCCTTAAGTCTTCGTCTATTTCATGATACCAATTTGTTTTCTTGCTTGAGCTGTTTACTACATCAAAAATTTTCTTTGTAAGTCGGTTGTTGTCCATTCTCTGTATGTGCCCATAGAAAGTTAATCTGCGTTTTCTGATCGCGTCTGTTAGTCTGTCAGTGTGCTGGTACAGCTCTTTGGTAGGTCGCTTCATCCATATGTCATCTCTGTGAATTGGTCCAAATATTTTTCTGAGAATTTTGCGTTCTATTTTTTCTGTGTCTATGATGCCTGATGCTCCAATTGTGGTTGTTTCTGACGCGTACAATGCTTCTGGTAATACAACTGTTTTGTAGTGCCTAAGTTTGGCCTGCCTCGATATGCATTTCTTATTATAATGTGACCATGTGAGTTTGTATGCCTTCTGGAGTTTCTTCGTTCGTTCCATGTTAGCCGCCTTGTTTGATCCTCCCATTTGTATGTACTCCCCTAAATACTTAAATTTTTCGACTCTTACTAAGGATCCATATACAGTATGCATGGTGTGTACATTGTTGGTCTGTCGTTCCATATATTGTGTCTTCTCGTAAGATACCTGCAGACCTGTTTTGGCAGCTATTTCATGCAAGCATTCCAGTGCTTCCTTTGCCTCCTGTGTATTATTGCTGAGTATGGCTATATCATCTGCAAATGCCAGACATTTTATGATTGTTTTGGTTTCACGTGTTCTTCCCAGCTCTATTCCTTTAACTTGTTCCTCCCGCTGCTTGATAATTTTGTCTAACACCATGTTGAACAGGATTGGTGAGAGCCCGTCTCCTTGTCGGACACCTGTGTGTATGTGGAAGGGTTCCGAAATTTCTCCCATGAACTTAATCTTGGAGGTAGTGTCTGTAAGCGTCTGTTGTATAAGTGTCCTGGTTTTTCTGTCGATACCATATTCTTCCAGTACGTCAAAGAGTGTCTGTCTGTCTATGGAATCATATGCTTTTTTAAAGTCCACAAAGGTAACTACCGTGTTTCTTGCCTGTCTGACTTTCAAAAGTGTTCTCAAGTTCCAGATCTGTTCGATGCATGATCTCCCTTTTCTGAAGCCCGCCTGGTATTCCCCAATTTGCAGATCTGCTTGTGGTTCTAGTCTGTTTAATAGCACCTTAGAGAAAATTTTGTATGTAACTGGTACTAGCGAAATGCCTCTGTAATTGTTTGGATCTGACTTATCACCCTTTTTATGTAACGGATGGATCAATGCACATTTCCATTCCTCTGGCACTTTCTCTGTGATCCAAATTTCGGAGATAATCTTATGGATTTTTTTGGTGATGTTTTCATCTTGGAGTTTCCAGATCTCGGCGACAATACCATCTTCTCCGGCAGCTCTGTTATTTTTCATTTGTTTTATGATTTCCTCTATCTCTTCTATTGTGGGTGGATCAGAATCGGCATTAGATGTGGTCTTTTGGAATGTTAATTTTCCTGTAGGTTTTTTGCAATTAAGAAGTTTATCAAAGTAATGTTTGAGAATTTTACAGTTTTCTTTTGTGTTTGTTTCCAGGGTTCCATCTGTTCTTCGGAAGCAGAGGCTAGGGGGTTGATATATATATATATATATATATATATATATATATATATATATATATATATATACAGTAAAACAATTACAATATATAAAGAGACAGAAATGTCATATCTTGAGGTAACAAACCAAGGAAAAAAAATTATAGTACAATAGATGGAAATAGGAGGATATGCATTTCCGGCGTTACAAGTCTGAAGGTGACTCTATGAAACAGTCGAGACCGGTCGCTCACTCCAATAAAAAAAAAATTAAAAAAAACTGCGATCAAGACAGTTTTAAATTTCAATTTTAACAAATTTTAGGATCCTTGACTATGTTTTCAAAAATTAAAAAAAATAGGCGTATGATTAGACGATTGTAGAACTATCACTGGATGCAGTCTCGTCCATAAGATGCACTGACTGCAAAAATAAAAACACCGAGAAAGAGCTGTGCGACGTAAACGAAAGTCGGTAGGCGTGTTTCTACATCTGTAAGATGACCTCCGGTCAGATTTCGCACCAGTCGCATAAGAACGGCGCTGTAAATTCCACAATGAGGGTCAAGTCAGGTTTGCTTTATATACACACTGTAATGGTCATGAGCGTTAGTCACCTTTGATGTGAATTTTAAAATTTTCCCGGCGAATTGACTGTTCAAACAAATTTCGGGCTTGCAGCCGGTCGTCGTTCAGTACTTCGCACGATAATCCAACTTGGCACCTGCCAGTCATCTTTTATGTTCAATCAAGAATATTTTGAACAGACTGATGGTGTCGCCATGGCTAGCTCCCTGTCTCCTTTGGTAGCCAACCTTTTTATGGAGGATTTTGAAGAGAGAGCGCTTCAATCAACTGCCTTGAAACCAACAGTTTTTTGGCGGTATGTGGATGACAGTTTCATAGTGTGGAGTCATGGAGAATATAAATTAATGGAGTTTCTACATCACCTCAACTCCATTCGTAGCAATATCCGGTTCACCATGGAAAATGGAGAAAGATGGTTGTTTGCCTTTCTTGGATGTCCTGGTTCGAAGGAAGAATGATGGTTCTCAAGGGCATTCAGTTTACCGGAAACCAACTCATACTGATTTGTACCTGTAAGCATCGAGTTGCCATCACCCATCGCAAACCATGCGTTTGCTTAAAACACTTGTTCATAGAGCTCATACTGTCTCAGATCTAGATAGCTTACCTCAAGAACTCGGCCATCTAAAGACAGTATTCAGCGAAAATGGGTATTCCATCCGGCAGATTAACAGGGCACTAACAGTTAAAACTAAGAAGCAGGAAGTGAATAAAGAGGACAACATGCTGGAACAATCTTTAGCTTTTCTTCCTTTCGTTGGCAATACTTCGTTTAAAATAGGAAGAATCCTCCGAAAATTTCAGGTAAAAGTGGTTTTCCGCCCTCCATCGAAGATTGCGGACCTTGTGGGATCGGTTAAGGACAATCTGTTACTACGAAACGCCGGAATTTTCTCTGCCTCGTGATGACTGGGTGTTGTGTGATGGCCTTAGGTTAGTTTGGTTTAAGTAGTTCTAAGTTCTAGGGGACTGATGACCATAGATGTTAAGTCCCATAGTGCTCAGAGCCATTTGAACAAGGCCCGAATTTATAAGATACAGTGCCCATGTGGTATGGCTTACATAGGTCAAACCACACGCACCGTGAAAGAATGCTGCACTGAACATCAACGTTACACCCGCGTTTTGCAGCCAAGCAAGTCCGCTATTGCTGAACATTGTATTTCTACTGGACATTCAATGTAGTATGAGAAAACAATGATTTTGTCCACAGCAACGTCTTTCTGGGAGTCCATTATCAAAGAATCCGTAGAAATACGATTGGCGGGAAATCTGTTAAACCGTGACAGCGGCTACCAGCTGGACAGTGCATGGAATCCCATCATCTCCACGATTTCCTCAAATCGAAGACGACAGAGTGCGTCGACGGCCGTGGCAAACAGCAACACAGAGGGCGACTGAGTTCCGCTGTTCCACCAGCGAGGGCGCTGCCGGCGGGCAGTGTGGTTCAACTACCAAGTTTTCGACGCATGCGCAGAATACTTACAGTACTCTATATATTGCGGAACGGAGGACGTTTTCGCGTTGGCTGGCGTCCCCCAAGGTTCTGTCCTCTCCCCTCTCCTTTATCTCTTGTATACAGCTGATATGCCCAAGCCACCCCCACCAGTCCACCTTCTCCAGTATGCTGATGACACCGCCTCCCTGGCTCTCTATCCTACCCTTCAACGGTCTCAACGTACCCTCCAAACCCACCTTAACCAGTTCACCACTTGGTATAACCAGTGGTTCCTCCGTCTCAACCCCTCCAAAACCCAGGCAATCATCATAGGACGCACCACTCGCTCCTTTCGCCTCCATGATTTCTGGTCGTCCTATCCAACTCACCCCCACCCTGAAATACCTTGGCCTCACCCTTGACCGACACCTCACCTGGACCCCTCATCTCCTGACCGTCCAGCAGAAAGCCCATTCCCGCCTCCACCTTCTGAAACTCCTGTCTGGCCGGACATGGGGATTGCATCCTTCTACCATCCTTCACACCTACAAATCCCTCATCCGTCCTCTCCTCTGTTATGCCAGCGTTGCCTGGATCTCCGCCCCCACCTGCTTTTACAAGGCCCTCCAAATTCTTGAACGCCATGCGCTCCGCCTTGCCTTCCGTATCCGCCTTCCTTCGCTCACACGGCTCCTGTAGGAACTGATCCCCTTCCCCCACGTCCTCCTGTTCCTCCAACATCTCCGCATCCTTTACATTGTTCGCAGGCTTGATCCCCCCCACCCTCTGGTTTCCTCCTTCCTCTCCACCCCCCGCCCGTTGCCGCGCCTCTATCGCTGTATCCCTCCCTCTCTCCACCTCCACACCCTCCATCTCCTTCATCAGGGCAATTTCCAACGCCTCCCCCTCCCGGATGACGAACTTCGCTGTGACATCTACCCTTCCTTCCAACTATAACCTGGCCTTGTTCCTCCCCCCTCTCCCCAGGGCCCCCTTTTCCTCTTTCCTCCTCCCAGAGCGGATTTTCCTCCGTCCCCCCCTCCCCTGAGACCCTGCACCCCAAACTTGCCTCTCTTCTCCCCACATCCATCCCTACCTGGTCCTCTTCCGCGCGCCCCCCACTCACCTCCCCCATCTCTTCCCCTCCCTCCCTTCTTCAGGTCTCCCTCATCTCCTAGCGCCTGGCAGATCCTCTGTATTGCTCTTCATCAGTCTGCCACATCAGTGTTGTTTAGTGCTGTTTCTCGTGTGCGTCAAGAGGTGTGCTTTTAATTGTGTCCTGCCTTGAGGTTTGCCGTCAGTGTTACGTTATGTGCTATGCCATCCGTCGCTACCTTTATGCTCCAGTCATACTGTGCCTTGTGTTCTTTTAACCGTCGCAGTGTGTGGCTTTTTGTGTGTGCTACTTTTAAACAGTTTTTTTTAATCTCCATTTTACAGTCACCCCGTTTTTTGTCTATTGTCTTCCATTATGTTCCCCTTTTTTATATCTATGTTCACCTTATTCTCTCCTTTGCTGTTTTTAAATGTCTTCTATTGTTTTGTTCTATGTCTTTCGGCTGAAGAGCAGCGTCTCTGCTGCTGCCAGCCCGCCCCGATGGGGAATTGAAATACAATAAAGGAAAAAAAAAAAACGTTTTCGCCAGTCTGCGACGGCTCACCTGAAGATGACTGGCAGGTGCCCAGTTGAAATATCGTCCGAAGTATTGAACGACGACCGGCTGCAAGCCCGAAATTTATTCGAACAGTTACCTTTGAGATTGGACGCGGTGAATTTCTGTAAGTCAAGAATGCCTTTAAGGTGACAAGCAAGCCATTATGAGCATCTCATTGAGTTTGAACGAGATCGTGTAACAGGGCTACGAGAATCTGGATGTTCCTTCCGCGATATTGCAGAAAGACTTGACAGGAATGTTGCTAATGCACATCATTGCTGGCAGCAGAGATCACAAGAATGTACCGTTGCAAGAAGACAGGGCTCCGGAAGGTCACGTTGGCACTACCGTGAGGGAACACCATCGTGTTCGGCGCATGGCTCTGGTGCATCTATAGCAGCAATTTGAACGGCAGTTGCCACCACAGTGACACAACTTAAAGGACACCTTTGAACCAGTCGTCCTGTGGAGTGCATTCCGTTGAACCCAAACCACTACCATCTGTGAGTTCAGTCACGTCAAGCGAGAAATCACTGGAGAGCAGGGTGGTGGTATGTTGTGTTTCATGTTGATACCTGGTTCTGCCTCGGCGCCTGTGATGACCGTGTGTTGGTTAGAAAGAAGTCATTGAGGCCCTGAATACAACCTGCCTGCGTGCTAGACACACTGGATCTAGTATATTTGGAGTCATGGTCTGTGTGGCGTCTTCGTATGACAGCAGGAGCACTCTCTATGTTATCCCACACACTCTGACTACAGACTTCTACGTCAGTCTACATCTACATACATACTCCGCAATCCACCATACGGTGCATGGCGGAGCGTACCTCGTACCACAACTAGCATCTTCTCTCCCTGTTCCAAACAGAACGAGGGAAAAATGACTGCCTATATGCCTTTGTACGAGCCCTTATCTCTCTTATCTTTGTGGTCTTTCCGCGAAATGTAAGTTGGCGGCAGTAAAATTGTACTGCAGTCAGCGTCAAATGCTGGTTCTCTAAATTTCCTCAGTAGCGATTCGCGAAAAGAACGCCTCCTTTCCTCTACAGACTCCCACCCGAGTTCCTGAAGCATTTCCGTAACAC
The DNA here is from genome assembly GCF_023898315.1 of Schistocerca nitens. Classification (NCBI taxonomy): domain Eukaryota; kingdom Metazoa; phylum Arthropoda; class Insecta; order Orthoptera; family Acrididae; genus Schistocerca; species Schistocerca nitens. The sequence continues at coordinate 14,351,892 of NC_064620.1, forward strand.
TCGCGCGATAATCAAACCTACCAGTAACAAATCTAGCAGCCCACCTGTGAATTGCTTCTATGTCCTCCCTCAATCCGACCTGATAGAGATCCCAAACGCTCGAGCAGTACTCAAAAATAGGTCGTATTAGTGTTTTATAAGCGGTCTCCTTCACAGATCAACCACATCTTCCCTACATTCTACCACCGAACCGAAGACGACTATCCGCCTTCCCCACAGCTGCCATTACATGCTTGTCCCACTTCATATCGCTCTGCAGTGTTACGCCCAAATATTTAATCGACGTGACTGTGTCAATCGCTACACTAGTAATGGAGTATTCAAACGTTACGGGATTCTTTTTCCTATTCATCTGCATTAATTTATATTTATCTATATTTAGAGTTGGGTATTCGAATTGTGCTGCCATTCATGAAAAGCATTCAGGTGCGTATTTTCCAACAGTATAATGCTCGCCCACATACCACTGTTGTAACCTAACATTCTCTACAGCGCATCGACATGCCACCTTAGCCTGTACGAGCAGCACATCTGTCTCTAGGCGAGTACATGTGGCAAAGCATCGGAAGAAAACTCCAGCATCATCCACAGACAAATTAATCGTCTCTGTCTTGACCGACCAGTTGCACTAGGCATGGAACTCCATCCCACAAATTGACATTCGGCAACTGAACAACAGAATCCATGTCATGTTTGCATGCTTGCATTCAACGTTCTGTCGGCTAGACCGGTTATTACATTTGCAATGGCTTACCTCGCACTAACACTAACCTGTGATCTTGAAATGTTAATCACTTAAATATCTTACCTAGGCAAATGTATTCCCGGAATTTTGTTGCCCTTCATTTATTATTTTTTGGAATTGTGATTTTTCCCGTCAGTGTAGGCAAAGGACTGCCTACGGAGCAATTAATGTGGAACGACTTCATAAAACGAGTCTTAGGAAACGCTGATGCCAGAAAGATTCATTGGAAGAGTACTCAGAAAACGTAGCCCGTCAGCAAATGGAGATAGCTCAAAATTTTAAACATGGCTGAAGCAGCATCTGTTGAAAACTTTCACGGTAAATGATAACAGCCAAACAGTTGCAGAATAAATATTTACTGAAATCCTTGCCCAAGCTTTTGGTGTATCTAAATATATCTTCATCACACGCAAAAATACACCTGAACAGGAATACACCTTTATTAGCAAAAAACTTAGCAACATAACTGAGATAGAAGAAGAAAAAAAAAACATTTATAGCTTTAAGTCACCACGAAAAATACCAAAGTATTACAAGCACAAAAACATTTAGTCACTTAGTAAAATCACATCCAGTAGTGGAGATGCATGAAACAATCATGACAAAGGCGTCGCCAGTAGTTTAAATTAAAATATCACCTCCATCTGTACAACATAATTATAAAGAGATGGTCGATTCGAACACAGCATATCATGAGTACTTAGCCTGTGAACTAGCGTCAAGAGGGTACGGGAGCACTAGAGCAGACAATTTCTCCGAGAGAGGGCACTTGTGGTCTGCGCGAGACACAACACCGGGATAGATACTCACGAGCATCAAAATTTTAAGGGTTCTCCTAATTTAAACCCTCTGTCTTAATAAATAAAACATAACAGAACCATTTAAAACAGCCGCATACAATAGAAAATCTGAACAGAAATTTGCCAGTGTCCTAGTGTCAAGCAGGTGAAGCGTGCGCTAAGGAACATATCCTACGAGAGGGGGCACTAGTGTTACGCGCGAGAATCTCGCGTAAATTAAAGGCTAGCATACATACTAGCGAAAGCAAAAACAAACCGTCTGTCGTCATGAATAAAAGATGTAGCACGATCATCAAAAATACGTAAAATCCCAACAAGACAGGAAAGGAGCATCTCACCAGCATCAACAGACAAGAAGACTAGCCTCTAGCCATCCCAGACTATATTACGTTAGAGCAAGAAGGGGTTTGAAACCATCCAAAAAAATTTTTTTTCATATTATAGGGACACGAGAAGAACTTGGCATTAAATCCGGAGTTTACAAAATTAGTTGTAAGGACTGCCCCAATTATTACGTTGGACAGACTGGTAGACCCAGTGAAGTAAGATATAAAGAACACATGCTAGGTAAAAATGAGGAAAACGTGTAGAATTGCTACACGAAGTGAGTAAGGGCTACAAACTGGACCTGTTAGAGGAAACAGAAATTTTCAAGCATGTCTCGGAAAGATAGGTTTATTCTTAACGAACAGGTGCAGCTTAGAAACACTCCTCAGGAAAATTAACTCTACCAATTGGGTGAACAGGACCTTGACATATTAAGATAAAAATATACAATTACATAAAACCATTTAAGAACAGAAAACCTTGTAGGTTGGGCAACGACAGCTATGGGTAGTCATTTTCGGTATTATTAAAAGGTCTTATCTCCATTTAGTCCGTTATTGTTGGAATACTAGCGGTTCCGTGCCACTAAAAGCAACGACTTCAGGTCAACTTACAGCTGCAACATTCGTTATATGTTCATCTGAAGGTGTGGCTCTTAGTGCCACGAAACCGGTAGTTATCCAATGATAGAGGACTAAATACAGCTGAAGCGGTTTATTAACACTCAAGATGAATTTAAGAACAGTTACTGATAATTGATAAAACAATCTCCTCAAAGGTTGTTTTCCTTCGTTTTAAAAGAATAAACGATGAAATACAAAACCCAAGATGTCCCAAACAACAAGTATAACACCGTAGGAAAACATTATTCAAAACAGGCATTCAGTAAACACCTTTACAATATGTCTGACTAAAATACAACAGATAATTTATGTTTACGTAAAAGGAGCTCATTAAAACGAAAGAAAAACAATTAACGCTGCTTGATATGAAACCACAACACGTCAGGAAATGTGGTCCGGACGAACAGCCCCGAAATTACTTAGGGCGAGCCCTATACGGTTCTCACCACACTCCTCTTTTTCTATGCAACCAGTGGGCACACTCCCCAACGCACGACATACAATGATGGCCTGATGAACTGAGAAGTAACTTTTAAGTAAAACGAGTAAAAACTTAAGTGAGCAGATTTCAAGCTGGCAGCGTAGGCAAAACAGTTGGGATATGTCGCTAACAGCTAATAACGTAATTGGCCAAGGCAAGCACCACCACCTACACCTGATTGTAAAGAAGTTCAGTGGCCAAAGCAGGTTCAGATTCAAATCACGCCACCAGACGAAACGGTAAATACTTAACCGTCGCGCCGTACGCGAAAACGTAAGTGGAAGGGAGAGGCGAACTGTTGGATGGTAAACTTCACATGCCTTAAACACAGACTTGGCTGGAAGTGTAATCCACCAGATACATGGAACAAGATTCGCCCCCGTAAGACGCATAAGCTTGCAGGCTAAAAAAAAATAATTAAAAAAGGTTTGGAGAGTCATTGCACAACGTACCAGGTGAAAGAGAAATATTTTGAACGTCACGAACAAAAAAACATTGACAAAAAATTACATAACACCAAGGAGTTCAAAACCCCAATAATATAAAACACGATAAAATCACAACTCTGTAACAATTACCAAACTGAAACACTTGCGTTTTTATACGAGCAGTAGGCTCCTCAAATCGCCTGGCCACGCGCAAGAACAGGAAAGATCAACAGGAGGCTGAACCGAGTCCGATACAGAAGCAGCAAGACACAAACGTGGGCAGGAATCCAACCAGTCACAATTATCATGCTCTGCTCACGGCGGGGAAATGTATTCGCAGTTGCGAGTATGGACAACCACCAGCTGTATAATGGAATGACGAAAATGAACAGCTGTGCCTACCGACACTCAAACCCGGATTTCCCGATTGTCGCGATCAGTGAAAGCTTACATGCACGTCCGAAGAAACACTGCATCGCAGTTCACAATAACATAGGCACTGCAATATCGAATATTTACAACTGCCGTGTGGTCTTGTCGTCGAAGCAACTAGCTAAACGTAGATCTCCGAGCGTTCAAAGTCGTTGTGCCGTGACAAACCGTATAAAAACTTGGATACGCAGGGAAGTGCTGTAACCTTACGCGTATTTAGGCAAGCTAATACGCCGAAAAGTGTTGGTACGAGGTTAGATATTTTTTTACTGCTGAATGCCAGCGGGCCAATGACTCAGGGTGCGCCGCGGCATTTCCGGCTTCCGGAAACGTGACCGGTACCAGAGGGTCCAGGTACAAAGATTAGCAGCACCATTAGAAACGGGAAAATCCCGGTATGAGGAATTTGGACGATGCGTCGACTGCTTGAAAGGTCCCGCTGTGCTTCCAGCACTGGTAGGCTTTGAGGCAAGCTGAAAGATAGTCCTTACAGCCCTTTAAGAGCCTTTGATAATTTAAAATCAAATATTAATGCAAACCTGGATGCATCTGCCATGCCAGAAAATAAGGTGCATCCAATTACACAACAGCAATTTCAGTATCTTTAAAACAACAAAACTTAATACTTTACAGTGACTGAATATTTCCACAGTGAACCTCTGGCAACGATTTGTAATCCCTTCATGTGATTTCAACAAACGGTATCTCAGATGACAACATTGCGCTATAGCTATCATCCTGATAACCTCTCATCTGTACCTGTTTAATTTACTGATTTATGGCGTCTTTTATATACAGAGGGGTCCAAAAAAATTTATCCACTGTTTTAAAGTGCATAACTTGCAAACTAATTGACGGAGTTGTCTCTCTTTTGGTGAAAGTGTAGCTTAAAGTCCAACCTAAAGGTATCACTGTAGGTGTTCGAAATGGTCACCATTAACATCCACATACAAACGATGCCGCCGAACTGCAGCACGAACTACTGACTGCAACGTGTTCAGTTGGATGTTTGCACATGAATGTACGATGGATTCTCGAAGTTCATCCAACGTGCGTAGCTTTTGTCGATAAACGACGTCCTTTAGTGTTCCCCATAGAGGTAAAAGTCCGGAGGGGTTAGGTCTGGGGAACGAGGTGAATACTCCACAGCACATCTACGGCCTATCCATCTTCCTGGTAGATTTTCGTCGAGATACGCCCTAACACGATTTTGGTAGTGCTCTGGGGCACCATCTTGTTGAAAGTGAACTCTTCCCTCTCCTTACAAGCCTCGGATGGCAGGTAAAATAGATGTCTGAAACTTCTGAAGGTACACCTCACCGGTAACTGTGCCGTCAATGAAGAATGGGCCAATCAATCCCCGGTAACACAACCCACACCACACATTTACTTCTGGAAAATTCACGGATTTGTCTACATGGACGTTCGGATTTTCGGCGGCCCAGTAGATGCAGTTGTGGCGATTAACTGTACCACTGAGTTTCAACTGTGCCTCATCGAACCACACAATCATCTCTGCAAACTCTTCATCGTTGCGCACCATGTTAGTAAACCACTAGCAGTACTCCATTCTACGATCTGGGTCGTTCTCGTTAATTGCGTGTAGCAATCGTGGGATGTACAAGGTTTGTGTGGCGATTGTCGGAACTAGAAACTATTACACTACCAAAGATGAGACAACTCCGTCACTTAGTTTGCCAGTTATGGACTGATACATTTTTTCGACCCCTCTGTATGTTTCATTATGCAAATGTTTGTCAGAACATCATGTCCGCCACAGTAACACAGTAAATGAACACAGTATCAGAGCCTCACGTTTTGTCATACTTGTGTTTTTACTGAATGAACAGTTTACTATTTTGTCAGTAACATTACTGAAATGTTGACTGCAAGTACTATTAAAAATCGAGTTAATTTAAAGGTGGTCAATCGCGTGTGTTAGCGGACTCAGTGATTCAAAAGAGAACCAAAAGATGCTTCTGTCAAGAAGTCATAAATAGCTCTTTAAATAACATTTAATGACGATTCGTTGTCATTTAAAGTGAGCGCACTTGTACAAGATTATTAGCTTATTTACTTACGAACAGTCCTTCATGTGTGAGTGACGTGAATCTGATCGAATGTTTATAACTTTTATTTATTCAAATATTGTTGTAATATATTATTTTAGTCTGAAAAGTGGTCAAAGTAGCACGTTGAAACGATGTATTGTGGGTGGGGATGGCCTTCACCCAATGGAAAAGCGGACATTAGTGGAAGTGGAGACTGTGACTTTTTGGGTGAAGATCACAGGGAGCGATTCTGAACACTTTATGTCGAGTTATTGAAGAAGGCAGACCTGCCTGCAGTAACGTGCGTTATTCCACCACTTAGGTGTTGCATTGTGAGCGCTGAATGGCCAGTACCATTTGTTAACTTCTGAAGAGACTTTATACTTCAAGAGGTCTGAATCTGCTCCAGAATAGAATTCTAACATCTTCCACTTGATTACAGAGCTGAGGATAGACACAGTAAGAGTTACTATTCTTTGTATTGTGCGATAATTTGTAAATCACCATATTGAACTCTTAACTGTTTTGAGCTGGTGAATATTAGATGTATTGTGATTGCAAAATGTAGTTTCCTGTGTCTTTGATGACTACTTAATTTGGGGATTTTATTACCATTCTCATAACACTTTCAACGTTACTGTACTGCATTTGAGAAGGGTATTTTCTGTCTGTATTTTAACTCGTTTATTTGAGTTGTCCGTTCTGAAATAACGTCATTCAACATAATTCTGTGTTTTCTATATCAACTGCAGACATTAGAATAGAACCCTTGTTATTAAATTATTCATTTAACTTCTATTTCATATTTCTGGGTATTTTATTAACTCGCAGCTCTAGCCGATGCATAGATTATCTGACTGCGGGGTCACAGCTACAAGTTATTACCTACACCGAAATAGATGCAGGACATGAAATCACACATTCCTGGTTCGACTCTATTACTACATAGAGCTGTTTTTTTTAAACAGAGCCATGCATAGCACAAGGACCTAAGGTATGAGTAAAGAGCAACTAGTAAGGGGTAACTCTCAGGTACCGTCAAATGTGTAGATGACGATGACCCACCAACCTCCTCCAAATCTAGTTGGCCAAAATAATAATGGAATCCATTCCCATTTCTGGTGCACATCCGTCATGTCCTGAGGATGATCACTTGGAAGTCACGTGGGCAGTAGTGCAGGCAGCCAGCCCGTTACCCGGCAGACCTGCCTTGTGTGTGTTGCTTCACTCAATGCCTCCTGGAAAATGGTCTCAGTACCATTTGCAGCAAACGTGTCATGCCTCTTTTCATGCCAAAGATTGTGTTCCAGGAGACATGCCACAAGCTATCGATCATGCAACGGTCCAGCCTCTTTCCCCAAAACAGGAGCCCCGAGGATGGATGGAGGGGGTGACTGCACTCTCAATGGAGACCTAATCACCTCTCAAGGCGGCTAAGCGTGATCGGAGTGGCCATCTCCAGCGCCTTATACGGGCCCGCAAAGCGCAAAGCAGGGTGACAGTTTTTTTTTTTTCAAAGTCTCTACCCCCAAAATTTCTCACAAAGACATTTCTGACAAAGACTATATTCCCGACCTACAGTTATCATTGGACCCGGGTGTATTGCGCCGCTTCCTTTTTAACGGCGCTCTGAATATTTGCACAGGATCTGCACCAGTCACCCTTTGTTAACTCAGAACTAACATCATCGGGCAACAAATCATGGTGGACCAGATACTTGATGAAGGGAAATAAAAGGGATTGGGAAACATGAGAGTAGCAGAGGTAGTTCTGTGCACCTCAAGTCTGGCAGTATTAAAGGCTACGTTCAGCCATGGTAAAGAAAGATCCCATTTAGTTTGAGCCTCAGAGTGGATAACAATCAGGCAGGACTTTAGGTTACGATTAACCCAACCCACCAATGAAGCATGTAGTAATAAGGTGTCGTGGTCAGAAACAGAAGTTTCAAAATTCCTTCAAAGAGGAACGAGGCGCATTATCGCTGACAATGACCTTCAGAGCAACAAACCAAGAGAATATCCTATCCAGACGCCTAATAATTTCTCCGGTTGTTATACCACTATATGGGACCAACCAGCTGAACCGAGTAAAACCATCAACCTGTAACCTCCCCCTTCCTAATCTGCCAACTGGATTGCGGCATAACTGACCGTAGGCGCATTTCCGTAAAGAAATTTTACAGTAAGACTATCGTTACCGAAGGAAAATAACACAGGTTAGTTAGAGGAAAGTGTACAACACATTCTTCTGAAGGAATATTCTAAAGTAATGTTAAGCTAAATACTCATGATACTTTTGAAATGGGTACAATATAGAGCAATCGTTCACGAACCGCACAGGGGGGAAAAAGAGTACCACGTAATATTTACTACAGAAATCACTGATAGCACAAAGAGAACATAGATTAGCTAAAAAAAGGATAACCAAACGGTCGCCAGCCCACTAGGGCAATGGCTCTGCAGAAGGTAAGAAAGGTAATATGAAAGAAATCCAAGCAATAATCACTGGCCGGGTAACAGTTGGTTGTCACGCTTTTCCACAACACTACAGTTCACGAGGAAAAAATGAATCAGAAAACACTGAGTTTGTAGTTACTTATTCTGAAATATTACATTTTGATAGTAACGTAAAATGAAATTATTGATTACACAACTGACTGGCTTATCTTAAACTTTGTTATCTAAGAAAATAACTTTCGGTAACCTCAGTGTAACGTAATGCAAAATTTAGAAAAAGGCAAGCAATTTAGTTTTGATTATTTAAAGATGGTTCTGAAATAACTTTAAGCAAATGAGCAATTCTTCTGGTAAACCTTCCGGGATGTAAGGTCGTGGTCCATGAAACTCTTCAGCTCCTAACGTTTCGTCCAGAGCTGCGCTTGACATCTTCAGAGGGGTGTTTCTCCTCCGGTGAGTCTTGCCGACTGACGGGTCCGACGTCTGAGAGCGACTTATACATCGTAGAAAGTGGGCGTGACCAGAGTTACACGTGATATGCAGAGATAATCTTTGTCAAAGATAAAACTTAACTATCGATCGTAATCTCGTCACGGATAAAACTGTCTAGCAGTTCTGTAGTGCTACTGTCCAAATATCACTAAGTTTCATGGTCTCTTCTTTCCGATTAAAATTATCCCTATGTTTATATATATCAATTGATTCTCTACAAAGCCGTGGGTAATAGTTCGTCGTCGTAGATAAAATTTGTGTTTCGGAAAACCTCACTTGATGATTTCCTGACTGAAAAGCGTGTTCTGCTACAGCCGATTTATCTGTTTTTCCTAATCGGCAAAGACTTCTTTGTTCTTTTAACCGTGTATTTACGCTTCTTTTTGTTGTTCCAATATAAACTTTTCCACATGTACACGGAATTTTATATACGCCACTGGCTGATAGAGGAGCGCGTTTATCTTTTACAGACCGGAGAACATGACAAATTTTCTTCGTTGGTCTAAAAACAGGTCTAATATCATGTTTACTTAAAATCTTTCCAATCTAATCCGTTACTTTCTTTATGAAAGGGAGAGAGACTGTATTCTTCCATCGTTTTTCGGGCTTGTCTTTAGGCTTTTTGCTGTTTGGATGCAGAATTCTGCTTACTTCTTTCTTTGAGTAGCCATTTTTCTCAAAGGCGTGCTTCAGATGTTTTAATTCGACGTCTAGATACTCCGGCGTGCAAATCCCTCTGAAGATGTCCAGCGCAGCTCTGGACGAAACGTTAGGAGCTGAAGAGTTTCATGGACCACGACCTTACATGACGGAAGGTTTACCAGAAGATATGTCATCCGGTCGTGAAAGCCTTCATAAAATGAGCAATTGATTTTGCTTTTAAAATGACAACAATAAAATACATACCAAGCCAGCAGAAGTCACTCGCTAAACTAAATAGAATAAATGAAATTGCGCACTCTTAATTTATGCTGTATCTTTAGTTATTACTTTTCCCAGCGAAATTTTACTTTGCTCTAAGTAGCCTCTCTTATGCAATACGGTTACTGAGGCAGAAAATTTAGATTGGTACTGCCCGTTAGCAAACACACAAAACTGCTCTCTATTATAGCCTACTGGATTACTGTAGAGGCAGGGTTCCTGAGTGGCGTGCGGGAAAACGTAAAGTAATTAAGAAATTTAGGAAAGGACGTCCACAGGGATCAATTTGTGGTCCCATTATCTGGGAGCTGACAATTGAAGCCTTGTTACATATAGTGGAAAACCATGTGTGTGCTGATGGAACTGTCGCCTACGCTGATGATATTTTAGTAGTAGTGTCGGCAAATTCAAGAGCACAATTGGAAATGAGAGCACGAGGCATAATGGGTGACATGGCAAACTGGTGTACGAAGAACAAATTGACAATTGCTCTCAATAAAACAATATACATAATGCTGAAGAGAAGTTAGGAAAGATCCATCTATTAAATTAGGAACTAATAATGTATCTAGGAAAAAAATTACACGGTATTTGGGTGTTATGATGGATGAAAGGCTTTCTTTTAGAGAACACATATGGATGACCTCCGATAAGGCAGAAAAATTATTACAGAAACTGGCTAGAATCAATAGAATAAAATTTCGAATACCATTAGAATACATGAGAGTCTGTCACTGTGCGATTTGAGTCCATCATATGTTTTGCAGCCAGCACATGGGCTCATAAACTGAGCCTTGCGGTAAACAAGACTATTGTTTGCCGAAGGGAGAGAGGAGTACTGCTTAGACTTCAAGTGCCTTCAAAACTACAGCACTCGATGGACTGTCTATAGTCCTGGGTGTTTTTCCAAAACGGCACATCAGTAACTCAAGTTGATATATGCATTAGAATAGTATGTGTAGCTTTGATCGGTCTATGTTCATTACTAGGTGGATTTTCCCTTGTTCTTGATCTTGAGTTACTGATGTGGCTGCTAAGAGGCCAACGGCAGTATATTACAGCCCGCTTTTTCATACAGGCAGCGGGCTTATTTGGCAAGTAGCAAGTGAAAAAAATGTACATAGTTAATCAATTTTCAAATTCTTACGACACTCGGTGACTGCTTGGAAAGGAAACGGGAACCAGCCTGGTACTAATGTGTTAGGACAATCATAAAGCAGGTGCCCTAGAAGCTTTTGCAAGTTATTACTCAAATGAAGCCGACGACAAAGCTGAGCTGCCGTTGTTGCTGCTGCTGCTGTTCGATGAGAAGAACACCGAGTCGTCTCCACAGCCATGGATAATTACGGGACAGGAAGCAGTTGTAGTTAGAGCTACCTCCATCCGTCCACTCCTACCGTGCGCTCAATACTCGCAGGTTAACGAATCAGGCTGTAACCTCCCCCTCACTTATCGACCTTAATGACAGTGAAAAATTAAACCGCGAGTACCTAATGGAAATTTGGGAAAAGCAATCGTCACCGTGGTTAATTTGTCGGTAAAGAGGGAGGAAAGGGTTACATCTTAATGAAAGGAAAAATGCTAATGAAACTGGTGGAAATTAATTTTGAAATAGGGGTAAAGTTAATAAAGCAAGTAAATGTGCGGCCGTTACGTTAACAATCAACTAGCGGTAATTAGATATTTGAGATTTGGGGGAAATTACGGTCGCCAGTCCTAAGGACAATTACTATAGTAACTGAAAAAGAAAGATTATTACACATATAATTAGCACTAGAAGCGTGGCAACTGAAGGTTGACAAGTGTAGTGTGAAAACTGAAAGTTTGTCAGAAGTAATAAATTTCGCTACACTTAATTTAGCAAAAGAATTAATAAAACCGGAAAATCGAAAGTTAATTTAGTGACTGAAGTTAATAGTGAGCTTTCCTTCTGAAGCACATCGAAATTCAGTAAAATACGGTTAGTCTTGGACTACCTCAACAATCATTTCAAAAGCTACTTGAATCTACGCAATTTAGAAATAAGAGATTTAACTTTGAACTTGAATTAAATGGTTCTGAACAACTAACAATAGTAAAATTTAGTACGTACCAAGCTGAGCTGCAGTCACAGGTAAGCTAGAATATGGTAACAAAACTAGCACTCTTAATTTGTGCTTGTGTAATCTAAGTATTGTAGCCAGCTATGAATACTTTAACTGAACTTTGAAATTAAAGCAGTGAAATGGAATTATGCTGGCGTTTGAATTTCAACGACACTCGGGTTCATTTCGGAAAAGGAAGGGACCCTGCTTGGTAATGCAATTGGGACAATGAGCAACAAAGGTTCATGCTAAGTAGCTGTAATTTTGTGATGCAACAATTTTAAAAGTTTGAAAAGCTGAGGTCTGCCATACAGTTCTAAAACTTTACGTGCTTCCAGTCTTCCTTGTTGGTTGATTGAAGGTTTGAAGCTGTCGATCGAGGATGTGGCGACAGTCACTCATTGTCGGCCGTCGCTGTTGCAGAAGCTGGATGTTGGCGCGCCTTCTTCTCGACACGGTCACCAGACGAAACGGGCTCTTGATGTGCGCCAGCTAATGCTTCCCGTCCGCGACACCATGTCAGAAACTATCATCGCAAGTCGAGCGCAATTACATGTTGCCAAACCCCGAAAGCGCGGCAACTCGCGGGAGCTTCACACCACACACCTGCTCCACTCGCTACTCCAGCCAGCCTCTCTCATGCTCTGCCAGCGCTCCACGCGGCCGAGTTAACACTATCAAAGATCCTAAACACTTCCGTTCTTCACACGACCTATCGATGTATTCGTTCGATAACATAGTTTTCCCTAGGCAAGACCCAGCGTAAAATACAAATAATATTCGCAAAACAAACCAATTATACATCGACATAAATGCATAAATATATATATATAGAAATAGTAAAACAATTACAATATATAAAGGCACAGAAATGTCATATATTCAGGTAACAAAATAAGGAAAAAAATTTACAGTACAATAGATGGAAATAGAAGGATATGCATTTCCGGCGTTACAAGGCGCGTCTACGTTGGAGCGAGCGTAGCTACGCACCGCATCTCCATAAGCGCCCATCGAACACTTACGCGTTCATTCATGATCCAAGCTGCTGTGTCTATTTTCTTCTCGCAATGCGATAGACTTTTCATACGTAAAGATAAACTGCGGCACCGCTACTGCCATTTCGTTGCTGTTATCGATAATTTTCAATAAAGTTCCTGTGGCTATTACCCAGCAATTTACAATATATTCATTACAATTATAATTATACACAGTCACAAATCAATACACTGTTACATCGATTACTTATTAAATATAGTTTCTGTAATATAGGTTACAGCTTCAGAATTAAGAGTACAGTACAAGTTAACAACGGATATTAAACGCTGAAAATGTTTGGTTGGTGCAGAACGTATTTCATCTGCATTTTTAGTGCTACAAACCCCGTAAATATATAGCACTGCCTAACTTGGGTTTTCAGATGAGGACCAACGTAATCAACAAAAATACGCTCTTTGGGGACGTCCACCCCGCTGGTTGAAGCAACCCCCTACGCCCATCGGAATGTGGTTTAGCCATCTTGGATTCCCAACATTGACTCCCCATTTCTCTAACATCACGATACAGAGTATTTCAGGTAAGGAACTCACGGATCTTGCTAATGGTTAGATGACCCCCCCACAAGAGATTTATGATAATATTTGAAAAGCTCTTCATCCCGGCGCCCGCAAAGGCCTTCCTCAATTTGTACGCAGGGACTCTCAACTGCTCCCTAATGGAGCCCAACGTGGGGTCATGCTCCTGTTGTTGCTCATGGTCAGCAGACGATACCGGAACTTCGGTAAGCACTGAACTAACAAGACCTCTTATCGCCTCGCCATCATGGGGAAAAGAATCCAGCTTCACCTCTTCAGACATTCTGCTCAAAGTGTGTGCTACAATGTTATCAAACCACCAATGTGGCTGACATCGAGGCAGGTGGAAATTTGGTTGGGCGTCCTCGCAATACGCCCAATTTTACGCTGGCGAGCCCAAACCCAACTAAGGACCTGGCTGTCCACCTCTAGTGTGGATTCCTGGTGTTCCAGGTAGTATTTAAATTTTTATACCGTGAAGAGGACAGCCTGCGATACCAACTCATAAACAGAGTATGTGTTCTCAGTTAGAGACAGGCACCTAGCAGCGTAGGCTAAGGGCCGCCGCTTGCGATCTTACTCCTGAAGCAACTCGGCTGCTATCCCCGGGTTAGAGGCGTCGGTTTGGACCACGAAGGGTTGATCGAAGTCAGGAACAACCTGAATTGAGGCATTACTCAAAGTCATCTCAAGTGCATGAAACGGAGCCTGATGGCTTCCGGTCCAGACATATGACTCACCCTTCTTTCGCAACAGGTTTAACGAAGTGGCTAGCTCAGTAAGCTTCAGAACAAATTTTCGGAAAGAGTTAGCAATGCCAACGAAATGGGCTACCTCTTTCTTAGTCTTAGGAGGTCGGAAACTGTATAGCTCGTTTCCTAGATGTCAAAGAAAAGGTATATCGCGACGAGCTAAGGTAACTTTAGATGGCCTTACAGCCCCGTGTCCCTCGACGCTCTAAACGCAGTCGAAAATGCTCCAAATGCTCGGATAGGTGGCACTGTAAATAAAACGTCGACCAAGTAGTTATACACACACTTCAGATCTCAGAACACGGAAACGAGCAACCCAGACAGAACTGCTGCCCCAGTAGAAAGGCCGAAAGGCACCAAGCTGAATTCACGTAAGTTCCAGTCACTGCAAAAGGCAGTACCACCTTGGATTTTTCTGCACGAGGACTCTGGAAATGCGCCTTGTTAAGAAAGAAAACGGAAAACAATGGGAAGCCATGAAAAACACCAGTGTAAATCAGTAGGAGGGACACACTCCAAAATTAGATGATGATTAAGGACACGGCGGTCCTCAACGCGTCTGAAACCCTCCCTCTCCCTCCCTCATTATTCTTAGGCGCCAAAAATGTCGGTGGTGGAGAGATGGACAGCTTTATATCCCCCTCAGCGAACATTATCTTTACCAACTCACACATTACTTTCATCTCAGGGTGACTGCCTGACTGGAAGATAGTCGGAAAGTAAAGTCTAAAATTCAATACGATTAGTTGCACCTAATACATGCAGCTTTACTGTATGATTAAATGATGATGGCGTCCTCTTGGGTAAGATATTCCGGAGGTAAAATAGTCCCCCATTCGGATCTCCGGGCGGGGACTACTCAAGAGGATGTCGTTATCAGGAGAATGAAAACTGGCGTTCTACGGGTCGGAGCGTGGAATGTCAGATCCCTTAATCGGGCAGGTAGGTTAGAAAATTTAAAAAGGGAAATGGATAGGTTAAAGTTAGATATAGTGGGAATTAGTGAAGTTCGGTGGCAGGAGGAACAAGACTTTTGGTCAGGTGATTACAGGGTTATAAATACAAAATCAAATAGGGGTAATGCAGGAGTAGGTTTAATAATGAATAAAAAAATAGGAGTGCGGGTTAGCTACTACAAACAGCATAGTGAACGCATTATTGTGGCCAAGATAGACACAAAGCCCATGCCTACTACAGTAGTACAAGTTTATATGCCAACTAGCTCTGCAAATGATGAAGAAATTGATGAAATGTATGACGAGATAAAAGAAATTATTCAGGTAGTGAAGGGAGACGAAAATTTAATAGTCATGGGTGACTGGAATTCGTCAGTAGGAAAAGGGAGAGAAGGAAACATAGTAGGTGAATATGGATTGGGGGGAAGAAATGAAAGAGGAAGCCGCCTTGTAGAATTTTGCACAGAGCATAACTTAATCATAGCTAACACTTGGTTCAAGAATCATAAAAGAAGGTTGTATACCTGGAAGAATCCTGGAGATACTAATAGGTATCAGATAGATTATATAATGGTAAGACAGAGATTTAGGAACCAGGTTTTAAATTGTAAGACATTTCCAGGGGCAGATATGGATTCTGACCACAATCTATTGGTTATGAACTGCAGATTGAAACTGAAGAAACTGCAAAAAGGTGGAAATTTAAGGAGATGGGACCTGGATAAACTGAAAGAACCAGAGGTTGTAGACAGTTTCAGGGAGAGCATAAGGGAACAATTGACAGGAATGGGGGAAAGAAATACAGTATAAGAAGAATGGGTAGCTCTGAGGGATGAAGTAGTGAAGGCAGCAGAGGATCAAGTAGGTAAAAAGAAGAGGGCTAATAGAAATCCTTGGGTAACAGAAGAAATATTGAATTTAATTGATGAAAGGAGAAAATATAAAAATGCAGTAAATGAAGCAGGCAAAAGGGAATACAAACGTCTCAAAAATGAGATCGACAGAAAGTGCAAAATGGCTAAGCAGGGATGGCTAGAGGACAAATGTAAGGAGGTAGAGGCTTGTCTCACTAGGGGTAAGATAGATACTGCCTACAGGAAAATTAAAGAGACCTTTGGAGAGAAGAAAACCACTTGCATGAATATCAAGAGTTCAGATGGCAACCCAGTTCTAAGCAAAGAAGGGAAGGCAGAAAGGTGGAAGGAGTATATAGAGGGTTTATACAAGGGCGATGTACTTGAGAACAATATTATGGAAATGGAAGAGGATGTAGTTGAAGACGAAATGGGAGATAAGATACTGCGTGAAGAGTTTGACAGAGCACTGAAAGACCTGAGTCGAAACAAGGCCCCGGGAGTAGACAACATTCCATTAGAACTACTGATGGCCTTGGGAGAGCCAGTCATGACAAAACTCTACCATCTGGTGAGCAAGATGTATGAGACAGGCGAAATACCCACAGACTTCAAGAAGAATATAATAATTCCAATACCAAAGAAAGCAGGTGTTGACAGATGTGAAAATTACCGAACTATCAGTTTAATAAGTCACAGCTGCAAAATACTAACGCGAATTCTTTACAGACGAATGGAAAAACTGGTAGAATTGGACCTCGGGGAAGATCAGTTTGGATTCCGTAGAAATGTTGGAACACGTGAGGCAATACTAACCTTACGACTTATCTTAGAAGAAAGATTAAGGAAAGGCAAACCTACGTGTCTAGCATTTGTAGACTTAGAGAAAGCTTTTGACAACGTTAACTGGAATACTCTCCTTCAAATTCTAAAGGTGGCAGGGGTAAAATACAGGGAGCGACAGGCTATTTACAATTTGTACAGAAACCAGATGGCAGTTATAAGAGTCGAGGGGCATGAAAGGGAAACAGTGGTTGGGAAAGGAGTGAGCCAGGGTTGTAGCCTCTCCCCGATGTTATTCAATCTGTATATTGAGCAAGCAGTAAAGGAAACAAAAGAAAAATTCGGAGTAGGTATTAAAATTCATGGAGAAGAAGTAAAAACTTTGAGGTTCGCCGATGACATTGTAATTCTGTCAGAGACAGCAAAGGACTTGGAAGAGCAGTTGAATGGAATGGACAGTGTCTTGAAAGGAGGATATAAGATGAACATCAACAAAAGCAAAACGAGGATAACGGAATGTAGTCAAATTAAATCGGGTGATGCTGAGGGGATTAGATTAGGAAATGAGACACTTAAAGTAGTAAAGGAGTTTTGCTATTTAGGGAGTAAAATAACTGATGATTGTCGAAGTAGAGAGGATATAAAATGTAGACTGGCAATGGCAAGGAAATCGTTTCTGAAGAAGAGAAATTTGTTAACATCGAGTATAGATTTAAGTGTCAGGAAGTCGTTTCTGAAAGTATTTGTATGGAGTGTAGCCATGTATGGAAGTGAAACATGGACGATAACCAGTTTGGACAAGAAGAGAATAGAAGCTTTCGAAATGTGGTGCTACAGAAGAATGCTGAAGATAAGGTGGGTAGATCACGTAACTAATGAGCAGGTATTGAATAGGATTGGGGAGAAGAGAAGTTTGTGGCACAACTTGATTAGAAGAAGGGATCGGTTGGTAGGACATGTTTTGAGGCATCAAGGGATTAGAAATTTAGCATTTGAGGGCAGCGTGGAGGGTAAAAATCGTAGAGGGAGACCAAGAGATGAATACACTAAGCAGATTCAGAAGGATGTAGGTTGCAGTAGGTACTGGGAGATGAAGAAGCTTGCACAGGATAGAGTAGCACGGAGAGCTGCATCAAACCAGTCTGAGGACTGAAGACCACAACAACAACAACAACAATATATCTGTCAACACTTCTGGGAAAACACGTAATATCTGAAACAGAGAATCACCCCGATAAGGAGCTAATTGCGCAACGTCGAACTCCGCCCCACTAACGTTAGTGTTGCAGAGACTTACCCCCGTGGAATGGCGGCACAAGCGAAACTTCACCTCAGGCCGAAATCCAAAACAAAAGTTCCCAAGGGTGTAATCCAAAACCAATCCCGTTTTACTTACTAAATCTCACCCCAAAAGGAGATCGGAGCTTGAACTCTCTGCCACCAACACCTCCATAGGCCAAGAAAATTCACCAACACGACAGGAAATGCGCATGGGTCCTATCAAAAGAAGAGCGGGACCATTAACAGTTCTACCCAAGCGCTTTATATTGGGAAACTTATAAGTGATCCAGTATTTGGAGTACCACATACGACTCTTTAAGGAAAGACTGCAGCAGGAATCTGATATTGCATGGAGCGGCACTCTGATGGGTTTGAAGGATGAGGGTGAGGTGATGTATGGGAATAATTAATATCTTTGACATCCAAGAGTGTAATGGGACTTTCAGTTTGAGGTTACGTAATTTTTTACTAGTTATTATATCATAATTTTAGTACTACACCATTGTCGGTTCTAAAAAGATGAGAGAAAGTATAATAAAGCATCATTGTGACTGTATTCCAATGATGTAACTTGACACCATTATGTCCGAGGAAACAGACATCACACACATATGAATATATTAGATTTGGAAGCCATTAATATCATGTTAATGCGGATGAACTCTCCTGTGAACCCAGTGTGATTGCGGCGAGCGATGAGGAGGGTGGACAAAGGGCGCAACCTACGATAGCTTGGGAATTGCCGCGGGCGGAAGGCGTGTTCTGTTAACTGAGGCAATGAAGGATATGTCCGAAAGAACAGATGCCACACACACACACACACACACACACACACACACAGATATATATATATATATATATATATATATATATATATATATATATATATATATACTCCTGGAAATTGAAATAAGAACACCATGGATTCATTGTCCCAGGAAGGGGAAACTTTATTGACACATTCCTGGGGTCAGATACATCACATGATCACACTGACAGAACCACAGGCACATAGACACAGGCAACAGAGCATGCACAATGTCGGCACTAGTACAGTGTATATCCACCTTTCGCAGAAATGCAGGCTGCTATTCTCCCATGGAGACGATCGTAGAGATGCTGGATGTAGTCCTGTGGAACGGCTTGCCATGCCATTTCCACCTGGCGCCTCAGTTGGACCAGCGTTCGTGCTGGACGTGCAGACCGCGTGAGACGACACTTCATCCAGTCCCAAACATGCTCAATGGGGGACAGATCCGGAGATCTTGCTGGCCAGGGTAGTTGACTTACACCTTCTAGAGCACGTTGGGTGGCACGGGATACATGCGGACGTGCATTGTCCTGTTGGAACAGCAAGTTCCCTTGCCGGTCTAGGAATGGTAGAACGATGGGTTCGATGACGGTTTGGATGTACCGTGCACTATTCAGTGTCCCCTCGACGATCACCAGTGGTGTACGGCCAGTGTAGGAGATCGCTCCCCACACCATGATGCCGGGTGTTGGCCCTGTGTGCCTCGGTCGTATGCAGTCCTGATTGTGGCGCTCACCTGCACGGCGCCAAACACGCATACGACCATCATTGGCACCAAGGCAGAAGCGACTCTCATCGCTGAAGACGACACGTCTCCATTCGCCCCTCCATTCACGCCTGTCGCGACACCACTGGAGGCGGGCTGCACGATGTTGGGGCGTGAGCGGAAGACGGCCTAACGGTGTGCGGGACCGTAGCCCAGCTTCATGGAGACGGTTGCGAATGGTCCTCGCCGATACCCCAGGAGCAACAGTGTCCCTAATTTGCTGGGAAGTGGCGGTGCGGTCCCCTACGGCACTGCGTAGGATCCTACGGTCTTGGCGTGCATCCGTGCGTCGCTGCGGTCCGGTCCCAGGTCGACGGGCACGTGCACCTTCCGCCGACCACTGGCGACAACATCGATGTACTGTGGAGACCTCACGCCCCACGTGTTGAGCAATTCGGCGGTACGTCCACCCGGCCTCCCGCATGCCCACTATACGCCCTCGCTCAAAGTCCGTCAACTGCACATACGGTTCACGTCCACGCTGTCGCGGCATGCTACCAGTGTTAAAGACTGCGATGGAGCTCCGTATGCCACGGCAAACTGGCTGACACTGACGGCGGCGGTGCACAAATGCTGCGCAGCTAGCGCCTTTCGACGGCCAACACCGCGGTTCCTGGTGTGTCCGCTGTGCCGTGCGTGTGATCATTGCTTGTACAGCCCTCTCGCAGTGTCTGGAGCAAGTATGGTGGGTCTGACACACCGGTGTCAACGTGTTCTTTTTTCCATTTCCAGGAGTGTATATATATGTGTGTGTGTGTGTGTGTGTGTGTGTGTGTGGCATCTGTTCTTTCGGACATATCCTTATATATATATATATATATATATATATATATATATATATATATATATAAGTGAGCATCAAGAAAACCACATGCCACAACAATAAATATGTAAGTTTATCTTCCATAGAACGCTTCCGTGTATGTAACAGAGTCGTCACGTGTATGAAATCGACGTTTCGATCACTGTCGTCATTACAACACGCTAATTAAAGCATTGTCCGTGTTTGCATATCCCGAAACTTTTCATTCGTGATGACAACGGCTGCGGAAACCTATATCTCGACATTCCTGTCAAGAGTTTACCTTTCGGATGAAGAGATAGGGGAAGCTCAGAGTCATTGCCGCATGACGCTCTCGTTCTTACTCAACCCGCTGAACTTGCTAGCCTAATATACATTTATTATGAACTTTGGTTGTTTCTTCAGTTACAGAGAACCCAGTCATGCCAATAGGTTGGAGATAACAAGGCGATCAGATTTAATCGATTCCATTGTTACAAGTTACACATTGAGACTTAGAGAGGTTATCTGAAGCTACTTTTCGTCACTCTTCCATGGAGCTACGCTGCCCTAACGGATGAGAACTTCTACCGGCGAAGTTAAAAGTGAACTTGATTGGGTCTACGCCTGTCCGTCCGGCGTGAGGTAATGTGAGATGAGCTCGACTAACAGAGTAACTGCTTGACCCGAAGGCTCTGTAGTAGTTACAAAACTATTATTATTTAATATGTATCCTGAGGCTGTCGTAGATTAGTTCAGCTTTGAAGAATATGGCTGACGTGTGTTAGAACAATTGTGATACAAGAGTATCTCTCTGGTATAACTGATCAGATTTCTCTCGAAATATATGAAATGACGTAAGGCTTCAAATTTATATACCTGGGGATGGATTGCACTGTGCGTTACTCGATCTCAGGAAATGCCGAGGCCTTGGTGTCTAAGCACATCAACTGGCGGAGCTCGATTCGCTTGGCTCTAAAACATACAGAAAAAGAGCAAAGAAACTGCAGCGTAATTGGTAGCAGCTATTCCTGTCATTAAATCAGCGGTTTGTAAAATTAATAGCATGGACAAAACAGTTGCTCAACAAGGCAACGCTAAGGAGGTGGTGGCAGTTACGTATCACCGGAGGCATGTGCGCGAGTAACAGCGCATGCTTAGTGTCTTGAAGGTCTGTTTATCATCTTCTTATAGCGATGACGGCAGCTAACACATTAGTAATCTGGAGGTAATCCTAGGATTCAGCACTCTAACAACGCAATAGTTTAACTGGTAATAGGGTGGAAGAGCATTCCGATGAAAAATGTTCGTGGTAGGTACAAACTTCAAAGCTAGGTGTAACGACGTATAATAGTCAGCGCCATGTTATTAAAGGTAGTTTAGTGCTGTATTTCAGTGAGCATTACTGTGGATATTTCCAGGGTACACTGCAGATGGGAAGTGCGTGTGTTTTCCTCTGCGTGGTAGCGTTGGAAAGCCATGACATTTCGACATATCTCCTGGCGAAACTTCGCAACCCTGAGATGTGGTAATGATAGGAGGAGAGGCATTCGTTCTCTAGTGTTAGGTATAGATCACAATAATGACAATGAGGTATGTAGCTGAAAATATAGCTGCATGTATTACGGAAGTTTTTGAACTGGTGGGGAGCTGTGATAGGTTCCTTTCGGAGTATGCTGATGCATTAGCTCCATACTTGACAACCAAATACAACCGTTCGCTCGACGAAAGATCCGTACCCAAAGACTGGAAAATTGCACAGGGCACACCAATATTCAAGAAAGGTAGTATGAGTAATCCACTAAATTACAGGCCCATATCGTTAACGTCGATATGTAGCAGGATTTTGGAACATACATTATGTTCGAACATTATGAATTACCTCGAAGAAAACGGTCTATTGACACACAGTCGCCGGCCGAAGTGGCCGTGCGGTTAAAGGCGCTGCAGTCTGGAACCGCAAGACCGCTACGGTCGCAGGTTCGAATCCTGCCTTGGGCATGGATGTTTGTGATGTCCTTAGGTTAGTTAGGTTTAACTAGTTCTAAGTTCTAGGGGACTAATAACCTCAGCAGTTGAGTCCCATAGTGCTCAGAGCCATTTGAACCATTTGAACACACAGTCAACATGGGTTTAGAAAACATCGTTCCTGTGAATCACATCTAGCTCTGTATTCACATGAAGTGTTGAGTGCTATTGACAAGGGATTTCAGATCGATTCCGTATTTCTGGATTTCCCGAAGGCTTTTGACACTGTACCACACAAGCGGCTCGTATTGAAATTGCGTGCTTATGGAATATCGTCTCAGTTATGTGACTGGATTTGTGATTTCCTGTCAGAGAGGTCACAGTTCGTAGTAACTGACGGAAAGTCATCGAGTAAAACAGAAGTGATTTCTAGCGTTCCCGAAGGTAGTGTTATAGGCCCTTTGCTGTGCCTTATCTATATAAAGGATTTGGGAGACAATCTGAGCAGCCATTTTCGGTTTTTTGCAGATAACGCTGTTGTTTATCGACTAATAAAGTCATCAGAAGAACAAAACAAACTGCAAAACGATTTAGAAGAAATATCCGAATGGTGCTAAAAGTGGCAGCTGATCCTAAATAGCGAAAAGTGAGAGGTCATCCACATGAGTGCTAAAAGGAACTCAAACTTCGGTTACACGATAAAGCCGTAAATTCAACTAAACACCTAAGTATTACAATTACGAACGACTTAAGCTTGAAGGAACACATAGAAGATGTTGTGGGGAAGGCTAACCAAAGACTGCGTTTTATTGGCAGGACACTTAGAAAATGTAACACACCTACTAAGGAGACTCCCTACACTATGCTTGTCCGTCCTCTTTTAGAATACTGCTGTGCAGTGTGGGTTCCTTACCAGATAGGACTGACGGAGTATATCAAAAAAGTTCAAAGAAAGGCAGCACGTTTTGTATTATCGCGAAATATGGGAGAGAGTGTCACACAAACGATGCAGGATTTGGGCTGGAAATGATTAAAAGAAAGGAGTTTTTCGTTTCGACGGAATCTTCTCACGAAATTCCAACGACCAACTTTCTCCTCCGATTGCGAAAATATTTTGTTGACACAACCTACATAGGGAGGATCGGTCACCGTTATAAAATAAGGGAAACAAGAGCTTGTACGGAAAGATATAGGTGTTCATTCTTTCCGCGTGCTATACGAGATTGGAATAATAAAGAATTGTGAAGGTGGTTCGATGAACCCTCGGCCAGGCGCTTAAATGTGATTTGCTGAGTATCCATGTAGATGTGGATGTAGATGATATAGGAGTAGTAAGATGCTGTGCATAAAGTAAATTTTAAAGATAAGTAATTATTTATCACTGAAGTCAAACTTTAAATTACAGAACTCAGCTGTATTTATTGACCACGGGGCACAAATTGTACACATTAAGTTCTAGTAAATACTCCAAAATTTTCGCTGAAATTTTAAACAACAATTTTTTATAATACACAGCTCAGATAGCTGACATTTAAAAAGAAATGTACAATATGAGAATCAGATAAAGGAGTCTGCTGCATCAGTAAATTAAAAATATGTATATAAGAGAAATGACAATAAAAAATGAAGTAAAATATGTACACAGACATGAAGATGCCAGAGCAGATTATCTCACTAACATATACAACCACAGAAAGTAGACAACTCCAAATAATGTAAACATCTGTAACATAAACGGCAGCAGATTTTAAATAATGTACATTGCAAGATGGCAAGTACTATGTCCCTTACATGAAGTTATTATAAATCACCGAACTCACGTTGAGCGAACAGTAGGGCTGAACAAAAATGACTGACTAGCAACAATGCATCTTGTACAGGGTATAGTATGGACGTATTGGAATAATTAATGTTGGGTGATGGTTTTTAAGTAATATATATGACGGTAGTATCTGTTCCTGGAAGAACAGTGACCGTGGATGACCATGCAGCTTAGCTAGAAATGAAATGATAATTAAATGGACACCCTAGCTGCAAACAGGCGTTGATGTACTTCGCCTGTTTGCAGCTAGGGTGTCCATTTGATTATCATTTCATTTCTAGCAAAGCTGCATGGTCATCCACGGTAACTGTTCTTCCGGGAACAGATACTACCGTCATATATAGTTAAAATATGGCTTCCCGGCCATTGACCTTCTTGTGCGAACGCACACGCTATGCCCGAACTCGTACGGGACTTGGTAGATTAATCTTCCACGAGTAATGAGTATGATGGGCAAACATCTATTAGGCGCACTACGAATGAAGTGGTGTGGACATGTTGGGAATGTGGATCTCACGGGGAGCGTGCAAGGGATAAGTCCCTGCAGACGCAATATCCTCTGTGACCGCGGTGGCTCAGATGGATAGAGCGTCTGCGATGTAAGCAGGAGATCCCGGGTTCGAGTCCCGGTCGGGGCACACATTTTCAACATGTCCCCAATGAAGTACATCAACGCCTGTTTGCAGCTAGGGTGTCCATTTAATTAACATTTCGTTTTTAAGTAATTCACGCGACATGAAAACTTTGTGGAAATGCGTCGATTTATTGGAGGCTAGTTTATTCCAAAGAAGTATTCAGAGTTGACCACGGCTGGGTGGCGGCGTGCGGCTGGGGAGCGGTTAAGGGAAGCGACAATAGGCAGCTTAGGACAGCTCAAGCTCTGAGGAAGCGGTAACGTGGCGCGGCCTCCAGCTGCCTTAAGATGAGTGACAGTGAGGGGGTGGTTGACCTCATGCTGGTGTACCGGGAAGCAGACGGAGAACTTGTACGCCTGTTGATAGATGTCTGTCATCCTGTTTACAGTGAAACAAGTGAGAAAGCCGCGCAAGGCTATGGTGGAGCGGTCAACAGAGGCCGAAATATGTGTGTTCGTGACTATAGCAACTTCACGGCCCGCAGAGTCTGACGTAACTTAGGTGAAGAGGGACAGAATGAAATACGCTGGCCTCTAATGGGAACGTAGGACCGAGGAATTTGAAGTACTATCCTGGGAGTCAGAATTTCGGAAAAAATTGTGTTTTATGCAGATGCTAACCTTCATAGATCAGTTTAATAAGCCACAGCTGCAAAATACTAACACGAATTCTTTACAGACGAATGGAAAAACTAGTAGAAGCCGACCTCGGGGAAGATCAGTTTGGTTTCCGTAGAAATACTGGGACACGTGAGGCGATACTGACCTTACTACTTATCTTAGAAGAAAGATTAAGGAAAGGCAAACCTACGTTTCTATCATTTGTAGACTTAAAGAAAGCTTTTGACAATGTTGACTGGAATACCCTCTTTCAAATTCTAAAGGTGGCAGGGGTAAAATACAGGGAGCGACAGGCTATTTACAATTAGTACAGAAACCAGATGGCAGTTATAAGAGTCGAGGGACATGAAAGGGAAGCAGTGGTTGGGAAGGGAGTAAGACAGGGTTGTAGCCTCTCCCCGATGTTATTCAATCTGTATATTGAGCAAGCAGTAAAGGAAACAAAAGAAAAATTCGGAGTAGGTTTTAAAATCCATGGAGAAGAAATAAAAACTTTGAGGTTCGCCGATGACATTGTAATTCTGTCAGAGACAGCAAAGGACTTGGAAGAGCAGTTGAACGGAATGGATGGTGTCTTGAAGGGAGGATATAAGATGAACATCAACAAAAGCAAAACGAGGATAATGGAATGTAGTCGAATTAAGTCGGGTGATGTTGAGGGTATTAGATTAGGAAATGAGACACTTAAAGTAGTAAAGGAGTTTTGCTATTTTGGGAGCAAAATAACTGATGATGGTCGAGGTAGAGAGGATATAAAATGTAGACTGGCAATGGCAAGGAAAGCGTTTCTGAAGAAGAGAAATTTGTCAACATCGAGTATAGATTTAAGTGTCAGCAAGTCATTTCTGAAAGTATTTGTATGGAGTGTAGCCATGTATGGAAGTGAAACATGGACGGTAAATAGTTTGGACAAGAAGAGAATAGAAGCTTTCGAAAAGTGGTGCTACAGAAGGATGCTGAAGATTAGATGGGTAGATCACATAACGAATGAGGAGGTACTGAATAGGATTGGGGAGAAGAGGAGTTTGTGGCACAACTTGACCAGAAGAAGGGATCGGTTGGTAGGACATGTTCTGAGGCATCAAGGGATCACCAATTTAGTGTTGGAGGGCAGCGTGGAGGGTAAAAATCGTAGGGGGAGACCAAGAGATGAATACACTAAGCAGATTCAGAAGGATATAGGTTGCAGTAGGTACTGGGAGATGAAGAAGCTTGCACAGGATAGAGTAGCATGGAGAGCTGCATCAAACCAGTCTCAGGACTGAAGACCACAACAACAACAACAACAACAACAACCTTGATAGGTGGCCTGGGAGGAGCTAAAAAGCAGAAGTTGAGAGGAAGGGAAATTTTGTGGGAATCTGTTCACTTCCCAGAGCAGGCGTTCGTCGGCGCTGGGAAGCGATGAATAATTAACATGACTTGCACTGCAATTGGCCTAAGTAATTTTGCTGGAGGGGAAACCGAGGCGAACTACGGACTGGAAGAAGTCTCCGTAGGGGTCTTCCATTCCCAGCTTGCGGACATGGCATTCTTTACTCAGCTTGCCTGAGAGAGAGCGAGCATCTCTGCGGTTTAGGACTTAGCAAACGGAACGATTGAGCTTGGAGATTGAAAGTTTTCGTTCAGATACACACTGAGCAACATAGCTAGGATTGAATAGACGAGCGCAGCCTTGCAGCACCACGAGGTCGCCGACGTCCACACGACGACGCCACTCCACCATGCTGAATTCGGTGATAGTTCGCCCGCTCCGGCTTGAGTTAGGCCACTGATTAGTTTGTCGGATCACTTCGGCAAAGTATCCACGAGGGTTTCATGGGCCGTGTATTGTAGAATTCTTCTCGCACTTCGCATTACGCCTGGGTCAGTCGATAGGAATTAATTTTGATTTATAGTGCTTTACTCCACGTAAACGCAGTTTATTCCCACTGCCTGTTAGGAGAGTCATGTAATGTGATAATTCAAGGTCATGAGTTAAAATAAATTTGTGCTAATAGATTGCATCTGTTTTCAATCAAGTATTCGAAATCCCAAGTCACTTTCCCAATTAATTTTATGTTCAACATTTGCATCTGGTGTTCAGTAGCTGAATATAACATCAATAAGCACCCTTTTTAATTGAAAGGGTCAATTCTGAATCAATTAATGTCAACACTGCCACCACAGCTCAACCAGAAGTCACATGGCCTTATTACTTCCTTTGTGTTATCCGATATTGCGGCAGTTTTGCACTCTCTGTTGATCTGTTAGTCAATTAGCTGGGGTGAACACACACGAAAACCAGATAAGTGATGGGTGGGGTGTTACAACATGTATGCAAGATAAAAGAAGAAAACTTTCTGTGAAGTACACTGAGGAGACTGCAATAATAAAATATGTGACTCAAACAGGAGTATTGACAAATCGCCAGGCATTACCAGTGTCCAATGACCCTAGAATTCTTACCCATGGGAAGTGAAATGAGAATTTAGGACGATAGTAGACCGTTCGATTAAATTTCTTTACTCTGATCCCTGGCCATAACACACCAGGAACTGCTTGTTGAAGGTTCAAATGGTTCAAATGGCTCTGAGCACTATGGGACTTAACTGCTGTGGTCATCAGTCCCCTAGAACTTAGAACTACTTAAACCTACCTAACCTAAGGACATCACGAACATCCATGCCCGAGGCAGGATTCGAACCTGCGACCGTAGCGGTCGCGCGGTTCCAGACTGCAGCGCCTAGAACCGCTCGGCCACTTCGGCCGGCTGCTTGTTGAAGGCATCCAGTTCCCCCTCATGTGAAACAACAGACTTGCAGCACTGCTGATGGTGCAAAGAGCGTGGCCGAATGTGGTGTCACTGGAATTTCGCTGTCAGTGGCATCACCAGATGCGACCACAATGACAGCGCGGTGGCGCACCTGACAATGGCCGTGGATTTACTCCAGCAAACGGGCGGCCCCCTCGCGACTCAGGGCAGGCTGTGCTGTATCATGGTTGAACAGCAGACCCCATTCTGCATTCTGGGATGTCACTCTGAGTGCACAGGGTTGTGGTGTAGGCTGTGATACTGAGTGATTTAGTACATGAGTATTTAATGCGCTAGGCTATGTTTGTTTAGGCCTTAAGGCAGGGCTTCACAACATACGTGCTCGCGGAGCAAGCTGTGAGCAGCAAGGCGTGAGCACGGAGCAGCGCGAGCACGCTACCCCCACTACCGGACCAGAGCGGAGAGTGGGGAGAGTCACGTGGGGCACACAACAGCTGCCGACAGTCAATGTAAATCCGCGGCCACCTGCAGGGATATCACTCACGAATTATTACTGCGACAAATGAAACAAATAAAGGAGAATGTACACGTGCCACATAATTTTATTAGCTTAGTGTATGCCTCTACATTCGTATTAATTTGTGAACTGTTACACAATAAAAGGTGTCACTGAAGTGTGGGATTCTCGGTTATCTTGTACTTTTTGCCCTTTACAATTGCGTCGATGTTCGGAGTAATTGTTCTTGTGCATCGTAGGCGCAGCGTGCAGTTTAAATTTTGATCAGACAATGCGTTTCTCAGGCGCGTCTTGTTACATTTCATTGCAGAGAACAGTTGTTCACAAACATACGTGGAACCGAACATTGATATTATTGTAGCCGCCAGTTTGTGCAAACGAGGAAATCTATCCTGAGGAAAGTGTCTGTAAAATTCCAAAATGTTTTTCTTGTTCTGACATTTGTCTCTGTATTCTCTGTCACACTGCAGGTCAATAATTTCTAGTTGAATCTCAGAACGAATCTCTTCAATATTCGCTGAATATGGAGAGGAGAACAGATCAAAATCACTGTCTAGTGCTGTCAGATCTTGAAAACGTTGATCAAATTCTTCCTTAAGGGCAACTAAACTATGGGAATAACGTTCACAGTCTTTGTGAACATCTTGCATAGATGATAATTTAGGAAAATGAGCTAGATTTCCTGTTTCCAGCTGACTCACCCAAAGTGTCAATTTCATTTTAAAAGCTTGTATTCGATCTATGAAATGAGTAATTAGCAGATCTTTACCTTGTAGTGAAATGTTCAAAGCATTCAGATGGCTAGTTAAATCTGCTAAGAATGCGAGATCACATTTCCATGAAGGCTCTTTCAATTCAGGAACACACATGTTATTTATTTCCATTAACATATTTATCTCATCTAATAGGCAAAAAATCGATTTAATAATTCGCCACGACTAAGCCAGCGGACCTCGCTGTAATAAGGGAGGCTGCCACACTGGCTTTCTACATCCTCAAGAAAGCTTTTAAATTGCCTGTGTTGTAGCCCATGCTTCCTTATATAATTGGTTGTACGAACAAGAACACTCATTACATTTTTTAGAGTGATACTCTTTGCACATAAGTTTTCCCGGTGGATCACACAGTAAACGCCCCATATTTCATTCGGCCCGGTCAGTTTTTGCATTTTCTCCTTCAACAGCGCAACGAAACCTGATTTTTTCCCTGTCATCGCTGGTGCACCGTCTGCAGACACTGAAACTAAAGAATTCCACGACAATCCTATATTTTCAACACTTTCTTCAATACTACTTAAAATATCACCTCCGGTTGTAGTGTTCTTCATGGCTACTACATCGAGGACCTCCTCCCTCACATGAAGATCTCTTTTAACACCTCTAATAAATATGGCAAGCTGCGCTGTTCCAGTGATATCAACACTTTCGTCCAGAGCTAGAGAATACGCCATAAAATCTTTACAGATATTTGCAAGCTGGCTCTGGACGTCGTCTGCCATGTCCTGTATGCAACGCATAATGGTCATGTTAGATAATGGCACAATCCGAAACTGTTCAACTTGAGATGGACACAAATGTTCCGCTGCAACTACCAAACATTCTTTTATTAAATCGCCATCAGTGAAGGGGCGCAGGGATTTTGCTAAAAGCAAAGCAATTTTGTAACTCACTCTGAGAGCTGCCTCAGTTTATTTTTCTTCGTCGTCCAGATCTTCTTCGGATAGCTTTCTTTTAAGTTTAATAACTTCCTGTGCGCGATCTGGTCCATCACATTTTCCACTTCCGTAGTCTTTCGCGTGGTACGACATATAATGTCGCTGCAAATTAAATTTCCTAAAAGAATTCAGCGCTTTGTGACATACTAAACATTTTGCAACACCATCTTTTTCTGTAAACAGATACAATTCCTCCCAACTGCGAAAGCATGGTTGGGGTTACACAACGGCGACTTGACATCATTCTTAACCAGCGAAGTGACTGTTCGAGCTGATCGTTGTACCTTAAACGTTACACAGTCATCGCAATTTCAATAGGCAAGCTGCGGCCCTATTCAAACGTGCGCGCACATTTCCCCTCCCTCCCCTCCCTCCCTACTCCGCGACCTTGCACCTGCTCGCGAGCACGTGCCTGAGCAGATGCGAGTACTCGCGCTCAAAACCGGCCAGTTGTTAAGCCCTGGCTTAAGGCATGTTCAAAATGGTTCAAATGGCTCTGAGCACTGTGGGACTTAATTTCTGAGGTCATCAGTCCCCTAGAACTTAGGACTACTTAAACCTAACTAACCTAAGTACGTCACACACATCCATGCCTGAAGCAGGATTCGAACCTGCGACTGTAGCGGTCGCGCGGTTCCAGACTGTAGCGCCTCGAACCGCTCGGCCACCTCGGCCGGCTACAGCCTCTATTCAAGAAAGGGGATAAAGAGATACCATCAAACTACAGACCGATTTCACTTTTGCCAGCATTCTCAAAAATTTTAGAAAAAGTAATGTACAGGCAGCTTCTCAACCATCTGACCACAAATAACTTATTATCAAGAACACGGTTTGGATTTCTGAAGGATTCTGATATCGAGAATGCTATTTACACCTACAGTGAAAATGTACATGATTCATTAAATAACAAATTACAAGCAGCAGGTATTTTCTGTGATTTGTCAACAGCATTTGATTGTGTGAACCACAACATGCTTTAAAATAAAATAGAATTCTATGGTGTCACAGGCAGCATTGTAAAATGGTTCAAGTCATACCTCGCTAACAGGAAACAAAGGGTGTCAGTGCAAGGGACTAGTGAATTAATTCATCAGTAATCATCAGAATTGGAAGAAATTACATGTGGTGCCCCACAAGGATCCATTTTAGGGCCATTGCTTTTTCTTGTGTACATTAATGATCTCTCATCAGTTACACTGCCAGAAGCAGAGTTCGTTTTGTTTGCAGATGACACAAGTATTGCAATAAATAGTATGTCGAGTGTAGTTCTACAAAGATCTGCTAATGGTATTTTCATGGATATTAATAAATGGTTTAATGCCAACTCACTGACATTAAACTTCGAAAAGACTCACTATATGCAATTCAGAACCTGTAAGAGGTTTCCACCCAGCATATGCATAAAGTATGAAGAAGAGCAGATAGAAGAGGTTGACAGTCTTAAATTCCTGGGATTACAACTTGATAATAAATTCAGTTGGGAGGAGCACACCACAGAGCCGCAGAAACGCCTTAACAAATCTGTATTTACAATTCGAGTGTTAGCAGACATAGGAGACATAAAAATGAAAAAGCTTGCATACTTTGCCTACTTCCATTCCATAATGTCATATGGTATAATATTTTGGGGTAACTCTTGAAGTCAAACAAAAGTTTTCAGAGTCCAAAAGCGTGTAATACGTATTATTTGTGGAGTAAATTCACAGACGTTCTGTACAAACCCCTTGAAAGAACTGGGTATACTAACTATTGCCCCTCAGTATATTTACTCCTTAATGAAATTTGTCCTAAATAATATATCTCTTTTTCCAACAAACAGCTCAGTTCATACATACAATACCAGGAACAAAAATGATCTGCACGAGGACTTAAAAGCACTTACTTAAGTTCAAAAAGGTGTCCACTACTCAAAAACACTCATCTTCAATAATTTGCCATCAAACATAAAAAATTTAGTTACAAATAAAGATCAGTTTAAAAGGAGCCTGAAAGACTTACTAGTGGCCAACTCCTTCTACTCCATTGAAGAATTTTTTAATAGAAACAAATGATGTATTGTATGTACTCATACTATTAGTACTGTTATTTCAGCTTAAAAAATGATGTATAGTATATACTCATACTATTAGTATTGTTATTTCAGCTTAAAAAATGTGACATGTTCCACATCCACGAGGATATCCCCAGTATGGATCTATGGAACGAAAAACTAATCTAATCTAATCACACTGGTAGGGCAAATCGGCAACTCCCAAGTAGGCGAAATAACGATCAGTGAGGTAAGCATCAGCCATTCTATTATGGCGAGGAGACCACCATGACTGCGAAACACATGACGTGATTTTGTGGGAGACATCATCAAACAGCCAGTCCCCGGCTGACACTCTTATGACCTGAACTGAACTGCTGGCCACGCTTCCCCCAAAACGAAGGTCAGTCAGTCTTCTCTACATGTGACCCAAGATGCGAGGGGAGATTTGTAATTAAATGAACTGAAGAATGCGTCGTAAATATGGGTGGCTGCTCAGCTGTGAACTGCTCTAACCATTGCAAAAACAGTTTTTGCATCTTCAAAATTCCAAGTAACCCACAACGAAAAAAACGTTTGGCCACAAATACTCACAGAGACAACTGTGAGCCAGGACGTGCCGCTCTATTGTGTACTGTAAGTATATGGTAATAAAGTTAGTTATAAACGTTAAACCAACTGTATACAATTCCATTTCTTCTCCAGTTAACAACCGTACTGATACGGTTCGTTGCAAAATTTTTCGATTCATCGGATACTTTCTGCGTCCGCAGCTCGTGGTCGTGCGGTAGCGTTCTCGCTTCCCACGCCCGGGTTCCCGGGTTCGATTCCCGGCGGGGTCAGGGATTTTCTCTGGCTTGTGATGACTGGGTGTTGTGTGCTGTCCTTAGGTTAGTTAGGTTTAAGTAGTTCTAAGTTCTAGGGGACTGATGACCATCGATGTTAAGTCCCATAGTGCTCAGAGCCATTTGAACCATTTTTTGATACTTTCTGCAAAGACAGAAATACACAGACCAAACGACATAATTTTTATTCTGTGTCACAATGTTACGGATACGACTTTTGTAAA
The DNA here is from genome assembly GCF_023898315.1 of Schistocerca nitens. Classification (NCBI taxonomy): domain Eukaryota; kingdom Metazoa; phylum Arthropoda; class Insecta; order Orthoptera; family Acrididae; genus Schistocerca; species Schistocerca nitens. The sequence goes on from NC_064620.1 coordinate 14,385,419, forward strand.
GGCAGCCGGCCGGAGTGGCCGAGCGGTTCTAGGCGCTACAGTCTGGAACCGCGCGACCGCTACGGTCGCAGGTTTGAATCCTGCCTGGGGCATGGATGTGTGTGATGTCCTTAGGTTAGTTAGGTTTTAGTAGTTCTAAGTTCTAGGGGACTGATGACCTCAAAAGTTAAGTCCCATAGTGCTTAGAGCCATTAGAACCATTTTTGTCAAGTCATTTACACAAAGTAATTTTTCTCTGCCTGTTGTACACGACTACTACTTGGTAAAAATATTACTTGAGGCAAAAAACGATCATACCTTATTCCACTTCTGACCCTTTTGTTCTTGCACACTGGTCAAATTGCATATGTAGCATGCAGACCAACCAGTTCTGTTGTATAGGGGATAGTGAGACGTTTAGATTCACTGATTTTGAGGGGTTTTGAATTTGGAACCGGCATTTGACTTTTTCCAATTGTCCCAGGAAAAATCTGAATTAGGGAGTGAAGTGTTCCTATTGTTTCAGATACGAGTACACTGTTATATTATTCTGGGAGCATTACAGTTTCAAGTTTTCGGAGTTCCTACTGTACGAAAAGTCCCATCTGTGGTTCCGTATCAATGATCAAGTACAGGGAAGAGCAACTAAATCTGAAATCCATGTTTTGGTGGACTACATTTTGTTGGGGCTGCGCAACTGTCACAAAACTATCACATTATGGTTTTAAGACCGGCCTAAGAATATGCCACAGACATGACCCCTAATGCATTCACTCAGGTGTGTTGTGTTTCACGGAACACTCTATTCATGAATAACTGTTCCGAACACAGCACCATAATTGTTGTGAATAATACCCTCTATTAATTTGTGTCTGTGGTAAAGACTTATTTTGCATCAAATCGTAGGTCACTGCCATCTGACGTCACAACATTTAGCCACATCAGTACAAGAGGATTTGATATTTCTTGCTGTCAAAGTTCAAAAGGATTTGGTACATTCTGACCTAAAATGATGATCCCTGCATAAGAGATTTGGTACTTTTTGGAAGAAAATACTTACTTGTTAGATTCAGCAAGCTATTAGGCAAGCACTGCCACCTCTAAGCCACCTCCACAGATGCAGACTGAAGCGACAAATGAAAATTTGTATCAAGGCCGGTATTCGAAGCCAGGTCTCCTACTCACTAGCCTTATGCGCTAACCACTACGCCACCCTGGCGCAGCAGCTTTGCACTATTACACGATCTAACGTAGCACGCCTCCATCCTCAATCCAAATTCCCATTCACAATTCAGCCCATTTGGTATTCCCCCTTAAACACGAACAACATTGCAAAGGCCCTCCAACTGTATTGGTATAGCACCTGAGCATCGAACTAATTTTATTGATGCAGTAATCCGGCACCTGTTGACTGTGACAAAGCTCTTACTTGACGTCCATTAATCGGGCGTCATCGTCTTGTATCTCTCTTTAGTTGGTGGATGCCTTGGGAATCTTTCTGAGACCATCCAAAACACGTTATGATTCCTGGTTAATTGATAGGACCTCCCAATCTTTCGAGTCTCATTGAAACATGCGACAGAGAGCCTCAGACGCTTCACTGTCTGCTCCTCTGATGTGCGTTACTTTGAAGTGGAAGGTGGAAGATCTAACCACCTATTGGCGATCCTTCCTTTTTTCGGGACCTAGCCAAAACACACGTTAAACCGTAATTATTTGTTTTCGGTTGGAATTGTTTTGTTCATCCGAATAAGATAGACGGCATCTCCAGCTCATTCACAGTGTACTTCCGCAGAAGACAGGGACCTCATAGCGTACGTGACTGGCCTGCCTAAACTCCTCAGTTCTTCAAGTAACATGGCCGCTATTCCTAAGTTAGAGGCCTTCGTTTGCTGGATAAATTCGCAATCAAAACCAGGAACATCAAAGACAGATGCGGTACCTAAGGTCACATTCAAAGCATCAAACGTGGACTAATGGGTATCAGACCAATGACATTTTTCATCTTTTCGGCGCAACTCAGTCAATAGTGCGGCCGGTCGAGCTAAATTCACTATATATTTTCTCAAAAAATTTTTCATCGCTATTAACCCTCATTGTTTTTAATTGGAGAGAATTGTTTGACAGCTTTAGTGCGTTACCGATTTTGCTCGCGAATATGTCGTTTCTGAAAACCCAGAATCTACTCTGTAGGAATCAACATGGATTCCGGAAACAGCGATCGTGTGAGACCCAACTCGCTTTATTTGTTCATGAGACCCAGAAAATATTAGATACAGGCTCCCAGGTAGATGCTATTTTCCTTTACTTCCGGAACGCGTCCGATACAATTCCGCACTGTCGCCTGATAAACAAAGTAAGAGCCTACGGAATATCAGACCAGCTGTGTGGCTGTATTGAAGAGATTTTAGCAAACAGAACACAGCATGTTGTTCTCAATGGAGAGACGTCTACAGACGTTAAAGTAACCTCTGGCGTGTCACAGGGGAGTGTTATGGGACCATTGCTTTTCACAATATATATAAATGACCTAATAGATATTGTCGGAAGTTCCATGCGGCTTTTCGCGGAGGATGCTGTAGTATACAGAGAAGTTGCAGCATTAGAAAATTGTAGCGAAATGCAGGAAGATCTGCAGCGGATAGGCACTTGGTGCAGGGAGTGGCAACTGACCCTTAACACAGACAAATGTAATGTATTGCGAATACATAGAAAGAAGGATCCTTTATTGTATGATTATATGATAGCGGAACAAACACTGGTAGCAGTTACTTCTGTAAAATATCTGGGAGTATGCGTGCGGAAGGATTTGAAGTGGAATGATCATATAAAATTAATTGTTGGTAAGGCGGGTACCAGGTTATGATTCATTGGGAGAGTGCTTAGAAAATGTAGTCCATCAACAAAGGAGGTGGCTTACAAAACACTAGTTCGACCTATACTTGAGTATTGCTCATCAGTGTGGGATCCGTACCAGATCGGGTTGACGGAGGGGATAGAGAAGATCCGAAGAAGAGCGGCGCCTTTCGTCATAGGGTTATTTGGTAAGCGTGATAGTGGTACGGAGATGTTTAGCAAACTCAAGTGGAAGACTCTGCAAGAGAGGCGCTCTGCATCGCGGGGTGCTTGCTGTCCAGGTTTCGAGAGCGTGCGTTTCTGGATGAGGTATGGAATATATTGCTTCCCCCTACTTATACCTCCAGAGAAGATCACGAATAGCCGGCCGAAGTGGCCGTGCGGTTAAAGGCGCTGCAGTCTGGAACCGCAGGACCGCTACGGTCGCAGGTTCGAATCCTGCCTCGGGCATGGATGTTTGTGATGTCCTTAGGTTAGTTAGGTTTAACTAGTTCTAAGTTCTAGGGGACTAATGACCTCAGAATTTGAGTCCCATAGTGCTCAGAGCCATTTGAACCATTTTGAAGATCACGAATGTAAAATTAGAGAGATTCGAGCGCGCACGGAGGCTTTCCGGCAGTCGTTCTTCCCGCGAAGCATACGTGACTGGAACAGAAAAGGGAGGTAATGACAGTGGCACGTAAAGTGCCCTCCGCCACACATCGTTGGGTGGCTTGCGGAGAATAAATGTAGATGTAGATGTTGATCCCAAAAGCCTACGTAGGATGCCCCAAAAGGAAATCACCTTGCAGACCAAATTTACCTAATTGGTAGGTTTGAGAGTCATCCAGCTTTGCGTAAAGAGCAACAAGAAGAGGCGCAAACGATCAAGACGTTCAACACTTTTAAATTTGAGTTCTCCTAAAACTGAACCCAGCAAGTGCTACAACACTGCTGGCCCAGTGGCCATCTAAAAAGCAACACACTTACGTTCAAAGAGAGTCCAGCCAGTATAAACTCAGTGCAGGGTTTTGATTCTTCGACTTACGGCACCTGACGATAGGCCAGATTCAGATAAACACTGAGGTGCCAATAGTGATAAGAATATCCACACATCCAGATGGTGCTAGTTCGAAGTACAGAAGGTATAAAAGGGCGGTGCATTGTCGGAACAGTCATTTGCAGTCAGATGGTTCATGTGAAAACGTTTCCGCCGCGATTACGGCAGCATGATGTGAATTAACTGAAATCGAACTCGGACTGGTAGTGCGAGGCTTTACGTTTCGAACGTAAATCAGTATTCTAAGATCCACAGTATCAAGAGTGTGCCGAGAGTACCAAATTTCAGGCATCACCTCTCACCACGGACAGGGCGGTGGTCGACAGTCTTCACTTAACGACCGAGAGCAGCGACGCTTGCGCCGAGTGGTCACTGCTAACATTCAAGCAACACTGCGTGTAATAACCGCAGAAATCAGTAAAGGAAGTACTGACACTGTATCCGTTACGACAGTGCTGCGACGTATGGTGTTAATGGACGACGGCCGCAGGCGGTCGACGCGAGGGGCTTTGCGAACCACACGGCATCGTCTCACCGCCTATTCTGGGCACGTGACCAGTATTTTTTGAGTCGTCATTGTTCTGACTGGTCTGATGGGGCCTACCACGAATTCCTCTCCTAGCACAACCTACACGCTACGTTGTTAATTATTTGCTGGTCGTATTCCAATCTTTTCCTCCGTCTTCAGTTTTTACACTCTACAGTTCCCTTGATGACTTACCAGATGTTCTGTCGTCCTGCCCCTTCTCCTTTCAGTCTTTTTCATATATTCCTTTCCTCTCCGGTTCTGTACAGAACCTCGTCATTTGTTATCAGTGTATCTAATTTTCAGCATTCGTCTGTAGACCCTCATCTCAAATGCTTCGATTCTCATCTGTTCCAGTTTTCCCTGGTCCATGTTTCATACCTGTGCTCCAAACGTACATTCCCAGAAATTTCGTCTTCAGATTAAGGATCATGTTTGATACTAGTAGACTTGCCCTTTTTGCCAGTGCATCTTTCCTTTTGATGTCCTCCTCGCTCCGACTGTCATTGGTTATTTTGCTGCTGAGGTAGTAGAATTCCTCAACTTCATCTTCTTCGTGACCATCAATCCTGATCAATCCTGATGTTAACGCTTTCACACCTGAGCCCGATGCTGACCCGTGTGCCCCGCTAACTGAGCATTTTTCGTGGTTTTCAGAATACAGTCACTTTTTAAGCTGTAATGCTAGAGGTAAAAGCTTTTTATGTTTTTGCAGGCTGATGTGTCATCTTTTTGAAGAAATATGTTGTGGCGGGCGAGAGAAAGTAACACATTTTATATACTCAAAAATATTACTATATATTTTCAGATTTTGCAAAAGGTCAAACAGTGAATCTAAGACACATAATTTGTTTTTGTGTGGTATTCCCTGAACCATTCTGGTGCACATAAAGCGACATTACACTCTTGACACCACCAACATGTCTCTTTCCTTCCTGACTTGCCAGTCTGTGCTTTGCTCCATTCTGAACAAACTTTAAAATCCCGTGTGGGGTTTGCTTTGCTTTGCACTCTTCTGTACAAAATGCCTTCCGTTCAGTCTGTCATTGATTGGACTATTTACAGGCTCAGTTTCCTTGTGTGCTGTTTTCACAAGAGACTCGCCAACCTGAAGAAGAAATATCTTCAGACTACATTTTTTCCTGTCTTCAGCATCTCTTGTCTCCTTTTACAGTACATATGCATTTGTGAGACACATGACAAACATGTAAACAAAACAACTTTATCCACCATTTGAACTGCTTCCTGCCAAATGGATAGTAAGCAACCATGTAACCAGAACGATCCGCTCCTGTTTTGTAAGTATTGCAGTCCGACAGTACATCTGGTTTCATTTTGTTGATGCGGCCCTGTTTAGTACGCACAGACACTGCCGACAGCGCGGCCTTGCGACACGTTGAAAGCATCAACCCATCCTTGTATCTTTCCACGTCAAGCAAAGTAAGTGTTTTCCCCCCATAAAAATCATTTCCACTCTCCTTATTTTCTTTTTCACAACAGTATCTTTGGTCATGTCTCTCCTGTTAGACATGCATGTCCCCCACTGCAGTGATATTCTTGTTCCACAGGTGGTCAAATACTGCAAGAGAGTGGTAATATCTGTCCATGAATACAGTATGGCCTTTACCGAAATATTTTGAAAGTGGTGTGTCTAAGAGTGTTATAACACCACTCTCTTCAGATCATTTTCCCATGTACACTTCTAAGTTCAAGCAATAGCGAGACTTTGCATCATGTACATAAATAATTTCATACCATACTTTTCAGGTTTATTTCTCATATAAACTCTGAACTGAATTCTTCCTCTGAACCCAAACATGCCTTCATCTACAGTCAATCGTTGGGAGGGAGCATATGGTAACTGACATGATCGAACCATACTGTCATGAAACGTGTAAGTGGGCTGTTTGGGTTTTCATATTGGTAACGCCACGTGGCGCTCTGTGCGAAGGTCACTGGCTGTGCTGTGTGCAGTCTGTGGCTGGTTTTCATTGTTGTTTTCTATTGTAGTGTTGCGCAGTTGGCTGTTGGCGGCACGTGGCGTTGCGCAATTGGGGGTGTGGCGCCGGCGGTGGTGGATGTGGGGAGAGAGATGGCGTAGTTTTGAGGGCAAATGGTCTGGACGTGTGTCCATCAGAGACAGTAGATTTGTGAGACTGGATGTCATGAACTGATATATATTATCACTTTTGAACACCTTTAAGGTGAATGCATTGTTTGTTCTCTATCAAAATCTTTCATTAGCTGACTATGCCTATCAGTGGTTGCTGCCTTCAGTGGTTTGAACCTTTTATTTGGTTGGCGGTGGTGGCGCTCGCTGTATTGTGGTGGTTCGAGTGACGAGGATTTTTGTGAGGTGGGTGATTTGTGAAAGGTATAGGTTGATGTTGGGCAGGGCCATTCTTTTTGTAGGGATTATTGAAAGTCAGATTGCGTTGCGCTGGAAATATTGTGTGTCACTTTAGTTAATGTCAGTACGTTCAGTTTTGCTCGGCTGTTTGAAAATCAAATAACGTAGGGGTTTATCTGCATAGTGGTTCATTGAGTTTTCTGGGGGGACGTTTCAAACGTTATAATTTTGAAAAGTGGGTCGTAATTCTGCTGCCCTTTAGGTTTGTGATTTTTATTATTGTTCAAGTGCAAGTTTCACAGAATTGCTTTGAATATGTCCCTGCTCATTATGCTAGGAGCAAAGAACGAAGAGAGCATGTAATTTGTCGGCCAATAATCATGCAATGACGACTTTTCCACAAGACACATGTGTAAAATAACAGCAAGAAAAGAATAAATGTCACTCAGCTTCACAGGCTGCCACTTAGCAAACAAACTGTTGGTCTTTAGACAGTTATTCCTTCTCATTTTATTGATGATACTTGCTGCATATCTATTACTTTCAGTTTTGATTGTTTTCATAATTTCGTCTGTAATAAAAAGACTTAAACAATCGTAAGCACTTGAGTTTCCATTTATTAGTGCAGTAACTCCATTACGTTCCCCAAAAACAGGAACATCCGGCAAAACATCGTCTTCTGTCCACACTGTACCTTCGTCTTCATTTCGAGAGCCCCGTACTTTTCTGGGTGCTGGAGGAGTTTCAAATTCGGCGACAATTTTACGGCGTTCCTCTTGTTCACTTATTTCATCAGCATTGCTATTCTCTGCAAATTACGATGTATTTGTCTTAGCAGTGTTGCCTGTTGTATACATGTAAAGAGAAAATCAAATAAAACATCAGGAAATACATATTTTTCCCTTCGGCAATTTATCAACAGTAAATGTTTCATTATTATCTGGAACACTTTCCATTCTTCATATCTCCATGAGAACCAGAATCGTCTACAACTTCTTCTTCTAGAAGAGCTAAAATATCTACATCCTTCACTCTTTCGCCCATGATGTAGCTAATTCGCTTAGAAAACGGTAATGCACACTTGCAGTCACTAGATATACACGTGAAAAACGCGGTAATTTTCGTAGTCGGAGTTCACGCTACACGCATGCAAAAAGTGCGATAAACACACAACAGACGGCAGCACATGATGTAGGAAGCTTGACGGACACAATAACACGCAACGAAAACTGTACCAGAATGAGATTTTCATTCTGCAGCGGGGTGTGCGCTGATATGAAACTTCCTGGCAGATTAAAACTGTGTGCCGGGCCGAGACTCGAACTCGGGACCTTTGCCTTTCGCGGGCAAGTGCTCTACGAACTGAGCTACCCAAGCACGACTCACGGCCCGTCCTCACAGCTTTAATTCTGTCAGTATCTCGTCTCCTACCTTCCAAACTTTACCTAAGCTCTCCTGCGAACCTTGCAGAACTAGCACTCCTGAAAGAAAGGATATTGCGGAGACATGGCTTAGCCACAGCCTGGGGGATGTTTCCAGAATGAGATTTTCACTCTGCAGCGGAGTGTGCGCTGATATGAAACTTCATGGCAGATTAAAACTCCTTTCTTTCAGGAGTGCTAGTTCTGCAAGGTTCGCAGGATAGCTTCTGTAAAGTTTGGAAGGTAGGAGACGAGATACTGGCAGAAGTAAAGCTGTGAGGACGGGGCGTGAGTCGTGCTTGGGTAGCTCAGTTGATAGAGCACTTGCCCGCGAAAGGCAAAGGTCCCGAGTTCGAGTCTCAGCCTGGCGCACAGTTGTAATCTGCCAGGAAGTTTCAAAACTGTACCAACTTAAAAGACATTGAAAAATCAGCAGTTGACTACCGCCCGAGTCACACTCGGGCTCAGACCGCTCGGCAACACCAATGAGCTCGAGTCACACTCGGGCGCCGACACGAAACTGTTAAGTTTCTCGCTGTTCCCATTTCTGCTACTTCTCATTACTTTTGTGTTTCTTCGATTTACTCTCAATACTCGTTCTGCTGTCGTTAAACAGTTCATGCAATTCACGACACTGTGTAATTCTTTTTCACTTTCACTGAGGATAACAATGTCATTGGCGAATAGTACCATTGATATCCTTTCACCTTGAATTTTAAATCCACTTCTCAACCTTTCTTTTATTTCCACCATTGCTCCTTAGATGTATAGATTGAACATGAGGGCAATAGACCACATCCGTGTCTTACGCCTACTTTAATCCCAGAACTTCGTTCATGGTCTTCCACTCTCATTTTTCCCTCTTGGCTCTTGTACAAATTGTATATTACCCGTCTCTTCCTATAGTTTACCCCAATTTTCTTCAGAATTTTGACCATCTTGCACCATTTGACATTGTACAACCCTTTCCCAGGTCGACTAATGCTATGAACATGTCTTGATTCTTCTTTAGCCTTACTTCTATCAACATTTTACTACATTACATTACATTTACATTTATGGTTTTTCCATGGATCCCTTGGAGAGGAGTCTCTGAGATGTGGAAAAAGTCAAAGTTTATTTGTTTATTTCATTTTTATTTGCATTGTATATTTATATTTTTTTACTCAGCTACTTGGATATTGTACAATTTTAATGCAGACAGAGTTATGAGCTATAATCCTAGTGAAGATATTCATCGATGGAATAGAAGGAGTTGGACAACAGGAAGTTCTTTAATTCACTCTGAAACCGATCTTTACCACTTTCAAGTCCTTTGATGTGCCCTGGTAAGTTATTGAATGTATGAGTTTCCATGATTTGACTCCTTTTTGTACTAAAGTTAAGCTTTTATAGTCTGTATACAGATTGTTTTTGGTTCTGGTGTTATAATCATGTTCTGCACTATTTTGTGTAAAAAGAGACATGTTGAAAATGACAAAGGACATCAATAAGTATATGTACTGAGTGGTAGTAGTTAGAATACCAAGTTCCTTAAAGAGGTCTCTGCATGATGATCTAGGACTGACACCAGATATAATTCTAATGACTCGTTTCTGAATTTTGAAAATGGTTCTCTTTGTGAGAGGAGTTTCCCCAAAAGATGATTCCATAACTCATTAGTGAATGGAAGTAGGCAGAATGAACTAACTTGTTCATTTTTAAACCACGTATTTCTGCAATCATGCATATTGCAAACGTAGCTGAACTAATGCGTTTCATTACGTCTAGAGCAGGGGTTCCCAACAAAATTTTATCGAGGACTCGCTCATCGAGCATAATTGATACCTCGTCATATCACAGTATCAAGTACGTAAAACAGCCTAATTAAGAGCCTTTTATACGTTTTCTATTTTTGGTACTTAGAAAAAACATTGACATATTCATTATTGTAAAATATTGAGTTTACAACTTTTTCAATTTAGCCATCATTGTTATTATTAAATTTTTGATTATTGCTCAAAATCTTTGTCTTCAAATTTGGGTGTTTAGAATAACAAAATAAAAATTGAGTATGAACTGAAAATGACAGGAAAAAATTAAAGCTGAGTGTATTGGTCTTTCAAGTGTACTACACTTGAGATTGCAGTGAGTAGACATGTGTGAAAAATAAGAAAACATTAATTTCACACAAGGTATTATTTATTTGCAAAATACAGTTAAAACAGAGTACGCCATCAGTTTACAGTTAGTTTTAATTTTCAGTTCTTAATGAGATGAGTTCAATCTGACCTTTGAGTCCATTATTTCTGAGCTATTAGGTTCCAAACTTGAAACATTCACTCTGAAATTCTACCGCATGTCGAGCCGATTTCTGCATTTGTTTTTCATGAAACACATGGAAGAAAATGCTTGCTCACACCAATATGTGGTTGCCAGTGGAAAGATCTTTTTCATTGCCTTATCTCCAAGATTATTTTAGTCCTTGCGTGCTGTTGCCCAGAAGCCTGTATTTTATCATGAATGAAAATGTTTATCATCGTACCACAGCTGGACAGATCTACAAGTTGATCTTGCTCTTCTTCAGTGAGGCCTTGGCTTTTGTCTATTTCTTCACAGCTGAAGGGATTTCGAATCCATCTGTCGTCAGGGTCAGGTGGATAGGCTGCGTAGATGCTCGGCTACATTGATCTTGATCTAGTCAGGCAAACTCTCCTCTGATGACTCCAAGAATTGTTTTAAAGTACAAAAGTTAGTTAGTGACTCGTGTTCTATCCTTGACGCCCTGATCTGAGACTTCTTGACCACAGCACTAATCTTATCCTCAACTTTGAAAATGTCTACATTTTCTCCTTGTTACCTCACGTTTAACACATTCAAGTGTTCAAACACATCAGCTAAGTGCGCAACTGAGCAAAGCCAACAGAAGTTAGTGAGAAAACCCGCGTACTTTGTGTCAAGAAGAAAGACACGAACCTCGTCTCTAAGTTCAAAAAAATCTTGACAAGATCCTACCTCGAGAAAGCCATCTTACTTCCGTATGAATAAGAAGTTGCTGATGCTCACTGCTGATCTCTTTACACTCTAGGAAGACGCTAGATGTAGAAGTTGGCGTTCGCTAAAGCTCTGCTCATGCAGGAAGCGACCAAAACAAAAAATCTGTTATCATAAGAAATATATTTAATATATTTTTTATTCTAATAGCATCCTGTGGACCCCTCTGGCATAGCTCGCGGACCTCTGGTGGTCTGCAGACCACCTTTTGGGAACCACTGGTCTAGAGTGTGAGTTGTCCAAATTAGGTTGTGGTCAGTTTGTAGCCCTTAAAAATATGACACTATCTACAGCTTTAATTTCATTGTTTGAATACCTTATACTTATAGGGTCAGGTATTCTTTGTGAGGTACCAAATCGTATGTACTGGGTCTTGTCAAAATTCAATGATAATCCATTTCCTGTGAACCACCCACTAATACTTACAAATATTTCATTAGCTGACTGCTCAGTGAGATCGCGGGTACTGTTTTTTATGCCAATACTTTTATCATCTGCAAATAAGACAAAATTTGCATTTTGTGACACTGCATATGGAAGGTCATTAATATACCACAATGGGAACAACAAGGGACCTAAAATAGAGCCCTAGGGGACCCCTTGTCTTATGGTTTCATATATCATGTGGTAAGCCTGATACAGACAAAAACTGTTTTCTATTAAAAAGATAGGATGAGAACCATGAGCCTGCTACTCCTGTTTTCCCATTATATTTTAACTCTTCTATAAGGATATCATTCTGAACACAATCAAGAGCTTTAGCCAGATCTCAGAATATTCCAAGTGGTAATAACTTCTGATTTATTGATTCTAAAATATCATCTGTAAAAGTGAATATAGCTTGATCAGCTGCCATTCCTTTCCGAAGTCCAAACTGATTGTGAATGAGAATATTTTTCTGTACTAAATGTTTATGAAGTCTATTGTACATAACCCCTTCAAACACTTTTGAAAATATTGTGGATGGAAGTTTTCCACCGATGATTTGTCTCCTTTTTTGTGTAATGATTTGACAATAGCATGTTTAAGCCTATGTGGAAAAGTACCGATGTGGTGGTTTCATTACATAAGTAACTCAGTATGTCACAAAGTTCTGAGTAGCAACATTTACTTATGGTAGTGCTGATTTCATCATAACAAAACAACTATATCGTCAGAATGGTCTCTCTGGTGCCTTTACCTTTCCTAAAGCCAAACCAATACGAGCTGGGATATGAGATTTGCCGAGATAAAAGGCAGTGTAGCTAACTTAGGTCAATGTCTGCGAGTCGCACTGGACCATCGTGTTAACATCACATGTGACAACGTTGGCGAGACAGATGACGCCTGCGCCGTGAGCTGGAGTCTTTCCGAATACTGAGTTACTGCAAAGTAGTGTGGGTTCGCAGTCGTCGGTCATAAGGATTCAGTTGCACTGAACCATCTGTGTAACGGTGTTCATGGTTTAAGCACGCTCAGTACGACGCTAAATACTCCTCTCTCATTGAAGAGTTGCGCAGTAAAATCATTCAGTTACAGTTTAATGTAAGTTTGCTAATTTGGCACTAAGCATGAATAGGAATAATGGAGAAAGAATAAAACTGTTCAGTAAATTACATAATTCGCTTTTGCCAACAATACAAAGTATGATATCAACAAACATAAATAGAGAAATTATAGATCTTTTATAGTTACCGTTCACTTGCATAATCCGAAGTTCTACTGAAACTTCCCCTTTAAAAATTAAGAATGACTGTGCTGGTAAACTTCTACGTTATTTGATTTTCAAACAGCTGAGCAAAACTGAACGTACACAGACAGTTCTCTCTTTAATTGTCCTGATCATCACTAAACTGACATACAATAGTTTTTTAGCGCAACGCAATCTCACTTTCACTAACCCCTACAAAAGAATGGCCCTGACTAACAATAACCTATACCTTTCATAATCACTTACCTCACAAAAATCTTCGTTACTCGAACTACTGCAATACAGCGAGCGCCAATACTGCCCGCTAAATAAAAGTTTCTAACTACTGAACTCACTAACTACTGATACACATATATAGCAAATGAATGATTTTGATAGAGAACAAACAAAGTATTTACCTTAATAGTGTTCAAAAGTCATTATATATATATATATATATATATATATATATATATATATATATACACTCCTGGAAATGGAAAAAAGAACACATTGACACCGGTGTGTCAGACCCACCATACTTGCTCCGGACACTGCGAGAGGGCTGTACAAGCAATGATCACACGCACGGCACAGCGGACACACCAGGAACCGCGGTGTTGGCCGTCGAATGGCGCTAGCTGCGCAGCATTTGTGCACCGCCGCCGTCAGTGTCAGCCAGTTTGCCGTGGCATACGCAGCTCCATCGCACTCTTTAACACTGGTAGCATGCCGCGACAGCGTGGACGTGAACCGTATGTGCAGTTGACGGACTTTGAGCGAGGGCGTATAGTGGGCATGCGGGAGGCCGGGTGGACGTACCGCCGAATTGCCCAACACGTGGGGCGTGAGGTCTCCACAGTACATCGATGTTGTCGCCAGTGGTCGGCGGAAGGTGCACGTGCCCGTCGACCTGGGACCGGACCGCAGCGACGCACGGATGCACGCCAAGACCGTAGGATCCTACGCAGTGCCGTAAGGGACCGCACCGCCAGTTCCCAGCAAAGTAGGGACACTGTTGCTCCTGGGGTATCGGCGAGGACCATTCGCAACCGTCTCCATGAAGCTGGGCTACGGTCCCGCACACCGTTAGGCCGTCTTCCGCTCACGCCCCAACATCGTGCAGCCCGCCTCCAGTGGTGTCGCGACAGGCGTGAATGGAGGGACGAATGGAGACGTGTCGTCTTCAGCGATGAGAGTCGCTTCTGCCTTGGTGCCAATGATGGTCGTATGCGTGTTTGGCGCCGTGCAGGTGAGCGTCACAATCAGGACTGCATACGACCGAGGCACACAGGGCCAACACCCGGCATCATGGTGTGGGGAGCGATCTCCTACACTGGCCGTACACCACTGGTGATCGTCGAGGGGACACTGGATAGTGCACGGTACATCCAAACCGTCATCGAACCCATCGTTCTACCATTCCTAGACCGGCAAGGGAACTTGCTGTTCCAACAGGACAATGCACGTCCGCATGTATCCCGTGCCACCCAACGTGCTCTAGAAGGTGTAAGTCAACTACCCTGGCCAGCAAGATCTCCGGATCTGTCCCCCATTGAACATGTTTGGGACTGGATGAAGCGTCGTCTCACGCGGTCTGCACGTCCAGCACGAACGCTGGTCCAACTGAGGCGCCAGGTGGAAATGGCATGGCAAGCCGTTCCACAGGACTACATCCAGCATCTCTACGATCGTCTCCATGGGAGAATAGCAGCCTGCATTGCTGCGAAAGGTGGATATACACTGTACTAGTGCCGACATTGTGCATGCTCTGTTGCCTGTGTCTATGTGCCTGTGGTTCTGTCAGTGTGATCATGTATCTGACCCCAGGAATGTGTCAATAAAGTTTCCCCTTCCTGGGACAATGAATTCACGGTGTTCTTATTTCAATTTCCAGGAGTATATATATATATATATGTATATATATATATATATATATATATATATATATATATATATCATGACATCTAGTGTTACAAATTTCCTTTTTCGGACGGACAGACGTCCAGATCGTCCGCTCTGAACAATCTGGCATCTCTCTCCCCACGTCCACCACTGCTGGCGACTCACCTGCAACTGCACAACGCTACCAGCTGTTCACATCCAACTGCCCAACACTAGACAAGCGAATAATCCAACAATGAGTCCAACCAACCACAGACTGCACACAGCGCAGTCAGCGATTTTCATACAGAGCACTACGTAGCTTTACCAACATAAAAACCTAAACAGCCTACTTACACTACATTTGATCCATTTGACTTTCGTAGAAATTTGCTGCAGGTTAAGTTGTCAAATACAATTTCGAATGAATTACCTAGCGAACATCTCTATCTTGTTCAGAATCGAAGTGAGCCACTCATCTCCTATACTGATTATGTTAGGATAGTCTATCGGCTCTTTGCCTCAGGGCCACTGAACTGGAAGCACTGATACCTTTCTAGAAGGCATCAGTCCAAATGTTCGGTGACGTATTTTCTTTACTAATTAACCTGAAACTTTTAGTAATTTAGATACTGACCTACATTCACGGAAGCTGCGCTCTTCGTCAACGTTGGACCCTAAACGACCTGGAAACCGCGGCCTCGTCAGATGAGACCAGACTGCAGTTGGTAGGAGCTGATGGTAGGATTGGAGTGAAGCGCAGAACCGACGAAGCCAAGGACCCAAGTTGTCAACAATGCATCGTGCCAGCAGGCGGTTGATCCATAGTGGTCTGGACTGTGTTTACATGGAGCCAGCTGGGTCCTCTAATCCAACTGAACCGATCGTTTACTGGAAATAGCTCTCTTCGGCTACCTGGAGACCATATTCTGCCATTCATAGACTTTACGTTCCCAAAAGCCGATGGAATTCTCATGGATGGCGGTGCACCATGTCACCGGGCTACGAAAGTTGGCGATTGGTTTGATGAAAATCCTGGACAATTCGAGCTAATAATTTCGCCACCAGATCGCCCGAAGTGAATGTGATTTAACATTTATGGGACAGACTCTTGAGGTCAGTTCATGCAAAAAGATGCTGCACCCGCAGTACTTTCGTAATTTCGGGTGGCTATAGACTCAGCATGGAGCAGTATTTCTGCAGGGGATCTCCATCGACATGCTGTGTCCATGACGCATCGAGCTGCTGAACACGCGCGTCAAAAGAAGGTCTGACAGGGTGTTAGGGGGTGGCCCCCGACTTTTGCCACCTCACTGTAATAAGGTAAAATACTTGGATCGCGAAAATGGGTAAACAGTTATGGAGATCAGCTAATGGTACCGATTCAAATGGTACTTTTTTGGCTAAGAGAGCAAGCACAGGCCTAAAACGCTTAGTAACAAGAGGAATAAGCGAGGCATACAGAGATACTGACAGCACAGTCTTACTGTCAGCCAAAATCTGATCGACAAATTTGTATAAATTATTCATTTTAGGACGAGAGGCTCTGTAAGAGGATTGGCAGACAGGGATTTAAACAGCGAGCCGAATTTTGTGCTCAGTCTTACCCGTGACCCATAACTTATTAGTAAGTATATCGGGAAATTTCCCACGTACTTCCAGCTCTTGCCGAGTCTCTCTCCCACCGAGGTGAGCCACAAAAGGAGCAGCTTCAGCATAATCATGGTTAAACAGGAAAAACCTCTGGTTAAGCTCAAACTTGAAAAAGAGCTACTTTCATAAGCTAAAATATGTCCCTTCTTCTTTAACAAATCATTACCAAGCAATACATTGGTCGACACACTCTAGACAAAATTAAAATCTACCGATCATTATGGCCCACGATTCCGTCCAACACTGGCAACAACTCGCCATTGACCGTACGACACTGCTTAATTATCTTTAGTAAAGGGAGAACCTCACACACATGAATTTGCTTACTATACCAACGATACCCCCCATGAACTATGGACCTTGCCGTTGGTGGGGAGGCTTGCGTGCCTCAGCGATACAGATGGCCGTACCGTAGGTGCAACCACAACGGAGGGGTATCTGTTGAGAGGCCAGACAAACGTGTGGTTCCTGAAGAGGGCAGCAGCCTTTTCAGTAGTTGCAGGGACAACAGTCTGGATGAGTGACAGATCTGGCCTTGTAACATTAACCAAAACTGCCTTTTTGTGCTGGTACTGCGAACGGCTGAAAGCAAGGGGAAACCACAGCCGTAATTTTTCCTGAGGGCATGCAGCTTTACTGTATGGTTAAATGATGATAGCATCCTCTTGGGTAAAATATTCCGGAGCTCAAATAGTCCCCCATTCGGATCTCCGGGCGGGGACTACTCAAGAGGACATAGTATCAGGAGAAAGAAAACTGACGTTGTACGGATCGGAGCGTGGAATGTCAGCTCCCTTAATTTGGCAGGTAGGTCAGAAAATTTAAAAAGGGAAGTGGATAGGTTAAAGTTAGATATAGTGGGAATTAGTGAAGTTTGGTGGCAGGAGGAACAAGACTTTTGGTCAGGTGAATACAGGGTTATAAAAACAAAATCAAATAGGCGTAATGCAGGAGTGGGTTGAATACTGAATAAAAAAATAGAAGTGCAGGTAAGCTACTACAAACAGCATAGAGAACGCATTATTGCGGCCAAAATAGAGGTTGAGGGATTAAAGGGACCAGACCGCTACGGTCATCGGTCGGCCAAGATAGACACGAAGCCCACGCCTACTACAGTAGTACAAGTTTATATGCCAACTAGCTCTGCAGATGATGAAGAAATAGATGAAATGTATGACGAGATAAAAGAAGTTATTCAGGTAGTGAAGGGAGACGAAAATTTAATAGTCATGGGTGACTGGAATTCGGTAGTAGGAAAAGGGAGAGAAGGAGACATAGTAGGTGAATATGGATTGGGGGTAAGAAATGAAATAGGAAGCCGCCTGCTAGAATTTTGCACAGAGCATAACTTAATCATAGCTAACACTTGCTTCAAGAATCATGAAAGAAGGTTGTATAGATGGAAGAATCCTGGAGATACTAGAAGGTATCAGATAGATTATATAATGCTAAGACATTTAGGAACCAGGTTTTAAATTGTAAGACATTTCCAGGAGCAGATATGGACTCTCACCAGAATCTATTCGTTATGAACTGTAGATACAAACTGAAGAAACTGCAAAAAGGTGGGAATTTAAGGAGATGGGACCTGGATAAACTGAATAAACCAGAGGTTGTACAGAGTTTCAAGGAGAGCATAAGGGAACAATTGACAGGAATGGGGGAAAGAAATACAGTAGAAGGTGAATGGGTAGCTCTGAGGGATGAAGTAGTGAAGGCAACAGAGGATCAAGTAGGTAAAAAGACGAGGGCTAGTAGAAATCCTTGGGTAACACAAGAAATATTGAATTTAATTGATGAAAGGAGAAAATATAAAAACGCAGTAAATGAAGCAGGCAAAATGGTATCCAAACGTCTCAAAAATGAGATCGACAGGAAGTGCAAAATGGCTAAGCAGGGATGGCTAGAGGACAAATGTAAGGATGTAGAGGCTTATCTCACTAGGGGTAAGATAGATACTGCCTACAGGGAAATTAAAGAGACCTTTGGAGAAAAGAGAGCCACTCGTATGAATGTCAATAGCTCAGATGGAAACCCAGATCCAAGCAAAGAAGTAAAAGCAAAAAAGGTGAAGGAGGATATAGAGGGTCTATACAAGGGCGATGTACTTGAGGACAATATTATGGAAATGGAAGAGGATGTAGATGAAGATGAAATGGGAGATACGATACTGCGTGAAGAGTTTAACAGAGCACTGAAAGAGCTGAGTCGAAACAAGGCCCCGGGAGTAGACAACATTCCATTGGAACTACTGACGGCCTTGGGAGAGCCAGTCCTGACAAAACTCTACCATCTGGTGTGCAAGATGTATGAGACAGGCGAAATACCCCCAGACTTCAAGAAGAATATAATAATTCCAATCCCAAAGAAAGCTGGTGTTGACAGATGTGAAAATTACCGAACTATCAATTTAATAAGTCACAGCTGCAAAATACAAACGCGAATTCTTTACAGACAAATGGAGAAACTGGTAGAAGCCGACCTCGGGGAAGATCAGTTTGGATAAATAGTATGGACAAAAAGAAAATAGAAGCTTTCGAAATGTGGTGCTACAGAAGAATGCTGAAGATTAGATGGGTAGATCACATAAATAATGAGGAGGTATTGAATAGAATTGGAGAGAAGAGGAGTTTGTGGCATAACTTGACAAGAAGAAGGGACCGGTCGGTAGGACATGTTCTGAGACATCAAGGAATCACAAATTTAGCATTGGAGGGCATCGTAGAGGGACACCCAGAGATGAACACACTAAGCAGATTCAGAAGGATGTAGGTTGCAGTAAGTACTGGGAGATGAAGAAGTTTGCACAGGATAGAGTAGCATGGAGAGCTGCATCAAACCAGTCTCAGGACTGAAGACCACAACAACAACCGCCGACAAGCGGACAAAGTGATGTTGCCAACCGAGGCAAGTTAAGTGCATTTCGGCTCATGATTTAAGGTGGTACAGACAAATAGTAAACTTGAGCTGTACATTGTCTTTACCCTACTGCAGTCCTTAAACAGCCCCCCGCACCAATTACAGAGAGCTGCTGCCCAATGGCGTCAGCTCTGTTTAACTCTGTCTCGGGGTACAGGACAGTCCAGCACTAAATGACTTGACTGATTTCATCAAACAGTGACCTTCTTCCGCTTATAAACAGCCAGCATGTTTCCTGCTGAGCAGGGTTTTATACTACGTTCATGGAATCCGCGCTCTTCATCACTAAACCTAACATTTTCAGTACTTCTAATAATTTATGTTAAGACACTCAGGTTTATTAGTTATCGGAACAGGCGACCGGTCTTCTAGACTCATACCTTCTATAAATCTGTTTACTACTTCCAGTTTAGTAACCCTCAGGCCAAGTGTCGATAGGCTAACATAATGAGTATAGGAGTTGAGTGGCTCACTTCGATTCTGAGCACGATAGAAATATTGGCTAGCCAGTTAATTCGAAATTCTTCTTCACAAATTATCCTCTAGCAAGTTTCTACGGAAGTCAAATGGTCAAATTGTGGAAATCCGGGTTTTCTTAGTGAACGGCAACTATAAAAGATCTCTTTGTGTATATTTATATCGTATCGATTCTCGATATTACTGGCAAAAGTTGGTTAGATAATTTACTGAACAGTTTCTCCCTTCTCCCACTACTCCTACTCAAAGTTGCAAACCTCTCATCTCGATCACTTGCGTCAGAAGAAGGGAACTCTTGTTTTTCCTGCCCGAAACCATCGAGCCAGCTTAGAAAACTTGCATCAAGCTGTAACTGAATGACGTTACTGCGCAACGTTTCAGTAAGAGGCAACTCTATAGTGTTGGCATTGAGTGTACTTAAATCCAAAACTCAGTTACTCAGCTGGCTCATAAGCGCCTGTGACTGCGAACGAACGCTACATAACAGTAACTCAATATTCGCACGCACAGCAGACAGCAAACTACAGCATACTGCGCAGGCGTAAGCCTTCCCGCCAATGGTCCACGTGTGACGTCAACATGGCGCTTCAGTGCACCGCTCAGACAGTGACCTAAGTCGGCTACGCAGCCTTCTATGGGCAAACCCCATACCCAAGCTCGTACTGGAGCTCGTTCTTCATGAGGTATTACCATAGTTTACCAGCCCATGGCCGATTCCATTCTCTACAATTACATGAAGTTAAGAAAAAAAGTAGTACACCTAGCTAGACAAAACTATCCGGCCTACCAGTACAAAGAATCAGAACAGTGCTTCTCTATTAGAACCATGCTCTTCTACCACTGAACAGGTAGGGAGCTAGGATCTTGGAGTAGCAAGGTGCTGAGCGTGAAGAAAATAATTTTTGAAGACATTTACTTAACACAGAGGCCACACTTTAAATTAAAAAAAGGACACTCAGTAGTTATTCGTTACAGAGGGTACCTTGAACACCTTAAGTTTCGTAAATATTACAAATTTATGCAGAATTTTTAAGCAACAGTTTCTTTAATACATAGCACCAAATAGGTGACATTTCAAAAATAATATACACGTTTATGAAGCAAAATGCTGCCTAATTAAATATTACAACCATATATAAGAGAACTGATAGTATATATTTGAGGAAGATTATGTGCATGGCCAGATTATA
The DNA here is from genome assembly GCF_023898315.1 of Schistocerca nitens. Taxonomy (NCBI): domain Eukaryota; kingdom Metazoa; phylum Arthropoda; class Insecta; order Orthoptera; family Acrididae; genus Schistocerca; species Schistocerca nitens. Next base: position 14,406,415 of record NC_064620.1, read on the forward strand.
CTGGATCACAGAAGTAGAAAATTACAAAAGAATGTTCAAATATGTGTGAAATCTTATGGGACTTAACTGCTAAGGTCATCAGTCCCTAAGCTTACACACTACGTAACTTAAATTATCCTAAGGACAAACACACACACACACACACATACACACACACACACACACACACACACACACACACACATGCCCGAGGGAGGACTCGAACTTCCGCCGGGACAAGCCTCACAGTCCAAGACTGCAGCGTCCCCGGCCGCTCGGCTAATCCCGCGCGGCCACGCCCGGGTTCCCGGGTTCGATTCCCGGCGGGGTCAGGGATTTTCTCTGCCTCGTAATGACTGGGTGTTGTGTGATGTTCTTAGGTTACTTAGGTTTAAGTAGTTCTAAGTTCTAGGGGACTGATGACCGTAGACGTTAAGTCCCATTGTGCTCAGAGCCATTTTTTTAATCCCGCGCGGCTGAGAAAATTACAAATAATGCAATCATCTATGACACAGAACGCAGAAATTCTAAAATAATATACTCATCTGTAACACTAAGGGCAGAAAAGTTAAAATAATGTACTCATCTCTGAAGTGAATTGAGAGCAGTAATACAATATGTGACTTTCAGATTACAAAAGGGAGCACTGAAAAACCGCCAGGCGTTACAAGTTACTTTTAAGAGCAACAAAATCCCACGCGCATAAAAGGCCTAGAACAAATGAACTAGCAAAAATAGTAAACGGCTCTGTTTGTCCGTCACTCCAGAAAGTTTCTCGATCCAGTACAGATTCTAAAACATACAAACAGAGAACAAATTAAGTTCACATAGCAAGTGATTGACAGACAATATAAGGGTCCCCAAACAGTCCCCAACCATAACAGCTACATCAGAGGACGCAACCGAACTCGTGTGGAATGCAGGGACTAAAAACTAAAATAAAAAGTATTGAGGGAATAGCAGATACTAAAAAATTTAGATCAGAAAACACACTTTACTATAGTGCAAAGAGAAATCGATCTTTTGAAAATGATAACCTCTTACAATTAAATGGATATTTGAGTTGGTCAAGTTCTTATGGCCAGGATGCTGATCCACTTCAAAGACATAGGTCAAACGATGGTTGACCTGAATCATTTTATGGCGAGAACAACAATCGAGAGTTAGAAGTGCCTCCACAGGGTGTGTCTCGTGAATTGTGGCTAACATTTTATACACACAAGAAATTGATCTCACCATTGTTCCTGCATCAGACCGAAGTCAACTGTTGGTGTTCTTGATCAAGTCCACCAACCAAAGGAGCAGGAAACACACCAAAACTGAACTCCACAATACGGCCCGTCACCACACAGGCAGCGCAGTGCTGCAACTCCCAAGTAAGTGAAGGGACGGTCCTAAAGGTAACCATCAGCCATTCTAACAGGTGGACGTATAGCATTTGTGACAGCCTCTGGCGGCGAGGTTAATTCTTACGGCGCATCTAATAACTGTGATGGTCCCGAACCCAGCAAAGTAACAGAGAGAATATGGAGTGGAAAACCGTACTTGGCAATGAATGTTGGACGTAGCCCACAGTTACAGTAAGATGCCGTTTACAGGTATTAGCGCCACTGCCTAATTAAGTACTTAACGCAGTCACGCTTGGGTAATTGAATCCCGCTACCTATAAAGAGAAACTATTTCTGGTAGAAGTGGACTATACTGAGGAGTCCCAGCGTCCTCAAATTAAGTGGCTGTACATTCGCCATTGCATCAAAAAAATTTGAAAGGTGGTGCCTACCAGAGTTCACAGAGCTTGCTCAGACGTGAAGGTGCCGTTACCAGTGTTAGAAAAGCCACAAATGAAACTTCATTCGCGTGAAAATTTATGTTTTATAAATACCACAACACAGCTAATCTACATTCATGCTCATAAATTAAGGATAATTACAGAATGTGGTTCTACACAACGTGGCACTACACAAAACTGGCGCTAATAGGATAGGCACATAGTGAACGCACACGATACAGATCTGTAAGTCCACAGTATTGGTGATGAGTTGAGAAAACCGTCCCGAAATCATGTGCTACAAAACGCTACTGATTCCTGCGCCTGAACCCCGACATCAATATGGGATATTATCACGATGCACACGTACACAGACCGCACAACGGGTTGGCATACTCTGGCTCAGGTGGTCGAGCAGCTGCTGGGGTATAGCCTCCAATTCTTGCACCAGTGCCTGTTGGAGGTCCTGAAGTATCCTAGAGGTTTGAAGACGTGCAGTGATACGTCGACCAAGAGCATCCCAGACGTGCTCGATGGGGTTTAGGCCTGGAAAACAGGCAGGCCATTCCATTCCAGTGATATCTTTTGTTTCAAGGTACTCCTCCACGATGGCAGATCGGTGGGACCGTGCGTTATCATCCCTCAGACGGAAGGTTGGATCCACTGCACCCCTGAAAAGGCGGACATACTGGTGCAAAATGACCGTCCCGATACACCTTACCTCCTACAGTTCCTCTGTCAAAGACATGCAGGGGTGTACATGCGCCAATCATAATCCCACCCCACACCCTTCAAACCACGACCTCCATACAGGTTCCTTTCAAGAACATTAAGGGGTTGGTATCTGGTTCCTGGTTCACGCCAGATGAAAACCCGGCAACAATCACTGTACCGACTATACCTGGACTCATCTGTAAACGTAACCTGGGACTACTGTTCCAATAACCATGTACTGTGTTCTTGACACAAGGTTTCACGGGCTCTCCTGTGACCAGGGGTCAGTGAAATGCACCTTGCACATCTCCAGGCGAGTAAGCCATGTCTGGTCAGTCGTCTGTAGACTGTGTGTCTGGAGACAACTGTTCCAGTGGCTGCGGTAAGGTCCAGAGCAAGGCTACCTGCAGTACTCCGTGGCCGTCTGCGGGCACTGATGGTGAGATATCGGTCTTCTTGTGGTGTTGTACACTGTGGACGTCCAGTACTGTAGGGCCTGGACACGTTTCCTGTCTGCTGGAATCGTTGCTATAATCTTGAGGCTACAGTTTGTGGCACACCTAGGGCCCGTGCTACGACCTGCTGTGTTTGACCAGCCTGCAGTCGCCCTAGTATTCTACCCCTCATAACGTCATCAATATGTGTTCTTTGAGCCATTTTCAACACACAGTCACCATTAGTACGTCTGAAGACGTCTGCACACTTACTCGCTGCAGCGTACTTTGACATACACCAACACACCTCTGCGTATGTGGACTGTTGCCAGCACCACCGCGCAACGACCGCAGGTCAAATTCATCGCATGGTCATACTCCCAGGTGATTTAAACCCGAAAATCGCCCACCAGAGCGTTGTTTCATCATGTACCAGCATTATGCTTACTTTATGAGAATGAGTGTATGTTGGGGAGATGAAATTAATACTCTTTTCCACATGGGACTACTCACGCATGAGTGTATGTTGGGGAGATGAAATTAATAGTTTTTTCCACATGGGACTTCTCACACTTTGCCAGGGTAGTTAGAAAAGACATAATTAAGTAATTTGATATTCTCCGAGTCTACTAATTCCCAAATTGCGAGTTGCGACCAAAGGGTTATCAGGGACAATATCACAGCAATTTGCCAGTGCACCGCACTGTACTTATCTCCGCACATGTGAGACATCCGTCGCATACGCCATAAGCTTTGCTCATAACCTACCAGCATTTAAAGCTTAGTTCTTTGTCACAAGCGGAAATATACTTTAGACACAGTCAAATTTACTACCTGTGCAGCCTTACTTAGATGACGTTACTAACACATTATGTGCACTAGCGAAGTTTACTGTGCAAATCCCGTTCAACTGACAGGCAGCGCACCTCCTCTAACAATGGCTTGTCACGCCATTGCTCACGATTCTTGGTGGCACTGACGTCAGACACCACGGTTTGCCAAATATTTACTCTGCTTGTAATTACACCATTCTCTACGGTTTATGTACCTACAGACATACGCTATACATTGCTTCAGTTTGGGGAGTTCTCTACGGTGCAACACAATCAGCTGTATGGTGGACTATTTTTCACTTCAGGTGGGTCAGCTGATGAACTTGTCCACGTGAACCAAAGGAAGTGGTGTCTGTCCCCGAGAACTGCATGGTAACATTTACTGCAGCTGCTTTCTCTGTATCCCTGCGCCTGCTTATACCCTTTGCAGACCATGCGGCTTTGCCCATCATACTACACCCGCATCTGCACCTGCCACCGAACGCTCCATGTGACCTCCCCAACCTCCAGCGTCCGCAGCTCGGGGGCTAGTGGTTACCGTTGCTACCTCTGGATCACGGGCTCCGGGTTCGGTTCCCGGCCGGGTTGGGGATTTTCTTTGTCCGAAGACAGTGTTTGTGTTGTTCTGATGAGGACATCATCATCATCATCATTCGTGACAGTGATTGGACGCTGTACAAAATTGGACTGTGAAAAACTTGAGACTTTGTACGAGCGCTGATGACTGCGCAGTTGGGTGCCCCACAAATCAAACATCATCTTCATCATCAAACCGCCTTCCAGCTACCTCTGAGTCGATTATAACAGATATGCTTAGTTAAAATGATACTACAGTATTTGGAAATTTGTGATAAGGTCTTATGAGACCAAACTGTTGAGGTCATCGGTCCCTAAGCTTACACACTAGATAATCTAAATTAAACTAACTTACGCTAACAACAATACACACCTATGCCCAAGGGAGGACTCAAACCTCCAGCGGGGGGAGCCCCGCGAACCGTGACAGGGCGCCCTAAACCGCTCGGCTACCCCGCGCGACGATAATACACTATCTAGTGATGATTGCTTAGAACAAAACTTCAGACATTGCTTTAAATTTCTGTAGTGAATCACATAATTTTCTTAGGATATAATGTGAAAATCAGCTTCTTTGGAGCTCCCGGCTTGTTGATACTACGTGGTAATACGATTTTTGCAGTGCTTAATGATATGTCGAAGTGAGGTTCATATTTTGTGTGTACTCAAGGTCTATTTCTACAGCGTAAGCTATGCCTGAATTGTCTGGTATGCTCATTACAACGAAACTGTCCACCATTTCTGTAGAAAGTCATGCAAAACCAGAATGTGGTACACGACGCAAGGCTCGTCAGCAGGTATGTGCGCAGCACGATGCGATTTTTAAAACTGTTCTAGCAGTAAATTACTGGTTGTAGATGTATAATGAAAATGAAATTGTAACTTTAATGTTGGACTTAGGTTACGATCATAAACGCAAAACACACAGTTCGTAGCTGTGGCAGAACGCCATTGACCACGGGAGATAGAATACCTGTTTGAACGTGCTTGTCAGCCAGATTATTGCATCTCTTTAACGGATGCGCACAGTTGACTGTAGCCCGATCCCCGAACGATGTCGGTTCGCGCACGTCAAGACAATGGCGGGAAGTGCATCATTGCTGGTTTCAAGCGACAGCTGCGGTGCGCGCATGCACGTGCATTGCGCCTGATGAAAGCGTGTATGCCGCAGATTATGTCTCTCGCTTGCTTATGAAGAATTTGTTGCTCACCACTGCCATCAGCCACGACATCTGGCAACAAATTGAATAAAAATTACCTACATAACTCGCTCAGAACGCGTATAATGCTCGCGTCGCATACACCAATCACAACACCGCGCTCAGAAAACAAATGAACGCTCATTAGCTGTCTGAGAGCGCGTGACGGAGGTACGCACAACAAGCGTAAATGCGACCGCCATCGTTCGTGACTTCAGCTATAGATTACATCACGTAAATGACACCTTTAGAGAAGTGGTTTACCTGTCAAGGGGGACGACCAGAGTGACTCTAGATTTTCGAACCGATATTCACGATTTTTTTAAATAAAATAACAAACACATTACAAAGTTCACTTTAAATCTTTATTGTTTACCCAAAAAATCGTATAGTGCCAAGCTCTTGAACTCAAAGGACACTGCACGACATCGGCGAAAGGCTTTGCGGAGTGCGAGTGGGGTTGGTGGGAGCTCTGAACGCCACAGTATTCAGTCTAGAAGAAGTTTTAAAAAGCTGTTTGGAAACGGATCCTATTTTATAACCTAGCAGGTAGGAATATTTAAAAAAATGGTTTTAACAAAATGGCAGCGCTCTGAAATAAAAGTCAATTTTTTCGTCAAAAACGTCGCTATCCAAACGTGCAGCAGAAATCGAAATAAAAATATTTCACAAAAGTTCTGCCTACTGCAGTAGAAAAAAACGCTGGCTCACAAGTTACAAAAAGACGTATTGTAATTGAATACATATTTTATGAGTTACAGCCGCCGCCAACTGGAAAAATATTGTTTCGAAAAGACAAGTGTTTAAAGATTAATCTTGTGTTTTAATGGTTTTTGACAAAATGGTGGCACCCTGAAATAAAAGTCAGTTTCTTCTACAAAAAAGTTGTTACAAAAACGTACACCAAAAATACATTACTAAAGACCCACGTACTACGATAGAGAAAACGCCTACTAACAAGTACAAAAAGATGTATTATAAATGCATATATTTCTTATAAATTATAGATCCCGCCAGCATGAAAATCATTGTTTCGAAATGGCCAGCGTTTAATGTTTCAACTTGTCTTTTTTAAGGTGAAACTTAACACATTTTTAGTCGGCCACACCAGCAAAGCACAGTTGGCCTGTTTTTCGCCGATATCGAAACACTCTCTCTTTAACGAAGTTAGCTTTCTTCGTCTTACCAATCAGAGTGTTTTTGTATGCTGGGATTGCCTTTAGAGCCATTTCTATCTGTAAAAATACGTTTATTTTTCATTTTCAAGCTCTCAATTAGCAAATGCGAGACAAGCACGTGCTTTCAGACTGTTTACAGTAAACAAACCACGTTACGAAGAGAAATCTAGTTGATAATAGTATTTTTGTCGATACTAATATCTTCTGTGATACTGTCCGAAACTATCATGTGCTCTATTCCGTTGGTAACTATTACAATATTAAATCGGTTGGATTGAGCGCTCCGATGCACCGGACACCGCATGCAGCAAAACACTGTTTTAACATAGTTTGATACTAGTATTTACGGCACAAACTATGTGAATGAATTTTTGAAAACAGACTAGCTTAGGAACATTTCAAGCCATTACGCTAAAAATAAAATAAAATAAAATCTGCCCTTGCCTGCCCCCTTAAGAATCCTTGCGTAAGGTCTTGGCTGTGTGCAATCAAACGAAATATATGGCTGGTCCAGGATGCATAGATACAGTTCTTTCAGATATTAATGTGATGTGTGTGAAACTCTTATGGGACTGCTAAGGTCATCAGTCCCCAAGCTTACACACTACTTAACCTAAATTATCCTAAGGACAAACACACACACACATGCCCGAGGGAGGATTCGAACCTCCGCCGGGACCAGCCTGTCAGATATTACTCAATTGACTATAGGAGTTATCACCACGGGAGTGGGGAGCATGAGGGGTGGAGCATGTTGAAGTCACGCATTTGCCACTACCCAGCCCCTGAATATAGACAACCCGACGATCAAAGGTCAATTTTTGTCCAAGTCACTACAGACACCCAGAAGGCTGAGGCGACATGCAGGAAGACCTGAAGATGATGGACGATTGGAGCAGAGACATTCATTCAGTTAACCTGGAACTTAAATAAATTTAACGTATTGCTCGCAAACGGGCTATGGGATCCACTGGTGTTCTATTACACTACTGACGACAAACTGCTGGGAACAACAACTGTCAGAAAAATCCAGGAGAAGCGTGCAGCTAGAATGACCAGAGAAAATCAATTGTACCAAACGCAAATGTTGGTTGGTTGGTTTGACGGATAAATGGACCAAACTACAAGGTCATCAGTCCCTTAAACGCAAATTTCATTCTGAAATTAACTGCAAGTTTCAAAAGGAAATTTGATTCATTCGTGAAGGACGTAGACTGCAAAACACTTGTCTGACCATTTATTCCATTTAATGAGCATTGCTCAAGAGGCTGTGAAGCTTACCATCTGGGATCAATGGAAGATAGAGAAGATCCAATGATGAGCGCCACGTTTCGTGACTGCATCATTTAGTACACACATCAAAAATTGAAACTTCCTGGCAGATTAAAACTGTGTGCCCGACCGAGACTCGCACTCGGGACCTTTGCCTTTCGCGGGCAATGGTAGAGCACTTGCCCGCGAAAGGCAAAGGTCCCGAGTTCGAGTCTCGGTCGGGCACACAGTTTTAATCTGCCAGGAAGTTTCATATCAGCGCACACTCCGCTGCAGAGTGAAAATCTCATTCTGGTGACATCAAAAATTGTTTCGCATCAGCCCAGTTCGCAGAACTCCTGAAGATAGACGGTGTCTGTGGATACTGTATCACAGACACAGTCCGTTTGACTGTTCAGAGATGTCACTAAACCTGGCCAAAGATGAAAACAACCATGCATGAGCAGCGCCTATTAGACGGAGGTATCTGACAGCCGATCAGTTCCAGTCATTCCACCAGGATGGAGGTACACGGCTCGTGTCGTCTCTAGTTCAACCACGCCTAGACGGTCAATACCGCCGTTCGATGGCATCCGCACTATTACTTTGTGCCAGGAAGGGCTCTCAACAAGTCAAGTGTCCAGACGTCCCGGAGTGAACCAAAGCGATGTTTTTCGGACATGGAGGAGATACAGAGAGACAGGAACTGTCGTCGACATGCCTCGCTCAGGCTTCCCAATGGCTGCTACTGCAGTCGGTGTCCGCTACCTACTGATTATGGCTCGGAGGAACCCTGACAGCAACGCCACCATGTTGAATAATGCTTTTCGTGCAGCCACAGGACGTCGTGTTACGACTCAAACTGTGCGCAATAAGCTGCGCAGTGCGGAAATTCACTCCCGACGCCCTTGGCGAGGTCCATCTTTGCAACCACGACACCGTGCAGCGCGGAACAGATGGGCCCAACAACATGCCGAAAGGACCGGCCAGGATTGGCATCAAATTCTCTTCACCGATGAGTGTCGCATATACCTTCAACCAGACAATCGTTCCAAGATAATATTGAGCCGTGTGTACTTCCATCTTTCCACGGCTCATTTCCTGAGCGTCGTGTGGAGCCAATATTTTTGGTAATCGACAGTGTTTGGGCGCGATCGGGCTCTAGCATCTCGTTGCTGTCTTTTATTGCTTCGCTTCTACACTCCTGGAAATTGAAATAAGAACACCGTGAATTCATTGTCCCAGGAAGGGGAAACTTTATTGACACATTCCTGGGGTCAGATACATCACATGATCACACTGACAGAACCACAGGCACGTAGACACAGGCAACAGAGCATGCACAATGTCGGCACTAGTACAGTGTATATCCACCTTTCGCAGCAATGCAGGCTGCTATTCTCCCATGGAGACGATCGTAGAAATGCTGGATGTAGTCCTGTGGAACGGCTTGCCATGCCATTTCCACCTGGCGCCTCAGTTGGACCAGCGTTCGTGCTGGACGTGCAGACCGCGTGAGACGACGCTTCATCCAGTCCCAAACATGCTCAATGGGGGACAGATCCGGAGATCTTGCTGGCCAGGGTAGTTGACTTACACCTTCTAGAGCACGTTGGGTGGCACGGGATACATGCGGACGTGCATTGTCCTGTTGGAACAGCAAGTTCCCTTGCCGGTCTAGGAATGGTAGAACGATGGGTTCGATGACGGTTTGGATGTACCGTGCACTATTCAGTGTCCCCTCGACGATCACCAGTGGTGTACGGCCAGTGTAGGAGATCACTCCCCACACCATGATGCCGGGTGTTGGCCCTGTGTGCCTCGGTCGTATGCAGTCCTGATTGTGGCGCTCACCTGCACGGCGCCAAACACGCATACGACCATCATTGGCACCCAGGCAGAAGCGACTCTCATCGCTGAAGACGACACGTCTCCATTCGTCCCTCCATTCACGCCTGTCGCGACACCACTGGAGGCGGGCTGCACGATGTTGGAGCGTGAGCGGAAGACGGCCTAACGGTGTGCGGGACCATAGCCCAGCTTCATGGAGACGGTTGCGAATGGTCCTCGCCGATACCCCAGGAGCAACAGTGTTCCTAATTTGCTGGGAAGTGGCGGTGCGGTCCGCTACGGCACTGCGTAGGATCCTACGGTCTTGGCGTGCATCCGTGCGTCGCTGCGGTCCGGTCCCAGGTCGACGGGCACGTGCACCTTCCGCCGACCACTGGCGACAACATCGATGTACTGTGGAGACCTCACGCCCCACGTGTTGAGCAATTCGGCGGTACGTCCACCCGGCCTCCCGCATGCCCACTATACGCCCTCGCTCAAAGTCCGTCAACTGCACATACGGTTCACGTCCACGTCGTCGCGGCATGCTACCAGTGTTAAAGACTGCGATGGAGCTCCGTATGCCACGGCAAACTGGCTGACACTGACGGCGGCGGTGCACAAATGCTGCGCAGCTAGCGCCATTCGACGGCCAACACCGCGGTTCCTAGTGTGTCCGCTGTGCCGTTCGTGTGATCATTGCTTGTACAGCCTTCTCGCAGTGTCCGGAGCAAGTATGGTGGGTCTGACACACCGGTGTCAATGTGTTCTTTTTTCCATTTCCAGGAGTGTATTTCGTTTTGCCGCGGTTGTTCAGGGTTGGTCTTTAGTGTACTCTCTATCGATTGCGAGTTCTGTCCCTGGCGTACTTATAAACCGCAGGTTGGTAACACGACCGACTCACGTGTTTACTGCAGCAGACTCCTTGGCCTGCACTATTTATAGGCGAGCGCGGTCACGCTGGGGGAGGTTGTCGCGCACTGGCCGTCGTGTCTACTCTGGTGAAGTCGACATCCTGCCTTCCGCGTACGGGTGTAATCGAACCCGCACTTCTACCCGTGGAGGAACGCCGGCCTGGTTGGGCCCCTCTGTCCGCTCTTCACTGGTTGTCCGCGGGAGGCGGATCACAGTCTAATCATCGCCTGCGTCGACGAAGGCAAACAAACAGTAAGCATCATGGGGCGGTGGAGCCGCAGTTCGGGGAGGGTTTGAGTCCGGGAGCAGTTCGGCTGGGTCGGTGTCTGCCGGGACGACTGGGGACGGCTCAGAATTGTGCACAGCAGTACCGGACAAACGACGAAGTGCGCCGAGGGAAAGGAGAAAAGAAGTTAAGTGTGAATGTTTCAAGTTGATCGTCCTTTGGGATTGAGTTCATCCAGTCGTGTTTCCCGCCTTGGGGCCACCGCTGTGGCAATCCTCTGTTCTGTTCACTGGTGCAATTCTGACAGTGCAGATTCCTCCACGCATCGTTGCTAACCGGTGTACGTTTGCACTTATATGTTTTGGTAGTTCATCCTCCCGCCCTGTGGTTGCAGAATTTCGGGTGTGGAGTTAGTACCTTGTCTCCCAAGATCTAGTGCTGTATTATTAAGGTTAATTCTAGTTCAGTCTAGTGTTCTGTTAATCCCTGGGCATATGTGTCCGCCATACTATTTGCGCTGTATTTATTCTAAGTGAGTTGCACTGACAGTAGTTGGGGGTTCGAGTCCTGTCACGGAGCTGATAAGGGGTCACATTGGTTTCGGCTTGTCAATTGGGGAGTGTTGCCTTAGGGGTTTGTTAATATTGGCATGTCAGCGTTGTCTAGCGCTACCGGGACCTAAAGAAGAACATTGTGCTGATTAGGGAATGTTGTTACACGTTCTTGTTTTCATTTCGATACCTGTATTTGTGAAGGCAACCGCATGCAGTAAGATCTGTTCTGAAGCTATGCTGGATCTTGCGCTCTGGGATTTTGGTTTTTTGTTTTGATCCCGACTATTTGGCTGTCAGGAATATGGAACTGTGTTGTTAATGTTTGGCTTGAACAGCGGATACGCGGCTAGTTTAGTACGTGTGTAGTGGCATGGCGTCCTCGTGAAGGCGTGCCCGCTAGATTGCTATTGCGTCTCCTCAAAGTGTGATTTCCACCTTACTAAAACCCCCTTGTTAGAAGGGAGGAAGGAAAAAAAAACTTTAGAAATACCTTCTATTTGCATTAACTATCTCACCTGTCGCTTAAGTAAATATCTGCTCAGTGATTAAGCTTATGGGAGCACCTGTCCTAAAAGCAACTACCGCACTTCTGTTATGGTGGCCCTGGTGCCTATTTTGGTCCGAAAGATTGTATAAACTGGCTTACATGCTCCGTATCGAACTTCTGATGTTCTTTTTGAGTGATTGTGAATTATTAAAATTGATTATAGTGCAAACGTTTGTATTTTACCAACCGTACTTATAAGTTATTAATGTGATTGGTTGGAATGTAATACGAAAGTTTTAGGACCATAGGTTGTCCAGGTAGAAATTTTGAAGCCATGCTGTGTTGTGAATTCATGTACTTATGTTTTATATTGCAATGAGAATTTAAATGTGGTAAACCCACGCTTTGTGATTAATAATTAAAGATTTAAGAGTGCGTTCACTTAGCGCTTACTTATGTGTTGTGTTATTATTATTTTTAAAATTTATAATAGGCGTTTTAGTTTCTTAAATTAAAGCCTTTCCAATTCGAAAGTGGTGGCCCTCCCATTTTGGGCAATTGTAAACATCGAAGCAGGATTTACATAGTTGGTGTTATGTATTGTATGTTATGAATAAATTATTTATGTCTTAATTCACGTCTGATATGTCAATTCCTTGGCCCCGTCCACACCTTGGTCGTACTCTTTTAATATTAAATGATCAGACCACCGACCCAAATATTATCGTCGGAGACGTGTTTGAAGGAAAGCCGGTCAGGCTGAACGCCGAATCGCCGCTGATGAGTGGGACAATCTGGACGAACAGTGTCTTGATGAACATCTGGATAGTATGCCACGACGAATACAGGCATGCATCAATGCAAGGTACCGTTGAACCTACGGCCTGCAAGGTAGGAAGGCACAATCTCACGCATGCAGAGTTCAGAAGAGTACAGCAGTACGGACAGTGATGGAATTAGAAAGTGATCTCAATGTCTGTTCCACTATATTCACCTTAAAGGAAATTTATCACTAGCAGAAATTAGTGTGTGGGTTCAGGCGCAACTATATGTTAGCTAAAACGAAAATCTTAGATTTTCCTTATTAAGGTTTCATTTTTTTCTTTAAGTATGACTTCATGACATAGCAATGTTAGCAAAATTACGTACAGCATGGTAAAATATTGATCCTGGGTGTTCACAACTGTGAAGCGAAATTTCTTATTCTTATAAGGTTCTTTAATGGTAAGATAGTTGATGACCAAGTATGGGGGTCGATAAAAATACAAACAAATTTAAAGCAGTTGTGGCCAGAGATATCAATTACGGTACAATGCAAAATGAAAATACCCAAAATTGAATGGGGGTCGGTAAACAGCGATCAAAAAGAAGTACGCAATTAAAAATATTCATAACAGGGGCTCATCTGTCCTTTTTGTTAGATCGGACTACTCGCGTTTCTGGGTAAATTAAGCCTGATAGTCTTGAATATGTTTAGCTACAGACCATGGCTGAATGTATGCAAAGTAGGAGAGACGGACATGACCACAGTTCTGAGAGTCAATTCAGTATCACTCGCTGGCGTGTTGCGAGCACGTGTGATTATCTTGTGTCGGCAGCTGCAGTGGCGGCTGTTGTGACTTAGCAAGACAGCCAAGTCACAACGAGAGGAAGCCGAAAGGCACGCGTTAAGCTCACGCAGATTGGCGTGAGGTCTGGAACAGTTAAAAGGAAATGAGAACTTAGAAAATGGACGCAGTTGCTGTAATACTCAACTTTAATCCACATTTGTAGAACATCGCTCTTGATGATACATGCTTAAAAATATTAATTATCAAAGCTATGGCGTCTTGCTAGGTCGTAGCCAATGACTTAGCTGAAGGCTACGCTAACTATTGTCTCGCCAACTGAGAGCGTATTTGTCAGTGTGGCTTCGCTAGCAAAGTCTGCTGTACAACTGGGGCGAGTGCCAGGACGTCTCTCGAGACCTGCCGTGTGGTGGCACTCGGTCTGCAATTACTGACAGTGGCGACACGCGGGTCCGACATGTACTAATGGACCGCGGCCGATTTAAAAGGCTACCACCTAGCAAGTGTGGTGTCTGGCGGTGACACCACAGCGGCTATCGGCGCGAGCTGTGAACAGAAGAATCTATTCTAAACCTCTCTGTACTGTTAAACACTAGTCGGATACATTTCCTACATCTTTGGTGAAGCCAAGACTCCTACATATTCGCTAAGTTAACTGGCATGATACACTCCATTTGACTAGAACAGCGCGTACGATATTGCCCTCAAATCACTCACAAGCATTAACTGTCAGCGCTCCGTGCGATTCTCTGTTCTAGGAGACTTCGCAGTTTAAGTCCTTGAGAGTTAAGATGAGCCTGTGAACACGTGTTCACGTAATGGCTCTCGCAAATCGTCTCAGAGCAGCGGGAGTCGACTTGCTCAAACACTCGACAATTTTCTGCAAGAGAAGTAACCAATCACTCTGCCAGAAATTTGCCTGTATCAAAGCTGGTTTTCCCTCTGGCCAATCAGGGCGTTTGTACTTGTTGCAACTCCATCCACTAGAGTTTTTGTTGCCTATCACAGGCACCATTTCTTTCGTAGGGCAGGGCTTAGCTTATGCAACATAATACTGAGATAAACTGTGGTGTCACCGTCGGACACCACACTTGCTAGGTAGTAGCCTTTAAATCGGCCGCGGTCCGTTAGTATACGTCGGACCCGCGTGTCGCCACTATCAGAGATTGCAGACCGAGCGCCGCCACACAGCAGGTCTAGAGAGACTTCCTAGCACTCGCCCCAGTTGTACAACCGACTTTGCTAGCGATGGTTCACTGACAAAATACTCTCTCATTTGCCAAGACGATAGTTAGCATAGCCTTCAGCTACGTCATTTGCTACGACCTAGCAAGGCGCCATGTTCAGTCACTATTGATATTGTAAATAATGTACAGACAAGAGCTACGTTCAACATTAATGGATTAAAGTTAAGTATTCCACCATCTGCGTCCGTTTTTCTAAGTTCTAATTTCCTTGTCCTGTTCCAGACCTCACGCCAGCCTGCGTGAGCTAAACGCATGCCTTTCGGCTTCCTCTAAAATCCGTGGGTTGGCTCTCCTGCCAATCCACAACATTTAGGCGACGAGGCCATACCGCGTTCTTAAATATACTGCCCTGATTCACTTGTGTAATGGCTTCGCCACAGTCTCCAGATGTACTGTCCGAATTTTATCGCTTACAGAATCAGCAGACGCAGGCCTTACTGGATGCCCCTGGACAGCTCGTCCAGGGTCAACGTGCAAAGCAAAACGATGCGGCGGCCGCCGCTCCACCGCTAATGCAGCCACAACACGCAGTTGCACCAACTTTTCGACCTTTTGATGCTGCACTGGAAAGCTGGACGGAGTGGTCACGCCAATTTGGATTCCATCTCGCCGCCTACAGAATTCAAGGTAATGAGCGGAAGCCTTTTCTCCTTTCCTCCATTTGGGTGCATACGTACCGTGTGATAGTCAAATTATTTCCCCGACGTGACGTAGCAACTCTGTCCTACGACGAAGTTTTGTCTGCATTAGATGCATATTTCAAAGAGTCAGTCAATGTACTTGCGGAAAGGTATACCTGCTTTCGTACAAAACGTATGGCAGGTCAGACTAATAGGGAGTGGGTTGCAACCTTGCAAGGCCTTACTAGGGATTGTGCTTTTGAGTGTCAATATGGATTCCCTTATTCAGATCCTATGGTACGTGATGCAATTGCACAGAACCTTTCTGATGTTCGTCTAAGGGAACAGATTTTGAAATTAGTCAGTCCCTCCCTTCAACAAGTGATAGACATATTGGATCGGCAGGACACACTTGACTTTGCTCAGGAATCATTTGAAACTTCACCAACCGTCTGTCAGGTTAACCGGCCCGCCGGGCGAGCTGCACGGAGCAGTAAACAGTCCTCGCGCCCGGCCACGCAGCTACCACCAGGCTCTCAGCCACATGTGCTGCGCAGGCAAGCAAATGCAGTGCTAAAATTATGCCCGCAGTGTGCTACTAGACATTCACGTGATAATTGCCCATCACGCCAGGCTATTTGCTTTTTCTGTAATAAAAAAGGACATGTTCAGAGTGTTTGCCAGAAAAAGTTCAGATCGGACACTCACAACCATTCCAGGCCCTTTGCTTCGCGCTGGAATCGGAATCGAACCAAGGATACTCCGGCTCGCGAAACTTCTCCCATGGAAATTCATGTAGTTCATTCCACTCCGCCCAGTGCCACTCTCTCTATCAGTGACTTCGTTCGTCCCACAAATAGTGTGCGTCGACATCGCCGGAAATCCCGTCAAGTCGCAAGTGATTTTGTACCAGTGTCAGTTCACGTTGCACGAGACAGTCGCTCTTGTTGTCAGCAGGACAATAAACTTTTTGTGGACTTGGACATTAACGGCAAAGTGATACCATTCCAGCTCGATACCGGAGCTGCGGTTTCACTCATCAATCAAGACATGTACAAACAGCTGGGCACACCTCCATTGCGTGCCACAAATGTTAAGCTAACTATGTATTCAGGTCACGGGCTCCCTGTGTTAGGACAGTGCAGCCTTCTTGCAACATACAAGGTACAAACAAAACTTGTGTCATTGTACGTCCTTCGTTCTTCTTCTGTAGTGAACTTGTTTGGTTTCGATTTATTTCAGTTGTTTAACTTGTCTATAGTCAATCAGGTCCTATCAGTGAACCTGACTGTGCCTTCAGACAGTGTTTCTCGTCTATGTGAAGAATTTGCAGATATTTTTGCACTGGGCCTTGGTTGCGCTAAGAACTATAAAGCACATTTGGAACTGAAAGTAAACGTGTAACCGAAATTTTTCAGAGCGCGCACTGTTCCCCACGCATTGCGTGATGAGGTCGCTAAAACATTACACAATTTGGAATCAAGGTGTGATTGAACGTGTGCAGATTTCTCTCTGGGCATCACCCTTAGCAATTTCGCCAAAACCTTCTGGAAAATTGAGACTTTGTGTGGACTTCAAAGCAACAGTGAATCCACAGCTAGTGATTGCAACTTTTCCTTTACCCCGCCCGGAAGATCTTTTGGACAAACTGTGCCCGGGTAAATATTTTTTCGAAGTTGGACCTAGCAGATGCGTACTTGCAAATACCGGTGGACGAAGACTCCCAGCGCGTTTTGGTGGTTAACACGCATCTTGGTTTGTATCGCTTCAAACGACTGCCATTCAGGTGTGCATCCGCCCCTGCATTGTTTCAGCAATGTCTGCTAACTGTTTGTGCGTCGGTCCCTACTGCAGCAAACTATCTGAACGATATTGTAATCTCCGGAAAGACGGAAGAAAAACATTTAGCCAATCTCAGAACATTATTTCAGGTCTTGCGACAAAATGGTCTACGCTTGTGGAAGGACGAATGTGTGTTTTTTGCTCGTGACTTACCCTACCTGGGACATGTACTCAATGCCCAAGGCATACATCTCAGTCCCGAGCACCTCCGTGCCATACAAGACTTGCCTTCGCTGCAGAATTTGAAGCAGCTACAGAGTGTGCTGGGATAAATTAATTATTATAACAAATATGTGCCGCACGCCTCTTCCATTTCAGCTCCGCTTCATCGCTTACGCTGTAAAGGTGTTCCGTTCGTCTGGACGACGGAATGCGAACGCGCCTTTCGCCAGTTGAAATCGGCGTTGCTTTCCAATACTTGCCATACGCCATTCGATCCCCAGAAGCCCCTTTTGTTGATGGTGGATGCATCGGATTTCGGGATCGGTGCTGTGGTTGCTCACAAAGACGGTTCGCACGATCGCCCTATTGCGTTTGCGTCCAAATTGCTCTCGTCTGCGCAAAGAAATTATTCGAAGATCGAGAAAGAAGCATTGGCTCTCGTATTTGGTGTTACAAAGTTTCATGATTTCTTGTATGGTCGTCACTTTACCATCATCACAGACCACAAACCTTTGACATCGCTTTTTCTTCCGAACAAGCCGGTACCTCCACGTACAGCGCAGAAATTCATTCGCTGGTCTCTTTTCCTCTCGCAGTACCGCTACGATATCTTGTATCGGTCCACTGCTAAGCATGGAAACGCCGATGCGTTGTCCCGTTTGCCTGTTGCTGAGGATAGAGCATTCGATTCCTCCGAACTCGCTTGCATGTTCACTGATGCGGAAACCGATGACGGGGTCGAATCGTTTCCGATTGATTTTCGTCGTGTAGCTACAGCCACAGCTGCTGACCCTGTCCTTGCTACTGTTCTGCATTTTGTTGCTATGTAATGGCCCTTGTCAAAGTCACGGATCAGGGATCCGTTGGTTCGCCAATTTTTTGCGCACCGGGAGAGACTTTTTGTACGACGTGGTGTTTTGCTGTTGCGTTCAGATAATGATCAGTCCAGGGCCGTGGTCCCACGTTCGTTACAGTCCTCTGTCTTACGGCTTCTCCACCAAGGACATTGGGGTATAGTGAGAACAAAACAACTTGCTCGTCAGCTCTGTACTTGCTTCGGAATCGATGCCGCGATTACGAATATGTGCTCTTCTTGCATGGCGTGTGCCGAGCAACAATCCGCACCACCGCGGAAATTCTTTGCATGGCCAACAGCCACTCCCCCTAGGCAACGCTTACACATCGAGTTTGCTGGTCCATTCTGGAATGCTCGATGGTTGGTTGTGGTAGATTCATTCAGTAATTTTCCTTTTGTTGTCCGGATGTCTTCCACGACGTCATCTGCCACCATCCAAGCGTTATCTGCTATCTTTTGCATTTTAGGTCTTCCACAGACTATTGTTTCTGACAATGGCCCACAATTCATGTCCGCAGAATTTCAGTCATTCTGCAAGGCCAATGGTATTCAACATCAGACAACCGCGCCGTTTTCGCTGAACGATTGGTCAGGACTTTCAAGTCACAGATGTTGAAGTTAAAAGAGTCGTATTCTCAGGAGGACGCGTTATTGCTCTTTTTGTCCTCATATCACTCGCAGCCCCGAGATGGTCGTTCGCCAGCTGAGTTGCTCCATGGTCGTCATCATCGAACCTTGATGTCTTTGCTACATCCGCCGCATCAGGTTCCTGTGCAGCGGCAGACACCTGCTTTTGCCCCGGGCGACGTTGTCTACTATCGTCACTACCGAGGTTCACGGCGTTGGCTCGAAGGGCGCATTCTTCGCTGCCTCGGCCGCGCTATGTATCTGGTTTTGGGGGCCTCTGGTGAGGTGCGTCGGCATCTCCATCAACTGCGCCTCTGTCGTCGCACGGGTTCTGCCGCTCCCCGTCTGCTTTCAGCGACGGTACCGTCCGGTCAGCGTCCTGGAGACCGATCTACTGGCTCGCCTCAGCCCCAGGTGTTACCGACGCTGCCTTCCATTTTGCCCCATGGCGACGCGTCGCCGCCACCGCCGCTGCCGCCTGTTCTCCCGCCGGCGACGCCCGCAGTGGACCGTGGCTGCAACCGCCGGGCGCCTCCCTGGGTCACGCGCCGCCGATCGCTTCCCGTGGCCAGTTGTCCTCCGACATGGAACTCTGGCCAGTTCCGGACCATATGTCGTCTTCGCCCGTCGGGTGCCCTGGCCCGATGGAGGTCGACCCGTCGGACCCTCCTGTCTCTCTACGGGCGCATACACCGCATGTTGGCGTGCACCCTGGAGTAGGTTTTCAGGCTTTTCCTAGCTCCCCGCGGACCGAATGGCAGGGTGTGGGTGACACAGCCTCGCCTGTTGTTAGGCTCCCCACCTCGTCGCCTACGTCAACATGGGGTCCTCCCCACGGCGGGCGGAAGCCTTATAACACAACCGTACGCCGATTTGCGGGGGAGGAATGTGGTGTCACCGCCAGACACCACACTTGCTAGGTGGTAGCCTTTAAATCGGCCGCGGTCCGTTAGTATACGTCGGACCCGCGTGTCGCCACTATCAGAGATTGCAGACCGAGCGCCGCCACACAGCAGGTCTAGAGAGACTTCCTAGCACTCGCCCCAGTTGTACAACCGACTTTGCTAGCGATGGTTCACTGACAAAATACTCTCTCATTTGCCGAGACGATAGTTAGCATAGCCTTCAGCTATGTCATTTGCTGCGACCTAGCAAGGCGCCATGTTCAGTTACTATTGATATTGTAAATAATGTACAGACAAGAGCTACGTTCAACATTAATGGATTAAAGTTAAGTATTCCACCATCTGCGTCCGCTTTTCTAAGTTCTAATTTCCTTGTCCTGTTCCAGACCTCACGCCAGCCTGCGTGAGCTAAACGCGTGCCTTTTGGCTTCCTCTAAAATTCGTGGGTTGGCTCTCCTGCCAATCCACAACATAAACAGCTTTTTCTTTCACTTGAGTTTTAATGCAGATGGCTACAGTGAGTCACCAGTGTTTTGAGTTGGCTTTCTCTGGACATTTATCTGCGATCTCCAGCCACGTTCCTGTAGAAAGGCTTTCTGGAGGGTCGTCGTTAAAAGCAGGGACAAGGGGCTGCTTTTGCCCGCGAGCTATGCAGTGGCTGCAGCATCTCGTTGTGTCCACTAAGTGCCCTGTGTCGAGGCTTTCAACTGTAACAGACGGCGTGCCATCGCAAAATTCTCCTTTCCCTCATAACTGCGTCTCATAGCTCGGATTGGTGAAATTACTTGCGTGTAATTAGAAGTGTGAATACTACTGGTTTATTTTCACAAAATGTCAGTTTGCTTATTCACTTCGCTTTTCCTATTAATAAAATGTGTACATTTTCACATAACCACGTGACATATCGAGTTAACAGGAATTGTTTCAGGAATTCAATGTAAGATGTGTTATTTGCTTGACACCTTACATATCACCACCCCTCCGGATTAATTTTTGTGCTGAAGGTAGACAAAGGTTGAGGTCTGCCACTTGATCTGGTCCTTATTCTGTTTAATTCTATTGGTTTATATACTTCAATTTTTAACATGATTAACTTTTTTATTGATTTAATTGTCTCCCTTAAGTGAAGACTATAATTTTTTTTTACTGATATAAATTTCTTTTTTATTGTTTATGTATATGAGTTGTGTGTATTTCAGATTTTATATCGAAGGTAAGCAGCCTCTCACATAGATATTTTGATACTAATTTGTCAACCACTTACAATTTAAATCAGCTAAAAAAGTTACACTTTACACATAAACCAAAAATGCAATGTTTTACGAAAATTATGATTCTAACAACTAATGTAAGCATCAAAATAATTCCTTAGAAAATCCTAAATATACCAAAAGTGTAAAAGTTTCTATTAATGATTTATGCAAATTCAAAAATATTCTACTCACAAACAGTATTCATAAACAACTATTATTCTAAAAAAATATTATTCTAAGAGGTAATGAGGTTTTTAAGAAATGTTGCTTTGATAATCACACATGAATGAAATTTTAAAATATTACACTCATAGACAGTAAATTAAGTTCACAAAGTTTACTAAAATACATGAACAGGCTTTCTTTTTAGCATATTATTCTAATTAGATTATAAGTACATGAAACATTTCTTTAGAAAAGATTTCTCCTGCATTGCTCTTAAAATAAAAAGATTATGAAAAGACTGTTGTACAGTTATGATTCAGACACTTACACATATTTTATAGAGATATGTAAATTGTATCAAATCGATATGCATACATCGAAGTCCTATGTTAATTATTGTGCTTTATGTGAATTTTTCAATGTCAGACACTGATCTTAACCGAATTTCGACTATTGTTTTCACACAAAGTCTACGAATGTTCTTGCATGAGGTTGGCGACGAATGACTTTGCACGAAGCTGAAGGACTTGTGCGAGATGCTTGTCGGCAAACCTATGGGTGGGCAGCATCGTTCTTCATCGAATTTTCCAACAGGATGTTGCCATAGTTTGGTGTGGCCCTCATAATAATGTGGATCTTTTAGTGCGGAGTCTCGTGTATTTTTCTCCTCAAGACACTGCTCAAGGTACTCACACTATTGTAGCACTTGGCAGACAACTAGTTTACAATAGGATGGGTATTTGGAAAAGTGTGGCTTGAAATATTTTTGGCCATTCTCTCTCTTCAACATTAGTCTTAGGACTCTTCATCTTCTGTTCTTCCAAACATCTTCATTTCTTCAGACTTGAATCTTGCCTCTTTTCTGGGCAGGATATAGGAAATTATTGACAACTAGTTGCTTTAAGTTTTACAATCTTTAGTGTTTAAATCTTTGATTAGGATGTGTAGTTCTGCACTGACTGACTGATTTTCCTTTAGCTCTGTAGTTCAATATAATATCGCAGCCTGGTGGCCACAGTGTGAATCTACATGTAATTTTTTGCCAAATTGTGCCTCAGCCAAGCCGGGGTACAAGTAAATGTAAAAATTCAAACTTGTTGATTTGTAGCTATATCACAGGAAAATTTTTGTTTCTTCAAGTTGTTCTCCAACCGTCTGTCTGCCCATCACTTAAAGCCACTTCTTCTCAGGATCAGATAGACATGTAGAGTTGAAATCTATGTCATGTAATAAGTTCTATCATCCCTTAGGAAAGTAGAAAACGTAAGGGTCTGAGTCAGTGCAGTTAAAAGATATGGCACCCAATATCTAGGGATAGCGTCTTTCATTAGTAATCAAAACATTCCTTGGTTCCGGATTCGAAAACGCGCCACCCCATAATTTTTGAATAAAAATCATCAGAAACGGTGGCCGGAGACTTACTGTATGAGAAGTCACCCTCATTTCGCCAACAGCCTTGTCAGAGAGTGTAGAAGAGCAGACAGACGTTCAGCGCACTCTCTTGCCCTTGTGGTGGGAAACAGCCCCTAAAGGAGGAAGAATCAACAATGATCAACGGCATAAGGATGCAGACTGGAGGATGCAGAAGGCAACGAAAACCACTGCATTAAGGTCACATAATGTGTATCCACTGGACATGTGGCCCACAGTGGATTAACATAAAACAAACAGTGTCATGATGATCTCTCCATTGGCGAAAGATTCCGGAATAGTCCCCCATTTGGATCACAGGGAGGTGACTACCAAGGAGAGGTGACCTTGAGAAAACGACTGAATAGCAACGAAAGGGTAACGTTCTACTAGTCGGGACAGGGATTGTCAGAAGCTTCTACACACCAGGGAAGCTATAAAATCTAAAAAAGGAAATATTAAGCCCCAAAATAGGTACAGCGGGGTCAATGAACTGAAATAGGAAGAAGACAAGGGTATCTGGTCAGATGAGAATGTTTAATATCTACAGCAGCAGAAAATGGTATAATGAGAGTAGGATCCATTATGAACAGTAAGTAAGGGGAGACAGTGAGTTGCTGTAAACAGTTCAGTAACAGGATTGTTCTCATTGGAGGCGACAGCAAACCATTGCTGACAACGATAGTTCAGTTATACCTTCCGACGCCACAACCGGAAGAAGAAGAGTTAGAGAAAATATATAAGGTTACTGAACGAATAATTCAATACTTACAGGGAGACGAAACATGGTAGAATGGAATACGGTTGTAGGTAAAGGAGTATAAGAAAGGGATATGGAAGAAGACAGGCTTGGGACTATGAGAGAGGAGAAAGTAATTCAGTTGTGCAATAAACTGGAGCTAGTAATTCCAAACACGCTGTTCAAGAACCACAAGAGGAGGAGGTATACTTGGAAAAGGCTGGGAGATACAGGAAGACAGACATTCTGAAGCCAGATATTGGATTGTAAGGCGTACCCAGGGGCAGATACAGACGCACATCACAATTTAGTAATGAAGAGAGAAGGCTGACTCTAACGAGATTAGTAAGGAAGAATCAATGTGCAAAGAAGTGGGATACACAAGTGAGGAATGAAGATGTAGCCTTGAAGTTCTCTAAGGCTATGGACACTGCGTTAACTAATAGCTCAGCAAGCGTTTCAGTTAGAGAGGAATGGATATCTCTAAAAAGGGCAATCACCGATGCTGGAAATAAAATCGTAGGTATATAGAAAGTAACTGCGAAGAAACCAAGGGTAACAGTACTTCAGATGATCGATGAATGAGGGAAGTACAAAAACGTTCAGCGAAAGTCAGGAACGCGGGTAGTTGGTAGGAATACATTGAAGGCCTGTTGACGGGAATGACTTGATTGTGGACGTGATAGAAGAAGAAACAGGAGTCGATACAGAAGAGATCGTAGTTCGTGTCCAAGAGGAAGGGGATCCTGTATTACAATCAGAATTTAAAGGAGTTTTGTAAGACTTAAGATCGAATAAGGCAAAAGGGATAACATTGCATCAGAATTTCTAAAACCACTGGGGGAAGTGGCAACAAAAGGGATACTCATGTTCGTGTTTAAAGTGTATGAGTCTGGCGATATACCATCTGACTTTCAGAAAAACATCATCCACAGAAGTCCAACGATTTCAAGAGCCGACAAGTGCGACAATTAACACACAATTAACTTAACAGGTAATGAATGAAAGTAGCTGACGAGACTAATATATAGAAGAATGGAAATGAAAATTGAGAATTTGTAGTGAGGCTTTAGGAAAGGTAGAGGCACTAGAGAGGCAGTTCTGATATTGTGACTCATCATGGAAGCAAAGTTGAAGGAAAATCAAGTGTACCGTGAATTTCAGGAACCCGTTAAAACATACAGTCTCCGACTTCGGCGAGGCTGGAAAAAATTCCTGCAAGAACGGGACCAACGACGATTGAAGAGAACCGTTCAGACAGACGTGCAACCCTTCCGCACATTGTTGCAGATTTCAATGCTGGGCCATCAAGTGTCAGCGTGCGAAACATTCAACGAAACATAATTGATATGGGCTTTCGGACGCGAAGGCCCACTCGTGTACCCTTGATGACAGCACGACACAAAGCTTTACGCCTGGCCTGAGCCCGTCGACACCGACATTTGACTGTTGATGACTGGAAACATGTTGCCTGGTCAGATGAGTCTCGTTTCAAATTGTATCGAGCCGATGGAGGTGTACGGGCATGGAGACAACCTCCAGAATGCATGGGCCCTGCATGTCAGCAGGGGACTCTTCAAGCTGGAATGGTGTCGAGCGTGTGCAGTTGGAGTGATATGGGACGCCTGATACGTCTAGATACGACGTTGACCGGTGCCACGTACGTAAGCGTCCTCTCTGATCATCTGCATCCATTGATGTTCATTGTGCTTTCCGATGGACTTGAGCAATTACAGCAGGACAATGCGACACCACACATGTCCAGAATGTGCTATAGAATGTCTCCAGGAACACTCTTCTGAGTTTAAATACTTCCGCTGGCCACGAGACTCCACAGACATGAACATTATTGAGCATACCTGGCATGCCTTGGAACGTGCTGTTCAGAAGAGATCTCCACCCCCTCCTACTCTTACGGATTTATGGACAGCCCTGCGGGATTCATGGTGTCGGTCCCCTGCAGCCGTACTGCAGACATTAGTCGAGTCCATGCCACGTCATGTTGCGTCACTTCTGCCCGCTCGAAGGGGCCCTACACCATATTAGGCAGATGTCCCAGTTTCTTTGGCTCTTCATTTTTTATTACAGAAACTATAAGATGTGAAGAAACCTTCATTCCTCCAAAGTTTTCATTTCAGTTTGCTCACTATAGTAGCATTATCAAATGAAGCTGTACAACGGAATAAATATCAGCAATCCAATGTGCTTGTACTCAAACACCTGTGCGAGTATGTTACTACGAGTTTACATGCTGGCTTGTAGTAGAGTATGTAGTAGCTTTTGTTTCAGAGATGGTTTCCAACATCTTGACTGGCCTAGGGCGTCCCGTCGGCTAGACCGTTCGGCTGGTGCAAGTCTTTCGAGTTTACGCCACATCGGCGACTTGGAGGTGTCGATGGGTATGAAATGATGATGATAAGGACGGCACAGCACCCAGTCCGTGAGCGGAGAAAAACTCCGACCCAGCCCGAAATCGAACCCGGGCCGTTAGGTATGACATTCTGTCGCGCTGACCACTCAGCTACCAGGGGCGGACACTGTCATGAATACAGATCGGTGATGTGTCTTCGACTCTTACACATGATTTAGCATTTCTAGAGACTTGCGTGTATCGACAGGAAATACTGTTTGATTCATAAGTATCTCCGAGGTTTCGGAAAACGACTGCAAAGAACGGGAAGATATACAAAAAATAGATACTAGTGGATAGTTTTTAGTTCTAATACATGCCTGCGGCGTAGTTTCAGATTGCAACACTAAGGGACAGGCGCGTGAGTGCACGTAGACAGATCATCCAATCCATATTGTCGTAACGAATTAGTCCGCAGATACAGATAGGTAACCCACTGAACAGCAGGCTATTGGCCTAGTGTTTTCCCAGTTCCCAGGCAAATACTACAACAACTTCAAATAACAGCACGAACGTACTGATGCATCACAAATGGTGCACGTATGAGGCATCTGTAATGTGAGTTGAAAATTTGAATAGCTGCTCTATGTACTTATACCTGCCTACTATCTTATAGCTTCCATTTAGTCATCTTCTGAAACCCCAGAATGCTGTATACAACATTGACGTCCAGATCTGTGAGAGGATAGACTAAATGTCAGATAATTAGGTCACTTTTTCTGTCATGTATCAGTAAATATGGAAGGACGACCAAGAACCAAGTACGCCGATTAAAAAGGACGTCAGACTGAGATGTAGTCTTTCTCCCCTACTGTTCAGTCTATACGTCGAAGAAGTAAAAATGGAAACGAAAGATTCAAGGGTGGAATTAAAACTGGAGGTGATAAGTTATCGGTGAAAATATTCGCTTATTACATTGCTATCATGAATGAAAGTGAAGAAAAATTACAGTATCGGTTCAGTGGAATGAACAATCAAATGGACTGAGGGTAAATAGAAGAAACACGAAACTATTGAGATGTAACAGAGGTAGAATAGCGAGAAACTTAACATCATGGCTGGTGGTCACGAAGAAGATGAAGTTGAGGAATCCATCTACTTGGGTAAAAGAAAGAATAAATAAGTAAAAGAAAAAAAACAGGCTGATGGACAGGACAAGGAGGAAAGGAGGACATGAAAGTAGACTAGGACTGGCAGAACATGAGATAGGGCATATTCCTGGCCAAGTTAAGTCTGCCAGTATGAAACATATGCCTTAACTTCAGGAAGAAATTTTTGAGAATATACGTTTGTAGCACATCATTCTACGGAACATGGACTGTGGGAAAATTGGAACAGAAAAGAATCGAATAATTTGAGACGTGATGCTACAGAAGAGTGTTGAAAATTAGGTGGTCTGATAAGGTAAGGCACAAGAAGGCTCTACGCAGAATCGACGAGCAAAGTTATTTATGGAAAACGATGGCAGGATATCAGTTACGACATCAGGGAATAACTTCCATGGTACTAGAGGGATCCGTAGAGGATATAACTGTGGAGCAGGACAGCGATTAAAAAATATCCAGCAAAGTTCTGAGGACGTAGGTAGCAAGTGCTACTTTAGTTTTAACAGAAACAATAGTATGAACTTCCTATAAATATCAGAGAAATTTTCGTAACTACGTTATATGTTACTGTGTATTGTATTCGTGGCTGGAGTAGTCAAGATTCCATTTCACACTGCGATTTTCATTCCAAACTGACGTCTAATTTATACTCTGGCTTCATATGGATCATGTGAGATAATCATTTTATTTTTTTCATCGCAGTTTAAATTAAATTTGCGTTATGGTAGTTTTGCGATTGCTTCTTAATTTTTGGAAAACGGTCTACACCGAATCATCTTGGCAAACCAGTGATACCTTTTTATAAAAGATTATATTAGAGTAATTTAGAAAGTGTTTAGTACAATACCAGACGCCGAACTCCTTCAACCCCATGGGTAAATGAGCTTCTTAAAAAGCAAACGTCTTTATGTGTTAGCGTCTTACAAGCTTCGTGATTTTGCAATGAAACAGTCACAAGAAACCCTTTAAGACACGATCATACCAACTACAATTCGTCCACCATCACTAGTTCTGCTATAATTATTTCTTACATTTGGATTCCTCATTCAAGCCACCAATAGAAAGAAACGTCCACATGGACGAAATAGCTTTTCATTTAATTTGGTCACACTCTCTTGTACATGTTATTCACTAGTAGCTTTGTAATTGTAGAACAAAAATAAGCTATTATCTGTAAACTGCAGCCTATAGAAAGCTGGTGTACGTAAAATTATCCGGTGTAACATACGGGCTCCGGCTTGTTAGTGCAGAGACACTACGAAATGTAGGAAAGCTTGACTTGACAGCAGTCGATATTGCGTTTACACTGATCAGCCAGAACATTACGATCACCTGCCTCATAGCTGGCATGTCCACCTTTGGCACGGATAACAGCGGGGACGCGTCGTGGCATGGAAGCGATAGGGCCTTAGCAGGTTGCTGGCGGGCATTGGCATCACACCTGTACATACAAATCACCTGGATCCCGTAAACTGAATGGAGGGGGTCGGGGACGATGAGCTCAGGCGCCACGTTCACTCATTTCCAAGATCAGGTTCAGATATGCCGAGCTGGGGTGTCAGCACATCAATGGGAAATCGCCACTGTGTTCCTAGAACCACTCCACCACTCTCCGAGCCTTGTGACACGACGCATTATCTTGTTGAAAAATGCCGCTGCTGCCGGGAAACATAATCCTCATGAAATCACTTAATAAAAGAAAGTCTTCTGGTCCAGAGTGTATACCAATTAGGTCGCTTTCGGAGTATGCAGATGCATTAGCTCCATACTTGACAATCATATACAACCGTTCGCTCGACGAAAGATCCGTACCCAAAGACTGGAAAGTTGCACAGGTCACACCAATATTCAAGAAAGGTAGAAGGAGTAATCCACCATATTACAGGACCATATCGTTAACGTCGATATGCATGGGGATTTTGGAACATATATTGTGTTCGAACATTATGAATTACCTCGAAGAAAACGGTCTATTGACACACAGTCAACATGGGTTTAGAAAACATTGTTCCTGTGAAACACAACTAGCTGTTTATTCACAGGAAGTGTTGAGTGCTATTGATAAGGGATTACGGATCGATTCCGTATTCCTGGATTTCCGGAAGGCTTTTCACTCTACCACACAAGCGGCTCGTAGTGAAACTGCGTGCCTATGGAATATCGTCTCAGTTATGTGACTTGATTTGTGATTTCCTGTCAGAGAGGTCACAGTTCGTAGTATATGACGGAAAGTCATCGAGTAAAACAGAAGTGATTTCTAGCGTTCCCCAAGGTAGTGTTATAGGCCCTTAGCAGTGCCTTATCTATATAAAGGATTTGGGAGACAATCTGAGCAGCCATTTTCGGTTATTTGCAGATAATGCTGTTGTTTATCGACTAATAAAGTCATCAGAAGAACAAAACAAACTGCAAAACGATATACACTCCTGGAAATTGAAATAAGAACACCGTGAATTCATTGTCCCAGGAAGGGGAAACTTTATTGACACATTCCTGGGGTCAGATACATCACATGATCACACTGACAGAACCACAGGCACATAGACACAGGCAACAGAGCATGCACAATGTCGGCACTAGTACACTGTATATCCACCTTTCGCAGCAATGCAGGCTGCTATTCTCCCATGGAGACGATCGTAGAGATGCTGGATGTAGTCCTGTGGAACGGCTTGCCATGCCATTTCCACCTGGCGCCTCAGTTGGACCAGCGTTCGTGCTGGACGTGCAGACCGCGTAAGACGACGCATCATCCAGTCCCGAACATGCTCAATGGGGGACAGATCCGGAGATCTTGCTGGCCAGGGTAGTTGACTTGCACCTTCTAGAGCACGTTGGGTGGCACGGGATACATGCGGACGTGCATTGTCCTGTTGGAACAGCAAGTTCCCTTGCCGGTCTAGGAATGGTAGAACGATGGGTTCGATGACGGTTTGGATGTACCGTGCACTATTCAGTGTCCCCTCGAAGATCACCAGTGGTGTACGGCCAGTGTAGGAGATCGCTCCCCACACCATGATGCCGGGTGTTGGCCCTGTGTGCCTCGGTCGTATGCAGTCCTGATTGTGGCGCTCACCTGCACGGCGCCAAACACGCATACGACCATCATTGGCACCAAGGATGAAGCGATTCTCATCGCTGAAGACGACACGTCTCCATTCGTCCCTCCATTCACGCCTGTCGCGACACCACTGGAGGCGGGCTGCACGATGTTGGGGCGTGAGCGGAAGACGGGCTAACGGTGTGCGGGACCGTAGCCCAGCTTCATGGAGACGGTTGCGAATGGTCCTCGCCGATACCCCAGGAGCAACAGTGTCCCTAATTTGCTGGGAAGTGGCGGTGCGGTCCCCTACGGCACTGCGTAGGATCCTACGGTCTTGGCGTGCATCCGTGCGTCGCTGCGGTCCGGTCCCAGGTCGACGGGCACGTGCACCTTCCGCCGACCACTGGCGACAACATCGATGTACTGTGGAGACCTCACGCCCCACGTGTTGAGCAATTCGGCGGTACGTCCACCCGGCCTCCCGCATGCCCACTATACGCCCTCGCTCAAAGTCCGTCAACTGTACATACGGTTCACGTCCACGCTGTCGCGGCATGCTACCAGTGTTAAAGACTGCGATGGAGCTCCGTATGCCACGGCAAACTGGCTGACACTGACGGCGGCGGTGCACAAATGCTGCGCAGCTAGCGCCATTCGACGGCCAACACCGCGGTTCCTGGTGTGTCCGCTGTGCCGTGCGTGTGATCATTGCTTGTACAGCCCTCTCGCAGTGTCCGGAGCAAGTATGGTGGGTCTGACACACCGGTGACAATGTGTTCTTTTTTCCATTTCCAGGAGTGTAGATGTAGATGTAGATGTAGATGGATGTACGTGGTCTGCAACCAGTGTACGATACTCCTTAGTCATCATGGTTTCTTGCACAAGCTCCACTGGACCCATGGGTGTCCACGTCAATGTTCCCCAGAGCATAACGGAGCCGCCGCCATCTTCTCGCCGTCCTGCAATATAGGTGTCAAGGAGCTCTTCCCCTGGGAGACGACGGATTCGCGCCATCACATCGGCATGATGAAGAAGGTATTGGGATTCATGAGACCATGCAACGCTCTGCGAATGCGTCAGCGTCCTGTGCCGATGGTCACGTGCTCATTTCAGTCGTAGTTACCGACGACGTGTTAAATTTGGCACAAGCGTGGGTTATCGGCTGCCGAGGCCCAACGTTACGAGTGTTCGGTACATTGTGTGTTCAGACACACTTGTATTCTGCCCAGCATTAAAGCTTGATGTTACTTCCGCAGCAGTCGGCGCCTGTCCTATTTAACTAGTCTGCCCAGCCTACGACGTCCGACATGAGGAGTGGCCGACCAGCTCCACGACGTTGGCCATGGTTTCACCTCGGCTTCGCCACGTGTTGATAACACACAGCAGAGCACCCCTCCAACATCCGACAAGTCGTGCAGTTTCGGAAATATTCGTGCCGAGCCCTGCGCCATCACAATCTGCCCTCCGTAAAACTGGGATAGGTCGCGCACCTTCCCCATTCTACGCCCGTACAGCACGCCCACTGATATTGCATGTCCCGTGCGTGTGTCTGATTAGCAATCGTCCCTCGCCAGGTGACGCTGCTATCGCCTGGACGAGTTTTACACAACACTGACTCAAAGGAAGGCCTCGGCGCTTGTTCGTGACGTCACGTCAGCTAGGCACGGCGAACGTCAGGTCTGTTGCAGGCATACTCATAATGGTGGTGTCTCCCTCTCTGACACAGGAAAATGTGAAACTATTGGCGGTAGTTGACCAACACACATTGTTCTGAGAGATATCTGCAATCAATTAATTGTGCAATTCATTACACTTCTTAACAAATAGTGCATTCCTGAGCTTAAATTTCCACGTGTTTTAAGGATTGACATACAAAAACAACTTCATGGTCCAGCCGCAACAGAATTCGTGCTTCTTTACCTTATTTGTAAATCTGAGGAAGTTACGTTTGTACTGGGTTGCTTTTACAAGAAACTGTGAACATATTGGTGCTCTTCTTTAGGTATCTTGGTTGACTATGGGGTGAGGAGCACTGAATGTTAATGAAATATCTTGCGATTGTACACGACGAGGGAGGGGGTGGGGGACAGAAGAAGAGGCAAAAGAGAGATACTTGTTTTATCAAATAAATTTTTTTATCTTATAAAGTTTCTCCTCTCAGTTGCAAGAGGGGAATATTTATCTTTTCTAATGTGCATGTTTAAAAAAGTTTAAGCTCAGCAGTATTTTCGATGTATGAAGCTATTTTGTTTCCTGTTTACAATTCCTTTCGTTGAAAACGACTGTAATCTAATGAGTGGCAACAGTTGGACATTTACACATGTAGCCAGCCGAAGTGGCCGTGCGGTTAAAGGCGCTGCAGTCTGGAACCGCGAGACCGCTACGGTCGCAGGTTCGAATCCTGCCTCGGGCATGGATGTTTGTGATGTCCTTAGGTTAGTTAGGTTTAACTAGTTCTAAGTTCTAGGGGACTAATGACCTCAGCCGTTGAGTCCCATAGTGCTCAGAGCCATTTGAGCCATTTACACATGTAAAGTAGTTCACATTTCCAGTGACGATGTCAAACGGAAATAAATAAATAAATAAAACAAACGAGTTCATTGTAAGGGGGTTGGGCTAAGTTTCGATACCAAAATGGATCAAGTAAATATAGTTACTTGAATGTAAAGTTTCCGAAGCTTGCAATGGGGCAAAGCGTCTTCTCGTATTGATCTACGTTTGTTTCGACAGGATTCAGTAATACAGAACTATGATCTTTATTTGTAGCTTTACGATGGTAAGAAAATCTTTCATCTAAATAAAACTGCAGAATCCAAAACAATACCAAACATTTTGTCCAAATATAAGAGATTTATAGTGATAAGCGCGCCCAGGCGTTTCTGCCTGCAACAGACCAGGCGGTCGCCGTGCCTAGCTGACGTGACGTCACCAACAAGCGCCGAGGCCTTCCTTTGAGTCGGTGTTGCTTTACATCGATAGTTGGTCGGTGGTCATAACGCTCTGGCTGATCACCATATGTTTACAATGATTACGTTTCATTTCAGAAGATGTCCAGACCTGGTATAAAAACAGAATTACATACTGACTTTGTAGTTAGACAACTAATCTGAAATACTGTTTTATGAACATATCAGTGTATGCGATACCTATTGTAGTCACAGGGCAACCCGTCAGGGTATGTTCCGCGCTCCGCCCCCGTTATCTCACTAATATACGTACAGCATAGCCCAACGTCATTGTAAGGAAGTGTGAGTGAGAATGTGAAGTGTCACCACCTGAAGATGACGAAGTCGTTGTGTTAAAACGGAACAGTTTAAAGGTATAATAAAATTATGATCAGTGTACAGAAGTTGTAACGCCGGAAATGCATATCCTCCTATTTCCATCTATTGTACTGTAAATTTTTTCCTTATTTTGTTACCTGAATGTATGACATTTCTGTGCCTTTATATATTGTAATTGTTTTCGATGTATAATTGGTTTGTTTCGTAAATATTATTTGTATTTTTACGCTGGGTCTTGCCTAGGGAAAACTGCTATCGAACGATTACATCGATACGTCGTGTGAAGAATCAAAGTGTGTAGGATCTTTGGTAGTGTGAACTCTGCCGCGTGGAGCGCGGGCAGAGGGAGAGTCTGGCTGGAGTAGCGAGTGGAGCAGGTGTGTTGTGTGACGCTCCCGCGAGTTGCCGCGCTTTCGGGGTTTAGCAGCATGTAATTGCGCTCGACTTGCGATGATAGTTTCTGACATGGTGTCGCGGACGGGAAGCATTAGCTGGCGCACATCAAGAGCCCGTTTCGCCTGGTGACCGTGTCGAGAAGAAGGCGCGCCAGCATCCAGCTTCTGGAACAGCGACAGCCGACAATGAGTGACTGTCGCCACCTCCTCGATCGACGGCTTCAAACCTTCAATCAACCAACAAGGAAGACTAAAAGCACGTAAAGTTTCAGAACTGTATGGCAGACCTCAGCTTTTCAAATTGTTCCATTTGCCTCGCAAAATTACAGCAACTTAGCATGAACCTTTGTTGCTCATTGTCCCAATTGCATTGCCAAGCAGGGTCCCTTCCTTTTCCGAAACGAACCCGAGTGTCGTTGAAATTCAAACGCCAGCATTAAAATAATATAATTAGATTTCACTGCTTTAATTTCAAAGTTCAGTTAAGGTATTCATAGCTGGCTACAATATTTAGATTACACGAGCACAAATTAAGAGTGCGAGTTTTGTTAGCATATTTTAGCTTTCCTGTGACTGCAGCTCAGCTTGGTACGTACTAAATTTTACTATTGTTAATTGTTCAGAATCATTTAATTCAAGTTCAAAGTTAAATCTCTTGTTTCTAAATTGCGTAGAGTCAAGTTGCTTTTGAAATGATTGTTGAGGTAGTCCAAGACTAACCGTAGTTTACTGGATTTCGATGTGCTTCAGAAAGAAAGCTCACTATTAACTTCAGTCACTAAATTAACTTTCAATTTTCCGGTTTTATTAATTCTTTTGCTAAATTAAGTCAGAGTGTAGCGAAATTTATTACTTCTGACAAACTTTCAGTTTTCACAGTACACGTGTCAACCTTCAGTTGCCACGCTTCTGGTGCTAATTATATGTGTAATAACCTTTCGTTTTCAGTTACTATAGTAATTGTCCTTAGGAATGGCGACCGTGATTTCCCCCAGATCTCAAATATCTAATTACCGCTAGTAATTGTTAACGTAACGGCCGCACATTTACTTTCTTTATTAACTTTACCCCTTTTCAAAATTAATTTCCACCAGTTTCATTTGCATTTTTCCTTTCATTTAGATGTAACCCTTTCCTCCCTCTTTACCGACAGATTAACTTCGGTGACGATTGCTTTCCCAAATTTCCATTAGGCACACGCGGTTTAATTTTTCACTGTCATTAAGGTCGATAAGTGAGGGGGAGGTTACACGTGGCGACCGTGACAGGACGTTGTTCAATTTGAGGTTGTTCTGGACACGAATTTTGCATTGTGCAAATCTCGTAACAAAGTGCTGGTTAAGAAATGGTCGATACGTCAGCGAGAATATTAGTGTGAGGAATCCTAATTAGATTTGAGATTTGTTATTTATATTGAAAATTATTAAAATGAGTGAAGGCAACAATTGCCAAAATTTGGTAGACTTGGATACAGAACAATCAGTTGAACAGTGGGAAACGCGCACCGCGGTACCCATTGTTCAGTGGCAGGCGGCTAGCATGAATGACGCGACCGCCGAAACGCAACAAAGAGCAGAAATGGAATTCCAAACTTTAGAAAATGTTTCGGAATTGGAAGTGAAAATCAAATATGAATCCCTTGATGACGAATGCGGGGGGACAATTAAAGAGGAAGCCGCTACGGAAGCAAAACCCGTAGTTTCCGGGAATTTAACTGATTTATTGAATGTTTTGATTAACGAAATCAGGAGTCAATCGGCAGAAATTAAAGCTCTGTCTGCCAAGCAAGAAGCTCAGGCTGCCAAGCAAGAAGCTCAGGCTGCCAAGCAAGAAGATCAGGCCGCCAAGCAAGAAGCTCAGGCTGCCAAGCAAGAAGCTCAGGCTGCCAAGCAAGAAGCTCAGGCTGCCAAGCAAGAAGCTCAGTTTGAAAAAATTGAACGAAAGCTAGACGATCAGAACTAAGCTATTAATGTTGTTAACAACAATGTTGGAGTTGTTAACACAAAAGTTGATAAAATCAAAGAAGATATTGTTGTGATTAATACCGAAATCGGTAATCTTAAACAGGAAATGATAGGCGTTCAGGCAGAAATTGTGAGCATAAATACTCGTTTTGATTCCGAAATTAGCAGAATCGAGAAAAGTGTAGGAGACGCAGTTGCTCCGATAATCGAGCATAAGGTGACGGAACAAATTCAATTAGTGAGAAAAGAGGATCAACAGATGGTGGAAACTTTAAAGGCTTTAGTATCCGAAGTAGATACCAAAGTGAGGAAGCAGGCTAATACCTGCAAAGAGAAAAAGAGGGAAGTGGAAACGCTTGCGACAACCACTTGCCAAGTGATTACGAGAGTGTCGGAATTAGAAAAGAAACTTGACGAAAAACAGAGCTATGTGCCAATCTGTGCACATAGTTCGGAATTGTTGACGAAAGATGAGCGGTTCGACCCCTTGAAAACAGGCGGTATACACGCGATGGATTTCATTAAAAATTGTGAAAGAGTTTTACCCAGATCTTGGACTAATGAGAGAAAAATTAATGCGGTTATTGATATGTTGGCTGGTGATGCCAAGCGTTGGGGCTTAAACCTCAACATTACGACCCTGACTTTTGACGAGTTCAAAAATTTGTTTCTGGCTGAATACTGGTCAGAGCAAAAACAGCAAAGTGTCTGGCGCGAATTTGTCGTATCGAGGCCTTTCGATGCGAATTCGCGCGGCTCGATGAAGGAGTTTTGTGAGGGCTGCATCCGCAAGTTTGAACATTTGCGTGATCGCCGCACGGAAACCGAAATAGTTTGGGAACTCTACAAGAAGCTTCCAGATGATACAAAACGCTACGTAGGAAGCAATTACAGGACAATCAATGATTTCCTGGAAAGAGTTGAGGTCGAGGACAATTGGCGCAATAATCGCGATACTGGTAGAGGCCGTGGTAACAACAACGGGTACCACAGCAACCACAACAATCATAACTATGGGAATAATGCATACCGCAATCTTGGCAGCAATAACAATAGTGGTTCGGGCCGTAATGACAATCGATACAATGCAAATAATAACAGGAATGACGGAAACCAGTATCATACTAGCGTGATACGGGCTTCGCAGAATAGTAATAACGCCAGAGTGTGTGATCAGCCGCCTCAGCAGCATCCGGGGAGCGTATCTGCTGGGACGAGACAGGGAAACCATTAGCCGCGCCGGTGAGGGGCCGACCGGGTGTGGAGAAATTTTGGCGGACCAATAACAGTAGAAAACCGAGGTGTAGTCGTTATGAGAATTCCGTATGGAATAATCAACGGCGGGAGAGTGTGCCAGTGTTAGGAGAAAGGAGTGCGCCCACTAGTAGTAGATCAGCTGTAGACACGGCAGTAGAAAATACATTCACTGTCAGTGAGAACAATTTAAGTAGTGTTCCGGAAATCGATTATAAAGTGGCAGCTGTAATACCCACAGCGGAACTGGAGATTGAGTTTAAGAATGATTCGCAAGTGTTGAGAGAAGATCAGATGTCGGATAAAACGTCCGTCATCGAGCGAGGGGATGCAGAGAGGGATGAGGTCTGGTTAAGGCAGTTCGGTCGCTTATACGACGAACTAAGAGATTATAGGGGCCTGTATGGGAGAAGTGTTTATGGGGAGCGCAGGCAGGATATGCCGCGTTTCGTCCCGCAGGAAGATAGTGTTTGTGAAGTGATGGAAAGTTCTGGCCCTAGCCGGCAGACTTTACCAGATATAGTTGATGTTAATGGGGAAAGTTCTGGCCCTAGCCGGCAGACCTTACCGAAAGTTATAGTGGTAGAAGTAGCCGACCCATCCGACGCAAACCTCCAGTTTAAACATTGCGAGAGTATTAAGGAGAAAGATTACGAAAATTTTAGTGATAGCCGGACACGATTGGTAGAAAAGCACATAGATTACAGCGTGTATGAGGTTAGAGCTGACATTATACGGTCAGACGATAACAGTGTGGGTTGCGCAGATCTAGAGGAAGTAATTGCAGAGACTACTGGGCACATTCCTCCAGGTAGATTGGCAGATGAGATCAATCTGGCCAAAGAGGAATCAACGAAGGTGACAATTAGTGAAGTGATAGCAAAGCAACACTCACTAGTTGACGAGTTAGAGGAAAAGGTTTCGGTATTGGAGGCGAAGCTACAGACTAAGCCTCAGGACAAACGTGTTGAAATTAAAACTGTATGTGAACAGAGGCTGAAAAAGCCGCCAGATAAGCCGGATTTAGGATCAAAGCCGGATGGTTTTTTCTGGAATGACCTGGATATAGACGAGGATTTACTGTGAGAAAATAAAGAAACAGTCGAGGACAAGTGTAGACAGATAGTAGTGTCTGTTAATATGCACGACCTACAACAAAACGTGTTGATTGACACCGGTGCAGAATTGAGTGCTGTATCTGGGAAAATATTTGAGTTACTGAAAGACAGACCTGGTATCGTAGTTATGCCAGTAACAGGAGTGAAAATTATCGGTGCTACTGGGAAGGTCAGTAAACCGGTCACAGAACAGATATTTGTCAAGTTCGAGATATGTGGGGCACGATTTGAACAAGAGTTTGTCGTCGTGCCAGACTTAACTACGGAAGTAATTATCGGGTTAGATTGGCTATTAAAGTACCGTGCAGTGATTACTTGCGAAAGCAAAACTTTGACATGTACGTCACAACATAAAACAATAGTAGTTAGTTTTGATGAGGCAGGAGACGGTGTGCATAGGCAATACCAGCCTATACACATTGTTCACTGGCCGGACACAATTGACGTAGGTATGAATTTGAACTACTGTAACGTAAGGAATCTTGGCATTGACAATAGTGTAAAAAGTGAATTGGAAAGTGTTGTAGACGGTTTGTCAAACGTAACACACGAACATAGACGAGCCCTGTATGAAGTAATGATGAGGAATAAGAGTGTGTTTTCAGACAAACCGGTACTTGTGGAAGAGATAATTAAATTCCCTCCACGGATTGACATTTGTATTGGTGTGAAAAAAGATCGTTTGCCAGAAATAATGAAGCTAAAAACCGATGGTCGCATACGTCGTCATGACGCTAAAGCGCGTTTTGCTAAGTTTGCAATCGGAGACTTAGTACTTGTAAAAGCTCATGAGAAATCGAGCGAGATAGACAATGAAATCTCTAAATTTAAGTTTGTTTATAATGGACCATATAAAGTCATTGGTATACCTCACACAAATGCTTATTGCTTAGAGTATCCAAGCTCTGGAAAACGATTAGGTATACGGAATATTGTAGACTTGAAATTGTACCAACCTAGAATTGATTAATACCACAGAATGGGTAATTTGTACAGTATGTGAATATAGAGTGTAAGATTTAAACGATTTGCTAGATTGTCATGCTTTTGCCTGACCAAGAGGACATTAAAGAAGTTGTAATTAATAAGTAATTAACTTGTACTAAATGATTTAACAGAGAGTGATTATTTATCAGTTGAAAAATCCAAGCTGCTAGTTTAAGTTTTCAGCTGAGTCACAGTAGATTAAGTAATGTAAATATGATTTTGTAACTCGCTGTGAGATTTCATGAATATGTGTTTTACTAGTCGTTGCCGATGTACTTAGACGCTGTTTTAAGTTTCAGGCTAGTACATGCGTGTGATGATGGACAGTGTTGAGTTACCCACTGTGATATTGTTAATGGACTCCTTGAGATTACTCGGGAGTAAGTTTTTCCCAAAGAATTCAGTGAAGCGGGCGTTCTGGAAATGCCGTTAGACAGGCGAGTGAGATCAAGCGTGCCGCACAGGCGGGCGCAACAATACTGGCGAGGCGGACCCGCTGTCGGCTCTTGTGCCGCTGTCGGCATTCTTTGTACTTGCGAGTACGGAAGGCGGAGTTGTTTTTCTTCCCGGACAGCTGATGTGAAAGAATTCTACTGTCAATATTTATGTTTTTTTCGGTCTACTGAATATTCTTTTCTTGTTTAGCGTTAAGTGGAATCTCATGATGAGATAATTATGAAAAGGTTATATAAAATGTGTATTCTATGAAATTAATAATTAATTTGCGTATTTTGATCCATCTGGTTTCATGACCATGTACTCTGATTGATTTTGTAAATAGTAATCCATTTCTTGATAGTGTTACGAATTTTAATGATTTTGAAGTAGCTAAACCATTTTCTATGCTTTCTATGAATTTTAATATGTTGTCAACCTGTTTTATTTTGTGCAAGATGACAGAGTGGAATAAGATTAGGACTGTCTCCACTCAATTTTTATGGTCTAAAAGTTGATTTATGCTTAATTAGACGAATGGTAAATTTTGATGATGTTTTGAGCATATGCATTTCCGCTGTTTATTTTTTGGGACATTTTCTGAGACTGTTTAGGTTACACGAACATCCTCAGACAATGTGGGGCACGTGTAACGCCGGAAATGCATATCCTCCTATTTCCATCTATTGTACTGTAAATTTTTTCCTTATTTTGTTACCTGAATATATGACATTTCTGTGCCTTTATATATTGTAATTGTTTTACTATATATATATATATATATATATATATATATATATATATATATATATATGCATTTATGTCGATGTATAATTGGTTTGTTTCGTAAATATTATTTGTATTTTTACGCTGGGTCTTGCCTAGGGAAAACTGCTATCGAACGATTACATCGATACGTCGTGTGAAGAATCAAAGTGTGTAGGATCTTTGGCAGTGTGAACTCTGCCGCGTGGAGCGCGGGCAGAGGGAGAGTCTGGCTGGAGTAGCGAGTGGAGCAGGTGTGTTGTGTGACGCTCCCGCGAGTTGCCGCGCTTTCGGGGTTTAGCAGCATGTAATTGCGCTCGACTTGCGATGATAGTTTCTGACATGGTGTCGCGGACGGGAAGCATTAGCTGGCGCACATCAAGAGCCCGTTTCGCCTGGTGACCGTGTCGAGAAGAAGGCGCGCCAGCATCCAGCTTCTGCAACAGCGACAGCCGACAATGAGTGACTGTCGCCACCTCCTCGATCGACGGCTTCAAACCTTCAATCAACCAACAAGGAAGACTAAAAGCACGTAAAGTTTCAGAACTGTATGGCAGACCTCAGCTTTTCAAATTGTTCCATTTGCCTCGCAAAATTACAGCAACTTAGCATGAACCTTTGTTGCTCATTGTCCCAATTGCATTGCCAAGCAGGGTCCCTTCCTTTTCCGAAATGAACCCGAGTGTCGTTGAAATTCAAACGCCAGCATTAAAATAATATAATTAGATTTCACTGCTTTAATTTCAAAGTTCAGTTAAAGTACTCATAGCTGGCTACAATATTTAGATTACACGAGCACAAATTAAGAGTGCGAGTTTTGTTACCATATTTTAGCTTACCTGTGACTGCAGCTCAGCTTGGTACGTACTAAATTTTACTATTGT
This sequence comes from Schistocerca nitens, assembly GCF_023898315.1. Lineage (NCBI taxonomy): Eukaryota > Metazoa > Arthropoda > Insecta > Orthoptera > Acrididae > Schistocerca > Schistocerca nitens. Next base: position 14,447,398 of record NC_064620.1, read on the forward strand.
TAATTGTTCAGAATCATTTAATTCAAGTTCAAAGTTGAATCTCTTGTTTCTAAATTGCGTAGAGTCAAGTTGCTTTTGAAATGATTGTTGAGGTAGCCCAAGACTAACCGTATTTTACTGGATTTCGATGCGCTTCAGAAAGAAAGCTCACTATTAACTTCAGTCACTAAATTAACTTTCGATTTTCCGGTTTTATTAATTCTTTTGCTAAATTAAGTCAGAGTGTAGCGAAATTTATTACTTCTGACAAACTTTCAGTTTTCACAGTACACGTGTCAACCTTCAGTTGCCACGCTACTAGTGCTAATTATATGTGTAATAACCTTTCGTTTTCAGTTACTATAGTAATTGTCCTTAGGACTGGCGACCGTAATTTCCCCCAAATCTCAAATATCTAATTACCGCTAGTTAATTGTTAACGTAACGGCCGCACATTTACTTTCTTTATTAACTTTACCCCTTTTCAAAATTAATTTCCACCAGTTTCATTTGCATTTTTCCTTTCATTTAGATGTAACCCTTTCCTCCCTCTTTACCGACAGATTAACTTCGGTGACGATTGCTTTCCCAAATTTCCATTAGGTACACGCGGTTTAATTTTTCACTGTCATTAAGGTCGATAAGTGAGGGGGAGGTTACAAAGTAATACTAGAATGGGAGAGAATCTCGCAGATTCGCCTAGCAACGATGTTGATCTGTACGCTGAATGTGTTGCCCGCACAGAAAACCACCTTTGGTTGGGCACCGCAGAATAAGCACACTAATGAAGAAAATGCGTTTGAGATGTGAACTACGAGTTTCTCTACCATTCAGGTTTTAGTTTTATAACTCGACCACATATTTCATGAAATTTATAGAACAATCACAAGTAGTAATCGATACTTTTTAGTGACCAGTTTCCTCAATTTCATAAGAGCATCGTCAGAAACTGTGGGACTTACATTTCACAGTAATGGGCTGATTACGCTGCCGGCTGCTTTGGACTGAATTTCAGAAGATAATCATCAAAAACTTTTGAATTTACAGTTCAAAATATTTAGCTGATTACATTGATAGGTACTTTGAACTGTAAATTCCACAGTTTCTGACTATGCTCTTATCAAAGTGAGCGAAACTGGTCAATAAAATGTTGATTACGACTTGTGGCTGTCCTACAGATTTCAGCAGTCCTTGTTTACCCTCCCCATAAATAATTTTTATTTTATCTCTGGAGCTGGTTTCTTTTAGGACAAAGATTTCGTCGTCTGGATGTACCATATACAGAGGGAGACACCTCCTTACGTGCCCACCCACACTCTTCTACAATTAATGACTTTGAAATACAGTATATGTGTATCCAGTGTAAAAGAAGGCTAAGCACAGCGCATCTACAGGAGCTGTCGTACCACTTCTGTATTCATCACGTATGTACTTCAGCTTAGTTACGTAAGACCAGACATAGCATTTCCTTTACTTGATTTAACTGCTCTGAAGATGTTCTAAAATGGTATAAGACGGGCAGTGGTAAATGCGACCTAGACTCCGAAAAAACAATATTAAAACGCTGAGAAATGTTTCACAAATAGAATCGTAAACCACCGACAGACTGCGTATAAAGTCAAGGTTAGGAGACTACGTTTCAGCGCTATAAAGAAACGTGTGTTACAGAGTGGTAATTGCGCTGGCAGTATGCCACGAGAAAGTGCATACGTCGTTCTCTCACAGTTCACAGGCGCACGAGAGCTATGCGAGCAATAGTGTTGCAAGTCTCCTGACAACTGTAAGACTTTTCAATGATGTTTAGTGACGTCCTTCAAATATGTCAGTTGTAGATGTTACTCTTGCCAAAGGGACTTACATTCACAACATTGGCTGCGACAGAGACATTGTTATTTATTATTATGGTTACATCCAGGTTACACAACCTGCCTCCGTGGCCGAGGCCGTTCCACACTCTCGTGCGTTGGCGCTCGACCCGGTGGTGGTGGAAAAAAATTTCCATGCCAGCGTTTGGCTGGCAAGGGAAGGAGAGGTGATGGCCAAAATTTCCTGGTCACCAGACTCTGCCCCAATGTCCTGCTTTAAATACCAACTCTGTCTCACGACGTGAGGTCTACATCTACATCTATATCCATACTCCGCAAGCCAACTGACGGTGTGTGGCGGAGGGTACCTTGAGTACCTCTATCGGTTCTCCCTTCTATTCCAGTCCCGTATTGTTCGTGGAAAGAAGGATTGTCGGTATGCCTCTGTGTGGGCTCTAATCTCTCTGATTTTATCCTCATGGTCTCTTCGCGAGATGTACGTAGGAGGGAGCAATATACTGCTTGAGTCATCGGTGAAGGTATGTTCTCGAAACTTCAACAAAAGCCCGTTACCGAGCTACTGAGCGTCTCTCCTGCAGAGTCCTCCACTGGAGTTTATCTATCATCTCTGTAACGCTTTCGCCATTACTAAATGATCCTGTAACGAAGCGCGCTGCTCTCCGTTGGATCTTCTCTATCTCTTCCATCAACTCTATCTGGTACGTATCCCACACTGCTGAGCAGTACCCAAGCACTGGGCGAACAAACGTACTGTAACCTACTTCCTTTGTTTTCGGATTGCATTTCCTCAGGATTCTTCCAATGAATCTCAGTCTGGCATCTGCTTTACCGACGATCAACTTTATATCATGATTCCATTTTAAATCACTCCTAATGCGTACTCCCAGATAAGTTATGGAATTAACTGCTTCCAGTTGCTGACCTGCAATATTGCAGCTAAATGAAATTGTTGATGCTGGTCCGTCCGTCGCATGAGGGCGCGAGCTTGCCGGCCCCCTTGGTGCTGTAAGCGAGGAGTAGGCTGTGTGCCGGCACCGCGTTTCGGCCTCTCTCATCATCATCATATCATAAAATACAAACATTACAGTATACTCCAAACACACACGCAATACATAAACGTAGTCAGAATGAGATTTTCACTCTGCAGCGGAGTGTGCGCTGATATGAAACTTCCTGGCAGATTAAAATTGTGTGCCGGACCGAGACTCGAACTCGGGACGTTTGCCTTTCGCGGGCTAGTGCTCTAGGTCCCGAGTTCGAGTCTCGGTCCAGCACACAGTTTTAATCTGCCTGGAAGTTTCATATCAGCGAACACTCCGCTGGAGAGTGAAAATCTCATTCTGGAAACATCCCCCAGGCTGTGGCTAAGCCATGTCTCCGCAATATCCTTTCTTTCAGGAGTGCTAGTTCTGCAGATTCGCAGGAGAGCTTCTGTTAAGTTTGGAAGGTAGGAGACGAGGTACTGGCAGAAGTAAAGCTGTGAGGACGGAAGGTGAGTCGTGCTTGGGTAGCTCAGTTGGTAGAGCACTAGCCCGTGAAAGGGAAAGGTCGTGATTTCGAGTCTCGGTCCGGCACACAGTTTTAATCTGCCAGGTAGTTTCATAAATGTAGTATTACAAATATTGTTATGGAGCATGTTGCAAAGAAATAAACAAAAATAGAAAAGAAAGAAGTTACACACCCATGAAATTCAGGAGTATTATACGCTCAAAGTTTCAAACAGTACAATTACTGTGTACTGCGTAGCCTCTACCGTCTCAGCGTTTTTGCAAAATGTAACCAACCGTTTGCTATTAATATGTTTATTAATTTGGAACAGGTTGACCGTTTTCTTGATATTTAATAAATGCTGCAAATTTATGAATCTTGAAAGGACTAGCTCTCTTATTATGTTTAGGTTTATAAGATTAGGAGCTTGGGAACCTGTGAATTCTTAATTTTAGTTAAACTAAAATTTATTTTTAATTAACAATAACAGAGAAAAGTTGTAATATTCATAATAGCCCAACTCGTACGTTGTAGAAGGATTTATTTTGAAGTGCCAAGGTTACTACAATGCTCTAGTTCGGACTCTGACAAATCATGAACATATTATGTTGTTGAGACTATGTAAACGTTCTCAATCCGTAAACCTTTACGTTATTTTCAGGGACAAATACTAAATTTGCTATGTGTATTTAAGGTAAATGCGTCTGTGGTTTGTTTAGATAACTGCCATTCCATAAATTGCCCAGAGCGTTCCACAGCCAAAAAGATCAGTATTATTTAGCGACGGCAAGATATCTGTAGTCCATCTCTTTCTGTAATAACTATTCATGGCCCCTACCACATCGTGGGTATCCTGCCGTGATTCACACTAAAACACACGTGGCACCCAGGAGATTATTTTTTCTTTAAATTTGTCGTACTGCTCTGACTGTAAAAATTAGTACCGCCAGTTTTTCCTTATTTTAACTTCGTATCAGCCGTACGAACCTTTGCCAGCAAGCTCGAGACCAAGTCCTGCATCTTCTTGTCATTGTCCAACTGTCACATAATTTAGTCAACACTTCACTACGGAATTTCATCTTTTCAATCACAATTTTGAACAGTGTACGTTTCTGATTAGTTGATGAGTCATTTCTATTAACCACTATTCGTCTACAAGATAAGAACGGAAAGAAATCTTTACAAAAGACTGAAAGATTAAAATCTGTAATCGTGTTGTAGCATATGTGGATGTCTACTATGTGTACATCTAATAACAAATCTCAGACTTTTATTGACCAGCCAAATGTAATGCAAAAAAATTCGGTCTTTTTTTTTTTTTGGGGGGGGGGGGGGAGGGTTGCAGGTAATACTCTAATCTACACTACAATCAAAACATTCGTTTGATTAACAAATATTCTAGGGATTCAAGCCGCATTAAGTCGTTAATTGCCCACAAGCTTTCAGCAGAGATCTCCTCTGCCGTTTTCTAGTGGCTGACCGTCGTCTGAATGCCGCGACTCTGCTTATATAGCCGCGCCGCCGTCAGTGACGTCACTGCTGCGTAGTCCCACGTCTTATGCGTCAACGTTTTGTTTGCGCGACCTACGCGCCCACTTCAGCTCCCTGGTCTTGGGATCTCAGGCAGTACTCAGCTGCAATCCACCGTCCTTATTGAGGGCGTTGTCCGATGTTTTGGCCTCTATTCCTTTATGTATTATGCTGTCCCAGAGGCCGTTGGTCTGTTTCATAACAGAAGATCGTCGAATGCAATTCGGTGTCTGGAGCATTCTCCGCTACAGCTGATTATTCGGGTTAGCGTACGCGGAAACACATTTCATGTTCTGTGCCACGCTCTTCAACAGTACGAACCGTCTGGCCGACATAAAACTGCCCACACCTACAAGATATTTTGTATATTCCCGGTGTTCTAAGGCCTACATCATCTTTCGGAGGCTTCAGTAGTTCCACGATATTTGCTTGGGCCCTGAAGACTGTACCAATTTTATGTTGCTTCCACAGCCGATTAACCATCCCTGTTATTGCGCCACTAAACAGTATACCCAACGCGGTGAATCTACCCTCACCACAAGATGAGTAGCGGGTCGTACCGCTCATGGCGGAGAGTCAGTGTAGAGGATGGCCGTCTGGTACCGCCCATTCACCCTGTCAGTGGACATTGAAAGGTGGCTACACTGAGTCACAGCACCAGAGACTGCGCCAAAGATTATTATTCCGCCGCCTCCACTGGTGCAGTAGTAGTTCAGAGGATGTCGAGGGCAGTTGTTGTTCTGTTGGGCGAGAGAGTAGATGCTGTTCGGTTGGTGTAATGTGTAGACAGAAGAAGTTGCAATTGTCGAAGTGTATTTGAGAAAGGAGATGGGCTTTTCATTTATGATTCTGGTGTAATGGAAAATTTTCGTTAATATATAATGAGGTAAAAAGGTATTACAGTTTTCTTTAATGATAATGCCTCTTGGTCACAGGTACAGTCAACAAAGCATCTGGCTCTTGTTCATTTATTAGACTTGTAATTCTGGTTTCTATGTGCAATTACAGTATTTCTGGTTTTTCAATTAGTTCATTGTAAATGGCGTTCAAAATATTTTGTTGCATTGAGAAAGAACCGAGCCAGATACATGTATGTTGAGTCACACTACCACACACAGAACAGTTACACTTGTGCTTTGTTGTTTCGTAGCTTTTATGGTTGCAGGGAACTTAATTAATCAATTGTGTTAATGGAAATTCCTTGTCATTCATTATTTATATTTTGTGCAGTCAGATTCCGTGCTAATACTAGTCAGGGCCAACCGGTTACGAGACTTCGTAACCGGTCACACAGCTACTAAAATTATTACATTTATTCATTAATATTTATAATTAAGCCCCCTTGCAACATGTGGCCACTCCTTTAACAGGGTCCGAGCAGGAACACGGGAGGGGGTGGGGGGAGGTGTTTACTAGTTATCGGGGGCTCCAATTTTAGGCGTGATAGTGTCGCTTAGAGAAATAGCACCCAGGAGCAGAAATATATCTAACGTGCATTCGGTATCTCTCCCGGGGCCCTCTTCCGAGATGTGAGGACACCCTGCCTGCGCCTATCGAGAATGCAGGTTGTGCCGTCTGCAAGTTGTGGCTTGGGTTCTGTGGACATCCTCAATTCGTCTGCGCAGCATGCAGAAGTAGTGAAGACTGCTGGCGTTATATGCGAGATTCAAACAGATCTCTCAATTTGCAGCCTTGTTTCCGGAACTGATCGAGGTCCTTTGGGTTGTAGTCGAGTGCAGGGCCTCAGCAAAATGCTCGGTCGATTCTTTGACAGTACTGGCTGCAGATTTCTGGACCTCCGTTATGAAGCCTCAGCTCTCGGCTGGTGCAGATCTACACAGCGCAAGTTACGTTTTTATATGTTTCTGTATTTTGCTCGTAGTGTATTGAAACGTCCCCTTAGAAAAATTATACATGAGTGTTCTTAGACTGACACACAATCTGACTTTCAATAATCCCTACAAGAGAATGGCCCTGACTAAATTAACCTATACGTTTCACAAATCACTTACCTCACAAACATCTTCGTTACTCAAACTACTGCAATACAGCGAGCGCCAACACTACTAGCTAAATAAAAGATTCAAACTACTGAAGGCACTAACTACTGATAAGCATAGTTAGCAAATGAAAGATTTTGATAGAGAACAAACAGTGTATTTACCTTAAAAGTGTTCAAAAGTCATAATATAAACTCCTGGAAATGGAAAAAAGAACACATTGACACCGGTGTGTCAGACCCACCATACTTGCTCCGGACACTGCGAGAGGGCTCTACAACCAATGATCACACGCACGGCACAGCGGACACACCAGGAACCGCGGTGTTGGCCGTCGAATGGCGCTAGCTGCGCAGCATTTGTGCACCGCCGCCGTTAGTGTCAGCCAGTTTGCCGTGGCATACGGAGCTCCATCGCAGTCTTTAACACTGGAAGCATGCCGCGACAGCGTGGACGTGAACCGTATGTGCAGTTGACGGACTTTGAGCGAGGGCGTATAGTGGGCATGCGGGAGGCCGGGTGGACGTACCGCCGAATTGCTCAACACGTGGGGCGTGAGGTCTCCACAGTACATCGATGTTGTCGCCAGTGGTCGGCGGAAGGTGCACGTGCCCGTCGACCTGGGACCGGACCGCAGCGATGCACGGATGCACGCCAAGACCGTAGGATCCTACGCAGTGCCGTAGGGGACCGCACCGCCACTTCCCAGCAAATTAGGGACACTGTTGCTCCTGGGGTATCGGCGAGGACCATTCGCAACCGTCTCCATGAAGCTGGGCTACGGTCCCGCACACCGTTATGCCGTCTTCCGCTCACGCCCCAACATCGTGCAGCCCGCCTCCAGTGGTGTCGCGACAGGCGTGAATGGAGGGACGAATGGAGACGTGTCGTCTTCAGCGATGAGAGTCGCTTCTGCCTTGGTGCCAATGATGGTCGTATGCGTGTTTGGCGCCGTGCAGGTGAGCGCCACAATCAGGACTGCATACGACCGAGGCACACAGGGCCAACACCCGGCATCATGGTGTGGGGAGCGATCTCCTACACTGGCCGTACACCACTGGTGATCGTCGAGGGGACACTGAATAGTGCACGGTACATCCAAACCGTCATCGAACCCATCGTTCTACCATTCCTAGACCGGCAAGGGAACTTGCTGTTCCAACAGGACAATGCACGTCCGCATGTATCCCGTGCCACCCAACGTGCTCTAGAAGGTGTAAGTCAACTACCCTGGCCAGCAAGATCTCCGGATCTGTCCCCCATTGAGCATGTTTGGGACTGGATGAAGCGTCGTCTCACGCGGTCTGCACGTCCAGCACGAACGCTGGTCCAACTGAGGCGCCAGGTGGAAATGGCATGGCAAGCCGTTCCACCGGACTACATCCAGCATCTCTACGATCGTCTCCATGGGAGAATAGCGGCCTGCATTGCTGCGAAAGGTGGATATACACTGTACTAGTGCCGACATTGTGCATGCTCTGTTGCCTGTGGTTCTGTCAGTGTGATCATGTGATGTATCTGACCCCAGGAATGTGTCAATAAAGTTTCCCCTTCCTGGGACAATGAATTCACGGTGTTCTTATTTCAATTTCCAGGAGTGTATATAGCAGTTAATGACATCCATTCTTACAAATGTACTGTTTCTGATAGACACACGTCCAGATTATCCGCTCTCAAAATTCCGCCATTTCTCTCCCCACATCCACCACGGCTGGCGGCTCACCTCCAACTGCGCAACGCTTTGTGCTGTTCACATCCAGCTGCCCAACACTACAATGGCAGACAACAATGCAAACTAGCCACAGACTGCACACAGCACAGCCAGTGATTTTCATACAGAGCACTACGTGGCGTTACCAATAAGAAAACCTAAACAGCCTACTTACATAGCCCCCATGCTCCCCATAAAAAATTTTACAAATTGTTTTGGGCACTGGCCAATACATATTTGTTAAATTTTTTTTCACAATTACAATAACAAAGAAATCATATACACACACTTATTGATACAATGTTGGTCAAAAGCTAAAATTTTCTAACAGTCCATAAAGACAGTCCTGATCATTCATCACAGTAAAGTTGCTGTTTTTCTCAAAGTCTGAGCAGTAAAAGAAAATACACACAGAAGTAGTGGATTTCCATGCAGTCTTGAAGAAGTAGTGTTACCCTTCCAACAGAAAGACAGTGCTGACTCTCGACATGCAGACAGCTAATGGGCCACAACAGAGCAAACCCACAGCAGAGTCATTCGAAGTTGAAGAATATTGGTTGGTAGGTCATCACAGAGCAGACCCACTGTAGTCCTGGTAGAGAGTATTGTATTAGTGGGCCACCAGAGGTGCAGACCCAGTGCAGTCCTTGTAGAAATAATGGTATTGGTGGGCCATCAAAGATGCAGACCCACTGTAGTCCTTGTAGAGACGGCCAGCAGCCATCTGTTGCGACTGTGCAGGTGCACAATCACCATCAAAAAAATGGCTCTGAGCACTATGGGAGTTAACATCTATGGTCATCAGTTCCCTAGAACTTAGAACTACTTAAACCTAACTATCCTAAGGACATCACACAACACCCAGCCATCACGAGGCAGAGAAAATCCCTGACCCCGCTGGGAATCGAACCCGGGAACCCGGGCGTGGGAAGCGAGAACGCTACCGCACGACCACGAGATGCGGGCAACACAATCACCATCGAAGAGTCTTGTGGAGAATATAGTAAGTCCATGAACCACCACTTTTGTACTCACAAAGTTTTTGGAATTGGCCTTAGAACCAGCAATGCTGCTAACCAGTCCCTTTCTGAATTATTAACACACGTGCAAACACTAACAGTCCCTACTTCACATATACTGTGCATATATTATGACCAACAGAAACGTGTGCAGTGAAAAGATACTTAATTTGAAGAACTGGTAACAATTACAATTTGATAACATAAAAATAACAAAGGTACAAAATACATCATTAAAGAACATAACAATACAGATAACATTTGTAGTAACACAGGCTTTACAAAAGAACAGAAATAAACATATACATCAGTGTTACAAAAATAATGACATAAGTACATACATAAAGTTCAGAATAACTTTTGAAACATCAACTTCACACATGAGCATTAAAACAAAACAGAATAATTAATGTCTAAACATCTTTACAAAGTAAATAACATAGTATTTGAAAAATTCTACAACATAAACCTTATTAACTAAACATTTAAAGACAGGAAGAAGACAAACACACAAGGGTACATAAACACATAGCGGAATAATACAAAAGGAAAGACAGGGTTCGTTTTCAGTGTGACAGTTGGTACTGAAGTTCACCCCAAAACTTCATTCCATATATCTTTCCTCTTATTTCAACATTTGTTTCCACCAAAAAAATTCTATCCAAGCATGCTTTCTGTATTTATATATTCACACATTTCTTACCTCATTATTTATTTTCCGTTATCTTACCTCATCATTTATTTCCAAGAAAATCCTACCTAAACCTATTGTCCCTAAACCCTACTTTTTTGGTTCATATCCTCTTTCAAAATATTTTTTTGGCCAAACCATTTTCTTTTAGCTTCTCAGTGCATTTCTTCCAATTCATCACAACTCGTTCTCACATACTGCCTACCCCATCTTAAGCTAACTTAAATCTACTGAGCTCAGATGGACGAGGCAATGCAACAGCATAAAACAATTAAAACAAACAGCAATGAAAAAAATGGAAATTGTCAAAGCAAGCTACAGTAAATCTAAATTACCATGCAATGCAACATTTCAACTAATATGAGCTAATGTGCAGCAACAAGAAAAATAAATCAGTAGTAAAACTAGGTTAACAGAGTAATACAAAGTGAAATTTAGTAGCACTATGCCTGGCAAACAGCAGTAGCAAATGACATAGCTCAAGCAGAAAAAATATTACAGTAAAAATGGCCATTTTTAATACCTATGTCACATCTTAACACTAGAGTGATGCATCACGAGAACTTACACTAGCAGATAAGTTACCAAATCGTAAAAAAATTATTTATGCAATTCCTGTGAAGGGAAATGTCTATTTATGTGCCGTCGTTTTCTTGGAAGTGGATCATAAATTTCTTATTGACTGGATCTGTAGGCATAAAATAACTATATTAGTACATCCATTAAATTTTATTTTAACCAATGCTACAGTGCAGCTAGAAACTAGATATTAAACAAATTGAGTAAATAAATACATAAAGCAAGCCATATGGCATTTCTCTCAACTAGCAAGACAATAGCCATGAAATGTTTCTCATTGTTTCATTAGGCATTTTAGTAAATATCATAAATTAAGAGCTCGACAGTATAATCATATGTTTTCAAGTTTGAGCGTGTCGTATTCGCGATGCTTTCTGCAAAGGAATGTCAATAGCGAGGATAATGGCCTCCCTTTTTTTTTCTTCACCTGTGCCTCTGAAAGGCACACACTAATGGCTTTTTTTCAGGCGACTGTCACGCAGCTGGGTGCCCATGACTCATTACGTGAAGGTGGTCACTTAACTTTCTTACTGAAATATTTACGACACCAGTTTGCATTACAGTGACAGTCTCATATAAAAATTTCACAGGTCGAGAATTTGCGTTGCAAATGTGTAGAAAAAAAATCCTATGAACATAACAGTGTCCAAAAAATTTCGGCGGAGTTGCGATACATTCACGCATGTACACACATTTCATAACTTTTTAAAGTACGATTCTCAGCTTATTGATCATAAACGTACCTCAACAGCATAATACACATTGTAATCGCAATAACAACATCATAACAGATCAATCACATCTCAGAATCGTCGCAGCTTCTATCAATAATATCAAAACCTAAAAAAAAATTCTCTGCTCATGTCAAAAGTTTCATCTACCTCAAACGTACTTTAAAAATTATGATCTCATACCAAATACATCATTCAAAGCCCTCATAGTATCACATTGGTTCTGAAAAATATGAAGGGTTCACACAGTACAGACAAAATACAATTTCATAAGCGTGAAGTTATCCAACTGTGTAATTCTGTAAACATCTGTCACTGATGTAGAAAAATATGTTTGTATCTCTGTTAAATAATCAGGTAGCTGTGTATTTTGTGTTGGAGAAGTATGGTACCGATGTGTAAAGTTGTATAAGCAAATACCATATTAGCTAGGGCTCCTTGTGCTTGCCACACACATGGTACACAAAGTAAGCGTGTAGCCCTCTGAGGATTAATGTAATTATACCCTCAGGTGTTACAGATTACTGCAATGGAATGAAATGTATCACGGAAAACTTTCTTTGTAATTCAAAAATCTTAAAAAATAAATGGTTTAAGTACAAAATTAATCACTCAAATGCGTGTCCTGTAGCGCTAAATGTGCGTCTTGGTGTAAGATAATTCTGTGGAAGTGTCGTAGTTATCGTCCTCTGTAAGCAAAGTTCTGCTGAAGTCAATGTACTTACCTCATCATAAACGAAAGTGACATATGTTGTGTCTAGACAAGACAGCCTAGACACAACGAGAGGAAGCCGAAAGGCACGCGCTTAAACTCACGCAGGCTGGCGTGAGGTCTGAAACAGGATACGTAAAGAATGCTATAAAGAAAAGTACGTAGCTTCTGGAATACTTAACTTTAATCCACATTTGTAGAACATCGCTCTTGATGATACATTAATAGAATTTCAATATCAATTGAATACGGCGCCTTGCTAGGTCGTAGCAAATGTAGCTGAAGGCTATGGTAACTATCGTCTCGGCAAATGAGAGCGTATTTGTCAGTGATCCATCTCTGGCTAAGTCGGTGTACAACTGGGGCGAGTGCCAGAACGTCTCTCTAGACCTGCCGTGTGGTGGCGCTCGGTCTGCCATCACTGACAGTGGCGACACGTGGGTCCGACGTATACTACCGGACCGCGGCCGATTTAAAAGCTACCACCTAGCAAGTGTGGTGTCTGGCGGCGACACCACATTCCTCCCCCGCAAATCGGCGAACGGTTGTGTTATAAGGCTTCCGCCCGCCGTGGGGAGGACCCCATGTTGACGTATGCGACAAGGTGGTGAGAATAACAACAGGCGAGGCTGTGCCACCCGCACCCTGCCATTCGGTCCATGGGGAGCTAGGAAACGCCTGAAAACTTAGTCCAGGGTGCACGCCAACATGCGGTGTATGCGCCCGTAAAGAGACAGGAGGGGCCGTAGGGTCGACCTCCATCGCGTCGGGGCAGCCGACGGGCGAAGACGACATCTGGTCCGGAGCGGGCAAGAGTTCCATGCCGGAGGACAGCTGGTCACGGGAAGCGATCGGCAGCGCGTGACCCAGGGAGGTGCCTGGCGGTTGCAGCGAAGCGTCCACTGCGTGCGTCGCCGGCGGGAGAACAGGCGGCGGCGGCGGCGGCGCGTCGCCATGGGGCAAAATGGAAGGCAGCGTCGGTAACACCTGGGGATGAGGCGAGCCAGTAGATGGGTCCCCGGGGCGCTGACCGGACGGCACCGACGCTGAAAGCAGACGGGGAGTGGCAGAACCCGTGCGACGACAGAGGCGCAGCTGATTGAGATGCCAACGCACCTCACCAGAGGCCCCCAAAACCAGATACATAGCGCGGCCGAGGCAGCGCAGAATGCGCCCTGCGAGCCAACGCCGTGAACCTCGATAGTTGCGATAGAATACAACGTCGCCTGGAGCAAAAGCAGGTGGCTACCGCTGCACAGGAACCTGATGCGGCGGATGCAGCAAAGACATCAAGTTTCGATGAGGACGACCGTGGAGCAACTCAGCCGGCGAGCGACCATGTCGGGGCTGAGAGCGATACGAGGACAAAAAGAGCAATAACGCGTCCTCCTGAGAATGCGACTCTTTCAACTTCAACATCTGAGACTTGAAAGTCCGGGCCAATCGTTCAGCCTCACCATTTGACTGAGGCGAAAACGGTGCGGATGTCAGATGTTGAATGCCATTGGCCTTGCAGAATGACTGAAACTCTGTGGACATGAATTGTGGGCCATTGTTGGAAACAATAGTCTGTGGAAGACCTTCAATGCAAAAGATAGCAGATAACGCTTGGATGGTGGCCGATGACGTCGTGGAAGACATCCTGACAACAAAAGGAAAATTACTGAAAGAATCGACCACAACCAACCATCGAGCATTCCAAAATGGACCAGCAAAATCTATGTGCAAGCGTTGCCAAGGGGTAGTGGCATTCTGCCATGCAAAGAATTTCCGCGGTGGTGTGGATTGTTGTTCGGCACACGCCACGCAAGAAGAACACATATTCGTAATCCCAGCATCGATTCCGAACCAAGTACAGTGCTGACGACCAAGTTGTTTCGTTCGCACTATACCACAATGTCCTTGGTGGAGAAGCCGTAAGACAGAGGACTGTAACGAACGTGGAACCACGACCCTGGACTGATCATTATCAGAACGCAACACCAAAACACCACGTCGAACAAAAAGTCTCTCCTTGTGAGCAAAAAATCGGCGAACCAACGGATCCTCGATCCGTGATATCGACAAGGGCCATTGCGTAGCATCAAAACGCAAAACGGTAGCAAGGACAGGGTCAGCAGCTGTGGCTGTAGCTACACGACGAAAATCAATCGGAAACGATTCGACCACGTCATCGGTTTCCGAATCAATGAACATGCTAGCAAGTTCGAAAGAATCGAATGCTCTATCCTCAGCAACAGGCAAACGGGACAACGCATCAGCGTTTCCGTGCTTAGCAGTGGACCGATACAAGATATCGTAGCGGTACTGCGAGAGGAAAATAGACCAGCGGATGAATATCTGCGCTGTACGTGGAGGTACAGGCTTGTTCGGATGAAAAAGCGATGTCAAAGGTTTGTGGTCTGTGATGATGGTAAAGTGACGACCATACAAGAAATCATGAAACTTAGTAACACCAAAGACGAGAGCCAAGGCTTCTTTCTCGATTTGTGAATAATTTCTTTGCGCAGACGAAAGCAATTTGGACGCAAAGGCAATAGGGCGATCGTGCGATCCTTCTTTGTGCGCAAGCACAGCACCGATCCCGAAATCCGATGCATCCACCATCAACAAAAGGGGTTTCCAGGGATCGAATGGCGTAAGGCAAGTATTTGAAAGCAACGCCGATTTCAACTGGCGAAAGGCGCGTTCGCATTCCGTCGTCCAGACGAACGGAACAGCTTTACGGCGTAAGCGATGAAGCGGAGCTGAAATGGATGAGGCATGTGGGATATATCGATGATAATAGGTAATTTTTCCCAGCACACTCTGTAGCTGCTTCAAATTCTGCGGCGAAGGCAAGTCTAGTATGGCACGGAGGTGCTCTGGACTCGGATGGATGCCTTGGGCATTGAGTACATGGCCCAGGTAGGCTCTGAGCACTATGGGACTCAACTGCTGAGGTCATTAGTCCCCTAGAACTTAGAACTAGTTAAACCTAACTAACCTAGGGACATCACAAACATCCATGCCCGAGGCAGGATTCGAACCTGCGACCGTAGCGGTCTCGCGGTTCCAGACTGCAGCGCCTTTAACCGCACGGCCACTTCGGCCGGCGCCCAGGTAGGGTAAGTCCCGAGCAAAAAACACACATTTGTCCTTCCGCAAGCGAAGAACATTTTGTCGCAAGACCTGAAATAATGTTCTGAGATTGGCTAAGCGTTCTTCTTCCGTCTTTCCGGAGATCACAATATCGTCCAGATAGTTAGCGGCATTAGGGACCGACGCACAAACAGTTTGCAGGTATTGCTGAAACAATGCAGGGGCGGATGCACACCCGAATGGCAGTCTTTTGAATCGATACAAACCAAGATGCATGTTAACCACCAAGACGCGCTGGGATTCGTCGCCCACTGGTATTTGCAAGTACGCATCTGCTAGGTCCAACTTCGAAAAATATTTACCCGGGCACAGTTTGTCAAAAAGATCTTCCGGGCGGGGTAAAGGATAAGTGGCAGTCACTAATTGTGGATTCACTGTTGCCTTGAAGTCCACACAAAGTCTCAATTTTCCGGAAGGTTTTGGCAAAATTACTAAGGGTGATGCCCAGAGAGAAGCCTGCACACGTTCAATCACACCTTGTGATTCCAAATCATTTAATGTTCTTGTGACCTCATCACGCAATGCGTGGGGAACATTGCGCGCTCTGAAAAATTTCGGTTGCGCGTTTACTTTCAGTTCCAAATGTGCTTTATAGTTCGTAGGGCAACCGAGGCCCGGTGCAAAAATGTCTGCAAATTCTTCACATAGACTAGAAACACTGGCTGAAGGCACAGTCTGGTTCACTGAGAGGACCTGATTGACTATAGACAAGTTAAACAACTGAAATAAATCTAAACCAAACAAGTTCACTGCAGAAGAGGAACGAAGTACGTAAAATGACACAAGTTTTGTTTGTCCCTTGTATGTGGCAAGAAGGCTGCACTGTCCTAACACAGGGATATTCTGACCTGAATATGTAGTTAGCTTAACATTTGCGGCACGCAACGGAGGTGTGCCCAGTTGGTCATACGTGTCTTTATTGATCAATGAAACTGCAGCTCCGGTATCGAGCTGGAATGGGACCACGTTGCCATTAATGTCCAAGTCTACGAAAAGTTTATTGTCCTGCTGACGACAAGAGCGACTGTCTCGTGCAATTTGAACAGACACTGGTACAGAATCACTTCCTAATTGACGTGATTTCCGGCGACGTCGACGCACACTTTTTGTGGGACGCACACAGTCACTTTTAGAGAGAGTGGCACTGGGCGGAGTGGAATTAACTACATGAATGTCCATGGGCGAAGGTTGACGAGCCTGAGTATTCTTGGGTCGATTCCGATTCCTGCACGAAGCAAAGGGCCTGGAATGGTTGTCTGTGTCCGATCTGAGCTTTTTCTGGCAAACACTCTGAACATGTCCTCGTTTATTACAGAAAAAGCAAATGGCTTGGCGCGATGAGCAATTCGCACGCAAATGTCTGGTTGCAAACCGCGGGCATGATTTCACTGCATTTGCATGGTGGCGCGGGACATGTGGCGGAGGGCTAGGCGGCAGCTGCGTGGACGAGCGCGAGGGCTGTTTACTGTTCCGTGCAGCTCGCCCGGCGGGCCAGTTAATGTGACACACGGCTGGCGAAGTTTCAAAAGATGCCTGAGCAAAGTCAAGTGTGTCTTGCCTATCCAATATGTCTATCACTTGTTGAAGGGAGGGATTGACTAGTTTCAAAATTTGCTCCCGTATACGAACATCAGAAACATTCTGTGCAATTGCATCACGCACCATAGTATCTGAATAAGGGAGTCCACATTCACACTCAAAAGCACAATCTCTTGTTAGGCCTTGCAAAGTTGCAACCCACTCCCGATTAGTTTGACCGGCCGTACGTTTTGTACGAAAGAACGTATACCTTTTTGCAACTACATTGACTGATTCCTTGAAATATGCATCTAATGCAGACAAAATTTCTTCGTAGGACAGAGTTGCTATGTCGCGTCGGGGAAACAATTTCACTATCACATGGTACATCTGGACGCCGACACATGACGATAAGTGAGGCTGCTGCTCATTACCTTGAATTCTGTAGGCGGCGAGATGGAATCCAAATTGGCGCGACCACTCCGTCCAGCTTTCCATTGCCACATCGAAACGACGAAAAGGTGGTGCAACTGCATGTGGTAGCTGCGGTAGCGGTGGAGCGGCGGCTGCCGCATCGTTTTGCATTGCACATTGACCCTGGACGAGCTGTCCAAGGGCATCCAATAACGCCGGCGTTTGCTGATTCTGTAAGCCACAAAATTCGGACAGTACATCTGGAGATGGTGGCGAAGCCATGACACAAGTAAATTAGAGCAATACGACCATCCCATCCTCGTCGCCAAATATGTTGTGTCTAGAGAAGACAGCCTAGACGCAATGAGAGGAAGCCGAAAGGCACGCGCTTAAACTCACGCAGGCTGGCGTGAGGTCTGAAACAGGATACGTAATGAATGCTTCTGGAATACTTAACTTTAATCCACATTTGTAGAACATCGCTCTTGATGACACATTAATAGAATCTCAATATCAATTGAATACGGCGCCTTGCTAGGTCGTAGCAAATGTAACTGAAGGCTATGCTATCGTCTCGGCAAATGAGAGCGTATTTGTAAGTGATCCATCTCTGGCTAAGTCGGCTGTACAACTGGGGCGAGTGCCAGACCGTCTCTCTAGACCTGCCGTGTGGTGGCGCTCGGTCTGCTATCACTGACAGTGGCGACACGCGGGCTGACGTATACTACCGGACCGCGGCCGATTTAAAAGCTACCACCTAGCAAGTGTGGTGTCTGGCGGTGACACCACAACATGCTTTGCATATATATATCGTAGTTATTACGTACCTTACCGTGATCAAGAAAGTACTATAATGTGACGTATTGTTATGCTACGAAAAAGGCTGTCTCATTGTAGCTATACCACAAAAGTTACTACTAAAACATGTTTTACTTTCCAGAATAATACAGAAAAACTGTGCAGTTATAAAACAGATACACTGCAAAAGCAACAATGTAAATTGTGTCACATATTAATAGCGTCGTGATACAATCGTGTAGCTATCAAAGAAACCAAATGCTAAGTCATCATTAATCTCACCAAATGTACTTCAAATAAAGAGTATCTTTTGAAGTAAACCAAAATGTTGCATTAATATCTCATTGGCAATATAAGTTCTAAGTATGTAAGCCTGATAGTCGTTACGTAATCGTGAAACTTGTTGCAAGAATGTATAACACTGTGTCGTCTGTTCACTATAACAATGCATTCGTATTTACTGTCTAAATAAGTTGCCCAGGTTCTTGACTGGATATGTAACTTCAAACATTGTTGCATGGTAACAGTTTCTTAAGTCTGACAAAGCATACTAGAAATGTGAAGTGAAAAGTTTTATGGCAAAGACAAAGTTAAAAAGCAGATTATATGTCAATAATTGGTTTTACACTGTCTCTTTGGTGTTGTGTATTAATTTGATTCTGCATTTGTTTGAATTTCCTAATTTGTTCGCACTCTTCTGTGTCATTAAAGACTACCGGTTTTGTGTCATTCAGATGATCATCTACCTTCGTAGATAAATTAGTGAACTGATCTGAAAGTTCAGCTACTTTATCCGATAGTGAAATTATTTCCTCTGTGTGTTTTTCTGAACCAAGTTTCAGAGTGTCCATTTGTGTTGAAATCGTATCTACTGTGTCCTTTAAGTTTTCCTGAGTTTTTGCAAGTTGCATAACCCAATCGGTAGATGCAACTGAGACAATTTTACCTTGCAAGGTCTCATGATTTTCATGAACAATAGTTTGCAGTTCTTTTACGGCTGCTTCGTGATTCTTTAATGCATTTTCATGACGCGAAAAAATGGGTTGGAAATGCTCACAAATTTGTGTTTTTACGTCATTACAGACTTTTGACATTTCGATTCGATTTTATGTAACTCAGTAGTTAAATCTCCACGTGTTTGTTCAAATGTGGTGTCTAACTTTTGAAGATTTTGTTCCATTGTGTCAAACTTTTGAAGATTTTGTTCCACTGTGTCTAACTTTTGAAGATTTTGTCCCATTTGTTTCTGATTTTGTTCAAGTGTTGTCTCTAACTTTTGAAGATTTTGTTCCATTGTATGTAACTTTTGTAGCCTTTGTCCCATTTGTTGCATTAACTGTAATTACAATGCACTGGTGTCTGAAACAAGTTCCTCAGTGCTTTTCGGCAGTGAAGTTGCACCGGCAACATTCACATTTTGACAAGCAGAAAATGTGTCTTGACTTATTTGAGAAAACGGTAAGGACCCAAAACCAGAGTCTACAGTATTTGCAAAATTGTGTCCTGTCATTCCCGAGGCGGGCTGTTGCCGACCGATCGATCGATAATGCTTCCCTGTTCACTAATTGTTTCACTGTCTACACCATTGTTTGCCGCCCGCTCCATTTCCCTACGCACAATTACCAAATTACTACTTTGAACATTAGTTAATTCATTACACAGTGGCGCTAACACACTGCTTTCGTCTTCTCTATTATTTCTCAGTTTACTTTGGAGCCTAGTATTACGTTTTTCACACGCCATTATTGTCACAATATTTCACACGACAACACAGAAAAGCACAATTTGAAGAGCAAAATAAGAAAACACATTAACATAGCACTGAAAATGATGTCTCGTTAATTGCAAGCGCAGCTGCGAAATACTTGGTGCAAATCTACATGCATGCCACAACTGTTTTACTGTACAAGAATGAAAAACTATAACTACAAAGGAATTTCTCTCTACAATTACGCGCTAGCAATAAAGAAAAGCCACACTAATTACACAAACTACAAGAAAAAATCAGAAGATTCCAGTGATGTATCCTCGGCTAAGGGTCGACACATGAAACGTCCCCTTAGAAAAATTATACATGAGTGTGCTTAGACTTGTAAGGGGTCTGTAGGCCCTTACTATAAGTTTGCACTCGGCACAGGTCGACAGGGCAAACAATCGATAGTGTCGGGTTGCGAGAACGAGTGTAGAGTTGAAGTCAGTTCCCAGGTGGCGAGCCGAGCCGTGCGGAGGCCGGTTGATGTGATGCAAGGCTTTACCGACAAAGGGAGTGGCCATCGCCGCGGTTTAACCCCTTTGTGTTAGAAAAATACGGGAAAGTGAAGAAGTTTAATTACGAGAGTGCTCAGTGATATTTTTGTGACGATATTTATTTGGTTTCGCGTCTACCGCGTCGGCATCAGTTGGATTGCAGTGTTGGATTACAGTGTTGGATTGCAGTGTTGGATTACAGTGATTGAATTTGCGTGTGACGATTATGAATAACGAAGAAGCCTGTGCTGAGATTAGCCGTAATTAATTATGTATGACGAAGGCAGTGGCTGTCTCCTTTTTCTTGTGTTTTTGAGACGAATATAGGTCTTGATTAGTGAAGCTGTGTTGGCGTTCTTCTTGTCACCAGACATTTCATTATTACAGCATTTGAGAAGGACAAAATGGAATGTAACAACTCCGTAACAGTCCATTCCGATTGCCAGCCCCATTAGGTACGCGGTCACATTAATTAATTATTATTTGGGCTGCTATTCAGATCCCGATCGAGCGGGATACATTAAAACCGGAGTGTTACACCCTTGGCTTACCGTGAAAGGACTAGTGTAATTTTCGGACCAATAGTAAAGAACAATAGGTAATTTTATCTTGCTTAATGCGAGAAAATATTTTTCAGTGTTGGATCGGGACAGAGCATAAACTTTAAAATCGCGACAAGAAACAGTGCATTTTTGAACAATACGAAGTAATAGCATCTTACGATTGTGACTAAACTGTTTTCTCGTGCCATATTAGATAAGAGTAATAGTGTCAATAAACTGTGTTATAATGTGCAAATGCGTAAATCCGCGCGAAAAACTGTGAAAAGTGAATACTAAAGAAAGACGGGTGTGAACATTACTACAGCAAACGATCTAAGAATTCGTCACGAAAGCCTTGAAGAAGTGTTTAATAGTAATATTGTGACTGGGATTGTTTTTTTTGAATAGTGAAAATCGGACAGCTTCATGTGGACCCATAAACTGTTATGTGGACGACAATTCGTGCGGCGACGCAATTGTTGAGTGACGTCACGCAGACCTGTGTAGCAGTTGCGCCAAAGAGCTTCAATCCGCAAGGTGATTTCACACGTCATCCCAACTAACTGTGCAAGGAGTAGTTCAAGCACAGACGCAATACACCGAGCGCCGACCCAGCATCTAGCGGCCGAACTACAAACTACGCCCGCCTGCAGCGCCACGGAGCGGCCGACGGAGAACTACGACAACTCGCTGCAGATCTTCAGCGCGACTTCACGCAGCTCCAGCGGCAGTACAGCGCCACGCCCACTTCAAACGTCAAAACATCGCGACTCGTGGTAACGTCAGTTGGTGAGTGAAGACGACTGGTTAGCATAACATTAAATTGTAGTGTGCAGTCTTCATGGTAAATAAACGTTTGTAAACGGAATTTCGCATTAGGAAAAGTGCCCAATTACAGTAATTTCCGAAAAGTTTGCGAAACATACTCTGAAATATAGCATACTTATTTATGCATACTGCGTTGTCTAAATGGTAATTATACAGATATGCTCATTGTTTTTGGGGATTTTACATTTATAGATTTAATGAATGGTGTGATTTATCTTATTTAGAACATTTTACATAAACTGTGTATGTGGAAATTGTTACTTGGAATTATTAGGTTTTGAGGGTTGTTATGTTCGGTATTCATACATGTTGTATCAATTTGGGATTGACTGAAGATACTGCAGGTACTGTTTGATTAGTTTCGTGGTAATTAGGAGTGTTTTGGGTTACTAGAGGATATTTTATATTACTTGCCTGTGCATTAAAAATAAACCAAGCATGCCTACTGAAGATAAGCAGGTTTGTGAGGCAGTAGTTGAAATGAAAGGGATAGGACAGGAAGACAGAGATGATTCGGGAATCAGTGATTATGGAGTGTCATTGGATAGCCCATTAGCACATTCAACTAGTTATCCCAAGACACTGGGACAAACGACGAGAAATAAGCCAGTTTCAGAGGGTGCCGATATGTGGTCAGTGTTGGCAGACTTGCTAAAGGAGGTTACGCAACTAGAGAAAGGGGAGAAATACTCCAAGAAGCATTAGAGAAGAGTTCACAAGAAACAAGAGAATCACTAAAAGGCTGACAAGAAAATAACGCATCATTAGAAAAAGGTTTACAAGAAGCTAGAGAAAGGGAAGAAGTATTCCGCAAATCATTAAAGGAAGATTTACAAGAAACTATAGCACAAGAGATCAAAACATCGCAGATGAAGATGGAATGTAATCTTAAGAAGGAAATGCAGGAGTTACAAGAATGACTGAAGATGGACATCGACGAGAGAGAGAGGAAGCTACAGAAGAGCGTAGACCAAGTCCAGGGAGACATGGAGAAGATGGAAGGAAAGTTGACAAGAAAGATAGAAGAAGATGTTGAAGAAAAGCATGCCTACTGAAGATAAGCAGGTTTGTGAGGCAGTAGTTGAAATGAAAGGGATAGGACAGGAAGACAGAGATGATTCGGGAATCAGTGATTATGGAGTGTCATTGGATAGCCCATTAGCACATTCAACTAGTTATCCCAAGACACTGGGACAAACGACGAGAAATAAGCCAGTTTCAGAGGGTGCCGATATGTGGTCAGTGTTGGCAGACTTGCTAAAGGAGGTTACGCAACTAGAGAAAGGGGAGAAATACTCCAAGAAGCATTAGAGAAGAGTTCACAAGAAACAAGAGAATCACTAAAAGGCTTACAAGAAAATAACGCATCATTAGAGAAAGGTTTACAAGAAGCTAGAGAAAGGGAAGAAGTATTCCGCAAATCATTAAAGGAAGATTTACAAGAAACTATAGCACAAGAGATCAAAACATCGCAGATGAAGATGGAATGTAATCTTAAGAAGGAAATGCAGGAGTTACAAGAATGACTGAAGATGGACATCGACGAGAGAGAGAGGAAGCTACAGAAGAGCGTAGACCAAGTCCAGGGAGACATGGAGAAGATGGAAGGAAAGTTGACAAGAAAGATAGAAGAAGATGTTGAAGAAAAGCATGCCTACTGAAGATAAGCAGGTTTGTGAGGCAGTAGTTGAAATGAAAGGGATAGGACAGGAAGACAGAGATGATTCGGGAATCAGTGATTATGGAGTGTCATTGGATAGCCCATTAGCACATTCAACTAGTTATCCCGAGACACTGGGACAAACGACGAGAAATAAGCCAGTTTCAGAGGGTGCCGATATGTGGTCGGTGTTGGCAGACTTGCTGAAGGAGGTTACGCAACTAGAGAAAGGGGAGAAATACTCCAAGAAGCATTAGAGAAGAGTTCACAAGAAACAAGAGAATCACTAAAAGGCTTACAAGAAAATAACGCATCATTAGAGAAAGGTTTACAAGAAGCTAGAGAAAGGGAAGAAGTATTCCGCAAATCATTAAAGGAAGATTTACAAGAAACTATAGCACAAGAGATCAGAACATCGCAGATGAAAATGGAATGTAATCTTAAGAAGGAAATGCAGGAGTTACAAGAATGGCTGAAGATGGACATCGACGAGAGAGAGAGGAAGCTACAGAAGAGCGTAGACCAAGTCCAGGGAGACATGGAGAAGATGGAAGGAAAGTTGACAAGAAAGATAGAAGAAGATGTTGAAGAAACTAAAGCCGAATTGGGAGAAAGGATCGCCGAGGTGACGCAGATGCAGAAACAATACAATGTTGCAGTTAAGGGGATAGGAGATAGGCAAAACCAACTGGTTGTCACTCTGAGAAATGCTATAGCCGTGCAACGAGAAGAGAATAACAAGAGGGTTGCAATGGAGGTCAGGCAATTACAACAGGGAGTGCAGCAATTAGAGAGCAAGACAGAAGAAATTGATAAACGAATTAGCAATGCCACTTTAACCGTTGGGGAAGGTAAGGTCGTTACCTTGATGAGCAGTGATAATCGGTACGTCCAAAATAATACAGGGCAGAAATTTAGACCGAAAGGAGGGTTGCACCCAATGATATTTATGAAATGTTTAAAAGGAGTTTTCCCAGCACATCTTAAAGACTCAGACAAGATTCAATTTGCAATAGATAGAATGGAAGGTGAGGCCTTCACTTGGGGAGTCAGGAAGAAGGAAGGGACTACTAGTTATGATCAGTTTGAAGAGGAATTCTTGAAGAAATACTGGTCCAAAAGTCATCAGTGTGTGGCAATTGAGGACCTACTCCACCGCAAGTCACTTAGTACATGGAGACGAACGTTGAGAGAGTTTGCCGAGCATTTGTGGGAATTGAACGAGACCTTGGAACAACCCCTGAGTGATGACGTAATGATATCAGCGATAAAAAGAAGAATGAGCCGGAGAATGCAAGAAACTGTATCCGGGAGCCTAATTAAAGATAGGGAGGCCTTGATGGAAATACCGGAACAGTTGGAATCTGTTCGATCACAGGAACACAATCAGGCTAATGATCAAAACCGAGGGGGAAGTAATGACCCAAGAAATCATTTTGGTAATTCGTCTAATTATAGAGGAAGATGTGGTGGCCATAGGTACAGGAACCATGGTGGTGAACGGCAATGGAGAAATGATTGGAGAAGGAGTGAAGAACCAAGAGATCATGAGAGAGGATGGAATAGGCGAATGAATGACACAGTGCAGATAGAAGAGGCGGAGAGACCGGAAAACTGAATGACACTCCAGATGAGGTCCGGTCAGGAGTGAGAGCTACAAGGACCAGGGTAAACCTACTAAGACACGACAATGGTGGAGATCTGAGAGAAGATCTACTGGAGGAAAGAAGTGGGATTCCCAAAGAACCCATGCTACCCATGATAGGGATCAAGTTATGTGGACTGAATATCGAGGCATTAGTCGATACAGGAAGTGAAGCATGTGCAGTATCCAAAAGGTTATATGAACAGATACTAAAAGCAAATATTAGCTTGCCTAGTTTCCCAGTGAGTGGAGTGAGAATTGTGAACGTGTTGGGTGCAAGGAGTAAACCTATTAAAGAACAAGTGTTGATTACATTCGAGATAGAGGGAGAAGAATACGAAGCAACGTTTTTGGTGGTGGCTGGATTGAACACATCAATTATTTTAGGGATAGATTGGTTGAATGAAGTTGATGCAGTAGTGAGTTTTGATGAAGGTACTATCAAGGTCAAAGGAAGAAAGGGAGAAGAGAAGAGGTTAAAGTTTGCTGAGGGGAGTGCAATCGAAGAAGAGGAGGAATTCAGAAGAATAAATTTGTGTCATGAAGAGGCATCCACCATGGGATATGGGGAAGAGGAACTAGGAGAAGAAGTGTTGATATACCTTGAGGGATTAGCACGAGAGGATAGACATAAAGAGGATAAGATCAGTAAAAAGTTGGAGGAGATGACACACCTAGATGAGGGGACTAAGAAGAAATTAGCCACAGTATTATAGAGGCGTTGCAAAGTATTTTCTCAACGGCCAGGTATCGTGAAAGGGGTGGAGTGTAAGCTAAAGATAAAGAACCATAAACCGTTCAATATAAAACAGTACTCCATTCCCCAGGCGAAACGAAGAGCAGTAGATGAAGAGATACAGAGGATGATTGACCTTGGTGTTATAGAAAGGGGCAACAGTCAATATAACAACCCCCTATTTGTTGTTGATAAGAAGGATGGAAAGGTGAGGATAGTTTTGGATGCACGAACAGTGAATAAAATCATCAAGCCGGAGCGGGACCAACCTGAGACTATAGAAGAACTGATTCAAAAATTCCGAGGAGCAAAGGTGCTTAGTAGTATCGACTTAACTGCTGGTTACTGGCAAATAACATTGGCCACAGAGTCTCGCCAGTATACAGAATTTACTTATGGAGGGAGGTGCTATCAATTTAGAGTGTTGCCATTTGGGCTTAATGTGTCAGTGTCTGAATTCATAAGAGCGATGGATAAGATACTAGGCGAGGAGTCACTTAAAAAGGTCACCGTCTATGTGGATGACCTCTTGATAGCAAGCGAATCATGGGAAGAACATTTGAATAGATTGGATGCAATCTTGGCAGCTTTTGAAACCGCAGGGGTAACTGTAAACCTGGACAAGTCGGAATTTGGCAAATCAAAGATAAAATTCCTGGGCCATATAATATCTGAGGAGGGTATCTATCCTGATCCTAGTAAAATGGAGGCTATTAGAAATTTTCCGACCCCCCATAGTAAGAAGCAGTTGCGAGCATTCTTTGGGGTTTGTGAGTTTTATAGAAAATTTGTCGAAGGATATGTACTTAATGCCCCAAGTATGAGAGAATTGACCAAGGCGAGGATGCCGTGGCATTGGAGTGCAGAGTGACAAACCGAGTTTGAGAATAGCAAGGAAGCACTATATAGTGCATATATATTTTACCACCCGGATTTTTCCAAGGATTTTTATTTAGGAGCGGACAGCTCTGACTATGGACTAGGAATACATTTGTACCAAATAGAGAGGAGCGGAAATGGTGAGAGTGTAGGAACAATAGCTTTTGGGAGCAGAAGTTTAAATGCTTGGGAGAGGAAATATCCAATTACTGAAAGGGAAGCATTGGCAACTGTGTGGGGGTTTAAGCGTTTCCGGTATTATTTGGCCGGGAGGCATGTGAAAGTATTGACTGACCATAAGGCCCTTACATTTCTGACCACAAGCAAGTTGAGGCATAGCAGACTAACGTGATGGGCCCTGGCATTACAGGACTATGACTTTGAGATAATTTATGAACCAGGAGCAACACATATAATACCTGATGCTTTGTCAAGATTACCAGCTGATTCGAGAGGAATGTTGGTGGACAGGCCAGAAGGAGAAGGAGTTAGAATTAACCTGATGAAGGGAGTACAGTATGAAGAATTCATAAGGAAGTTCCTAAAGAATGTGCGCAGGGAACAGAACGAGGACGAGAAGTTAAAGACAATTAAAAACAATTACAGGTGTGCAGGAGAGGAAAGAATTCGCACATTTTATTATATTCATAATGGGATACTTTATAAAAGAAACAAGGAGAGTGAGGAGAACTGGAAACTCTGTGTGCCTGAGCATGTGGTAGAAAAATTAATTTGGTATACGCACTATAGTAATGTGCATTATGGACCGAAGAAGTGTCTGGAAAAGTTTAAGTTAGATTGTGCATTCAACAACATGGGAAGGCGTATACGTAAGGTACTGAGTACATGTGACACCTGTCAAAAATCTAAAACGACTACAGTACACCACAAAGGATATATGCATCCAATTGTACCAACAGCAATTAAGGACATAGTTGCAGTGGATCTCTTTGGGCCACTTCCTGCCTTACAGGGGAATTACACACAAATCTTAGTAGTGGAAGAACTGGTTTCCAAATACATAAAATTTTACCCGTTGAAGAAAGCTACTAGTAGGCCATCATTAACCATTTTGAGAAAGACTATTTTCAAAAGGTGTGTATTCCTAAGCGAATTTTGAGTGATAATGGGTCACAATTTAGATCAAAGGAGTGGACAGAGATGCTAAATGAGCACAGAATAGAGCAAATTGCCATTTCTAGGTATAGGCCAGCTTCTAACCCAGCAGAACGAATAATGAAGGAATTGAACCGTTTATGCCGAACATACTGTCATAGGAAGCATGGTTCATGGAAAGAATATCTGGAAGAGTTTGAGCGGGTCAGGAATCACCTCCCACATGATTCTACAGGGTTTGCACCATGTGAAGTATTGCTCGATCAAGAACCCGACAGTATTTTTCGTGAGTTGCTAGTCTACCCACCAGGAAGTTCATTGACTTGGGAAAGGAAATTGGAGCTAGTGGAATTAAGTATGAAGGAGAAGGCTAGAAAAAGACAGGAAAGACACGACAAGCTAGTGAAACCGATAACTTACCGAGTGGGAGACTTGGTACTAGTAAAGATTCATGCAAAATCAAAGAAAATAAACTCTGAAATACATAAATTCAACCACGTTTATAAGGGACCATACAGGATTATAAAGATTGGTCATCATAACACTGTGGAGTTGGAATATTCACGGACAAAGAGAGTGCATGGTAAGGAAAATGTGGAAAACATAAAAAGGTACTACTCACACGAGAGCAGCGATAACCCAGATGAGGAAGGGGAACTTGATTAGGGCAAATGTCTGAAATGAGAGTGTTCAAGCTCATTGATGTAGTTGAGTAGGACATGTTTAGAACATTTAGTTGTTAAACGGACATTTGAAAAAGGAAAATGTTTATTTACATTGTGTTTTGTGATGTATTATAATTAGAATTGCATATTTCATATCGACGATTACCTGAGAATGGGTATAAAACCTGTAACAACCAATTTGTAGTATAGTAATTCATATGTCATGTGTTTAAGTAATAATTTTTGATTGTATGTTGTGTGTTTCATTCAATATTGGACTATAGAGGACTATTGCTGTTTGATATAAAAGTTGTAATGTGGACAATGCCATGTTTATGAGATATAATAACTTTTGTAGAAATTATTGTGGAGGCAGCCCACTACCGGAGTCGAGGGATTATTTTGGTGAGTTGTAATTTCATTAATTATTCACACTGTGTGTTTTGTTCAAATGTAGCAACGTTTAATTCCCTTGCCGATTCTTTTACGCCTGTGGCTCCAAAGAGGTTTTCGAGGGCGGGGATGTAAGGAGTCCGTAGGCCCTTACTATAAGTTTGCACTCGGCACAGGTCGACAGGGCAAACAATCGATAGTGTCGGGTTGCGAGAACGAGTGTAGAGTTGAAGTCAGATCCCAGGTGGCGAGCCGAGCCGTGCGGAGGCCGGTTGATGTGATGCAAGGCTTTACCGACAAAGGGAGTGGCCATCGCCGCGGTTTAACCCCTTTGAGTTAGAAAAATACGGGAAAGTGAAGATGTTTAATTACGAGAGTGCTCAGTGATATTTTTGTGACGATATTTATTTGGTTTCGCGTCTACCGCGTCGGCATCAGTTGGATTGCAGTGTTGGATTACAGTGTTGGATTGCAGTGTTGGATTACAGTGATTGAATTTGCGTGTGACGATTATGAATAACGAAGAAGCCTGTGCTGAGATTAGCCGTAATTAATTATGTATGACGAAGGCAGTGGCTGTCTCCTTTTTCTTGTGTTTTTGAGACGAATATAGGTCTTGATTAGTGAAGCTGTGTTGGCGTTCTTCTTGTCACCAGACATTTCATTATTACAGCATTTGAGAAGGACAAAATGGAATGTAACAACTCCGTAGCAGTCCATTCCGATTGCCAGCACCATTAGGTACACGGTCACATTAATTAATATTTATCTGGGCTGCTATTCAGATCCCGATCGAGCGGGATACATTAAAACCGGAGTGTTACAGACTGACACACAATATTTTTTAGCGCAAAGCAATCTGACTTTTAACAATCCCTACAAGAGAATGGCCCTGACTAAATTAACCTATACGTTTCACAAATCACTTACCTCACAAAAATCTTCGTTACTCAAACTACTGCAATACAGCGAGCGCCAATACTGCCAGCTAAATAAAAGATTCAAACTACTGAAGGCACTAACTACTGATAGGCATAGTTAGCAAATGAAAGATTTTGATAGAGAAAAAACAATGTATTTACCTTAAAAGTGTTCAAAAGTCATAATATATATAGCAGTTCATGACATCCATTCTTACAAATGTACTGTTTCTGATAGACACACGTCCAGATTATCCGCTCTCAATATTCCGCCATTTCTCTCCCCACATCCACCACTGCTGGCGGCTCACCTCCAACTGCGCGACGCTACGTGCTGTTCACATCCAGCTGCCCAACACTACAGTGGCAGACAACAATGCAAACTAGCCACAGACTGCACACAGCACAGCCAGTGATTTTCATACAGAGCACGACGTGGCGTTACCAATAAGAAAACCTGAAAAGCCTACTTACAGTATTTATTAATTTTCTTGCGTATTTTTCTGTTTAAGGGGGGTAGGACGTCAAATGGGCCGACTTGAAGCAGGAGAGGCACCCCTGGACATCTTAATCTCTACTGTCTATACTCTTACAAATAAATTCATAAAACTTTGTAAGCATCACCAGGAAGGATTCAGAATTCACACTCATAGCAGTGGAAGTTCCAAAACAGAACGAAATATTTTTTTACATCTGAAATTTCTTCATTTTTTTCACTTACAAATGGCAGCATTTGTTTCTATAGGTACACTTTTCTTCATAAGTAAGAGAGATTCTTCGATAAATTTTGCACAGCACACAAACCATACTTAAAGGTGTATGAAACTCTAGAATTTTCCACATCTATTAAAAACTGTGGTAAAAATTGAGGGAATTAACTATAAAATATGTGTTTTTTCTAAACATGAAGTTTAAAATATAACAGCTCATTCGTTTTTTCATAAATTAAATACATTCTATAGTCTCATACACCTGTAGGTATGGTATGTATGCTGTGCAAAATTCATCGAAGAATCTCTCTAACTTATGAAGAAAAGTGTAGCTATAGCAACAAAGGCAGCCATAAGTAAGTGAAAAAATGAAGATATCTCACATGTAGAAGAAATTATTTTGATATGTTTTCGAACTTCCACTGAAATGAGTGTGAATCCTGAATCCTTCCTGGTGATACTGACAAAGTTTTATGACTTTATTTGTAAAAGTATAGACACTGGAAATTAAATTTCCTGTGATGCCTCTCCTGCTCCAAGTCGGCCCGTTTGACATCCTACCCCCCTTAAGAGGTTCAATCTCGCGATTTTCCAAGTGTAAATTCATTCAGTCTATGGAGGAGTATTTGCTCATTTGTTTTGAAGACAAGCGTCTGTTCGTTTAGTAAGCCAGGCAGTCTCTAGGTCTCGGATGATATCGATCTACAGAGGGGGAGCCTACATGTTAACTCTTGCTGTCTTCTTCTCATGCTATGTTTATCAAATGTCGTGGGTGTTTCCGGTTAAGAGGTATAAGCTCGCATTTTGTAAGTGTCAATTCGGGTTGTTTGTAGCGCAGTTACCATTTCTTCTGAACAGCCAGAAATATAGTTCACTAAAGCATCAGCGTCTGTTGGTAATACATCAGGAGGGTAGCAAGTTGAATATCAAGGATTCTGTCTGCTTTTACAGGTTACCTTTTCAGTCAGTCTTGCTAGGATAAGTAGGATGTGTGCATGCTCCGTGCGGACATAAGAGGAGCTGGCTGCAGTTCGCAAACAGCTCAATGAGCTTCTGGGTACAGTCAGTCAGTCACCTTCAGGCAGCTGCCTCGGAGTGTAGCGGTAGCGGAGAAACTGGCGCGGTGCGTGGGACACACCGAGTGTCGCTTGTTCGCGAGGGCCCTGCTACCGAGGCACCTCCTAGGGCACCCGATACAGCGAATCCGTCCTCGAGCAGAGTGAGTGGCGGGTGGTAATGCGTTCGTGCCGCTCGAGGAGGAGGACAAATATGGAGACTGTTCGTCTGGCCTCGCCCAATCGCCCTGTGAGTGGGCAGCTGGCCGTTCCTTCAGCAGTATCCGAGTAGGTACACGGGAGGAGGGGTTTTTAGTTATTCATAACTCCATCGTTAGGTTTGTTATGGAGCCCCTTAGGCAGAAAACGTTCAGGCCTGTAAAGAAAGCCAATGTGCACTCGGTATGTCTGCTGGGGACCCTCATCCAACGTGTGTAGGCGGCCTTACCTGCGGCTGTCAAGCGTGCAGGGTACAGTCGTCTGCATGTTGTGACTCACGTCGGCACCAACGACGCCTGACGCATGGGCTGTAAGGCCTTCCTGATTTCATGTAGGTGACTGCTCACCTCATGCTTCGGTTGCAAGCAGAGTTTGCAATTTACAGTATTGTTCGCAGACTTGACCGGGGTCATTAGGTTTGGAGCTGAGTGGAGGGTATCAGCCAAAGTATTCGTCGACTCTGTGGTCTTGGCTGCAGATTTCTAGACCTGCGTTATCGGTTGGGGATTTGTAGGACTCCCCTTGATAGACCAAGGGATCACTAGACAAAGGAAGCAGGTATTCTGGTAGCAGAGTACTTGTACAGTATACATGGGGGTCTTTTTAGGCTAGGCGGTTGTCTGAAGTACTCTGATGAACACTCAACAGCCGACGTGCAGCAAGGAAAGTCAGACCATGTTCAGAGTAAAGACGTTTCAGCTGTCAAAATTTCATCAGGAAACTATTGAAGTATTCGTAAAAAAGTTCCAGAATTTATTGCTCTTCAGCAAAGTTCTCGCGCTAAAATTATTTTCGGGTCCGAGAGCTGGTTGGAACCCGAAACGGCAGGCTCTGAGATACTTAGGGTGTTGTGGAACGTATATCGGAAAGATAGATTAGAGACTATAGGAAGGGGTTTCCGTTGCAGTTGACAAAAATATCGTCTCTATTGAGGTCGAAGTTGACTGTGACAGTGAAGTTATCTGGTAGCGTGTAACATGTCCAGGTGAAACGAAGCCTATTGTTGGATGTTTTTACCGGCCACCCGATTCTGCTGTGGCCGTTCTAGAGTCATTTAAAGAATGTCTATGGTCAGTAACGTGAAAAGACCCAAATCATGCAGTAATAGTTGAAGGTGATTCTAGCCTACCGAATATAGACTGGCATGGCTTGAACGAACTCTGAGACTTGAATGAACTGTGGGAGAAGCCCCAACAACAGGGGACTGACGTACTAGGACATGCTTTGATACTATGAAATGGTGCATTGATACTGGCTAGGCACTAGCCAAAATCTAGATTTGCTGAATAAAAGCTGCAAGAAATACACGAGTGATTGCTATGCTGTATCACTTGAAAGTCATATCACAGTCGCTGAATGCACCCACGTTCCTAATGCAAGGTAGCCTGACCAATGTCTTTCCTCATAAATCTTGGCTCCATCTTTCCTCTTCAGTCCGTCCTTATTTAACTCTTCTGACTAATATCAACATTTCCCTTCACGATTGTATTCTGTATTGAAGAGAAAGGTCTAACATCTCGAGCGTCACATCATTTATGTCACCGTTATTATTCCATATAAAAGTTATGTTTGCCTTTTAATCATCTTAACCAGGGATGAAGAGCAGTAGAATGATTTTCAACATGCTGCATTCATCAGAAGCAATAGAAATTACAACTAACTAAGACATTCAAGACAATAATTCTCGGCGTGCATTCAGCAGGAAGGAACATAGGTGAGAGTCCGAACAGAAAAACCATTTCAACGGTGAGTGGTAGACGGGGGAGGGGCCACGGTTCGCGTAGGTAACAATTAATGGGCATAATAACTAACCTTCACAGTTTCGTCCCTGGACGGTGGAATGTCGTTAACGCCTAGAGGTGTAAACAGAATGTACAGTAACCGAGAATACAACAGTAATGTACAAACAGTTTCAAATGGTTCAAATGGCTCTGAGCACTATGGGACTTAACTTCTGAGCTCATCAGTCCCCTAGAACTTAGAACTACTTAAACCTAACTAACCGAAGGACAGCACACACGTCCATAACCGAGGCAGGATTCGAACCTGCGACCGTAGCAGTCGCGCGGTTCCGGACTTAAGCGCCTAGAACCGCTCGGCCACATTGGCCGGCTGTACAAACAGGAACTGAAAGGTGGAGAGCGAGGAACTGGGAGTTTAAGTGACAGACCACTAAAATATTTACGCCAAAGAACCAATTTAATTCATATTTTAAAGCCCGTGCTACACCAAAACAATAACAGCTGCATAAAGTTTTTGCCGTGTCGCCTAACAATGAATACAAGAAACTAACAACTTGCCGCACCAGCAAGTAATCCTCTTTAACAACGGATTTTTATGCAGACAATTTAGATCAAAGGGCCGCCCTCTGTCACCCAGACTGGAGGTGCAATCTGCCTGGCAAACCCGGCAACTTAACGTGGTAAACTGACCTTACATTGAAAGGTAGTTGTCATTAAATATGGATGTGAATGAAAGATGTCTTGCTTGAGGCTTTCCCGACGGACATGTTGTATATATGTTTGTCGGGCGAGACGTCGGATGTCATACTGAAAACTCCACAATATTTCATCAGCGCAACTGGCCGACATCTTCAGGCGCGACGAACACACTGCTAAGACATGACTAGAGCCCCCTATTTATGCCAGTGTTGGGCAGGAAGTGCGCATGCGTGGAGGCGTCAGATTCAATGGCCAATAGCGTGACTTGCAAGAAACGTTACACATAATTTTAAAGCTTCGGAAAACGTTTTCTCTCTGACAACCCACACAAAATGATTATATTAAAAAGTTTATCACTTACTGTATGTTATTCTATTGCTTCTTCACTACTGATTGTAACTTGACACATTTTGGAGCAGTATTCATATATACTATTTACTAGCAAAACAATGTCATTATACGACACTTACTTCGGGACATATAACGTCATAAACGATGAGATGAGTGAAAAATTGCTGCATAACATTTCCATTTATCACTTCTTTACTACTAACTCTATGCACAACGCATTTCGCAGAAGGTAGTCGCATATGCCACTGGATGTTTCTGTAAAATCACACTATATGATCAAAAGTATTCTGACTCCACCAAAACATACGTTTTTCATATTATGTGCATTGTGATGACACTTGCCCAGGTACTCCATATCAGCGACCTCAGTAGTCATTAGACATCGTGACAGAGCAGAATGGGGAACTCCACGGAACTCACGGACTTCGAACGTGGTCAAGTGATTGGGTGTCACTTGTGTCCTTCGCCTGTACTCGAGATTTCCACACTCCTAAACATCCCTAAGTCCACTGTTTCCCATATCATAGAGAAGTGGAAACGTGAAGGGACACGTACAGCACAAAAGCTTACAGGCCGACTTCGCCTGTAGACTGACAGAGACCGCCGACAGTTGAAGAGGGTCGTAATGTGTAATAGGCAGACATCTATACAGACCATCACACTGGAATTACAAACTGCATCAGGATCCACTGCAAGTACTATGAGAGGCGGGAGATGAGAAAATTTGGGTTTCATGGTTGAGTGGCTGCTCGTAAGCCACACATCACGCCGGTAAATGCCAAACGACGCCTCGTTTGGTGTAAGGAGCGTAAACATTGGACGATTCAACAGTGGAAAAACGTTGTGTGGAGTCACGAATCACGGTACACAATGTGGCGAACAGATGGCAGGATGTGGGTATGACGAATGCACTGTGAACGTCATCAGCCAGCGTTTGTAGCACCAACAGTAAAATTCTGAGGTGGTGGTGTTATGATGCGGTAGTTTTTTTTTTTTTTTCATGGAGGGGCCTTACACCCATTGTTTTGCGTGGCACTATCACAGCACAGGCCCACACTGATGTTTTAAGCACCTTCTTGCTTTCCACTGTTGAAGAGCAATTCGGGGATGGTGACTGAATCTTTCAACACGACCGTGCACCTGTTCATAATGCACTGCCTGTGGCGGACTGGCCTGCACAGAGTCTGACCAGAATCCTATAGAACACCGTTGTGATGTTTTGAAACGCCGACTTCGTGCCACGCCCCACCGACCGATATCGTTACCTCTCCTCAGTGCAGCACTCCGTGAACAATGGGCTTCCATTCCCCAAGAAACTGCCAGCACCAGATTGAACGTATGCCTGCGAGAGTGAAAACTTTCATCGAGGCTAAGGGTGGAGCATTACGAATGGAGGGCGCCACGAACTTGAAAGTCATCTTCAGCCACGTGTCCCGATACTTTTGTTCACATAGTGTATCTGTTAATGTTGTTAAGACTATATCTGTCTGCATATTTTAATGCCTTATCACAGACATAATCAAACCTTTACTGTCCTTCTCTTACTTCTTTCATCCTCTGTCTCTGAATCACAGGCTAAATAGATAACACTTAATATTTTCAACATGCCACCTGGTTACACAGATATGTAACATGTAATGCTGTGTAAACTTTACACAAAAGAATTTGTGTGCCACTGGAGATATCTACAGTAACATATATATTGATCTGCACAACCAAAGATCTCGCGATTATTCAAGAGGTCCTCCGAGATTAAGCTTTTTTTGTTTTTTGCTGTTTGTTCTTTGGACTGATTAATTTTTTGATATCATCTTTGTTTTCGAAGTGTGAAGGTTTATGTGTGATGTATTACGGCAGAGAATGAAGCCTGCGATACCTGGAGGTCATCTATTTTAGTTATTTTACTTTGAAGTTTACATTTTACATTTAACTTCCGCCTTTAGTGAAAGACCTCCGCAGAGCCTTATTCCTAAATAGTTTATATTTTCCTCTAATAGACAGTCTCACTAGTTACCCAAAGATCGTAAAAAGACACACGCCATCACAAACATAAATCCACTTGATGATGAAGGTTTAAACGATTGAAAAGCGTTGTGAAAGTAAATAAGGAGTGAATGGTGGCAGTAAGCTATTCTTTCGTTGTATATCAAGAACAATCAAGGTAAGGCATACCCTAAAAACATGTTTGCATATAAAGGCAACAATTTAAATATTGGTTCTTGGAACATTTTTGATGTTGTCGTCTTGTTGCTCCTATCTGTAGCAAAACTCGTAATCTTGGCGTATCTGTATACGCGCCTATACTCTACATTCCATATTAGGCGTAGGGATTTCAGGTACCACAGTCATCGCCGTACTTCTGAGCTCTAATTTCTTTGATTTTCTCGCCGTGGTCGTTTTGCGATATGTTTATAGAAGGTGGTAATATGTTGTCTGGCTATTCTCTGAACGGCCAGTCTCGGAATTTAAAACTCTCCGTAGTGCGCAGCGCCTCTCTTGTGAGCCAAGTGGTCCTGCCATTCGAGAGTTTCAAAATCCTGCCGGCTAAGGCGCGCATTGCTCTCTGGGTGAAGCCTGGCGGCAGCTACCGCGACCTGAGGTTGCAGTGGCGGGAGAGAAGGTCCTTTCTCGTGGTGTGCACTAGACCGGCACTTATCAGCAGTATGGGCCGCCTCTATCGGTTGTGGTGATGGGCTCCCTCCTACAATCACGTATGTAGATGTTGTCGCGGCCGGTTTCCATAGCGCCGTTATGTGTAGTACAGCGGAGATGCCTACTATTCAGTATTCTTCTAACAAGGGAACCTCCCCATCGCACCCCCCTCAGATTTAGTTGTAAGTCGGCACAGTGGATAGGCCTTGAAAAACTGAACACATATCAATCGAGAAATTAGGAAGAAGTTGTCTGGAACAATGAAAAAAGTTAATAAAATATACAAACTGAGTAGTCCATGCACAACATAGGCAACATGAAGGAGAATGTGAGCTCATGAGCGCCGTGGTCCGTGGTTAGCGTGAGTAGCTGCTGAACGAGAGGTCCTTGGGTCAAGTCTTCCCTCGTCTGAAAACTTTACTTCCTTTATTTTCCCAAAGTTATGATATGTCCGTTCGTTCACTGACGTCTCTGTTCACTGCAATAAGTTTAGTGTCTGTGTTTTGCGACCGCACCGCAAAACCGTGCGATTAATAGACGAAAGGACGTGCCTCTCCAATGGGAACCGAAAACATTTGATCGCAAGGTCAAAGGTCAACCGATTCCTCCACGGGAAAACACGTCTGATATATTCTATACGACACTGGTGACGGCGTGTGCGTCACATGACAAGAATATGTTGTCGACCCACCTAACTTGTACACTTGGCGAATGGGTAAAAAGATTCTTCTACCTTGCCCGATTTAGGTTTTCTTGTGGATCTGATAATCACTCCCAAAAAAGTGATGAAAACATAAGACTTTGTCATATAAATTGAAAATAAAAAATTAAAATTTTCACTTGAAGGAAGACTTGAACCTCTCGTTCCGTAGCTACTCTCGCTAACCACGGGACCACGGCGCTTCATGACTCCCAGTGTCCATGATGTTGCCTATCTTGGCATGGACTACTCAGTTTGTATATTTTACTAATTTTTTTCATAGTTTCACAAAACTTCTTCGTGTTTTCTCGATTGATCTGTGTTCAGTTTTTCAAGGCCTATCCACTGTGCCAACTTATAACTAAATCTGAGGGGGGTGCGATGGGGAGGTTCCCTTGTAAGAAGCACATGTGGTCAAAGTAGATTTCTCGGCTATCGGATGGTGTGATTACTCGATTGCGAAAAGAAAGCATTGGCTACAATCGCTGCAGTCTAACAGCTATAGTTTAGCGTTTCTTTCCCGTTGTGGGAATCGGCAAACTGACGTCTCTGTGGTTTTGCAAAAGGTCTAGTGTACGTGGATGCTTCTAGTCAGTTTGGGTTTTGACTCGCTTGCGAATGTTTCTGCAGTGAGGTGTGGTTGGTGATTAGTGAAATTTGCGTTTTCCATTTTGTGCGTGAATTAGGGGAATGATATGGTGATACTAATTGTCGCCCTGATGTTTTGCAGCCGTGAACATGTTTGTTCCTGGCCTTTATAGGCATCACGACTTCTTAAATAGTATCTGCTTGCTTGGCGAGTGTTTCTGCAGTGACGCGTGGTTGCTACTTTGGAACATTTCCGTTTTTCTTGAATGCGGAACTTGTGGGGCATCAGGCACCAACAGTGGGTCTGATGCGTAGCACTATCAACTGTCTATTGAGACTTTTGTGTTGAGGAACAAAGTAAATTCTAGTACTCACTTCGTACATCAGTGACTGCACTATTTGTGTACCGTGATGGTGTTTGGCTTGTGTTTTATCGTCGTTCTCTTGGGCATTAAGATCGGTTGTAAGGAACAAAGTACGTTCGTTATCGAGGTTGTTTGCTCTGCCCAGTGGGTATCCCGAATTGTCAACAGGAAAATTCGACAGCGATTGAACGTATGCCTGCGAGAGTGGAAGCTGACATCAAGTCTAAGGGTGGGCCAACACCATACTGAATTCCAGTACTACCGATGGAGGGCGCCACCAACTAGTAAGTCATTTTCAGCCAGGTGTCCGGTTACTTTTGATCACATATTGTATGTTGATGTACAGCACATAGTTCATGGGATATGACGTCATGAAAATTGAGCCTCATCAAAATGGAACTGCAAGGTGAAATTCGCTAGAGATATGGGTGACAGACGTGTGTGTACGAATACTAATATATTGCCTTTCTGGAGAAGAAAGGTGGGAGGAGGAGATAGATAGTGAGGGGTAATAAGGAAATGGACACAGGTAAGGGGAGGAGGAGATGAGATGGACAGAGAGAGCGGAGGGGGTAAGAGGTAGAGAGAAAGAGGAGATGAGGAGATGGGCAGAGAAAGAAAGAGGACGAAATGGACAGAGGGAGGCGGAAGGAAGAGATGAACAAATAGACGACTGGAACAAATATGTACATAGCCTGGCAACGCCAGGTACTCAGCTAGTATAAAATGTACTACTGGTAGCGCTACAAAGAAGGTCGAAACTCCATTTAAAATATACTATTCTATTCAAATGAAAACAAATAATAATAACAACTTTTTAACTGAAATGCCACTCAGATTCCCCTTAAAACTCCGGAAGAGAGGCAAATACCCGGGCAACGCAGCCAGAGGAAGACCACTGTGCCATGGCACTGAAACCAAATGAAACCGGGCAAGGTACATAAAATGTAAAGTATGTCCTGTAATCAACCGTGCACACATGTCACTGAATGTGCTGTATGGGAAAATGAAGGTGCGTGTTCTACAACGCTTGTTACCGGATTATATGGTTGGCCTCGGTGTGTAACTAGCCCCGAGCCTTCGAACTGCAGCACGTCCGTCAAATGCCGTATAGCGAGTGCGTCTCCCTCCGTCCCCCCCCCCCCCCACTTCCCCCGCCCCTCTGAGCTATGGTGGATAGTACTAGTGTTAACAGCAAGTAAGAGCATATGGACTATCAGACCAATTGTGTGATTGGATTGTAGAGTTCCTAGATAACAGAACGCAGCATGTCATTCTCAATGGAGAGAAGTCTTCCGAAGTAAGAGTGATTTCAGGTGTGCCGCAGGGGAGTGTCGTAGGACCGTTGCTATTCACAATATATATAAATGACCTTGTGGATGACGTCGGAAGTTCACTGAGGATTTTTGCGGATGATGCTGTAGTATACCGAGAGGTTGTAACAGTGGAAAATTGAACTGAAATGCAGGAGGATCTGCAACGAATTGACGCATAGTGCAGGGAATGGCAATTGAATCTCAATGTAGACCAGTGTAATGTGCTGCGAATACATAGAAAGAAAGATCCTTTATCATTTAGCTACAATATAGCAGGTCAGCAACTGGGAGCAGTTAATTCCATAAATTATCTGGGAGTACGATCAGGAGTGATTTAAAATGGAATGATCATATAAAGTTGATCGTCGGTAAAGCAGATGCCAGACTGAAATTCATTGGATGAATCCTAAGGAAATGCAATCCGAAAACAAAGGAAGTAGTTTACAGCACGCTTGCTCGCCCACTGCTTGAATACTGCTCAGCAGTGTGGGATCCGTACCAGATAGGATTGATAGAAGAGATAGAGAAGGTCCAACGGAGAGCAGCGCGCTTCGTTACAGGATCATTTAGTAATCGCGAAAGCGTTACGGAGATGATAGATAAATTCCAGTGGAAGACTCTGCAGGAGAGACGCTCAGCAGCTCGGTACGGGCTTTTGTTAAAGTTTCGAGAACATACCTTCACCTCCTACGTATATCTCGCGAAGAGACCACAAGGATAAAATCAGAGAGACTAGAGCCCACACAGAGGCATACCGACAATCCTTCTTTCCACGAACAATACGAGACTGGAATATATGGGAGAACCGATAGAGGTACTCAATGTACCCTCTGCCACACACCGTCAGGTGGCTTGCGGAGTATGGATGTAGATCTGGATGTAGATCGTCCTGACAGTGGACTTTAAAATTTTTTACAGCGTCTCCTGTGTTGTGTAAGAAGAAGTGAACTATGGAGTGGTGCGGCAACTGCTGTGAGCGGAAAGCTGGTCAGGAGCGGAAATGGTTAGTGAACAAGTAACATTTCAAACCGATGATTCACTTACCTTGTGTCTCTCCAAACGAACTAAGACTCAGTACATGTAGTGCAACAATTAACAGAGTCCAGCTATTATGATGTACATAAGGAATAGCACGAACGTTGAAGATGCAACCGCGACCAGGCGGTACCTGCTTACAAGGGAACCTCCC
This sequence comes from Schistocerca nitens, assembly GCF_023898315.1. Lineage (NCBI taxonomy): Eukaryota > Metazoa > Arthropoda > Insecta > Orthoptera > Acrididae > Schistocerca > Schistocerca nitens. The sequence goes on from NC_064620.1 coordinate 14,488,752, forward strand.
CATCGCACCCCCCTCAGATTTAGTTATAAGTTCGCACAGTGGATAGGCCTTGAAAAACTGAACACAGATCAATCGAGAAAACAGGAAGAAGTTGTGTGGAACTATGAAAAAAATAAGCAAAATATACAAACTGAGTAGTCCATGTGCAAGGTAAGCCACATTAAGGATAGTATGAGCTCAGGTGCGACGTGATCCCGTGGTTAGCGTGAGCAACTGCGGACCCAGAAGTCCTTGGTTCGAGCCTTGCCCCAAGTTAAATATTTAATTCTTTATTTTCAGACAATTATTATCTGTCCGTCCGATGCGAGGTAACTGCGCCGTAGTATGGGGACGCTACACCTAAACAAACATCGAAACAAAACATATGTTTTAATAGAGCACAGGGAAAACTGTGCGACTGTGAAACTGTTGCATTTATTTGTTGCAGTTTATGTGACAAACTCTTATGTTTTCATCACTTTTTTGGGAGTGATTATCACATCCACAAGAAAACCTAAATCGGGCAAGGTATAAGAATCTTTTTACCCATTCGCCAAATGTACAAGTTAGGTGGGTCGACAAAATATTCCTGTCATGTGACGCACATGCTGTCACCAGTGTCGTATAGAATATATCAGACGTGTTTTCCTGTGGAGGAATCGGTTGACCTATGACCTTGCGATCAAATCTTTTCGGTTCCCATTGGAGAGGCACGTCCTTTCGTCTACTAATCGCACGGTTTTGCTGTGCGGTCGCAAAACGCAGACACTAAACGTACTACAGTGAACAGAGACGTCAATGAACGAACGGACAGATCATAACTTTGCGAAAATAAAGAAAGAAAATATTTCACTGGAGGGAAGACTTGAACCAAGGACCTCTCATTCCGCAGCTGCTCACTCTAAGCATGGGACCACGGCGCCCCTGCGCTTACGTTCTCCTTGATGTTGCCTATCTGGCTCATGGACTACTCAGTTTGTATATTTTGCTTATTTTTTCATAGTTCCACACAACTTCTTCCTGTTTTCTCGATTGATCTGTGTTCAGTTTCTCAAGGCCTATCCACTGTGCCAACTTATAACTAAATCTGAGTGGGGTGCGATGGGGAGGTTAGCATCACGTTGCGAAGTCACTCCGTCCACAAGTGGGGTTGAGCCGCTGCCGCCGAGTGTCCTATACCACGGCGGCAGAGGGCGCTCGATGTGCGGACCTGCTGGAGGTGCCTACCAGACACGCACCATTCGGTCCACAAGATGCCGCACGACCGCTATCCGCGTCTCACGGAAACTTGCAGTTCTGTTGCTGTGACGCCCTTGGGTTGCTATCTATAGGTTGATATTTCAGGGTGGTCCATTGATAGTGACCGGGCCCAATATCTCACGAAATAAGCATCAAACGAAAAAACTACAAAGAACGAAACTCGTCTAGCTTGAAGGGGGTTTCTATTTTAAAAAATGCAGTCGATATCCGTTTCCCCTATGGCAGCGCCATCTAGCGCGCCAGGCATAGGGGCATCTGGTTTCCCCCTTCAAGCTACACAAGTTTCGTGCTTTGCATTTTTTTTCGTTCGACGCTCATTTCGTGAGATATTTGGTCCGGTCACGATCAATGGACCACCCTGTATATACGCGAAACTAAAAATACGGTGTCTCCACGGTTCAGATTGGCAGCATGCCTATCCCGGTATTACCTTACAGATTCTGTCTGGTGTGCAAAATGAGTACTATTTTTGGGAGGTCACCAATTGCTCTGGATGATCTCAGGACTGATTTATTTTGAAAGAAGATCGTTGACAGACCGTAGGTTTGATTTAACAGAAATAAATCCGTCGGAACAGGCCTCGGAAGAACCACCATTACGAGTAGCGTGTCAGCCTCGGCCAGTAGGCGTCACTCACTGGGTGTAGATACGGAGCGGCATATGACCAGCACACCAGTTTCCCAGCCGTTGGCAGCTTTCGTGACCAGAGCCGCTACTCCCCAATGAATGAGTGCTTCAATTGTCCTCTTATGAGTGCACCCCACGTTTTGGCAACAGCGCTCGCCAGAGTAGAACAGTGACCCATCCAGGTGCTAGCCAAGGAACTTCGGTGATGATTTTACCAGTGTGTCAGGGTCGTTGGCTGAGAGACACAATGGAGTAAGCATATATTAGACTACACGACGTTGGCGTATAGGTCTCACAAACAGCAGAATTACGATCCAAATTCAAGCTAGCTATAAACTTAGCCCACTTAGTCTGAGAGTGAGCTTGGATTATAATCAATGTCGATTTAGAAATACTGCTCAAGGCGACAGTTAGTAAGGAATGGTGGTAACATGAGATATGGCGTTCCCAAAGCGGAACACCCAAGCCACTGAACGGAAGAGCTGGCAGTGAGGCAGCCAGACCAAAATTTATATACCAAAGAAAGGCTTTCATTTATCTTGTGAAGCCAGTACTGCATCGAACGTCCACCTCTGTAGCGCAGCGGTAGCGTTACTGGCTGGCACACAAGGGGGCTCGGGTTCGATTCCCGTCAGGGGAGTGGGTGTTGTGTATCCTTCATCATCATTGACACGCAAGTCGCCGAAGAGGCGTCAACTAAAAAGACTTTCAATACGGCGGCCGAACCCCGAAGGGGATATCCCGGCCAATAAATGCCATACGATCACTTCACTTTCTTTTTGACCTGAATAATAAACTCTGTACATACTTATACCCGTCTAGCTTAACAATAAATACAAGGAATTAATCATGTGCCGCACCAGCGCATAAGACGTTTCAACAACGGATTTAGTTGCAGGCGGTTAACAAGGAGCAGGCCGTTGTCACTGGACGTGCACTTTGCCCGGCGTTCTTGACAATTTGATACAGTAAAACGACCGTACATGTAAATTAGAACATTTAAATGAAATTCTGATCAAAGATGGAAGCGAATGAAAGATCTGCAATTATAAAACTATCCACTAGGGCAGATTACACAAAACAAAACTAATCTTCAGACCTCTGAATAAAGATAAGAACTGATAATTTTAAGCAAACGAACCTTTAACATACAAGAGCCATTCAACACGCAGTAATTAAACTTTCCTTATTTAACACGTTGTAACACGGAAACCAATCACCGTACGAGGACCAAAATTGGTGGCATTAATTTCAAAGACGCGGCGAACATAAATAATGCAGGATCAGTTCAGTTGAAACAATTTTAATATGCAGCTACGGTACGTCATACCATTACATACCGGTACCATTACTGCTACAACAGGGGCTCAATATATCGCCCATCAGAGTCTGAAACCTCAGGATTGCATTCTGCATAGCAGAACGAAGCGTGTCGGTAAGTGTTCTGGCTACCTCTCTTGATATTTTGCGCTTCACATCAGCACATGTGTGAATGTTTCCTTGGTAAACCATGTCCTTCAGGTATCCCCACAAGCAGCAATCACGGGCAGTGAGATCAGGTGATCGTGCCGGCCAATGATCCGCTGATAGTTCAGTCGTTTCCAAATGTGTATCGGAGAAGCATGTGAATTTAACGAGCAATGAGTTCAGTGTGTCTCTCTTCTGTAGGGCGGGTGTGACATACTGCGAAGCATATCACATTAACGCTGGCCAGTCACACTGCACGTCTTTGGTCCTTTGTCCGTGTTTGTTCTCTGAGTGCCAACCTATTAGAAAAAGAATGGGCCAATGATGAAAGTAGCCGTGAAGCCACACCAGGCCTGACACGTTCACCACACAAACTTCATTCACGGTGACTGGAGGTGGAGACGCCACACTCAGCAGTCCTGTGTGTTCACCTCATTCGTCAGAGAGGGCCGGACCTCGTCAACATCAATCCTTGCAAGAAAGTTGGAGTGAAGGCAACACGTCGTTGTGCGTTCTGTGGTGCAAACTGCTTTACGATACGGATATTGTACGGATACCATTTGAGAATGTTTCTAAGCACCTTCCCTACAGTGGACCACAGGACGTTCAACTATCGTGACACCACACGCACACTGCCTGACGATACCGGCCGGTGTGGCCGAGCGCTTCTAGGCGCTTCAGTTTGGAACTGCGCGACCGCTACGGTCGCAGGTTCGAATCCTGCCTGGGGCATGCATGTGTGTGATGTCCTCAGGTTAGTTAGGTCTAAGTAGTTCTAAGTTCTAGGGGACTGATGACCTCAGATGTTGACTCCCATAGTGCTCAGAGCCATTTAAACTGCCTGACGATGGGTAATTGCGCGCAGCGTTGTCTGCCACAGAAACAGCGATTACATCAACCACCTGTGGTGCAACACGTCATCGGCCTCTTCCGGAAGCGACGCCCAGTTACCCAGTTGATTCCAACTTCTTCATCACGCTCCGCACACTAGGTGGAGAAAGAGGACCCTTCCGTAATCCATACAGCCGGCGATCTTCTCGAAGCGGAGCTGCAGCATTACTGTTGTTTTGATAACAGAGCTTCACCAATAACGCCCTTTGCCTTTTGTCCCAGCTCGTGTCGACACTGCGACTGGCCAGGTGTGTGAGACTGTGAACCGCGATGACTGATCACGGCACTTGGTGGCCATACTTGGAACTGGACAGTGGCGCTGTGACGCATGAAAATCATCCACCCCATACTCTGCACGTTGATGCCACCAGGTTTGCTACTCGTACGATAGTTAGTTTCCGGGCTATAACGTGTTAAAGAGAGGAAAGTTTCATTATAACCACACGGTATATTAAATGCTAGGGTAGCGAATTACAACAGCTTTTAATCCTCTGGCGGAGGAGCAAGTATCATGGAAACACAGCTAGAAGCAGACCTGCGCGACACACTGCTCAGGCTCCACTTGTGTGCTTTCCACCGGTCAGCTGCAGCATGAACACTTAAAGGCTTACTGCATACACATTTCTATAGAGACAGGTGCGATTTGTGCACTATACCATCACGACACAGGCGTTTCTAGATGCACAGTGAAATATACGATTGAAGGAAAATCTCTGTCGATTCGAGTTGATACACGACAACGACACACCTCCCACATGACAGGTGCCCAAGAGGAGACAAGTCGGTTGCCTAGATGCAGGAGCAATGACGTCACGATCGGTGGTAAGCCACATACCGTGTGACATCACAAACCAAGATGGTGGTAAGTCACTCCCCTCGCCTAATCTCACAGCCCAGTATTTTAACTGCCATTGAAATGAAACAGCCAATCCCATTGCAGTACATTACTGGCCAAGATAACTAAACAGTCAGTCTCAAATTAACATTTTTAGCAGCCATTAAAACAAAACAACCAGCCACAGCATACTTTTCTTGTGGCCATTCAAAAGAAACAGTCAGTGCCAAATATAGACACACAGCAGCTATCTTGATCAAAAGTATCCAAATGATTTGAATTGTGCACTATATTCAATACTAGTTATCAAAAATTACATAAAGAATGTTCAAAAAATGGTTCAAATGGCTCTGAGCACTATGGGACTCAACTGCTGTGGTCATTAGTCCCCTAGAACTTAGAACTACTTAAACCTAACTAACCTAAGGTCATCACACACATCCATGCCCGAGGCAGGATTCGAACCTGCGACCGTAGCAGTCGCACGGTTCCGGACTGCGCGCCTAGAACCGCGAGAGACCACCGCGGCCGGCATAAAGAATGTTACCTGCGTTAGTTCCACGTGTAAAATACTGAAGCTTCATTGTAAGAAAAAAGAAAACCATCATGTATGTCATGAACTGACAGGACAAGCAGCAATTGTAAACGTCCATAGTTAAATCTGCACACCACTGTTGATGTAATGCGCAATGGATCATCTAAATAAATATTTTCCACATCTAAATTGTTTTATGATGCTAGTCGTGTGTCACAATATTAATCAGTATCTATAATTTCTGCCAAAAATTTGTCTGCAACACAAGAAAAGCAGAGTTTGTCTAGTGTTCAAATGGTTCAAACGGCTCTGAGCACTATGGGACTTAACGTCTGAGGTCATCAGTGCCCTAGACGTAGAACTACTTAAACCTAACTAACCTAAGAACATCACACACATCCATGCCCGAGGCAGGATTCGAACCTGCGACCGCAGCAGCTGCGTGGTTTCGGACTGAAGCGCCTACAACAGCTCGGTCACCGCGGCTGGCCGTTTATGTCTACTGTCACATGGTTATTTCAACAGACACAAACATCCAAAAAAATTAATGCCTGTGGAGAGACTAATTGTGTTTTCACTTCTAAAAACCTACAAAACACATGTTCTTAAGGAAATCCTAACCATATAGTTGACATTTAATTTTTGGGACTACACTTGGTGTAAGACACAGTAAACCCTCAAATTCAATAATTGCACATCTAAATTGAAGTTTGATGCTTATTAAGTATCGTAATGGTAATTTAGCGTCTAAAAGGTAGCAAATATACGCCAGAAAAACAAAAACTGCAATGTGCTCGGGAAGTGCAGGGCCCTGGTGTAATGGTTGTCACCTTTTAAAGTGACCGCTGTCAGAAGGGTAACTGTGCTGACCACCACTGCACTGACTCCAAGGCCAATGTGATAACCTTGGCCGGCCGAAGTGGCCGTGCGGTTAAAGGCGCTGCAGTCTGGAACCGCAAGACCGCTACGGTCGCAGGTTCGAATCCCGCCTCGGGCATGGATGTTTGTGATGTCCTTAGGTTAGTTAGGTTTAACTAGTTCTAAGTTCTAGGGGACTAATGACCTCAGCAGTTGAGTCCCATAGTGCTCAGAGCCATTTGAACCATTTTTTGTGATAACCTTGAATTTGACCATCATTAGCATACACACATATTTTTAGTTAACTGTAAATCAAAAGTTATTGCCCCTAGAGGTAACGATAGTTACCCACTAAACTGACCATAATTGCCCCAGGGGTAACGGTGGTTACCTCCTTAATTGGCGAGCACGGGGTACCGGGTTCGATTCCCGGAGGCGTCAGGGATTTTCACCTGCCTCGAGATTACTGGGTGTTTGTGTTGTCCACATCATTTCATCACCACTCATGGAAGTGGAAAGATTGCACTGAGCAAAGGTTGGGCATTTGTACAGGAGCTGATAACCATGAAGTTGAGCGCCCCACAAACCAAACATCATCGTCTTCATCATCCTGAATTGGCTGTCAGTGCCCTCTTGAGGGGCATGTGCGTTTCTTCCAAATCTTCTTAGCAGAACGGTGTTCTACGGGTAGCATCACCGACTAGTAATCAAAACGTCCTGGATCCGTGTTCAAACCTAAACACGGTTTAAATTTTGCATAAATATGATCAGCAATGGCAGCCGAAGACTTTCGGCATACGTAGTCGCCCTTGTTCTGCCAACGGGCTTGTCAAAGAGGGCACTGGAGCAAACACCGATTCGTGGCATTCTTTGGATCTACGATCGGGATACTGTCCCTAATAAGCGGAAGAATCGTCAATGATCAATCGCATGGTGATGTAGAAGGCAGTGGAAACAACTCCACTTAAGACGTATAGTTTGCACAGGATATGTGTCCTGTAATTGGAAAAGTGTCGTCATGGTCTCTACATTGGCAAAAGATACTGGATCAGTCTCCCATTCGGAACTCCAGTAGGGGATTGCCAAGGGAGAAATGATACTGAGGGAAAGATAGAGTAAACAACGAAAGGGAAATACTCTCCAAGTGAGTGGAGTGCAAGTTATTTGAACCTGGTGAGGAAGATAGAAAATTTGCAAAGTGTAATACAATGATTCAGTCAATATATAGTGTGAGCCAGTGAAAAGAAATAGAAGTAAGATAAGATTTTCTAGTGAGAAAAATATATGGCAATATCAATAGCAGCAGAAAATGGCATCACGAGTGTAGAATCCATTGTGTATAGGATTGTAGGGCAGAGAGTGAGCTACTGTGAACAGTTTAGTGATACAGCTGTTCTCATGAGTTTCTACAGCAAACCAGTGCTGGCAACAATGGTTCAGATACACATCTCGACGTTGCCAGTAGAAGGTAAAGAGATAGAGAAAGTATATGAGGATACTGAACAAGTAATTCGGTATGTAAAGGGAGATGATATTCTAATACTGATTCGGGACTGAAATGCGGTTGTAGGGCAAGGAGTAAAAGAAAGAGTTACAGGCGAAACGCTAATTGAGCTCTGCAGTAAATTTCAGATGATAACAGTGAATACTCTGTTCAGTAATCACAAGCGACGGCGTAAACTTGGAAAATATCAGGAGACACTGGAAGTTTCCAGATGAATTTCATCATGGTGAGACTGTTTTCGAAATAGATATTGAGTTGTAAGGCGTACCCATGACCAGATATAGGCTCGAATCACACTTTGTTAGTGATGAAGAGCAAACTGAAGTTAAAGAGAAGCATACGGGAAAATCAGTGCGGAAGAAAGTGGCATGCTGGAGCGGTAAGGATTGATGAGACTCGTTTGAAGTTCTGTGAAGGTTTGGATGCTGAAATAAGGAATACTACGGAAGACAGTTCAGTTGAAGAGGAGCGGACATCTCTAAAAAAGAGCAACCGGAGATTCTGGACAGAGAACTGTTTCGTTAAGAAGGTAAGTGCGAAGAAAGCTTGTGTAGGGAAGCAGCCTACTCACGCTGTAGTAAATTCACATCAGTCTTCCCATTGTGTGCCAGCCAGTCCGCTGTAACTAGCTCTGACGTCATAAATGTTGCGCAATACTTTAAAAATCAAATAAATTACCTAAAATGTTTCTAGCATGTCAGGAGTAATACTAAATCAACAGGTGTTGAATATCAGTTCGATAACTTTAACCATTTTCGAAATTTGGACGTTTTTCTGTAAAAATCATTGGCGCAACAGAAAAGAGCTAGAAAGTTAAAATTTTATATTTAGGTTCATTTTTCATAATTATTTAATAAAAACAGTACTTTGGATTTCACAAATTAAGATTTTAGTGGAAATTCATTATTTTCTGGTTTTCGTCTCAAAACTTAAGGAAGCAAGATAGATTTAGTAGGCTAATAAATAAGGCTAGTATGTTTATATTTAAGTAGTTTGGAGATCCGCTATAACTATGAAGATGTGAAAAGTTTCATTTGAATACCTATAAAACTATAGCGATAGCGATCCCCAAAGGGCCAGTTCAGAGCTCGTCTACTGCGTGCAGTGTAATCAAATTAATTCTCTCGCCCAAAATATTTAAGTTAGCCACGTAAAACTTTTATCATGATTACTTACCTGTGTGCTGAATACACATTTAAATTAAGAGCTTCATCGGCAATCAGCAAAAGAAGCTATGATTTATTCGGTAACCTGAAGTGGTGCATTACTAGTCCAGCGGCTAGTCGGGAGAGCCGATTTGATCAGGCGTTCCCTTAGCCGTCCGCACCGCGGCTTTATATATAAGAACGCTGCGCGAGGAAGGAAGGCCCCAGTTCTCTCCAGACGATGAATAGCACACCATATGTGTCGGGAGTCGCGTCGCGTCGGTATCATTGCTACAAACAGCCTCGGATGCCGTATTAAGTTACTCGGGATACGTGTAACCATGAAATCATTTTCGAGTGAAGAGTTAATTCTGGGTTGACTTTAATTATCGATCTTCAGTTTGCGTATGTCGTATTTTCACGTGCCGTCGCGGGACAAACATTCTATTATTATTTAGCGTGGCGTTTGATGAACCTAATCATAAAATTATGGCGAGCATTCATTTAAATATTCAATTTGGACAATTATAGTTACATCAGCGCATTAGACTTTGAACTGCTCTGTTAGTTAGGTTGTGTGGATGCTTTTGTTTTTCATCTGTGACTTTCAGAATATATTCAACTATTTTAGAAAATCGTTTTTGATTATAAATCCCGGACAATCTCCTAATTCCTCAGAGCTATAAGCTGTAACTATAAGTGTATTCTCAGATGAAGTGGGCATTAGGAATTCTAATTACAGGCTTCAAGTTTTGCTAATCACTTTCTGGTAGCCAATATTGTAGTTAGAGAGCAAGTGTTGAGAACGGAAAAAGACAGCATAAATAATAGGAACATTAGTAGAACAATAATTCCACTTCCGCCGCACATATGGTTAATCGGCCGGGAAATGCAGTGTTTCTACATTCAAACATAAACATTCATACAACAGTAAATTTCCTCACCTGCCGCCCCACACTTGGATAACATGAGAAATACTTCAGCTGATGGACGAAAGGAGGAAATACGAAAATGCTCAGGGATAGACAAGAATACAGCACCAAAATCACTTTGTAATGAAATAAATAGGAATTACAAGGAAGCTGAGGCGAAATGGCGACAGGAAAGGCGTAGAAAATCCATAAAGAAATTATGGGGTTTGTAGACCTAGAAAAAGGGTTCTACAATGCAAAACGGTGCAAGATGTTCGAAATCTCAGAAAAATGGAAGTAAGTTATAGGGAACGACGGACAATAAGTAACAGAAGGTTAAGAAAGATGTGCTCAGGTTAAGATGGATGTAAGACAGCGGTACAGTCCTTCGATCCTACTGTTCATACAATACATGGAAGAAACAATGACAGAAATAAGAGTTCAAGAGTGGGATTAAAATTTAGGGTGAAAGAATATCAGTGGTAAGATTCGCTAATAATATTGATATCCTCAGTTAAAGTGAGGAAGAATTATTGAATCTGTTCACTGAAATGAACAGGTTAATGAGTATAGAATATTGATTGAGATTACACCAAAGGAAAAAGAAAACAATGGGAACTAGCAGAAATGAGAGCAGTTAGAAGCTTTAACATAAGATCTAGTGATAAAAGAGTAGAGGAAGTTAAGAAATTCTACTATCTTTGAAGCAAAGTAATCCACGACAGACGAAGAAAGGAGGACACGAAAAGCAGACTACCAAAAACAAAGAGGGTGTCCCTGGATAAAAGAAGTCGGTTAACATGAAGCATACGCCTCAATCTCAGGAAGAAGTTTCTGAGAATACAATTGTCGAGCTCAGTTTTTTTATGGTAGCGTATCGCGGACAATGCGGAAACTGGAACAGGGGGGTATCGATGCGTCTGAGATGTGGTGCTACAGAAGAATGTTGAAAACTAGGTGGACAAATGAGGAAAGAAATGAGGAGGTTCTCGAGAGAATCGATGAAGAACAAAATATATGGAAAACACTGACAAGAAGAACGTACAGGATGACAGACATGTGGTAAGACATCACGGAATAACCCCCATGTGATTAGAGGGAGCTGTCGAAGATAAAAACTGGAGGGGAAGACAGAGATTGGAATACATTCAGTAACAATAGAGAACGTAGGTTGCAAGTGTTAGTTTAAGATGAAATAGTTGGTGACCCTACCCCTTATCTTAGAAGCTAGATTAAGAAAAGGCAAACCTACATTTCTAGCATTTGTAGACTTATAGAAAGCTTTTGACAGTGTTGACTGGAATACTCTCTTTCAAATTCTGTAGGTGGCAAGGGGTTAAATACAGGGAGTGAAAGGCAATTTACAATTTGTACAGAAAGCAGATGGCAGTTATAAGAATCGAGGGACATGAAAGAGAAGCAGTGGTTGGGAATGGAGTGAGACAGGGTTGTAGCCTCTCCCCGATGTTATTCAATCTGTATATTGAGCAAGCAGTAAAGTAAACAAAAGAAAAGTTCGGAGTAGATATTAAAATCCATGGAGAAGAAGTAAAAACTTTAAGGTTCGCCGGTGACATTGTAATTCTGTCAGAGACAGCAAAGGACTTGGAAGAGCAATATAAGAGAATGGACAGTGTCTTGAAAGGAGGATATAAGATGAACATCAACAAAAGCAAAACGATGATACTGGAATGTAGTCGAGGTAAATTGGGTGATGCTGAGGGAATTACATTAGAAAATGAGACACTTAAAGTAGTAAAGGAGTTTTGCTGTTTGGGGAGCAAAATAACTGATGATGGTCGAAGTAGAGAGGATATAAAATGTAGACTGGCAATGGCAAGGAAAGCGTTTCTGAAGAAGAGAAATTTGTTAACATCGAGTATAGATTTAAGTGTCAGGAAGTCGTTTCTGAAAGTATTTGTATGGAGTGAGCCATGTATGAAAGTGAAACATGGACGATCAATAGTTTGGACAAGAAGAGAATAGAAGCTTTCGAAATGTGGTGCTAAGGAAGAATGCTGAAGATTATATGTGTTGATCACATAACTAATGAGGAGGTATTGAATAGAATTGGGGAGAAGAGGAGTTTGTGGCACAACTTGACAAGAAGAAGGGATCTGCTGGTAGGACATGTTCTGAGGCATCAAGGGATCACCAATGTAGTATTGGAGGGCAGCGTGGAGGGTAAAAATGGTAGAGGAAGACGAAGAGATGAATAAACTAAGCAGATTCAGAAGGATGTAGGCTACAGTACGCACTGGGAGATGAAGCAGCTTGCACGGGACAGAGTAGCATGGAGAGCTGCATCAAACCAGTCTCAGGATTGAAGACCACAACAACAACAACTTGGTGGAGGAAAGGAATTTGCCATGTGCGTTTTGGCTCGAAGTCCTACAAGTTTAGAAAAATAGTACATTTCGGTGTAAAGGTCGAATATCCGTTGTAGATGGTTGTTTTCTTCCGATGGTGCTGTCAGACACAAGTGTGGACTACTCCGCAGTACGTTTGTCACAGATATCGGTTTTGCACAACGTATGGCACATAACGTCTTGTCCTGATCCGTCGACCATTTGATGTTGTTCAAGGCGTTTGTGCAACAAAGGACAAGGGAAATGACTTTGAGAGCTACTAAACGTACTACGATAAACTGCGATTCTCTGTCGATAATAGTCTCTAGATTATGATTTTTGGGACGATAGCGTGACTTCAGGGAAACCCTGCAAATGGCCATCACTGTGAATGAACAATTGCTTAAAAATACTAGAGTTACCACAGTAATAATTTATTTTCAGTGTAAACAGTCAATTCGATTTTTTTTAATTACTGTTTAACATCGAGCGTTCCACGACAACATGTCGAAACCGCACGTGAAAACCAAAAAAATGAAGTCGTTTGACTTTCATTAGGAACAACGAATCACGAAACTTCTTTTGGCCTCGTAGTTGATCTTAGTTATATAAAAATTTCATATTCTCTCTCGCAAAGGTATTAGAACGTTCCAGTGTCTAACATTAACGTGTATAAGGGACGATCAAAATGTGTATATGGAACGTGGAGCGACTCCGATATGGGTATATAAGCACCGACATGTAGGCGAGGGGCGAGTGTGGCATTCCTGTGTTTCTGACGTGCGTGAGGTACATGCTGAAACTTGAGTTGTTGAGACGTTATTACCAAATGCATCCAAACAGGACAAACGTACTGTTCTTCTTTTCTTGGCTGCCGAAAGAGAAACACTGGTACACATACAACGGAGAATGAAGAATGTGTGTGGGGCAGCACATCTGTCGAAAAGCACCGTTGAGGAATGGTGAATGAAGGGTTCCTGGTGCTCCGTGATAACCCACGTCCCCATACCGTTAAGTGTCGTAGCGCTGAAGCTACGCTAACTCAAGTGGGATGCACCCAAGCACCCGCCCTGTAGTCATGACCTCTTCCCACGCGATTTCAAGCTTTCGGTCCCTTCAAAAAGGCTCTGACCGGTCAACGATTCCTGTCGCAGGAAGATGTGCAGCAGGCCCGTTAGGGACTTCCTCCCGCAGCTTCTCGTAATTTATGCCGCATACTTTTTGTCGTGGTGAACTACTGTTCTGGACTAAAATAGGAAGAAAAACAAACTGAGCAAAACTAGCACCATTTAAAACAAAACGACTAATTATTTTCAGCCATTATAGCTATGTTTGTGAACCGTGACTGTGTGGGATACTTATTTATTTCAAGTTTCTGTCACCAGTCACATTTTATTCTATGCTTAATCTAACATAATGCAACGCGTTTCGAACATTTTCTGTTCATCCTCAAGCGTTTGTACATACATACATTCATACATAGAGAAATGTTACTTAAAAATAGTCTGAAACTAGATTAATCCAGAACACTTTTTTTTTTTTTTTTACTGTAGCTGGTGGTGTGGCATTTGGGGGGAAGGAGCGGGGCAGTGTTTGGCTAGAAATCGAAATCAGTGATGTCTTCTGTTGGTTTTCGTATTTGTTGTTGACTATGTATATCACAACCTGTATCGGATGCAGATAGATTTGCATCAGTTATGTGTTATGAAAATAGGGTGAAAGGCTTTTATATGACAGTTGATCACTTACAATTACATCATCTTGCAAGATGATGACTTACAATTACATCATCTTGCAAGGTGACTACACTCCTGGAAATTGAAATAAGAACACCGTGAATTCATTGTCCCAGGAACGGGAAACTTTATTGACACATTCCTGGGGTCAGATACATCACATGATCACACTGACAGAACCACAGGCACATAGACACAGGCAACAGAGCATGCACAATGTCGGCACTAGTACAGTGTATATCCACCTTTCGCAGCAATGCAGGCTGCTATTCTCCCATGGAGACGATCGTAGAGATGCTGGATGTAGTCATGTGGAACGGCTTGCCATGCCATTTCCACCTGGCGCCTCAGTTGGACCAGCGTTCGTGCTGGACGTGCAGACCGCGTGAGACGACGCTTCATCCAGTCCCAAACATGCTCAATGGGGGACAGATCCGGAGATCTTGCTGGCCAGGGTAGTTAACTTACACCTTCTAGAGCACGTTGGGTGGCACGGGATACATGCGGACGTGCATTGTCCTGTTGGAACAGCAAGTTCCCTTGCCGGTCTAGGAATGGTAGAACGATGGGTTCGATGACGGTGTGGATGTACCGTGCACTATTCAGTGTCCCCTCGACGATCACCAGTGGTGTACGGCCAGTGTAGGAGATCGCTCCCCACACCATGATGCCGGGTGTTGACCCTGTGTGCCTCGGTCGTATGCAGTCCTGATTGTGGCGCTCACCTGCACGGCACCAAACACACATACGACCATCATTGGCACCAAGGCAGAAGCGACTCTCATTGCTGAAGACGACACGTCTCCATTCGTCCCTCCATTCACGCCTGTCGCGACACCACTGGAGGCGGGCTGCACGATGTTGGGGCGTGAGTGGAAGACGGCCTAACGGTGTGCGGGACCGTAGCCCAGCTTCATGGAGAAGGTTGCGAATGGTCCTCGCCGATACCCCAGGAGCAACAGTGTCCCAAATTTGCTGGGAAGTGGCGGTGCGGTCCCCTACGGCACTGTGTAGGATCCTACGGTCTTGGCGTGCATCCGTGCGTCGCTGCGGTCCGGTCCCAGGTCGACGGACACGTGCACCTTCCGCCGACCACTTGCGACAACATCGATGTACTGTGGAGACCTCACGCCCCACGTGTTGAGCAATTCGGCGGTGCGTCCACCCGGCCTCCCACATGCCCACTATACGCCCTCGCTCAAAGTCCGTCAACTGCACATACGGTTCACGTCCACGCTGTCGCGGCATGCTACCAGTGTTAAAGACTGCGATGGAGCTCCGTATGCCACGGCAAACTGGCTGACACTGACGGCGGCGGTGCACAAATGCTGCGCAGCTAGCGCCATTCGACGGCCAACACCGCGGGTCCTGGTGTGTCCGCTGTGCCGTGCGTGTGATCATTGCTTGTACAGCCCTCTCGCAGTGTCCGGAGCAAGTATGGTGGATCTGACACACCGGTGTCAATGTGTTCTTTTTTCCATTTCCAGGAGTGTATGTATATCACAGCCTGTATCGGATGCAGATATATTTGCTTCAGTTATGTGTTATGAAGATAGTGTGAAAGGCTTTTATATGACAGTTGATCACTTACAATTACATCATCTTGCTAGATGATGTAATTGTAAGTGATCGACTTGCAAGATGATGTATTTGTAAGTGATCAACTGTCATATAAAAGCCTTTCACACTATTTTCATAACACATAACTGAAGCAAATATATCTGCATCCGATACAGACTGTGATATACATAGTCATCAACTTGCAAGATGATTTAATTGTAAGTGATCAATTGTCATATAAAAGCCTTTCACACTATTTTGATAACACATAACTGATGCAAATCTATCTGCATCCGATAGAGGCTGTGATATACATACTCAACAACAAAGAAGAAAACCAACAGAAGACATCACTGATTTCGATTGCTAGCCATACACTGCCCCCCTCCTTCCCCCCAAATGCCACACCAACCGCTACAGGAAAAAACAAAGTGTTCTAGATTAATCTAGTTTCAGACTGTTTATTTTTAAGTAACATTTCTCTATGTATGTATGTATGTACAAACGCTTGAAGATGAACAGAACATGTTCGAAACGCGTTGCATTATGTTAGATTAAGCTTAAAATAAAAAGTGACTGGTAGCAGAAACTTGAAATAAATAAAAACGAGTAATGTTTTGTAAGTCTACAGGACAACAAATTGCCGGTATGGTGACGTGTATGTACAAAAATAACTGAGATGAAAAAGTTTGCTGCCTCATTATGATCGCAGGCTACGAAGAGTCCGAAGTTCAAGGACAAACTTTCAGAGATTGATCACGTGAGTGCTTCGTTACGAAGGACTTGTGGTCCCTAGGCGCCCGTTGTGTAATAATGCCTTCCGTTTGTTCCCAACTCCGCCGTCTCACAGACATCTGCGTGGCTGTTTATGCTAGTGCAGTCAAGATTAGGGTCAGTGCATGAGGTCGATACAGTGGGGGCAGTGGCAGCTGGCAGTGTCCTTCTTACAGACAAGTCCTCGTCATTCGCCTTGAGCGATTAGAGCAGTCGCAGAAAAACGAAGTCTGGATAAAGCCGCCATCTCGAATGCGAGCCCACTGTCTTAAAAATTCCGCCACCTCTCTCTGTGAGGAGGATAAACCAGTAACACGGAGTCTCGTATAGTGTTTGAAAAACGAGTCCACAATAACTTATGGTACTCACTGCTGACTAATCGGCTGAATGACGTGCCCTCTGCAGCAGAACACTTGCCATATAACGCCGATCAACAAGTTGTATCTTAGAGTCGTGCTTACCACTCTGAACTGCATTCTCAAAACTTCCACAACTGTGAACCAGTTTCGGACATGTAACTAATTTTTATTTGAGTTTACTTTCAGCATACGAGAGAGAGAATGGAATATATGAACTTTTCTGTATCGTAAGAGTGACAACATCTACATCTACATCCATACTACGCAAGCCACCTGACGGTGTGTGGCGGAGGGTACCTTGAGTACCTCTATCGGTTCTCCCTTCTATTCCAGTCTCGTGCTGTGCGTGGAAAGAAGGATTGTCAGTATACCTCTGTGTGGGCTCTAATCTCTCCGATTTTATCCTCATGGTCTCTTCGCGAGATATACGTAGGAGGGAGCAATATACAGCTTGACTCCTCGGTGAAGGTATGTTCTCGAAACTTTAACAAAAGCCCGTACCGAGCTACTGAGCGTCTCTCCTGCAGAGTCTTCCACTGGAGTTTATCTATCATCTCCGTAACGCTTTCGCGATTACTAAATGATCCTGTAACGAAGCGCGGTGCTCTCTGTTGGATCTTCTGTATCTCTTTTATCAACTCTATCTGGTACGGATACCACGCTGCTGATCAGTATCCAAACAATGGGTGAACAAGCGTACTGTAACCTACTTCCTTTGTTTTCGGATTGCGTTTCCTTAGGATTCTTCCAATGAATCTCAGTCTGGCATCTGCTTTACCGACGATCAACTTTATATGATCATTCCATTTTAAATCACTTCTAATGCGTACTCCCAGATAATTTATGGAATTAACTGCTTCCAGTTGCTGACCTGCTATATTGTAGCTAAATGATAAGGGATCTTTTTTTCTATGTATTCGCAGCACATTGCACTTGTCTATATTGAGATTCAATTGCCATTCCCTGCACCATGCGTCAATTCGTTGCAGATCCTCCTGCATTTCAGTACAATTTTCCATTGTTACAACCTCTCGATATACCACAGCATCATCCGCAAAAATCCTCACTGAACTTCCAATGTCACCCACGAGGTCATTTATGTATATTGTGAACAGCAACGGTCCTACGACACTCCCCTGCGGCACACCTGATATCACTCTTACTTCGAAAGACTTCTCTCCATTGAGAATGACATGCTGCGTTCTGTTATCTTGGAACTCTTCAATCCAATCACACAATTGGTGTGATAGTCCATATGCTCTTACTTTGTTCAATAAACGACTGTGGGGAACTGTATCGAACGCCTTGTCTTTAATACACGGACACCACAAGACGATGCGGAGTGTAGTATCTAGTCAGTTTGACACGTTGCTTATATTCCACACGGTTAGCTCTTTTCTTACTGCAAGGGCCGCAGTAACCACAAAATAATATGTCTGCTAGTAGCACAACAAACCAGTTAACTGCACCTCTGAAAGGTTAGAGAATGTATACAATGTTTGCTGCTGTTTTTTGGGTTAAAATATAGTTGTTAACGTGATAATTAAGGTGGCGAGTAGGCGGTTATCAATTTAACTTTCATCGTACGAACACGTGCAAACGACCGACTATAAATCAGCTATTCATTGCCCAAGACCGTGTAGTGGAACATTCTACCGCTCCTTACATAAAGTGGTTGGTCGCTGAAGGACGCGAGTCACGGCCCATTGTTTCGAGATTAGTCAGTGGCGCCGCTTATAAAGGGAACTGCTGCGAGTGTGGCATCGCTGGGACGCCTTCTTATGTTCCATTCAGACTGCAAATCGTGAAACATACCACCATAAATGGAGGCACATTCCATTGCGTTTCACCTGTTGACTGCTGCAGAAAATGTTTTGTTGTCATTCAGCAGTACTGTCATTTCATACGTGACCACATTTACTGATGTTCTTCAACGTAGCTCGAGCGTTTCACACATCTTTGCCAGTTTCTAGAAATACTGTATCATGAGTCTGATTGTCAAATCCTTTCCATCAGATCTTTAGAGTAGACCAATGAGCGGCTTCGTGCTTTTATTTAGTATGTAAATCACAATACAGGTAACGACTTGGTCGTCATTTCTAGCTGGAGCCACTGCTAAAGCCAGAAGATGGATCTTTGTTCTCTCAAATTTATCTAACTGATTCGTCACTGTGCTCTCACGAAACTGAATTAAACGATGGTGTCGGGTGTCGAACGGAGGTCTTCCTTGCTGGAGCGGCGCAAAAAATCGAAAACACAAGGACGACGTGGCAATGCATGTAAGTTGTCCACCGGTTTCTGAAACAAGTGAAAGCGAAGTAAGAGATTCCATTCAGTTTATGGTCGGAAACGTCGTACCCTATCCTACTTTCTTCGTAAGCGCGAATCACGCTGGTACTTGGTACACCACTCAAGATTTGATGTAGCAATATGAACAGCATAGTGAAAGCATTATGTAACGCCGGAAATGCATATCCTCCTATTTCCATCTATTGTACTATAATTTTTTCCTATTTTTGTTACCTGAATATATGACATTTCTGTGTCTTTACATATTGTAATTGTTTTACTATATATATATATATATATATATATATATATATATATATATATATATATATATATTTATGCATTTATGTCGATGTATAATTGGTTTGTTTCGTAAATATTATTTGTATTTTTACGCTGGGTCTTGCCTAGGGAAAACTGCTGTCGAACGATTACATCGATAGGTCGTGTGAAGAATCAAAGTGTGTAGGATCTTTGGTAGTGTTAACTCTGCCGCGTGGAGCGCGGGCAGAGCAGTTGGAGTCTGGCTGGAGTAGCGAGTGGAGCAGGTGTGTTGTGTGTAGCTCCCGCGAGTTGCCGCGCTTTCGGGGTTTGGCAGCATGTAATTGCGCTCGACTTGCGATGATAGTTTCTGACATGGTGTCGCGGACGGGAAGCATTAGCTGGCGCACATCAAGAGCCCGTTTCGTCTGGTGACCGTGTCGAGAAGAAGGCGCGCCAACATCCAGCTTCTGCAACAGCGACGGCCGACAATGAGTGACTGTCGCCACCTCCTCGATCGACGGCTTCAAACCTTCAATCAACCAACAAGGAAGACTAAAAGCACGTAAAATTTCAGAACTGTATGGCAGACCTCAGCTTTTCAAATTGTTCCATTTGCCTCGCAAAATTACAGCAACTTAGCATGAACCTTTGTTGCTCATTGTCCCAATTGCATTGCCAAGCAGGGTCCCTTCCTTTTCCGAAATGAACCCGACTGTCGTTGAAATTCAAACGCCAGCATAATTCCATTTCACTGCTTTAATCTCAAAGTTCACTTTAAGTATTCATAGCTGGCTACAATAGTTAGATTACACAAGCACAAGTTAAGAGTGCGAGTTTTGTTACCGTATTTTAGCTTACCTGTGACTGCAGCTCAGCTTGGTACGTACTAAATTTTACTATTGTTAATTGTTCAGAACCATTTAATTCAAGTTCAAAGTTAAATCTCTTATTTCTAAATTGCGTAGATTCAAGTAGCTTTCGAAATGATTGTTGAGGTAGTCCAAGACTAACCGTATTTTACTGAATTTCGATGTGCTTCAGAAGGAAAGCTCACTATTAACTTCAGTCACTAAATTAGCTTTCGATTTTCCTGTTTTATTAATTCTTTTGCTAAATTCAGTCAGAGTGTAGCGAAATTTATTACTTCTGACAAACTTTCAGTTTTCACACTGCACGTGTCAACCTTCAGTTGCCATGCTTCTAGTGCTAATTATATGTGTAATAATCTTTCTTTTTCAGTTACTATAGTAATTGTCCTTAGGACTGGCGACCGTGATTTCCCCCAAATCTCAAATATCTAATTACCGCTAGTTGATTGTTAACGTAACGGCCGCACATTTACTTTCTTTATTAACTTTATCCCTATTTCAAAATTAATTTCCACCAGTTTCATTTGAATTTTTCCTTTCATTTAGATGTAACCCTTTCCTCCCTCTTTACCGACAGGTTAACTTCGGTGACGATTGCTTTTCCAAAATTCCCATTAGGTACACGCGGTTTCATTTTTCACTAAGGTCGATAAGTGAGGGGGAGGTTACAATTATCGTAGCCAAGAGGTACACGAAGCCGACACCCATTACTGTAGAACAAGTTTTTATGTCAACCAGCTCCGCAGATGATGAAGACACTGAACAAATGTCAGATGAGATAAATTTTAGTGAAACGAAAACCAGTTGTGATGGAGGACTGGAATTCGATAGCAAGAAAAGAAAGGGAGGGAAGAATAGTGGATGAATATGGACCGAGGGGAAAGGAATGAAAGAGGAAGCCGCCTGTTAAAATATTGCCCGGACCATACTTTAATCATCGCTAGGACTTGGTTTATGAATCAGGACAGAACGCTGTATACGTGGAAGAGACCTGGAGATACCTGAAGGTTCCAGACTGCTCATACACTCAGGTTAGAAAAGTCAGGGAACCTCCGAATATTGTGTCAGACCTCCTTTTGCTCGACTTAGTGCAGGAAGTTGACGTCGAATCGACTGAACAAGTCGTTGGAGTCCGCTGCAGAAATATGGAGACATGCTGCCTGTATACCCGTTCATAACTGCGAAAGTGTTGCTGGTGCAGGATTTTGAGCACGAGCTGACCGCTCGATTGTGCCTCATGTGCTGGGATGTTGGTCGCTCTGGGTGACGAAATCATTCTCTGGAACTGTTCAGAATGTTCTCTAACAAGGGGAGGCCGCCAATTGTGAAATTCAGATTCGATTCATACTGCGCATAATAATAGCTCATGGCCAGAGGCGTAATGTGGCAAAGCACCAAGATGCACTTCTCAGCCGTTGTCGAGAAAATCGACAGTTAATAGAAACCGTTGCGCTGAAATACTCTCTACGATGTATAACTTCCTATTGCGTCGTGGCGTAGCGGTAAGCGCTTGGGTTCGGAATCCTAAGGTCGCCGAATCGAATCTCGCGCCATGCAACTTTTTTTTTTAGTATTTGTTTTTTGTAATTCAAATATATATATATATATATATATATATATATATATATATATATATATATATATATATATATATATATCATGGGATATCTAATTCGAACGTTTGACTTACACTATACGTATTCGTTTTGGAATATCGTTTCTACGTCTTCCGTTAACTCCACGTGTAAACATTATGAAGACAATTAATAACATTTGTGAAATACAACTTTGTTTGCAGAAAACATAATCATGTTCGAAGTCGCTAGTTTTTCCACGACAAACGACTTTCAACAACTTATTGTATGCATAATTGTTGCAACTGATTGCCGGGAATTTTATATATATATATATATATATATATATATATATATATATATATATATTAATTACAAATCACAAATACTAAAAAAAAGTTGCATGGCGCGAGATTCGATCCGGCGACCTTCGGATTACGTACCCGAGCGCTTACCGCAGCGCCACGACGCTGTAGTGCATTACAAATCGTAGAGAGTATTTCACCCCAACGGTTTCTTTTAACTGTCGATTTTCTCGAAAACGGCTGAGAAGTGCATCTTGGTGCTTTGCCACATTACACCTCTGGCTATGAGCTTTTATTAGGCGCAATATGAATCTAAACTGAATTTCACAATTGGCGGCCTCCCCTTGTAAGACATTTTCCTACAGTAGTGGCCCAGTGACACAGCACGTTTCCATTGATAAAAATTCCGTCGTTATTTGGGAACATGAGGTCCATGAATGATTGCAAATGGTCTGCTAGTAGCAGAATATTACCATACCCGTGTATTCCACGTAAACACAGCCCACACTATGATGTAGCCCCCACCAGCTTGCACAGTGCATTGTTGATAACCTTGCATCGTGGGGTCTTCGCCACGCTCGAACCCTACCATCAGCACTTACCAAATGAAATCGGGACTCATATGAGTAGGCTAAGGTTTTTCAGTCGTCTGGGGTCCAAGCGACAGGGTCACGACCCCAGGAGAGGCCTGCACTCGATGTCGTCCTGTTAGCAAAGCCACTCACGTCGGTTCTCAGCTGCCATAGCCCATTAATGTCAAAATTCACCGCACTGTCGTAACGGATACGTTCGTAGCAGGTTTCACATTGATTTCTGCAATTGTTTCACACAGTGTTGGTTCTCTGTTAGCTACGCAGAGCCCGCTGCTCTACGTCGTTAAGTTGAGGTCGTCAGCCACGCCATAGTCTGTGGTGAGAGGTAACGGCCGAAATTTGGTATTCTCGACGCGCTATTGGCATTGTGGATCTCGCAATCTTGATTCCCTAACCATGTCCGAAGTGAAATTTCCCAAGCGTCTAGCTCCAACTACCATTCCACATTTAAAGTCTATTAATACCAGTCATGTGGCCACAATAACTTCGAAAGTCTTTTCACGCGACTCGCCTGAGTACAAATGACAGGTCCAGCAATGTACTACTCTGTTTTACGTTGTGTAAGCGATACTACCGCCAGCTGTATATGTGCGTATCGCTCTTCCATGACTCAGGGAATAATGCTAAACAGATTTCTGAACCAGACGTTTCCAGGGGCAGATGTGGTCTCTGACCACAATGTGTTAGCTATAAACTAGATTAAAACTGGAGAAACTGCAAAAAGGTAGTAAATCGAGCAGATAGGAAGGAAGTTGAGAGTTTCAGAGGGAGCGTTAGGCAATAGCTGACTGCAACATCTACATGTACATCTACATGATTACTCTGCTATTCACAATTAAGTGCTTGGCAGTGGGTTCACTGAACCACCTTCAAGCTGTCTCTCTACCGCTCCACTCTCGAACGGCGTGAGGGGAAAACGAGCACTTAAATTTTCCTGTGCGAGCCCTGATTTCTCTCATTTTATCGTGATGATCATTTCTCTCTATGGGGGGGGGGGGGGGGGGGGGGGTGCCAACAGAATGTCTTCGCAGTCGGAGGAGAGAAATCTGGTGACTGAAATTTCATGAGAAGACCCCGTCGCAACGAAAAGCGCCTTTGTTTTAATGATTACCACTTCAATTCATCTATCATATCTGTGGCACTATGTCCCCTATTTCGCGATAGTACAAAACGAGCCGATCCTCTCTGAACTATTTCAGTATCATCCGTCAGTCGCACCTGATGCGGATCCCACACCGCACAGCAGTACTCCAGAACAGGGCGGACAAGTCCAGTGTAAGCAGTCGCTTTAGTAGATGTGTTGCACCTTCTAAGTGTTCTGCCAATGAATAGCAGTCTTTGGTTTGCTCTACCCACAACATTATCTATGTGATTGATCCAACTTAGGTTATTTGTAATTGTAATCCCTAAGTATTTAGTTGAATTTACAGCCTTCAGATTTGTGTGACTTATTGCGTAATCGAAGGTCAGCGGATTTCTTTTAGTACTCGTGAGAATAACTTCACACTTGTCTTTATTCAGGGTCAATTGTCACTTTTCACACCACACATATGTTATCTAAATCAGTTTGCAATTGATTTTGGTCGTCTGATGACTTTACAAGACGGTAAATGGCAGCATCATCTGCAAACAATGTAACAGGGCTCCTCAGATGGTCTCCTATGTCGTTAATATAGATCAGGAACAACAGAGGCCATATGACACTTCCTTGGGGAACGCCGAATATTACTTCTGTTTTACTCGATGACTTTCCGTCTATTACTACCAACTTTGACATTTCTGGCAGGAAATCACGTATCCAGTCGCACAACGGAGGCGATATTCCATAAGCACACACTTTGGTTGGAAGACGCTTTTTAGGAACGATGTCGAAAGCCTTCTGAAAATCTAAAAATATCGAGTCAATTTGACATCCCCTGTCGATAACACTCATTACTTCATGAGTATAAATAGCTAGTTTTGTTCCGCAAAAACGATATTTTGTGAATCAGTGCTGACTATGTGTCAATAAATCGTTTTCTTCGAGGTACTTCACAATGTTCGAATACAGCATATGTTCCAAAACCCTACTGCAAATCGACTTTAGTGATATGGGCCTGTAATTCAGCGGATTACTCCTATTTCCCATTTTCAGTATTGGTTCCAGTCTTTTGGTACGAAACTTTCTGTGAGCGAGCGGTTGTATATAATTGCTAAATATGGAGCTATTGTGTCAGCATACCCTGAAAGGAACCTGGACCGGAAGCCTTGCCTTTATTAAGTGATTTAAGCTGCTTTGTTACACTGAGGATATCTACTTCTGTGTTTCTCATCTTGGCATTACTTGATTGGCATTCGGGAATATTTACACAGTATTCTTTGGTGAAGGAGTTCCGGAAAAGCGTGTTTAATAACTCTGCATTGGTAGCACTGTCATCAGCGACTTCACCGTTGTTATCGCGGAGTGAAGGTATTGATGGCGTCTTGCCACTGGTGTGCTTTATACACTCCTGGAAATGGAAAAAAGAACACATTGACACCGGTGTGTCAGACCCACCATACTTGCTCCGGACACTGCGAGAGGGCTGTACAAGCAATGATCACACGCACGGCACAGCGGAAACACCAGGAACCGCGGTGTTGGCCGTAGAATGGCGCTAGCTGCGCAGCATTTGTGCACCGCCGCCGTCAGTGTCAGCCAGTTTGCCGTGGCATACGGAGCTCCATCGCAGTCTTTAACACTGGTAGCATGCCGCGACAGCGTGGACGTGAACCGTATGTGCAGTTGACGGACTTTGAGCGAGGGCGTATAGTGGGCATGCGGGAGGCCGGGTGGACGTACCGCCGAATTGCTCAACACGTGGGGCGTGAGGTCTCCACAGTACATCGATGTTGTCGCCAGTCGTCGGCGGAAGGTGCACGTGCCCGTCGACCTGGGACCGGACCGCAGCGACGCACGGATGCACGCCAAGACCGTAGGATCCTACGCAGTGCCGTAGGGGACCGCACCGCCACTTCCCAGCAAATTAGGGACACTGTTGCTCCTGGGGTATCGGCGAGGACCATTCGCAACCGTCTCCATGAAGCTGGGCTACGGTCCCGCACACCGTTAGGCCGTCTTCCGCTCACGCCCCAACATCGTGCAGTCCGCCTCCAGTGGTGTCGCGACAGGCGTGAATGGAGGGACGAATGGAGACGTGTCGTCTTCAGCGATGAGAGTCGCTTCTGCCTTGGTGCCAATGATGGTCGTATGCGTGTTTGGCGCCGTGCAGGTGAGCGCCACAATCAGGACTGCATACGACCGAGGCACCCAGGGCCAACACCCGGCATCATGGTGTGGGGAGCGATCTCCTACACTGGCCGTACACCACTGGTGATCGTCGAGGGGACACTGAATAGTGCACGGTACATCCAAACCGTCATCGAACCCATCGTTCTACCATTCCTAGACCGGCAAGGGAACTTGCTGTTCCAACAGGACAATGCACGTCCGCATGTATCCCGTGCCACCCAACGTGCTCTAGAAGGTGTAAGTCAACTACCCTGGCCAGCAAGATCTCCGGATCTGTCCCCCATTGAGCATGTTTGGGACTGGATGAAGCGTCGTCTCACGCGGTCTGCACGTCCAGCACGAACGCTGGTCCAACTGAGGCGCCAGGTGGAAATGGCATGGCAAGCCGTTCCACAGGACTACATCCAGCATCTCTACGATCGTCTCCATGGGAGAATAGCAGCCTGCATTGCTGCGAAAGGTGGATATACACTGTACTAGTGCCGACATTGTGCATGCTCTGTTGCCTGTGTGTATGTGCTTGTGGTTCTGTCAGTGTGATCATGTGATGTATCTGACCCCAGGAATGTGTCAATAAAGTTTCCCCTTCCTGGGACAATGAATTCACGGTGTTCTTATTTCAATTTCCGGGAGTGTATATGACGAGAATCTCTTTGAGTTTTCTGCCAGATTTCCAGACAGGTTCGTTGTGGAAATTATTAAAAGCACCTCGCACTGAGGCACGCGCTATATTTCGAACTTCTGCAAAACTTTGCCAATCTTTGGGATTTTGCTTTCTTTTAAAATTGGAATGCTTTTTTCGTTGCTTCTGCAACAAATCAAAGGAACACAGTAGAAGACGAATGGGTAGCTTTGGGAGATGATATAGTGTGGGTAGCAGAGAATCTAATTGGTAAAAGGACAACGCCTACTAGATATCCTTAGATAACACAGGAGATAATACGGGTTTTAACTGCTGAAAGGAGAAAATAAGAAAATGTAAAAAATGGTGGAGAATATGTAAAGGAATACAAGCATCTAAAAATGAGATTAACAGGAAGTTCAGAATGGCTAAGCAGAAATGCCTATAGGACAAATGTAAGAATTTAGAAGCATATTTCACTAGGGGAAAGAGAGATAACGTCTACAGGAAAATTATAGAGACCTTTGGAGGAAAGAGAAGCAGATTTATGAATATCAAGAGCTCAGATGGAAAAGCAGTACCAACAAGGACAACCTGAAAAGTGAGAGGAGTATATACACTGAAAAACCAAAACAAGGTCACCACTGACCACGGCGACGCCTGCGGGGAAGTGGCGCGGTAACAAAAGTATGTAGGCGGAGCAGACACGGAGTCCCGATGATTCCAGCGAAGATATGGGCTCTATATGGCGAAACCCACTGAGATACGCGACTTTGACAAAGAGTTGATTATTATTATGCAGAGCCTGTGAATCAATATCTGGAAAGCAGCCTCTGCTCGAAAGTTGACGTGCTACTGTCGTGAGCATCTGTGGAAAGAGGTAGAATGGGAGGGAAATTACCACTGGATGCTAAGTAGTTGGACATCCACGACTGTTCACAGAACGTGTGATTCGAAGGATTTTTTGATCTGTAAAGTAGGATGTACAATATCTGTGACATCTATGCCGAAAGAGCACAATGTTGGTGCACGCACAAGTGTTTCGGTGCACACCATTCTTCGCACATAGTTGAAAATGGAGCTCCGCAGCAGACCACCCCTACGTGTTCACATGTTTGTCACGCCGGAAATGCATATCCTCCTATTTCCATCTATTGTACTATAAATTTTTTTCCTTATTTTGTTACCTGAAGATATGACATTAATGTGTCTTTATATATTGTAATTGTTTTACTAAATTGAAACTTCCTGGCAGATTAAAACCGTGTGCCCGACCGAGACTCGAACTCGGGACCTTTGCCTTTCGCGGGCAAGTGCTCTACCATCTGAGCTACCGAAGCACGACTCACGCCCGGTACTCACAGCCTTACTTCTGCCAGTACCTCGTCTCCTACATTCCAAACTTTACAGAAGCTCTCCTGCGAACCTTGCAGAACTAGCACTCCTGAAAGAAAGGATATAGCGGAGACATGGCTTAGCCACAGCCTGGGGGATGTTTCCAGAATGAGATTTCCGCTGCAGAGTGAAAATCTCATTCTATTATTAATTGTTCATAATCATTTAATTCAAGTTCAAAGTTAATGTCTTATTTCTAAATTACGTAGATTCAAGTACCTTTTGAAATGACTGTTGGGGTAGCCCAAGACTAACCTTATTTTATTGAATTTCGTAGTGCTTCAGAAACAAAGTTCACTATTAATTTCAGTCACTAAATTAACTTTCAGTTTTCTGGTTTTATTAATTCTTTTGCTAAATTAAGTCAAAGTGTAACGAAATTTATTACTTCTGACAAACATTCAGTTTTCACACAACACGTGTCAACCTTCAGTTGCCACGCTTTTAGTGCTAATTATATGTGCATTAATATTTCATTTTCAGTTATTATAGTAGTTGTCCATAGGACTGGCGACCGTAATTTTCCCCAAATCTCAAATATCTAAGTAACGCCAATTAATTGTTAACGTAACGACCGCACATTTACTTTCTTTATTAATTTTACCCTTTTCTCAAAATTAATTTCCACCAATTTCATTTGCATTTTTCCTTTCATTTAGATGTAACCCTTTCCTCCCTCTTTACCGCCAAATTAACTTCGGTAACGATTGCTTTTCCCAAATTTCCATTAGGTGCACGCGGTTTAATTTTTCACTGTCATTAAGGTCGATAAGTGAGGGGGAGGTTACATGTTGACTGAACAACACCGTCAGTTACGATTGCAGTGGGCACGGGACCATCGGAACTTGACCGTCGGTCAATGGAAATGTGTCAGCTCTTCGGTGGAATCACATTTTCGCTACATTAGCTCGATCGTCGTCTGCACAGACGCCGTCGTCGAGGCAACGGCGGCTCGAAACGTGCAGCGCGCCACGGACGCTGGCTGGTGGGAACGGTATTATCGTATGGGAGTCATTCTCCTGGGTTTGCGTGGGACCTTTGGTAGTAATCGAAGGCATGCCGACAGCTGCGGACCACCTGCTTACCTTCATACTTGATGTCTGTCCCGATTGCGACGTCATCTCTTAGCAATATAGTTGTCCGTGTTTCTGATCCAGAATCGAACTACAGTGGTTTGCGGAGCGTTACAGAAAACTCACTTTGATGTCTCGGTGACCAGACTAGCCTGATGTGAGTCCCATGGAACCCATCTGGGTCGCTATCGGTCGTTGTCACCGCTTACGGAAACCAGCGGCCCGTTATTTCGGCGAATTACATGGCCTCTGCGTAAACACTAATGCCACATATCTCCAGGAACCTACCAACAAATTGTCGTACCCTTGTCACGCAGAATTGGTAGTGTATTTCGTTCTAAAGACGGTCAAACAATGTTTTGCCACATCAGTGTGTTTGTGTGTGGGGGGGGGGGGTGGAGGGGAGGGGTTACGCAAGGGAGATGAACTTGAAGGCAATACTGTAGGAATGGAGGAGGACCTACGTGAAGATGAAAAGTGCGATATGACAGTGTAAGAGGAATTTGACAGACTACAGAAAGACCTATTGTCGTTCAATACTTTGCACGATATTTCAACTGGGCACCTGCCAGTCATCTTCAGGTGAGCCGTCGCAGACTGGCGAGAATGTCCTTTTTTTTCCTTTATTGTATTTCAATTCCCCATCGGGGCGGGCTGGCAGCAGCATAGGCGCTGCTCTTCAGCCGAAAGACATAGAACAAAACAATAGAAGATATTTAAAAACAGCAAAGGAGAGAATAAGGTGAACATAGATATAAAAAAGGGGAACATCATGGAAGGCAATAGACAAAAAACGGGGTGACTGTAAAATGGAGATAAAAACTATTTAAAAGTAGCACACACAAAAAGCCACACACTGCGACGGTTAAAAGAACACAAGGCACAGTATGACTGGAGCATAAAGGTAGCGACGGATGGCAGAGCACATAACGTAACACTGACGGCGAACCTCAAGGCAGGACTCAATTAAAATCACACCTCTTGACGCACACGAGAAACAGCACTAAACAACACTGATGTGACACACTGATGAAGAGCAATACAGAGGATCTGCCAGGCGCTAGGAGATGAGGGAGACCTGAAGAAGGGAGGGAGGGGAAGAGATGGGGGAGGTGAGCGGGGGGCACGTGGAAGAGGGCCAGGTAGGGAGGGATGTGGGAAGGAGAGAGGCAAGTATGGGGTGCAGGGTCTCAGGGGAGGGGGCGACGGAGGAAAATGCGCTCTGGGAGAAGGAGGAAAGAGGAAAAGGGGGCCCCGGGGAGGGGGGGGGGAACAAGGCAAGGTTATAGTTGGAAGGAAGGGTAGATGTAACGGTGAAGTTCGTCATCTGGGAGGGGGAGGCGTTGGAAATTGCCCTGATGAAGGAGATGGAAGGTGTGGAGGTGGAGAGAGGGAGGGTCACAGCGATAGAGGCGCAGCAACGGGCGGGGGGTGGAGAGGAAGGAGGAAACCAGAGGGTGGGGGGGACATCAAGCCTGCGAACAATGTAAAGGATGCGGAGATGTTGGAGGAACAGGAGGAGGTGGGGGAAGGGGATCAGTTCATACAGGAGCCGTGTGGGGGAAGGAAGGCAGATACGGAAGGCAAGGCGGAGTGCATGGCGTTCAAGGATTTGGAGGGCCTTGTAAAAGTGGGTGGGGGCGGAGATCCAGGCAACACTGGCATAACAGAGGAGCGAGAACGCCCTCCATTCCGCAATATATAGCGTACTGTAACTATTCTGCGCATGCGTCGAAAACTTGATAGTTGAACCACACTGCCCGCCGGCAGCGCCCTCGCTGGTGGAATAGCGGAACTCAGTCGCCCTCTGCGTTGCTGTTTGCCACGGCCGTCGACGCACTCTGTCGTCTTCGATTTGAGCAAATCGTGGAGATGATGGGATTCTATGCACTGTCCAGCTGGTAGCCGCTGTCACGGTTTAACAGATTTTCCGTCAGTCGTATTTCTACGGATTCTTTAATAATGGAGTCCCAGAAAGACGTTGCTGTGGACAAAAAAATGGTTCAAATGGCTCTGAGCACTATGGGACTCAACTGCTGTGGTCATAAGTCCCCTAGAACTTAGAACTACTTAAACCTAACTAACCTAAGGACAGCACACAACACCCAGCCATCACGAGGCAGAGAAAATCCCTGACCCCGCCGGGAATCGAACCCGGGAACCCGGGCGTGGGAAGCGAGAACGCTACCGCACGACCACGAGATGCGGGCTGCTGTGGACAAAATCATTGTTTTCTCATACTCCATTGAATGTCCAGTAGAAATACAATGTTCAGCAATAGCGGACTTTCTTGGCTGCAAAAGGCGGGTGTAACGTTGATGTTCAGTGCAGCGTTCTTTCACGGTGCGTGTGGTTTGACCTATGTAAGCCATACCACATCGGCACGGTATCTTGTAAATTCCGGCCTTGTTCAAATGGCTCTGAGCACTATGGGACTTACCATCTATGGTCATCAGTCCCCTAGAACTTAGAACTACTTAAACCTAACTAACCTAAGGACATCACACAACACCCAGTCATCACGAGGCAGAGAAAATTCCGGCGTTTCGTAGTAACAGATTGTCCTTAACCGATCCCACAAGGTCCGCAATCTTCGATGGTGGGCGGAAAACAACTTTTACCTGAAATTTTCGGAGGATTCTTGCTATTTTAAACGAAGTGTTGCCAAAGAAAGGAAAGCTAAAGATTGTTCCGGCATGTTGTCCTCTTTATTCACTTCCTGCTTCTTAGTTTTAACTGTTAGTGCCCTGTTAATCTGCCGGATGGAACACCCATTTTCGCTGAATACTTTCTTTAGATAGGCGAGTTCTTGAGGTAAGCTATCTAGATCTGAAACAGTATGAGCTCTATGAACAACTGTTTTAAGCAAACTCATGGTTTGCGATGGGTGATGGCAACTCGATGCTTGCAGCTACAAATCAGTATGAGTGGGTTTCCGGTAAACTGAATGCCCTAGAGAACCATCATTATTCCTTCGAACCAGGACATCCAAGAAAGGCAAACAACCATCTTTCTCTATTTCCATGGTTAACAGGATGTTGCTATGAATGGAGTTGAGGTGATGTAGAAACTCCATTAGTTTATCTTCTCCATGAGGCCACACTATGAAAGTGTCATCCACATACCGCCAAAAAACTGTTGGCTTCAGGGCAGCTGATTCAAGCGCTCTCTCTTCAAAATCCTCCATAAAAAGGTTGGCCACCAAAGGAGACAGGGGACAACCCATGGCGACACCGTCAGTCTGTTCAAAATATTCTTGATTAAACATAAAATAAGTTGAGGAAAGAGCGTGCCTGAACAAAGCAGTGATATCAACAGGAAACATGTTACCAATCAGTGTCAAAGAATCTGCAAGAGGAACTTTTGTAAAAAGTGAGACCAGATCAAAAGTTACTAGAAGGTCTACACTGCTAAGACGAAAAGGCCCCAGTCTATTGATAAAATCAGCTGAGTTTCGTATGTGATGTGAGCACTTGCCTACGAAAGGTCTCAGTAAGGAAGCGAGATGTTTCGCTAAATCATACGTAGGGGCTCCAATGTTGCTCACTATTGGACGCAGAGGAAGACCCTCTTTATGAATCTTTGGAAGGCCATACAGTCTTGGAGGTACACAACCATGTGGGCTTAGCCTCTTGATGGTCTCTTGCGGTAAGGAGGAGGAATTTAATAGTGCTGAAGTTTTCCGTTGCACACGTCCTGTAGGATCGTAATCAATCCTCCTATAGGTAGAGTCACTTAGCAGACCATGCATCGTATCTTTATACACACCACGAGGTAATAAAGCAGTTGCATTACCTTTGTCAGCTTTCGATACCACTACGTCAGGGTCCTCTCTCAGATTTCGTAATGCAGCCCTTTGTGCAGAGGTTAAATTACTGCGTCGAGTAGGAGCCTTCAACAGAGCACGGCAAGTTTCCCTTCTTATTTCGTCTGCAGCATCCAAAGGAAGACGTCGTACAGCTTCTTCAGCACCACTCAAAATATTAATGGCGGTGCTGTAGGTGTAGGTGCAAAATTGAGTCCCTTGCTTAATACAGACAGCATAGCGTCGTCCAAATTCTTCTCCGTGAGAGAATAGAAGCTGTGGAAACGTGGTGCTACGGAAGAATGCTGAAGATTAGGTGGCTAGATAACGTATATAAAATGGAGGTACTGAACAGAATTGTGGAGAAAATAAATGTGTGGTATAACCTGACTAGAAGAAGTGACTGGTTTATAGGACACATTCTGAGGCGTCAAGGGATCAGCAGTTTATTAATGGAGGGAATTGTGTGGGTTGAAAATCGTATAGGGAGTTCAAGAGATGAACACTTTAAACAGATTCAGAAGTAAGTAAGTTGCTGTAGTTACTTGAAGACGAACAGGCTTGCACAGGATAGAGTACCACGGAGGGCTGCAGCAAACAACAACATACGTAATTCAGTCATAAAAGACAGTTTTGTGCAACTTCGAATGTTGTGTGTGAAGAAGGTGCACAAAATTATGGAAACACCCCAAAACATGTATGCTTCAATACAATTGCAGATGCAGATGTTCGCCTCCAGGTTGCGATTTTGTATTTGACCACGGACGGCTCCTGTGTAATGTCCTCACTACGTTGCCAGTATCACTCGTGGTAAGAGCAGTGCTCTGTGTGATTATGAGTTGATTATGTCGGAGCTAAGTGAATTCGAGAATGGTCAAATTATTGGTGTTCGTATGGTTGATGCTTCTGTATCAAAGGTAGTCGAACTGTTTGGTGCTCCTAGACAAATATTTATACTGCATACAGACAGAGGGAAAACACCATCCGCTGAGGCTCAACACGGACGAAAGTGCGAGTTGAGTGACCGACAGGGACTGTCAATGAAGCGGATTGTGACGAAAAATAAGACGACCACAGCTGTAAAAGTCACTGAAGAACCGAGTGTCGCACGCACGAAACCTCTCAGCATGGAGGGATCTCCAGAAGCAGGAAATTGCATGGTGACCTGGGATTCCAGAATTATAATGAACTACGGAGCAATGGTAGAACGTCATTTGATCTGATGTTCTGATCGAGCTTACGTGCCAAGAGTGAAACTTGGGTTCAGTGACGGTTGGTTCCATGACTACTCTACAAGGCCGCATTTCTGCCAAGGTGAGACGTTAGCGAGAAGCTGAATCAGACGCTACAATTAGGTATTCAATGGTGTTTCTGGGTCACCACATTGAGTTTAGGTATGGAATTTAATTTGAGGGTACATTATGCCTGAACCGTCAATTAGGGCGGTTCACAAACAACAACTCAAGTACACATATTATTCCAAAACGTTATCGTGAAAGTAGGGGCTAGGAGCTGCTGGTGAAATAGCACACACTGCTAAGGTTATCTTTTCATTTTAAAAGGCTTTCTCAGTAACAAATTTTTAAGTTTGACATTAAAAAAAAACAATTTCAAAAACAATTTCGAATAGCTGACAAATTTTCTTTATGAAGAGGAGATTGCCTGGTATGACGTTAACAACTTCCCAATAGTAAGATTTTAACATGAGACACACACATATAAAATCTTTCAAATAGCTGGCAAATTCTCTCTATGTAGAGGATATTGCAAGGTATAACGTTAACAACTTCCCAATAATAAGATTTTAAACTTAACACATTTAAGTGGCTAGTTTGTGCTAAAGCTAAAATAGTTGTCTCTCGCCAGTTAAATAACTTATATTACACCTGTCAGTTGTTACGAGATAAATGTGAATAAGCCAGCACACAAACCTTCACATTAAAGGCAGTTCCGAAAAAAAATTTCCTTAGCTCGGTGAGGGAGTGGCACGTGTGAAGGGGTCCACATCACAATAGGCGGAATAGTTATCGGTGGTCTACAGGGCCAGAGCAGATCAGCTCCAAAACTTCCATTACAAGCCGCCACCTCCCCGAGTTACCCAAAAGCAGAAGATGTAGCAAGGGCGGTGCCTGCACAGACTCCGAACCACAGAGACACGCGACTCCGACCCTAAATCACCTAATCAAGGTATGAATCAAACGGCCCGACCATGAAGCAATTACCACATTCCCGCGGACAGGCAAACGAAAACTGTGGTGGGAAGACCACAACAAAACCACTGGTGAAGAAACTCGTACACTTCACTAGAAATTGAAAAACCCCGTTACATAAAAGCAGTAGTCAACTTCTCACACTCCACCAAAGCACCGGGAACACTTTGCCCTTCCAAATGCTCTGCATTCCCAAATACACTACTGGCCATTAAACTTTCTACACCAAGAAGAAATGCAGATGATAGATGGGTATTCATTGGACAAATATATTATACTAGAACTGACATGTGATTACATTTTCACGCATTTTTGGTGCATAGATCCTGAGAAATCAGTACCTAGAACAACCACCTCCGGCCGTAATAACGACCTTGATACGCCCGGGCATTGAGTCAAACAGAGCTTGGCTCGCGTGTACAGGTACAGCTGCACATGCAGCTTCAACACGATACCACAGTTCATCAAGAGTAGTGACAGGCATATTGTGACGAGCCAGTTGCTCGGCCACCATTTACCAGACGTTTTCAGTTGGTGAGAGGTCTGGATAATGTGCTGGTCAGGGAAGCAGTCGAACATTTTCTGTATCCAGAAAAACCCGTACACGACCTGCAATATGCGGTCGTGCATTATCCTCCTGAAATGTAGGGTTTCGCAGGGATCGAATGAAGGGTAGAGCCACGGGTCGTAACACATCTGAAATGTAACGTCCACTGTTCAAAGTGCTGTCAGTGCGAACAAGAGGTGGCCGAGACGTTTAACCAATGGCACCCATACCATCACGTAGGGTGATATGCCAGTATGGGGATGACAAATACAAGCTTCCAATGTGCGTTCACCGTGATGTCGCCAAGCACGGATGCCACAATCATGATGCTGTAAACAAAACCTCGATTGATCCGAGAAAATGACGTTTTGCCATTCGTGCACCCAGGTTCGTCGTTGAGTACACCATCGCAGGCACTCCTGTCTGTGATGCAGCGTCCAGGGTAACCTCCGAGCTGATAGTCCATGCTGCTGCAAACGTCGTGGAACTGTTCATGCTAATGGTTGTTGTCTTGCAAAGGTCCGAATCTGTTGTCTCAGGGATCGAGACGTGGCTGCACGATCCGTTACAGCCATGCGGATAAGATGCCTGTCATTTCGACTGCTAGTGATAGGAGGCCGTTGGGACCCAGCACGGCGTTCCGTATTACCCTCATTACAGTCATTGGATCTCGACCAACGCGAGCAGCAATGTCGCGATACGATAAACCGCAATCGCGATAGGCTACAATCCGACCTTTATCAAAGTCAGAAACGTGATGGTACGCATTTCTCCTCTTTACACGAGGCATCACAACAACGTTCCACCAGGCAACGCCGGTCAACTGCTGTTTGTGTATGAGAAATCGGTTGGAAACTTTCTTCATGTCAGCACGTTGTAGGTGTCGCCACTGGCGCCAACCTTGTGTGAATGCTCTGAAAAGCTAATCATATGCATTTCACAGCATCTTCTTCCTGTCGGTTAAATTTCGCGTCTGTAGCACGTCATCTTCGTGGTGTAGTAATTGTAATGGCCAGTAGTGTATGCTACAACACTAGTTAGATCTCTGAGCCCCCTGCAGTCAGCGGCCAGCTGTCTCTGCTAAAACGATTGCTGGAAACGCGTCCTACCCCCCCCCCCCCCAAAAAAAAATTCTTTAACTGGGTAAATTGGTTACAACATCATGCCCAACTCCTCTTCCCTCCTCTCTTCCAAGCCGGCCGTGGTGGCCGAGCGGTTCTAGGCGCTTCAGTCCGGAACCGCGCGACTGCTATGGTCGCAGGTTCCAATCCTGCCTTGGGCATGGATGTGTGTGATGTCCTTAGGCTAGTTAGGTTTAAGTAGTTCTAAGTTCTAGGGGACTGATGACCTCAGATGTTAAGTCCCATAGTGCTCAGAGCCATTTGAACCATTTGAACCTCTCTTCCATCCCTTTTCCTATGAAATCCACCTTTCTTGGAGATACGCCGGTCAGCGAGCTTCTGAGTGAACAACACGGACATAGATCTCCTAATCGCACCCAAACTTTTACTGGCCAATAAAACGAAACAGCCAATAGGGGCGTATCCCTCCCTCTTGCAGTATTGGATTTGGCACTGAAATATTAGTTCCATCTTGCTGCAAGGCACAATGGACCCTCAAATTAAATTCCATATCTAAATTGTTCTGTATTGTGGTTCTATGGCTGTATGAAGTATATATGGCTCACTTTACTGACATTACTTGTATATCTTATAGGTTTAAAGTACACTTACTACGAAGAATACGACAGTGGGCCCTGAAATTGTCACACTGTTAGTCCCTGGTCTAAACTGTTACCGAGCGAGGTGGTGCAGAGATTAGCACACTGAACTCGCATTAAGTAGGATAATCGTTCAAACCAGCGTCCGAAAATCCAGATTTTGATTTTCTGTGATTTCCCTAAATTACGCCAAGCAGGTGCTGGGATGATTCCTCTGCAAGGGTATGGCCGATTTCCTTCACTATCCTCGGTACAATCCGAGATTGTGCTCCATTTCTAATGACCTCTACGTCTATGACATATTAAACGCAATTTTCCTTCTTTCCTTCTAAATTGCCTTTAATTCCTTACTACAAAACACACGTGGCCAACTTTATTGACACTATAGGTGTAACTTACAGTTTACGGCACATTTGATGACACCGAAAGTTCTATCTTTGCGCCGAAGCAAAATCACATTAAAGTAACCAAAAATGGTTTTTCTATTGTTGTATAACACTACAGATCATAAGTGTCTCACTTGATGGCACTAATAATCTAATTTACAGGTTTAGGTACATTTGGTGGTGACTATACTTCAATCTTTGTACTAAAGTAAAATAACACTTTAAAGGAACCGACATTTGTCTTTATTATTAGTCTATAACAATACAAAAAACACGTGTCCTAACACATCTTACAATAGGCAAGACTGACCTTTCAGTAAACCTAGCGACGATTATAGTTAATTTTTGTACCAAAGTAAAATAGCACATTTAGTAACCAAGAACTATTCTGTGTTATTTGTCAATATACGAAAACATCTATTCTATAACGGTACCAAGCACGTGTGACTCAATTATTGGTACTGTCATTATGACTTGCAGGCAAAGATGCACTTGATGAGAACAGACGTATGCTGTCAGGTATTGAAAACTGCGTGACGCAGAAGAACTTGCTGAGCAGTAGTTGTAAATCTGAAATTAGTACACATTCATACAGCTTAGAAACTAGGTTTGCTAGGTATTCAACAACAATCATATTGCTGTTTCGTTGGTACATGTGAATCCTGCATCTCTGTAATATGAGAAATAAGACACTTAGAACCAGAATGTGATTTTCACTCTGCAGCAGAGTGTGCGCTGATATGAAACTTACTGGCAGATTAAAACTGTGTGCCGGACCGAGACTGGAACTCGGGACCTTGGCCTTTCGCGGGCAAGTGCTCAATCAACTGAGTTACCCAAGCACGACTCACGCCCCGTCTTCACAGCTTTACTTCCGGCACACAGTTTTAATCTGCCAGCAAGTTTCAAGACACTTAGAAGTTTGAACAGGTCACGTTGTCTTAATTTCACTGAGACCCTGTTGACTAAGCATATGTGAGTGCAAATCTTAGCACATTCCTCCCCCCCCCCTCCCCTCCCCATCCTGTCCTCATATGCCTGCAGCCCCTATACAATCCTCATTACCACATGCATGTGATATATGGGGTAACTATGCTAAGATATTTATGTATGTTTAGTCAGCAAGAACTCAGACAAGTCGAAATTGGTTCATATATGTGTCTTATTTCGCATATTGCAGAGACGCAGGATGCACGTGTATCAGGATACTGTCAAAGGGAAGCAGCTGTATACTACCGGGCTGTCGTGTTGTTGTTGTGGTCTTCAGTCCTGAGACTGGTTTGATGCAGCTCTCCATGCTACTCTATCCTGTGCAAGCTTCTTCATCTCCCAGTACCTACTGCAACCTACATCCTTCTGAATCTGCTTAGTGTATGCATCTCTTGGTCTCCCCCTACGATTTTTACCCTCCACGCTGCCCTCCAATACTAAATTGGTGATCCCTTGATGCCTCAGAACATGTCCTACCAACCGATCCCTTCTTCTGGTCAAGTTGTGCCACAAACTCCTCTTCTCCCCAATCCTATTCAGTACCTCCTCATTAGTTATGTGATCTACCCATCTAATCTTCAGCATTCTTCTGTAGCACCACATTTCGAAAGCTTCTATTCTCTTCTCGTCCAAACTATTTATCGTCCATGTTTCACTTCCATACATAGCTACACTCCATACAAATACTTTCAGAAAAGACTTCCTGACACTTAAATCTATACTCGATGTTAACAAATTTCTCTTCTTCAGAAACGCTTTCCTTGCCATTGCCAGTCTACATTT
Organism: Schistocerca nitens; assembly: GCF_023898315.1. NCBI lineage: Eukaryota > Metazoa > Arthropoda > Insecta > Orthoptera > Acrididae > Schistocerca > Schistocerca nitens. Next base: position 14,528,237 of record NC_064620.1, read on the forward strand.
TACATCCTCTCTACTTCGTCCATCATCAGTTATTTTGCTCCCCAAATAGCAAAACTCCTTTACTACTTTAAGTGTCTCATTTCCTAATCTAATACCTTCAACATCACCCGACTTAATTCGACTACATTCCATTATCCTCGTTTTGCTTTTGTTGATGTTCATCTTATACCCTCCTTTCAAGACACTGTCCATTCCGTTCAACTGCTCTTCCAAGTCCTTTGCTGTCTCTGACAGAATTACAATGTCATCGGCGAACCTCAAAGTTTTTATTTCTTCTCCATGGATTTTAATACCTACTCCGAATTTTTCTTTTGTTTCCTTTTCTGCTTGCTCAATATACAGATTGAATAACATCGGGGAGAGGCTACAACCCTGTCTTACTCCCTTCCCAACCACTGCTTCCCTTTCATGCCCCTCGACTCTTATAACCGCCATCTGGTTTCTGTACAAATTGTAAATAGCCTTTCGCTCCCTGTATTTTACCCCTGCCACCTTTAGAATTTGAAAGAGAGTATTCCAGTCAACATTGTCAAAAGCTTTCTCTAAGTCTACAAATGCTAGAAACGTAGGTTTGCCTTTCCTTAATCTTCCTTCTAAGATAAGTCGTAAGGTCAGTATTGCCTCACGTGTTCCAGTATTTCTACGGAATCCAAACTGATCTTCCCCGAGGTCGGCTTCTACTAGTTTTTCCATTCGTCTGTAAAGAATTCGTGTTAGTATTTTGCAGCTGTGGCTTATTAAACTGATTGTCCGGTAATTCTCACATCTGTCAACACCTGCTTTCTTTGGAATTGGAATTATTATATTCTTCTTGAAGTCTGAGGGTATTTCGCCTGTTTCATACATCTTGCTTACCAGATGGTAGAGTTTCGTCGGGGCTGGCTCTCCCAAAGCCGTCAGTAGTTCCAATGGAATGTTGTCTACTCCGGGGGCCTTGTTTCGACTCAGGTCTTTCAGTGCTCTGTCAAATTCTTCACGCAGTATCGTATCTCCCATTTCATCTTCATCTACATCCTCTTCCATTTCCATGATATTGTCCTCAAGTACATGGCCCTTGTATAGACCCTCTATATACTCCTTCCACCTTTCTGCTTTCCCTTCTTTGCTTAGAACTGGGTTTCCATCTGAGCTCTTGATGTTCATACAAGTGGTTCTCTTCTCTCCAAAGGTCTCTTTAATTTTCCTGTAGGCAGTATCTATCTTACCCCTAGTGAGATAAGCCTCTACATCCTTACATTTGTCCTCTAGCCATCCCTGCTTAGCCATTTTGCACTTCCTGTCGATCTCATTTTTGAGACGTTTGTATTCCTTTTTGCCTGCTTCATTTACTGCATTTTTATATTTTCTCCTTTCATCAATTAAATTCAATATTTCTTCTGTTACCCAAGGATTTCTACTAGCCCTCGTCTTTTTACCTACTTGATCCTCTGCTGCCTTCACTACTTCATCCCTCAAAGCTACCCATTCTTCTTCTACTGTATTTCTTTCCCCCATTCCCGTCAATTGTTCCCTTATGCTCTCCCTGAAACTCTGTACAACCTCTGGTTCTTTTAGTTTATCCAGGTCCCATCTCCTTAAATTCCCACCTTTTTGCAGTTTCTTCAGTTTTAATCTACAGGTCATAACCAATAGATTGTGGTCAGAGTCCACATCTGCCCCTGGAAATGTCTTACAATTTAAAACCTGGTTCCTAAATCTCTGTCTTACCATTATATAATCTATCTGATACCTTTTAGTATCTCCAGGGTTCTTCCATGTATACAACCTTCTATCATGATTCTTAAACCAAGTATTAGCTATGATTAAGTTGTGCTCTGTGCAAAATTCTACCAGGCGGCTTCCTCTTTCATTTCTTAGCCCCAATCCATATTCACCTACTACGTTTCCTTCTCTCCCTTTCCCTACACTCGAATTCCAGTCACCCATGACTATTAAATTTTCGTGTCCCTTCACTATCTGAATAATTTCTTTTATTTCATCATACATTTCTTCAATTTCTTCGTCATCTGCAGAGCTAGTTGGCATATAAACTTGTACTACTGTAGTAGGTGTGGGCTTCGTATCTATCTTGGCCACAATAATGCGTTCACTAAGCTGTTTGTAGTAGCTTACCCGCGTTCCTATTTTCCTATTCATTATTAAACCTACTCCTGCATTACCCCTATTTGACTTTGTGTTTATAACCCTGTAATCACCTGACCAGAAGTCTTGTTCCTCCTGCCACCGAACTTCACTAATTCCCACTATATCTAACTTTAACCTATCCATTTCCCTTTTCAAATTTTCTAACCTACCTGCCCGATTAAGGGACCTGACATTCCACGCTCCGATCCGTAGAACGCCAGTTTTCTTTCTCCTGATAACGACATCCTCTTGAGTAGTCCCCGCCCGGAGATCCGAATGGGGGACTATTTTACCTCCGGAATATTTTACCCAAGAGGATGCCATCATCATTTAATCATACAGTAAAGCTGCATGCCCTCGGGAAAAATTACGGCCGTAGTTTCCCCTTGCTTTCAGCCGTTCGCAGTACCAGCACAGCAAGGCCGTTTTGGTTATTGTTACAAGGCCAGATCAGTCAATCATCCAGACTGTTGCCCTTGCAACTACTGAAAAGGCTGCTGCCCCTCTTCAGGAACCACACGTTTGTCTGGCCTCTCAACAGATACCCCTCCGTTGTGGTTGTACCTACGGTACGGCTATCTGTATCGCTGAGGCACGCAAGCCTCCCCACCAACGGCAAGGTCCATGGTTCATGGGGGGGGCCTGGAATACTTATATAACTACATGTACAGGACTAGCACCTTCTGATTCTGGATTTAAGGCAAGTTTCTGCTGATTTTGCTGGGATTTTTAACAAACCAGAAATGAGTGATAGTATCAAATCATGACTTCTTTGTGCGAGAGTACTACCAAGGAAACAGCAACGTGACTGCGAACAATAATAAGACCGCTTGAAGAGTGAGTTTAATCAGGATGATCTCCAACTGAAGAATAAAAAGTGTAATAAATTTATATGTCAAATCACGAGCCCAGACATTGTGAAGCACGTTAACATGTTACAAAGTGCCCTGGCATGCATCTGAAAATAATTTTTACGTCTTCCAGCTGGCTAAATAACATGCCACTACCCGACTAGAAATTGTAATTTATAGCTGCAGAATGGATGGTGTGTTTTATCTTATGCAAAATTGTGGGAGACTATTGAATACGAACATATACTTTACGGAGGTAGAAGTTGACTTTATCAGCAGAAGATGAAAAACATTTTGTGCTGTAAGAGGAAATTAATCTCGTAGCAGAGGTCACTGAAGTTAATGTGTTGACTTTGAAAATTGGTTGAAAATGGATAGCAGCCTTGTTTTCTTGCCTACACGAATGTGTATTACACTCAGATGTTACTAGTTTCCAAAATGCAACAGAGAAAGTCAGTAGTCACCAAGAGACCTTAATCTGTAAGTTAAATCACTAGCGTCAATAAGTATGTCGCGTGTGTTTAGTAGTATTGTACGTAGGAACAAATCTTTACGTATTTTGGTTCCTTAAAGTGCTGTTCTACTTTGGTATAGAGCTCCAACTACAATCAAACACTAAGTGCACCTTACCCTGTAAATTAGATTAATAGTGCCAATAAATGATCCACTTGTCTTTTGTTCTACACATATTTCCATTTTCTGTTAAAGTCATACTTCCCTTTGGTAGAAAAATCAAACTACAGTCGTCGCCAAATGTACCTAAACCTGTAGTTCTACCAGCAGTGTCAATGAAGTGAGCCACGCCTGTTTCGTACTGTTATAGAACAAACCGTTAGTATTTTGTTAAAAAATACAGATGTTGTTTGGTTTCTTGAGAGGGCTATTTCACTTTGTTGCAAAGATCGAGTTTTCGTCCGCCATCAGAGATTGATCTGGGAGTAACTTTGTCCAAAGATATCATTACTCCTGAGACACTCCTAGTAGTGCCGCAAGTCTTTCAAGCAAACCGAGCAGCTTCCACGTTGATCTGTTTACGGTTTGTGATCGAGTTTTACTGCCACAGGATGGTTGCATAAGGAGTCTTTCCTCTCCTTGGCAGCCACCAAACCGGGAACCGAAGCTGCTCTGTTGCGGATTGCGTGTCGCTTTCCTCGCCTCTTACTAACCGGCAAGCTAATGTGCTTACACTTCGGAAGCACTGAGCCCTTCCAACAGCGACAAGTTAACAGTCTTTGCTAGCGATTTTAAATACTCTTCCAATTTTTTCTGTGTTCTTGCTATTGTCCAAACAGTTATAGGGTGTTTTTCTTAATATAAATGCCTATCTAGTACAAGCTCCAGATATTTTCGCAAACAATTCCTTTGATCATCGTACTGTTCAAATGGTTCAAATGGCTCTGAGCACTATGGGACTTAACATCTGTGGTCATCAGTGCCCTAGAACTTAGAACTACTTAAACCTAACTAACCTAAGGACAGCACACAACACCCAGTCATCACGAGGCAGAGAAAATCCCTGAACCCGCCGGGAATCGAACCCGGGAACCCGGGCGTGGGAAGCGAGAACGCTACCGCACGACCACGAGCTGCGGACTGAGCATCGTACTAACGAATGTTCTGTTGTCGTTGTCATTTGTAAGAGTACTAACTTACGGTTCCTAAGGCCTGCTGTAAAGGATGTTGTCTCAAGAAGGTGCAAAAATGCGACAGGACATGGAGCATCCTTCACCGAACAGTTTGAGGTCAGCTTAAGGAGATGATAGCAATAAAATCGCATTACTGTATACTTTTTTACTTAAATTAGTTACAGTTAACTTCAAGTACCATCACTAACACAATGAACGTACCATTTGTACTATATCTTACAAAACTGATGGCCATCAGCGTCGGTGCAAGCATGACATCAGCGAATAAGATCCTGACGCACCCCACAAATATCCACGTTGTGTGTCGAATCACATCCCAGGCAGCTGCAATTCTGGCAACTAATTCCACTGGGATCTCATACACAAGTGACTTTAGATATTCCTATAGAAAACAATGAAGTGGACTCACGTCAGATGAGCTCGCAGGTCGTGGAATAGGACTTGCCATTTCAATCCAGCGACCAGGAAATACAGCACTGAAATGGTTGCGGACATCCACGCTGAAGTGAGACGGTGCACCGTCATTTGTATCCACATCCTCTCGGGAACAGTCAAGGGTACGTTCTCCAACAACACAGGTAGAACTCTTTGCACGAACCTCAAGTACAGGAAGTCATTCAGACGGCCAGGTAGCTTTTCTAGTACTCAGGCTTGTCCTCCTTGTTTCCTTCCAGGATATAAACAATGTACATGTACATAAACAGCACAGTACGTGGAACCCTGAAGACATGTTGGTTGTAAATAAGCTGGAAAACTGTAATGTTAGACAAAGCGGTAGACAAGTTTATTTCCGTATCTCCATAATCTGGATTCCAGTTCAGTGGAGCATTCTCTTGCCCTGTTACATTTTTGCTCATCCTTACTGAAACACACTGTATAACAGAACTGTTCCAGTAACATTTTAATAATGTGTGAGGGAAAAAAAGGCCAAGGAGCTAAAAACCTACTGATGATGGCAAGCAAAACTTGCTGATACTTAACGGATAGCATGAAGTACTAATTAAAACAGCGATCTCAATTTCTGTGCGGGTGGAATTCAAGTCTCCATCTGACAGTTGTTGTTTCTTTAAAACAGTTAAGGTGGATACCTGAACGACTACTTGGAAACGACACGCACAACTGCGTTCCTATCCTTGTCCAGATGCGTGGTTACAAAGTTATTTGCGTGAGTTCTTGGTTGTGGTGCCAGGCACTCAACATCATTCAATTCCTGTTAGAAAATGTCACTTTGTTTACGCCGCTATGACACAGCAAACTCAGCCGGATTATGTTCTTAAAAGAAACACAAAGGAACTCTAGCGGAACTGCATATATCATCAACTGATTTCAGCTACCTGCTAGGGATCCTCAATGAAGTAGATAAGTAGATTATAACGCTCTGCCTTTATCTACGTTCTGGCGTAATTGGTCGGCATTTTTTTTTAATCAACAAACGTCTGACTCCTACATCCCAAGTTATTCACTGTATGTATTCCAGTCTGTTTGTTCCTATATAGTTTCTGCTCACTATAGCTCCCTCTACTACCATGGAAGATATTGTCTGATGACTCAACAGATATCCAATCATCCTGTCCCATCTTCTTGTCAGTGTTTTCCATATATTCCTTTCCTTCCCGATTCTGCGGAGAACTTCCTCATTCCTTACCTTATCTGTCCACACAATATTCAAATTCTTTTGTAGCATCACATGTCAGATACTTCGATTCACTTGTGTTACATTTTACCTATTACCATAGAGTGCTGTGCTCCAAATTTCCATTCTCGGAAATGTCTTCCTCAGAATAAGGCCGATATTTGATACTTCTCTTGGCCAGAAATGTCCTTTTCAAATGGTTCAAATGGCTCTGAGCACTATGGGACTTAACATCTGTGGTCATCAGTCCCCTAGAACTTAGAACTACTTAAACCTAACTAACCTAAGGACATCACACACATCCATGCCCGAGGCAGGATTCGAACCCGCGACCGTAGCAGTCGCGTGGTTCCGGACTGAGCGCCTAGAACCGCTAGACCACGGCGGCCGGCAAATGTCCTTTTTCCAGTAATACTGTGCTTTTTATGGCCATCTTGCTGCGTCCATCACGGGTTACTTTCCTGCCTAGGCAGCAGAATTCCTTCACTTCGTCTGCTTCGTGACCCCCAATTCTAATATTAAGTTTCTTGCTCTTCTCATTTCTGCTACTTCTCGTTACTTTCATCTTTCCTCTGTTCATTCCATTCAACAGATCCCGCAGTTCTACTCAACTTTCGCTGCGGGTAGCAATGTCATCAGCGAATAACATCGTTGATATCCTGTCACCTTGAAATTTAATTCCACTCTTGATCCTTTCTCTTACTTCTGGCATTGCTTATTTAATACGTAGATTGAACAGTAGAGGCGAAACAATACAATCTTGCTTTACACTCTTATTAATTCGAGAACTTCGTTCTTGGTCTCCCACTATAACTGTCCCCTCTTAATTCTTGTGCTTATTATACACCTTTTGTCTACAACTTGCCCCTACTTTTCCCCGAATTTCAAACATCTTGGGCCATTTTACATTGTCAAACGCTGGTCAACAAGTCCTATGAACGTGTCTCGATTTTCCTTCAGTCTTGCTTCCAATATCAACCGCAACGACAGAACTATATCTCTGCTGCCTTAATCTTTTCTAAAACCAAACTTATCTAACAGATTCTCAATTTTCTTTTCCGTTCTTCTGGATATTATTCTTCAAAGCAACTTGCACGCACGTGCTGCCAAGCTCATTGTGGGACAATTGTTGCACTTGTCGACTCTTGCTATCTTCGGTATTGTGTCGATGACGTTTTTCTGAGTAAATCCCCAGTCTCAACCTGTTTACGTGAATGGTCGTCTTGTTGCTACACCCCACAATGACTTTAAAAATTCCAATAGAATTTTATATATTCCTTCTGCATTATTTGGTTCCTTCTTCTGTGACGTCATGAGACATGTCCTTCCCCTCAAAAAGCCCTTCAGTGTACTGTTTCCACCTATCAGCTCCGTCCAGTGCATTTAACAGTGGAATTCTCGCTGCACCCTTAACGTTACCGCCCTTCCTTGTAGTTCCACCAAAGGTTGTTTTCACTTTTTTATGCACTGAGAATCTTTCCAACAGTCGTTTCTTTTTCGATTTTTTTCACATTTTCCATGCAGACATTTGAAATTAGCTTAACTGCACTTCCTATTTGTTTCATTCCTAAGGAAATTGTATTTCTGTTTTCTGAATTTCCCTAGACATTTCTCCACTTCCTTCTTTCGTTCTGTTACCCACCGTTTCTTCGCAGTTACTTCTTTGTACATAGGTTTCTTCTTCCAGCTTCTGTGATCGGCCGTTTAGGAGATTTCTCTTCAATTGAACTGCCTATTGAGCTGTTCATTATAACATGTCTGTAGCCTCAGGGAACGTAAAGCTTCTCTCTTAATTCCATAGTTCTTCCGTATCCAACTTCTTTCTGATTTAGTTCTTCAGAGTCGGCATCCACTCCTGGGTGCGCTTTACAGTACAGTATCTGATTGCGGAACCCCTGCCTGACCGTGGCGTAATCGAACTGGAATCTTCTCGTATCTCCTGGTCTTTTCCAAGTACATCTCCTCCACTTGTGTATTCACTGTTACTAGCTCTGTTTTATTATATAGCTCAATTATTCTTCCTCCTCTCTCATTACTACCACCAATCCGAACGTCTCCGGTAACCCTTTCTCCTAACGCATTCCAGTTCCCCAAGACTATTTTCGTCTGCGTTTACATATTGAGTTAGCCGATCAATACCCTCATATACTTTCCGTCTCTCTAAATCTTCTGCTTGCGACGACGGCACGTGTATCACAACTATAGTGTTAGTTTGGAGTTGATTCTGCTGACAAACAACTGAACAGTTCATACACTGAAGAACCGAAGACTGGTACACGCGCCTAATATCGTGTCGGGTGTCCGCGAGCACACAGAATTACCGCAACACGACGTGGCATGGACTAATGCCTAAAGTAGTGCTGGAGGGAACTGACACCCTGAATCCTGCAGGACTGTCCATAAATCCCTAAGAGCCGAGGGGGAGGAGATCTCGTCTGAACAGCACGTTGAAAGGCATCCCACAAATGCGCAATAATGTTCGTGGCTGGGGATTTTGGTGGCCAGCGGATGCGTTTAAACTCCGAAGAGTGTTCCTGGAGCCACTCTGTAGCAGTTCTGGACTTGTGGAGTGACGCGTTGTCCTGTTGGAGTTATCCACGTCCGTCGGAATGCACAATAAACGTGAATGGTTGCAGATGATCAGAAAGAATGCTTACGTAATCTGTCAAGAGTCGTATGTAGATGTATCAGGGGTCCAATATCACTCCAACTGCACACGCCCCACACCAAGAAGGAGCCTCCACCATCCATGGATACATGAGGTTTCGAAGTACACGTCCATCCGCTGGATACAATTTGAAACGAGACTCGTCCGACCAGGCAACATGTATCCAGTCATCAACAGTCCAATGTCGATGCTGACCGGCCAGGTGAGGCGTAAAGCCTTGTGTCGTGCAGTCATCAGGGGTACAGAGGTGGGCCTTCGGCTACGGAAATCCATATCGATGACACTTGTTGACGGCCCAGCATTGAAATCTCCAGCAATTTTCGGAAGAGTTGCACTCCTGTCACGTTAAACGATTCCCTTCAATCGTCGTTGGTCCCGTTCTTGCACGATCTTTTTCCGGCCGCACCGATGTCGGATGTCTGATGTTTTACTGGATTCCTGATATTCACGGTACACTCGTGAAATGGTCGTACGGAAAAATCCCCACCTCATTGCTACCTTGGAGATGCTGTGTCCCATTGCTTGTGAGCCGACTATAGCACCACGTTCAAGCTCACTTAAATCCAGATAATCTGCCATTGTAGAAGCAGTAACCGATCTAACAACTGCGCCAGACACTTGTCGTTTATAGGCGTTACCGACCGCAGCACCGTATTCTGTCTGTGCACATATCTCTATAGTTGAATACCCATGACGATACCAGTTTCTTTGGCGCTTCAGTGTAGTAACGAACACTCTGCCCATTCATAACGAATCCTTTTCACATTACACCGTTTTCCATTGCTCTTGATATTGCCCTACACCCGTTTGACGAGAAATCATTGTCTTTTTTTCACGTCACATCACTGACTTCCACTATATCTAAATTGTTCCTTTGCATTTCCTTTTTCTAGGTTCCCTAATACGTTTAAACTTATGACATTCCACGCCAGACTGGTAGAACGTAAACTTGTAGTTTTTTATTCACTAATTCACAAGGTCACCTCCTCCTTGGCAGTCACCTCCTGGAGATCGGAATGCGGAAGTACTCCGGAATCTTTTCCCAATGAAGAAATTATCATGGCACTTTTTCAATTACAGGCCACATGTCCTGTGGATATACATTTACTGCAGTAGTCTCCAGTGTCCTTTGCATCCTCATGCCACTGATCGTTGCTGTTTCTCCCGCCGCTTTCTACAGTTTTCCCTCTCGCAGGGCAGCGGGTGCACTGAGCCCCTGCCTACTCGTCCGCCCTCTGTGACGAGGCCTTTGGTAGAACGAGGATGACTGCTTTTACCGGAGGAGTTCCGCCGAGATTGCTGAAGGTTTTTGTTCAAAATTTAAGCAGAGGCGAAGTTCGAACCCGGGACCCGGAACGGTTTGATGACTTGTGACAAACGGTTCCTCTTTTTTGTCAGCTCTGCTGTCATTTCGCTCATGACTTCAACATTCCGACGAAAGGCGCAGTAAAAATGTGGACGCGGGTGGGTCTCGATAGCGAGACCTCACATTCGGACGTCACGAGTCTTATGGCATTTTTTCCTCTTTTTTTTGTGGTCGTGGACTTATCTCCTCATCTAGCTAAGTTTAATCTCCAAAATTAAAAGAAACAAAAATCATATCTACCCCTACCTGGTGTAACGCCCCAACGACCACCTTAAAGTGAATTAAGAAAGAACATGAAGTAGGGAAAGTTACCTTGACAGTTGCGACATCTTTGCCGATGAGCTAACACGAAAGAGTTTTGTCAACAACTACATTGTACACCACTGAGCATATTTGTTAGCGAAAGAGAAAGAAGAAACATCGTATTTCAGCAATGGACAAATATCCATGTGACAAATGTGAAACTGATTTCTCAAAAGTTACGTCCAAAGTAATGTCATCAGAGATAACTTTTATGTGGAAGAGAGCTGTAAGCGCAACGAAGAAATTCAATGCGCCTACGATGCTCTTGTATAGAAGAAGTCGCTTGCTAGAACTCATCCAGTGCAGACGTACGAGAGCAGTTCTGATCTGAATTATTGAGACTGCGAATCGTGACGAGATTGTTTTCGAGTTTAGAAGTGTTCGTTGCGTGACGGGATTCACGGATTAAGAAAGTGATTTTATGAACTGAGACAGGAACAGGTAGACTCATTTAACCGTGCACTACGGGTTCATTGAAATCTAATAACGGAATTAGTGAACATTGGACTTGACTTAAAATTCGTTGGGTCTTAAGGAGAAGTTAACATACTATGAAAGAATACTCGCAATTAGTCTTGAGAAGGACCCAAGTACACGACATCATGAAGATGAAACAATTACGCTAAAGTGTTGAATTGTGGTGATAACCAAGAAACTATAACTCAATCGGACTGACTTAACTAAACTATTCCGTGTGCGTGTGGTGCGGGAGTTATAAGTATTAAGTGATAAAATAACAACAAACTGTTCGTTACCAGTTAAATACCCGGTGTGGGCTACATCATTAAATAGCTCGATAAATGACTAAATCAACGACTACTCATGAAAGGGCCGCGCGGGATTAGCCGAGCGGTCTCAGGCGCTGCAGTCATGGACTGTGCGGCTGGTCCCGGCGGAGGTTCGAGTCCTCCCTCGGGCATGGGCGTGTGTGTTTGTCCTTAGGATACTTTAGGTTAAGTAGTGTGTAAGGTTAGGGACTGATGACCTTTGCAGTTCAGTCCCATTAGATTTCACACACATTTAAACGTTTTTTTGAACTCATGAAAGACTATTTCATTGAAGTGCAAATATTTACGTCATTAGTTGAGAAGTGAACTTTAAAATATTTTCATATTACGACGCAATCGTACAACGACTGAATCAAAGAGTATTTCGGGATCTCGCTGCATACCAGCACAACAATTCCATAGCAACGAGACAACAGCGTAAGGAAAAACTGTTAACTAAAATATTTCCTCGCAATCAGTGGTGTGTGCTATGCGAACGAGAGAAGAATCAATAAGTACCGCAAATCCGGGCAATTAACAATACAATATTAATAAAAAATGCATCAATTATACGAGTTTTCACAAGTGGAACCGCTGCGGACTTGTAATTGAGATAGAACGACTACGCGAGGAAGGCTTTTTCGGAAGTTTTTCAGGTTTTTTTTCTCCCCAGTTAATCTACGGGGACTGACGTTATATTGCATCGTGTCTCTACAGCCCGGTCCACACGCAACGATCTGTCTGCGCAGACTTAGGCGCAGATGTCTGTACATGCAAAAGATCGCTGCAAATGTGGTGTGTTCACACGACACAAACCCCAATCTACTACTCGATCGCCATCTGTCGGTGTAGAAATGAAATATCAGTGGTAAGCGACTACGCTCCCCGTAAACGTCAAAAATTTAATTCAGTTATTTTGAAATATAGAAATGGAGGAAGTTCTGTTGTAGTATGCGTTCGCAACTTGTGTTGCAAAAAAGATTCAGACCAACCGCAGGAAACAGAGAAAGCGGTCAAAATGGTGTAGACAGTGGCTGCTAAAGCAAAAGCAGTTTTCTCACGTAAATTCACTGCGAAAGTTACAGGGCGATCCTAATGACGGGCGAAATTATTTGCGGATGGATGTCGAAACTTACAATTATCTCTTACAGCTTGTAACCCCTCATATTATGAGAAAAAATACTTGTATGAGATGGACAATTTCTCCTCATGAACGGCAGGCGGTAATATTAAGATTCCTAGCAACAGGAAGGAGCTGCAAGGATTTGGAATTTTCAACTGCAATATCGAAACAAGCGTTGAGTGAAATAATACCCAACACATGTGAAGCTATTTACGCTGTCCTGAAGGATGAGTTCATGGAGGCAAGTCAAGTAAATTAAGTCTGTCAAGTTACAGATAATATTTTTGGTGTTGTAGACGTGTTTGAAACACATTACGCCTATATTATTAGAGATTATATACCAACATGGCCAATGAGCTATGGTTTACTTTGTCTCTGAGTAGGCATTTTCAGTTCGCTACTGTGTAGAAGCGACCTGTTACAAACTTTTGTTCCGGGATACAAAACTCCACTCTGAATTCTATACAGAGATTCGTTATCTGACTGAAAAGTTTTACTTGTAGTACTGTGGTTGTGAATACTATAGTTAATCTCTAATTTACTATTGTTTTGAATCACATGTTAGGTAGTAAAACAAGTGTATAATCCCTCTGTCCAGAACACACAGTTGCAAGACCTTCCAATATTAGCTTAACACAATCTTCTGACCGCAATTTCTTCAGAACAGATAGCGCATGCTTTTTCTTATTGGTACAATGTCACATAAGATTATGGCATAGGACAGTACTGAGTGGAAGTGTGCTAACAATCCCTGTTGCAGGTAAACATAATGAAAAAGATTCCAAAGGGCAAAGCAAGCAAATCTTACAATTTTGTTTAAGTTATCCAAATTGTGGCCCCACCTAAAAATTTTGATGCGTTAGGTGCACCCGGAACCTCAGCACCCACTTCAGTTTTGAGTATGCCTTGTGTGGGGCGGCGGGTAGGAAAATATTGTTGCTGTTATATAAAATTTGTATATGTTTGAATGTAGAAACACTGCATTTCCCGGCCGATTCACCATATGTGGGGCGGCGGGTGGAATTATGTCAATTTTATGTTGTTTCTATAAATGTTAGGTTTGTAGAATGTTAAACCAGTTCCTAACTACAATATTGGCAACCAGAAAGTGATTAGCAAAACGTGAAGCCTGTAATTAGAATTCCTAGTGCCCACTTCATCTGAGAATACACTTATAGTTACAGCTTATAGCTCTGAGGAATTAGGAGATTGTCCGGGATTTATAATCAAAAACGGTCGTGAAATAAAAACGTTCTGTATTCTGAAAGTCACAGATGAAAACAAAATAATCCACACAATCTAACTAACAGAGCAGTACAGAGTCTAATGCGCTAATGCAACTATAACTGTCCAAATTAAATATTTAAATGAATGCTCGCCATAATTTGATGATTAGTTTCATCAAACGCCACGCTAAATAATGGTAGAATGTTTGTCCCGCGGCGGCACGTGAAAATACGACATACGCAAACTGAAGCTAGATAATTAAAATCATCCCAGAATTAACACTTCACTCGAAAATGATTTCATGGTTACGCGTATCCCGAGTAACGTAATACAGCATCCGAGGCTGTTTGTAGCAATGATACCGACGCGACGCGACTCCCGACACATATGGCTTGCTATTCAGCGTCAGGAGAGAACTGGGGCCTTGCTTCCTCGCGTCGCGTGGATCTGCACGGAGATAACTTGGCCTCCGATGTGTGATGGAGTTCGCAGCAGTTAATGCTTTGCCTCCCATGCATGCTGATGTTGCGTCTTCATATGTGGGTTGTCTTCTTGGGTGTCTCCTCAGCACAGGTCTGCAGAGCTAGCTATATAGCGAGCAGGTGTGGCCAGCGGGTGGTGACGCTGCGCGGCAGTTTGCGGCCCAGCGTCCGGATTTCGGCGTTGTGCGACCGGCCAGCACGGTCGTAAAAGGTGCGGGCGGTCGTCTGGAAGAGGTCACGGAGCAGAGGTACTTCCGCGACGTCGTGAAGATGAGCGGTGGGAAAATCGTAAGGCAGGTGTAAGGCGAGCCGAAGGATGCGGTTCTCCAGTGTCTCCAGCTTCTTCAGGTTCGTGTCGGCGGCGTTCCCCCAGACGACCGCGGCGTATTGGAGTACAGGACGGAGCAGCGCATTGTACAGGGTGATGCCCAGCCGCGGTGGTAGTTGGGAGTCGGGGTTCAGCAACGGGTACAGGGTGCGGAGCCGGTTCCGCACTTTGGCCTTCACTTCGCGGATATGCGGAACCCACGTGAGTCGGCGGTCGATGGTGACGCCGAGGTAATGCGCCGTTGGGCGCCACGGGACAGGGCTTCCACCGACGGTGAGCGGTTGAAAACCTGCAGGAACAAGGCGCCTGGTGACGATCAGGAACTGGGTCTTGACACCGTTGAATTGGAGACGCCACTTGACTGCCCAGGCTGCCACGGTGTCAACGGCGAGCTGCAGACGGCGGCGCATGACGGCGGCATTGAGGCTCCTGGTATAGAGAGCCGTGTCATCCGCGTACAGGGCGAGCCGCACACGGTCGATCTTCGGCGCATCAGACGTGTACAGCGAGTACAGGAGTGGCCCCAAGACCGAGCCCTGTGGCACACCGGCGTTGATGCGGCGGACGGAGGACAAGCCCTGCGCGGCCCGCACATGGAAGGTCCGATCGGCAAGATAGGAAGCGATGAGACGTACGTGCGACGTCGGGACCCCAAGTTCAAACAGTTTGAACAAGAGTCCGCGGTGCCACACACTGTCGAAAGCGCGCGACACGTCCAAGAACACCGCGCCGAAGAACTCGCGCTGCTCGAGGGCGACGAACGCATCTTCCACCAGCCGAAGGAGTTGATGAACGGCCGAGTGGCCCCTGCGAAATCCGAACTGCTCTTCGAGCAGGAGGCCTTCCTCGTCGACGTGGCGCTGCAGCCGCCTGATGTACACCCGTTCAAAGACCTTGGAGACGGCCGGCAGTAAACTAATAGGTCTGTGGTTCACGGGATGCCGCAGATCCTTCCCCATCTTCGGAATCGCCACGATTTCTGCATGCTTCCAGGACTGAGGAAAACTGCAGGACCGGAGGATGACATTAAAAACGTCGGCAAGATGAGTGGCAGCCACGGGCGGCAACTTCTGAAGTAGGGCGTTAGAAACTTCGTCTGGGCCCGCAGCTTTCCTGGGGTTCAGGGCACGCAGGATGGAAGACACCTCCTCCGCCGTTGTCTCCTCAATGACGTCGTCGTCGTCGCGTGCCTCCAGGTAGCGTGGGAGCCGGTCAGGAACCAGGGCGTCGTGGACAGCGTCAGCCGGGTCTTCGATAGGCGTAAACGCGGCCTCGAAGACGTCTGCGAGGGCATCAGCCTTCGCAGATGGTTCGCAGACAGCCTGACCGTGAACCAGCAGCGGAGGGATGCGTTGCGTGCGGCGTAGGAAACGCTTCGTCGTCTGCCAGGCTGTGCCGTCTTCAAGACAAAGAGTGGCGACCTTGTTGTTCCAGTCGCGGTTGCGATGGTTGTCGATGGCGGCCCTGATGTCCCGACGCATCCTGTTGAGAAGGCGCTTCGTGTTGGCATGTCTCGTCCGCTGCCACTCCCGGTAGACCCGGTTCTTCTCAGTGATGGCCGCAAGGATGTCCGGCGGCAGCTGGCGGGAGTAGTCAGGCGGAGGGCGAGGTCGGGGCGGCGTCGCTATAGCGGCAGCGTCGAGCGTCGATGCCGCGAAGTGCAGAAGTGCTTCGTCCGCTCCAGCTTCCGCAGGGGGCGGCGCGGCGGCGAGTGAGTGCGTCACGGCTTCTTGAAACCTGTCCCAGTCGATGCCAGCAAGTGAGATACCTCGCCTGGGCTGCTGAAGGGCATCTAGGTCGATGTCAAAAACCACAGGGACATGATCCGAAGACAGCGCCGTCCTCGTCGTGGCGGTGATCTGAAGAGGGATGCCCTTGACGACCGCGATGTCAATTATATCTGGGAGGCCACGGGCAGGGAAGATCGTCGGGTCGTACGGCCCCACCACAAGCGCATGGTGACGTTCCGCTACCCGGAGCAGGCAGCGGCCAGCGGCATTGGTGATCCTGGAGTTCCAGGAGACATGTTTACTGTTGAAGTCCCCGGCGACGAACACCGGCCCCCTCATGGAGACCAACGTGATGGCGCCCGCCGAGGTGTGAACGACGACACCAGTGGCCTCCAGCGTTGCCAGTGGTGGAAGTTGTATCACATGGTGACGAATGCCAGTGCGGACGTAGACGGCTGTCCCTCCACCCGCCGTCAATCGATCGGTGCGATAGCTGGAGTAGTTCGCCGCCCTGACGTCGACCCCCGGCTTCAGGTGTGTTTCATTGATAAGGCAGACGTCGACGGCTTCATCTCGGAGAAATTGGCGTAGCTCGCCAGCTTGAGTGCGGATGCCGTTGGCGTTCCACGCGACGACCGTGAGCCCTCTAACGCTGCCCATGGTGTGGCTGGTGAGTGTTGACAGCGGTCGGGGCCGGAGAGGCCATCGGCACTGCAGCGGTGAGTTGCTGCGACAGGACTTCAATCAACTTCGTAGCACTGGTCACCAGGGCTGTGAGCTGCGCGACGAGGTTGGCCAGGTCGGCGGTGGAGGCAGCCGGCGCGGCCCCGGCGCTGGAGGGGGGAGGCGTGGCTGCTTCGCTGTGAGAGTCCACCTGGGGCTGCTCGACGGACGGTGCCAAGCGCTGGGTACCCACAGGGCGATGACCCCCGCGCCGGCGGTTGGCGGGGCGCGGTCCGGCTGACGTCCCGGGAAAGGCAGTACCCGGTGCCGCCACTGGCAGCTGTGGTGGAGGTGTAGGAGCCTCAGGTGTCGGCACGGCCTCGGATGCGGCGGGAGCGGGAGCAACCGACGCAGCCGGGGCGGCGGAGGGCGTCCCAGACGTTGCCGCCGCGAAGGAGACGCCTGGTCGTCTCGTTGCTGGCTTCTTCTGATGTGGCGCTGGTGTTTGGCCACGTTGTCGAGCGATGGCACGCTTCCACACCTCACACCCACGATAACTGGCCACGTGAGCACCGCCGCAGAGTGCACATGTAGGCTTCTCGGTGGGCGGACGGGGGCACGCACTTCCTGCATGAGCGCCGGCGCATTTAACGCATCTGTCCGGCATAGAGCAGTGGCGCGCGACGTGATTGATCCCCTGGCAGCGAAAGCACTGCACAGGGCCTCTCCGGGAGCGAAGATCCTCGGTCTGAACCGGAACGTCGGCGACCCGCGTCAATCGATAGAGTTTGCGGTTCTCCACGGTGTCAGAGCAGACGACCAGGAAGAGCGGCATATCTTCACGTGATTTTGGCGACTTCATCTTCACGACGGTCCGGATGTAGAAGCCCAGGTCAGCGAGTTCACGATGCAGGTGATCGGCTTCCATGTTGAACGGGAGGTCGCGGAAGACAATCTTCAGGACCTTGTCGGGTGCGGAAGCGTGGGTATAGAAAGGGAGACCACGCTCAGACGCCTCCTGAGTGACCCGGCGATAGTCATCGGCAGTGCGGAGTGTGACCCTGTACAGGTCACGCCCTGCAGGCTTCACTGTGTACACGGCCGTTGTCCAGCTGCGCAACAACGTCTGCAGTTCCCCATAGGGCGGCCGAAACTGGAGGACCACCGGCGGAAGATGGGAGTCTTTCTTCGGCGCAGGAACGCGCGGCGTCGGTTCCGGTGCGTCATCGAGCGCGTCGAATGAGTTGGCGACGGCAGTTGGAGGCGTCGTCGACGACAGCATGCGTCTTGCAGTTCGCCGGGCCGGGACAAAACCGTCGGCATCAGGGGCGAAATCTTGCTTGGCTCTCTTCTCAATCGGCGAGCTGCGAGCAGCGGCCGTCGCAGCTGTTGCCCTCCTCTTCTGTTTCCCGCTGCGTCCGCGTGGCTGAGGGGCGGTAGAGCTCTCATCTTCAGAATCTGGCAGCGGAGCAGACAGCGCAGTCTTCAACGTTTCCGGAGTAGTGTCCGTCAAATCCATAGCCATAGCAGTGGTCGTCATAAGTGGGGGGCCAGATGGGGCCGCCGACCGCGCAAGCGCGGCCGGACGGCGATCTGCCACACCCTTCGCGTCGCTAGCAGGCGCAGGTACGTCCTTCTCGCGGCTGCACATCTCAGCGACTGGTGCCGGTGGTGCTACGGTGCCCCTTGCTTCCTCGCGCAGCGTTCTTACATATAAAGCCGCGGTGCGGACGGCTAAGGGAACGCCTGATCAAATCGGCTCTCCCGACTAGCCGGTGGGCTAGTAATGCACCACATTAAGTTACCGAATAAATCATCGCTTCTTTTGCTGATGGCCGATGAAGCTCTTAATTTAAATGTGCATTCAACACCCAGGAGAGTAATCATAATAAAAGTTTGACGTCGCTAAGTTAAATATTTTGGGCGAGAGAATTAATTTAATTACACTGCACGCAGTAGACGAGCTCTGAACTGGCCCTTTGGAGATACGCTATCGCTATAGTTTTATAGGTATTCAAATGAAACTTCTCACATCTTCATAGTTATAGCGGATCTCCAACCTACTTAAATATAAACATCCTAGCCTTATTTATTAGCGTACTTAATCTATCTTGCTTCCTTAAGTTTTAAGACGAAAACCAGAAAATCATGAATTTCCACTAAAATTTTAATTTGTAAAATCCAAAGCACTGTTTTTATTAAATAATTATGAAAAATGAATCAAAATCTGAATTTTTAATTCTCTAGCTCTTTTCTGTTGCGCCAATGTTTTTTACAGAAAAACGTCCAAATTTCGAAAATGGTTAAAGTTATCGAAATGATATTCAACACATATTAATTTAGTATTACTCCTGACATGCTAGAAATATTTTAGATTATTTACTTGATTTTTAAAGTATTGCGCAATATTTATGACGTCGGAGCTAGTTACAGCGGACTGGCTGGCACACAATGGAAAGACTGATGTGAATTTACTACGGCGTGAGTAGGCTGCTTCCCTACACTTGGTAAAAAAGAAAACAATAGGGTAAAATTTAAACACTGACGAGTATCAGCCATTTTAATGGCCTGTGCGCACGAATACAAACACTAGACTGAACAAACAGCTGTTTCGCGACAGATTTGCGGCGATCTCCTGTCCACAGGCTCCAACTTGTCTGCGCGGATGTGGTTTGAACCCACAGATTTGAGAGGTTTCGCTCAAACCGCCAGCTCCAACTTGCAGGTTTGCACACACCTCAGGTCGGTGCAAATCTTCTGTCCACACGCAACGATCTGTCTGCGCAGATGTGATGTGCGCAGACAGATCATTGCGTGTGGACCGGCCTTACTGTGCCGCGAGAGCTGTGGCAGTAGGAGCTCTACGGCGTCGAGACTACATCAGCACGCGACACACTGGCCTGGCATCGCCACTTTGACTCTGCCATAAGAAAGGAAATGAACTATCGATTTACAGGCGTTGCCCCTAACAATTCGCGAAAATTCTCCCATGGAACGGGTTCCACGGGTCTGTAATTTGTTTTCTTTTTATTTTTTAATTACTTAATTTTATAATTACACGTCGATTATTAGTAAATGTGTAAAAATAAAGATGGTATCAAATTTAATGTTACAATAAAAATGCGATTCAAAGTATAAAGTAAAATAACTTTGTATATTGCTTGCGCTATTTCAGTGAAAAGAGTCTTTCTTCTAGAAATGGTGCACCTAGAGTTTTCTTGTCCAATGCTACTAGCGTTTTCTACATCCATCAATACCGTCTAAAATATCTACAACAAACTCATGCTGCATTGCTAATGCTTCACTGAATGCAGCGTTCCTGGGATCAGCTAATATCTTTCCTTGGTCACTGCTTGCAGTTCAGCTCATTCTGTTTCCGATGAGAGACTGCGCATACGTTACAGCTACATTGAGCCTGGCACTCCACGGCTAATGGCAGGGGGAAGGGGGGGGGGCTGGTTACGTAAACGCTGCGTAAATAATTTGCAAAGAGCGTGCGGTACCTCGGTGTCCGTGCAACTGCTGTACGAGTGCTTGGAAGGTACCACAAATAATGAAATTCCACTTTCTGCCCTTCGCTGAAGATGTAATCGATTATCATTCCTTTGAACCATGTAAGAGCAAGATATTTGACGAGGGGAAAGTAGCAGTCATCCGGACACAGAAGGGACCGAGGCTCAATCACGTCAGGTGGAACAGGTAGAGGACAAGATAAGATCTTCTGTGTCATTCCCAAACTACAGCCGGCCGCCGTGGTCTAGCGGTTCTAGGCGCTCAGTCAGGAACCGCGCGACTGCTACGGTCGCAGGTTCAAATCCTGCCTCGGGCATGGATGTGTGTGATGTCCTTAGGTTAGTTAGATTTAAGTAGTTCTAAGTTCTAGGGGACTGATGACCACAGATGTTGAGTCCCATAGTGCTCAGAGCCATTTGAACCATTTGAACCCAAACTACACGCACGTGAAACGATGTTCATCATTGTCCAGGAGGCGGCAGTAGGGGCAAAGTGGGGATTCTTTCAATCTGACAGCGTGGACCCAGCGTCTCGTCTCATATTTTTTGTTGGTGACTTGCTACCACGTTGCACGCACGTTGGTTGGCAGAGAGTGCTGGTGTATCGTTTTCCACACACGTGGCCAATTGACAGTCAGGCACCTGTTTTCAGCCACGTTGCGCGGGACTACACGCAGAAGCGTGGTGTGCAAATCTTTCGTCTTCGGAGGGCGCATTGTGGAGAGATTCGAGGCTGAGTTCCAGAAGGAATACCGATACAAGTCGAGACGTGCGCCACCGACACCGGCGGGTCGTGACAGACCGGCATTAGGACTTCCAATAGACGACTGCTCATTTAAAGGGCACCTGCCCGTGCTCGGGCAATTACCACTGCCTGCGCTCCATTGAGTAGGGGGAGGATGAGAGTGTCATAACGTACTTTAAGTATGTGACCTGTGGACAGTAAAGAACCGAAGGCCGCCTGAAGGCAGCGATCTAGAGCCGCTGGTAGGGGAAGGACGTGTGCCACGTGCTTGTTTTGTTGTCACTTAGAGCTTCAGGAAGTTCCCACGTTGCACCTGGTTCAAGTCACGGAGCAGTTGCTGGCGCACTGTCGCGCGTACGGCCTGTAGTAACCGTCGATAGTCCGCCGCTGTCATTCCACGCACATCATCCATAAACGTGACTCCCAAATATCTGAGTACAGTAACTGGGAGGGGGGCGACAGCTCCCGGCCCGAGGCCGCGACCGATACCCAGCGCCGACGACTTGTTTGTGTTCAGAAGACTGCCCGCAGCCTGTGCGTATTGCTCGTTCCAGTTTGGTATCCTGCGGACTTCCTCAGCAGTAGCAGATGGTCGGCGTACACCCTATAGCTGAAGGTGGCTTGCCTCAGGTGACGCCTGATAGCCTGTGCTTGAGAGTCCCGAGCAGTAGGTAGATAGCGGGGGGCAACCTACTTGTAAGAGGTCCATGATTAGAGAATTTGTTGCTAGCGCACTCGAGCAGACGTAATTTCGATTGATTGCTCACGTGGTGCCTACGATATTTAAGGTATAAGAGAATCTCAGACCAGAGGGCAATGTTGTATGCAGTAGGAACTGTGTAGCAGTAGGAGTACGTAGTTGCGAGCAGTCGTGTGTATGAAGTTGGCTGGGCCGGTCGTGCGGAGCGATGGCAGTGCCTGAGCATTGTAGTATAAGGTAAAAGCAGCCTCGCGCATATGTAGTATTGTTATATCAAGTCGCATGTAAATGTTTTAAAAAAAATCTCTTAATAATAATCTTTCTCATAAAAAGTAACTTTTGACAATCATTCATCCCAATTTCAAGAATTTACTAATTTCTCCAGTCCATGGTCATCCCGATTGTTGTAAAGAAAAATCAGTTGTTTCCTTTTATACATGACAAATTTATCGGCCAGCATTGCACTGGGCTGTGCAAGAAAAATTTCTTATAGGAGCACATATATATGCGTTATCCGGCGACTTCATTGAGGTAAGATTTTTCAATTTTCAGGGCCATGACGCAGCACTGCTGACGTCCAAAATTTACCAGTTTAAATTCACAGTCAACTATTGAAAGGTTGTATATGAGTCACATTTTTTATTGGGAGATTAGTCACATTGTATTATTGGTAGGTTACGGAATTTTTTGTGGGGAGGTTACACTAAATGTCAATGCTATACATATTTTCACTGTTGGGTAGTTACGCTAAATGTGAATATTATTAATATTATTGTTTTGTGGGGAGGTTACATCCTGATGGGTTTTGGACCCATCTTCCGACTGGACCTGAGAGATGGCTACTGGCAGAAGGCGCCACAGGGTGTCCGTGAGCCTGGAAGGAAATCCCATACGGTCCATCACCTAAAGTATGAAGTTGTGGTCCACTCTGTCGAAGGCCCGATTGACATTGACTGAGGAGATCGCCGCTCGTAGGCGGCTTGCCGACGCGATCGCTATGAAGTCCCTGCAATCGCCGGTGCCCATTTTTATGTTGGCATCTCCGGCACACGACGTCTGTTTGGACCGAGAATTATTAGCAAAAACGTCTTAATTCCACCTGCTAACAGCCTGGCGAGGATTTTGTAGACAGCGTTCAACATTGTAGGTGGACAATAGTCACTGACCGATTGCCCTTCTTTTGGCTTGTGTACTGGTGCGAGAAGTCATTCTACGAAGGAAGGCGGTATGGAGCAGACCGGGGACATGAGCTCTAAGAACACTGTAACCCAGCAGGGCATTATAATGTCACCGAAGGTCCGGTAAAACTCGACTAGTAATCCATTGAAT
This sequence comes from Schistocerca nitens, assembly GCF_023898315.1. NCBI lineage: Eukaryota > Metazoa > Arthropoda > Insecta > Orthoptera > Acrididae > Schistocerca > Schistocerca nitens. The sequence goes on from NC_064620.1 coordinate 14,551,434, forward strand.
CCTGGAGACTTGCTGACCGCAACTCTTAGTCCAAGGCGTCGGTCACCTCGTCCCAGGAAACTTCCTCCAGTAACGCCGTCGCCATTGCCCTGTCAACAGAGCATGCCACCTGTTTTAATGCTTCCGCAGGGGCCTGGTCGTCTACAGCTATTTCCTAGTGAAGATGACGAAAATGATCCTCGATGGTTTTAGTATGGTCGTTTGGGTTATACAGGAGCGTCCTTCTTGCGTCATACGGCGTGTGATTAACTGCTGGCGCTACCGGCGCGTGTCCGCCGTAATGTGGTGCATGGTGGGGACCTCCCCTGCCGCTCGGTCGTCTCATCGCGAGCGTACTGTGGCGCCTTCTGCGCGGCACTTCGTGAACGACAGTATGTGAGCTGTGATTGGGTGTCGTTCTTGTTGCCCGTGCGGTGATGGCGATAGAGCGTCGAGGTCCCTGTGCGCCGCATGGTAAAAGTCCAGGGGCTGTCGGTGCGACGCAGCCGTGTCTTTACCGAACTGCGTATGTGTCCTACGGACTGCTTGTTTTGTGCAGAGGAGCCAGCACGCCAAATTCGATTGGTTCCGGGATTTACGACTTTTACAGCTGGCCCGCACTGCGGGCACTTGCCGACGGCAGTTCGGGTCCTGGAGGTGTGTTAAACTCACTTTCCAAAGGCTGTTACTGCACCAGACGGTTGAGTGTTGAAATGCATCGTGCAGATGTAGCCAGTATGATCACAAAAGGCCAGAGGTTATCGTTCGGCGGCCACCACTCCCTGTTCAAGACTTTCTTGATGCAATAATTTAGCAACAGTCGTATGTATTGCGGAAATTTGTTTTATGAACTTGTTATGTGCTACCAGTTTCGGCATTACATTGATGCAATCTTCAGGCGCCTGTACAATGACTAGAATAAATCTACTATTATAAGAAATATAGAACATACGTTAACAGAAAGCAGATGGCAGTTATAAGAGTCGAGGGACATGAAAGGGAAGCAGTGGTTTGGAAGGGAGTGAGACAGGCTTGTAGCCTCTCCCCGATGCTATTCAATCTGTATATTGAGCAAGCAGTAAAGGAAACAAAAGAAAAGTTCGGAGTAGGTATTGAAATCCATGGAGAAGAAATAAAAACTTTGAGGTTCGCCGATGACATTGTAATTCTGTCAGAGACAGCAAAGGACTTGGAAGAGCAGTTGAACGGAATGGACAGTGTCTTGAAAGGAGGGTATAAGATGAACATCAACAAAAGCAAAACGAGGATAATGGAATGTAGTCGAATTAAGTTGGGTGATGCTGAGGGAATCAGATTAGGAAACGAGACACTTAAAGTAGTAAAGGAGTTTTGCTATTTGGGGAGCAAAATAACTGATGATGGTCGAAGTAGAGAGGATATAAAATGTAGACTGGCAATGGTAAGGAAAGCGTTTCTGAGGAAGAGAAATTTGTTAACATCTAGTATTGATTTAAGTGTTAAGAAGTCGTTTCTGAAAGTATATGTGTGGTGTCACCGCCAGACACCACACTTGCTAAGTGGTAGCCTTTAAATCGGCCGCCGTCCGTTAGTATACGTTGGACCCGCGTGTCGCCACTATCAGTGATTGCAGACCGAGCGCCGCCACACGGCAGATCTAGAGAGACTTCTTAGCACTCGCCCCAGTTGTACAGCCGACTTTGCTAGCGATGGTTCACTGACAAATTACGCTCTCATTTGCCGAGACGATAGTTAGCATAGCCTTCAGCTACGTCATTTGCTATGACCTAGCAAGGCGCCATTATCATTTGCTATTTATCTTGTGATGCATGTACCGTCAGACCGATGTTCACCAATTATGGATTAAAGTTAAGTATTCCAGAAGCTACGTACCTTTTTTACTAGACTCAACTCCTGTAACAGTTCCAGACCTCACGCCAGCCTGCGTGAGCTTAAACGCGTGCCTTTCGGCTTCCTCCTAGTGGCTTGGCTGTCTTGCCAAGTCACAACAATATGTATGGAGTGTAGCCATGTACGGAAGTGAAACGTGGACGACAAATAGTTTAAACAAAAAGAGAATAGAAGCCTTCGAAATGTGGTGCTACAGAAGAATGCTGAAGATTAAATAGGTAGATCACATAACTAATGAGGAGGTATTGAAAAGAATTGGTGAGAAGAGGAGTTTATGGCACAACTTGACCAGAAGAAGGGATCGGTTGGTAGGACATGTTCTGAGGCATCAAGGGATCACCAATTTAGTATTGGAGGGCAGCGTGGAGGGTAAAAATCGTAGAGGGAGACCAAGAGATGAGTACAATGAGCAGATTCAGAAGGATGTAGGGTGCAGTAGGTACTGGGAGATGAAGCAGCTTGCACAGGAGAGGGTAGCATGGAGAGCTGCATCAAACCAGTCTCAGGACTGGAGACCACAACAACAACAACGTTAGCAATTGACAGTTATCATGTTAACTATGTAAGTGGCTGAAAAGGATATATTGTATATCCTTAAAACTATATGTAACATTAGGGCAAATATGCGTCTGCCTATATCATGCTGTTGTTAATAGATTTCACTGTTCTACTCGAATATAGCATGATAGATGAACATAAGTAAACGCTATTATTCATAAATCCGTACCACGCAGTTGTAATACGCCATGCAACACAACAATCAAATGTACTGCACGTAATCATATGTCCAGTGGAATAATAGTTTTATAATGATTAACTAATATAAAAAAAACAATAAAATAATTTAAAACACAAGAAAATATGACTAAACCATGTCAGAATACATAAATTACGTATGTGTAGCCTAGGTCGTATTATGTGTGGTACGACAAACAGCTGCCGCAATATTAACGATAAAAAGCATAAAAGAGTTTGTCCTGAAGCCCAATTACATTGACGAATTAAACCAATGCAATCGTACTCTAAAAATCATCAAACACCTGGTCACTGTCGGCACTTCATTAGAACCCGTATGTAAGACCACCCCGCACTGTGCTGAGTGGATTAAAGCAACGACAGTAGCTGCCTCATATAGTCATAGTAACAAAGTCCCTGTGTAAGACGTTGTGACACATACATGCGATCCAGTCGCCTCGCCGAATGGCTAGTAAGATGGGTGTGTCCAGAACTGTCTCGTCAGTACGGCCAAGAAACCTGTACATTGCACTCTTCGATCAGCCGGCCAAATGGGTACCAAAATGAGGCCTTGTCAAACCCAGTGAGATGCTGATTAAACTGTCTCAAATGAGTCCATGGCATCTACGTGCCATTCACAGAGATCACTCAACATGCAATGCTGTTCAGGCATATTAAACTGTCAAGTCGTATAGTCAAAAGCTGATACCCACAGTCTGCAGCACAGAATGGTGCAACACGTGCAGGAGGTCACTGAGCTTCTCCAAGGAACCGACAGCGATATGGAGCCGTACTGACTCCGTGCTGTGCTGTTTTTGTCGGTGCAGAATCCATATCACGAATAGTCCGCTCGAGCTAGTGCCACAGATTATCGATTGGGTTTAAATACAGGGAGTCTGGTGGCCGTGGAAGTACGGTAACATAATCCTGGCGGTCTTCGAATCATACACGTAGACTGCGAGCTGTGTGACAAGTTGCATTTTCCTGTCGGTAGATGCCATCATGCAGGGAAAAAACAAACTGTATGTAGTGTTGCCTGTGTTTCCCAAGGATAGATGCATAGTGACGAGATCACCCTGGGAATGGCAAGAAAACATTACCCGTCCCACAACACTCCCTCTTCCGATGTGGACCGATGTGCACGATTGGTGCAGGGTAACTGATTTCAGACGTTACAGGCTGTTCACGTCATCGATGATGTGCACAAAGGAGCAAAAAACATGGATCATCTGAAAATGTCAACTGTTGCCACCACTCAGTGGACGTACAGTCGCGATATTGGCTCGGCAATCCGACCTTCGCTATCGATGGACAACAGTCAGCGTGGCTCCATGAACAAGGGGCCCGCTGCAGAGGCCCGTTCACAGCAACGTCCAGTGAATCGCCCCTGTGGAGACACTGTTGGGAGCCCCTTGGTTCATACGGGCGGTCACCGGGTCTACAGTTGCGGCTTTATTCAGCAGTATACAAGGCCCCAGCCGTCTTTCAGCCCTGTTATGTATGGCCCATGGTGCACTACACTTGACTCTGACCGAGCGAGGTGGCGCAGTGGTTAGACACTGGACTCGCATTCGGGACGACGACGGTTCAATCCCGCGTCCGGCCATCCTGATTTAGGTTTTCCGTGATTTCCCTAAATCGCTCCAGGCAAATGCCGGGATGGTTCCCCTGAAAGGGCACGGCCGACTTCCTTCCCCGTCCTTCCCTAATCCGATGAGACCGATGACCTCGCTGTCTGGTCTCCTTTCCCCCAAACAACCCAATACACTTGACTCGGTCCAGGAGCAGGATAGCGCCATTTTTCCGTACACGATATACACTCCTGGAAATTGAAATAAGAACACCGTGAATTTATTGTCCCAGGAAGGGGAAACTTTATTGACACATTCCTGGGGTCAGATACATCACATGATCACACAGGCACATAGACACAGGCAACAGAGCATGCACAATGTCGGCACTAGTACAGTGTATATCCACCTTTCGCAGCAATGCAGGCTGCTATTCTCCCATGGAGACGATCGTAGAGATGCTGGATGTAGTCCTGTGGAACGGCTTGCCATGCCATTTCTACCTGGCGCCTCAGTTGGACCAGCGTTCGTGCTGGACGTGCAGACCGCGTGAGACGACGCTTCATCCAGTCCCAAACATGCTCAATGGGGGACAGATCCGGAGATCTTGCTGGCCAGGGTAGTTGACTTACACCTTCTAGAGCACGTTGGGTGGCACGGGATACATGCGGACGTGCATTGTCCTGTTGGAACAGCAAGTTCCCTTGCCGGTCTGGGAATGGTAGAACGATGGGTTCGATGACGGTTTGGATGTACCGTGCACTATTCAGTGTCCCCTCGACGATCACCAGTGGTGTACGGCCAGTGTAGGAGATCACTCCCCACACCATGATGCCGGGTGTTAGCCCTGTGTGCCTCGGTCGTATGCAGTCCTGATTGTGGCGCTCACCTGCACGGCGCCAAACACGCATACGACCATCATTGGCACCAAGGCAGAAGCGACTCTCATCGCTGAAGACGACACGTCTCCATTCGTCCCTCCATTCACGCCTGTCGCGACACCACTGGAGGCGGGCTGCACGATGTTGGGGCGTGAGCGGAAGACGGCCTAACGGTGTGCGGGACCGTAGCCCAGCTTCATGGAGACGGTTGCGAATGGTCCTCGCCGATACCCCAGGAGCAACAGTGTCCCTAATTTGCTGGGAAGTGGCGGTGCGGTCCCCTACGGCACTGCGTAGGATCCTACGGTCTTGGCGTGCATCCGTGCGTCGCTGCGGTCCGGTTCCAGGTCGACGGGCACGTGCACCTTCCGCCGACCACTGGCGACAACATCGATGTACTGTGGAGACCTCACGCCCCACGTGTTGAGCAATTCGGCGGTACGTCCACCCGGCCTCCCGCATGCCCACTATACGCCCTCGCTCAAAGTCCGTCAACTGCACATACAGTTCACGTCCACGCTGTCGCGGCATGCTACCAGTGTTAAAGACTGCGATGGAGCTCCGTATGCCACGGAAAACTGGCTGACACTGACGGCGGCGGTGCACAAATGCTGCGCAGCTAGCGCCATTCGACGGCCAACACCGCGGTTCCTGGTGTGTCCGCTGTGCCGTGCGTGTGATCATTGCTTGTAGAGGCCTCTCGCAGTGTCCGGAGCAAGTATGGTGGGTCTGACACACCGGTGTCAATGTGTTCTTTTTTCCATTTCCAGGAGTGTAGGTTAACCACTCTGACACACGAACAGTAATCAAACTTAGCGGTTTCGGAAATGGTTCCATCCTTGGGCCAAAAGCCAACGATCATGAAGTTTTGGGCATGAGGTACGAGTAAATTGCTCCGTTTCCACATTACGATAACGACTGCAGTGTTTTGCGCGTCCCTCGCTCTATATGCCCTCCATTTCTAGTGCTGCTACCCGCCGTCTGTTAGGGGCTATTGCACGTTAACATTGAGCATAGGCTGTGGTCACATTAATGTGACTGGACTACATAAAAACCGTACCAGGGCTGTCAACAACACTAAACACGAACAACCCAAACTGCTCTGAAGACCGTTCTACCTGTCGCAGAGAAATTAATGATCGTTTACATACCCTCCGATGATTTATGGTGATTCACTTTTTTTGTGAGACACTGTATACTAATGTTCTTTGCAAGCACAGACCAGTCTGGAGAAAAAAGGAGATACTGTGCAGTGGATTTCAACGAAGTCATAAAGCTTGCTTCACAAAATCAGCAAAGTAAAACGATCAGATGTAGAGATGCCCGTAACAGAAAAACGTGGTGTCGAAGCCATAAAACGAGGACCATACAGCATTCGAAGAGCGTCGTTTGGTCGGATCAGTCTTGCTTCACACTGGTCCCAACTTCTGGCAGAGTTTACGCCCAAAGAGAGTAAAACGGTGGGGTTCCGTGATCATATGCGCGACCATACCGCAGTATTCAAATGGTTCAAATGGCTCTGAGCACTATGGGACTCAACTGCTGTGGTCATTAGTCCCCTAGAACTTAGAACTATTTAAACCTAACTAACCTAAGGACATCACACACACACATGCCCGAAGCAGGATTCGAACCTGCGACCGTAGCAGTCGCACGGTTCCGGACTGCGCGCCTAGAACCGCGAGACCACCGCGGCCGGCCCGCAGTATTCCATTGGTCCTATAGTTACTAGGTATAGTCGCATTACTGCCAAGGGTATTCTGGCTGATCACATCCATCTCATGGTACAACACCAGTTCCCCAATGGCGATATTCTGTTCCAAGATCACTGGACCCCTGTTCACACATCTAGCATCGCCCAAGACTGGATATGTGTGCGCGATCTTCCCTGGCCACCACATTCAAGATCCCAACATTAAGAAGTCTTTGTGATCTACTTCGGAGACACAGTTGCGTGAACGCTACCTTCCCCTATCGTTGTTACCTGAACTTGTCATTATTTTGCAGGAAGAATTGTATAAGATTCCCTTGAAATCTATACAGGCCCTGTATTTATCCATTCCGAGAAGACTGAAAGTTGCTTTGAATGCCAACAATTTTCCACTACCGTGTTAGGTGTGTTGTTTTTGTGGTCTTTCCATAATTTTGTCCACTTCCCGCAGAACTGTCGCTACGCTTGATGACAGATGACAGATTTCGGAAAATTGAGACGCTTTCTAATCATTTGTAAAAATAGAAAAAACATTTGGCCTTGTCAATTGGGCCAACATGTTCCTCGGGTGTGCAATGGTAGGAATCATACTTTTTCATGTGATGTTTCGGCCTTATACCATATGGCCATCTTCCGAGTGAGACAGCAGTCTGAACTTCAAACGACCACCGAAATACTTTATTTTATGTAACAAAAGCACCACAGGACATTGCCCGTCAGATGTCTTACTTGGCTTATGGCAGATGTAGGGCGAAACTGCGAAAAAATTCGGATGTTATTTATTGTTTGATTTGATTCCTTCAGAAACACATCGGAAAGTTTCATAATCAAGTTGTGGTTGCAAATATGTTTTAGAAAAGTATGTTTTGGGCGTCTTCATCTGCGACGCCCCCACTTTCTATGCTGTGATCCACACCTCCTCTACGCTAAAAATTTTATGTGCCTTAATTTTTCGTCCACACAATTGAAACGAACTGCAGATGAGTCTAGAAGACTGTGAGAAAGATTTTTTTTTTTACAATGTGGTTTTTCTGGGAAAAGGAGGTATTAATAGAGTAATAGACAAGGAAAATCACACTTTACAGATATGTTATAGAAAAGCTATCAGGGGTAACTTACACAGAGTGAAAGCAATGCAACGGGCAGTAATTTTTCACGACATAGCGCGGTGCAACTATTTTCAGGCAGAAGCCAGTGGAAAGCCAAACACCAACAAACATAGTAGTTTGCCACTAGCCGTCTTAGATCTTATAAAACCAACTTTCAGGTACCTAGCCAATCCTGAACTGCTGAAGAAGTGTGTACATAGGGAGACACTGAATATAAGTAACAGCTCCAATCAATCTACACTGGTGTCCAAAACTGAAGCAACAAACAGCTATTTCGCCCTCACGTGCATAATTCACGATATAATCATACCAACTGTCAACAGATCTGTGTAAGGTCGTGTTATACACGGAAGATGGCTTTTCGGTCAACGGAAATCCACGCGAATGATTATGTCAGGGCACATATCAAGTGGCGTAGTGTTTGCTGGGTAGTCCCACTGCTACAATTGCTGTGCACACAGACACAGGCAGCTCATTATGTCACAGAGAAGACGCCTACCAGGCACTCTACGGTGGAGGGCCATAACGTCAGCTATTCTCTTGTTTGTCGGAAGTGGCGACAGTTCATAGAGACCGAAACTGTATCACGAAGATCAGGGCAGGTCCAATCAAGTGTGACATCAGAAACAGGGAGCCGTTATGTGGCTGTAAGGACACGACGGCACCGCCTTAGTATTGCGCAGCAACTAGCATCTGACATCTGAGCACCCACTGGAAGTGTTGGAAAAAGGCAAACAGTCTGGAGGAGGCCTCGACAGAATGGCCTTTAATGTCGGAGGCCTGCTGTAGTGTGCCACCTGGACAGTCGAACAGTGGCCCAGTGTCCTTTTCACAGATGAGTCCCGATTTGGTCTGAAGTGTAGTTCTCCAAGGATTCGCATCTGAAGGGAATGTGGAACACGATTTCAAGACTCGAACATTGTGGAAAGAGAGCGGTATCGAGGAGGATTGGTAATGGTGTCAGCAGTGGTTATGTTCATCACTCGAACATCTCTTCATGAAAATGTGCGGGTGAATCACAATGGTTTAACTGCTGACAGGGGTCGTCATGAGGTCCTGGGGCCCAACGTACGGTTGTTGCGAGGTGAGTTGCGCCCAGAAATCGTATTGATGGACGATAATGCTCGACATCGTAGAGCACAAGTGGTTGGTGTTTACTTGGAAGATGTTTGCACGCATGGGGTGGCCTGCTATCTCTCCTAATTTGAGACCCATAGAGCATGTCTGGGATGCAATAGCGAGACGGGTCAGCATCCATCAGTCACTCTCCAAGACCTGCGAGCAAATCCGCAGGATGAATAGGAGTTATTGCCTCAACATGACGTTGGTGATGTTATTCACAGCACGCTCCTTCGTCGTAAGGCGTGTATTGCTGCCACATGTGGTCACACCCCATACAGAGCACATTAACCAGTTGTCAGAATGTGTGTGCAAATCTGTGAAAGAATAAACGAGGAACATTTTACGCAACTGTTATGCATATTGCAGCTCCTTACAGTCAATATTCTTCACATTGTCTCTAGTTTTCTATCACCTGTTTATACTGCTTTGTGTCAAAATAAACGCCGCCTTGCAAAACTTTAATTTTGGATACCAGTGTATGTGGATGCATCGTCAAAAAAGAGTATTTGTGTTCGCAGTTGTTGTGTATAGACCTGCATATGGTGCCTGTCCAGTGTTCAACAGCGAAAATGAAGGTAGTATTAAGTGACTGCAGAGACTACGCTTCCATCCAGGTGCATCCACACTGAAGGTACTCAGAAGCATCGATGAAGCGTGACTGGACAAAGCTCTGCAGCAGAAGAAAACGTACAAGAGTTGGCTAGGCAAAGGAGCTGGAGGTAGAGACTACTCCAGGAAGACGAGGAATAGAATAAAGATTATGGGTATGCACAGCATTAGTCACTAGAGGTATAGTAATATTGTCAAGAATTGAGGTAAAGTCTTTGAATGCGAAGTGCCATAAACTTACTTTTTGAGCTATAATGTACCTATTCTCAGGAGTTATAAAAGCTAACATCCTGAAATTTGGCATTGTTCTTAAAAATTAATTGTAAAATGACCCTGTGCAGCACTTCCCCGTTATCTTTTCTCTGAGAAAAATTCTCCTTTAAAATTCGCGAAAAATACAGCATTCCCGGGTAACACAAAACCGATAAATTAATTTCAAAGTAACTATGTCCTTAAAATAAAATCTGTTCCACGGTTTTTATTAACCTCTTATGCAGATGTAAATTGTGAAATTCTAGTTTTATTGCTTGAATAGTTCACGAGAAAAGGTACACTATAGAAACAACGGCAATTAAAAGTTCAAATCCTTACAAAATGTCGTATGTATTTTCGGACAAAACTTGCGCAGAATATCAAGCATTATGCTGTACAGAAGCGTCCCAAGTTTTGATATTTCAACAGTAATATTTCTGGAGACGTACATGTTTAAATACTAAAATACATTTTATCCTAAGCCTGTCCTTTCTGATGGCTCAGAAACTGGTCGTCATGAATGATTTTATGTATGACTGTTGTATGTAATCTGTCTAATCATAAATTCTCAGCTCCATTCCTTTAAACCCGGGGAATGCACCACCGCTCATACGGCCACATATTCAAACTGCCAGAGACCTTGTTCAGTTGCAAAAAAATTATGCATAAATTAAATCTGTGGCTATACGTTCGATTCATACAGGATCGCAGTGTAACTTCAGGAGCTACATTGGACTGACCTCTTTGCGAGTTTATTAAATTGTTGAATCCGGGGCGTAGACAAGTAGATGTAGAATATACTGAACGACAATATCTACAAAGAAAAAGAACTTCCCGAACTAAGAAGGGCGTAAGGCAGGGTGCAGTCTTCACAACTACTGTTCGCCCTTTATAAGAATGAAATAAATGAATGGTTCAGAGGTCAGGTAAAAATTAAGAGTGAAAGGTTATGAATAACCGGATGCATTTTTGACGTTCCTGTTCTCTGTGAAAGTGAAGAAGAGTTACAAGGCATATTAAACAGAATGAACTGTTTGCTAGTGGACTGAGAAGAAATTAAGGTGCAGCAGTAAAGACGTTTTATGGCAAAGTAAGGAGAAGAATGATTTCTTCCAAATAGTCTAAAAGTATCTTCAATATGAAACTTCCTGGCAGATTAAAACTGTGTGCCGGACCGATACTCGAACTCGGGACCTTTGCCTTTCGCGGGCAAGTGCTCTACCGTCTCAGCTATCCACGACTGACCTCCCTCCCCCCCCCCCCCACTTCCTCACAGCTCTACTTCCGCCAGTACCTCGTCTACGCTCATTTCCATTTTTTTTCCCTGCCTTCTAATCTTCACCGCGCACAATCCGCTGTGGCAAGCCTTGTTTCCGCAATATCCTTTCTTCCAGGAGTGCTAGTTCTGCGAGGTTTCCAGGAGAGCCTCTGTGAAGTCTGGAAGGTAGGGGCCGAGGTACTGGCGGAAGTAGAGCTGTGAGGACAGGAAGTGAGTCGTGCGTGGCTATCTGAGATGGTAGAGCACTTCCCCGCGAAATACGAAGGTCCCGAGTTCGAGTATCGCTTTGGCACACAGTTTTAATCTGCCACGAAGTTTCACATCAGCGCACACTCTGCTGCTGAGGGAAATTTTCATTCTGGAAATACCTTCAACATCATTGGCTCTAAACCGAATGCAAAAGTACGATAGTACACGGATGCCAAGAAAGGCCAAGAGGAAACTGGTGCAAAACCGAGATATATTGAAGAAAACTGCAGCGACGTTTCAAACTCTGTGTGGACAAAATTAAATCACTAGTGCCAGGTGGTCTGCCTAACGCTGTATTTACGAAAAACATGTGGATTAAACAAGAGGAGAAAAAGTAAAAACAACCGTCATAATGAAACTTCCTGGCAGATTAAAACTGTGTGCCCGACCGAGACTCGAACTCGGGACCTTTGCCTTTCGCGGGCAAGTGCTCTACCAACTGAGCTACCGAAGCACGACTCACGCCCGGTACTCACAGCTTTACTTCTGCCAGTACCTCGTCTCCTACCTTCCAAACTTTACAGAAGCCCTCGTGCGAACCTTGCAGAACTAGCACTCCTGAAAGAAAGGATATTGCGGAGACATGGCTTAGCCACAGCCTGGGGGATGTTTCCAGAATGAGATTTTCACTCTGTAGCGGAGTGTGCGCTGATATGAAACTTCCTGGCAGATTAAAACTGTGTGCCCGACCGAGACTCGAACTCGGGACCTTTGCCTTTCGCGGGCAAGTGCTCTACCAACTGAGCTACCGAAGCACGACTCACGCCCGGTACTCACAGCTAGTTCTGCAAGGTTCTGCAAGGTTCGCAGGAGAGCTTCTGTAAAGTTTGGAAGGTAGGAGACTAGGTACTGGCAGAAGTAAAGCTGTGACGACGGGGTGTGAGTCGTGCTTGGGTAGCTCAGTTGGTAGAGCACTTGCCCGCGAAAGGCAAAGGTCCCGAGTTCGAGTCTCGGTCGGGCACACAGTTTTAATCTGCCAGGAAGTTTCATATCAGCGCACACTCCGCTGCAGAGTGAAAATCTCATTCTGGAACCGTCATAATGATTGTAAGTTTGTTGTGGTCCCTAGATGTACGACTGACGAAATGCACTGACAGAAAAAAAAATCGGCGCACCAAGAAAGAGTTGTGCAACATAATGTAAAGTTGGTAGGCGCGTTTCTAAAAGTGAAAAATAATTATTCAAATTTCGCGCCAGATGCACTAGAGTGGCAACAGTAATGCCACTACGAAGATGTAAATCAGGCTTGCTTCAAATATACGCTCTGACGTTCGTGAGCGCCAGTTGTCTTTGACACTGGACGTGGTGAGTTGATGTTAAATGCCTTTAAGTCGACAACAACTCCATTATCAATAACTCGGTAAGTTAGAACGAGGTCGTGTAATAGGGATATAAGAAGCTGCGTGTTTCTTCTGTGAACGTGCAGACACGCTTGGCAGGAATGAGGCTACTGTACATGATTACTGGCAGCGGCGGTCACGAGAATGTACGGGGGCAAGAAGTGTGGGCTCTCGACGGCCATGTGGCACTACAGGCAGTGAGTGAGATTCATCGTAATCGGCATATGGCTCCGGCTCATCGTACTGCATCTGCAGCAGTAATTTGAGCAGACTTTGCACCACAATGACACAACGACGAGTTGCAGATCGGTTACTTCAAGGACGGCTCCCAAACAAACGCCCTGTAGCGTGCACCCCACTGACCACCAATCACAACCGTCTGCGACTTCAGGGACATCGAGCGAGAGCTCAGTGGATGGCAGGGTGGAGGTCTGTTGTCTGTTCTGATAAATGTTGGTTGTGCCTCTATTCCTGCGATGACCGTGTATGTGCTGGAGGAAGGCATTTGGGGGCCAGCAACCAACCTCTGTGAGTGCTGAAGGCACTGGACTTACGTCTGGAGTTATGGTCTGGGTTGGGATTCCGTATGACAGCAGAATCACTGGCAAGGTTATCCTACGCACCTTCCTGTAAATTTGTACGTCAATCTGGTGAATCGACCAGTTGTGGTGCCATTCACGAACAGCATTCCAGGGAATTCTTCCAATCCATATGTGGCATACAGCAAACCATTGCTTAACATTATTGGTTAAAAACAGTCTTGGTTGCAATTTTAGTTTTTTTATTTTTCAACTACGCGTTTTGCCTTATTTAGGCATCTCCAGATTGATCTACATAGAAGACAGAGAACAAATACATCTATTTAAGAATCGCGATGGCGTTGTCCAGACTTCGATAACCTAAAAGCATGTATAAACAGACCAAATACTGAAAGAGCAAATACCTTAATTTGGTATTCTTAGAACGAGCCGGCCGGTGTGGCCGTGCGGTTAAAGGCGCTTCAGTCTGGAACCGCGTGACCGCTACGGTCGCAGGTTCGAATCCTGCCTCGGGCATGAATGTGTGTAATGTCCTTAGGTTAGTTAGGTTTAATTAGTTCTAAGTTCTAGGCGACTGATGACCTCAGAAGTTAAGTCGCATAGTGCTCAGAGCCATTTGAACCATCTTAGAACGATCCTTTAGACAGTGTAGCGGAAGGGCGTCGTCAATACATCAGGCCAACATCGCCTTCGTCAAACTCAGTAAAAACTAGAAATATAAAATAGTAAAAGCAGATAAGAAAATTCACCAGTGATCGGACACTCAGAAATGTAATCATATTGCCGAAGCCTTACGATAAGGTCTTACCTTTTCTAGATGGACGCGAGTGACTCCAAGACCTGCATAACGCGTTCCCGTTGACAGGAGCGAGTAACAGAGTAAGTCGGGGCTCAGGTAGTAAGCACAATGCACCACAGCGTCGTGTGCTAGCACTGACGCCTAATACAGAACCACCTCAATAGGTGGCGCCGCCACGCAGCTGCTGGTAAGGAGGACAGATCGTAAACAGGATATACATACCCACTAAATCTTTATAAATGTAACGCAAATAAAACAGTAATATGTAATTACTAGGGGCAACACCTGTGCAATAACTTATCCTAAAATTTTGACGAAGTAAAATACAAATGAAGGCGATAAATTTAGAATGAGAAAACAGAGTGTATAATACAACACGCAGATGTAGTACATAAACAGATTTTACGTATCATATACCACTAGAAAGAGAACATTAAGAGCACAGGAACGTAATTTCAGATGAAGAGGCCCCCCCCCCCCCCCCCCATATAACACTCAATACTGCGTCATTCGGAGCTTGAACTTCTACCTAACAAGAAATTTTTTTTTATAAAACACAAGTAAAATTATTACACTTAAATATGGGGAAAACGTTTACCCGCATTACGTCCGTCTTCCACGTTGGTGTGTATTTTTAAGCGTAATAATTTTACTTGTATTTCATACTTAAAAATATCTGAAGGATCGTTCTAAAAAATACCAAATTAAGGTATTTGCTCTTTTAGTATTTGATCTGTTTATACATGCTTTTAGGTTATCGAACTCTGGACAACGCGATCGCGATTCTTAAATAGATGTATTTGTCCTCTGTTTTCTATGTAGATCAACCTGAAGATGCCTAAATAAGGCGAAACGCTTAGTTGAAAAATAAAAAACTAAAATGGCAACCAAGACTGGTTTTAACCAATAGCATTCCAGGGGGTGGTTTCCAACAGGATATTCTCGCCTACATACCGCTGATGTAACAGAACGTGCTCTAAAGAGTGTCGACATGTTGCTTTTGAGCCGGCCCCGCTGTCCGTGCGGTTCTAGGCGCTTCAGTCCGCAATCACGCGGCTGCTACGGTCACAGGTTCGAATCCTGCCTCTGGCATGGATGTGTGTCATGTCCATAGGGCAGTTAGGTTTCAGTAGTCCTAAGTCTAGGGGACTGATGACCTCAGATATGAAGTCCCATAGTGCTCAGAGCCATTTGAACCATTCGTTGCTTTGGCCTGCTCGATCACCACATCTGTCTCCAATCGAGTACATATGGGACATCATCGGTCGAAAACTCCGGCGTCATACACTGGCAACATTAACCGTGTTGTGTCGGCAAACTTGCCAACACTACGCACACTAATTGAAAGAGGCGGCCAAGATGCACGCGCTAACTCACGAAGGATGGAGTGAGGTCTGAAACAGGAGACTTAATGAATGCTATAAAGAAAAGTACGTAGCTCCTTTGGTACTTATCTTTTAATCCATCCTTTGTATACATCGTTCTTGATGAGACATCTGGAGATTGTGGCGATACAAGTGAGACTCTTTTGATACAAGCTATCTAAGGCTAATGGCGCCTTGCTAGGTCGTAGACATTAACTTAGCTGAAGGCTATTCAAACTGTCTCTCGGCAAATGAGAGTAATGGCTTCGTCCGTATAGTCGCTAGCAACGTCGCCGTACAACTGGGGCGAGTTCTCGTACGTCTCTCGAGACCTGCCGTGTGGTGGCGCTCGGTCTGCGATCACACAGTGGCGACACGCGGGTCCGACATGTACTAATGGACCGCGGCCGATTTAAGCTACCACCTAGCAAGTGTGGTGTCTGGCGGTGACACCACAAACCGTCTCTGTATTGACCAGACAAGAGAAACAGCCGCGGAACTCTATCCCACAAACTGACATTCGGCACCTGCGCAATACAATCCGTACAGATTTGCATCCTTGCATTAAACACTCTGGTGGTTACGCTGGTTACTAACGTACCAGCATTCCACAATTGCAATTGCTTCCCTCGTGCTTACGTTAATCTGTAATCTTGCAATGCTAATCACTTAAAAATGTTACCTAGAGAATTGTACTTGAGGACAATATTATGGAAATCGAAGAGGATGTAGATGAAGATGAAATGGGAGATATGATACTGCGTGAAGAATTTGACAGAGCACTGAAAGACCTGAGTCGAAACAAGGCCCCTGGAGTAGACTACATTCAATTAGAAATACTGACGGCCTTGGGAGAGCCAGTGAGCAAGATGTATGAGACAGGCGAAATACCCTCAGACTTCAACAAGAATATAATAATTCCAATCCCAAAGAAAGCAGGTGTTGACAGATGTGAAAATTACCGAACTATCAGCTTGATAAGTCACAGCTGCAAAATACTAACGCGAATTCTTTACAGACGAATGGAAAAACTGGTAGAAGCCGACCTCAGGGAAGATCAGTTTGGATTCCGCGGAAATGTTGGAACACGTGAGGCAATACTGACCCTACGACTTATCTTAGAAGAAACATTAACGAAAGGCAAACCTACGTTTCTAGCATTTGTAGACTTAGAGAAAGCTTTTGACAATGTTGACTGGAATACTCTCTTTCAAATTCTAAAGATAGCAGGGGTAAAATACAGGGAGCGAAAGGCTATTTACAATTTGTACAGAAACCAGATGGCAGTTATAAGAGTCGAGGGGCATGAAAGGGAAGCAGTGGTTGGGAAAGGAGTGAGTCAGGGTTGTAGCCTGTCCCCGACGTTATTCAATCTGTATATTGAGCAAGCAGTAAAGGAAACAAAAGAAAAGTTCGGAGTAGGTATTAAAATCCATGGAGAAGAAATAAAGACGTTGAGGTTCGCCAATGACATTGTAATTCTGTCAGACAGCAAAGGACTTGGAAGAGCAGTTGAACGGTATGGACGGTGTCTTGAAAGGAGGATATAAGATGAACATCAACAAAAGCAAAACGAGGATAATGGAATGTAGTCAAATTAAATCGTGTGATGCTGAGGGGATTAGATTAGGAAATGAGACACTTAAACTAGTAAAGGAGTTTTGCTATTTGGGGTGCAAAATAACTGATGATGGTCGAAGTAGAGAGGATATAAAATGTAGACTGGCAATGGCAAGGAAATAGTTTCTGAAGAAGAGAATTCGTTAACATCTAGTATAGATTTAAGTGTCAGGAAGTCGTTTCTGAAAGTATTAGTATGGAGTGTAGCCATGCATGGAAGTGAAACATGGACGATAAATAGTTTGGACAAGAAGAGAATAGAAGCTTTTGAAATGTGGTGCTACAGAAGGATGCTGAAGATTAGATGGGTAGATCACATAACTAATGAGGAGGTTTTGAATAGAATTGGGGAGAAGAGGAGTTTGTGGCACAACTTGACAAGAAGAAGGGACCGGTTGGTAGGACATGTTCTGAGGCATGAAGGGATCACAAATTTAGCATTCGAGGGCAGCGTGGAGGGTAAAAATCGTAGACGGAGACCGAGAGATGAATACAATAAACAGATTCAGAAGGATGTAGGTTGCAGTAAGTACTGGGAGATGAAGAAGCTTGCACAGGATAGAGTAGCATGGAGAGCTGCATCAGACCTGTCTTAGGACTGAAGACAACAACAACAACAACAGAGAACTGTATTCCCAAAAGTACATCAGTCTTTTTGTTTTTATTTTTTATTTTTTTTTATTTTTTTTTTTTTTTTTTTTTGTGGTGGCGATTTCTTTCCGTCAGTTTACACAGGTACCCTCAGAGGTTGGAATTTATTCTACATGGAGTATTGAGGACGTTTAGTGTGTTATTATAAGAGCAAAAATCGTGGCATGCTACATTCAGCCATTGTGAAGAATGATGGGAGGACAAAAAGAAGTGAGCGGCCGAGAGCGGCTGTCAGCAGAGAGGAGAGTCAGCAGCAGCGGCGGTCGCAGGCAGAAGCGGTCAGACGGTCAGCACCTGCTTGCGGCTGCCTTGAGACTGGCGGCTGGACTGGTTGGCCAC
Organism: Schistocerca nitens; assembly: GCF_023898315.1. Taxonomy (NCBI): domain Eukaryota; kingdom Metazoa; phylum Arthropoda; class Insecta; order Orthoptera; family Acrididae; genus Schistocerca; species Schistocerca nitens. The sequence goes on from NC_064620.1 coordinate 14,569,473, forward strand.
GCTCGGCCCTCCACTGATTTGTTGTGTAGGCGACCTCTGGAACAGGTTGCCGTCTGTACTGTGTCCTTGCTCCCATAGGCCCGGGTCGGCCTCGACTGTGCACCAGACCAAGGAATAAAAACAACCAAGTTTGATATGACAACTAGAGGCCACCAGTTCTCTGCCCTTGTGGGCGGAGATGTTTATGAGTTTATTTGGCACTAAGGGCTATGCCGATGAACCAGACCGAACTGCCTCTTCCCATTCCCTGTCCTTAATCCTTTCACATTTTTAAGAAAAAGGCCAAATTACCCTCGACAGCTGTAGAGAAAGAAATTCATCTAGGGGAAGGTTACCCCAAAATCAAGAACCATATTCCTCAAAAATGGCTCTGAGCACTATGGGGCTTAACATCTGAGGTCATCAGTCCCTCAGAACTTAGAACTACTTAAACCTAACCGACCAAAGGACATCACACACATCTATGCCCACGGCAGGATTCGAACCTCCCACCGTAGCAGTCGCGCCGTTCCATACTGGAGTGCCTAGAACCGCTCGGCCACCCGGCCGCCCCTATTCCTCTAGGTTGGGAGTATCGATGGGTTGCCGCCCCATCACAGAAACTTTGTCAACGGTAAGCAAACTACAAGAAAGCCTCGCAATTTGATAGTTCAAAACAGACGAAAAATGCGAGAACACGGTATACTGCTGGGAACGTGGAATATTCGTTGTTTATATAAAATAGCTGCCTGCATCAGAATCGTCAAGGAGATTGAAAGATAAAGGATAAATTTAGATGGTTCACAGGAAGAACTTTGGGAGAATATGGGTATTCTTTACGTCGAAAAGTAAAAAAAAAAAATTATTGGAAGCTGTGAGATAAGTCACAGACTCTTGTAAACCCTCGTCGCAAGTTTTGTAAAGGCCTCGTCGCTACTGCAGTGGAGGCCCGGTTGCAACAGTTGTTACGGTAGGCCGAGTTTATGAGACCGTAAAACGGCTTTGGGTGCAGCACACCGCGAAGATAATTTCTCCCTGGAACTATTACACAGCTATGCCCCAGTGCCAGGTAACATCATAGGGAAACGAAGGTTCAACACTCCAACATACACTACTGGCCATTAAAATTGCTACGCAAAGAAGAAATGCAGATGATAATAGGATATTCATTGGACAAATTATTATACTAGAACTGACATGTGATTACATTGTCACGCAATTTGGGTGCATAGATCCTAAGAAATCAATACCCAGAACAACCAGCTCTGACCGTAATAACGGCCTTGATACACCTGGACATTGAGTCAAATAGAGCTTGGATGGCGTGTACAGGTACAGCTGCCCATCCAGCTTCAACACGATACCACAGTTCATCAAGAGTAGTGACTGGCGTGTTGTGACGAGCCTGTTGCTCGGCCACCATTTACCAGACGTTTTCAAATGGTGAGAGATCTGGAGAATGTGCTGGCCAGGGTAGCAGTCGAACATTTTCTGTATCAAGAAAGACCCGTGCAGGACCTGCAACATGCGGTCGTGCATTATCGTGCTGAAATGTAGGGTTTCGCAGGGCTCGAATGAAGGGTAGAGCCACGGGTCGTAACATATCTGAAATGTAACGTCCACTGTTCAAACTGCCGTCAATGCGAACAAGAGGTGACCGAGACGAGTAACCAATGGCACACCATACTATCACGCTGTGTGATACGCCAGTACTGCGATGACGAATACAAGCTCCCAATGTGCATTCACCACGATGTCGCCAAACACGGATGCGACCATAATGATGCTGTAAACAGAACCTGAATTCATCCAAAAAATGACGTTTGGCCATTCGTGCACCCAGGTTCGTCGTTGAGTACACCATCGCAGGTGCTTCTGTCTGTGATGCAGCGTTAAGGGTAACCGCAGCCATGGTCTCCGAGCTGATAGTCCATGCTGCTGCAAACTTCGTCGAACTGTTCGTGCAGATGGTTGTTGTCTTGCAAACATCCCCATATGTTGACTGAGGGATCGAGACGTGGCGGCACGATCTGTTAGAGAGAGGCGGATAAGATGCCTGTCATCTCGACTCCTAGTGATACGAGGCCGTTGGGATCCAGCACGGCGTTCCGTATTACCCTCCTGAACCCACCGATTCCATATTCTGTTAACAGTCATTGAACCTCGACCAACGTGAGCAGCAATGTCGCGATACGATAAACCGTAATCGCGATAGGCTACAATCCGACCTTTATCAAAGTCGGAAACGTGATGGTACGTATTTATCCTCTTTACGCGAGGCTTCACAACAACGTTTCACCAGGCAACGCCGGTCAACTGCTGTTTGTGTATGAGAAATCAATTTGGCTCTGAGAACTATGGGACTTAACATCTGAGGTCATCAGTCCCCTAGAACTTCGAACTACTTAAACCTAACTAACCGAAGCACATCACCCACATCCATGCCCGAGGCAGGATTCGAACCTGCGACTGTAGCAGTCACGCGGTTCCGGACTGAAGCGCCTAGAACCGCACGGCCACCGCGGCTGGCTATGTGAAATCGGTTAAAAACCTACCTCATGTCAGCACGGTGTAGGTGTCGCCACCGGCGCCAACCTTGTGTGAATGTTCTGAAAAGCTAATCATTTGCATATTACAGCATCTTCTTCCTGTCGGTTAAATTTCGCGTCTGTTGTACGTGGTGTAGCATTTTTAATGGCCAGTAGTGTATTAGTAACTGTCTCGCAAATGAGTTAACAGATTTATTTATTTTTGTGACTTGTTGAGTCATGAAGTCTGCAACACTGCTTGTAATATAACAAAAAAAAGGCCCTCAATGGATAAGAGCAAATAATCGTAGGTAAACCTCACAGTACGTAGCAAATGCAATTACAGCAACTTTCTGTTCACTCTCAAGAGGTCACTAAACGACGTTCCCTGCCTAAGTCAACACTAGACGATGATCTACACTGCTGGCCACCGTAAATGCAACACCAAGAAAGACAAGAAGTAGCACAACAAAATTTATTTTGTAGATAACATGTTGACCAAGTATCAAATGATTACGTTTACAGACGTCTGTGACATGTGGTTCCTGCCAGAATCAGTAGCCAGAGTAGCTGCCATTGTTGGAGATCACCGCTGCCACACGTCTCGGCATTGAGTCAAAGAGACGTTGGATATGTTCCTGGGGTACAGCAGCCCAAGCAGCTTCCACACGTTGCCAAAGATCATCTGGTGTGGCAGCTGGGGATGTAATCTGGGTCACTCGTTGAGCAACCATGGACCACATGTTTTCTATCGGCGAAAGATCCGGAGAGCGAGCCGGCCAGGGAAGCAATTCAATCTGGTTATTGACGAAGAACCTTTGGACAATGCGTGCCACGTGTGGTCGCGCATTATCCTGTTGAAATATGGCTGTGGCCGAGCCCTGAAGGTAAGGAAGGACAACTGGCTCCAGCACCTCGGATATGTAGCGTCGGCTATTTAAAGTACCGGCAATGCGTACTAGAGGCGTGCGAGTACTATCCAATACCGCCCCACACCATAATACCCGGTGCAAGACCAGTGTGGCGGTGCATAATGCAGCTGTCCAGCATCCTCTCTCCACGCTGTCTCCACACTCGAATCCGACCATCGTGGTGCTGCAGACAGAAGCGTGCCTCGTCAGTAAAGACAACGTCATTCCATTCTGCCGTCCACATCCGTCTGTCATCACACCATTGGCGACGGAGAAGTCTGTGGTTCTGCGTCAATGGTAGACGAAGCAATGGACGTCTTGCGGACCTCTGCTGTAAACGGCGTCGAATTGTACGCGCAGACACTGGATGATGCGTTACAGACGCAGTGTGCTGTGCTATGGTTCGGGATGTCACTGAGCGATCCGTCACTGCCATGCGCACAATTTGCCTATCAGCACGTGCAGTGGTGCACCGAGGTGAATGCGATCGACCACGTCGGTCCGTCGTACCCTCCTGCATCCAACGGTCACATATCCGCATTACAGTTGTTTGGTTTCGTCCAACACGACTAGCGATTTCTCTATATGATAATTCTACCTGCGGCAGAAGACCATTAGGAAGACCAAAGAAAAGGTGGGGAGATGGAGTCCATAAGGACTTGCTACAGAACGGCATAGAGGGTGACTGGCGACAGATAGCAAAAAACAGAATCTAGTGGAAGAGGAGCCTCGTACCGGCGTGAGATCCTCTGGGGCTGTTCGTGTAAAAAGGTACCATCAGCAGTAACTCAAATGCAATTCCTCTGTTTGTTCCCAAATCACGTGACTCTCCAAAACTTAACGACCAGATAGATAAAGTAATATAACTTATTAACAAAACGGTGAAAATGAATGAATGTGCGGGAATATGTCGCCAGAGGTCTCCCTGTCGCGCACAGAAAGCTGGACGTCACATGGGGTGAGATCAGCGTGACTATAGCACCAAATGCTGCTGGAACCGAAACAGTTGCCAGTAGGAAGAGTGGAAAAAGACGTGGCTTGTCGACCAGCAAGCATTTATGCTGTACTATAGCTTCTCGTGCATAGGCAACATCTGAGTCACTGGCACGGCTTTCCGAAGGAGAGGAGATGGTCGACAGAGGTCAAGAACAGCAGCGGATGAAAGCTCCATTGCGCAGCAGGAAGAAGGACCCTGATCAGACAGCAGGTGCACTTATTACCACATATAACAGAACTGCAAGGTAGGCAATTTTACGATCCACATGTTCACTGTATGGGGATGATGTCTTTGCTTGCAGACTAGTAAGTTGTGCTCCGTTGACACCCGTACATCGACGGCACAGTTTGGGATGGTGCCAAGAACATGTACACTGGGCCAACGAAGAGTGGGACTGCGTGATCATCTTGAATGGGACCAGTTACAGTCTGAGTAGTGATTCTGAGTGTAGTCCGATATGGAAACAGATGGGAACACGTATTCCATCCAGGAGCATCGTCCAACATGATCGGTTTGGAAGACTAAGTGTTACAGTGTGCGAAGGCATAATGTTGCATTGGTGTACTTACTTCCCAATCTTTCAACAGAATACACTTACTGGTCAAAGTTATTATGGCACTGTAATTTTTCCCATATGCGTCTTTTCAGGGATGCATTGGGTCTTGATTTCATTTTTATAGACGACATTGTGCGACCACAACGAACAGCGCAGATGGACCAGCTCTTGTAACTAGATGACATTCGGAGAGTGGACTGGCCTGCCCATTCCCTTGAATTAAATCCCATGGAACACGGGTGGAATTAATAACTCCGTATGTGCCTGGCAAACCGGAGTGGTCGAGCGGCTCTAGGCGCTACAGTCTGGAACCGAGCGACCGCTTCGGTCGCAGGTTCGAATCCTGCCTCGGGCATGGATATGTGTGATGCCCTTAGGTTAGTTAGGTGTAAGTAGATCTTAGTTCCAGGGGACTGATGACCTCAGAAGTTAAGTCACATAGTGCTCAGATCCTTTTGAACCATTTTTTTGCGTGGCAAAGCTCCACGCAAATGGGTAATCCAAACTGAAAATTACTTCTTTAAGAGTGGAGGTACATTTATCCCGACAAGATATAAGTTCCTTCAGTTCCATTCAAAAGATTACAAAACAAGAACTGCACTAAAAGGAAATGTGCACAGGAAACTACGGGTGATTTTGGAGTACTTTGCCTTTTTATGGGTAGGTGAGTTTAAAACGAAGCGGGCTCTTGAATAAACGGTACAGTTTCTGTCGACTGACCCAGTATGTGGGTGAAGGTTTTGCGAGCGTATTAAAACCGACAGAATAGCACTTACCGTTAATGCAGCAAACAGTTGGTAGCTTCCGCAGCTCTCGCTTGTATATACCATAACTACTGTTAATCACCTACTGCAAAAGAGTGAGCCTGGTTAGCCGCTGAATGATGTACTGTGTCCCATATCACTGTAATATGAGTCTTGGTTGTCCTTTTAGAATTGGTCGGTTTCTCATTCACAACCTATTAATTCCAGTACACTGATGAGCCAGAACATTAAGACACCTGCTTAATAGCTTGTTTGTCCGTCCTTGGAACGAAATACTTCACTGATTCTGTTTAACAGGGATCCGACAGTATTTTGGCAGGTTTGTGGAGGTATGCGGCACTACATTTCTACGCACAGATCATTAAATTCGCTTAAGTAACGGGTCGCTCAATTGCGTACGAGGTGAGGACGCCAAATAGCGACCGAAATCGGTTGCATAGAATCTACATCAGGCGGATTAAGTCACCGAGATGTCAACGTGAGCTTACTGTAATGCTCCTCAAACCATTGTAGTACGGTTTTGCCGTCCGGAGTGGCCGAGCGGTTCTAGGCGCTACAGTCTGGAACCGCGCGACTGCTACGGTCGCAGGTTCGAATCCCGCCTCGGGCATGGATGTTTGTGATGTCTTTAGGTTAGTTAGGCTTAAGTAGTTCTAAGTTCCAGGGGACTGATGACCATAGCAGTTAAGTCCCATAGTGCTCAGAGTCATTTGAAAGTACGGTTTTGGCTCCGAGACAAGGACAATTATACTACTGAAGATGACATCGCCGTGGAGGGAATACACCAAACATGAAGGGATCCAGGTAGTTCGCACCTGTCAGCGTGTCTTCCATTACTGCCACAGGTCCCATGCAAATGCAGGACTAAGTCTCCCATAGCATAACACTATTCCCACCAGCCTGCGTCCGTGGCGCGCTGCACATTTCGAGCACCGATTCACCTCGATGACGGCCTTTATGGAGACGACCAGCGACCTAGTGTAGCAAACATGTCATTCGCGCGAAGAGCCGAGACGTTTCAATTGACCGACGGTCGAATCCCGATGGTCCCGTTCCCACTGAGATCGTAATTGACGATTTCGTTGGGTCGGCATGTGCCACTTGGGAGTGGTCTGCTGCGGAGCTGCAACAATGTCCCATGAACGTTCTGCTCCGAAACTCTCGTGCGTGTACCAGTATTGTGCTCTTTTGGCAGAGAAGCCACAGATCAGCATCTGTCCTACGTTACTGAGGAGACAAGCCTCCGACCCCAACGTTCGGTGAAGAATCGTGGACGTCCAACCATTTAGCACCTAGTGGTAGTTTCACTGTCCTTCCACCTCTTTCCTTAGATGCTCACGACAGTAGCACGTGCACATTCGACCAGCTTCACCGTTTTCCACCTACTCGTTCACAGGATCTGCGTAATAACAATCTACCCTTTGTCAGAGTCACTTATCCCAATGGATTTCCCCATTTGCAGCCCTTATTTTTCCTAGTGTGATTCCCTGTCCTTGTCTACTCCACTTTCGTTACGCGTCACGTGCCCGCAACGCGGCCAGGCGAGAACATTCCCCATACCGCAATGCATGCAGGGTAATTGCTTTCAGACGTTTGTCGCTGTACACGCCAATGGCCATCTATCCGATGAAGCATAGAACGTGATTCCTCTGCAAAGGTCACCTGTCACCACCTAGTAGACGTCAAGTTGCAGTGCTGACGTGCAAATTACAACCTTCTTCGCCGATGAGCAGCCGTAGGTACCTGCTGTCGAGGCCCACTTGCAGCCACGTTCACTGTACGGTCTTTGAGGAGACATTGTTGATTGCCCGTTGGCTCATACGGACGGTCAGTGCTCTATAGTAGCACGCCTGTTCGCCCGCAGACGTCTCCGCAGCCGTTGTTTACCCCTTAAACTATGGCCGTTGGTACTCCACAGTTTCCTCGGTGCCGGCTTTAGACAACACAGACTCAAAGGAAGGCCTCGGCGCTTGTTGGTGACGTCACGTCAGCTAAACACGGAGAACGCCAGGTCTGTTGCAGGCAGAAACGCCTGGGCGTGCTCATCACTATAAATCTCTTATTTTTGGACAAAATGTTTAGTATAGTTTTGGATTCTGCAGTTTTATTTAGATGGAAGATTTTCTTACTATCGTAAAGCTACAAATGAAGATTATAGTTCTGTATTACTGAATCCTGTCGAAACAAACGTAGATCAAAACGAGAAGACGCTTTGCCCCATTGCAAGCTTCGGAAATTTTACATTCAAGTAACTATATTTACTTGATCCATTTTCTTATCGAAACTTACCCCAACCCCCTTACAATTAACTCGTGTCTTTTATTTATTTATTTATTTTCGTTTGACATCGTCACTGGAAATGTGAACTAATTTACATGTGTAAATGTCCAACTGTTACCAGTCATTAGATTACAGTCGTTTTCAACGAAAGGAATTCTAAACAGGAAACAAAATAGCTTCATACATCGAAAATACTGCTGAGCTTAAACTTTTTTAAACATGCACATTAGAAAAGATAAATATTCCCCTCTTGCAACTGAAAGGAGAAACTTTATAAGATAAAAAAATTTTATTTGATAAAACAGGTATCTCTCTTTTGCCTCTTCTTCTGTCCCCCACCCCCTCCCCAGCGTGTACAATCGCAAGATATTTCATTAACATTCAGTGCTCCTCACCCCATAGTCAACCAAGATACCTAAAGAAGAGCACCAATATGTTCACAGTTTCTTGTAAAAGCAACCCAGTACAAACGTAACTTCCTCAGATTTACAAATAAGCTAAAGAAGCACGAATTCTGTTGCTGCTGGACCATGAAGTTGTTTTTGTATGTCAATCCTTAAAACAGGTGGACATTTAAGTTCAGGAGTAGACTATTTGTTAAGAAGTGTAATGAATTGCACAATTAATTGATTGCAGAAATCTCTCAGAACAATGTGTGTTGGTCAACTACCGCCAATAATTTCACATTTTCCCGTGTCTGGGAGGGAAACACCAACATTACGAGTATGCCTGCAACAGACCTGGCGTTCGCCGTGCCTAGCTGACGTGACGTCACGAACAAGCGTCGAGGCCTTCCTTTGAGTCGGTGTTGCTTTAGACAGCGCCATTTTGACACACAGGGTATACCTTAACCACTGTGGCACGCCGAGAGTTCACAAACTTAGCCGCCTCGGAAATGCTTCCACTCTTGGCCCAAAGGCCAACGACCATGACGTTTTGGACCTGAGATAAATCACCCCGTATCCGCATTACGACAACGACTGCACTATTATCCGGGTCCTTCTTCCACTTCCAGTGCTGCATCCTGTCGTCTGTGAATGGTTATTGATCTTTGGCGTCGAACATAGGCGTTGGTCGCACTAATGTGACTCCGCCATGTATAACACTGTTTCAGAAAAAAAAAAAAAACTACCGACAACTAAAGCTTGTGTCACTTATTAAATTGTTCTTGGATGGATCAGTAAAGAAACAAGCATTTTTAGATTTGTCATTAAACATTAGAATAGTTTCAAGATTTCTAAACCATTTCTGACGTAATAAAAATGTCTGACCTCATTTAGAATCTGCAACAGAGAATATTTAAGAAATTACATTTATTTTCTGAAGTGGGAAATCGTTCAGTACAGCTTGTAGTTAATTAAGAAATTGCTTTACGTCTGAACGGCTTAATAAGCTCCGCAGGAAATACTACTTACGCTTAACAGTCAACGATAATGGAAAAGCGTCAATAGAACGCACAGGTATATCATGTCGTTGATAGAGCAATTATAACGAGTTCTTACAGATCCGTATCGCCCTACTTCCAATTATTGATGGTCATAAAATTTTATAACCAGTATGATTTCCTGTTGACATATATCAAATATATGGCGGTTCTAAGCGTCATCACACTGTCAGTATCGATTTATGGAAGGCTGGAAACAACAATGAAACCAGAGTATCTAGTACCTTGACCCGCAGTGTCCAACCCGACTGACGTTGTTGACCTTCAACTAGATGTGCGGATGTTTTTTAAGTAACTTGCGTATAATGTGAAAATGTACGTCGCACCCATAAATCGCTTTTCAGGTTTCCACTGTTACACTAATGCAACAGCAGATCGGCAGGAGAGAGAAAAGTGAGTACTTCAGTTTCATATTATGAGATCTAAACTTATTTTCGAGATATTTAACCTTCGATTTTGTTTACAAACAAATTAAAATACTGAAGGTCGCCCACGGGGCAAGACAAACTCACACCTCTTTCATGGTTAGGAGAAGTAAATCATTTTCAGGGCAAATCAAGACAATGAATTCCTCTACCTAAAAACTAGCTTCAGCAGTTAAAAAAAATCTACAGTAATCACGCACAAGGTAGATTATAACACATCAAAAATACAGATACTACGTGCTATAAAGAAAACGAAATCATTGGAAAAATGAACATGGTGCGTTTCACAGACTTGACAATTTTTCATTAAAACATGGAATCAGTGAAAGATAAAATACAGTACTCTGAAATGGGATCAGATGCAGACATACAGAACTCGAGCATAATGTTGTTAGAAAGGACATCTCTTCCTGTAGGACTGCATCAATGGATGGATGATCATAGTTTCATATCACAAAAATAATACAGTTTAAATCTAGAAATGACCTTTGTAGAATGAGTGAAGACAAACACTTCATGTTATGAGCTATTGAATTAACAGGGCTTGACTTCACTCAAAAATTAATCAATCTGTCTGTGTATTCAGCATACAGTCGGAGTATGGACACTTTTATTCAATAAATTAACGGTATCTCTAGATGAAGTTTCAACAGCCAGTAAACATAATTTTGTGTGGACGCATATACATAAACACAAATATCATCAACGAAAGTCTTAGCCGTCTCCAAAATATCCTTCACAGTTTTGACATGTCCATGTCGGTCAGTAGCGCAATCAAGTCTTCGAAGGAAGCACTTGAGCTACGAATTCACGACATCCAAAAATATATGGCCCCAGTATGTTAATATCGATTATTTTACAGACGTGCATCTGGGGCTTGAAATAAAATAAGATCTCAACCGCACGGCTGTTTGACGAATTTCATAGTTAAATATTTGACCAGCTGGTCCCATGTCAAAAATGAATCAACAGAGACTGACAGCGCAATAGGGTTTGATACAATGACTGCATCATTAATCAATTATATGGTCACAAATATGGACAGAAAAAGGTCTGAAGGAGCTGTAGAAGGACAAGTGACCTGGGAGTAGTGTCTTTGACTTGAAATCAAGACGCAATGGGACCCTGGTTCCAACCTGACCACTGCCTAAATTTTGAATAAAAATTATCAGGAATGGCAGCTAGAGGCTTCTGGCATAAGGAATTACACTCATTCTGTTACTGGTCATGTCCAAGAGGATGGAGAAGCGAAAATTGTATCAAAGGAAACTCTTACCCTTGGGTTGGGTAACTTCTCTTAGATGGTAAATGACTCAACAATGGTCAAGAAATAGGGATCCAAAAAGCAATGGTAACCACTGCATTGAGGACATGTAAAGATTACCTACAGGCCATTGAAAGCACTCCACAGCTGGTGTTCACTGATAAGGTGCTGAATCGGAATAAGTTTATTCAAATTTAGACAAACCGCTTTATTTATACAAGCAGGAAATTTCACAAGAGTAAAATATATCAGATACGAATAGCACTTACCACTAGAATTAATTAATATGTCTTTACAAAAGAGTACTGCTTGCAGAATTAACTAAAATACCCCAGTTAGGTAACACTACCAACCCGATTTATTACTACTTGTAGCAGAAGCAGCCATCGACACATCAAATTTGGCCAAAGATCACTACAGAATTTACTATAGTGATTTATAAAACTTACTGCTGGCAGAACGTAGTAGTAGAATGAGCTTTGAGCTAAACAGTAACTACCAACTAGATAAATTGGTACAAATTAAAGAAAGCAACTGTTGGAAGAAGTTAATAGAATAATCAATGAGTAAGGCTGCAGCTGTAAACAATTTCTACTATTACAACTTAAGAAAGGTAGCCGTAGGCAGAATTTAACAAAATGAATAACCAGCACGACAGCGAAGGCCAACAAAATGTATTATTACAACTTAAGGAAAGCAACTGTGGGCAGAATTTAATACAATGGTCAATGAGAAAAACAACATATGCCAACTACCACTTATGAAAAGCAACTGCTGACAGGATTTCAAAATGATCAGTAGATATAACAGCAACTACCACTATAATTTAATTTTTCGCTTAAGGAAAACAACCATTGGCAGAATTTAATGAAATTATCAAAGAGTATATAGGTATACAGAAACTGGCAATTGTTAACAGCAACTGATAACCAGAGAAACCCTTTCCTTAACGAGAACAACACTGGCTCAAATATTATCTAGTGTAGCACTTACAGTTAAAGTTAAATCTTATTCATAGTGGGCAGTTCACAAATATGCGGGAGCAAATATCTTTATCAGACCTGGCCTAGCAAGGCCGTTTTAAATAATGAAAAACAAACAGTACTCACCTTCGATCAGGCAGCTTCTTACACAAACGGTACTCAAAGATTTGCATGACCAAAGAAATTCCGTACGTAAGATGGGATTGTCAGACGGTAACGAAAGCAGAACCAAAGCTGAAATTTGACTTAGGACCTCTGAACAATTGAGCAGCGTAACTAGTTTCTTCATTTAGACCCTTAGCGTAGCTTACGGATACTCTAAAGCTTTTAGTTGCAAGTTATCCATCTGTTTCAGTGAAGGAGTTATTAATTACGCAGGGTGAGTCAGTTGTACCTACCAATGTCGTTTTACGCAACCTGCAGTTCTATATATGGCCTTCAAAACTCTCGCGTGAGATTTTCATATTCCCTTGCCCGCTACGCACACACTATTAGTCCTACAGAAAAATTAACAAGACCTTTTTGTAGGAAATTTAATGTAGTGGAATTTGTTTTGAGATACGTTTCCGCTGGATGCCATGGTTTCCAAGATATTCAAAAGAAAGGTATGAAAGTGACCTGCAAAAACATCTACATCTCCACATTTCTGCCTCGCCAGTCAGGGTTTCTTGTACATTGTTCGTTGGAATCCCTTCTGCCACTGTTCGAAAGTTTTCGACTACACAAGGTATTTCCAATATTTGACCTTTTTCGGTTGTATTGATTGGGCTATTAAACAACCAGCATAGTCGCATACTTCGTTAACATTAATAATATAAACGAGCCTCTGAGGGTAACGAATAAAAAACGACTTTTGTAAAAGTTATTCTAAAACTAACTACTTTAACAGTTCGATTCAAAGCACAGTAGTTTCGTAATCAGAAGGCCTGACGAATACAGCGACGTAATTTTTTATTTTATGCTGTTAATATTCACAAAATAGTCAGGTAAAATTTACACAAACGTCAATTTTATGATTGTAAGTGGTAAGCTAGTGACGTAATACGACAGGTCAATGAAGACCAAAAAACGCCGAATGTGGGAAACAGTTCATGCAGCTGCTAATTTTTGTACAGTGGTAGGAGGTAGTACCATGAATAACATACCAGAGATCTTGACCGGGGGGGGGGGGTGGCAGGGAGGGGGTTGAATGTACGTGTGCGGTTGCCTTTGAAGAACACTTTTGTACGTTTCTCTACAATAACTCGAAAACTATGACGTCTAGCGAAAACGTATGCCAGTTCACAATTTAAATACACTAACATTCCTACATGAAAGGTCCTGTCCGTTTCTTTTTTTGTGTAGGACTAAGAGTCTGAGCGTAGCGAGCGAGAGAATTTGAAAATTTCGCGCTTGTTTTCTGTAGGCCAGATAGAGAGTTGTGTGTTGCATAAAACAGACTGTAATGACACATTCCGACGCAGAGACATAAATACCTTAAAGGCTGCGCCAAAGATTAAATTGATAGGGATGTAGAATATAATCTCTGTAATGTTCACATTGGATTCTCTATTGTTTCATACTCCAAGAAGGAGTTAAGATACACTTTCGATTGTTACCTTGTAGGGGACGGACGTAATTTTTGGTGGGTGCAGAAAGGCAGCCATCGTGTTAGTGTTTATAGTTTGTGCGACGAGCAGAGCAAGAGTCCTATTGTCTTGTGAATAAAAAATAGTGAGAAGTATCTAAGTTTTACGAGAATTATTTAAAGCGACGTAGCATTGTATTCCTTTGTTTCCACCATCTTCATGAAGGAAACCGATGCCGACTTAGGAAGATACACACGGTCAACAAAGAGAAGAACATCGATGGCGACTAATGAATCAATACTGTGGCAGAAGGACTAATTCTACGTCTAAGGTGGGAACTCTGAATAAATCAACAATGACGTTGAATTCAAAATGTAATTAATCGGAATTGTAAATTATATTACAGGCAAATTTCACGCAGCACTGAATTTGTCCGCATTCAAGCCGTCAATACAGTCCGTAAGAAAGCCTTTCAAAAATTCTAAGGTTACAGTTCCACATCCATAATGTTTTCTCTTTTCAAAAAAATCAATAAATTTAATTTTTTTTGTTTATTTCGCCACAAGACAAAATTACAAGATCCCCTTTCTGTAACACACGAGACTCAGATGCACTATCGAAAGAATTTTACGAACTGTAGATACAGAGAACAGACGACCTTGTGATTAAGGGACCACACAAGGCACAATAGAGAACAATAAATACGGCTCTAATACTGCGTCACACGAGTGACTTAAATTACATGCGGTTTTGCCTTTTTGAACAGGGTACGACCTGGCCTAGAGCCTCTGGTCGTCTTGTAAGATTAATAACAAACAATCTGTACCAAATGAAGTAATAGTCAATGTGACGCAATTAGCTGGCTGATTCTGCTGTGCTTCTGACACGTTTTTGGGTAACCAGGACAGCTAGCTCACAGGCGGGCAGATCACATAACGACACAACAGTCGTAAAATAAAACGCTCACTGTAATTTCTGAAGATAGATGAGAGAAGCAAAGGCAGTCCCAAATAATCGAGATCGCAAGCAAGCCTGTGTTTTGGCGGTAGAGCTACAGTCCAGGAACCAATGGCCCGTAATCCACAGGCAGCCCTTGCAGCTGACACAGGGTCCTTCAGATATTCAGATGGTGAACCCTTATAAAGGTTCACTCGTCACGTCGGGACAAGTTCCCCACCAGGCGATATTTGTTACGCAGATATCGACCACCAGCACATGGGAACAGCACAGGCTAACGTTCAGCCTAGTTGCTGCCCCAGCCTACCCCCGACCACAAACACGCTGCTCTTGTTCGAAGCTCACTTCCTGTCCGGAAGTGTCTGAGCGCGCTGCTCACCGCGACTCTCCTTAAGGGAAACGGAAACGTTCGTGAAAAACATACTTTTTTAAAAGATGCATCAAATCAACAATTTTATAGATACGGTAAGGAATTTTTGTACCATGCTTAACATCAAAATACCACATTTACCGTCAACTTCCTTGGATTATATACATTGTAACACGTCCTTTTATTCTTTTAGCTATCCGCTCGTTCGCGGATCTGACTAGCAGCCCAAAATTAGATAATTAAATAATGTGACCGTGTACCTAATGGGCTAGCAATCGGATTGGACTGCTCAGGAGGTGTTACATTCCGTGCTATCCTCACAAATATGGTAATAAGTATGGTTTGGTGGAAATGAGGACAGCAAACACAGTTTCATAAACAAAACCTATATTCTTAGCAAGCACAAAAATAAGGAGACAGCCACTGCCTTCGTCAATACACTGTTAATGACGGCTAATCTCATCACAGGTCGCTACAATTATTGTGCATCGTCACCCGCAATATCCAGTCACTGTAATCCAAGTAATGCCGACGCGGTAGACGCGGAAGTATAACAGCGGCACTCAATCTCACTGAAATCACTTTATAATAAAACTTTCTCACCTTTCCGCCGAATATTGATACAAAGGGGTTAAACCACGGCGTTGGCCACTCCCTTTGCCGGTAAATAGCAATAATTTCTGCTGGCTTTTTTTGCACAGCTATTCCCGCCTCGCGGGAACCTACCACACCCGGCCTCGGCACTCCACGCTCTAACTTCGCACTGCTCTCCGCCCAGTTATTCCCGCCTCGCGGGGATCTACCCAAGCCGTCCACTCGGCACTCCGGGGGATCCCCTCTAGCTCGCGCGTCCTGCACACACTACTCGATATTTGCCCTACCGACCTGTGTGAGCGCAAATTTTAATAGTAAGGGCCTGCGGACCCCTTACATCCCCGCCCTCAAAAACTTCTTTTGAACCACAGGTGAAAAAGAATCGGCTAGGGATTTAAAAACATAGTTACATTGAATCAAAACATGCAATACAAATTATTAATGAATTTACAATTTGTCAAAATAATCCTGGACTCCGGTAGTGGGCTGCCTCCACAACCATTTCTACAAAAAGGTTATTACATCACATAAATGGCATTGTTCAAAATTACAAATTTTCATTTTAACCAGCAAGTCGTCTATAGTCCAATATCAAAAATGAAAACATACACAGCATATACACTCAAAAATTCTTATCTAAATACAGAATATATGGATTATTATTACAACATAGTTATTACAAGTTTTATATTCATTTTGAGATAGTCTTTGACATGAAATATGCAACTCTAATTGTAATATGTTACGAAGCCCAAATGTAAATAAACACTTCCCTCTTTCAATTGTTCATTCTATAGCTAATTGTCCTAATACATTCTACGCTACTACTTCAAGGAGTTAGACACTCTCAGTTCATTCATTCACCCTAGTCGAGTTCCTCCTCCTCACCTGGGTTATTTCTACTCTCGTGCGAGTAGTACCTTTTTATGTTTTCCACATGCTCCTTACCATGCACTCTCTTCGTTCGTGCATATTCCAATTCCACAGTGTTAGGATGACTAATTTTTATAATCCTGTATGGTCCTTTATACACATGGTTAAACTTATGTATCTCAGAGTTTATTTTCTTTGATTTAGCATGCACCTTTACTAATACCAGATCTCCTACTCGGTAAGTTATTGGTTTCACTAGTTTGTCGTGTCTTTCCTGTCTTTTCCTGGCCTTCTCCTTCATACTTAATTCCACCAGCTCCAATTTCCTCTCCCAGGTCAATGAACTCCCTGGTGGGTAGACTACCAACTCACGAAAAATACTATCGGGTTCCTGGTTGAGCAATATTTCACATGGTGCAAACCCTGTGGAATCATGTGGGAGATGATTCCTAACCCGCTCAAATTCTTCCAGATATTCCTTCCATGAACCATGCTTCCTATGACAGTAGGTGCGGCATAGACGGTTCAACTCCTTCATGGTTCGTTCCGCTGGGTTAGAAGCGGGCCTATATCTAGAAATGGCAATTTGTTCTATTCCGTGCTCCCTTAGCATCTCTGTCCATTCCTTTGACCTGAATTGTGACCCATTATCACTCAATATTCGCTTAGGAATACACACCTTTTGAAAATAGTCTTTTTCAAATTGGTTAATGATGGCTCTACTAGTAGCTTTCTTCAACGGGTAAAATTTTATATACTTGGAAACCAGTTCTTCCGCTACTAAGATTTGTGTATAATTCCCTCGTGAGGCAGGAAGTGGCCCAAATAGATCCACTGCAACTATGTCCTTAATCGCTGTCGGTACAATTGGATGCATATATCCTTTGTGCTGTACTGTGGTCGTCTTAGATTTTTGACAGGTGTCACATGTACTCAGTAATTTACGTATACGCCTTCCCATGTTGTTGAATGCACAATCCAATTTCAACTTTTCCAAGCACTTCTTCGGTCCATAATGCGCATTACTGTAGTGCGTATACCAAATTAATTTTTCTACCACATGCTCCGGTATACAGAGTTTCCAGTTCTCTTCACTCTCCTTGTTCCTTTTATAGAGTATTCCATTGTGAATATAATAGAATGTGCGAATTCTTTCTTCTCCTGCACACCTGTATTTGTTTTTAATTGTCTTTAATTTCTCGTCCTCGTTCTGTTCCCTACGCACATTCCTTAGGAATTTTCTTACAAACTCTTCATATTGTACTCCCTTCATCAGGTTAATTCTAACTCCTTCTCCTTCCGGCCTGTCCAATAATATTCCTCTTGAGTCGGCTGGTAATCTTGACAAAGCATCAGGTATTATGTGTGTTGCTCCTGGTTCATAAATTATTTCGAAATCATAGTCTTGTAATGCTAGGGCCCATCGCGTTAGTCTACTATGCCTTAATTTGCTCGTAGTCAGAAATGTAAGGGCCTTGTGGTCAGTCACGACCTTCACATGTCTTCCGGCCAAATAATATCTGAAACGCTTAAATCCCCATACAATTGCCAGTGCTTCCCTTTCAGTAATTGAATACTTTCTCTCCCAAGCATTTAGACTTCTGCTACCGAATGCTATAGTTCTTATTCTCTCACCTTTCCCGCTCATCTCTACTTGGTATAAATGTATTCCTAGTCCATAGTCCGAGCTGTCTGCTCCTAAATAAAAATCCTTGGAAAAATCTGGGTGGTACAAGATATCTGCATTATATAGTGCTTCCTTAATATTTTCAAATTCGGTTTGACATTCCGCATTCCAATGCCACGGCATCCTTGCCTTGGTTAATTCTCTCATATTCGGTGCATTAAGCATGGGTCCTTTGATAAACTTCCTATAAAACTCACACACCCCAAAGAATGCTCGCAACTGTTTCTTACTATGGGGAGCCGGAAAATTCCTAATAGCCTCCAATTTACTAGGATCAGGATAGATACCCTCCTCGGATATTATATGGCCCAGAAATTTTATCCTTGATTTGCCAAATTCCGACTTATCCAGGTTTACAGTTACTCCCGCGGTTTCAAAGGCTGCCAAGATTGCATCCAGTCTATCCAAATGCTCTTCCCATGATGCGCTTGCTATCAACAGGTCATCTACGTAGACAGTGACCTTTTTAAGTAACTCTTCACCTAGTATCTTATCCATCGCTCTTATAAACTCAGACACTGATACGTTAAGTCCAAATGGTAACACTCTAAATTGATAGCACCTTCCCCCATAAGTAAATGCTGTATACTGGCGAGACTCTGTGGCCAACGGTATCTGCCAGTACCCCGCCGTCAAATCGATACTACTAAGCACCTTTGCTCCTCGGAATTTTTGAATCAGTTCTTCTATGGTTTCTGGTTTGTCCCTCTCCGGTTCGATGATTTTGTTCACCGTCCGGGCATCCAAAACTATTCTTACTTTTCCATCTTTCTTATCAACAACAAATAGGGGGTTGTTGTATTGACTATTGGCCCGTTCGATAACCCCAAGGTCCATCATCCTCTGTATCTCTTCATCTACTGCTTTTCGTTTTGCCTGGGGAATGGGATACTGTTTTATATTGAATGGTTTATGGTTCTTTATCTTTAATTTACACTCCACTCCTTGCATGATACCTGGCCGTTGAGAAAATACTCTACAATGCTTATATAATATTGCAGCTAATTTCTTCTTAGCCCCCTCATCTAGGTGCGTCATTTCCTCCAATTTTTTTCCGATTTTGTCCTCTTTATGTCTATCTTCTCGTGCTAGTCCCTCAAGGTATATCAATACTTCTGCTACTGGTTCCTTTTCCCCGTATCCCGTGGTGGGTTCCTCTTCGTGACACAAATTTATTCTTCTGAATTCTTCCTCTTCTTCGATCGCATTTCCCTCAGCAAATTTCAACCTCTTTTCTTCGCTTTTTCTTCCTTTAACTTTGATAGTACCTTCATCAAAACTCACTATTGCATCAACTTCATTTAACCAATCTATCCCTAAAATAATCGATGTGTTCAATCCGGTCACTACCAAAAATGTTGCTTCATATTCTTCTTCCTCTATCTCAAATGTAATTAATACTTGCTCTTTAATTGGTTTACTCTTTGCACCTACTGCGTTCACGATCCTCACTCCACTCACTGGGAAACTAGGCAAGTTAACCTTCGCTTTTAGTATCTGTTCATATAACCTTTTGGATATTGCACATGCTTCACTTCCTGTGTCAACTAATGCTTCGATGTTCAGCCCACATAACTTGATTCCTATCATGGGTAACCTGGGTTCTTTGGGAATCTCACTTCTTTCCTCTAGTAGATCTTTTCTGAGGTCTCCACCATCGTCATGTCTCAGTAGGTTTATTCTGGTCCTCGTAGCTCTCACTCCCGATCGGACCTCATCTGGAGTGTCATTCAGTTTTCCGGTCTCTCCTCTTCTTCTATATGCACCGTGTCATTCATTCGCCTATCCCATCTTCTCTCATGATCTCTTGGTTCTTCATTTCCTCTCCAGTCATTTCTCCATTGCCGTCCACCACCACGGTTCCTGTATCCATAACCGCCACCTCTTCCTCTATAATTAGACGAATTATTCAAATGATTCCTTGGGTCATTACCTCCCTCTCGATTTTGACCATTATGTTGATCATGCCCTTGTGATCGAACAGATTCTAATTGTTCCAGTATCTTCATCAGCGCCTCCCTATCTTCAATCAGGCTCCCGGATATAGTTTCTTGCATTCTGTGATTCAACCTTCTTTTTATTGCCGATATCATTACGTCATCACTCAGGGGTTGTTCCAGGGTCTCGTTCAATTCCCACAAATGTTCAGCAAACTCTCTCAACGTTCCCCTCCATGTACTAAGTGATTTGCGATGGAGTAGGTCCTCAATTGCTGCACATTGATGGCTTTTAGACCAGTATTTCCTTAAGAATTCCTCCTCAAATTGGTCATAACTTGTAGTCCCTTCCTTCTTCCTGACTCCCCAAGTGAACGCCTCACCTTCCATTCTATCTATTGCAAATTGAATCTTGTCTGAGTCTTTAAGATGTGCTGGAAGAACTCCTTTTAGCCATTTCATAAATATCCTTGGGTGCAACCCTCCTTTTGGTCTAAACTTCTGCCCTGTATTACTTTGGATGCACCGATTACCATTGCTCATCAATGTAATGACCTTATTTTCCCCAACGGCTAAGGTTGCATTACTAATTCGTCTATCAATTTCCTCTGTCTTGCTTTCCAATTGCTGCACTCCCTGTTGTAACTGTTTGACCTCCATTGCGACCCTCTTTTCTCCTTCTCGTTGCATGGTTACAGCATTTTGCAGATTAACAGTTAGTCGGTTTTGCTTATCTTCTATCCCCCTAACCGCCTCGTGGCATTGTTGTTGCCTCTGCGTCACTTCGGCGATTCGATAATTGCACTTTGTTTCCACTTCGTTGATTCTTTCTCCCAATTCGGCCTTCGTTTCTTCGATATCGTCTTCTATTTTTTGTGTTAATTTTCCTTCCACCTTCTCCACGTTTCCCTGGACTTGGTCTATGCTCTTCTGCAGCTTATTCTCTCTTTCGTTGATATCCATTTTCCACTGTTCTTGTAGCTCCTGTATTTCCTTCTTCAGATTATATTCTATTTTCATTTGTGACGTTTTTATCTCTTGTAAATCTTCCTTAAATAACTCCAGTCTTTCTTTGGTTTCTTGTGAATTCCTCTCTAACGATGCTTTAGTTTCTTGTGAACTCTTCTCTAATGATTCTCTTGTTTCTTGTGAATTCTTCTCTAGTGATTCTTGTAAATCTTCCTTTAATGATTTTCTGAGATTTTTCTCTGCTGATGCTTGACCTTTTAGCAACTCTACTAACATTGACCGTATATCGGCATCCTCTGGAACTGGCCTAGCTCTCGTCGCTTGTTCCGGTGTCTCAGGATAATTAGTTCAATGTGCTGCTGGGCTTCCTAATGACAATCCACAATCACTAATTCCTGAATAATCTCTGTCTCTCTGTCCTACCCCTTTCCTTTCAATTACTGCCTCACAGACCTGCCTATCTTCAGAAGACATTTTTGGTTTATACTTAATGCCCAGGCAAGTAGTACAAAATAACCTCCAATAATTCAAAACACTCCTAATTACCATGAACCTACTCAAATATTACCGGTAACCCTTTCATCTAGTTCCGAAAATGACACAACATGCCTGAGTATCAAACATAACAGCTCTCAAAAACCTAACTTCAAAAACAATCTTCACATACATAATTTATGCAAAAATATTTTAAACAAGATACTCATAACACTCACAAAATCTAAAAATGTAAATTCCTCAAAACAATTGTCATTTATCCAATGCAGTGTGCACCAATAAGCATGCTAGACTTCAAAATATGCTTCGCAACTTTTCTAAAATTATTACAATTTAGCATCTTCCCTAACGTAAATATCAGTTAAAACTGTTTATTTATCACGAAGACTGCACACTGCAATTTACTGTTACTCTAACTCGTCGTCTTCACTCACCAACCGACGTTACCGCGAGTCGCGATGTTTTGACGTTTCAGATGGGCGTGGTCGGTCCGCTGTTGGAGTTCGCGCGAAGTTGAAGACCAGCTGTCAGACGACGTAGTTCTCCGTCGGCCGCCCGTGGCGTTGCAGGCGGGCGTAGTTCGTCGTTCAGCCGCTAGATGCCGGGACTGCGCTCGCTGTCTCGAAGTTGCGTCGCTGTGTGGTAGGAGGTCGTGTGGAATCACCTCGCGGGTCGAAGCTCTTTGGCGCGACTGCTACGTGGCTTTGCGTGACGTCACTCCCTACTGCGTCGCCACAATACGTTATCGTCAGCATACCAGTTTATGGGTCCACGCTAATCTGTCCGATTTTCGCCGTTCAAAAAGCAATTTCGGTTAACATATCACCACAAAACACCTTTCTAACAACTTTTGTGACGTAATCTTGGCTCGTCTCACTATTTTATTGTTCACATGTGTCTCTTTTTTATGTCCACTTTTCACAGTTTTTCGCGCGGATTTTCGCATTTGTACTTTGCAATACCGTTTAATATAGCCAACAAAACAGTTTGGTCACAATCTTGCGATATTATTACTTCGTATTGTTCAAAATTTACACTGTTCCTTATCGCGATTTTAACGTTCATGCACTGTCCCTATTCCACATTGAAAATTTTATTTTCTCGTCCGAAAATTGCACTTGTTCTTTTCACGATAAGCCAACTGTGTAACACTATGTTCGAAAATTGCATTAGTCCGAGTCCTGTCCACGGTAAGCCAAGGTGTAACACGTCCTTTTATTCTTTTAGCTATCCGCTCGTTCGCGGATCTGACTAGCAGCCCAAAATTAGATAATTAAATAATGTGACCGTGTACCTAATGGGCTAGCAATCGGATTGGACTGCTCAGGAGGTGTTACATTCCGTGCTATCCTCACAAATATGGTAATAAGTATGGTTTGGTGGAAATGAGGACAGCAAACACAGTTTCATAAACAAAACCTATATTCTTAGCAAGCACAAAAATAAGGAGACAGCCACTGCCTTCGTCAATACACTGTTAATGACGGCTAATCTCATCACAGGTCGCTACAATTATTGTGCATCGTCACCCGCAATATCCAGTCACTGTAATCCAAGTAATGCCGACGCGGTAGACGCGGAAGTATAACAGCGGCACTCAATCTCACTGAAATCACTTTATAATAAAACTTTCTCACCTTTCCGCCGAATATTGATACAAAGGGGTTAAACCACGGCGTTGGCCACTCCCTTTGCCGGTAAATAGCAATAATTTCTGCTGGCTTTTTTTGCACAGCTATTCCCGCCTCGCGGGAACCTACCACACCCGGCCTCGGCACTCCACGCTCTAACTTCGCACTGCTCTCCGCCCAGTTATTCCCGCCTCGCGGGGATCTACCCAAGCCGTCCACTCGGCACTCTGGGGGATCCCCTCTAGCTCGCGCGTCCTGCACACACTACTCGATATTTGCCCTACCGACCTGTGTGAGCGCAAATTTTAATAGTAAGGGCCTGCGGACCCCTTACAACATGATGTTTCACAATTCGTGTTACACTTTTCTAGAGGTTGCAGAGGAAACTTAGTACATGAAATTAGCGTAGGAAACCATGTCCGGAAACGTCATACAGCTGCGCTCCAGGCCGTCACAGATATAGGCGCCGGCGCGTGTAAATGTATGTATATACAAGTCGACTCCGTGATGATGTTACAAACTTCGAAGCATAAAGGAGAAGGATAAACGTATCAGTTTGAGGTTAGGATGCCTTTACCGGAAACGAACGAGTCGAAAGTTGTAAACGAAAACCGTTCTGATGCCTCTGACCGGTACTGTTGTTTCTAAGATTGTAGTGTAGGCAACTTTCAGAGGTGGTAGTATGGACCTAGCCAAGAAAAAATGTCTGGTAGATATGGGCTTTAAAATGCATACCTCAGGAGCTATCAGCACTTGTTCAATATAGAAAATGTGAAACTAAAATATCAGAAACTGAGTCCGCCTTGATGCAAAACACCTTGTTATTCGTTTATTTCTTTGTCTTCCCAGAACAGCAGGATGGCGTAATATTCTTGATCATAAACTAAGTGTGATAGTTTTGTTTTTATGAGTATAGAATCAGCTACACACCATCCAACAAACTTGCAGATCTACATCTACATCTACATGACTACTCTGCAATTCTCATTTAAGTGGTTGGCAGAGGGTTCATCGAACCACAATCATACTATCTCTCTACCATTCCACTCCCGAACAGCACGCGGGAAAAACGAACACCTAAACCTTTCTGTTCGAGCTCTGATTTCTCTTATTTTATTTTGATGATCATTCCTACCTATGTAGGCTGGGCTCAACAAAATATTTTCGCATTCGTAAGAGAAAGTTGGTGACTGAAATATCGTAAATTGATCTCGCCGCGGCGAAAAACGTCTTTGCTTTAATGACTTCCATCCCAACTCGTGTATCATATCTGCCACACTCTCTCCCCTATTACGTGATAACACAAAACGAGCTGCCCTTTTT
Organism: Schistocerca nitens; assembly: GCF_023898315.1. NCBI lineage: Eukaryota > Metazoa > Arthropoda > Insecta > Orthoptera > Acrididae > Schistocerca > Schistocerca nitens. Next base: position 14,594,008 of record NC_064620.1, read on the forward strand.
TTGCACCCTTTCGATGTCCTCCGTCAATCCCACCTGGTAAGGATCCCACACCGCGCAGCAATATTCACTCTTTTATTTTTGACAGCGATATCTCGATTTCGCCTCTTTCCACCACTGGCGGCGCGGCATGTTTACTGCGCTAGAGGGCAGCTACGGCACCTTCTCGCGTTGTGGGTCTTCTGCGGCCTTGCGCTGGGAAGTCAGTTCCGGCGAGATTGTGCACCAGCGCTCTCACCTGAAGATGGCGGCCAGTTGGACCGCGGAAATATTGTGTCATGAAGACGTCATGATCCGGCTGCATACCCGAGAAGAATATTACATAGATTTCTGATGTAAGGAGTTCATGACAAGTACGAAATCTGCTGTGAACCAGCCCCATCCACATATGATTGCGGTGGCAATTGGTTCTACACAGTCTACATAACTAACAGATTTGCCATTCAACTGGATTTAGCATTCAACTGGTGGTGAACTGAAATATATGTTACTTGTACTTCATACTGCTCCATACCTTCTTTCCAAAGTATTCAATAATTGTGTTAAATATTGCTTTAGCTGTGCGTTTTCTAATTGGATAGGGTTAGATAAATTTGAAAAAGGTTTCGAATGCCACTAACATTTATATAAAATTACTTGACGTCTTCAGGTGGGGGCTTCATGAATTTGCAGAAAATAAATCAAGTATACCATCTGGTATGTTGTTTTACGTAGGACCCTCATTTCAGTCTTTGGAAATACACTCCTGGAAATGGAAAAAAGAACACATTGACACCGGTGTGTCAGACCCACCATACTTGCTCCGGACACTGCGAGAGGGCTGTACAAGCAATGATCACACGCACGGCACAGCGGACACACCAGGAACCGCGGTGTTGGCCGTCGAATGGCGCTAGCTGCGCAGCATTTGTGCACCGCCACCGTCAGTGTCAGCCAGTTTGCCGTGGCATACGGAGCTCCATCGCAGTCTTTAACACTGGTAGCATGCCGCGACAGCGTGGACGTGAACCGTATGTGCAGTTGACGGACTTTGAGCGAGGGCGTATAATGGGCATGCGGGAGGCCGGGTGGACGTACCGCCGAATTGCTCAACACGTGGGGCGTGAGGTCTCCACAGTACATCGATGTTGTCGCCAGTGGTCGGCGGAAGGTGCACGTGCGCGTCGACCTGGGACCGGACCGCAGCGACGCACGGATGCACGCCAAGACCGTAGGATCCTACGCAGTGCCGTAGGGGACCGCACCGCCACTTACCAGCAAATTAGGGACACTGTTGCTCCTGGGGTATCGGCGAGGACCATTCGCGACCGTCTCCATGAAGCTGGGCTACGGTCCCGCACACCGTTAGGCCGTCTTCCGCTCACGCCCCAACATCGTGCAGCCCGCCTCCAGTGGTGTCGCGACAGGCGTGAATGGAGGGGCGAATGGAGACGTGTCGTCTTCAGCGATGAGAGTCGCTTCTGCCTTGGGGCCAATGATGGTCGTATGCGTGTTTGGCGCCGTGCAGGTGAGCGCCACAATCAGGACTGCATACGACCGAGGCACACAGGGCCAACACCCGGCATCATGGTGTGGGGAGCGATCTCCTACACTGGCCGTACACCACTGGTGATCGTCGAGGGGACACTGAATAGTGCACGGTACATCCAAACCGTCATCGAACCCATCGTTCTACCATTCCTAGACCGGCAAGGGAACTTGCTGTTCCAACAGGACAATGCACGTCCGCATGTATCCCGTGCCACCCAACGTGCTCTAGAAGGTGTAAGTCAACTACCCTGGCCAGCAAGATCTCCGGATCTGTCCCCCATTGAGCATGTTTGGGACTGGATGAAGCGTCGTCTCACGCGGCCTGCACGTCCAGCACGAACGCTGGTCCAACTGAGGCGCCAGGTGGAAATGGCATGGCAAGCCGTTCCACAGGACTACATCCAGCATCTCTACGATCGTCTCCATGGGAGAATAGCAGCCTGCATTGCTGCGAAAGGTGGATATACACTGTACTAGTGCCGACATTGTGCATGCTCTGTTGCCTGTGTCTATGTGCCTGAGGTTCTGTCAGTGTGATCATGTGATGTATCTGACCCCAGGAATGTGTCAATAAAGTTTCCCCTTCCTGGGACAATGAATTCACGGTGTTCTTATTTCAATTTCCAGGAGTGTATCTCACGACTTTATATGCACAATCACCTTTTTTACCATGTTACCAATGATTAGTATAACACCTGCAAGTTTTCCGGTATACTGCTTGGGTCCACTGTGTACTGATGCAAGGTAGAAATAGTCCGCCACTTTAAACTGTGATGGCCAACAGACCTTCCAGACCCCCCAGTTCAAATCTTCCCTTTTATACAGTTTCAAAAAATTTATAATACTGAGCAATTTGAGATGGCTCACAATATCAAATTTAAGTTTCTCTCATTTTCAGACTTTGTATTCGTTTTGATAATGTCGCATATTTTTTCACATATCTTGAATTTTCTTTTTCTCAGGTACTTTGTTAATGAGAGACCTTTGGAACGTACCGTCTTCGTCATTCTCTTTATGCAGATCGTTTCGATGTTCCGGTAATCTAGATAAGGCATCTGCTACATATTTATTGGTGCATTTGACATCAGAGTTCGTATGAACAAATTGCAGAATGTATAATGCCTAGTGGGTTAACCTCCAGTTTTTATAGGAGGCAAACTATTAGGTAAGTTAATGCCTTGTGGTCAGTATGAGTAACTATTGTATACCCCCATAAAAATGTCGAAGTTTCTTTCCCTGATATAGTGTAACCGCTTTCATGTTTAGTTAGTGCCTTGCTCCCGGATGCATTGTTTTTGGGAGCTGGTCCAGAGTGCTTTGCTCGCAGATGCACTGGTTTTGGGACCTGTTCCTTCTCGACCATCTACTACTTGGAAAATATCAACTTTGATTCCATATTCAATGACGCCAGCAATCATATAAAATGGTTCTATTAATTCTGAATGATGTAAAAATTATTCTTCGACATGAACCTTTTTAATTCTTAGAAATCATCTTGACACCCTTTAGTACTAATAAAGGCAAAATTTTCCTAAGCAGGTTGCTAAAACAGAGACTACTGAAAGCCTGCCTGCCCCTTCGCAACTGTGTGATAAAATCCACACTGGCCAAGAAATGCTTTAAGCTGTTTTTTATTCCTGGGGGGAGGGTATTTTTCAAAAGCTGTTGACATTTCTGGGTCCTTAAAATTCCCAGACGTCGTAATGATGCCCTGCAGAAGTTTAAACTCCCTTTTTACAAACTCAGACGTTTCAAATTTTAAGGTCCTCACCACAGCTTGAAGAGCAGTGAATACTTTGTGTAGTGTCCTCACCACTCTTACGTGGCGATTGACAGATCATCAACGTATACTGTTAATCTGCCACTTTGTTCCTTCCCCAAGACTAAATCCAGTGCTCGAAGAAGACCCAAAACTGATGTACTGAGACGGAAAGAGACAACTTTATGTTGGTAACATTTGTAGGCAAATAAAAATGCCTATACTTACAGGGTTCATCGTCTAATGGAATTTGCCATCCAATCAAGCCCTGTTAAAAATCGTAAATTACGGAAATTCTGTAGTTTTTCACCTAAGCTTTCCAGCTGGTCAGCTTCTCTTCTGACAATCTAATTTCAAGTTTGTGCGTCAATCACCATTCGCACTCCTCATCTTCATTATTCACAGCAATGAAAGCGGATTATATTCATGGTTGCTCCTCTCAATAGCTTCGTATTCAACCATTTTGTCTACTTCTAACTGTTTAAATTGTTTCTTATCCAAGGTAAGCGAGAAAGACGTCACGAAAAATCGTTCGTGAGTCAGTGCTTCAATATCGTATCTGACGTTCTTAAGTAACCCAAGTTTTTCCGAAAATGCATTACGGTTTCTTTCTAACATACTGTACATATCAGATTTCTGTTCTCACGTTAAGTCCTGTTATACATCTTCGTACTTATCATCATCAGTCTTTTAACATGACAAATTTCGGAACTATTTCACAATCCATTACTCTTAGGATACATTTCTATTTGTAATAATTCATATTTAGCGTCGTAAGTAATTTCTGTTTCCTCAAACGGTATATTTAAAGTGCCAGATTTATTCTTCATTTTGAGAATTTCACTACTAAAGTCCATAATAAACTTTTCTTCGTCGAACCAATCGACCCTCAAAATAATTTCGGCATTCAGGAATGATTAGAAATCGCGTCCAATTTTTGTCCTTTAATTTTGAGATCTACCAAGAATTTAATTGATGAAAGGAGAAAATATAAAAATGCAGTAAATGAAGCAGGCAAAAAGGAATACAAACGTCTCAAAAATGAGATCGACAGGAAGTGCAAAATGGCTAAGCAGGGATGGCTAGAGGACAAATGTAAGGATGTAGAGGCTTATCTCACTAGGGGTAAGATAGATACTGCCTACAGGAAAATTAAAGAGACCTTTGGAGATAAGAGAACCACTTGTATGAACATCAAGAGCTCAGATGGAAACCCAGTTCTAAGCAAAGAAGGGAAAGCAGAAAGGTGGAAGGAGTATATAGAGGGTCTATACAAGGGCGATGTACTTGAGGACAATATTATGGAAATGGAAGAAGATGTAGATGAAGATGAAATGGGAGATACGATACTGCGTGAAGAATTTGACAGAGCACTGAAAGACCTGAGTCGAAACAAGGCCCCCGGAGTAGACAACATTCCATTGGAACTACTGACGGCTTTGGGAGAGCCAGCCCTGACGAAACTCTACCATCTGGTAAGCAAGATGTATGAAACAGGCGAAATACCCTCAGACTTCAAGAAGAATATAATAATTCCAATTCCAAAGAAAGCAGGTGTTGACAGATGTGAGAATTACCGGACAATCAGTTTAATAAGCCACGGCTGCAAAATACTAACACGAATTCTTTACAGACGAATGGAAAAACTAGTAGAAGCCGACCTCGGGGAAGATCAGTTTGGATTCCGTAGAAATACTGGAACACGTGAGGCAATACTGACCTTACGACTTATCTTAGAAGAAAGATTAAGGAAAGGCAAACCTACGTTTCTAGCATTTGTAGACTTAGAGAAAGCTTTTGACAATGTTGACTGGAATACTCTCTTTCAAATTCTAAAGGTGGCAGGGGTAAAATACAGGGAGCGAAAGGCTATTTACAATTTGTACAGAAACCAGATGGCAGTTATAAGAGTCGAGGGGCATGAAAGGGAAGCAGTGGTTGGGAAGGGAGTAAGACAGGGTTGTAGCCTCTCCCCGATGTTATTCAATCTGTATATTGAGCAAGCAGTAAAGGAAACAAAAGAAAAATTCGGAGTAGGTATTAAAATCCATGGAGAAGAAATAAAAACTTTGAGGTTCGCCGATGACATTGTAATTCTGTCAGAGACAGCAAAGGACTTGGAAGAGCAGTTGAACGGAATGGACAGTGTCTTGAAAGGAGGGTATAAGATGAACATCAACAAAAGCAAAACGAGGATAATGGAATGTAGTCGAATTAAGTCGGGTGATGTTGAAGGTATTAGATTAGGAAATGAGACACTTAAAGTAGTAAAGGAGTTTTGCTATTTGGGGAGCAAAATAACTGATGATGGACGAAGTAGAGAGGATATAAAATGTAGACTGGCAATGGCAAGGAAAGCGTTTCTGAAGAAGAGAAATTTGTTAACATCGAGTATAGATTTAAGTGTCAGGAAGTCTTTTCTGAAAGTATTTGTATGGAGTGTAGCCATGTATGGAAGTGAAACATTAACGATAAATAGTTTGGACAAGAAGAGAATAGAAGCTTTCGAAATGTGGTGCTACAGAAGAATGCTGAAGATTAGATGGGTAGATCACATAACTAATGAGGAGGTACTGAATAGGATTGGGGAGAAGAGGAGTTTGTGGCACAACTTGACCAGAAGAAGGGATCGGTTGGTAGGACATGTTCTGAGGCATCAAGGGATCACCAATTTAGTATTGGAGGGCAGCGTGGAGGGTAAAAATCGTAGGGGGAGACCAAGAGATGCATACACTAAGCAGATTCAGAAGGATGTAGGTTGCAGTAGGTACTGGGAGATAAAGCAGCTTGCACAGGATAGAGTAGCATGGAGAGCTGAATCAAACCAGTCTCAGGACTGAAGACCACAACAACAACAACCAAGACTTGGTTTTTAATTGGTTTACTGATTTTTCCTTTGACACCATTTACGGACAGCATACCTAGTCTGTGCTTGGACTCAATGCAATAAACAAACGATTGTGATGTAGTACTCACCGGTGATCTTGTATCTGAAAGTAATTGTTATTTAATATTGTATATTTCAACAGGAATTATGTTGTGTTTATTTGTCTTATTTTCGGCGTTATTTTGATCGTCCACAACAAATCCTTATCAACCATGACATCATTCCGAGAAATAATGTTTAATCTATATATGGAGGTTTCTTCGGGTTTCTGACTTCAAAGAATTTTGAAACTTGAAGCCGCTATTCGCCAAGGTATTGTAACAACTTGTAACGTAGCAAGTTACTACGAGATAACATTCATTGCAGTTAAGCATGCAGCCGTGTAGCCCGGTGGCTGCAGAATTGTGTCTTCGCTGTGACTCACAGAGCAGCTGACGCGACTGGCCATGAGAACGGTCTACAGTACCATCTGCTAGGAACGGTAACTCATACCCCCTACGAATCGAAATAAACCATGGTAATTATCAACCGATTGTTTCAAACTTGGTATACCATCTTTTGTTGTTAAGAAAAGAATCCTGTGAAAATTCCAGACTTTTATCTCTAATAGTTCTGGAGATTGAGAAAATTACATAAATGTCCCACAACCGATACTTATGTTTCAAAACTCAGTTAGCAACAATAGCAGTTTGTTTTTCATTATCATCTAAAGTCATAAAAAGAGTTCTCAGTGTATAAAATCACTTAATTGGAATTGTCTTTTCTAAACTTTAATTACTTTGCATTTCGTAGTGTAAAAGAAGCATTCAAAATTATTATCTGCTTATTATTTTGTTGTGTGTAAACATGGGAATGAATTAGAGAGTGTCTGTGGGACATATGTAAAAACTTAATACTCTTTTGTGTAAAAACTTATGAAATAGAATCGTGGGAAAATTGTGGTGCAACGACGAAGCTGATGTATGTCGACGTGTGCTTGCTTTTGTAAGAGAGCAGCCACAAGTTGGAAGTGGAATAAGTTTCTAAATTTTAAGATTATTTTGCATTTCGGTCTATTTTATTAAATATTACATTAGAAATTGGCATTGGGATGACGTAATGATTTTCTGATTAGTGATTGGCTCAGACAAGTTTTGCCGCAAGGATGATGTAGAAGAATGATTCTGATTGGTCATTCAAGCCATTAGCCAATCAGAATTAAGCTGTTCCCACGTGCAGAAACTTAGGTAGGCATAGAGTGGGGTGACATTGAGAGAGTCGCTCGCCAACCTTAGTATGTGTAACATCATGCCTAATGTCGCCGACAAACTAATTTGTAAAATGAAGAACTGTTGAGTTCATTGCTGATAGGAAATGTCGTGACTTAGGCAGTTTAAGTTACGAACATTGTGAGGACAATTTGACTAATTAATTTATGTGTTATGAGGGTGTGATATTTCGGTCTTAGCGAAATTCAGCGTGGCATATTCTGTAGACTTTATGGAGTTCTTGGGCGAGCACTTCTAACTTTGAAGACCACTGATACGATCGAAATTACAACTCCCTATAGTAGTGGGGCAGTAACTGTCAGATCAAACATTAATTGGGTCGGACTGACCGATATTATGGCTGCTTTCCTGTGTGAAATTTTGGGGTATTAACTGTGAACTTGGAATGATAGAGCAGTTAAAACAGTAAAGTCGGACTTGCGGAATTTATAGCAAATTTATGTGATTCCTTAAGAATAAAAACCAGTTTACTAAAAGTTCCGGAGGATTGCTGCAGGTAAACTGCATTTACCCACCACCCGAAATTTGTTAATATGAACTTACATGAACTGATTCGCAACTTGAGTTACGCGTCCTCTGTGTGGCTGCTTTACCCGGCCTAGTGAGTATCTACTGCTGCAGAGTGAAGGGGCGTCGTAAGGAAGCCGTACCTAGGTAGATGGACAATGAATCATAGAGAGAGTGTACGATCGAGTAACGACGACAAAACCCGCCCCCTTCTAAACTGGAGGCCCTTTCTTTTTCCTACTGTATTTACTTCTCATTTTTGCTTAGAATATTCTTCCTCTTTAGGCTTATAACAACGTTTTCCCAAGAATTCATTTATTTCCGTTGCCCTACTGCTGTCATCATTAGAGCTAGCTTTTGAAGCCGATCACCTGGCAACAAAACTTGATTCTAACATGAACGTTTTTGTTCAATGAGATTTCGGGATTGCAGCGGTGATCTCGATAATTCATTACACGAAATTAAATTCATTACACGAAAGGCGATCTTAGCACTAGTGAAGGAGAGGATCCGGTTTACTCGCCGCGAACTGGACGTCATATCGAAACAGCTGTTTCATCTGCTTATGGAGATGGCATCCAGTTTGCCATCACTTTTCTGGGCATGGGTCGATGGCGTGGCCTTGGCAAAATCGGACTGGGTCCGTGAAGAGTCTACATTGAGACAGGTTTCGAAGTTCGCCCGGCTGTCAGCAACGTTACCGCAAGAAGATGCTTTTCGACGTTCCGTGGTCAATTTAGCGGATAAAGTTTTGGAAATGTAACACTGTCTGTGCTTGGGAAAGGCTTGAACTTTGCCCCTACGCCTACAACCCTGCCACTGACTGATTTTATTAGTGCTGTTGAGGACGCTGTTAGATCTCTTCCTAGTGATGCTGCAGAAGAAATAACACGTCAAACTTGCCGTGCACTCACGGAAGCTCCACGTCAGAAGAGCTACATTTCTGCCATTGAAAGGGCCGCACTACGAAAATTACGAGCAGATCCTCACACAGTGGTCTTACCAGCGGATAAGGGAAACGCTAAAGTGCTGTTGCCACGTGAGGGTTATAATCAGAAGATTTACAACTTGCTGAGCGAACAAATGTATCGGAACACTGACAAAGACCCCACAGCGAAAGTGGAAAGGAAAACATTAGTACTGCGTAATTCTTCTTCTATTCCGCAAGAAGTGGCGAAAAGACTAAGACCTCATAGTTCTGGGCCACCCAGGCTACACGGTCTTCCGGAGATCCATAAAAAAGAGGTTCCATTACGGCCGATCGTCAGTAATATCGACGCCCCCAGGTATGATTTGGCGATTCATCTCGCCTCTCTACTGAGACCTTTTGCGGGGAAGTGCGCGCATCTCGTTCGCAACTCGGCTGACTTTATCAATAGACTGAAGTCACTTCAGCTCAGTGAAACTGACTTACTAGTCAGCTTCGATGTGATCTCACTTTTCACTAAGGTTCCTCTTATGGATTATTTGTCGCTCATCAGCAATAAGTTCACGGCCGACATAACAGCACGTTTCCATCACGTCCTTTCCTCAACCTACTTTTTATTTAACAATGAATATTTTGAGCAGACTAGCGGTATTGCCATGCGCAGTCCTCTCTCGCCTTTGGTAGCAAACTTTTTCATGGAAGACTTTGAGGAAAGGGCACTAGATTTGACAGAACTTAAACCGAGAGTTTTCTGGCGATATGTAGATGACAGTTTTGTAGTGTGGCCCCATGGTGAAGAAGAACTGTCATGTTTCTTGCAGCAAATGAATGCAGTCCACAAGAACACCCAGTTTACGATGGAAATAGAGAAGGATGGTTGCCTGCCGTTTCTGTATGTCTTGGTTACTAGGAGAGTGGATTGGTCATTAGGGCATTCTGTCTACTGTAAGCCAGCACGTGTGGACCTTTACTTGCACGCGTCGAGTTGTCATCATCCTTCACAAACTACCAGCGTTCTTAGAACGTTGGTGCACCGGGCTCATGTTTCTGATGGAGACAGCCTTACAAAGGAGGTGGAACATTTAGAGTTGGTGTACAGAGATAATGGTTACTCTCCACATCAGATTAGAACAGCGCTAAGAAGGAAGAAACGTCACCACCCACAACATCAAGAAGATAAGGAGCTGTTCAAGTCCAGGGTGTTCCTTCCATACGGCGGCAACCTTTCATCCAAAATAGGCAAGATCCTAAGGAAACATCAAGTTAAAGTAATCTAAGGTTTATAATTTATATAAAGACAGCTAGCAGCCAGATGTATGGTTTAAAAAGTTTTATTATCTTCAGTCCATGACCGGCTTCGGATTTTCCTTTACAAATCCATCTTCAGATGGCAGATTACACGCATTCTTAGTTGGACCTAGTTTTGTTTGTGTTATTCGTTTGCTGCACTGGGAAAGAAAAGAAATATTTTGTTGTCATATCGGTAATGGTATTTTTACGAAAGATTTACTTCTTTTACAAGATCTAATTGCTCATGAGATGGTTTTTATAAACATTAGTAAACCTGCAGGTTAGTGTACTTACGAGCTGTGTAGTTCTGCACGAATATTTCGTCAGGCAGAACTACACAGCTCGTAAGTACACTAACCTGCAGGTTTACTAATGTTTATAAAAACCATCTCATGAGCAATTAGATCTTGTAAAAGAAGTAAATCTTTCGTAAAAATACCATTACCGATATGACAACAAAATATTTCTTTTCTTTCCCAGTGCAGCAAACGAATAACACAAACAAAACTTGGTCCAACTAAGAATGCGTGTAATCTGCCATCTGAAGATGGATTTGTAAAGGAAAATCCGAAACCGGTCATGGTCTGAAGATAATAAAACTTTTTAAACCATACATCTGGCTGGTAGCTGTTTTTTATATAAATTATAAACCTTAAGTACAACAGCCACGTTTCTCAACATGTCGTCTTTCGACAAAATAGCGTTAAAGTAATCTTCCGGCCACCGGCGAAGATTAGTGCCCTTCTCGGTTCAGTAAAGGACGATCTGGGTCTGCAGACAGGCCGGGATCTATAAAATTCCTTGCCAGTGTGGCAAAGCTTACATCGGTCAGACGACACGCACAGTACATGAAAGTTGCGTTGAACACGAACACCGCACTCGCCTTTCGCAGCCCAAAAAGTCGGCCGTACCTGAGCACTGTATTACCACATTACACGCTATGGATTTTTCTGCCACGAAAATCTTGGCCCCAGCGAAAACTTTTTGCGACTCAGTAATTTAAGAATCTGTGGAGATACGCCTAGCCAAAACTCTTATAAATCGTGATGGTGGTTTTCAACTGTACAAGACTTGGGACCCAGTCATCTCTCTAATTTCCTCTGAGAGAAAACAGTTTATTGATAATGACACGTCTGAAGACATCTGGCGTCTGTTTTTAGCGATGTAGGTGCGCATTCCGACAGAGCGCGGACATGTGGTTTTGACCTTTACGCATGCGCCTGCGCTCCACAGATAGAACGGTAGCTCCAGAGGGAGCGAATTTCCATAGATGACGCTCCTGTGATGGAGGCGAATGCGCCTGCGTTTTCGCGCCAATTTTTGCTTGCAGTCTCCATTCAAGGGTTGGATCCGCTCAGTTCCTAATCGAGGACTCACAAAAATGGCTCTGAGCGCTATGGGACATAACTGATGAGGTCATCAGCCCCCTAAAACTTACAACTAATTAAACCTAACCAACCTAAGGACATCACACACATCCATGCCCGAGGCAGGATTCGAACCTGCGACCGTAGCGGTCGCGCTGTTCCAGACTGTAGCGCCTAAAAGCGCTCGGCCACTCCAGCCGGCGTAGGACTCACACTGCCTGGTCTACACTCAGGGTGTATCATCGACTTGGAACAGCCCCAACCGTTCCTGTCATATTTTCGTCCATCTGCACGCCGTCGCTGCTGCCCGCCGTCCGGTCCTCGCCGCTGCTGCTGCCACCGCCGCCGTCTCCCGGTCCTCGCCGCCGACCAGTGCTCGTCGCTGAGCCCCGTTTTAGTTCCTTTCGTAGTTCAGCGACTCCTGTCGCCCGTGGGCACTGCTAACAATCATGGACACCCCCACTACCACCATCATATACACTTCCCCTTCACTTGCCCGCACTGTAACATCGTGGAGCGCTTCCTCTCGTTTACCCGTCTCGTCCACCTCCCCTTCTATCTTCTCCTCATCAATGTATCCCCACCTGTATGTCACTCCTTCCACTGCCCCTGCTCCTGACCCTGTTCCTGCCCCTGCTCCTGCTCCCATCCCACTCCTGTCGCCGGCCGAGACGACTTTCCCCTCTTCTGCACCCTCCGCCTGCAACTGCCCCTGATTCCCCCACAAGATTAACCGCCCGCCGCACCACTGTCGCCACCACAGAGTTCCCTACCCTCTTACCCAGTGCCACTGCCTCATAGGAGGGCCCTGCCTCCCACCACCTCCCCATCCATCCAGTCCCTCATCCCTCCTTCCAGGCCACATCCGCCAAAAAATCCTCCAAACGCCCCAGTGGCGACCTCTCGTCCACCCCCTCCTCCATAAAACCACTGCCTGCCCCACTTCCCTCTGACCCCGCCACGGATACCACCCCAGCTTCCTCCTCCCCAGCCCCCTCACTGTATACCTTCACCCTAGCCAACCCTGATCCAAAATTCATTGATGCCCACACCCTCATCTGGAAGTACATCCCTAGTACATGAGACTCTGTTCTCATCAAGTCCCCCTCTCCCTCTTTCCATACTGATCTCTGCTGGCTCCTTCCCTGCTTCACTTTTGGCCACCATGCACCCCAAACCCCTTTCCTTACATCCTCCTCTCTTCATTACCCCAGCCTCCTCGTCGTTCACCAACCCTCGCCGCCATGATCACCAAACTCAGAACTGTGGTCATGGAGGCTGAGGTTTGGCGGAACAGAACGCCCACCCTGCCCTGGAAATCCGCTCGGCCCACGGTATTTACAACTACTGTAGCCCTACCCTTCTTATGCATATATTTACTGAGTCTGCCTCCTCCATTGACCACCTCCTCAAACAGGGAGCCCTGATTTTCAACTGCCGCCACCCTGTTGACCCGTCCCGTTCCCCTCCTCAATCCTACTGCTGCCAGTGCTATCTCCTGTAGAACGACCACCTCACCCAAAACTGCAAGAACCCCCCCCCCACCCACCTGCCCCCATTGTATGGCCTCCCACTTCCTTAAACAGTGTCCAAACCTTGCCTCTCCCCCTTCCTGCCACACCTGCAACAAACCTCACCACACCTTTTCCTCCAAATGCAAAGCCAAACCCTCTCCCACCAACTCCGAGCTCACTGTTCCTGTTCACCCCATCGACCCACCCATCTACCCTAACAATTCCCTTTGCCCTCCCCCTACAGCAGAAGACATCATCTGGTTCCTCAGCATCGTCCTGCAGAACATCCACCCATTCCAGCGCCCCCACACACTCCAGCAGATTTCCCTCGCCCCCGCTCTGTCTTCCACTTAAACGCCTACGCCACCTACTCCCACAACAAGGCCCACTTTACCTTCACCCACATTGACACCCTTGTTTAAGCCCCTCTCCCGCTTCCTTCCCACCTCCGACCTTCTGGCACATCATCATTATCGTTTCCTCTATCTCAACATTCGCTCCCTCCCTGCCAACAAATACCTCTTCATGCATACTCTATCCCAGCACCAGGTTGACTTCTTCATCCTTAATGAAACCTTCCTCCAACCTCACCATGTTGTCCCCACCTCCACCTATCTCCTTCACCGCACTGACAATCCCCTTCACCTTGCCCGAGGTGGGGTTGCTATAGGCCACCTCAAGCATCTCCCTGTCCAGCCACAACCCCTCCTCGAAGACCCAACTGAACACCTTCTCCTCAGTATATTTTTTTCCTGCCTCACCATCACCTGTGCCACTATCTATATCCTCCCCACAGCTCCTCTCCCCTTTGACTTCATTTCCCATGTTGACCATACCTTCTTCACCTATGTGATTGCCGCTGACCTCAACATCCACAGCCATGACTCTGCCACCCTTTGGCAGTGGCATCAGTTCCTTGCCACCCTCCTTGGTGACCTTGTTCCTCTCCCACAGCACACCCATCCTGAAAGTAACTCCACCACCGATATTATCCTCTCTTCCCCACCCTCCTTGGTGACATAGCCATTGATGTCATTGATCTCATTGGTAGTGACCATCTCCCTGTCCTTCCCACCATCTCCTCTGCCTGTCCCACCCCTGCTGCCAGCCACCCTCCCAGCTGCCCCTCCAAAGTCTGTCCATGACTACTACCATGCAGACTGGGATGCCTACCAGAAATCCATTGCCTTACAGGTCGAAAGCCCCCCCTCACCTTTCACCATCCTTCTGATATCACCCATGCCTCTTCCTTCCTTCAGAAGACCTGCCGCTTTGGAGGCTCATGTCCGTACCCAACTCGTCCACCTTCACACTTCCTCCACAGGCCGTCCTTGTTCTGTGGGAATCCTGAAGGTTCTACCGCTCCTTCCTCCACACCTGTGACCTGGAAACACTCATCCGCCACCGGCAGTTACAGCGACACATCTGGAATCTCCTTACAGCAAAGAGATGCCGGGACTGGCGCCATACATGCACACACCTCACCTCCACCCTCCCTGTCAACTCCTCCAAGTACTTGTCAGCCTTCCATCGCCTTACTGGTAGCCATCCCACCTGACATTACCCTATCCTCCAAGGCGATCGACCCTTTATGGACAACCTCAGTAAGGCTAACCATTTGGCTTCCCACATCTCCAAGGTCTTCTCCATTCCTAACAATCCCCATTTTCATTACTCCCTCTTCCCCACCGTCCTTGACCTCACTGACACGTCTGTCCCTCTGCTCGCCCCTAGCTTCCAGTACTTGGATCGGTTACCCCCCCTCAGACATCAACACTCCCATCACCGCACACGACATCACACACGTCCTCTGCTCCAAACACAACACTGCCCTGGTCATGATGGCGTCACCTACCGCCACCTCAAGGAATCCTCCCCATACTTCCTGGCTGTCCTTGCTACCCTATACAATGTCCTTCTCTCTACTGGATTTTACCCCAACCTGTGGAAGACTTCCCATGTCCTGCTGTTCCCTAAACCCAACAAAACCCCCTCTCATACCTCTTCCTATCGTCCCATCTGCACCTCCATGTTCAGTAAGGTCTTCGAGACCTTCCTCTCTCACCGTATTCACTGCCACCTTAACCAGCACCACCTCCTTACCCTTACCCAATGTGGCTTCCGGCCTTCCTTCTCTGCCAACGACCAGCTCCTTAACCTTACCAGTTCAATTTCCCTCCAACTTAACTACCGTTGCTCTGCTATTTTTTTTCCCTTGACCTCCAGAATGCCTATGACCGTGTCTGGCATCCCACGCTCCTCTTCAGACTCCAGACCTGTGCTCTCCCCATCAACTTCGTCTGTCTCTTTGCTTCCTTCCTGTCCTATCGTCCTTGCTATGTGACTATCCACAATTCCAACTACCATACTTTCTATCCCTCTGCCGGCGTTTCCCAAGGCTCCATCCTTTCTCCTCTCCTCTATCTCCTGTACACTGCTGATATGCCCAAACCTCCCCTGCCTGTTCATCTCCTCCAGTTTGCTGAGGACACCGTCTTCCTAGCCCTTTCTCCTACCCTTCAACAGTCCCAACGTACCCTCCAAACCCACCATGACCAATTCACAGCTTGGTGCAACCAGTGGTTCCTCCATATCAACCCCTCCAAGACCCAGGCGATCATCATAGGCCGCACTACCCACTCCTTCCATCTCCATGATTTCTACCTCATCTTTTATGGCCGTCTTATCCACCTCACTCTTACCCTCAAATACCTTGGCCTCACCCTCAACCACCAACTCAACTGGACTCGCCATCTCCTTAGTATCCAATGCAAAGCTCACAACAGGCTCCGCCTCCTGAAACTCTTGTCTGGTGTCCGGCCGGACATGGGGTCTGCATCCTTCCACCATCCTTCACACCTACAAATCCTTGATCCACCCCATCATCTGTTATGCCAGTGTGGCTAGGATTTCCGCACCTCCCAGGTTCTATAAATCACTCCAAATCTTCGAATGCCATGCACTCCGCCTCGCCTTCCACATTCACCTTCTGTCCCCCACGTGCATCCTCTATGACCCCATCCCCTTCCCCCAACTTCTCCTTTTCCTTGAACACTTCTGCACACTATATATTGTCCCCCTCAGACATCAACACTCCCATCACCGCACACGACATCAGACACGTCCTCTGCTCCAAACACAACACTGTCCTGGTCATGATGGCGTCACCTACCGCCACCTCAAGGAATCCTCCCCATCCTTCCTCTCCAACCCCAGCCCGTTGCCATGCCTTTACCATTGTGTCCCACACTCTCTCCATCTCCACACCCTCCGCCTCCTTTCCCAACGCTACTTCCACCAGCTAGCCCTCCCAGATGATGAGCTTTGCCCCTGACATCTACCCTTCCTACCAACTCTAACCCCATCTTCCTCCTCCCTCCTCCTCAGGGCTCCCTCTCTTCCCCCTCCCTTCCCCTGAGTGGCTTTCCACTCCTACTCCCACTCCCTCTCTTGTGCTCCCCTTCAGTGTCTCTACATTCCATCCTGCCTTGTCTTCCCTCTTCATCTCCTGCCCCACCAGTCCCCTGCCTCTTGGTGTACCCGCTGACGCCCCTACTCTTTTCATCCCTTCTCCTCCCCTGTTGCACCTTGCTTTCCCCTCCTTTTCCATCCTCTCCAGCCTCTCCCTAGGCAGGTCCTGGCTGGCTGGTTTATTCTTCATCGTGTGTGCTCCAAGTGGGTTTAAAGTGTGTTGTTCTGTAGTGTTCTTAATACTGTGGCTGACTCTTAACCTGTGCGTGAGACTTCAGTGTCTTCTTTGTGTTTTAAGAATCGCGAACTGTATTTTTTAACTCTAGGTCGACTTTTTTAACTGACTCCCTCCCATGTACATCTCCACGTCAGTGTATTTTTACCTCCATTATCTCCCCTTACTCTGTTTTATGACCCCATTTTTATCGCCTTATGTGTAACATTTTAATCTCGTATTAGTTGTCATGTCACTCGGCTGAAGAGCGGCGGATTGTGCCGCTGACAGCCCTCCCCTGCCCATATGGGGCAGGGGAATGAAACCACTATAAGGAAAGAAAAAAATTTGCAGTCTCCACTGACGGACACTCACCTGAAGATGGCTGGAAGATTGCCAGCCGAAATATCGTGGCAAGAAGTCAACGTGATCCGGCTGCAATCCCAAAAACTCATCGAACATTCAGTACGCCAGGAAAACTTCAAGAATCACATGAGCGTTTTTCTCAGATGTCAGGTGATTTTTCATTTGACCTTTTATCGTAATATTAACACTTTGCATCACGATTTTCTCCCAATGTTAATAATTCTAACTCTGTCACAGCAGGCTCATTATGTGAGCTGTCTTCTTCTTTTGCTCTAAAGATGTCTAGTTTCACTTCAAATTTCATATTATCATCAAGCACTTCAATAATTCTTAAGCAATCACCTGTATCTACATCGTCTTGCCTCCTGACTGCAGCTCACTCGCAGTTAGTTACTCGTTTACTTAATGCCTTTTCTGTTCAAATGGCTCTGAGTACTAAGGCACTTAACAACTGAGGTCATCAGTTCCCTAGACTTAGAACTACCTAAACCTAATTAACCTAACATCACATACATCCATGCTCAAGTCAGGATTCGAACCTGCGACCGTAGCAGCAGCGCTTTTCCGGATTGAAGCGCCTAGAACCGCTTGGCCACAACGGCCGGCGCCTTTTCTGTATCAAACACAGTTTCTTAGATGTAAGATTTCTGTTTTACATTCAACAACAATTCGGTTTTCAAATCGAAAACCTTTCCGTCTACTTCTATCTTATTGATTCTCCCTTTTCCAGTATCCTTTAAATTTCCGACTCGAACTCTGTGTTACTGTCAATCTGACCCTGCGTAGAGGCAAAATTTGCATTTGTGTTATCAGTCCCTATTTTTCATGTCCTCAGTCTTGGCATTCAAAATGCTTACTTTTTCGTCTACTTTGTCAATCAGTTAACCGATTTTTATATCCTGTGTCGTAATGGTAGATTATCGATTTTATCGCCCTGTATTGTCAGCTAGATATTAAGGCTACTAGTACCCCTAGCCTCTGGCTTGAGTTGATTATAAAACCACTAGCAATGGTAACCAGTTAGTTGATTTCTGCTTTTCTTCATTAATTAATATGTTTATAAAGTAACTACTTTGTTCTTTGATTTGTGTTGTCAAAGGTTAAATAATTCGTTTCTCACTCTCCTGTCGTAAGGTATCCCCTATGATTCTATCTCATATGTTTCTAAAGGTATTTTCTTTATTTGTGACAGACTGAACATGTAGACAGATTCATTTCGTATTTATCGTCTTCCAAGTAGACTGCCTATCTTACTTGGTCGAGTGGCTCTTATTTTATTTGAGACTATCGCAACATCTGACTCTTGACTATTTACGTACGCTTGGTACTCTACTTGTTGCCATACTGTGGCACCATCTGTGTGTTCACTTCCGTAACTACTGAGCGTAGCGATTAAATATCACTGTGTGTCAACCTTGTTCTGCTCGTTACTACCTGCGACCATTATCGTATCCATACTGTTATTAAATATCGATTACAGTTTACATAACAAATTCCTGCATTATCTGCTACTATTATCCCTATCAAATTTTCTGCAATTTCGTGCCACTGAACACGCAATACTTGTAATATATTTGTTTTACAGTTCCTGTGTACACCGTGATACGTATTTTACTTTACATGTAGTTAATGAAATTTCCTGTCCTTTCCGATATCTTTACCATCCCTGACGATCCCCATTTCGATTACTCCCTCTTCCCTGATGTCCATGATCGAACTGACACTTCTGGCCCTCCACTCGCTCTTGGCTTCCATTACTTGGAGAACATTACACACACTGAACTCAACATCCCGATCACCACTCAAGATATCGTCGCTTCACTATGGACGAAACGCAACACTGGTCCCGGTCACGACCGTGTTACCTACCGTCACCTGCGTGAAGCTCCCGCCTCATTCCTCTCCACCATGGCCAGGCTATATAATGTGGTCTTGTCCACCGGCTTCTACCCCGACGTGTGGAAAACCTCCCAGATCTCAATGTTCCTCAAACCTGACAAACCGCCTTCCGCTGTCTCCTCCTACTTTCCGATCAGCCTTACCTCAGTCTTCAGCAAGGTCCTGGAATCCATCCTCACCTGACGCTTCCACTAGCACTTCCACCAGCAAAGCCTCCTTCCCTCTAACCAGTCATCCTCTACCGGTGACCTTCTCCTTCACCTCACTCACCTCCTCTGCGAACAGCTGAATTCCCGTCACTCCACCATCTTCCTCTCTCTCGACCTTGAGCGCGCCTACGACTGTGTATGGCATTCCGGTCTCCTCTTGCAGCTCCAAATCTTCGCCCTTCCTATTAACTACATCTGTCTGATCGCCTCCTTCCTTTCTCACCATCCTTCTAATGTCACCATTCATAACTCGGATTCCTACACCTTCCACCGCTCCGCTGGTGTGCCCCAAGGTTCCGTCCTCTCTTCTCTACCTAATTTACATGGCAGTCATGCCACCACCTTCACCCCCCCCACCCCCTACACCTTTACAATATGCCGATGACACCGCCTTCCTTGCCCTCGCCCCCACCCTGCAACGCCCCAGCACCTTCTCCAACCCCATTGTGACCATTTCACCACTTGGTTTAACCAGTGGCTGCTCAAGGTCAATCCTTTCAAAACCGAGGCGATCACTGTAGGCAAAACCACCCCTCCCTTCCGCTTCTTTGATTTTTATCTCACCATCTATGGCCGTCCTATTGCCCTTACCCCCACCCTCAAGTTCCTTGGTGTTACCCTTGACCATCACCTCTCCTGGACCCCCCATCTCTGGATGATCCAAGCCAAGGCACGCTCCCGAGTCTGCCTCCTCAAGCTCCTTTCTGGCCACACATGGGGTCTGGACCCCTCCACAATCCTCCACACCTATAAATCTCTCATCCGCCCCATCCTCTGCTATGCCCATCCCACTTGGATCTCCGCACCTCCTACCTTCTACGAGTTCCCTAAAATCATGGAACACCATGCGCTCTGCCTCGCCTATCTCATCTGCCTCCCTTCCCCCATGCGGATCCTCTATGACTGAGTCCCTTTCCCGCACCTCCTCCTCTTCCTTGAATAGATACGAATCCTTTATTCCTCCTATTAACCTGATCCCCCACACCAGCTTGTCTCTCCCATCCCTTCCTACCCCATCTGCTGCTTCGCCTGTATACCGGTATCCCACCCGCTCTCCATCTTACCACATTCCATACCCAGGGTGGACCGAAACTAGCAAAACAATAACTGCAGCCTTGCAGTTGGGAATCGGGTCTCCAAAGGTTAAGGCAAGAAAACCCTGATTAAAAATCCAAGGTGGCTTCCATCAACTCCCCCTCCCAGATGATGCCCTTGTCCCCTCCATCTACCCCTCCTACCAGCTTTGATCCTCCCCTTCCTCCTCCTGTGTTTTTGCTCCAGGGCACCCTCTTTCCCTTCTCTCCCCCCCTCCCTTCCTCGCACCTCCTCCCTCCCTCCACTCCCCCTCTTCCCGGGCTTCCGCACACCCCCCTGTCCTCTCCCCTCCCCCTCCCTTCTTCTCACACACGCGCATCTCCACCCCCCTCCCTCCTCCCCTCACCTGTTCCCTCTGGCAGGACCCCAGCTTTTTCGTGTGCACAGTGAGTTTTCAGAGCGCCGGAGATCGTCGCCACTGTGATAGTGTTTGCCTACCCATCCGTTAATCAGTGTGTCTTATTCAGTGCTCTAATGTTCACGTGTGAAACTCTGTGTCTGTGTTGTGTACCGTGCTGAACGTTTTTATACAAACAGCGCATCTGTGAAGGCCTTCATTTATTTTAATACGTATGTCTGTCTCCTGTTTTTATCCTCCATGCATGTTTGTTTATGTGTCTTCTTGTTTTCTTAACGTTTTTTCTGTGGCCAAAGAGCGGCATCGATGGGCAGCTGCCGACCTACCTTTTTGTAAATGTATTAAAATTACAATATTGATAAAAATGTAGTGTCACGTGGTTACAAGCATAGCACTATAGATTCTTACTGTTCTGACTGTGATAGCTAGTCCCTTATAATGATACCCCTAAGAAAGGATTAAGTTGACTATAATCGTCTACTACTGGGGAGGAATCAGACTTTCCTTTGTCACTGGAAGGCTTACGTTTTCAAAAGTATGTAACAGTTATTCCAATGAGAATCCAACCAACAATCTAATAGTTAACCATGTTAATCAAAACACGGTCGCCAGACTAATTAGACAAAGTAATTGCAAGTAAATGTACTGCTAACAAAATGAAATAACTGCTGTTTCAAACTCTTCTTGGAAATGAAATCTGTTTCGTAAGCCGCAAATGAAAACAACAGTAGACTCTAACGACGAGCAGCACAGATGAACGATTAAAATGTATTGGCAGAAATCTATTTCGCATTAACATACACTGTCTGCTTTAAAGTGTGAAGGACAATCCTCATTACAAAGTACCACTTAATAAGGGAGAACCACATACGAATTGGGCATGAGGTTGCTTTAATACTTCACTATTGAAAGACAAGAATACTGAAATAATTATCAAACTGTAACTTTTGTTGACGTGAACACTCTTTGCTTTCATGGGAAACATATAATCCTAAGCATTATACAGATGATCATAAGCTCGACGACTCTGAACCAATTATGGTTTTAATACGTTGTTGGCAGTTGTGATTTTGATTGCACAGGTGTCTCTAGAGTAATGCTGAATTTCATAAACATTTTCACCATAAAATTTACTAAACTACTGGCTGAACATAAGGTGGGAGGGGGTTGGGGAGAGCTACCAAGAAATTGTTCTATCTACTGACTGGGTTTAGGACTAACACTTCTACCAAAACACAGTAAAAAACACACATAAATACAAAATAAATAAATAAAAGAACACTGTTACAAACATATAATGAAAACAATTCTAGGCCTTTGAACTATTGTAGCATAAACTTGATTTTTATAATCACTGTTTCATTATACCAATTTTACTATAGCGCAAAGCTTTTAGTATGAACTGTAAATAACCAATTCATTTAAGAGTTTTCAAACGCAATACTGTGACTCTGCACTTTGGTGATCACGTTGAGCATTGCAATAGAAGATGAATTACCCACTTAAGAAAATTATTAATACACGGAAGTTAATAACTATTTTGAATAGTACCGATTCTGCCGTTCGTTATAATCGTAAATACTTGGAGTATTTCAGCTCTAGAAGAGGAACCTATTCAGCCGAACGACATAGAATGAATCAGTGTTCTCACCACAAAGTTGTGAATGGAACATCTATTATTTAACAGTTTAGTAAATTACTGATCCATACTAAACTTTACTTGGATTTCGTTTCCGTGGTGATCTTTTGTGGCAAAAGGATAAAGTCGTTCGTGTGATCATGGTTCTTGATGTAACATGCTCTGTAAAATGCATTTTTGGCTTCGTATTTCCACGATTCGGAGCAAACCATAAATACCATGATCTAACAGCCAACACAAATCCAGATCCGAGGCATAATTAATCCACTCTTGCTGCAATTCTTGCCTCAATAAGCGATGTTAGCTAGTTGGAAGTTGTCACCGATTATGTTTGCTGCCAAGACTTCCCACGCTACTTCGCACCAAAACAACTGTTACACTCCCAGTTAAAGATTTTCTTTACATGTAATAATATAGCAAACTTGTATTATGATAGAACAGAGTTTTTACAAAACGGCAACTACATAACCTTGCAAAAATAAGAACAATTATTTCTATACGGGTCAATTCAAAGCAAGTTATCACGGATGTATCATAGTAATCGTAGGAATCATAGGGCTCCACAAAAGAGGCACAGTCGATGTCAGACGTTACTCTCCTTAGTGAAAGGAAAAAAGTATTACAGGACCTACTGAATGAAATATAGAGTCCAATGAGCACAGAATATAGACTGAGCGTAAACAAAAGAAAGACGAAAGTAATGAGGAGCAGGAGAAACGAGATTAGCGAAAAATATAACATCAAAATTGGGGACCAAGAAGTAAAGAAGTGAAGTTGTTCTTGTACGTAGGCAGCAAAATAGTCCATGAAGGACGAAGCAAGGAGGACATAAAAAATAGAATAACACAGGCAAAAATGACAATCTTACGCAATCTAAATATACTTATATCAAACATCGGCCTCACTGTAGGAAGAAATCTCTGAAAATACATGTTTGGAACACAGCAGTGTACGGTAGTGAATCATAGATAATTAGATCATCGGGAAAAAGACAATCGCAGGGTCCGAGATGTGTTACTGTAAAAAGGTGTTGAAAATTAGATGGGTTGATAAGCTATGGAATGTGGAGGTTCTCAGTAGAATCGCCGAGGAAATGAAAAAATTGAAAACAATGGCAAAAAACTATTGGACATGTATGAAGACCTCAGGTAACAGCTTTCGTGGTACTAAATGGAGTTGTACATGATGAAATCTGTATGGGACGACAGAGATTGTAAAACATACAGCAATTAATTGAGAACGTAGTTTGAAAGTGGTACTCTGAGATGAAGAGGGTGGCACAAGAAAGAAAATTGTGGCCGGCCACATCAATCGAGTCAGAAGACTGATAACCCCTAAAACAGAAGAAGAAGAAGAAAATATCATTGACTCTCAGAACTGTTGTACCAAATAATAACAGGAAAATCACAGATGGAAAAAATATATTTACACTACAAGCCTACAACAGACATTTATATGAAATCAGAATACAAGAATATTCGCGAGAAATTACAGATCATAGTTGAATGAAGTATGCAGCTAAACAAATGTAAAAGCGAACGTTTCTGAATTTTCAACATTACTTAAATTGTACTTTGAAACGACATTTCTAAAGTACTCACATTATTTCCAATGCCCTTCAAATATTAAATTATAACAACTGATATTAGGAAGTCCTCTCAGACCCTGAAGTCCTCATTGGTATGAAAAACTGTCATATATGTACCTGTATTCTTAAATTTATATCATAGGTACCAGGTCCGGATCTAGGGTGGGGCAAACGGGGGTATCTTCCCCGGGCGGCAATTTCAGGGAGTACCAAAGTAATATCCTTGAAGAAAAAACCTTGTTTCACAAAGCGCCTAATTTCCAGCGCACGTTGGTCTATCGATTATTCATATGATTTTTAAACATATCCCTGCCGGTTTCTGAACATTTTTCAACACATTCTAAGTTGATTTCTGAACGAATCATAAGAGATTTTTGAATGTGTGCACACTGTACGTGATGTTTTTGCCAGGGGATTTCTCGTCGCATTTAGAAATAAAAACTTTCCCGCAGACAAAAGGGAACGGGGCTGTACTAGCTGAGTCCAATTAACCCGAACGGGCGAATGACATTCGCTCTTTGTTTATATGGTCGATTGGGTGTGCAAATGATCAGCGTTATTATAATTATTAGCGAAATACACAGGTTAAGACTGCCAGAGTGGAAAGAAACGCCTAACAGGAGTAACAGGTAAGAAAGTTTACGTATTAATCTTCTCGGCGTATCCAAGAAAATGAAATTTTGAAAGAAAATGTTTGCCAGATCGCTACACTACTAAGGGCCTGTCGTACAGTCCCCGGTTAGTATCCGTTTAAAGTATGTTCTCGGAACAGTGCGGAAAATGCGTTAAACGAACACGTAATTATGCCTAACAGAACAAACGCAGGATAGCTAAAATGGTGGTTATGGCAAGGTTAGCGAAGATAACGGGAGAATTAAGTTTTGACAGTGGCAGGAATAGTTACAGAATTAGTGATGACCAGATTGTTTGTTACAACGAGGAAGGAGAAGAAACGGGGACATCACAATGGGGAATCAAATTATAACGAAGAACATGATGAGTCCAAATTCATACAAAAAATTTCGTACCACTACTTTTCAGTCTCATGCTTGAGAAACTGCAGCGTATGAACAGAATGTGAAACTGTTTCCTAGCATAAAACTTTTTGCTTGTAGTAGGCCTAATAGGCGTTTGGTATTGGTACTTCGAGAATTATATTCTGGCGTGTCATTTATGTAAATGAGGTAAATAAAAATGACCATTTGTGCCAAAACAGTCTCTCTTATTTGACATGTGTTACTGCTGCCGCAATATTAGAAAGGCCTCTTTCGTTTTATCTAGCAGACAGTGACAAAATAGACGTAATCAAATCGAGAAACCACACCAGTCCTTGGTACTATTCATATTAATTTCTGTTTCAGTATTAGACAAAAACATTTTGATGTTTCATGTAGGAAAACGTTCGACGTGCTTTGATGAGGTAACAGATTCTTTCGCAGAAAGGAAAGCACGCCGTGTAAGGCTGTAGCAAGAGTAGAGAGAAAAAAATGCTGGACCTAAGGATTGAAGAAATATTTACTGTCTTGCTTGTCTCTGGTCTTTACTGGTTTTATGTTTCTTATATTTAATTTTATGTCACACAAAAGAGAAAGTTATTAGCTAACAGGCAACAAAGAGTGCAAATTTTCTGTGGGGGGGGGGGGGGTTCATATTCTCCCGGTTACAAATAGTCCCACCCAATATTAATTCTGAGTTATTTTAAGGGGTGTAGGATGTCAAACCGGCCGACTGGGAACAGGAGAGGCACCACGGGACATTTCAGTTTCCACTGTCCTGAATATAAGTTGTCTTACATTTCCTCGAACATATATGTTTTACATACCAAACTTCTCTCAGAAAGATGTGCGCTACAAAATGAACATATTTTTGAAAAATCAGTTTTTTTAAATATTTGACGTCCTATCTCAAACGCTAGAGGGTGTGGGTGGGGGGCAGGGGGCGCTACTGTAACGGTTTTGTCCCGGTTCGAAAATATCGTAGAGCCTTCGCTGGTAGATGCAAAAAGATTTATAGGAAGGAGCTTAATTGTGCCCGTTGCATAAGAACGAATAAAACTGGCCACTTCGTCATTACAGAGTTGCTCGAACCTTGCAATTAAGATGCCACCATAAATCTTCCAGTTGAGTGTGCTGTAGATGAATTCACAGCGCGAGCGACTCGCAACGCCCTTGCCTTGCTCTATTTTCTTTTTTCTTTTTTTTTTTTTTTTTTTTGCAGGATATGGAAATCCATTAGGCAGTTAGCCGTGTGGAAAGCTGTTATTATCCTCAAGCGAGCATCACCTGCCAATTAGAAGCATATTTGTTCACGTCGTCTTCGCCGGAAAGTAACAAGCTCTGTTCACATGCAACTGGAGTCAGCTACGTGATATGATGAACGAATATATGCTCCACGACTCTCCTTACGCGAAAGCTTCTCTACACCCTGATGTTGTCTTATTCGAGCTTCGATGTACTGAATGTGCTAGCGGTAACATGACATATCTGACACATATCTGACAGTTCAGTCGGTCGTGCGCTAAACACGCAACGAATTCGCGTGTCTATGGGAGATTAACTGCAGCGACCGGCGTTGCCCGAGACTTTAATATCTGTCACGCAGAGAGATTCGCCCTGTGCCTTAATGATACTAAAGCGAATGCAAGCCGCGAAGTAAACTGGAATCGCTTTAAATCGAAGGGGTATATTTAAATCACTGGGTATCAAAGGAATGTGGAGAATGAATACGTCTCCCCCTGCGGCGTAACTCGTGATAATGGTGCCCTCTATTACATCCTGCAGTAGCTTCTCCATGGCCAGTCTCGTTCCGTTGTATATGTAACAACGGCAGCTAATCAATAAATACCAGTTTGCAATCATGTTTCTGTCACATTCCCCCGATCTAATAATGTCTGATAGTATTATCTCAAAGACGGATAATGCCGCTGTAATTTATTCTCGCGATAAGAATTACAGTCATTTTACCACGATGTATTTAGTTTGTTAGGTACTTAATTTTTCATTACTTTTTGCTTTATTTCAGCGGAATCTAGAAATTCTAAATTTGCCAAGAACTTTGTGGTAAATCGGTCAAGTACTTTTCTGGATGTTTGGTAACAACTTTTCTCGTTTATATGTTTTATATACATATTTTTATCGTTTATATACATAAAAATGTATAGCCTAAGTCCACCCAAATGTTCGTTTAAGGAACATGTAGAAAATTCAAGTAAGCCGGCGAAGAACTTTTTAGAGATTTTTCGTATCAACTTTTTCCCTTGATATGTTTCAAGTGAGATTACAAAATCCTATGTGGACAGTGATCTTCCTCTTGTCCTGAACGTAAAGTCTACAATATATCATCAAGGTCAGAATAAAACTGTTGATTTGTATGAAGTACAAACAAGTGGACACTCTTCTTTACATATACGGAGCGGGTAAACACTTGCATTTGTGAGATGCTTACAGAAACACGTATGTAACACATCCTCTCCCGTACACAAGGAAATGTCAGTAATTACAATTATTTAAATCAATGCTACTGTTAGTGACCTCGGCTACAGAGGCGGATGGTGAGACAAAATTTAATTCAATACATCCCACCATCGTCTACGTGATTACGGAGGATACACTACAGTAAGACTTAGGTACATAATACTGGAGAGATAATGGCAACGCAATTTTGAAAGACAGACGTAATTGACACTATAAAATCGGTCACAACGCAAAATTATGGCAGCCACAGAAATTTATTTTGTACTTATTTGCTGCGCTTAGCTTTTAAATAGTTTTTCTGGGAAAACCTAGCGTAGTTTTCGCGTCTCGTATTTCAGTGAGTGTTTCTTGATTATCAGAGTAGCTCATCAGAAGATTATCTTGGGAATTTGTCACCGTATAGAGTAGGGTAAACATAGTCATGTGTAGGGACTGTGGTTGTTGTGAGCGGACGCAAGGAGAATTGGCCACTCTTCGGGGGCAGGTGGAGGCTTTGTCTGTTAGGCTCATCGAGCTCGAGGCGCAGGCGTCGGCTCGTAGTGGCGTTGGGGCAACTGTGGTGAGACCTATGCCTACTTCGGTGGCCTTGGAATCACATGGAACCCCTGATGTCGCTGCGTCTTCCGGCAGTGAGCATCTTACCGGTCAGCCATCACTCCAGGGTGAATGGCGGACAGTGGTGGGCTCGCGCGTGCCTGGCCGAAAGGCGAAGGTGGGATCTGGCCGCGTGGCAGCTGCCTTACCCCTTTCCAACAGGTACGGGGTGCTTCCTAGTGGTGATGACATCGTTTCCGAGCCACCACAGGATGCCTCGCCTGTTGGGCCAGTGGCCGATTCTCCGGCAAGGTCCCGACAGTCACAGAGGGCGGGCCTATTAGTTATAGGGAGCTCCAACGTTAGGCGGGTTATGGAGCCCCTCAGGAAAATAGCGGGTAGGTCGGGGAAGAATGCCAGTGTGCACTCGGTGTGCTTGCCGGGGGGTCTCGTCCGTAATGTGGAGGAGGCCCTTCCGGCAGCTATTGAACGCACTGGGTGTGACCGGCTGCAGATAGTAGCACATGTCGGAACGAATGACGCCTGCCGCTTGGGTTCTGAGGCCATCCTTGGTTCCTTCCGGCGGCTGGCTGATTTGGTGAAGACAACCAGCATCGCACGCGGAGTGCAAGCTGAGCTTAATATCTGCAGCATAGTGCCCAGAGTCGATCGCGGTCCTCTGGTTTGGAGCCGTGTGGAGGGTCTAAACCAGAGGCTCAGACGACTCTGCGACTATAATGGTTGCAAATTCATCGACCTCCGTTATTGGGTGGAGAACTGTAGGGCCCCCCTAGACAGGTCAGGCGTGCACTACACACCGGAAGCAGCTACTAGGGTAGCAGAGTACGTGTGGCGTGCACACGGGGGTTTTTTAGGTTAGAGGGACCCCCCCTTGGGCGAAACGATAAAATACCTGACGGCTTACCAGAGAGAACATCAGCATCGTTGATAAAGAACGTCCGTCCTCAGAGACCAAAAACAGGAAAAGTTAACGTAATATTGGTAAACTGCAGGAGTATCCAGGGCAAGGTTCCTGAATTAGTATCGCTTATTGAAGGAAATAGTGCGCATATAGTATTAGGAACGGAAAGTTGGTTAAAACTGGAAGTGAACAGTAACGAAATCCTAGACACAGAATGGAATATATACCGCAAGGATAGGATAAACGCCAATGGTGGAGGAGTATTCATAGCAGTAAGGAATTCAATAATATCCAGTGAAGTTATTAGCGAATGCGAATGTGAAATAATCTGGGTTAAGTTAAGTATCAAAGGTGGGTCAGATATGATAGTCGGATGCTTCTATAGACCACCTGCATCAGCAACCGTAGTAGTTGAGCGCCTCAGAGAGAACCTGCAGAACGTCGTGAAGAAGTTTCGTGATCATACTATTGTAATAGGGGGAGACTTCAATCTACCAGGTATAGAATGGGATAGTCACACAATCAGAACTGGAGCCAGGGACAGAGACTCTTGTGACATTATCCTGACTGCCTTGTCCGAGAATTACTTCGAGCAGATAGTTAGAGAACCAACTCGTGAAGCTAACGTTTTAGACCTCATAGCAACAAATAGACCGGAACTTTTCGACTCCGTGAATGTAGAAGAGGGTATCAGTGATCATAAGTCAGTGGTTGCATCAATGACTAAAAGTGTAATAAGAAATGCCAAGAAAGAAAGGAAAATATATTTGCTTAACAAGAGTGATAGGGCACAAATCGCAGAATATCTGAGTGACCACCATCAAACGTTCATTTCTGAGGAAGAGGATGTGGAACAAAAATGGAAAAAATTCAGAAACATCGTCCTGTACGCCTTAGATAAGTTCGTACCGACTAAGGTCCAAAGCGAGGGGAAAGATCCACCGTGGTATAACAATCATGTACGAAAGGTACTACGGAAACAAAGAAAGCTTCATCATAGGTTTAAGAGTAGTCGAATCATAGCTGATAAGGAAAAGCTGAACGAAGCGAAAAAGAGCGTAAAGAGAGCAATGAGAGAAGCATTCAACGAATTCGAACATAAAACATTGGCAAACAATCCAAACAAGAACCCTAAAAAGTTTTGGTCATATGTAAAATCGGTAAGCGGATCTAAATCCCCTATTCAGTCACTCGTTGACCACGATGGCACCGAAACAGAGGACGACCGAAGAAAGGCAGAAATACTGAATTCAGTGTTCCGAAACTGTTTCACTGCGGAAAATCGTAACACGGTCCCTGACTTCAGCCGTCGCACGGACGCCAAAATGGAAAATATTGAAATAAACGATATCGGAATTGAAAAACAACTGCTATCACTTAGTAGCGGAAAAGCATCCGGACCAGACGAGATACCCGTAAGATTCCACAGTGATTATGCTAAAGAACTTGCCCCCTTTCTATCAGCAATTTATCGTAGATCTCTGGAAGAACGTAAAGTACCTAGCGACTGGAAGAAAGCGCAGGTCGTTCCCATTTTCAAGAAGGGTCATAAATCAGATGCGAATAATTATAGGCCTATTTCGCTTACGTCAATCTGTTGTAGAATAATGGAACATGTTTTATGTTCTCGTATTATGACGTTCTTAGATAATACAAATCTCCTTCATCATAACCAACATGGATTCCGCAAACAGAGATCATGTGAAACTCAGCTCGCCCTATTTGTCCAAGAAATTCACAGTGCCGTAGACACTGGCGAGCAGATTGATGCCGTATTCCTGGACTTCAGGAAGGCATTTGATACGGTTCCGCACTTACGTTTAGTGAAAAAAATACGAGCTTACGGAATATCGGACCAGGTTTGTGATTGGATTCAGGATTTCCTAGAAGAAAGAACACAACATGTCATTCTTAACGGTTCAAAATCTGCAGATGTAGAGGTAATTTCGGGAGTACCGCAAGGAAGCGTGATAGGACCTTTATTGTTTACAATATACATAAATGACTTAGTTGACAACATCGGTAGCTCCGTGAGGCTATTTGCAGATGACACGGTTGTCTACAAGAAAGTAGCAAATCAGAAGACTCGTACGTACTCCAGGAAGACCTGCAGATGATTAATGAATGGTGCGACAGCTGGCAGCTTTCCCTAAACGTAGATAAATGTAATATAATGCGCATACATAGGGGCAGAAATCCATTCCAGTACGATTATGCCATAGGTGGTAAATCATTGGAAGCGGTAACGACCGTAAAATACTTAGGAGTTACTATCCGGAGCGATCTGAAGTGGAATGATCACATAAAACAAATAGTGGGAAAAGCAGGCGCCAGGTTGAGATTCATAGGAAGAATTCTAAGAAAATGTGACTCATCGACGAAAGAAGTAGCTTACAAAACGCTTGTTCGTCCGATTCTTGAGTATTGCTCATCAGTATGGGACCCTTACCAGGTTGGATTAATAGAAGAGATAGACATGATCCAGCGAAAAGAAGCGCGATTCGTCATGGGGACATTTAGTCAGCGCGAGAGCGTTACGGAGATGCTGAACAAGCTCCAGTGGCGGACACTTCAAGAAAGGCGTTACGCAATACGGAGAGGTTTATTATCGAAATTACGAGAGAGCACATTCCGGGAAGAGATGGGCAACATATTACTACCGCCCACATATATCTCGCGTAATGATCACAACGAAAAGATCCGAGAAATTAGAGCAAATACGGAGACTTACAAGCAGTCGTTCTTCCCACGCACAATCCGTGAATGGAACAGGGAAGGGGGGATCAGATAGTGGTACAATAAGTACCCTCCGCCACACACCGTAAGGTGGCTCGCGGAGTGTAGATGTAGATGTAGATGTAGATATTGTTGAGCTCGCTGGTGAGTTCTACACATACGTCTACATCATACTGCTCATGCCACTTCATGCTGTATCGCAGAGGGTACTTCTGGTATCACTAATTGATTCCTATCCCCCTCTCCCCCCCCCCCACCCAATCCTATTCTGTTCCAGTCGCGTGTGTGGCATGGGAAGAATGATTGTCAGTTAGCCTCTGTATTGACTCTAATTTCTTGAATTTTCTCGTCGTGGCCATTACGTGAGATTTATGAGGGAAGAAGTAATATTTTTTCCAAAATGTACTCTCTAAATTTCAATAGTAATCATCTACGTGATGCACAACGGCTCTCTTTTAATTCTGCCAACTAACGTATGTTTTAGGATAGGGACTGCCTCTAGCCAAACACAATTTTGTTTTTTAACCCAATGATGTTTCACTGCGGTTGCAGCATCATCAGTGGGCGCTTATTTCTCATCTGTTAAAGATAAAGAATGTTCCTTACTGTTTGTATACATGTAACTGTTAGTTTGTAAATCGTAATTACAGATATTTGAAAAAACACACAAATTATGAATTCATACCTTTTTACCACCTGGTGTAGTTTTTCTGATGTGTTGTGTTTCTACAGTGACTGTTTTGTCCCACAGTTTGTCATCTGCAACCACTTTCACCGTAAAGTAGATAAATCGTTTAAGCCAAAATTACGGTTCGAAATATTTATTTCTACGCCTGAAATTAATTCTGTGTGTGCGTGTGGGGGGGGGGGGAGGGGGGGGGGGTGAGAACTGTATAGGTTGGTCTTGGCTAATAATCCTTTGAGGCAGAGAACAGAGTTCCATTGTAGAGAGCTGTGTATTCATTTATCACTTGTTTCCCTTCCACTATGGCTGTTACACAGAAGAGCATTAAAAAGTAAAAGCTGTCATTCCACATTTGCTGAACACCTCATGGACAAGAAACATAACCCAACAAACATCAATACTGATTTCAAAATTCTTAAATGCAGCAACAGCCGCCCCCCCCCCCACAAAAACTAATAATTGAAGAAAGTTATCCGATACAAAAAGCCATAGTGGAAGGGAAACAAGTGATAAATGAATACACAGCTCTCTGTAGTGGAACTCTGTTCCTTGCCCTCAAAGAATTATTGGACAAGACCAACCTATAGAGTTCTCACGCCGCCGCCCCCCCCCCCCCCCCCCCCCACCACCACCACACACACAGAATGAATTAATTTCAGGCGTATAAATAAATATTTCAAAACTGTAATTTTGGCTTAAACAATTTATCTACTTAAAGGTGTAAGTGGCTGCAGATGACAAACTGTGGAACAAAATAGTCACTGTAGAAACACAACATACCAGAAAAACCACACCATGTCGTAAAAAGGTATAAATTCATAATTTATGTGTTTTTTCAAATATCTGTAATTACGATTTAAAAACTAGCAGTTGCATGTATACAAACAGCAAAGAACATTCTTTATCTTTAACAGATGAGAAATAAAAGCCCACTGATGATGCTGCAACTGCAGTGAAACATCTTTGGGTTAAGAAACAGAATTATGTTTTGCTAAAGACACACCCTATCCAAAATCATACTTAATGTTAAAGCAAACACGGAAAAAAGAGCTTCAACCCCAAGATGATTATTCTGCCAACTAAGTTTGTTGAGCATCTCGGTAACGCTTTCGCGACAAAGCCTTCCCGTGACGAAAGAGGTTCAGGATGGTTTGAGCGTTATCGACCTCGTAGCAGGTAATGCTGACGTTGCTGGATGCCAGGTCAGCACCTACTTAGAGACAGCTCTTCAGCCGTCGTGGAATCATAAAGGCACTGAAAATACCAACGTGACTTGTTTAGCAGATTCCTTACAGTCGAGTTATCAGTGAGCTTTGAGGGCTTACTTAAACCAGCATGCAGCAGCAACAAACGCCGCCAGCGCAATGACGCCAAGCCAGAGAGGTGGTCCCAGAAGAAGCGTATTCAGCGTCTTGCAGGGTGTGTAGTTGCAACAGGCCAACAGATGACGAGCATTCAGCGTCAGCGTCCTCTGTTGCAGGACGATCACACTATTAGGCGAAATTGCAGCGACTGTCCAGCTGCTCGCACTGGACGCGGTGCACCCAAGGACAGACTGCGTAACAAGGAACCCAGTAGGACACCCTAGAGCAAGCAGAGGTCAGCCAGCAGTTGGACCTCCACCGCAACGCACCGCTTCAGTTCCCGGCAGCATCAGGATTAGGTGTGGTACCTAGACTCAAGGTTAGTGGAGGCATCGTGTAGTTCAAATTGAAATAGAGTGACTGACTTTGGGTCGATAGATATGACTGTGGTCATTGATAGATACTCCATGGCTTTGGTACGCAGTACTTACGGCCATTCGATCTGGCTCTGTCATAACACGCCGATACTGTGGACTCACAGAGCACAGAAGCGGTGCAATGCCAGGCCCCACGAGCATGTAATCCATGTTACCAATACGGGGGCTTGGTCTTCACAACATCCAGCACCGACAACATTCCAGCTTGAGATTTTCACTCTTCAGCGGAGTGTGCGCTGACATGAAACTTCCTGGCAGATTAAAACTGTATGCCGGACCGAGACTCGAACTCGGGACCTTTGCCTTTTGCGGGCAAGTGCTCTACCATCTGAGCTACCCAAGCACGACTCACGCCCCGTCGTCACAGCTTTACTTCTGCCAGTATCTCGTCTCCTACCTTCCAAACTTTACAGAAGCTCTCCTGCGAACCTTGCAGAACTAGCACTCCTGAAAGAAAGGATATTGCGGAGACATGGCTTAGCCACACCCTGGGGGATGTTTCCAGAATGAGATTTTCACTCTTCAGCGGAGTGTGCGCTGACATGAAACTTCCTGGCAGATTAAAACTGTATGCCGGACCGAGACTCGAACTCGGGACCTTTGCCTTTTGCGGGCAAGTGCTCTACCATCTGAGCTACCCAAGCACGACTCACGCCCCGTCGTCACAGCTTTACTTCTGCCAGTATCTCGTCTCCTACCTTCCAAACAGAGGCTCTCCTGCGAACCTTGCAGAACTAGCACTCCTGAAAGAAAGGATATTGCGGAGACATGGCTTAGCCACAGCCTGGGGGTGTTTCCAGAATGAGATTTTTACTCTTCAGCGGAGTGTGCGCTGATATGAAACTTCCTGGCAGATTAAAACTGTGTGCCGAACCGAGACTCGAACTCGGGACCTTTGCCTTTTGCGGGCAAGTGCTCTACCATCTGGGCTACCCAAGCAAGACTCACGCCGCGTCCTCACAGCTTTACTTCTGCCAGTACCTCGTCTCCTACCTTCCAAACTTGACAGAAGCTCTCCTGTGAACCTTGCAGAACTAGCACTCCTGAAAGAAAGGATATTGCGGAGACATGGCTTAGCCACAGCCTGGGGGTGTTTCCAGAATGAGATTTTTACTCTTCAGCGGAGTGTGCGCTGATATGAAACTTCCTGGCAGATTAAAACTGTGTGCCGAACCGAGACTCGAACTCGGGACGTTTGCCTTTCGCGGGCAAGTGCTCTACCAACTGAGCTACCCAAGCACAACTCACGCCCCGTCCTCACAGCTTTACTTCTGCCAGTACCTCGTCTCCTACCTTCCAAACTTTACAGAAGCTCTCCTGCGAACCTTGCAGAACTAGCACTCCTGAAAGAAAGGATATAGCGGAGACATGGCTTAGCCACAGCCTGGGGGTGTTTCCAGAATGAGATTTTCACTCTTCAGCGGTGTGTGCGCTGATATCAAACTTCCTGGCAGGTTAAAACTCTGTGCCGAACCGAGACTCGAAATCGGGACCTTTGCCTTTTGCGGGCAAGTGCTCTACCATCTGAGCTACCCAAGCACGACTCACGCCCCGTCGTCACAGCTTTACTTCTGCCAGTATCTCGTCTCCTACCGTCCAAACTTTACAGAAGCTCTCCTGCGAACCTTGCAGAACTAGCACTCCTGAAAGAAAGGATATTGCGGAGACATGGCTTAGCCACAGCCTGGGGGTGTTTCCAGAATGAGATTTTCACTCTTCAGCGGAGTGTGCGCTGATATGAAACTTCCTGGCAGATTAAAACTGTGTGCCGAACCGAGACTCGAAATCGGGACCTTTCCCTTTTGCGGGCAAGTGCTCTACCATCTGAGCTACCCAAGCACGACTCACGCCCCGTCGTCACAGCTTTACTTCTGCCAGTATCTCGTCTCCTACCTTCCAAACTTTACAGAAGCTGTCCTGCGAACCTTGCAGAACCAGCACTCCTGAAAGAAAGGATATTGCGGAGACATGGCTTAGCCACAGCCTGGGGGTGTTTCCAGAATGAGATTTTCACTCTTCAGCGGAGTGTGCGCTGATATGAAACTTCCTGGCAGATTAAAACTCTGTGCCGAACCGAGACTCGAACTCGGGACCTTTGCCTTTTGCGGGCAAGTGCTCTACCATCTGAGCTACCCAAGCACGACTCACGCCCCTTCCTCACAGCTTTACTTCTGCCAATACCCTCGTCTCCTACCTTCCAAACTTTAATCTCATCCTGGGAACACTCCCAGGCTGTTGCTAAGCCGTGTCTGCGCAATATCCTTTCTTTCAGGAGTGCTACTTCTGCAAGGTTCCCAGGAGAGCTTGTGTAAAGTTTGGAAGGTAGGAGACGAGATACTGGCAGAAGTAAAGCTGTGACGACGGAGTGTGAGTCGTGAGCGAGCACGCTTCAGTACTGGGACGGAAGTTTCCAACATGTCAGCTTCCAGCTGTTTATTGAAAGTGGATGAAACGTGATGCGAAATGAATTTATGAACTGTCTGCCGCAGATTCCCTGTTAGCTATAAAATTATTCTGACTTGACAGTCTTCTCTCCCTTCGATCATGATCGTATGGGGCTTCTTCACACTTAGGAGTGGTTGCAATTGCTAAATAAAAACCTGTTGATATAGGGTAAAAGTGGAATGCTACTCACCAACAGACAGACAATTCGTTCAAATGGCTCTGAGCATTATGGGACTGAGGTCATCAGTCTCCTAGAAATTAGAACTACTTAAACCTAACTAACCTAAGGACATCACATACATCCATGCCTGAGGCAGGATTCGAACCTGCGACTGTAGCGGTCGCGCGGTTCCAGACTGAAGCGCCTAGAACCGCTCGGCCACATCGGCCGGCACAGTCAGACAGATCCCGAACATCAATCAGATAGATTGGCCCTAAAACACACGAAATGTAAACCCAGCCAGATAGTCGTGCGCGCTAAAGTGCCACTTCTGGAAGGGGGAGTTGCACCAGTCTTGAATCGAATACGCGGGGCTGTGTACCATCCAGCCTGTATGTTGATTTTAGGCCATTTCGAACACATCAATAGGTGAATACTGGGGTGGTACACATTTCCCGCTCTGTTACACGATTCTCAAACACTTAAGAAACTTTCGCATGAACACCAGACGCAGATGGTTGTGGGTACAAACATTCCGTCTTGCGGAAGGGGAAAGGGGGGGGGGAGGAGCGAGGGTGGATAAGAGGTGCTGACAGGAAGGTTATCCGCTCACCCCTTACGCTAACCTCATTTGGTAATAACCATGCTGACCCTGTGCCGATGGGGGACTAAGGCACAAGAAAAAGTAGAGAGACGAAATATGTGGTAACCTGTTACATTCTACAAGAAATCGATCCACTCAAGATTAAAGAAATTACCTACACCTTAACGTCTTGCTGCACGCGAAGACAAAACAATTAAACTGGACTGAACGTAGAAAATGAAATACGAACGACTCGTTCAGACGCTCAAACAGAAATTGTTAAGAGAAAATTGTGAAGAAACATAAGAACTTGTAATCAAAGGGAAAATAGTAGCCACGCGATCTGCACATTAACGCTATCTCAGACAAAGGAAGGTTGTGAACTGGCCTATATCGTCAGCGTCGGGAAGCGAACAGTTGCGTCGTTGCGACGGATATTACCACTAGCTTTCTACTGAGAAACCGGTGTGCTAGAGCGAACTGTTCTGCCCAGGATAGCTACCAAGTAACGTAGGCAAGCGCATAGAAGATAATAATGGAACACACGCGCTACTGACAGACAACACGGTGTGGCTCCGACCAAGAACTGAAAAAATGGGGTGCTGACTTCGGCTCGCTGCACTTCGGTAGACTCTGCGTATCACCACAGTACTTGTTCGCTGGCAGGGTCTCGCAATCAACCTAACTGGGGTGACAGCTGCAATCTATGCCTCCCAGCTCTGGAGATCGGAAAACTGAAGGTGAGAAAGCCAAATATCTTTTTGTGTGCTGAGGTAGCCGTAGATGGAAGGTCAAAGTAACATCCCGGAACCTACCAAATTTCGCCAATTTACAAATTAGTAACAAGAATTAATCCACAGCCCATAAAATTTCTCTGTTCTCACCAATTATCTTTTCAAATAAGCCATCGATGGTATAATATTTCTGGGGAATATTGATTTAATATCGTTTATGCATCAGTTTATTTTATCGACTTTCGAATTAACAACTTGACCAACCGGTGACATACACTCCTGGAAATGGAAAAAAGAACACATTGACACCGGTGTGTCAGACCCACCATACTTGCTCCGGACACTGCGAGAGGGCTGTACAAGCAATGATCACACGCACGGCACAGCGGACACACCAGGAACCGCGGTGTTGGCCGTCGAATGGCGCTAGCTGCGCAGCATTTGTGCACCGCCGCCGTCAGTGTCAGCCAGTTTGCCGTGGCATACGGAGCTCCATCGCAGTCTTTAACACTGGTAGCATGCCGCGACAGCGTGGACGTGAACCGTATGTGCAGTTGACGGACTTTGAGCGAGGGCGTATAGTGGGCATGCGGGAGGCCGGGTGGACGTACCGCCGAATTGCTCAACACGTGGGGCGTGAGGACTCCACAGTACATCGATGTTGTCGCCAGTGGTCGGCGGAAGTTGCACGTGACCGTCGACCTGGGACCGGACCGCAGCGACGCACGGATGCACGCCAAGATCGTAGGATCCTACGCAGTGCCGTAGGGGACCGCACCGCCACTTCCCAGCAAATTAGGGACACTGTTGCTCCTGGGGTATCGGCGAGGACCATTCGCAACCGTCTCCATGAAGCTGGGCTACGGCCCCGCACACCGTTAGGCCGTCTTCCGCTCACGACCCTACATCGTGCAGCCCGCCTCCAGTGGTGTCGCGACAGGCGTGAATGGAGGGACGAATGGAGACGTGTCGTCTTCAGCGATGAGAGTCGCTTCTGCCTTGGTGCCAATGATGGTCGTATGCGTGTTTGGCGCCGTGCAGGTGAGCGCCACAATCAGGACTGCTTACGACCGAGGCACACAGGGCCAACACCCGGCATCATGGTGTGGGGAGCGATCTCCTACACTGGCCGTACACCACTGGTGATCGTCGAGGGGACACTGAATAGTGCACGGTACATCCAAACCGTCATCGAACCCATCGTTCTACCATTCCTAGACCGGCAAGGGAACTTGCTGTTCCAACAGGACAATGGACGTCCGCATGTATCCCGTGCCACCCAACGTGCTCTAGAAGGTGTAAGTCAACTACCCTGGCCAGCAAGATGTCCGGATCTGTCCCCCATTGAGCATGTTTGGGACTGGATGAAGCGTCGTCTCACGCGGTCTGCACGTCCAGCACGAACGCTGGTCCAACTGAGGCGCCAGGTGGAAATGGCATGGCAAGCCGTTCCACAGGACTACATCCAGCATCTCTACGATCGTCTCCATGGGAGAATAGCAGCCTGCATTGCTGCGAAAGGTGGATATACACTGTACTAGTGCCGACATTGTGCATGCTCTGTTGCCTGTGTCTATGTGCCTGTGGTTCTGTCAGTGTGATCATGTGATGTATCTGACCCCAGGAATGTGTCAATAAAGTTTCCCCTTCCTGGGACAATGAATTCACGGTGTTCTTATTTCAGTTTCCAGGAGTGTATATTGGACTCATAATTTCACAAGCAATCAGACACTGCGGTCGCGAAAATGTAAATTAAATTTAACTAGCAGCTCCCTCCTTGTCTGGAGACTGGACAGCGCTGCAATCGTGTCTTCTTCATGCCTCACGTTTTGGATGGAAAATACGTCAAAAGGTTTGTCTGGTAAGTAAATTAGTGGATATGTCGTGTTCCTAACTGCAGTCCCTGTTATGGTTACTGGGAGCCGAACGTTGTTTCTTAAATGTCACAAGCTGTACCGTCATTCAACATATTCTTACCTTGGTGCTCCAAACCTTAGATTCAGCCCGTTCGTAATAAATCAGTATAACTACCAAAATGTTAGATATGGAATACATCTAGTGTAGACCCGTTTTCTGGAAGTAAGGTCACGCTGCAAGCATGTTCCGTTTGCATCCTTTCGCTTCCCTTCCTCCTAAAAATAGTTCTACTTCAGATGGCGCTGCAGCAGCCTGGGTTACTTGGGAAGCCATTACACAACACATTTCACCTTCATCATCTCTACAATGGTACATAGATTATGATACGCCCATCCTACCCCCACACTCAGTTACTTGCAACGAAACGAATACCATCTCAGCAGTACTGCGAAACGAAATAAAAGAAAAGCCCACTGCACTAACAAGACAAATGAACAATATTCCTTGAAAATAAAATACGCAAAGTAAAGTACTACTATTCTCAAACTCTGAATAAATCCCTCATTGAACCTTACAAAAAACTGCTTAAGGCATTACATCAACAATCGGCTATGTCCCCACAGGCGCATTGTAACACAGAATAAAATCTACAAGAAAAACCAGCCAGTTAGTCCATTAAACATTGCAACCAAGGATTAAAGAAATGATTACCCAAGGAAAATCATATTCCTAGAATTAATTACAAACAATGAAGACATGACACACCGTAAATAATCCCAAAATTTTCTACTGCATTCGGGATACAATGTAAAAATTTCAATGCCCATCATCCGTTGTTGCCTCATAAACACAATTAAACCCTCCGTTACTGTGACAACAGGACAGATTACTCCAAGTGAAATAAATACAGGATATTTCTAAAGTAAGCGTTAACCTGCCACACAACAACTTCTATGCACACATTGTCACCTGCAAATCATATCTCAAGGTAACACAACTTCCTTCATCATTTCTACAAAATTCACACAGTTTGGCGGCTGTGATACACGTCACAATAAATTCATAAAAAGCACAAGAAAATTACTACTTCCTTATACTACTGCTTTCATGACCTCAACACGTATGATAATGATCTTGCAGTTTGTGCGGGTGCAGCCGGTTTCTCCTTCCTCTACCTGTCGTCTGACCCCTATCTTTCGGAGTGTCACCAATACCGGTGACAATTAATCAGGCACGCTCGTAGACAGATATATACATCTGACTTGTACGACTATTCAACATTCTGGAAACTGTAGTTCGACATTCATTGGTGATGTCATCTCAATAACCTGGTGCGGATTATGACACTGGTGATGAATTTCTTCATTTTCCCTATTGGGATGAATGAGCTTGTCGGCATCACCCATTGAGCCACACAGTGCTCCTGTAACTTCGCATCGTGCTGCCCCACTCACTCATGACGTTCGTACACCTTGGTATACACTTTCTGTAACTATCCCCATACCCCTGTGATCGATTTTGCGAAATTTCATACTGATTCAGAGAACGTCTGCCCCTTGGGTTTGATTACGTCAGATGGTGATAGCATTTTTCGACCATCTACTACCTTGAATGGTCGTACTCCTGTAAATTCAAGGGTTCTGAATTACAAACTGTGACCACATACGGCAATAAAGTTTCGCAATTATTGTGATGGCTATTCATACAGTAGCTCACCATCTAAATTATGTGACATAAAAGTTGCGTTCTCCCGTTAGCCTGTGAATCTAATGGGCTTGTTCGCAGTTTGCAAATACGTAACAAATAACAAAACTGCTGCATCAGCAGCGACATAAAGTTGGTGTCTGATCAGTGAATGCCGTTTTCAGAACCCTGAACTTCAGTGAGCAATTATTTATCGTTGTGTGTGTTACCGTTTCTGCTTGATGGTTCAGGATAGCGATCGTCTCAGCATAGCTAGAGAAATCATATACAACCGTCAGAACATAACAGTTTCCAACTTGTATATGGTTGAAGGCCCTAAAATATACATCCCATTCATTTTCATAGGTTTAGTAGCTTCCCACAATAGCTGTACTGGTATAGGTTGATGACATCAGTCTGCATGTTGTCCACATGGCGCACAATGTTTTTGTCTGCATATAAACCACCAGCAATGCGCAGCTACTTTTTAAACTGTGTTTCAATGCCTTCCATGACTGCACAATAGTTCATCAAGTGCCTGTTTGAACATTTCTTCTTGCAGTGTGACAAGAACCACAACACATGGCCCAAGCTTTGTTGTCTTGCATAATAGACCATCGCATTTGACAAAATATCATGGCATTGTAAATGGCTTGAAAACTATGTTGCCAGCATATGCTCTTTGCTAGCCTGCAGTAATATTACCTACTGTCTCTAGCATTCCAATCTACTCCCTAAAGGCAGTAAATAGGCTGTTGCTAACGCCACGTAGCGCTCTGTATCAAAATCACTGACCGTGCTGTGTGCAGTCTGTGGCTGGTTGGACTCATTGTTGGAATGTTCTTTTGTGTAGTGCTGGGCAGTTGGATGTGTACAGCGCGTAGCGTTGTGCAGTTGGAGGTGAGCCGCCAGCAGTGGAGGATGTGGAGAGAGAGATGCCAGAGTTTTTAGAGTTTACTATAAGCGGAAGATCTGGACGTGTGTCTTGTAAAGATGGATGTCATGAAATATATATATATATATATATATATATATATATATATATATATATATATATATAGGGAATTTACCTTAATAATGTTCAAAAGTCATCATATATATATGATGACTTTTGAACATTATTCAAAAGTCATCATATATATATATATATATATATATATATATATATATATATATATATGATGACTTTTGAACATTATTAAGGTAAATACCCTGTTTGTTCTCTGTCAAAATCTTTCATTTGCTAACTATGCCTATCAGTAGTTAGTGCCTTCAGTAGTTAGAATCTTCTATTTAGCTGGCAGTATTGGCGCTAGCTGTATTGCAGTAGTTCGAGTAACGAAGATTTTTCTGAGGTAAGTGATTCATGAAAGGTATTGGTTATTGTTAGTCAGGGCCATTCTTTTGTGGGGATTATTGAAAGTCAGATTGCGTTGCGCTAAAAATATTGTGTGTCAGTTTAGAAATGATCAGGATAAGTAAAGAGAGAAGTGTCTGAGTACGTTCAGTTTTGTTCAGCTGTTTGAAAATCAAATAACGTAAGAAGTTTACCAGCACAGTAATTATAATTCTCCAAAAGGGACGTTTCAAGGCAACCACATTATTGTGTTTTGTACCAGCTTTATGGACTACTTCGCAATCAAACTCACTCAGCTTCAACCCCAACTATGTAGATCTGGTAGACATATCCCTCAACCCCAAGAACCACT
Source organism: Schistocerca nitens (assembly GCF_023898315.1). Classification (NCBI taxonomy): domain Eukaryota; kingdom Metazoa; phylum Arthropoda; class Insecta; order Orthoptera; family Acrididae; genus Schistocerca; species Schistocerca nitens. The sequence continues at coordinate 14,637,156 of NC_064620.1, forward strand.
TCAACACTGTGTGACCTGTTATCACATTAAACATTTCCCATACAAATAATAGCGGAAGTATGCCACACCGTATATGAGGCTCAAGATCTCATATTCTACTGTATACTAGTTCCTCCCTGCTTTATTTAATTGTGGCGATGTGTACGCTTCTTGATATCCCTTACGTTCTACATCTTGACTTCAAACTAAACCCAACGTCTGTTACTAGTGTCAGTTGGTACCACAAATGCTGTTTCCTTACCTCGAAATACTAATACGAGGCTAGTCCTTCAGCTTTTCAAATGCACTTTTGCTCACCAATGTCCAGTGGAACTTTATACCTTGCTTTAATATGTGCGTGAGGTGTGATGCCATTTCCACAATCCCTGAGAAAAATTTCTATAACAATAATTTGCTAACCACAAAAACGACTAAAACTGCTTGCTTAACAGAACTTGAAAATCATGTTCAGTACTCATAAATTTTGCCTCTGTTCGTACTCATTTATGGCTGATTATGAACCACATGTATTGAAACTATTGAAACATGGCTGGTATGTTTTTCAAACCAAATGACATCGACTGATAGACAGTAACCAAAATGAAGTGTAATTTCAGTTTTTGGCCGATTGTCTGGTACTATTTTCTGTTGATGGTAGACACTCTATATTTGTAGTAGAAAAATACCTGCACTGTCCCAAGTTTTCCAGGGCTGTTGTTACATTCAAAGTAGATACACATCTGGAATCACAAAACTATTGAGGTATCTGTAGTCACAGTAGAGTCGATTTTCCTTCATCTCATATGAGCTTTATCTAGTACTATCACCACAGGTGTACCTCTTGGGCTGGTGCTCTCCTCAATCATACCATTGCTTGACTGTTGGTTGATGAATTGTTCCACCAATGGGAGTAGCTTACGGGGCACCTGATACTAGTGGCTGCTTCCCATTTGGGGTTCTGTGTTAAATCATCAGGGTCACTGGTAACAACGGACTAGGATTAAACGGTTCATCAGGTTATAGCAGTAAGTCCTCCATCACTACTCTTTCCATTCATTACGAAGACTTCATCTTTTGCCGGCGTTATGTAGCCGCGCGGTTGTAGGCGCTTCAGTCTGGAACCGCGCGACCGCTACAGTCGCAGGTTCGAATCCTGCCTCGGGCATGGATGTGTGTGATGGCCTTAGATTAGTTAGGTTTAAGTAGTTCTAAGTTCCAGGGCACTGATGACCTCAGATGTTACGTCCCATAGTGCTCAGAGCCATTTTTAAACTTCATCTTTTCACATTATGCAGTTGCACTAGTGGCTCGCTGGTGGGTCGGGTTTAATTCGTCTTGTATAGGTCATCTGCATCTAGAAGACCTAAACTGGCGACCACTAATCCCTTAAAGAAATCAATGTCCCAAAATTATCAACATCAGTGGCACCATCCACTCACCTGTACGTGTACAATACTCATGCACACAAAATACCATGCTTTATCTGACTCATCGTTTTCTTCTAATAGCTCAACCGTACATGGTACATTCACAGAACGCCTTGTTCCAACGCACCAGAGCAGTTCCTCTATACCTTGCATTACTTCATCGTGTGAACTGATGCTTAGTGATCTTGCACTCATTTAACGTCTTTTATGAGAGATGAACCTTGTGGCAGTGTGTCACTGACAGTAGTTTTCACCAGAATGAATGATGTTCCTCCAAGTTCTACTATACATTGTCTAAGATGAATTCTTGAGTGACACTTATACAGGAAATCTAACCATAGTGTTGTACATTGTCCACCATGTACGCATGAAGAAAGTCCATACTTTGCCGGAGTTGCTTTGCTCCCTCTCGAAAACTTCAAATCGCCGAACCAATTTGATGAACATTATTACCCACAAATCCAAGTAATATTTATAGCGAAATGTTAAATTGCCTCTTCTCTATGAGATCCAAACTTATCACAGGCACATGCGCAACTGTACCTAACAAAAATTTTTGTTCCCTGCCACTGATTATGCCAATCAAGTTACAATCCACCCTTCATACACACACGTCGAAAAAAGTTTTGCATTACCCCGGATCCCAGAACTCCCGAAGATACACGTTGACTGTGGATATTGTATCACAGACACAGTACCTTTAACTGTTCAGGCATTTCACTAAAACTGCGCAAAGATATAAACACCCATGCTAGAGCAGCGCCTATTAGACGGATGGGGTCCGACAGCCGAGCAGTTCCAGCCATTTCACCAGGAAGGAGGTAAACGGCTCGTGTTGTCTGTAGTTCAACCATGCCTAGACGGTAAATAGCGCGGTTCGATAGCGTCCGCATTGTTATTTTGTGCCAGGAAGGGCTCTCAACGAGGAAAGTGTCCAGGCTTCACGGAGTGAACCAAATAAATGTTGTTCGGCCATGGAGGAGATCCAGAGAGACAGAAACTGTCGATGACATGACTCGCTTATTTTTCGGAGAAACCCTGACAGCAACGCCACCATGTTGAATAATGCTTTTCGTGCAGCCACAGGACGTCGTGTTACGACTCAAAATGTGCGCAATCTGCTGCATGATGCGCAACTTCACTCCCGACGTCCAGGGTGTGGTCCATCTTTGCAACGACGACACCATGCAGGGCGGTAGAGGTGAGCCCACCAATACGCCTAATTGACCGCTCACGATTGGCATCACGTTCTCTTCACCAATGAGAGTCGCATATGCGCTCAACCAGGCAATCCTCGGAGACGTGTTTGGAGGCAACGCAGTCAGGCTGAACGCCCTAGACACACTGTCCAGCGAGTGCAGCAAGGTGGAGGTTACATGCTGTTTTGGTGTGGCACTATGTGGGGCCGACGTACGCCTCTGGTGGTCATGCAAGGCGCCGTAACGGCTGTACGATACGTGAATGGCATCCTCCGACAGATGGTGCAACCACATCGGCAGTATATTTGGCAAGGCATTCGTCTTCGTCGACGACAGTTCGCGCCCCCATCGTGCACATCTTGTGAACGACTTCGTTCAGGATAACGACATCGCTCGACTAGAGTGGCCAGCGTGTTGTCAGGACATGAAACCTATCGAACATGCCTGGGATAGATTTAAAAGGGCTGTTTATGGGCGACGTGACCCACCAACTACTCTGAGGAATACACGCCGAATCGCCGTTGAATGGTGGGACAATCTGGACCAAATGTGCCTTGACGAACTTGTGGATAGTATGCCACGACAAATACAGGCATGCATCAATGCATCAGAGATACCGGTGCGTACAGGAATTCGGACCGCCACCTCTGAAGGTCAAGCTGTGTGGTGGTACAGCACGCAATGTGTGGCTTTCACGAGCAATAAAATGGGCGGAAATGATGATTATGTTGATCTCTATTCCAATTTTCTGTACAGGTTCCGAAACTCACGGAACCGAGGTGACGCAAAACTTTTTCTGATGTGTGTGTTTCCGTAACATCAAAACTTATTGGGAGCTTCGCCTGGTGGACCAGCACTCCAGTTGCGAATTAACAGCTCATTATTGGCATTCTTCCCTTCTTATCGTGCACCTGATGTTCAAGTTCGTCACATCAGTTACGGTGTAGTCGATGCCATTCAGTCTGTAAGTGGCTTGAATGACCACAATAGCAGTATTTAACGCCTATGGTAGAGACATTTCTCCTATCACGGAATCAAGCTCACGCACGTACCCCTCCCACAGCTGTCGCGCCCCCTATGGCGCCAGCAAGGTCCGATCGAAATGCCGAGTGTACCTTGCCCGATACATCAGGTGGCATTCCCCGTAAATTCATCTAACACTCTCTGTTATGCCTTCTACAGAAGAATCCTATTTCTGTCGTTACTGTCTGTTAACTTACAGGTATTGACATTGAGCTTCCACATCCTATCCCCGAAACTTTCGACAGGTTCTCTCCGCCTCTGCGACACCCCACATAACTGCTCACGATACTGTCTACAGCTGTTCTGCCCTTTATATCACTGTACTAGACTTCCTAGTTCATAAAATGCCTCTGCATTTCTCAGGATCCCATACTATATTACATAAGTTTCGTTTCTCCTGTCAAACGTAACTTTGCCATTTGCAACATGTGCTCTTCTTTCCAACAATGGAGATTCGCAGCTGTCAACAGGTTATCTACAAGCACTAATACTTCTCAGCTAATAAAGAAGTCACGAGAGCAGTAGTCATTTATTTAAAATGGTGACTTGTTTCGAACTTTATGCTGACCATCTTCAGAGCAGTCATAATTTTTAAATAAATGCGATCTCGGCTGTTTTATTAAACGATAATTTATAATACGAGGGTGGTTTGAAAAGTTCTCGGAACAGGAAGAAAAGTACTTACATCACTGAAACGTTTTTTAATTTTCAATGTAGTCTCCTTGTGGATTAATGCAGTTGGTCCAACAATGTTCCAGTGCCTTGATCCCATCTCGAAAATGAGTTTCCTCCAGGCCTGCAATGTAGTTGTCAACTCCGGCTATCATTTTTTCGTTTGGAGTGAATTTTTCTCCACCAAGAAAAATTTTCAAGTCTGGGAAGAGATGGAAGTCTGACGGAGCCATATCAGGTGAATAAGGCGTGGGTGGCATACCTTACTTCGTGTAATTTTGCCATCGGGACGGTACACACGTGCGGGCGCCATTGTCTTGATGGAAGATGACTCTCTTCCTTACTAAACCTAGCCTTTCTTCGAGTATCTTTTCTTGATATTTGTCCAGGAGGTTAGTGTAGTATTCTCCAGTAATTGTTTGCCCAGTGGGGAGATAATCCATGAACAGAATCCCCGTCGCATCCGAGACCATTGATGCCATGACCTTTCCCGCCGAAGGAATTATCTTTGCTTTCTTTGGTGGCGGAGAATCATCATGCATCCACTGCTTTGACTGTTGTTTTGTCGCTGTGGTGTAGTAGTGCACCCAAGTTTCATCTGTGGTTACAAACTGGCGCAAAAAATCTTGTTCGTGTATCCTAAAACGGGCCAAACATTGTTCCGATATGTCAATGGTCATGCGTTTTTGATCCAGCGTCAAGAATCGCGGCACCCACATTGCAGAAAATTTTTTCATTTCTAATTCTTCATATGAAATGTGATATGCCCTTTCAGATGACATCTGGCAAGCGCGAGCAGTTTCACGCACTTTCAATCGGCGATCCTCCAAGACCATTTCGTGCACTTGTGCAATCATTTCTCGAGTAGTGACACATCTAGGTCGACCACTGCGCGGATCACCATCCAAGCTCTCCCGACCAAATTTAAATTCATTTATCCACTTAGAAACAGTTGAATATGAAGGAGCAGAGTTCCCCAGTGTATTCTGGATATAGGCATTAATGTCATTTGGTTTCATACCTTTCTTTAGGAAGTACTTAATCACTGCTCGAATCTCGATTTTTTTCCATCTTCGCAGATCACTACGCGGGACGCCGGCCGGGGTGGCCGAGCGGTTCTAGGCGCTACAATCTGGAACCGCGCGACCACTACGGTCGCAGGTTCGAATCCTGCCTCGGGCATGGCTGTGTGTGATGTCCTTAGGTTAGTTAGGTTTAAGTAGTTCTGAGTTCTAGGGGACTGATGACCTTAGAAGTCAAGTCCCATAGTGCTCAGAGCCACTACGCGGAAACAACAACATAGCCACGTCACCGCCACAGCTCTGTTCCAAGAGCGCTGTTTACGGGCACGTGTTTACAGGCAACAGCCCAATGAATATCACGTGAGCAACTCGTTGCGCTAGTGCTCACCTGTCGTGGTGGTCCCGAGAACTTTTCAAACCACCGTCGTAGACCACTGACAATCTCCGAACCACGTTATGTAAAATTACTAATACATCTTCTCGTGCGTTGGATGAAAAACGGTCAACTGGGCTTGCAGTACCTAACTTTAGGATCATCTCTGTTCTCTTCTGCAGCATCTAACTATTTATGGAGGTGTATATTATCTGCCCTCTTTCGTACTATTTGTCTTTGATTCAGCTAGTATAAAACCTTACCTAACATGCAAGGACAAATAAAATGTCACACACAGTGGGGTGAACACAAAGACAATTTAGATGAACACAAAGCAATTTAGCACTAAAATAACACAACTTGATAATCATGGGAAGCACAAGCCGTGTGGACTTATTACACTATGAGGTACAATGTCTATACCTCCTATGTGTGACGCATTTCACTAGGACGAACTAAGAAGTTACACTGAATGCACCAAACAGGACGCAGAAACCGTAATCTTCAATCGGATTTACTTTAACATCCTCCACATTTATATCCTCATTAATTTTTACAAACTGCACTTTAAAATGAGTCCTTAAATCCAACTGACTTCTCATCGCACGACACTTTAAGAAAGCACAACCAGGAAAAATAGTAATCAAAATATCCACGGGTGTGCTGCCGGTCTATAGTGTCCAACGGGCACAATATTTCGGCGATCATACATGTCGCCATCATCAGGTGAACTGACGGACTGAGCTCCTGTGAACGTGCCGGCACGTTCACAGGAGCTCAGTCCGTCAGTTCACCTGATGATGGCGACATGTATGATCGCCGAAATATTGTGCCCGTTGGACACTATAGACCGGCAGCACACCCGTGGATATTTTGATTATCAAATACGCCGGGAGAAACTCAAGAATCACAGGAAAAATAGTTTTTCGGCACTCACCTCACTGCACTGGTGATGTATGCTACGTCACGATGTTCCTCAATGCCATTAGTCACCTGTGACTGCAGTTATAGTGGGTTCAGGGTTGTCTCAATGACCACATGGCTCGTCATGTTGAAGTTTCAGGACGTTAGACAGGTCAACAAGTGCAAAGAACCAGTTTCTCAACCGCCATGGAGTCATAATGGTAACGGAAATAACCGTAGGAGTTATTTAGCGAACTTCATACACCCGCAACAGTCAGTTTGTTGGTTGATTAGTTGACTGGTGGGGGGGGGGGGGGCGAACCGAACAGCGAGGTTATTGGTCCTCTAAAACAGTTAGTGCCCTAGTGATCTTGGGAATTGGTACTAATTGGGTCAGAATGCAGCCGCAAGTGATGGCCAAGTGCACATAGATACCAGGACAGGACAGACAGTCGGCCCCAGAAGAAGCAAAGTGAGGGCCTCAGTGGGTGCCGTGTTGTGTCAGGCATACTGATATTCGACAGTGGCAGCAAACTCCGTGGCAGGCCGGTCACGCAGGTAGGTGAAAATGCATTGACCGACCACCAGGTCACAGTGGGCACGGTGAAGGAGGAACTAAAGTGCAGACATCGAGGCAAGGACCCCCAGGAGGCGCCCTGGAGATACCAGGCAGCAGCAGGACCCCAGTCTGAAGGCAGCAGCTCAGCCCCTGGCAGCCTCTGGACTAGAAAGGCAGTGTCTAGTTCCAGTTGAGACAGGGCAGCCCCTTACAGTTTGGACAGCTGGCGTGGCGTACTTCTCGATGTAGGCTGTGGTTGTCAATAGATACTGCACGCCTAGAGTGGGTGGTATTTAGGACCAGTCGACCCGGCTCTATTGCGAACATCAATTTGTCCCATAGACCACAGAAGCGGCTCAGCTCCAGCCGAAGCAGAGCACAGTCCAGGAGGTCAACACTGCCGTGGCTCGACTCTCGCAGCCTACTCCGCTGACACTGTTCCAGCCCTGGCAGAAGGCAGCAGGGTCCAGTGCGTTGTAAATGAGCTCACTTCAGTGCCGGAACAGAGGCATTCGTTATGCCAGCTATGCACCTTTGCAGAGTCTGCAGCGGAATGTGGTCGGCAGACATCAGACTCGCCTGGTTGCAGGTTATGGACGCCGATTTGGAAACGTAGTGGCGTAACGCAATTAAGAGTCGTTATTTATTAATGAAGATGAATAGTGGGGTCGATTTCTCCATTTAAGTGTGTACTGTAATATTACGTGGAATAATTTATACTGCTGCAGTCACTTTTTACTAATATTTTACTAGCACAATCCATTTCGGCAGCATCAGCTGCATTATACAGTTACTGATACATCAGCTGATAGGTAATGTACATTAGCTGTGTGTGCCAGCGAGTTAAGAATGGAAAAATAAACATGTGTGGAAGGATAAATCTGTCACAGTGTGTACATTATGTGAATAGCATGATTAGGTAATATATTAATTCGTTTACTTACATTTCTGTTGCCGATTTCATTTTCTGGCACAAGTTGTGATTTACCTTTACTGTGCTCTGTGTGCCAGAAAATGAAATCGCCAACAGACATGTAAGTAAACGTATTAATATATTACCTAACCATGTGATTCACTTAATGGACACATTGTAACAGATTTATCCTTCCACACAAGTTTATTTTTCCATTCTTAACTCGCTGGCACACACAGCTAATGTACATATCCTATCAGCTGATGTATAAGTAAATGTATAATGCACCTGATGATGGCAGCATGCTGCCGAAATGCATTGTATTAATAAAATATTAGTAAAAAGTGACTGCAGCAGTATAAATTATCCAACATAATCTTATAATACAGTCGCATACCTCAAACAACATCCATATGACATGGATAAATTTAATTTACTGTAATTCCTGCGCCGGCTGCTGTGGACGAGCGGTTCCAGGCGCTTCATTCCGGAACCGCGCAGCTGCTACGGTCGCAGGCTCGAATCCTGCCTCGGAGATGGATGTGTGTGATGTCCTTAGGCTAGGGGACTGATGACCCCAGATGTTAAGTCTCATAGTGCTTAGAGCTATTTTGTAATGCCTGCATCCTATAAGGAAACTATGGCATCAATACCTGCACATTCCCATGCCATACCGGAGACGGGAGAGCGGTAGATGCGCAGAATTCCTTGCCAAGAAGAGTTGATTTCACTGTGAATGGATCAATAAGATACGAGAAACAGTGACGAGTAAAATAATGTAAGGTTTAGCAACCAAACAGTCTACCGCGCTGTTTCGCCTGTTATATATTGCTTTGGCACACAAGTTCCTTGCGTTTTTTCACAATTGTAATAAACACAACAGATACACATAACAGAGACTTTAATGACCAACAGTATATTCTCCTTCACAGTCTGCCAACGCTAGGAGAACTTTTCGATTCCAGACTGTAGAAATCAACTGTTTTTGAGGCGAAAAGCCCGTCGAGCTATGTTCGGAGGCATTTTCATCCGTAAAAGAAGTCCCTTTAAGGTTGAAAGTGGTTCAAAAGCCTCTGAACACTGTGGGACGTAACATCTGAGGTCATCAGTCCCCTAGAACTTAGAACTACTTAAACCTAACTAACCTAAGGACATCACAGACATCCATGCCCGAGGCAAGATTCGAACCTGCGACCGTAGCAGTCGCGCGGTTCCGGACTGAGGCGCCTAGAATCTCTCGGCCGACTCCCTTTAAGGTTATTCAATAGAGGGGGGGAAAGTGAAAATCCGGGGAAAAGATCAGATGAATAAGGCAGGTGCGGAATGACTTCCCACCCCATCTCGCATTTAGTGTTTTCTGTCAATCTAGCACAATGCAGGTTGGCACTATCGTGCAGTAGTTTCACTTCACGCATTGTTCCTGATCGTTGCTCTAGAATTGCGTGTACAAGACGTCTCAGTTGCTGACAATAAATATCAACAGGGATTGCAGCAATCTGTAGCACGCCACACCGTCGCTTTTCCACCAAATGCATAACATTTTCTTTTATGGATGCGCTCAGGTCTTTGTACGGGGAGCTGCTGCGTTTCTTGCCTCAACCATTCCTTTGTTTTCCTTATGTTAGCGTAAAGATTATTTCTCGTCTCCAGTAACGATACAGGATACGAATGGTCGGTGTTGTCAACGAGCCAGTTAATGAAGAGCAAGCAGAGATATAGCAGGTGATCAAAAAGTCAGTATAAATTTGAAAACTGAATAAATCACTGAATAATGTAGATAGAGAGGTACAAATTGACACACATGCTTAGAGTGACATGGAGTTATATTAGAACCAAAAAAGTTCAGACTTTCAAAAACTGTCGGACTGATGGCGCTTCATCTGATCAGAATAGCAATAATTAGCATAACAAAGCAAGGCAAAGCAAAGATGATGTTCTTTACAGGAAATGCTCAATATGTCCACCACCATTCCTCAACAATAGCTGTAGTCGAGGAATATAATGGTTTGAACAGCACTGTAAAGCATGTCCGGAGTTATGGTGAGGCATTCGCGTCGGATGTTGTCTTTTAGCATCCCTAGAGCTGTCTGTCGATCACGATACACTTGCGCCTTTTGGTAACTCCAAAGTCAATAATCGCACGGACTGAGGTCTGGGGACCTGGGAGGCCAAGCATGACGAAAGTGGCGGCTGAGCACACGATCACCACCAAATGACGCGCGCAAGGGATCTTTCACGCCTCTAGCAATACTTTTTTTTTTGGTTCTAATAAAACCCCATGTCATTCCAAGCATGTGTGTCAATTTTTACCTCTCTATCTACATTACTCCGTCGTTTATTAAGTTTTCAAATTTATACTGACTTTTTGACCAAAAAATGGTTCATATGGCTCTGAGCACTATGGGACTTAACATCTGAGGTCATCAGTCCCCTAGTGCTTAGAACTAGTTAAACCTAACTAACCTAAGGACATCACACACATCCATGCCCGAGGCAGGATTCGAACCTGCGACCGCAGCGGTCGCGCGGTTCCAGACAGTAGCGCCTAGAACCGCTCGGCCACTCCGGCCGGCACTTTTTGATCAGCCGGTACAGATGCCCACCTGCAATTTTTTTTTTTTTTTTTACTTTGGCTCAGAGAATGCGGTACCCATAAATCCGATTTTTGAACCTCCCTCATGGCATGCAAACATCTCACGACAGTGGAATGAACACAGTTTATCACATTTGCCAGTTCTCGACTACAGTGATGTGGATGAATATGAATTAATGATTTTAAACAATCTCCCTTATATCCGAAAGGTGTTTGTAAATGTGGAGAGTTACTAATGTCAAAACGATCTTGCTGAAAAAGAGAAAACTGTTTTCTTACGCGCTTTGTCCAATGACTATAGCCCTATACACGGTTCAAATGTTTCTCACTGCCTCCGCCGCTGCCACCCCTCTAATCAACAGAAGAAGAGGTCGGTTCCAAAATGGTTCAAATGGCTCTGAGCACTATGCGACTTAACTTCTGAGGTCATCAGTCACCTAGAACTTAGAATTAATTAAACCTAACTAACCCAAGGACATCACACACATCCATGCCCGAGGCAGTATTCGAACCTGCGACCGTAGCGGTCGCCCGGTTCCAGACTGTAGCGCCTAGAACCGCACGGCCACTGCGGCCGGCCAAGAAGAGGTCGGAAATGTTCCGATTCCTCCACTTGGCACTTCATCTTATAGCGTCCACAGTTCCACACACTATCTCCAAATGACAAAATGACAATATACAAACTCAAACAGCAGCTGTAAACTACAAATAAAACATAATAATCGATACATAAAACCATAGCAACGGGACTACCAACAGGCAAAACTAAAACGTCCTATGTCTTTTGGGGGGATCCTCGTTGCAGCCTCTAATGTTTCAGGTAGGTGGAGCACCAAGATCCACACAGGATACGTCTGTCGCACAGGCACGGGGAGAAGCCGCCAGACGCGATGGCGTGAAGCGGGCGAGACGACACGGCCTCCCTGAACTGCTGGGGACTAGCGAGTGGTGTCTGCAACCAATGAAAGCAGCCTCAGACGGGCCGACAAGTGTCAGTGTCCGAGGGAAGCCCAGCACGCATTCTGCCCGGCTATTGGTGTGCCTATCAAGTGACGGATATTGTTACATTGTGAATCATCAGTCCGATATGTTTCAAACTTTCAGTCATCGACTGTGCGGCTGGTCCCGGCGGAGGTTCGAGTCCTCCCTCGGGCATGGCTGTGTGTCTGTCCTTAGGATAATTTAGGTTTAAGTAGTGTGTAAGCTTAGGGACTGATGACCTTAGCTGTCAAGTCCCATAAGATTTCACACACATTTGAAAATTTTTGTTTCAAACTTTATGGAGATGTTCACCACATAACTGGTGATTAATCTTTCATACCAATCGGATCTGACCTCCATCAGCATCACTATCAGGTGTGGCTAGACGGGAACGAATACACTCTCCACTCTCGTTTTCTTTGTATGGTGGAAGCGAGCATAGTCCGAATGTCTTCTTGAAGAAATTCTTGCCATGCTTGAAACAAGTGTTGCACCGTTTAAGAGTTATTTAGCCGTGAAATTAGCCACTCAAATCTTTGCGCTCGCCAAATTCAGGCTCTCGCACGCTCTAAAATTCATTAATACACAGACAGCTTCTTTTACATATCTAACTCAGCCCACGACATATTCGTCTTTTTTGTGTTACGATAGAAGAAGCATTTTTCATTCTGGTTCCCGACGTTTACTGCACCACAATTGTGACTTTTGGACCACTAAATCATGGCAACCGACGTAAATTTTAATCTGTGTCGATCCACTGTGGATGCAGGACAGCGACCGGCCAAATACACTCCTGGAAATGGAAAAAAGAACACATTGACACCGGTGTGTCAGACCCACCATACTTGCTCCGGACACTGCGAGAGGGCTGTACAAGCAATGATCACACGCACGGCACAGCGGACACACCAGGAACCGCGGTGTTGGCCGTCGAATGGCGCTAGCTGCGCAGCATTTGTGCACCGCCGCCGTCAGTGTCAGCCAGTTTGCCGTGGCATACGGAGCTCCATCGCAGTCTTTAACACTGGTAGCATGCCGCGACAGCGTGGACGTGAACCGTATGTGCAGCTGACGGACTTTGAGCGAGGGCGTATAGTGGGCATGCGGGAGGCCGGGTGGACGTACCGCCGAATTGCTAAACACGTGGGGCGTGAGGTCTCCACAGTACATCGATGTTGTCGCCAGTGGTCGGCGGAAGGTGCACGTGCCCGTCGACCTGGGACCGGACCGCAGCGACGCACGGATGCACGCCAAGACCGTAGGATCCTACGCAGTGCCGTAGGGGACCGCACCGCCACTTCCCAGCAAATTAGGGACACTGTTGCTCCTGGGGTATCGGCGAGGACCATTCGCAACCGTCTCCATGAAGCTGGGCTACCGTCCCGCACACCGTTAGGCCGTCTTCCGCTGACGCCCCAACATCGTGCAGCCCGCCTCCAGTGGTGTCGCGACAGGCGTGAATGGAGGGACGAATGGAGACGTGTCGTCTTCAGCGATGCGAGTCGCTTCTGCCTTGGTGCCAATGATGGTCGTATGCGTGTTTGGCGCCGTGCAGGTGAGCGCCACAATCAGGACTGCATACGACCGAGGCACACAGGGCCAACACCCGGCATCATGGTGTGGGGAGCGATCTCCTACACTGGCCGCACACCACTGGTGATCGTCGAGGGGACACTGAATAGTGCACGGTACATCCAAACCGTCATCGAACTCATCGTTCTACCATTCCTAGACCGGCAAGGGAACTTGCTGTTCCAACAGGACAATGCACGTCCGCATGTATCCCGTGCCACCCAACGTGCTCTAGAAGGTGTAAGTCAACTACCCTGGCCAGCAAGATCTCCGGATCTGTCCCCCATTGAGCATGTTTGGGACTGGATGAAGCGTCGTCTCACGCGGTCTGCACGTCCAGCACGAACGCTGGTCCAACTGAGGCGCCAGGTGGAAATGGCATGGCAAGCCGTTCCACAGGACTACATCCAGCATCTCTACGATCGTCTCCATGGGAGAATAGCAGCCTGCATTGCTGCGAAAGGTGGATGTACACTGTACTAGTGCCGATATTGTGCATGCTCTGTTGCCTGTGTCTATGTGCCTGTGGTTCTGTCAGTGTGATCATGTGATGTATCTGACCCCAGGAATGTGTCAATAAAGTTTCTCCTTCCTGGGACAATGAATTCACGGTGTTCTTATTTCAATTTCCAGGAGTGTATTTATAAGGAAAATTGTGAAACAGCAGTATGTTTCAAGAAGTTATTTTGCCGGCCGGTGTGGCCGAGCGGTTCTAGGCGCTTCAGTCCGGAACCGTGCGACCGCTACGGTCACAAGTTCGAATCCTGCCTCAAGCATGGATGTGTGTGATGTACTTAGGTTTGTTAGGTTTAAGTAGTTCTATGTTCTAGGGGACTGATGACCTCAGATGTTAAGTCCCATAGTGCTCCGAGCCAAGAAGTTATTTTATTTAGACAATCCCTCTGTACTCTACGTATAGGCAGGGACATGCTGTTGACGCTGAACATAAATCAATGACTCATATTTTGCACATATACCAGAAAAATTCCACTACTGTACATTACACTATTTATGAAAAATTGGTGGAAAGAGTAACTACAGCATAATATCTAGGAGTAACCATCCGCAGCGACCTTAAATGGAACGACTGCATGAAACAAATAGTAGGAAAGGCGAATGTCGCACTGAGATGCATACGATGATTCTTAAGGAAAATAATTCATCAACGAAAGAAGTGGTTTGAGCATTTATCATCAGTCTGCGAGCCTCACTACGTTGGATTAAGAGAAGAGCTTGTTGAGATCCAACGAAGTGAGGCGCATTTCGTTCCGGAATCGTTTATTTGGTGCGAGAGTGTTGCGGATGTTGTAGGGAAGCAGCCTACTCACGCTGTAGTAAATTCACATCAGTCTTTCCATTGTGTGCCAGCCAGTCTGCTGTAACTAGCTCTGACGTCATAAATGTTGCGCAATACTTTAAAAATCAAGCAAATAACCTAAAACGTTTCTAGCATGTCAGGAGTAATACTAAATTAATGTGTGTTAAATATCAGTTCGATAACTTTACCCATTTTCGAAATTTGAACGTTTTTCTGTAAAAATCATTGGCGCAACAGAAAAGAGCTAGAGAAGTAAAAATTTTAATTTAGATTCCTCTTTCATAATAATTTAATAAAAACAGTACTTTGGGTTTCACAAATTAAAATTTTAGTGGAAATTCATGATTTTCTGGTTTTCGTCTTAAAAATTAAGGAAGCAAGATAGATTAAGTAGGCTAATAAATAAGGCTAGGATGTTTATATTTGAGTAGAATGGAGATCCGCTATCACCATAAGGATGTGAGAAGTTTCACTTGAATACCTATAAAACTATAGCGATAGCGTATCTCTAAAGGGCCAGTTCAGAGCTCGTCTACTGCGTGCAGGGTAATTAAATTCATTCTCTCGCCCAAAATATTTAACTTAGCCACGTCAAACTTTTATTATGATTACTTACCTGTGTGCTGAATGCACATTTAAATTAAGAGCTTCATCGGCCATCAGCAAAAGAAGCTATGATTTATTCAGTAACTTAAAGTGGTGCATTACTAGCCCAGCGGCTAGTCGGGAGAGCCTATTTGATCAGGCGTTCCCTTAGCCGTCCGCAACGCGGCTTTATATATAAGAACGCTGCGCGAGGAAGCAAGGTCCCAGTTCTCTCCAGACGCTGAATAGCACGCCATATGTGTCGGGAGTCGCGTCGCGTCGGTATCATTGCTATAAACAGCCTCGGATGCCGTATTAAGTTACTCGGGATACGTGTAACCATGAAATCATTTTCGAGTGAAGAGTTAATTCTGGGTTGACTTTAATTATCGATCTTCAGTTTGCGTATGTCGTATTTTCACGTGCCGCCGCGGGACAGACATTCTACCAATTATTTAGTGTGGCGTTTGATGAACCTTATCATCAAATTATGGCGAGCATTCATTTAAATATTTTACTTGGACAGTTATAGTGGCATCAGCGCATTAGACTCTGAACTGCTCTGTTAGTTAGATTGTGTGGATTCTTTTGTTTTCATCTGTGACTTTCAGAATACAGGACGTTTTTTCACGACTGTTTTTGATTATAAATCCCAGACAATCTCCTAATTCCTCAGAGCTATAAGCTGTAACTATAAGTGTATTCTCAGATAAAGTGGGCACTAGGAATTCTAATTACAGGCTTCACGTTTTGCTAATCACTTTCTGGTTGCCAATATTGTAGTTAGAGAGCCAGTGTTGAGAACGGCGAAAGACAGCATAAATAACATTCTAAATAATAGGAACATTTTTAAGAACAATAATTTCACCCGCCGCCCCACATATGGTGCATCGGCCGGAAAATGCAGTGTTTCTACATTCAAACAAACATTTATGCAACAGTTAAACAATTAATTCTATCCGCCGCCCCACAATGTGCTAAACAAACCCTATGCCAAGTTCTGCTAGAGAGGATCTGTGCAACACGGAGAGGTCTGCTGTTGAAATTGCGAGAGAGTGCACTACGGAAAGAGTCGGGCAACACATTACTTTTTCCCACGTATGTCTCGCGAAAGCACCACAATGAGAAAATGTCAGAAGCTGGATCTAATATAGAGGTTTTTCGACATCCATTCTTGCCACACGACATTCTTGAATGTAACAGTGAAGGCAGGATCAATTAGTGGTACTGCAAACCCCCTCCGTCACACACCATCACGTGCATTACGCAGCACTGATTTTGATCTAGGTGCTGCCCACTTCATCGTTACACACCTAGTAGACAGTAACGGTTGTACGTCACGAACTTGGGATACGCTCAGTTTACTTTCACATCTGACGATCTGGCAGAGTTAAGAGAACCGTGCTGAACTTTATTGGCTATGAAGCCCGGGTCGACGTGCTGTATTCTCGTTCTTTATTCTCCAGGCGAAAGTGTGTCAGTCTACGGAAAGCGTTCGGACGGCAAAATCAATCTGGCCGCCATTATGTTCCACTCTCTGGATGTAATAGACGAACAAATCGAACTGATTTTAAGATAGCCATTTGCGAAATTAACCTTGATTTCTACCAGGTTTGCGTTCTCAAAGGAGGTAATGAGACATGAGCGTAAAATGTGCTCCACAACTGTACAACAGATCGGTAGCAGCGATAGAGCCCTACAGTAATGCCCTTCAGTCTGGTAATTTTTCCTGAAAACGGGAATGATCTGCACTCTTTTCCAATCACTTGAAACGCTTCATTGTTCCAGCAACGAGAAACTGCTGCAAGAAGGGGAGCAACCTCATTCGCCTTATCTATTCAGAACTGTACAAGTACCAGCCTTGTGCTTCTTTTGTTAATATCTTTCCAATATTTTTTCCTTGTCACTTCAGGTTTCGTGCGTTGGTTCACAGAAGGAACTCCATTACAGTCTATCTACATCTACATACATACTCCGCAATCCATCATACGGTGCGTGGCGGAGGGTACCTCGTACCACAACTAGCATCTTCTCTCCCTGTTCCACTCCCAAACAGAACGAGGGAAAAATGACTGCCTATATTCCTCTGTACGAGCCCTTATCTCTCTTATCTTATCTTTGTGGTCTTTCCGCGAAATATAAGTTGGCGGCAGTAAAATTGTACTGCAGTCAGCCTCAAATGCTGGTTCTCTAAATTTCGTCAGTAGTGATTCACGAAAAGAACGCCTCCTTTCCTCTAGAGACTCCCACCCGAGTTCCTGAAGCAATTCCGTAACACTCGCGTGATGAACAAACCTACCAGTGACAAATATAGCAGCCCGCCTCTGAATTGCTTCTACGTCCCTTCCTCAATCCGACCTGATAGGGATCCCAAACGCTCGAGCAGTACTCGAGAATATGTCGTATTAGTGTTTTATAAGCGGTCTCCTTTACATATGAATCACATCTTCCCAAAATTCTACCAATGAACCGAAGACGACTATCCGCCTTACCCACAACTGCCATTACATGCTTGTCCCACTTCATATCGCTCTGCAATGTTACTCCCAAATATTTAATCGACGTGACTGTGTCAAGCGCTACACTACTAATGGAGTATTCAAACATTACGGAATTCTTTTTCCTACACATCTGCCTTAATTTACATTTATCTACATTTAGAGGTAGCTGCCATTCTTTACACCAATCACAAATCCTGTCCAAGTCATCTTGTATCCTCCTACAGTCACTCAACGACGACACCTTCCCGTTCACCACAGCATCATCAGCAAACAGCCGCACACTGCTATCCACCCTATCCAAAAGATCATTTATGTAGACAGAAAACAACAGCGGACCTACCACACTTCCCTGGGGCACTCCAGACGATACCCTCACCTCCGATGAACACTCACCATCGAGGACTACGATACTATTTCAGAACACATGATTCTATATTACAGTCTTCTGACTGTCACTCTACGTCTCAGTGACAGTATGAACATTGTATGTGTGTAAGCAGTGCTGATCCATGTATCGACTTTAAGCAAGAACAGGTCTTGGGTGTTTTCATCAGGTTTGTATAAAAAGTTTGCTTTCGAATTCATTCAGCGTATCCGTTATTCTTTTACGTTCATTTTGGTTCCATTCAGCGATTGTCTGTCAAGAGGAATACCTCGTTTATTTTGTAGCAACAATCTGACAGCGTCGTTGAGCCACTTTAGGTCTTGCCCCGTCCATCACAATGAGACGTTACGAGCAAAGCGGTCCGCGCTGCGAAAGGCGGTGGCGAATGTTTGATGGCTCAAACGATCGGCTAACCGGACGCGCTAAGCAAGAAACGCCAGCAAGGCCAGCGCGAAATGCAGGTTCCTGATCGACCCGCCACTGGTTTTCTCAAGGCTGTAGCGTGAGATGGACGAAGCTTCATTCACTGCTACTTCATTTCTTCGTCCCTAGAGGTTAACATTTGACGCTGACCGCTCTGATAATCTCCAGTCTCATTCCTCTCAAACTTAGTAATGGGTAACGTATTACGAGCATTCTTAGCATTCCTTTCGATACGTGTAGTCATTGACGCTCCAAGATCTTCGTTGTGACTGATTGCTTTCCTTACGTTAAACTGAAAAGAAAATGTTGGCTTTGTCAATTACCAGATCTACTCCACGATGGAAAGCAACAGCTAGTGAGCAACCATTATATTCAGAACCATCTGCTTTCCACGTGGCCCGAAACCACCACCAGGAACTTTCGCCAACACTTTACCAGTTGCGTTATTGTACGGATATCAGAGGACGCTTCACTTACAATGAATACTTTCGCTTAAACTCTCCCTTTTCTTTCTCTTTCCTCATTTGTGTTTTCCATTTTCTATTAGTTTCTTACCTGATACACTTATTTACGATTTGTTTACATTTGGCAACACATACTGGCCTTTTTTGAGAATTGTTATTAAAAGCTTTCTGTAAATACACTCCTGGAAATTGAAATAAGAACACCGTGAATTCATTGTCCCAGGAAGGGGAAACTTTATTGACACATTCCTGGGGTCACATACATCACATGATCACACTGACAGAACCACAGGCACATAGACACAGGCAACAGAGCATGCACAATGTCGGCACTAGTACAGTGTATATCCACCTTTCGCAGCAATGCAGGCTGCTATTCTCCCATGGAGACGATCGTAGAGATGCTGGATGCAGTCCTGTGGAACGGCTTGCCATGCCATTTCCACCTGGCGCCTCAGTTGGACCAGCGTTCGTGCTGGACGTGCAGACCGCGTGAGACGACGCTTCATCCAGTCCCAAACATGCTCAATGGGGGACAGATCCGGAGATCTTGCTGGCCAGGGTAGTTGACTTACACCTTCTAGAGCACGTTGGAAGGCACGGGATACATGCGGACGTGCATTGTCCTGTTGGAACAGCAAGTTCCCTTGCCGGTCTAGGAATGGTAGAACGATGGGTTCGATGACGGTTTGGATGTACCGTGCACTATTCAGTGTCCCCTCGACGATCACCAGTGGTGTACGGCCAGTGTAGGAGATCGCTTCCCACACCATGATTCCGGGTGTTGGCCCTGTGTGCCTCGGTCGTATGCAGTCCTGATTGTGGCGCTCACCTGCACGGCGCCAAACACGCATACGACCATCATTGGCACCAAGGCAGAAGCGACTCTCATCGCTGAAGACGACACGTCTCCATTCGTCCCTCCATTCACGCCTGTCGCGACACCACTGGAGGCGGGTGCACGATGTTGGGGCGTGAGCGGAAGACGGCCTAACGGTGTGCGGGACCGTAGCCCAGCTTCATGGAGACGGTTGCGAATGGTCCTCGCCGATACCCCAGGAGCAACAGTGTCCCTAATTTGCTGGGAAGTGGCGGTGCGGTCCCCTACGACACTGCGTAGGATCCTACGGTCTTGGCGTGCATCCGTGCGTCGCTGCGGTCCGGTCCCAGGTCGATGGGCACGTGCACCTTCCGCCGACCACTGGCGACAACATCGATGTACTGTGGAGACCTCACGCCCCACGTGTTGAGCAATTCGGCGGTACGTCCACCCGGCCTCCCGCATGCCCACTATACGCCCTCGCTCAGAGTCCGTCAACTGCATATACGGTTCACGTCCACGCTGTCGCGGCATGCTACCAGTGTTAAAGACTGCGATGGAGCTCCGTATGCCACGGCAAACTGGCTGACACTGACGGCGGCGGTGCACAAATGCTGCGCAGCTAGCGCCATTCGACGGCCAACACCGCGGTTCCTGGTGTGTCCGCTGTGCCGTGCGTGTAATCATTGCTTGTACAGCCCTCTCGCAGTGTCCGGAGCAAGTATGGTGGGTCTGACACACCGATGTCAATGTGTTCTTTTTTCCATTTCCAGGAGTGTAACTTGTCACACATGTCAGTTGTATTTATTTCTGTTCTTAAAGGATTTCGACTTTGTGAAATATTGACCAGCTATTTACAATTACATTTTTATGTACATGTATTGTCGTAATGATGTTATGTTCATAAATAAATGCAAGAAAAAAATGCGCCTAACTCGGGCACTTGGTAATCGGGATTGTGTTCGCGCTGTACGAGGATTTAAAAAATAAAAAAAACTCGTGCTCACCGTTTGTTAGAATATGGAAAAGAACTTTTGCGCCATTCTCCGCTTAAGGGCGTGATTTTATTCTAATAAATGTTCTACTCCTACTTTCAGGAATCTCTTGTAGCTGCCCATTGGCCAACAGTCTCCACAAGTAAGTACAGAAGGAATGCTTAAGGATCGGCCCCTAACTGTACTTAACTGCAGCGCATGTGGTCCCTTGTTCCTGGACATTCAGCTCCTGCTCACCGATAGTCTGAAATATCCATTACATTAGGCTATCTGGAACGCAGCCTAAGGGCACGCGCCAAAAAACTTTAAAAGAAAAATTTTCTTTAATACCGTGATACTTTGATACTTCATACATTCGCGACAACGTATTTTTGTGTGAGCGTGTGTGTGTGTGGGGGGGGGGGGGTTATTTGGGTGAATTTTTCTGTGGACCGGCGATATAAAATGAGTGAGCATAGACCTCACTCCTTGGCCGTCATGGTGTCTTGCACGAACTCCACTGGACGCTTGGATGCCGAGGTGAATGTTCCCCAGAGCATAATGAGGCCGCAGCTCATGGCCTGACTGCAGCGTGCCGTTGACAGGGATGTCTTAGACTGCCGGTACATACTGCCAGAGCAACATACGATCTTGCGGCGGCTACTAAAAAATACACTGATTAGCCGTACGTTATGACCTCCGAACTACTATCGATATAAACTCGTCCAGATTATAGTAGCGCCACCTACAGGGGAATGACTGTTAGTCACACACACGTATTGTACATGTAATATCAGAGAGTGTCCAGTCCGTGTGTAGAATGGGAAATGTGCGCGATCTATGTGAGTTTGACCGAGGGCAATTTGTGATGGCCCAGAAGCTCCGCACGACAATTTCGGAAAGTGAACGATCGTCGGTAAAGCAGATGCCAGACTGAGATTCATTGGAAGAATCGTAAGCAAATGCAATCCGAAAACAAAGGAAGTAGGTTACAGTACGCTTGTTCGCCCGCTGCTTGAATACTGCTCAGCAGTGTGGGATCCGTACCAGATAGGGTTGATAGAAGAGATAGAGAAGATCCAACAGAGAGCAGCGCGCTTCGTTGCAGTATCATTTAGTAAACGCGAAAGCGTTACGGAGTTGATAGATAAACTCCACTGAAAGACTCTGTAGGAGAGACACTCAGTAGCTCGGTACGGGCTTTTGTTGAAGTTTCGAGAACATACCTTCACCGAAGAGTCAAGCAGTATATTGCTCCCTCCTACGTATATCTCGCGAAGAGACCATGAGGATAAAATCAGAGAGATTAGAGCGCACGCAGAGGCATACCGACAATCCTTCTTTCCACGAACCATACGAGACTGGAACAGAAGGGAGAACCGATAGAGGTACTCAAGGTACCCTCCGCCACACACCGTCAGGTGGCTTGCGGAGTATGGATGTAGATGTAGACATGTCGGTTGTTCAAGGAGTGCTGTGGTGTCTTCAATACGTGGCGAAACCAAGGTGAATCAACGACCAGACCTCCTGGGGTTGAGCGGCGAACCCTTTTTGCAGATATCGTACGTCTTAGGTTGGACGGTCTGGTAAAACAGGGTAGCAGGCGAGCTGTGATGTAGCTAACATCAGACATTAATGCTGGGCAGAGTACAAATGTGTCTAAACACAGGGTACACCGAACACTCCTAACCATGAGCCTCCGCAGCCGGTGACCCATACATGTGCCAATGTTAATACCACGACACCGCACCGGCAAGTATAACTGAAACGGACACGTGGCCACCGGTCTTGGGCGTTGGCACAGTGGCAGAGCGTTGCGCTGTCTGATGAATCCCGATACCTTCTTCATCATGCCGATGGGATGGTGCGAATCCGTTTTCTGCCAGGGGAACAGCTCCTTGGCATCTGTACTGCTGGACGAGACAAGCTTGCGGCGGCTCCGTTATACTCTGGGGAACATTCACCTCGGCATCCACGGGGCCAGTGGAGCTCGTGCAAAGCACCATGACGGCCAAGGAGTATCCGCACACTGGTAGCAGACCACGTACACCGCTTGATTTCGATCGCGTTTCCCAACGGCAGTGGCATTTTTCAACAAGATAATGCGCCGTCTCACAAAGCCAGGAGAGTGATGGAGTGTGTCGAGGATCACAGAGTCGAGTTCCAAATGATGTTGTGACCCTCCAGATCACCCGATCTGAACCCGAAAGAAGACATATGGGATGTGATTGAACGTGGTGTCCGATCTCATCGCCGCCCCCCCCCCCCCTCCCCAGAATTTACGGGAATTAGGCGACTTGTGTGTGCAGATGTGGTGCCAACTCCCTCCAGGGACGTAGCAAGGCCTCACTGGATCCATACCAAGACGCGTCGCCGCCGCCATCGCTGTTATCCATGCCAGAGGTCCACATACTGAAAATTATATATATGGTCACAAGCTTTATGGCTGATTAGTGTAGAATATCTTTTTTTAGTTAATTGAATTCGTTATTGACGGTCCCTCCGGCTAACTGGAGTGTTCAGG
This sequence comes from Schistocerca nitens, assembly GCF_023898315.1. Classification (NCBI taxonomy): domain Eukaryota; kingdom Metazoa; phylum Arthropoda; class Insecta; order Orthoptera; family Acrididae; genus Schistocerca; species Schistocerca nitens. Next base: position 14,660,366 of record NC_064620.1, read on the forward strand.
TTGCGAGTAGTGAAGTGATAGATCGTGGTTCCGGTCTGATGTACTCAGGGGACTATACAATATTATTCCTTAGTTAGCGAGAAGGTTGGTTCAAATGGCTCTGAGCACTATGCGACTTAACTTCTGAGGTCATAAGTCCCCTAGAACGTAGAACTACTTAAACCTAACTAACCTAAGGACATCACACACATCCGTGCCGGAGGCAGGATTCGAATCTGCGACCGGAGCGGTCGCTCGGCTCCAGATAGCGAGAAGGCAACCAGGATACACGCCAAGTGGGCTCTTACAGTATCCACTGTTTTGTTACTGAATTCGTTAAATCTAGGTGGCGCTGTGAACCGTTTTACCTTTGTATGTGTTGAATATCACCTTTAATTTCTGAATGTTCTGTTTTGCGCCTGTATGTAGCAACAAAAAATCATCCCTTGGACCACATCCCGAGAAATGGTAGGAGACACTGTGTCCTGGCTTCAGGTTTCGACCCCTGTCCACCCTGCCTCCACCACCACACAACCTAATCCCTAAAACCTAAAAGAATTAAAAATTAAAGGAAAAACAGTAAAAAATTAAATAAAAAAGCAGAACTCGTTTGCTGCTTGCAGATCATCGGGTCCAGGGTTCGATTACCGCTCACATTGGGGACTGAGCGTTTGTGCTGTCCTTATGATTTCATCTCCTCTTCATGACAAAGCAGAACCAAGTCGCCAAAGTGGCGTCAAGTAGAGAACCTTGCACAGGCAACCGAAAAAACGCAGACGGTGTCTCATGGTCAATAATTCCACGCGATCATTTACTTATAATTTCATAAACACCGCGCCCGCTCGCTTCTAATTCCCAGTGGCACACAAGCAAACGCGTGCCACTTACGTTGACAGAATCGTCAGTACTTTTAAATCAATGGTCAACGGAATTTTGCCTGTTTGAAGTAAGTTAGTTCGGGAAAAGCTGTGTCTTATTTATTCTAAGCCACGACCAATAAAGCTATTTACTTCCTGTTGGCAGACGCCGATTTTTGAGCTCTTGAAACTGTGTAAAACTATTTTCAGATAATTTTATTCGTTAACAAAGTATTATGGCTAACGTACAAGATGTCTTAAGAAACATAGCTTCTGACGTGTGAGCTTACTGCTCCGTGACTTGAGACCAAGGTCAAGCCACTGTTATGAGCGCTTTAGCGGAGAATTCCAAAGACTAACAAACAAATGACATTTAAGAAATGCATGAATGTATTTTTATAAAACATTTTTTATTGCTGTAATAACTACACAAACCTAGGAACTACTCCATATATATGTCAACATTGCTGTTACAATGTTATGTCGTTGCACCAGTTACTTTAGCGCGATACTTCCATGGCGGCCATACCTGAAATTGCGCGGGAAAGGCAACTCGATGTAACAACCGAGTAAAGAAGCTACCTCTGTGATAATACTGCTTCTTTCACATTTTTTCCTTGTGGTCTGTTATGCGGATAGCCAAAGAATAGCAACTGATCGCCATAAATAAGAAACAGGATTGTAAGAGCGCAGTTGCGAAACGAAATATTGCACAGTTAAAAAATGGAGAATGACAAATTTATCTGTAATTCTCGTCGTATGATATACAATTTGAAGCCAAATTCATCTTCTGCTGCTCCGAAAAAACGATGGTGAAACATTTTTCATTGTCGTGTAGAGTCATTTCAGTATGTAACCGACGTTTCCACATACACATAAATAGGTTGGTCGTATGTCGACGTAGTTGCTCTAATTCGAATTTACGTGATCGTCGTCTCTGAGGTTTCTGTACCAGTTGCAAAATCTAGCGTCGCCTATTAAGATATGTATTTATTTCATATCTTAAAGCGCTAACTGATTACTTGAAAGAAGCAGAAACTGACAAACCCCTTCTCGAGTCAGAAAGAGTGGGAGTAGCACTTCGGTCTTGCTGAGCGTGTCCTACAGAAGTCCACCTTCAAGACGATAAGGAAAAAAGGAATGCACTTTGTGAAGTTTAAGAGAACAAAAAAGAGTGAGGAAAATCATGTGTTATTGCTCTAGTTTTGCACAGCAAAAAGTTTATTTGGAAACAGGGCTCTACACATTTTTTTGTGGTAGTATCTTGGGATAAGTAAAAACAAAATTAAAGTAGCGAAATTCTTCAGAACCCTAGATTGGAGGTGAATACAACTTCATCAGCACTAACATCCGTAATAAGCTTCATAGAAACCAGAAAGGATAGATTTTAAGTATACGAATAGAAACTTGCTAAGTTAAGTAACTCCACTGAGTACGAAAGTGAAACACGACGCAAACGCAAAATGAATGTGTGATGTCACCTCTTCACCAGATACCGACCTGGCCTCTTCAGAAATATAGTTTCCTTTCTCCCACAGACCAATATTTTGACCTGCACTGCGGCACATGTTTGACGACGACAGACTAATTGATTCCCGTGTTGGATTTCCCAGCAAGTTAATTTAGTCCATGAACTAGGAAATCAACAAATTTAGGTTCAAAATGGTTCAAATGGCTCTGAGCACTATGGGACTTAACATGTATGGTCATCAGTCCCCTAGAACTTAGAACTACTTAAATCTAACTAACCTAAGGACATCACGCAACACCCAGTCATCACGAGGCAGGGAAAATCCCTGACCCCGCCGGGAATCGAACCCGGGAACCCGGGCGTGGGAAGCGAGAACGCTACCGCACGACCACGAGCTGCGGACAACAAATTTAGGTCAAGGCGTTTTACACGATGTTCAAAAACGTGTTGAGGACAATGAAAAAGCATTTAATCGGGAGAGACTGATTTATGAACTCCTCCGTGAAAAAAGTCAAATATTTTTCTCTAATTTCGAGGTTGCAACTGCCACCGGTCACAGAAAGAAGTAGGTGGACATTTTCAACACTGAAATTGATTGAAATCAGGCGTAGAACCTGTGTATTAGTAGACATGTTCAGTGCTTTGGATTCACTCAGGATTGAAAGTGAAATTTTAAGGAACGAAGTTATGGATATAACTCCATTAAGTACACAATTGGTATAATCAATTCACCACAAATATTACGTGCGGGGCTTATTTCAATAGTGGTACAGGTCCATTTTTGTTCATTTTGAGATACAGAGTCCTAAAGTTAAATGAGCGCTGAAAAATCTGTAGTTGAGATACCAGAAATATTCAAGCATATGTCTTCTTGCTAGAGATGAACCTTTCTTTCTGTTTGTTTGGATCATTAATTTCAGCAGCATTATAGGAAGAAAAGTGGAGGTAATCGAATTGTACCACTATTGAAATAAGCCCTTCACATGAAACTTTCATTTTAAGGATTTTTATTTGACAAACTATGTATTTGAATTAAATGTAAGTAAAATTTGCTTGTTTGTCAGATTCCTTTAGTTACCTTGCACTTGCGTAGCAAACTTTACAACACTCCTCTTCCACTGGATTCTACTTCCTGCTTTCTTCCGTAAATCACCCTCAATCCCACGGATTCCATGTGTCCACCTTTTATTTGTTCCACCTAGTTGTCTTCCTCCAAGGGGAGTAAAACCCTTGGATTTCAAAGGTCTCTGATATTTATCAGTCAGAGCGACATGATCTGCCCATACAGGCCATTTGGTTCTCATCAAGACTACAATATTTCGGATGTTGAAGAGCTCCTTCCTCTCTCAATTAGGCCGTTTCCTCCATTTGCAAGTGATCTACTATGTGCTCCTGCAGGGGACCAAAGATCTTGCTTCAGACTTGCCACTCGAAAACGAGAGGATTGTTTACGTTCCGACACGATTGCCACAAGTCAGTATGGAACGTTGATTCGTTTCTTCTGATGCTGTTTCGTGGTAATTTTATTGAGATTATACTGGACTTGTTAGCTTGCGAGGAAAATGTGTGACCAGTCGAAGCTACACCACAACCATGGGTTCTTTGATTCCTCTGGGAGAAGGCTCATCAAACTAAAACACATGAAATATTAGTTCACTTTATTACATTAATGAATAAAACAGCCGGCCGCGGTGGTCTCGCGGTTCAAGGCGCGCAGTCCGGAACCGTGCGACTGCTACGGTCGCAGGTTCGAATCCTGCCTCGGGCATGGATGTGTGTGATGTCCTTAGGTTAGTTAGGTTTAAGTAGTTCTAAGTTCTAGGGGACTGATGACCACAGCAGTTGAGTCCCATAGCGCTCAGAGCCATTTGAACCATTTTTTTGAATAAAACATTTAGTTACTTTGACAAACTTCATTGCCACAGGAGTACCAGGTAATTTACAACTGTCATAGCCTAGCAAAGTATCACTTGATGCAATAATTAAGAAACTGTTCATCATTAACAACAGTATAAGTTCATCTGAAACGACGCGTTGGTTCTCCACTATCATGTTAACTCCTTCAGATGAGATCTGTAACAGGACAGAGCGCCTCCATGCTCGGCTCTATATTGACCTCTGTTGCGAGGGTGCTGCTATGCTGAGGGGGAGGCGTGGTCTCCTCGAATGTCTCCCATTGGCTGTTCTGCGATTGTAGTGAGGTCTCACTAATATCTGTGGTATCGATATGCGTTAACAACATTTATGTTGCACTACAACCTCTGAACGATACCACAGAAAGATTTGTGTTTTTCCGCTGCGAAAATCCACTCCCAGTGGGGTCACCAGTTTGCCATCAGAAGGCAGTCAGTAAGTCTCACTAGGAGCAGCCAGCATCCCCAAGGAGTTGATCAGTTTCGAGGAAATGTGACCACGGCCTGGTCTACAGTTTTGCTGGATAGAGTTGGCGCCTGTCCTTGTTGAGGGCAGAGGCCGTCGTTCCACCACTGCCATAGCCTAATGGGCATGACGTATTTCCCTATTCTGTACGTATGTCAAAGGGTGGGACGCCAGACCACCACCAGAGCACTGTGAGGATGTCGGGTGTTTTTGTTCCAAATTGTTATGTATCCAACGTAATGAAGAGAATATAAACTTCCAATGAGGTACCCCTGCCACTGTGTTAGGCAGAAAGCGGCTGACCAGTTGATGTAACATTGCTCCAGGAGGGAACTAAAGTATTGTTCGACAATGTGTACTTTGTACAACAAAAGTCCAAAGTTTCTCCTATGATCATGAATTTTGGTGTCTTTTGTTAGCTTTGAATTCGCGTGCTGTCCAGGGGAGAAAATCTTGCTGTATTTTCTCCATACAGACATCGATATAAAATGGTACTCCCCCATAGCGTTAGCGTCTTTCTGAGTGATTTCTGACGACATCTTAGAGACCTTTGCTCTCTGCCAATTTTATGTTACTTGTGTATGTTGTAAAGAGCAGATAAACATTTGTTAGATTTGTCTCATATATGAATATCCCTTAATCTTCCTACAACTTTTCCGTCACTAAGCAAGCAATAAATAACACATATAACCAGTTGTATACTCAGGTTGTTTCCATTATTATGGTGTTTTCGTTGAGTACAGTGACCAAACACAATGAACTGCTGTTTGAAGTTAAAGACAGACACCATCGAGTTTGGAAGTCATTTTTCTGGACAATCCAAATTTCGCAACTTTACGATCCTACGGGTTGGATCATTGTTTGTAAAGCTGCCCTACGAATTTGCCTGAGAGACTGCACCATTTACTAAGTTGGCTAAAACTGAAGTACGATCGGTTTGCGATTTGGATCCTCGCTTTTAGCTCTGCCCCACACGGTGTGTACTCTGAAAAGATCGTCCGCGTATATTTAAAATCGTTAACTCTTTTGTACGATCGGGTTCCGACTAACAAGTGGATGGAGCTGGCCTCTTGAATAGGGACAAGTCTTGCTCATCACCAGATACTCTGTCTTCGATTCATTCACCACGAGACTCATCTTGGTCCTTGCCGTCCCGCTGCCGTTGCCGCTGCAGCCTTGGACTGAGATACTCCCATTTGTTTTTTGTCATTAGTCCTCTGACTGGTTTGACGAGACCCTCCAGGATTTAATCTCAGAGTTGCACTTGCAACCTACGTCCTCAATATCTGCTGGATGTATTCCAATCTCTGTCTTCCTCTACAGTTTTTGCCCTCTACAGCTGCTTTTAGGACCATGGAAGTCATTCCCTGATGTGTTAACAGATGTCCTGACATCCTGTATCTTCTCCCAGTCAGTGTCTTCCACATATTCCTTTCCTCTCCGATTCTGTGCACAACCTCCTCATTCCTTACCTTATCAGTCCACCTAATTTTCAGTATTCATCTGTAGCACTATATCTCAAATGGTTCGACTCTCTTCTGTTACGGTTTTCCCACAGTCCATGTTTCACTACTATACAACACTGTACTCCAGACGTAAATTCTCATTTCTTCCTGTAATTAAGGCCTATGTTTGATATTACCGCACTGTTCTCGGTCAGGAATGTCCTATCCGCCAGTGCCAATCTGCTTGTGTCCTTCTTGCTCCGTCCGTCAATGGTTATTTTGCTGCCTAGGTAGCAGAATTTGTTAACTTCATCAACTTCGTGACCATCAGTCCTGATGATACTCTGAGCAATATGGGACTTAACTTCTAAGGTCATCAGTCCCCTAGAACTTAGAACTACTTAAACCTAACTAACCCAAGGACATCACACACACCCATGCCCGAGGCAGGAGTCGAACCTCCGACCGTAGCAGTCGCTCGGTTCCACACTCGCCGGCTGATGTTAACTCCCTCGCTGTTCTCATTTCTGCTACTTCTCATTATTTTCGTCTCTCTTCGATTTACTCTCAGTCCACATTCTGTACTTATTAGACAGTTCATTCCATTCAGCATATCACGCAATTCTTCTTCACTTTCACTCAGCACAGCAATGTCATCAGAGAATCCTATTACTGGTATCCTTTCACCTTGAATTTTAATACCACTCCTGAACCTTTCATTTATTTCCATCATTGCTTCTTCGATGTACAGATATTCGTTACAAGTTAGGAAATTAGGGCCATGTCGTCGGCAGATTATTTTATCACTTTCAAGATCGGTACTTACGGAATTCTTACGAAAAGTTTAACATATAATTACAGTACGTCATTTTTAAAATGGAAATACACTGCTGGTCATCCAAAATGCAACACCACGAAGGACTGTAGACACCACAGCTACGACGATAAGATGTTGTAAAAACATTACATGATTGGAGAAAGAGCCCTATACGAGGTGAAGAAAATAATGAAATCAGTATTGAGTGTGGCCGCCATTGCTGCCTATCAACGGTTCTACACGCCTTGGCATTAAATCAAAGACTCTTGGGATGTGTTGGTGACGTCCATGCTACTACAACCATATATTGCCGATGCTGACCTGTTGTAGTAGCGGGTGGTGTATCCAAGGCCAGCGGTTCTGCAGTCATCGACCAGACGTTTCTGACAGGTGAGATACAGGAATAACAGGGAGGCCACGGCGGCTAAGGAAACCAATGGGCACTGAAGAAGTCTCGAACATTTTGTGCCACTTGCGGTTGCGAACTATTCTGCAGCAATGTGGCCGTCGGCAGAGTCCAAGGTGCGGAAGGAGAACAGGCTCCAACACTTCAGAGACGTAACGCTGGCTCAATAGTGTACTGGCAATGGGTGCGACAGTGGAATCCAATACCACCCTAAACCATAATACCTGGTGAGGGACCAGTATGGCGATGCGTAGGGCAACAGTTCAACCGGCTCTCGCCACAGTGTCCCTAGACTCTAATCTGCCCATCGCAGTGGTGCAGACAGAATCGATATTCGTCTGTAAAGACGATGTCGTTCCGTTCGGTTGTTCATGCTCGTCGTTCATCGCACAACTACCGGTGTATACGCCTGTGGCGATGACTGCTGGCAAACACAGCAATGGACTGCTTGCGGACGGTCCACTCTGCTGCAAAAGACGTCGAACTTTACTCGCGGACACTGGTGTGCAACAGACTGAATTTGTTGCGATGTGGTTCGTGATGTGGCAGAGCGATCCATCACGCGCAAGGTTCCTGTCATCAGGTGTATCGGTGCAACGAGGTAGGTGCAACCAGTCCCCCTCCTGCATCTAATGAATACAGACAGACACGCATCACAGTTGCTTGGTCCCGCCGGACAGGATTGGCGATTTCTCTGAAGTATAATCCGCAATCCCTGTAGGCAGCTATTTATTTCTCGGTAGAACTCCAAAAAGTGCTCTAAAGAAGCTCGCTGTCTTCTCGGCTGCATACTGAGGCTGCTTACGCAAACAGCCGCACGATAGAGCAATTCCAGGATGTCCGCACGGTCGTCTGTTCCCCCTTCGTATAGAGGTTGCATGCGGCACAGCTGGCGCCCGTGATGTGAACCTCTCTCGTCGCCGAAAATTTCACCTCATTTGTATGCTTTCCTTCAGGGTGTTGCATTTAGGGTGGCCAGGAGCGTACTAAATTTTGCACGGACATAAATCTCAATTATTTAACATACTACATGCAAGCAGGAGATCCCGAGTTCGAGTCCCGGCCGGGGCACACATTTTCATCTGTCCCCGTTGACGTATGTCAACGACTGTAAGCAGCTAACGGTGTTCATTTAATTGTAATTTCATAGCATATATATATTTAACATACAGTTGTACATAGCAATAGTAATAAACGGTTTGAAATCACTTCGTTTTTACTACCTCATCAATTCACAAAAGCCGGCCAGTGTGGCCGAGCGGTTCTAGGCACTTCAGTCTGGAACCGCGCGACCGCTACGGTTGCACGTTCAAATCCTGCCTCGGGCGTGGATGTGTGTGATGTCCTTAGGTTAGTTAGGTTTAAGTAGTTCTAAGTTCTAGTGGACTGATGACCTCAGATGTTAAGTCCCATAGTACTTCGAGCAATTTGAACCATTTTGGAAGTGAAGAAGAATTATAGGATCTCCTGAATGGATTGAACAGTCTAATGAGTACAGAATATGGACTGAGAGTAAATCGAAGAAAGACGAATGTAGTGAGAATTAGCAGAAATGAGAACAGCGAGAAACTTAACATCAGGATTGATAGTCACGAAAAAGATGAAGTAAGGAATTCTACTACCTAGGCAACAAAATAACAAATGACATACTAAGCAACGAGAACATTAAACCCAGACTAGCACTGGCAAAAAGGGCATTCCTGGCCAAGAGAATTTTACTACTATCAAACATAGCCTTAAATTTGAGGACGAAATTTCTGAGAATGTACGTTTAGAGCATAGCATTGTATGGGAGTGAAACATGGACTGTGGGAAAACCGGAACAAAAGAGAATCGAAGCATTTGAGACGTGAAGCTGCAGACGAATGTTGAAAATTAGACGGACTGCTAAGGTAAAGAATGAGGAGCTTCTGCGCTGAATCGCAGAGGAAAGGAATATGAGGAAAACACTGACAAGGAGAAGCGACAGGATGATAGGACATCTGTAGAGACATCAGGGAATGACTTCCATGGTACTGGAGGGAGACGTAGAGGGCAAAAACTATAGAGGAAGACAGAGATTTGAGTACATCCAGCAAATAATTGATGACATGGGCTGCAAGTGCCTCTCTGAGATGAAAAGGTTGGCACAAGAGAGGAATTCGTAGCGGTCCGCATCAAACCAGTCACACTAAAAAAAAAGTGCCCTTACCACACTATTCTCTAAGCGTTCCGCGCCCTCTTATCTGTGAGTCTCCATTACCAGCGATTTTGCAGCACACTTTATTTATTTAATCATTAGCTTCTGGAATGCATATGTGTCAGCCATTACAAATTAAAAGATTTGACAAATACGGCAAGGTGACATTTGACCGTCATCACATACTTATCTCGGGGCACACATTCGTTAATTTATCTTCATATTGGAAATGCTATATGTATTCATTCAGACTAATACTTATAGCTGAGAGCTAAACACTCGTTTGTCTTAAAGCGGTTAGTTCATGAATTATATTAAGCGGCCACTATCCTTATAGATTCTGATGTCTTCTTCTGCCATCTAGCTGGCTATGATATCATCTCCGAGAACTGGCATATTGGAAAGAAGCTGGTAGCGACCAAGAATCGAGAGCACCTTTAAAAATTCGACGGTCTTTCTCATAGCGGTTGCACTGAAATAGAATGTTATTTACATCACCAACTGTAACTTCGTCACATTGACACTATTCGAGTGGACGCGGAAGAATCCATGATTGAGACACATTGCCACAATGAACAAATTTCCTGATATGTAATTGTACTGACTGTCGAAATGAGATTTAATCTACACAGTTTCTATAATACATTGCTTGATGATAGTAATATGCTAGATTGAGTGGGTAGTTACTAGCTCTTTTGTTCCAATTCTTATGAGTAAAACGCTTTGTGACTCGATGATTACTACTACGTTAGGGATTATGAGGTACCTTGCTTATTACACTGCCTGCATAACAGCTATTGTTTCAGCTAGAAATCTGGAAGAATGGTAACTACACAGAGACTGATTTGGGTCCAGGAACACCCACACTGACTTCTTGAAGCGTGGTAGAAGTGTAACACATGATTTCCGGACAGCGCCAGTTTGCTCGTTTCTATGGATACTGTGTTCCGGAGGAATAATGAGGTTTTCTCCAAACTGTAGGTATTGACCAGTTCTCTCCCTAATTCCCCAAAATGCGTTGTGTATGGGCATACGAGCCCGGATCGGGGTCGAGTGATTTTCTCGATGTTGGTCAGTGTTATCCAACATCAATTGCAGGAAAATTTCTAAACTTTCTCGTTTTCTACATCGCTTTACACAAGTGTAGTAACTGCATGCATGAGACAGCCAATGAAAATTCCTGCATTACACACGTGATTCTCGCTGGGTGACAGCCCTATCTGATACATAATTTCGTGATGAAGTAGTTTGGAGCTCACGTTATGAAGAGTCGGACGGTAGACCTCGTGCGGTGTAGAACTCGTGTGCCTTCTGGAGCGGAGACGGTGTATTCGTAGTCTATCTCGGAAGCCGGAGGAGAGTGTATCGTTCGTGACCAACCGAGAGACTCGGTCGCTGATTTCGGATTGAACATCTTCGAGATATAGGCTATATTTACGATTAAGTTAGAGTGAAAGGTACGTCGTCAGAGAGCTTACATCAAATCATAGAACCAGTGCTAGTTGTACGATAGTATTTTTGCGAACGAGACGGACATGGCGAGGTTCCGTAGAACCGCTGAATTATTTTTGCTCCTGTCGTAATTTGAGAGTGATGTTTCTGTGTGACTCTCTCGCTGTTGACTATTGAACTATGTTACGAGGGCTAGTAGAAATCCTTGGGTAACAGAAGATATATTGACTTTAATTGGTGAAAGGAGAAAATATAAAAATGCAGGAAATGAAGCAGGCAAACAGGAATACAAACGTCTCAAAAATGAGATCGACACGAAGTGCAAAATGGCTAAGCAGGGATGGCTAGAGGACAAATGTAAGGATGTAGAGGCATATATCACTAAGGGTAAGATAGATACTGCCTACAGGAAAATTAAAGAGACTTTTGGAGAAAAGAGAACCACTTGTATGAATATCAAGAGCTCAGATGGAAACCCAGTTCTAAGCAAAGAAGAGAAAGCAGAAAGGTGGAAGGAGTATATAGAGGGTCTGTACAAGGGCGATGTTCTTGAGGACACTATTATAGAAATGGAAGAGCATGTAGATGAAGATGAAATGGGAGATATGATACTGCGTAAAGAGATTGACAGAGCACTGAGAGACCTAAGCCGAAACAAGGCCCCGAGAGTAGACAACATTCCATTACAACTACTGAAAGCCTTGGGAGAGCTATCCCTGACAAAACTCTACCATCTGCTGAGCAAGATGTGTGACACAGGCGAAATACCCTCAGACTTCAAGAAGATGTGAAAATTACCGAACTATCAGCCACGGCTGCTAAACACTAACTCCAATTCTTTACAGACGAATCGAAAAACTGGTAGAAGCCGACCTCTGGGAAGGTCAATCTGGATTCCGTAGAAATGCTGGAACACGTGAGGCAATACAGACCCTACGACTTATCTTATAAAACTGCTTAACGAAAGGGAAACCTAAGTATCTAGCATTTGTAGACTTAGAGAAAGCTTTTCACAATGTTGACTGGAGTACACTCTTTCAAATTCTGAAGGTGGCAGGGGTAAAATACAGGGAGCGAAAGGCTATTTACAATTTGTACAGAAACCAGATGGCAGTTATAAGAGTCGAGAGGCATGAAAGGGAAGCAGTGGGTGGGAAGGGAGTGAGACAGGTTTGTAGCCTATCCCAGTTGTTATTCAATCTGTATATTGAGCAAGCAGTAAAGGAAACAAAAGAAAAATTCGGAGTAGGAATTAAAATCCATGGAGAAGAAATAAAAACTTTTAGGTTCGCCGATGACATTGTAATTCTGTCAGAGACAGTAAAGGACCAGGAAGAGCAGTTGAACGGAATGGACAGTGTCTTGAAAGGAGGATTTAAGATGAACATCAACAAAAGCAAAACGAGAATAATGGAATGTAGTAGAATTAAATCGCGTGATGCTGAGGGTATTACATTAGTAAATGAGACGCTTAAAGTAGTAAATGAGTTTTGCTGTTTGGGGTGCAAAATGACTGATGATGGTAGAAGTAGGGAGGATATAAAATGTAGACTGGCAATGGCAAGAAAAGCGTTTCTGAAGAAGATAAATTTGTTAACATCGAATATAGACTTAAGTGTCAGGAAGTCCTTTCTGAAAGTATTTGTATGGAGTGTGGCCATGTATGGAAGTGAAACGTGGACGATTAATAGTTTGGACAAAAAGACAATAGAAGCTTTCGAAATGTGGTGCTACAGAAGAATGCTGAAGATTAGATGGGTAGATCACGTAACTAATGAGAAGGTATTGAATAGAATTATGGAAAAATTTGTGGCACACCTTGACTAGAAGAAGGGATCGGTTGGTAGGACATGTTCTGAGGCATCAAGGGATCACCAATTTAGTATTGGAGGGCAGCGTGGAAGGTAAAAATCGTGGTGGGACACCAAGATATGAATACACTAAGCAGATTGAGAAGGATGTAGGTGGCAGTAGGTACTGGGAGATGAAGAAGCTTGCACAGGATAGAGTAGCATGGAGAGCTGCATCAAACCAGTCTCTGGACTGAAGATCAAAACAACAAACAACTATTTTACTGCTGGTTTTATTATGAGCGTTAGTTGCTACTACGGAGTTGGAATATTGACCAGGTAGCAGTGAACGTATTGCAATCCAATGTTCGAATCTCGAAAGTTTTCTTGATATTACTTTGATAAATGCAGGGACTTTAATTGTTGACTTCGGAGTTCTAGAGATGTAACCCTTTGAGTTCCAGTGATTTCATCCTGGAACCATCTGTTTATTGTAATTTTTTTTTTAATGACGTACCAATGGCTTTAGCATTCTGTTGCAAGACAGAGTCATCTAGTGGTACACTGAGGTACCCTCTACCAGTCAACTTGTGTGTGATTTGCAGAGTAGCCAAGTAGTGAATCTAGTGCATTGTAGCAGACACCTGTAGCGTTTAAAGCAACAGTGGGAGCGGAGATTGTGCTACGTGATTGTAGGAAATTGCTCATTGGCCGTTTTTGGGTCACTGACATTTAAGGTAAGTATGTCTAAAGTAATTTTAACGTAAATTTGTATTACTGCTTTTATTAGTGGTTTCGAAATGAAATCACTGGCGCACTACATATTTCTAATAGGAAATTTATTAATTTTTAAGCACGTTTTACTCGTTATTTGGGACTATAATGTATGTTAGGCATAATGAATTCATGAGAGTTTCGAGATGTGGGGCTGTGTCTAGAAAAAATGCGAATTTGCTTTCCAAAATATCACATGGAATGATGGGTAGTTGAAAACTGTATTTCATACTGGTTCCAAAGTGAAATCACTTGAGTGTCCACTTTTTGTCAACTTCTTCATATATTCGTTGCTTACTGCGATGATAAAGATTAATTCTGTGAAAGATTCTGAAATTATTATTTTTTGTTCTTTTCATATTGGTCTTACTCAAAGGGTTAATCCAGTGGTCGTCAAACATTTTTGCTGAGGACCAAAGCGAACATTGCGGGGCGGGACATGGGACCTCAACTATACAGGTATTATTAATAACTGATAACCTACATAAATTAATATGTTATGAATCCCCAATACACTAGCAACAGTAAGGGCGCTATAAGTTCTCAGCCGGCTCCCAAGGTCAGATCGTAAAAAAAAAAGGAAAAGGGAGAGTTCGGAACGCTTCGTGTCGACTTTTCTCCGTTTCACATTTCTGCGACCTTCAGCAACCTGAAAGTTGTCACGCACTAATTGCCTTTTGCGTTGTTGTTGTTGTGGCGGTGCTGTTGTCTGTGTGAGTGGAGGATTAATTGGTTAATGGCAGTAATTGTACTTATTCTTTAATCAATTATGCAGTGTGAGGCCCGACCACAAATGTTTACCAAATGTTTTGAATGTCTTTTTCTTCTACTCGTTGCGTTGTATTACAACAGCCTTAATTTAATTTCATATTCCCAGCTACAGATATGTACCGTATTTAAAAAGGACCGCGCCGATAATACGCATCACGAATTCGTGTTACTTCCGTTTAAAATTTGTACCACAGCAGCTGATTGGTATCAATCGCGCACGCCTGTGAGTTGTCAGTATTGGAAGACAAACAGAAAGACATTACCCCTCTGACATTCTTTAACCCCGAAGTGGCTGTGGTACTTACCAATCTGCCCCTGTGGTAAGCGTCTAAGTTTAAACAGCTAAGTTTAATCACTTCAAGGACATACTCATCAATGACAATTAAAATTAAGCACATCTGAAAATCTACCGCCTCGGTAGGTATTTTTGCTTGTTACTGAGCGTGGAAATTATACCCTGAAGAAGGTCTTAACGGTGGTTGACATTTTTGGATTCAGATGCTAGCCACCAGATGCATATTATTATAAGATATAGCTGAGAACCACGAGCCGGGCGATATATCGACATCGAAACGGCAATATTGAATGCCGATATTTTTATTTTACATTACATTTTCTCCCAATTTCCGGTAACTATGTGAAACTATTCTTTTTAAACTGTAGTAGAACATGATTTTCCTTTCATTGCGTGATTGAGTCTCACTACTTTTTGAGCGCCCATCACGACCAGTTCAAATGGTTCAAATGGCTCTGACCACTATGGGACTTACCATCTGTGGTCATGAGTCCCCTAGAACTTAGAACTACTTAAACCTAACTAACCTAAGGACATCACACAACACCCAATCATCCACGACCAGTCTTTCTCTTTTAGTGTGTGAAGCAAGTAAAGGTGGCAGAAAGAAGATGTTCGATTGCAGAGTGGCGGCGGAGGTGTGAATGAAACAACAAGTTATCCGATGTGGAGAAATAGACACCGGTTGCGTTACAAACCAATTTTGAAGGCAGTTCTTGGGCTGTTTCTTCACATCGGCATTCTTAAAAAAGCAGTTGCTGAAAAAGATGACCATAATCTAAATGACAAGATCGGTTTCAGCGGTGGGCAGACACTTGTGAGGGATTATGCTGACGCAGTCGGCACTCGGCCCTATCAACAGAAAATACAACGTTTAACTTGACCAAGCAATTTTGACACTACAACTGCCAGGTCGCTGGCGTTTGCAGAAATGGAAAAACAGGGAAGTCGACGGAACCGAATGACGGGCCAATCGGAACCTTTTATTGTGGCACTTACATGCAGTTACCATTGTTAGCAAAGTGGTTATTGCCAAGCGTTCCTATCAGTTGTTGCTCTAAGGGGGATAAGCAGGCAGGTAGCTAAGTTGATGTACAGAATATCTAATAATAAATCAATACTTAAACCTGCAGCTGTAAAACTGGAAGTACATTTACAAGGTGCAGCCGATATTGTTGTAGATCAGTACGTCAATATTTTTTTCGTCGATATGTTGTTGTTGTTGTTGTTGTGGTCTTCAGTCCTGAGACTGATTTGATGTAGCTCTCCATGCTACTCTATCCTGTGCAAGCTTCTTCATCTCCCAGTACCTACTGCCACCTACATCCTTCTGAATCTGCTTAGTGTATTCATCTCTTGGTCTCCCTCTACGATTTTTACCCTCCACGCTGCCCTCCAATACTAAATTGGTGATCCCTTGATGCCTCAGAACATGTCCTACCAACCGATCCCTTCTTCTGGTCAAGTTGTGCCACAAACTCCTCTTCTCCCCAATCCTGTTCAGTACCTCCTCATTAGTTATGTGATCTACCCATCTAATCTTCAGCATTCTTCTGTAGCACCACATTACGAAAGCTTCTATTCTCTTCTTGTCCAAACTATTTACCGTCCATGTTTCACTTCCATACATGGCTACACTCCATACAATACTTTCA
Organism: Schistocerca nitens; assembly: GCF_023898315.1. Taxonomy (NCBI): domain Eukaryota; kingdom Metazoa; phylum Arthropoda; class Insecta; order Orthoptera; family Acrididae; genus Schistocerca; species Schistocerca nitens. Next base: position 14,676,636 of record NC_064620.1, read on the forward strand.
GAAATGACTTCCTGACACTTAAATCTATACTCGATGTTAACAAATTTCTCTTCTTCAGAAACGCTTTCCTTTCCATTGCCAGTCTACATTTTATATCCTCTCTACTTCGACCATCATCAGTTATTTTGCTCCCCAAATAGCAAAACTCCTTTACTACTTTAAGTGTCTCATTTCCTAGTCTAATACTCTCAGCATCACCCGACTTCATTCGACTACATTCCATTATCCTCGTTTTGCTTTTGTTGATGTTCATCTTAAATCCTCCTTTCAAGACACTGTCCATTCCGTTCAACTGCTCTTCCAGGTCCTTTGCTGTCTCTGACAGAATTACAGCGTCATCGGCGAACCTAAAAGTTTTTATTTCTTCTCCATAGATTTTAATACCTACTCCGAATTTTTCTTTTGTTTCCTTTACTGCTTGCTCAATATACAGATTGCATAACATCGGGGAGAGGCTACAACCCTGTCTTACTCCCTTCCCAACCACTGCTTCCCTTTCATGTCCCTCGACTCTTATAACTGCCATCTGGTTTCTGTACAAATTGTAAATAGCCTTTCGCTCCCTGTATTTTACCCCTGCCACCTTTAGAATTTGAAAGAGAGTATTCCAGTCAACATTGTCAAAAGCTTTCTCTAGGTCTACAAATGCTAGAAACGTATGTTTGCCTTTCCTAAGATAAGTCGTAAGGTCAGTATTGCCTCACGTGTTCGTCGATATATCGAAACATATTCTCAGTTTATCGCGGGCCAATAATGACATTTTTTATAATATCGAGATATCGGATTCGCGATATTTTTAAAAAATACCAACAGACCTATGTCAAATACTTCCCGCAGATCAATGCGAGCCCGGCGAACCTCATTTAGAACGACTGGTGGTGAAGGGCGGCGTAGAATTAATCCGAATCCACGAGCGAACGTTTCCAGTTGAATCTAGAGAACAACACGTCTTATAATTTGTTTCTCGTGCCGCACATCTCCAGGAATGCGTGGGTTCTGGCCGTGACCGCCACGGTGACTGTGATGTGTTGCGACGCTACGGAAGCTCCTGGGGTGAGGACGAAAGGAACGTTTGGAATGATCGTTGGGACAGCAGAGCATCGGCACTCCCTGTTCGACAGTTTTCCCCCTCGTGCATTACGTGCACCGAACTCCTCATCTGAGACTTGCACTTGCAACCTACGTCGTCAGTTAGCTGCATTATGTATTCCAATCACTGTCTTCCTCTACAATTTTCGCCCTCTACATCTCCCTCTTGTGCGAGGGCTATTTAGAAAGTAAGGTCCGATCGATCGTGAAATGCGAACTACAGTGAAAATCCGATGAAGCTTCGCATAGGTGTGTTGGACAGTGTCTCTGGTATGACCATCTATTCCTCAATTTCCCTGAACATTTTCGTTCTTCCTTCTTTCATCGACCAACTGAAGTATTTCTTGTGTTAACCATGGTTTCTTCGCAGTTACCTTCCTTGTGTCTATGTTTTCCTTTTCAGCTCTTGTGCTAGCTCTTTTTGGAGACGCCCATTCGCCTTCAACTGAGTTAGTTGCTGAGCTACCCACCATCTCAGTATGTATTGTCTCAGAGATCTTCAAGCGTACCTACTCTTTCTTTAGTACCTCCGTGTCCTAATTATTTGCTCTTTGTTTCTTCCTGACTAGCCTCTTAAACTTCAGCCTACTCTTCATAATTACTAAATTGCGATCGGAGTCAATATTTGTTCCTGAGTACGCCTCACAATCCAGTATCTGATTTCGGACTGTACCTGAACATGATGTAACCTATGTAATCTAACTGTAACGTGGCAGTTTCTCCCGCTCTGTTCCAAGTATACCATCTCCTCATGTGATTCGCTATTAGTAGCTGAAATTTACTACTAAATTCAGTTAGTCTTTCTCCTCCCTCATTCTTAATACCGAGCTCATATTCTCCTCTCAAGCCTTCTTCTACTCCTTCCCCTACAACCGCATGATCTTGCTGACCTCCAAATCTTTTGAACAGGTTACACGCACCTGTCAACGATATCTCGACACTGTACTCCTTCTCCATGTGAGTCTTTTCAGGGACGCATTCGGCTCTGGCTTCACTTTTATGGATGACATCGCGCGACTTCATCGAACTGCGCCGGTGCAGGAACTCTTTGAACGAGAGGATATTCGACGAATGCACTGGCCTGCTCGTTCCCCAAATTAAAACCCAGCGGGAACACGTGCAATGTGCTGGGAAGACTGTTATAACACATCCACATGCACCAACGACCATTCAACAGTTTTCAACTACGCTGGTGGTCGAATATAACGCCGCACCACAGTAACTCCCTACAAACTTTGTAGTCAGCAGAGCAAGTATTGCCGTCCGTGATAATCACACAGCCTATTAAGAACCACGTATCGCCGTTTGTAGAGTCCAGCGGACCACTAGAAATCGCGGTGGCTTCACTGTGATTATTGTCGTGGAATAAAACTGTCATTTCTGTTGGTCTCCTTGCGTAGCTCTTCCACTAACCTTCGGTACCATACAGTTAGCAGTTCGGACAATGCACGGTTCAAGTTTCATCCAGCTGTGTTATTTGGCACAGACGCATAATGGGAAAGTTGCTTTGGTTCTTTAGTTTTGCACATCACATTACTGTAATGCTGGTGACGTTAACACGGATATTGTAACCCCCACGATACGTCTGTAATCATATTTCAAAGTTGACTGGTACAAGGACCTACTGTCCTATCATGTATACGAATGCAGTCGTGTACAACATTCAACAGGCGAACAGAACAGTTTAACAGGGCTCCCCAAAGTTTTTCTTTTCTCTAAGAATCCATGCCGTTACGCAGTCAACAGACGAAAAGCGACTGCTACGCGCTACTAGATAAGTGGGTCTAATTCACTCATGAGTTGTGTGTAGGCTCTCTTTTATTTAGCCTATCACTTTTCTGAGCACAGCTTAGAGAAATTACTTCCAAATTACAGTTTTCTCAGCAATTTACAAAGTGCCGAATTAATTCCATGTTTGTCATGGAAATGTATGCCATTCTCCCCATTATCGTCATTTTTCATACTATCCTAAATTGCAGCATCATCCTGTTTATCTAAGCTACATCCATTTGTGTCACAGATGATACCATAATAAATTTAAGATTAATTCACCAAATTCTAATATTGCACGTTCCATTCGTCTTTCTGGAATTATTTCTTGTATAATAATTAAATACTCATTTCCCAGTCATTTAGTCATTAACAATTAAAACTCGTATAATATTAAGAAACTTTCAAATTATAATTTCTACCGTCTTGCATACACATGTAGTGCTGGTATTTTTCAGTAGCATTGCCCCTGAGGTCATATTATCTCGTTTGACAACATAAAAATCACTTGTACTAGGGCACCGGCAGTCCTTCATTGTAATTTTTTTGCTCCGCACACGTGCTGTTGATTCTAATGCCTGTAAACTAATTAAAGAGAAATCAGTCCTCCTTAACTTGTCATGAATCTCCTCGTCTGTTATATAATGATATCTACATAACCTGCAATTGCTTTGTTTTGAGACCATTAATCTGCGTCAAGAGTTCCACAAGAACTGCGTTCCTAACATCTCATTCACTTTTGTAGCGCAGTTCGACCTGTCGTGTTCTATTTGCCAAAGGAATTTTTAAGCACCGTTTTAGTTGCCACGACGGATAATTCGGGTTGGGTCCCTTCTACAAAACTCTAAAACTCACTGAACTATCACTAGATTAATGTAGTGGCCAGAAATAACATGATAGTAGTCCTATTTTACAAGTACACCAAAATTTTTCATGAATTAGGAAAAGATTTAAAATAGAGTTTATTCGTATAAAGTAATTGTCATCGAAGTGGAGTTACGTCGTCACCGAGGTTGTGTTGAACAGGCAAAAAGCGCACCTGATCCAGGCAGATTCGAGACTGTGGTGCTGAGAACACAGAAAGCGAACATCACTCTGCCCGCAGATTGCTGAGTGAGTTGAGAGCGAAGTGTGGAGGGCAAACTCTGTCTCCCACAACCCCTGCAGACATCAAAGTTGTGTGTCTCTTCAAGCTTTCCCGGCGGATGTGTTGTAAATACACTACTGGCCGTAAAATTGCTACACCACGAAGATGACGTGCTACAGATGCAAAATTTAACCGACAGAAGAAGATGCTGTGATATGGAAATTATTAGCTTTTCAGAGCATTCACACAAGGTTGGCGCCGGTGGCGACACCTACAACGTGCTGACATGAAGAAAGATTCCAACCGATTTCTCATACACAAACAGCAGTTGACCGGCGTTGCCTGGTGAAACGTTGTTGTGATGCCTCGTGTAAGGAGGAGAAATGCGTACCATCACGTTTCCGACTCTGATGAAGGTCGGATTGTAGCCTATCGCGATTGCGGTTTATCGTATCGCGACATTGCTGCTCGCGTTGGTCGAGATCCAATGACTGTTAACAGAATATGGAATCGGTGGGTTCAGGAGGGTAATACGGAACGCAGTGCTGGATCCCAACGGCCTCGTATCACTAGCAGTCGAGATGACAGGCATCTTATCCGCCTGGCTGTAACAGATCGTGCTGCCACGTCTCGATCCCTGAGTCAACAGATGGGGACGTTTGCAAGACAACAAGCATCTGCACGAACAGTTCGACGACGTTTGCAACAGCATGGACTATCAGATCGGAGACCATGGCTGCGGTTACCCTCGACACTGCATCACAGACAGAAGCGCCTGCGGTGGTATACTGAACGACGAAACTGGGTGCACGAATGGCAAAACGTCATTTTTCCGGATGAATACAGGTTCTGTTCACAGCATCATGATGGTCACATCCGTCTTTGGCGACATGGCGGTGAACGCACATTGGAAGCGTGTATTCGTCATCGCCATACTGGCGTATCACCCGGTGTGATGGTATGGGGTGCCGTTGCTTACACGTCTCGGTCACCTCTTGTTCGCATTGACGGCACTTTGAACAGTGGACGTTACATTTCAGATGTGTTACGACCCGTGCCTCTACCCTTCATTCGGTCCCTGTGAAACCCTACATTTCAGCAGGATAATGCAGGACCGCATGTTGCAGGTTCTGTACGGGTCTTTCTGGTTACAAAAAATGTTCGACTGCTGCCCTGGCCAGCACATGCTCCAGATCTCTCACCAATTGAAAACCTCTGGTCAATGGTGGCCGAGCAGCTGTCTCGTTACAATACGCCAGTCACTACTCTTGATGAACTGTGTTATTGTGTTGAAGCTGCATGGGCAGCTGTACCTGTACATGCCATCCAAGCTCAGTTTGACTCAATGCGCAGGCGTATCAAGGCCGTTATTACGGCCAGAGGTGGTTGTTCTGGGTACTGATTTCTCAGGATCGATGCAACCAAATTGCGTAAAAATGTAATCACATGTCAATTCTAGCATATTTGTCCAATGAATACCCGTTTATGATCTTCATTTCTTCTAGGTGTAGTAATTTTAATGGCCAGTAGTGTAGTCTTCACGGGTTTGCGCCGGATCACGTTGTGCAAATTCCACAATATTTCCTCGGAGTAACTGTCCGGCGGCAAACCCGTGAAGCCTAATTACATCAAAGTTGTGATTTGTGCTTGAAAGCAAGTGCCTACTAGAAATAGGAGTGACATACGGAGATAACGAACACTGAACTCAAATGGCTCTGAGCACTATCGGACTCAACTGCTGTGGTCATCAGTCCCCTAGAACTTAGAACTACTTAAACCTAACTAACCTAAGGACATCACACACATCCATGCCCGAGGCAGGATTCGAACCTGCGACCGTAGCAGTCGCACGGTTCCGGACTGCGCGCCTAGAACCGCGAGACCACCGCGGCCGGCTGAACACTGAACTGTTGTGTGCAAGCGAAACTGAGAATATATCTGTTTTGTACATAGACATCTTCAGTAATAATAGCTGTTGATGTAAACTATTTAAAGTGAATTATAATAGTATTCAACAATGGCTGCTACCATGCTACTGGAACAGTTTTCATCTGTCGCTAAACGGACACACAAAGTAATGGAAGTCAGCTTATTGCAGGAATATGCTTTTATGCTCACGTATTATGACTTTTCTTGGGGCTGAGAATCCTGTCACGCTCTGTCCGCCCACGAAACCCAGGAAGCAGTGGGCACTACCACCCAGGTGGATGGCGTAGTCCTTGAATTCTAGATGTCGTTGCATACAGTTCCAAAGTACTGCCGCCTAATGAACAAAATTCGAGCGTACGTAGCATCATTCAAGCAGTCTGACTCTTTTGAAGAGGTCCTAGCAGACGGGTTATTATTATCAACGGAAAGAAATCAGACGTAAGGGAGAGTTATAAGACCAATACTTCTCACAGTTTATATGAATGACCTACAACGGCGCAAGTTCCATGAGCATTTTCGCGAATGATGCTGTTATATGTTGAAAAGTATAAAGGCATGAAAATTTTAGCGAAATTCACTAACCTGCTGAGGATCGCCTTTTGGTACAGAGATTGGCGGTTGACCCTCCGGCCAAATATAGCGACTTCTACATCTACATCTACATCTACCTGACTAATCAGCAATTCACGTTTAAGTGCTTGGCAGAGGGTTCATCGAACCACAATCATACTATCTCTCTACCATTCCACTCCCGAACAGCGTGCGGGGAAAACGAACACCTAAACCTCTCTGTTCGAGCTCTGATTTCTCTTATTTTATTTTGATGACCATTCATACATATGTACGTCGGGCTCAAGAAAATATTTTCGCCTTCGGAAGAGAAAGTTGGTGACTGAAACTTCGTAAATAAATCTCGCCGCGACGAAAAACTCTTTGCTTTAATGACTTCCATCCCAACTCGCGTATCATATCTGCCACACTCTCTCCCCTATTACGTGATAATACAAAACGAGCTGCCCTTTTTTGCACCCTTTCGATGTTCTCCGTCAATCCCACCTGGTAAGGATCCCACACCGCGCAACAATATTCTAACAGAGGACGAACGAGTGTAGTGTAAGCTGTCTCTTTAGTGGACTTGCATCTTCTAAGTGTCCTGCCAATGAAACGCAACCTTTGGCTCGCCTTCCCCACAATATTATCTATGTGGTCTTTCCAACTGAAGTTGTTCTTAATTTTTACACCCAGGTACTTAGTTGAATTGACAGCCTTGAGAATTGTACTATTTATCGAGTAAGCGAATTCCAACGGATTTCTTTTGAAACTCATGTGGATCACCTCACACTTTTCGTTATTTAGCGTCAACTGCCACCTGCCACACCATACAGCAATCTTTTCTAAATCGCTTTGCAACTGATAATGGTCTTCGGATGACCTTACTAGACGGTAAATTACAGCATCATCTGCGAACAACCCTGTTGCACAAGAATTGAATAATACACATGCAGTCACAACAGAATCACTTAGAGATGAAATTAATGCTGTCACTGAACAATGTTCAGAAAACGCAACACAGATACGCGACGAGTTTAATTTAAAGTCACCATTACTTTCGCACACTCTGGATACGGAAGTCGACAAGAAATGTGAACAACAGAACAAGCAAATTGACGAACGTATTAAAGTGACAGAAATGAAAAATGTTTCAGTCACTAACACGTCACAGCATACGGCACATTCCGATCATTTGTCACACTCACACAGCCAGTGTAACTTAGGTAATTTACAGAGACTACGGGAGTTAAAATCCGAAAAGATACAGACAAACAGATTCTTATGTAATCGTGAACATGTTCACATATTCAGTGACGATAACGTTGATTATAAGCAATTTGTATCTGTAAAAAAATCTAAGGTATTTGAAAATGACAGAGAACAGGTACACGCTTTGAACTGGATACGACAATTTATTTTTGTACTTTCACCGCCATTGCCTGTAATGCAGAAACTAGCTTTGGACTGGATACAACAATTTGCTCTTGAATTTTCACCGGCATTGCCTGTAGCGCAAAAGCTAAAGTTTATTTGCAGCGCGTAATTGACCCCAGGGGATTCATTACACTTCGATGAATATGTGCCGTAGCGTGCACAGGGCCCCGAGCTGTAGTAGTGCTGTTTCATCTTTAGTTTTCTGCACTGCTGCCTTCTCTTCTACTATCCTTTATATCCATCAAAACAGCTCTTTAACTATCGCTCTATCTAGGATTAAGAAATGAATAAAGAAAACCCGATATGACAAATTTTACCGAAAGTGACAATTTTTCATTAGACGCTCCAGAAATGATAACCACGAGAACTTTAATAACAGATGAAATTGTAATCATCAGTATGTACAAAATTTTCAGCAGTCGCAAACACATTTTGGTAACAATAGAGGTTTTTCTCCACAACAGCAACAAAACCAACCGGTTAGCATACCTAACCAACAATGTAATGTACAAGGTCAACCAAGCTTTAATGTTTCGCCGCGTACGCATATAGCGTCGCCCCCAACAAATAGTAGCGCACAGCAACAAGGAAATCAGTATGTACAGAAAACACTCTATTTCAATTCCTATCGCAATGCGCCGTATAGAAATGACTATCATGACAGACGTAAAAATAATGAGCACAATTTTCAGCGTACGTTTAATAACAGTCTATCTTATCAGCAGCAAGAACATCAGCAACAACATATTATCATGAATGAACCAGACAGTAGGTATCATCCAGAACGTAAGACGTCAGGAAGAAATAACAGAACAGTACAAATAGTGGAAATGCCACAGCATCCTCCCGAAAATAATGACACGTCAGATGGAATTTGACTAGATACAGTAGAGACTGAATCTTTCAGCAACGCAAGCAATAATTTTGACACGCAGAATCTTGTTCACGAGAATGTTATTTGAAACATGCTTTGTTGAATGCACCATTTGTATCACACCCAGATCTTACTAGAAATTTTTCTATTGCCACCGACAGTTCTAACACCGCTTTAGGCGTACACATTTTTCAGGAAATTTAAGAAGATGGTTGTACAGTAATTAAAAACATCGCTTTTGCAAGTCGCATTCTGTCACCTGCTGAACGAAATTATTCTGTTACAGAACTTGAAACATTATGTGTTGTATGGGCTTTTACCAGATTTCGGCATTTTCTTTATGGAAGACACACTACCGTTTACACAGATCATAGAGCGATTCAATTTTTACTTTCGCCTAAATTTACACACGACAGATTAAGTAGATGGAAACTTTATTTGCAGGAATTTAATTTTACAATTGTTCACATTCCCGGTACACAAAATATTGTAGCAGACGCACTATCCCGTTCTCTCAGCAACAATCAGCAAGACATCGCAACCAACTTCTGCAAAGCAAATTTCAGTGTCATGTACATTCAACAAGTTGCATTTGAGAATTTCATTTCGTCGTCATTACAAGACGTAGCACAAGAGCAGCGTAAAGACAACGTACGGAAAGAAATCAAACACCTTTGGCAAGATAGGAATAATGTTACCATTAGAAACCATTACACTGTACGCAATGACATTCTGTTTCGCCGCTCTCATCCTGACAGCAACAATTGGTTATTATGCATTCCTGACGAACTTGTTAACAAATTAATCTGGTATACTCATTTAAGTTACGCGCATTACGGTGCCAGAAAATGTTTTCTTATACTGAGACAGAACTGTTATTTTACCAACATGGAGCAACGTATACGACGAGTTTTAGCGTCATCTAAAATCTGCCAGAAAACTAAATCAGACACGGCTTCACATATTCCTCCATTACATCCCATTGTACCTGTTAAATTGAGACATATGGCCGCTGTAGACATTTTTGGTCCGATTCCCAGAACTAATAGAGGTTTTTGCTTCATCTTTGTCGCTGTTGAACTCACTTCAAAATTTGTTACTTTCACTCCGTTACGCAAAGCTACTGCTAAAACTGTTTCGAAAGCATTTGTAAAACATTTTCTGTTTCATGTAGGGCATGTGTTGAAAGTAATTTCCGACAGCGTATCACAATTTCGATCTGCTATATGGACACGTATGTTACGAGCTAGAAATATTTCTCCGATCTATATATCCAAGTATCACGCTTCTTCGAACCCTTGTGAACGATTAATGAAAGAAATTGGTAAACTGTGTAGAATATACTGCCATAAAAAACATATTGATTGGGACACATACATACTCTCATTCCAGGATGTAATTAATTCCATACCAAATGAATCTACTATGCTATCTCCGTCTGTTATACTGAAAAATGTTGAACCACCTAACAAAATTAAAGAATTAGTAACCTTTCCTACATCTCGTCGACTACGACACCATGAAATAATTGACATTGCGCTGAACAACATCAAACGTGCCGCAGAGCGCAGGAGAAGACAGCAAAAACAGGTTTGTACACGACGTGACTTTCACATTGGACAGAAGATATTAGTACGTACACACTATTTATCCAAAAAAGAAAGAGTAGATGCAGTAAATTTGAGCTTCTATACGCAGGTTCATATCGGATTCGCAGCATTCCTCACCCCAATGTAGTACACGTCGAAACTTTGAGAACCAGAAAAACCAAAGGGAACCACCACATGTCGAACATCAAACCGTTTATTGAATGAACATACTTTATGATTTATCACATTGTAATGCCATTTCCTAATTTTTTATGAACACTTATGCAATTATATCCACATGAACACTTACTGATGATTATCGTATTTTTTCTTGGCAAGTGCCCAGCAAAGGTAAGGTTAGCAGGTCGCTTTTCTTGTCGTTACACATCAGACCGTGCATATTTTCCATTTTTTTCTGTATGTATGATTGTTTTCCTGTTTTGTTTGTATGCACTATGAAATAGTTAAGATAAAACAAACACCAGTTGACTTTAACATTTTTGCCATATGATATCTCAACATCGTGACTACTTTCCTTTTTTTTTTTTTTTTTTTTTTTTTTTTTTTTTTTTTTTTTTGCTGCTACATTGTGATACACTGTGTACATTTTTGCTTCTGAACACTGTCGATGTTTTTGAAATATTACGTTTTCTGTCATGCTATGCTGTATGCCCAATTATGTTACTATAAACCAGTTTTTATTTAATGGGTATATGAATTAAATGCAAGACATTAATCATTGTTCATCATTTTCAGAAAGAAATAACGTGTAAACGAAATAAATTAAACAGAAATGGGAATTTCACCTTCGGAATGAACGAAAGAAGATGCAATACCTAGTGACGAAGAGTAAATGGATCAGAATTAACAAGCATTAACAAGAATATACTATACACATCGTAGAATAGCAGTCTTAACTAATTTTTTCTTTCAGAATACGAGGCGATTGATGCAGGCTGTCAGACAGAACTACACATCTTAGTTTTAATGATGAAATATGCTAGAAATAAGGAATAATTGTATAATGAATAATGAAGTGACTTTTTTGCAGATGATAATGAATGGTGATGAATAATGATGAAGAATATGCTACTATGAATAATGAAGTTTTTCTTTACAGGTGATGATAATAATGGAGTTATGATAATATGGATAATGAAGTTTTTTCTTTGCAGATGAGGATAATGTTGAAGTTTATGTACTTATGCTATGTAGTTATTTGAGTATTTGTTGCAGTTCGTTTTGACAGTATGTCTTATATCGCATGGTATGATGACTGAAGGTTTTGGAAAGGACAGCTAGAGAACATATATATTTTTATACACATTTCACAACCTGTTAATTCGAAGTTCACTACTTTTCAGCATAATATGCGTTTCTGCTTTCTGTTTAATAATCCATTTTGTATGTTTTGCAGGAGAAATTATTCATGAAATTAATGTGATATAAGAAGTTGTTCATTAAACATATGTCATTTATGAATGTGATCACATATACTCTACTTGTTTCATAACCTTGCTACAGCTGACTCATTATGAATGACGTTACACATCTTCATTTGCAGCAATAACTCAAAAGCAAATATTGTTATGCCCCAGTAATTAATTATCGATACCAACGCAATGCATTGCTAGCACAAAAAAAATGCTTTGTAACTGGCAAATGAATGCCACTGATTACTGTAATAAGATGACCTATGATGCCAATGATTACTATAATTAGATGAATTATGTATAAATGCTATGCCAATAATTAACTCATTTTGAATGATGACTTCTGAATAATGCATAAAAAAATGCTTTGTAACTGGCCAATGAATGCCACTGATTACTGTAATAAGATGACCTATGATGCCAATGATTACTATAATTAGATTAATTATGTATAAATGCTATGCTAATAATTAACTCACTTTGAATGATCACTTCTGAATAATGCATAAAAAAATGCTTTGTAGCCGGCCAATGAATGCTACTGATTACTGTAATAAGATGACCTATGATGCCACTGATTACTATAATTAGATTAATTATGTATAAATGCTATGCCAATAATTAACTCATTTTGAATGATCACTTCTGAATAGTGCATAAAAAAATGCTTTGTAGCTGGCCAATGAATGCCACTGATTACTGTAATAAGATGACCTATGATGCCAATGATTACTATAATTAGATTAATTATGTATAAATGCTATCCCGATAATTAACTCTCATTTTGAATGATGACTTCTGAATAATGCAAAAAAAAAATGCTTTGTAGCTGACCAATGAATGCCACGGATTACTGTAATAAGATGACCTATGATGCCAATGATTACTATAATTAGATTAATTATGTATAAATGCTATGCCAATAATTAACTCATTTTGAATGATGACTTCTGAATAATGCATAAAACAATGCTTTGTATCTGGCCAATGAGTGCCAATAATTACTATATTCAGGTAATTTATGAACATTATTCTGTAATACTACATACATGGTACAGAAATGTTCAGTAACTGGACGATGAGTGCCACCAATTACTCAAATCAGTTGTTAGACTAGTGTAATTCTCAATGAAGACTAATATGTGACTTAATGTCCTTCACCTTCTGACCTAATTACCAGAAAGTACTGCAATATCCGTTTGTCCTGTCTATCCTCATGATCATGGAGCACTATATTTGGTTTTTGCACTAATTCTACGTTGGTGTACTTTACAAGAACATGGTGTTGACACGACATGCTGTCCACCACCTTGAGCGACGGAGATGTTATTATGGTCCCACTGTTTGGTGTACCTAGTGTACTACCAAAATGATAGCATGGAATATTATTACGACATTTCAGTGTCTTGGCCACACTGATTAATACTTAAAGGAAAAGAACTTCAGATTGTCTCACTTGGTGTTGTGCTTCTATAGAAAGATATGGACTTTCTGTTCAGCTGCGTGCAACCTAAAGTGCTACAACCATGACGCAATCCTTCCCATTCCTTTCCTAATTCTTGTAAAATGATAAAGACATATACAGTGCGTGTGCACTTCATTTCATTTGTTAACAAGATCAGTTGTTCTAAAAATGCTAAAGACTTATACAGTGCGTGTGCACTTTATTATACTCCGTGATATGTAAAAATGCTAAAGCATATACAGTGTGTGTGCACTTCATTTCATTTGTTAACAAGATCAGTTGTCCTAAATGTGCTAAAGACTTATACAGTGCGTGTGCACTTTATTTCACTCCATGATATGTTATGTAAAAATGCTAAAGACTTCTACAGTGCGTGTGCACTTTATTTCACTCGACGATATGTTATGTAAAAATGCTAAAGACTTATACAGTGCGTGTGCACTTTATTTCACTTCATGATATGTTATGTAAAAATGCTAAAGACTTCTACAGTGCGTTTGCACTTTATTTCACTCCTTGATATGTTTATTTGTTGTAAAAATGCTAGAGAGTTTTACAGTGCGTGTGCACTTTATGCCATTTGTTAATATGATTTGTACTCATTACGTATACATTTTGTGATTCCCAGATATGTTCTGAACTACAGTGCGTGTGCACTTCCGTCATTTTGTTTAATATGATTTGTATTCATTGCATATACATTTTTGTGATTTGCTGATATATTCTAAACTACAGTGCGCGTGCACTTTGTCATTTCATTTGTACTCATTGTGTATACATTCTGTCTTTGCTTGATATGTTCTGTACTCAGTGCGTGTGCACTATATTTTATTTCATGTTCTGCACTTATATATATGTAAATATTCTGTGATTGTAAACTTAGTTAATTAAGAAAAATTTGTTGCTCATGGCAAGTCCAATTGACTCACCATCGCTGCCAAATTTTTGCCCCCCCAGTGGAGGGTTATGTAAGACGTATGCTTTGCCGGTGATGGGCGAGGCATGACAGAATCTCTGACCAGAGAGTAGTTTGTCGTTTGTCGTTAGTTGTTGCTTGTCGCTAGTCTGCGCTTGACTGCGCGAGTCGACAGTAGTAGTCTGGTAGTCAGTAGTAGTCGGCGGGAGTCGGCATGCGTCGGCTGTGTGCTCTGGTCGCGACTCTGGTCAGGACTCTGGAGGATGAGTATTGTTGTAGAAGGTAAAGAAGCAGCATTGCGCATATTTAATAATGTATGTTAATTGTAATTTAATTTGTTCAGAAAAAATGCCCCAATAATAATTTTTATAATATAAAGTAACTCTTTTAAAGAAAAGCATTCATTTCAATTTAAAGAATATTTCCAATGTATTATCATTGCTTCCAAGAATAAAAAAAAAATATACGCCAGCATTGCACGAAGCTGTGTCGAAAAATGTCTATTAAGAGCAGATATAATTGCAGTTTTATTGAGGTAAGAATTTTTGCTTTTTTTATTCAGAATACAGGGCCGAAGGCCAGCGCTGCTGTCCTCATAAAATTCATCAGGTTACAAAACATTTTTATTATTTTGGTGTTTAGGAATTTTTCTGTTTCGAACTTGCAATTACATGAGAATAAAATTTTGTGGTAACATTAAATGTGAATGCATTTCTGCACACACACAATAAATCGGAGCCAATTTTGTTCAGAGGTTACAATAAAAAAAATTCATTTAATTATTATTTTGTGGGGAGTTTACGCATGGTTCATATTTTAAATATAAACAATTGTATGGGGAGTTTACGCTTGGCTCATTTTCATTTAAAATATTTTTGTGGGAAGGTTACACTTGGCTCCATTTCCATTTAACAATATTTTGTGGGGAGGTTACAGCCGTCTATTACTACGAACTGCGACCTTCCTGACAGGAAATCACGAATCCAGTCGCACAACTGAGACGATACCCCATAGGCCCGCAGCTTGATTAGAAGTCGCTTGTGAGGAACGGTGTCAAAAGCTTTCCGGAAATCTAGAAATACAGAATGAACTTGAGATCCCCTGTCGATAGCGGCCATTATTTCGTGCGAATAAAGAGCTAGCTGCGTTGCACAAGAACGATTTTTTCTGAAACCATGCTGATTACGTATCAATAGATCGTTCCCTTCGAGGTGATTCATAATGTTTGAATACAGTATATGTTCCAAAACCCTACTGCAAACCGACGTCAATGATATAGGTCTGTAGTTCAATGGATTACCCCTACTACCCTTCTTAAACACTGGTGCGACCTGCGCAATTTTCCAGTCTGTAGGTACAGGTCTATCGGTGAGCGAGCGGTCGTATATGATTGCTAAGTAGGGTGCTATTGTATCAGCATAATCTGAAAGGAACCTAATCGGTATACAATCTGGACCTGAAGACTTGCCCGTATCAAGCGATTTGAGTTGCTTTACAACCCCTAAGGTATCTACTTCTAAGAAACTCATGCCAGCAGCTGTTCGTGTTTCAAATTATGGAATATTCCATTCGTCTTCGCTGGTGAAGGAATTTCGGAAAACTGCGTTCAATAACTCCGCTTTAGAGGCACTGTCGTCGGTAACATTACCATCGGCACTGCGCAGCGAAGGTATTGACTGCGTCTTGCCGCTTGTGTACTTTACATACGACCAGAATTTCTTCGGACTTTCTACCACATTTTGAGACAATGTTTCGTTGTGGAACCTATTAAAGGCATCTCGCATTGAAGTTCGTGCCAAATTTCGCGTGTCTGTAAATTTTAGCCAATCTTCGGGATTTCGCGTTCTTCTGAACTTCGCATACTTTTTCCGTTGCCTCTGCAACAGCGTTCTGACCTGTTTTGTGTACCATGGGGGATCAGTTCCATCTCTTACCAATTTATGAGGTATGAACCTCTCAATTGCTGTTGCTACTATATCTTTGAATAAAAATGCACTGTATAATGCTATACAACGATAATCTTTCTGCTCTTCGAGCATAAGCGTGAAGACAGGCGAAAGTAATTCATCTCGGCAACGCTCTTGCCTCGTATTTGTAGCGTAAATTGGAACGATGATATATTTGGAAGAAATTCTGGATCTTGTGATGTACATGGTTCAGGACATTCAGAGTCCCCATCAGAAGCAATCTCGTACTCTGTCAGTAGTTCAGATATTGGCAATCCTTCCCCATGTAGAACTGGACGTATAACAGATGGTATGTTAGGATAGATCACTGTCCGCTTCTTCTTCTTCTTCTTAGGTATTCTCTTCTTCATAGGAGGAAAACCACACAAAATTAGCAGTCACTGACGTGGTTAGCTGGCTCACGCCAGGTCATGGGCACTGCAAAGGGCATTGAACGTCTTTCCCATGCATCCATTTCCTGAGGTTGCTGGCACAAGTGTTGCAGATCACATGCGAAGCCCAGGGTTTATCTTTGCACCCAAAATATCTACTGTAAGCTTTTTGTGAAGCAAATGTCATTTCTCCACACATATAGCAAAATGTGTCAACACTGTTAACACAAACTCGTGGCATTTTTGTTCACTTCAACAGCAGTCAACTTGAACAACTGGTAGTTAATCTGGAAACAAATGTGCAAAAATTATTACATGCATTAATAAAGTCACTGAAGTTGAAGAGGAGGGAGACAAAAATATCACTAAAACTGGTATGAAAATGTTTGTATCCAAAATATTGCACACAATTAAGACCATGGAGTATAATATAAACGATTGTTACTAGTTATTATGACTTTGACAAACCATTAAAATATTTGATTTTAAACTTAATGTAAAAATCCGTATATAATTATTTTCTCACTTAATAAAACAGTGTAAAATGAAAACTAGAGCTTATTTTGAATTGTCTTTGTGATATTCGCTATGAGCATATTATAAGTGATAGGAACTGGCTATTTTCATTCGATTTACATTTTCATTGTTGCAGAGTGTCATCGGATAATATCGCAAAAAGGCTTTGGAAATCAGATGTAAAATTTTTTTGTAAGCCAGCAACGTGAAATGAAGACTGCGACACAAGGTAACGGAAAGAATTTAAACTTGTTAGAAAAAATGGAAATTTACACAGACATGAAGAACAAACCAAAACCGACGCTACACAGACAGAGATTTACACCACGACCTCTGTCGCTTGGCTGTTGAAAACATGTGGCCAGATCAGCAGAAAATGTTGCCAGGAGCTGACGCAAGAAACTTTAGCCCAAAGGTAAGAAGGCAGACGTTGAGTGGGCGTACTTTCACAAAAAGCTACGAGTGGACTCTGCCAGCACCGGTAGCGACCAGTGTGGGGTGGCAATACCACAACATCACTTAAAATAGCCGAAGCACGGATGCAGACTTTATCCTGGCTGACATGGATGTCAACATGCCCCCACCCTACACTGGGCTACTTTCCTTGTTGTTTGTTATGTGAACTGATGGCTTGCAAATCGTTGGTATATGTAG
This sequence comes from Schistocerca nitens, assembly GCF_023898315.1. Taxonomy (NCBI): domain Eukaryota; kingdom Metazoa; phylum Arthropoda; class Insecta; order Orthoptera; family Acrididae; genus Schistocerca; species Schistocerca nitens. The sequence goes on from NC_064620.1 coordinate 14,694,282, forward strand.
CCAGCATAAATACAGTACTACCCGTTTCAGCTATATAGCGTGAGCCACTGCCTGCAACCACCTACGAGAGGTGACCCTGAATTGAGGCATTTTGTAGCTACTACCTGACGCCGCCTTCACTATCTGCAGAAGTACTGGCTTGCCCTTACGCCTGATTCTTCTAGGGGTGGAACTGTGCCTTCCACACAGGGGATCTTCTGCTGGCCTTTACGGACTTCAGGGTGCCTACCTCGGTGTCCATGGTTTGCATCTCGGCCTGACTACTTGTCTGTTGCCTTGTGTGGGCACACTCTGTTATTTTGCGCCATCCCGACACCTGAATCAGCGCTACTCTGTCTCCCAAATGTTGACTACTCAGCCGCTAGCCGTTCGATAGAGTATGACGCGCACTGGCTGTCAGATGCGGCCGCTTGCTGCGCTAAGCATGTTTGCACGACCAGGTTCAGCGTGCATCCTGGGGTCACTGACTGATCTTTGCATCTTTCTCTCGGTATAGACATATTTATTTAATTGCTACCTTCCACCGGCCATGAACCTGGTTCCACGAACCGCTACCCTGCTAGTAGACAGTCAATGCCTTCTACATCTGCAGTGGGGTATCTACCCATCCCAGCCATCCTCAAAGTCTGTTGCATGACAGAGACATCGTCTACGGGACATTTATTTGCACGTGATGATAAAAATGAGCGTTCCCTTAGGATATGTCGATGCTGGAAGATGCTCTCCCGTTGCTTGCCAGAGGCCTTATTGCACTTAGGCTCTAGCCTCATGCTGGTACATCACTGGGCGCACAGTCATCTGTTTCCTGGCTGGGAATCATCATCCTCGGGATGTTCATATGGTTACTGGACTGCATAATTTGTAGTGTGTGATGCAAAAACGATATTTTCTACGTTTTCGGGCGACAGTTATAGTGTTTGTTACCACCTATATAGCTCGTAGCGCACATATATACGGTAACGTGCAACTCAGAGGTAAAGTTCGAATCCTGTTGGTCGATCGAAGTGTCACTGCCATTAAGTTGGCAATTGGAGGAGAGGAGGTGACATAAATGCAGTGATCACAATTTCTTGCAGTAGTACCCTGGATTAAATTACAAAATTCTCCGCACGGTCTCATGGAGTGAGTGTGTGTAACACTGTGATGGTGGTACTTGTACATCCGGCGGATGGGGAAGTTAATATCAACGGCCTCATTCATGTTAATCCAGAGGACTAAACTATGTGCTGACAATGGGTTTACCCCTCTCCTTCCTCTCTCCTCATCATACAACACAAAAATAAAAGTACACAACAAACTGATCCACTAAAGTCACCTACACTCTTTAAATACACATATGACACAACTCTCCAAAGTCTGCGTGGAAAGCAGCCATTGTGTGCTGAGGAAGAACACCGAACATGCGAGTGATAACGCAGCCAACAAGCGTCCATTACATTAACATTTATATTTTAGACATACGTTTACGTCAAAAATTTGGTTACTGATATAGAAAAAGAATACTGATGCACTGTTTTAATGTAGACTATCCACGCTGCAGTTCTTTCATAATCCGAACAACAGCTCAAGAAACATGTAGACACTCTGTCAGACAGTTACGAATGTGGGAACAAATTTTTTAGTTTATTTAAGTATAAATGAGCCATCAGTAGTTAAACCTATCTAGCGTTGGCTCTGTGACCGTTGTCACTGTCAGTAAACTTCTTCAGGGGGTGTGACCCTATTTTCAGTACGTAAAATTCTGTAATGGTTCGTCCACTGTTGCAAATGGCCTTTGTGACTGGTCAAAGAAAATAGGCATTTGAATATTTATCACGGTAGTCTGCGTCTTCTTAATACACTCCTGGAAATAGAAAAAAGAACACATTGACACCGGTGTGTCAGACCCACCATACTTGCTCCGGACACTGCGAGACGGCTGTACAAGCAATGATCACACGCACGGCACAGCAGACACACCAGGAACCGCGGTGTTGGCCGTCGAATGGCGCTAGCTGCGCAGCATTTGTGCACCGCCGCCGTCAGTGTCAGCCAGTTTGCCGTGGCATGCGGAGCTCCATCGCAGTCTTTAACACTGGTAGCATGCCGCGACAGCGTGGAGAGGGCGTATAGTGGGCATGCGGGAGGCCGGGTGGACGTACCGCCGAATTGCTCAACACGTGGGGCGTGAGGTCTCCACAATACATCGATGTTGTCGCCAGTGGTCGGCGGAAGGTGCACGTGCCCGTCGACCTGGGACCGGACCGCAGCGACGCACGGATGCACGCCAAGACCGTAGGATCCTACGCAGTGCCGTAGGGGACCACTTCCCAGCAAATTAGGGACACTGTTGCTCCTGGGGTATCGTCGAGGACCATTCGCAACCGTCTCCATGAAGCTGGGCTACGGTCCCGCACACCGTTAGGCCGTCTTCCGCTCACGCCCCAACATCGTGCAGCCCGCCTCCAGTGCTGTCGCGACAGGCGTGAATGGAGGGACGAATGGAGACGTGTCGTCTTCAGCATTGAGAGTCGCTTCTGCCTTGGTGCCAATGATAGTCGTATGCGTGTTTGGCGCCGTGCAGGTGAGCGCCACAATCAGGACTGCATACGACCGAGGCACACAGGGCCAACACCCGGCATCATGGTGTGGGGAGCGATCTCCTACACTGGCTGTACACCACTGGTGATCGTCGAGGGGACACTGAATAGTGCACGGTACATCCAAACCGTCATCGAACCCATCGTTCTACCATTCCTAGACCGGCAAGGGAACTTGCTGTTCCAACAGGACAATGCACGTCCGCATGTATCCCGAGCCACCCAACGTGCTCTAGAAGGTGTAAGTCAACTACCCTGGCCAGCAAGATCTCCGGATCTGTCCCCCATTGAGCATGTTTGGGACTGGATGAAGCGTCGTCTCACGCGGTCTGCACGTCCAGCACGAACGCTGGTCCAACTGAGGCGCCAGGTGGAAATGGCATGGCAAGCCGTTCCACAAGACTACATCCAGCATCTCTACGATCGTCTCCATGGGAGAATAGCAGCCTGCATTGTTGCGAAAGGTGGATATACACTGTACTAGTGCCGATATTGTGCATGCTCTGTTGCCTGTGTCTATGTGCCTGTGGTTCTGTCAGTGTGATCATGTGATGCATCTGACCCCAGGAATGTGTCAATAAAGTTTCCCCTTCCTGGGACAATGAATTCACGGTGTTCTTATTTCAATTTCCAGGAGTGTATTTTGTGGCACTGGGCGGATTGTAAACAAGATGGATGCTTTGGTTTTGATGTTATTATAATATGTTGCTTATACTTATTCTTCAAAGAATAAGTTATAGTTTACCCATGCTGACGAGTGGCCGGATTATAAATTTTAGCGTAAAAAATGTTATCCACCGTGCACAGATAACGAGAGCGGTTCGAGCGCCGAAGACTACGTTGATAGCAACCGGATACGAACAGAAGAGCCAAGGGCCATCTACATATTTAATTAATTGTTAAAATTAATGATTTCACACCATATTTGTTTCGTAAATTGTTCCTAAATGGTTTCATGTGGGATTAAGTTAATCGTGAATGAACTGTTCTTGAGGAGAAGCAAAGTAAAAGACGCTGCCTGGTATTTTCAGTACAGAGGACGTGTCGATGGCTGTTGCCATCTATATTGGTATTAGCAGCAGCCGAGCAGTAGCGCCCGCAGTTTGGTACGGACTAGTTTTCTGTTACGAATACTGACTTACCCGACATATCCAGAAGGTAGGTAGAGCGAGTTACGTCTCTGAATTTATAGTAAATGGTAATTGTGATACATAGTGGAGATAACGAGGGAAATATGGCTCTGATAGTGCGGAGTGTGAGAAGATAAAACGTGAGTACATTTCTTTGCGAGCAAGATTTCAATAGTGTAGATGTGCCGAGACCAAACTCTGGCCAGTGAGTTCTGGTTGCAAACAACGATCATGTCCTCATCGGAATAGTTATCTAAATACAGTTTTGTGTGCTCCAGACTCGTTTATTGTTGAACAATACAAAGCTATGGTGCCTTAAACTGAATTAAGGAACCAACTCTCAATTTCCCCTATAACAGGAAAGAAAGGAACTGAAAGATATTTTCGCGTTAACGAGTCCAGAAGAATCATTTGAATTTTATTTTTTATTTATTCGCGTCAGAAGCATTTACGATGTATAAAATAATGTACAATATTTACATGTCGTGTGTATATATATTTACAAGACAATTATTTACGCTTTTGCCTTCCAGAAGTCGGCGATCTCTATTGCATTTGACGTTGCATGTAGCAGGTCTTCTGTTGTGTGTGTTTCTGGACATAGGGTACACTGGAGAAGGTGGAAGGTCGTCCGCGTTGCTCCACACTCACAGAGTGGCGGCTCCTCTAGGAAACCCCATTTAGTCAAATTGCTCTTACATTTCGTGACAGTCTGTTGAGGGATCCCCATGTACTCCAATTCTCTGTGTAGCCGGGTGGTAGTCTTTCGCTTGGCGTAATCCATCCCACAGTACTGGTAAGCCTTGCACGCCATAGTTCGATTCGGCATTGCTGTGGTGCCCCAACTAGAGCCTCGGTAGATCTGAGGAAGCTCCTTCTGGATTTTAGTCGTGGGTTTGCTCGTTGATAGCCATATAGGGGGTGAGCTTCAGAAGTTTCTTACTTTTTCTTCTCACTTCACTTTTGCTGCTACCTCTCGGGGTGGTGGGGGGTGGTGGGGGGGGGGGGGGTGCAATTCCCGCGAGGCTGTACAGTTTATCCAGAGCAGTTGCCTTCAGGCACCCGGTGATGAAACGGCAAGTATCATTAAGGGGCTCCGGAACGCCCTATACTTGCAATGTTAAAATAACGCTTATAAATTACATCTTTCCTCACAAAGTATTTGAGGTAGGAAGTTGAACTTTTTACAGATTATTTATTGGAATATGGGCTACAACTTAACACAGGGATTTTACAAAATTTTAGTTCAGTTATGAAAGATGATTTTTTTTCAATTGTAATGAAAATTCACAACCTTTTTTGCAATTTTTTATTTATATATTCAAAAATATACAGTTTTTTGGAAAAAGGCTGTGTTAAATTATGCAGAAGGTACTGTGTAACATTTACTGAAAGTTTGAAACAAAAATGTTTGGAAGATCCTTAGAAAACATGTAATTAGTATGAGAAAATAAAAGTTTTGGGAATCGAGCGACAAAGATTGGATTAACTTTTTAGTGCATTCCAGGTCCACAGGATGGATTATCTTCATCCTCTGCAAACTCCTCCTCCAGCTTCCTCTTGTTCCTCCTCCTGTTTACTCTTGCTTGTATTTCTATACTCTTTACAGCCCTGTCTGCAGCCCGAAGGCGTTCCTTGTCTAAAGCAAGCATCGCTCGTACCATGTTAGAACCTATCTTCATTCCCATATTTCTAAATACCTTGCACCTTACAATGTTGCCATCATTGAAAGTCGCAACAGCATCATACACACCAAAGTGAAGTGTTTCTATTCCAACAAATACAGTCTTGGGGATTCTCGACCATATAACACTATTTACACTTTCATTGGGGTTTTGAGTTTTTCCGTGAATACACTTTTTCAACAGTTCAGGTGCTGCTAAGTCTCTGAAAATAGGTTTTATCACCTCCATTATTGCATGAGGCAGACTATGCTTATGAGTGTACACTTCACCAGTTAGCAATCCTTTGTTATATTTACACCAACTGTCTTCTTCTTTGGGACACAAGCTATGTTGGGGATTTTCATCGTCTTTATTGTTTACAGTAATAACACATACCTTTGGCTTTCCAACATTTCTCCTTTTCTTAAAAGCCTTCAGAGGATTTCTAATAATTTTACTTTTACTCATTATTATACTTCAACAAAACAGAGACTCAAGAAACAGAATTAATTACGAATATTTTCGAGATAACGACAGAGTAAATAAACATGAAACAATCGACAATCACACCAGCGATATATATTGAACCATCACAGGTTAGCCACAACACATACTTTATCTCACATCACTAAAATGTACCTGATGAACACGGACGTTAATAATAACACCATTTGACAGCAGTTTAACAGCGCCACAGTGGGTCACGCCCATGTAGAACACATTTCAAAAAAAAAAAATTTAAAATAGTTGTAGTCTTCGGAATTGAATAAATCATATATCTATTAAAAGGTAATAGTCTGCAGATTCAGAAAACGCAAAAAAGTAAAAATTGAACTTTTCATGATTTCGAGCCTTTCCGGAGCCCCTTAAGAGCGACATCTACTGTTTTGGCATGCCAAGAATTGAACCAGACTGGGCTTGCGTATTCACCGGCAGAGTAACGCAATGCAAGGGAAGACGTTCTCACAGTGTTGGCGCGTGCGCCCCACGTTGTGCCTGTTAGATTTCTGATGATATTGTTCCTGGCTGCCACTTTTTGCTTGGTATTTAGGCAGTGCGTCTTATGTGTTAATGCACGGTCAAGGGTGACCCCTAGGTACTTGTGATACGTACAGTGTTCTGGCGATGTTTCTTCCCAGGTGATTTTGAGGGCTCTAGCTGCCTGTCGGTTTTTAAGATGGAAAGCGCAAGTCCGTGTTTTTTGTAGAATTTGGTCTCAACTGGTTTTCCCCGTAGTAAGCTGACAGTTCTGTCAATGCTTTGGACAGATTCTCTTCAACAGTTTCAAAGCAGCGGGCTTGGGCGGTGATAGTACAGTCTTCTGCATAGATAAAGCTCTGTGTTCCTTCAGGCAGTGGTTGATCATTTTTGTGGATGTTAAACAAAGCTGAAGCAAGCACACTTCCCTGGGGTTATCCGTTTTTCTGTGATCTCCATCTGCTTCTCTTGCCCCGGAATTCAAGAAAAATCTTCTATTTTCAAGGAAATTCCTTATGAAAGAAGCACTTATCATTTAAATAAAATTATAAAATGGAAAATTAAAGTAAATATTAGTGACTGATCAGTCAGAGACATTCTTTAAAGTTCACATTCAGCTGTGTGGAGCAAGCCTGAAGTAATATTAACAAATAGTTCTTGCGTTAGAAAAATACAAAGTATTCTAATAAGTCCTCCTAGCTTAAAGATACGAGATAAATAAAAAATATATTAATATTGAACGGTTCCTTGAAAGATAAATAAACGAAATAAGCACATAGCAAAGATAGAGGTTTCAATACAGTAAGAAAAGAAACAAAATAGATAATTTGCAGTCAGCAACATTTTATCGCTGACTGAGTGATCTGGTTCATTTATGGATTTCAATTTCTCGACGTATGTAACTGATAAATATTCACGTCTTTAAATATGATTATATAGTAATTAGTTATTTGCTCGATGTATCAGGTAATAACGTAGAATTGCGGGCAGAAGGCAACTGATAATTTTTCAATTAACTGTAATACATAGTTTGATTTCATCTTACGTTAATGTGAAGATGAATGATATAAATGATTCCACTGCGTTTGTAGAAGTATCTTCTGATTACTATTCCCATAAACTTTTTTATTTATCATTCACATACTTGAAGAGAAGGAGCTACACGAAGATTCCGAATTAACTGTTATATTACAGTAATTACTCACAGTGAGATTTAAGTTGTATTAATACCAAATGCGTGAAGAGCACAACGTGAATCATTATCTGCGGAGTTGTCGGTTAATTTAAGTGCATTGTGAAAGCTGACTATACCATACTAAAGAGATAGTTTCCTGTTGGGCCTTATTGTGCTGGATGTAGACTAATTACAACTTAAGGATTTATCCTAAACTCACGAGCTCACACTTAAAACGAATCGTGCAAGAATACTGGGATTTCTTGTCAGTATCAGTTCAGATGCGCTGACGTAACGAATTGTTTGTGCAACGTCAGAAACTTGTTAATTAAATAATTCTGAGTTGGACGGAGCAACCTTCGATCTATAATCACAGCCTTAGCACACATTTGTAACTACGTCGTGTGTAGTAACTATTAGCCCTCGATATCACAATCTAAAGAGTAACGTATAATGATGTCTATCTCGTGAGATTTAAGCAGATTGCTACCTTGTTTGCCTTTACGTACACAGTAAGAAACGCCAAGCCCTCCTTAGCACGCTCTTCGTACAAATCAGCACAAGGAAGTGTTGTTGGTACACGAATACAGAAGGATTGTTCTGTCACAGTGCATCTTCCACAGGGTGTTTTGCTGTGGTTCAGTGAGTAAAACACCCTGAGGAAGGTCATTTGGGACAGTGGCTGAAACGTCGGAGAATTGCGTTTTACAGACCCTGAATAATTTTACAGACAGCTAAACATGCGATTCGACCAGTTACACAATTAACGCAGTTTCTGTAGAAAAGTGATTGTTGGACTACTCACTCTGAAATAATTTTTCGTCAATTTTCATCTGCATTTACTTCATGTACTATATATGTCGATTGTAAATTTTCGTCCTGATATTTTATCGAAAAATAGAAAACAATAGATTAGGTGAAAGTGGGGAACTAATTTCCAAAAATTATTACACCCGATATTATTCACTATGAAATGCATTGTGATGATCTACTTGCCTCTGTTTCCTTCTTGTTCTTCTTCCTCCTCTTCTTCTTCTTCCTCCTCTTCTGCTGCTTATCCATTAATGGATGTTGGCGACGACATGTTGCATCTTTATTCTGAGAACCGCAGTATGTAATAGCTGGCCTACACTTCGTAGTCCTGCCCACTGCTTTATATTGTCCAATCAGGTTCTTCTTCTTCGCCCTTGTCTTCTTTTTCCTCCAATCTTCCCTTCTACTATTAATTGCAGAAGCATGTATTTGGTGTTCCGTACTATATGTCCTAGGTATGCAGTTTTTCTTTCTGTAAGCATTGTCAACATTTGTCGCTGCTTGTTCATTCGTTCCAGTACTTCGGTGTTGGTTATTCTTTGCAGTCCACGGTATTTTAAGCATTCTGCGATAAAGCCACATTTCAAAGGCCTTTTACATCTTCGTTGTTGTCATATGCAGGGTGTTACAAAAAGGTACGGCCAAACTTTCAGGAAAAATTCCTCACACACAAAGAAAGAAAATATGTTATGTGGACATGTGTCCGGAAACGCTTACTTTCCATGTTAGAGCTCATTTTATTACTTCTCTTCAAATCACATTAATCATGGAATGGAAACACACAGCAACAGAACGTACCAGCGTGACTTCAAACACTTTGTTACAGGAAATGTTCAAAATGTCCTCCGTTAGCGAGGATACATGCATCCACCCTCCGTCGCATGGAATCCCTGATGCGCTGATGCAGCCCTGGAGAATGGCGTATTGTATCACAGCCGTCCACAATACGAGCACGAGGAGTCTCTACATTTGGTACCGGTGTTGCGTAGACAACAGCTTTCAAATGCCCCCATAAATGAAAGTCAAGAGGGTTGAGGTCAGGAGAGCGTGGAGGCCATGGAATTGGTCCGCCTCTACCAATCCATCGGTCACCGAATCTTTTGTTGAGAAGCGTACGAACACTTCGACTGAAATGTGCAGGAGCTCCATTGTGCATGAACCACATGTTGTGTCGTACTTGTAAAGGCACATGTTCTAGCAGCACAGGTAGAGTATCCCGTATGAAATCATGGCGTTGAATCGAGGAAGTACAGTACATACTGACGAAACTAAAATGAGCTCTAACATGGAAATTAAGCGTTTCCGGACACATGTTCACCTAACATCTTTTCTTTATTTGTGTGCGAGGAATGTTTCCTGAAAGTTTGGCCGTACCTTTTTTAACACCCTGTATAGTGTCCACCATTCAGAGCCATATAGAAGAACGGACGAGATGTAGCATTTTACAAATCCGACTCCAAGGTTTAGGTCTAGGTCTGTGCTTGTAAGAATATTCTTTAATTTTATGGAGTCATTTCGCGCCTTCTCTATGCGACATTTTATTTCCAAGTCTGTTCATCAATCTCCACAAAGCCAGGTAACTTTAAACTTGTTGATTCTTTGTATTACACACCCTTGACATCTTAGATTTGCATCTTTAAATGAGTCGGACTCCCGTGTGACAATCATATAATTAGTCTTTTTGATGTTTATATTCAGACCTAGAGTACTGCTGTGAGCTCCTACTATGTTGAAGAGTTGTTGAAGGTCATCTGAATTATCAGCTGTCAATACCGTGTCACCAGCATAACGAATGTTGTTGATATACATTCCGTTAACCTTCATGCCTTTTCCTACATCATTAAGTGCCTCCTGAAAATACTTTCAGAGCATAAGTCAAATAACAGGGGTGACAGTATACATCCTGGTCGGACTCCTCTACATATATTGACCAAATCTGTGACCTCATTATTAAATGTCTGGTTCTAATATAAACTCTCTACACAACGGGTATCTTTCTCATCTATATCAGTTCTTTTGAGAATTTCCAAGAGTTTACGATGTTGTACTCTGGCGAACGCTTTTTCGTAGTCTATAAAACAGAGGCCTACATTATTACGCTGTTCATAGCAGATTTGTACTAGAACTTGTATTACTGCTACTGCTTCTATTGTACCTAAACCTTTCATAAATCCAAACTGTGTCTCACTAATGAATTTCTCATATTTTTCATATAGCCTCTGATGGATCACTCGCAGAAATATTTTCAGAGAATGGCTCATAAGACTAATGAGTCTATGATCTTCACATCTTCTCGGATTCCTCTTCTTTGATGAGGGAACGAAAGTTGATAATAGCCATTCGTCAGAGTAATGACCAGTGTTGTAAATTTTGTTAAACAGTTTGTCTAAGACTTTGATACCTTCTTCATCAAAGAGTTTAATAAGTTCGAATGGAATTTCATCAGGCCCTGTGGCTTCATTTGAGTTTCTGATGGCTTTCTCTATTTTGTCTTTCATGATTGGAGGTCCTGTTAAATTGTTGTTCCTAGAAATCTCAGCATTTGGTCTACCATCAGAAAAGAAGTTCTTAATGTAGTCTTCCCATATCTCTTTCTCTTTCTTCTCAATGGTATCTAGAACTATTTTATTATTTTTGTTGGTTAATAAGGAGGTGTTTTTTCTTCTATATATATCCCAGCAGTTTCTTTTAATTTTTTATGTAAGTCAAAATCGTCACGTGAAACTTGCAAGCTTTCAATTTTTTCACACTCACGTTCTAGCCATTCACTTTTTGCTGCTCTAAACTTTGATCTTTTGAGTTTCTTGATATTATTATACTTAGTTTGATCTAATTGGGCTTTTTACCTTCGCTGTTCATCCATCAATGAAAGAATTTCATCAGTCATCCATTTCTGTTTTCGATGTCTTGTTTTATATCCTATTTTTTCTCGAGCAGTGGTTAGCGTAATGGTTTCATCTCTTCTCACACTCTGGTACCGTTTTCTTGATCAATCAGAGGTTTCATTGTCACTATTTTAATGTTGATGTCCTTGCTAACTTCACTTCTTAGTTTCCAGATCCATCCAAATCCGCCTGCAATAAATTTATGTTTCAGTTCGTCACTTGAAATTGTCTCCTAAGCTAACAAAAAATATAACTGTGTAAGTATGGTGATTTTATTAGTAAGATAATGGCAGACTGTTGTTACTCTAGAAAGGACAATGCTTAAAAGCAACTCATGTGGCCCACACTAGAACCAGCGGAAAAATCCTGCTATCGGAACGCAGAAAAGGCAAAATTAAAAGAAAGAATGAAACGAGGGGTAGCAGCTGATTCATTCAACCTTCAAAATTTATTCCAAAATTTTTGCCACGCGAACATATTCGTGATCTTTTTAACATGCAACTCAACTGTCACTCCCACAGGCTCACTTAACTATAGCTCGCTCACACCCACTAGTCAGTCGTTGTAGGTCGCGCATACCCATCCATTCCCACTAGCCCATTTCACTCAGCACAACTCATAGACACGATCTCATCGTGTGTCTCTAAATGTGACTGTCTCCTGTCTCACAGCGACAATCTCCTTAGTTCTGTCCTACTACTGCTCTCCCCTCCCATACCACCCTCTCTCGCTCTCTCTTACCGAGATTATCTCATTCATTTCTTCCCGCTTCTGCAATCTCTTCTCAATGTCACTATCTCTCTTTTCCTCACTGTCATTGTTATAGACACTGTTTCTCAATATCACTGGCTCTCACCCACTTCCGCTCTCTCCTTCTCTTTATTCCTTACCCACTTGCATTATTTCCTTCACTCTTTTCCAGCACTGTTCTTTCGCTCTCAACTATGTTCTACTGCCACAGTGGCCTTGTCTTTCTCTCACATTGCCGTTCTTTCCTTCGCTCTTTCTGTAACACAACCACTCTCTACTTTCTTCAAATATTTTTTTTAATTTTACGTCTCTTTCCCACTGCCACTGTCTCCTTCCCTCTCTGGGTAAAGACGTGAGAATTTTCGGAAAATTTTCAAAAGGTGTTGAGTAGGGTAGAATGATGCAGCTGGTACCCCACGTTCCAGTCACTTTTAAACACGAGTATATTCGCCTTTCTTGTGCTCCGATAGGAGCATTTTTCCGCAGGTTTCCTTCTTTTCCCTCCTACGGCAGGACATGCCACTTATATAAAAAGAACAGTAATGTTATGGTGGCTTACTTACGTGAAATCACAATAACCAACAACTAATGTTACACCTCAGAACTGATCTTCCGTGCACAAAAGTTTTTCATCTGATTCAGTACTACAACATGAGGTTCCCAGAACTCTTCTGATGATACGGAAACAACAGCATAATTCTCCGTGCTGCGTCACTCTACAAATTACGTTTTGCCTTGTATACGTAGCTGACCTGTGCAAGTAGGATAATTTGAGCCTATGGCTCTCGAAAACGGATGAATTTACCAAGAAAATTTTTAAGTTTGTTGGATGTCGGGATCCTAGGAATACATCAAAAATTTCAGCCATTTGTTGTTCATAGCCATATTTTAATCCACGGCTATATAACGGAAAAGATTTTTGAAAACGGGAAGACGCCACTTCTAGATAAATGCCTAGAAAATATACAGATAAAATTTGGGCGATTTGATGCAGTTAGGTATTTACATACCGCCGCTGGCGGCGAAAAAAATATGGTGAAAAACGGTTTTTTCGAGTTTTTTCAGGAACTGCCCATGAACTAATTAGTGCCTCCGTAAGCGCCGTAAAGCACACCATGCGACACATTTAATGGAAAAGAAACCAACTGAGTCACTCTGTTAGCTTAAACTGGAGGAATGTTCAAGCTTCGACCATTTACTGTAGGGTAGTTACAGTAGGACGACCCTTCTGTCGAGTACACGGACTGTCCCTAGCGCAGCCATTGAAAACACATGACTCTACCTTTCAGTCAGCAACAGAACCCCTAGTATGAGCCCCGGAAAAATTCCGTTTTTATTCTTGGCGTTTTGGAACATGATGGTAGCGCATGCTTTGCCATATGTACTGATGTTGTTCAAGTGAGTGAGTCCAATCCCATATAGGACTATTAGCAGCGGTTTATCGTCTACAAAGAAGGGCACGCTTTGTTCTTATCCACAGGAGAGGGCAAGTGTTCGCAGAAAAACCTTTGGTGGTAGGTGCTTGAAGAGAGGTGAAAATTCGTCAAAATCTCTTTAGAAAAGTTTCAAGTACCAGTATATAGTAATGCATGTAGGAATATACTACACATCCTGTGTACCTGTACTCAATATTCGAATGGAAATGGAACTGGAAGAAGCCTTAATACATAGAACGTACATTTCACAGTGGTTTGCACAGAGCGGATATAGATGGAAACGGAGAAGTAGATGTACTCGTATAGTGTGCGAGAAACCGCGTAATCGAAGAACTGTTCTCTAAACAACTGTACTGCTAGAGAGACCTTGAAGCAACGAACCATGGTTCAAGTTTCAGGACGGGTGTCGTTAGCTGCAGGTCGACACACAATCTTGCTTGACATCGTCATCCGTCGAGGATCGAAGCGAGCAATGCGGCAGTCTGCGTGCTGCTGGTTCAATGCGCCGCTATTGTTTCTTTATTATATTTGACTCGGGTTTATTCAACCATACTGCGAACACTTTGGTACAAATATAAAGTCATATACACAGAGAAATCTCAGTGTAAATAATTTGAACAACGTTTTTATGTCATTTTATGATTTTACTGGTCTGGTAAGACTCAGTGGCCCTGATTCATCAACGTCGGGTCATGTCGCCGAGATGCGAGCAGCGAGGTTGCAGCATAAATACGCCTTAGAGGACACTACTCTGAAAGTCGTGCAGACCGCGGAGCTTGGAGATGGATGGGACAGGGCGTCTTCATAGCAGGCCTAGCCACTACTTGTTAAAACCATCGTAGCCTCTATGAAACATTTAAAGTGTACCGCCTATGAAGACATCAACCTCCAACAGTCCTCAAGATGTAACGTACCCCCCTATTTACTCAAATACATGTATATACATATTCACCTTCAGCTGTCTACAACACCACCCACCAATAACCTCAATGAAATTAATTACGTCCCCAGCCTCACTATGAAAGGGTCACTCCTACAGAATAAATAAATTTTCTAAATCCAAACTTCAAGCTCGTCTTCCTCGAAGACCCAAAATTGTTCATACAATCGGGGACCTCTTTTAATTGTCTCTGGCAAATCCCTTCTCCACACCTTCACTTACCTTGAAACGTAATGCTCCGCTAAGTCTCACAAATGACCTTATAAAGTGCCTCATGGAAGATAGTTGCAGCAACTGAAAACTTCGTATCCTCCCTCTTCCAACAAGCGTAATTCCGGTCTACCACCTGTAAACTCACTACTGCTCCCTTCAGCACGTAAATTTGCTTCCGTCCACTTTCTGCCGCTAAACCACGTTCATCCCACCGCCAAAATAAGCAAGCAATTGCGTGGTTTCCAAGTGCCTTGTGTACGCCCATTAGATCTGGATTGTGCGTTACTTGTTGCTTTCTTTTCTTATTTTGAAATAAGTGGTTGTTCACTGAATCCAAATACGACTCTCGAAACACCAAAAGACACTGGCTATTTCTACTACCATGCAGCAATAGAGAACAAGTATGTGGACTGTATAATAATCCAAGATCACATATAACATTTTTAGATGACAGAAACTTAAGATACTTCTTTATTATCGGTCTTGAATGAGCTTATTTTCTGATACACTGTGTACATTTCATTTTATTAGATATTAATGCAGTGTTTTACAGTCTGACGAACTTCTTCCATACCTAAAGTTGAATTTCTATATCGATATTTATGCTAGGAAAATTAGTCTTCTTATAAATGCCCTAACAAAATCTAATATACAACTTAATTTTCAATTTTATTTTATAAAGAAATTCTTCGACTCCATAAGTGGTATAACAGCAAACCAAGGTTGTTTTTAACCAATACTTTATTTATAAAGTCAATACACTGCCATTTGTGAAAAATGTCACTTAATTTTGTGCTAGTTTGCGAACATGTATTGTGCCGATTAGGATTTAACTCAACATCTGTATATTTTGAAAAAAACTAATTTATCTTGTAACTTTCGTGAATATCTTTCATCTCCATAATAATTTTAAAATATTTTCATGTGTGAAACACAATATGTAAAATGGATTTACACATACTTTCAGAAGTATAAATATGTATTTTTAATCGTACAGATTTCCTAAAGCTTCGAAAACATTATCTGTTTGATATGGTAAATTGACGCCAAAGTCACTACCAGCTGCTGACTAGTCTTTCGTCCATGCGCACGTGCTTCACACCCAAGACCATTTTATTTCGGTGTGGTATAATTAGCAAAAATTAATGTGTTACAGTTCAGTCCCATAGAATAAACAACTGTGCATCATTGCAAATTTTCATTAAGGCTATCCTCGCAACAAGAACCTTGGCCACTGAAGGAAGGAGAGACACACAGGAGTCAATCGCAGTCTCATTAGTTTTTATTATTCTTGGAAATGTAGATTTTGGCTATAAATAGCGGTTGTTTACCGTCTCAGTGTCCTTTCTGCCTATACTCCTATAACGACATACGGTGACATGGAATGCCACGAGTCTGTTGAATTGTAATGGAAATCCACTGAAGATGATTATTTATGGATGAAATCTAGATTTGTAAGAATAATAAAAAGTAATAGGATTGCCGACTGACTGCTGTGCGCATCTCCTTCCTTATAGTCTACGGTCGTTGTGCACAACAGTTCCTGATTAAATCAAAGTTGGACACAATATCCAACTCCAGGATAAGTAAAACATATATTTTCATTATAAAGTTATCCTCTCATTTGCTCACTACAATTATCGCAGTAGAACTGGAAGATACTGATATGCAATAAATTTAGACTAACACACTTCGACCAGGTGTTGAGGGAGGCTTTATAACTACCATTCCTACTACAGAGAGGCTAAACCTGTTGTCCCGGACCGCTCCTGACACCTCGGTCGCTGTAATTTCTCGTTTGTTGGCCAACGGGGCTGTCGCCACAATACAGTGCCAGCAACCTTTCCCTTCGATCAGTTTTCTCTTTTACTCTCCACGCCAACAGTCTCTCGCCATGGTCCTTACTCACAGTCGACCCATACCAGATTCGCTCTAGCTACTGACGCTCCCCATACACACACAACCCGATATATTTAGCCTTCTTTCTCTTTTGAATGACGTCACACAAAAATTCTTAAAGCAACAGCTGCCATTGGTCACTTAGCTCTCTTGTACTTCTCCAAGGTGAGTTTTCAATACAGCCATAGTCCAAAAACTACGAATATTACTTTACAAGGGAAAGTAACATTTTCCAGCTAAAAAATCCACGTCCGTCCGTCGTTCATAGTCTTAGATTTCCTGCAGCCCCTATAATTCCATAACTACTCCATAGTCTTCGTAGCGAACCTTACAATGGACAAGTACTCGTATACTTTACTGTGTGTGGCTGATCCCAGACAGGTGTTATTCTCCCTGCGTTCGCCACCCATGGCTGGCTTCCCCCACGGGTCTTTAACAAAAAATGCAGTATTCACACTGAGGCCTTCTTAACTGAATTAGCACAATCTTGAAAACTGCACGGGTATTCAGCCACGTAGCGTTGGCAAAAAGGCGCGATATTTCGGCGAGCCGACTTCTTGCCATCTTCAGGCGTTCTTGTAGTCTCATTTATCTCTAATGGATGCCGACTTTATATAATCTCCCGCAGACTCCGTCTGGGCCCTTCCGAGCGGTCCGCGCCGGTAGTGGGGGAAGGGCGGCGCCCCACCGTCGTGGTGACGGTGCTTCTTCTTCTTGTTCCTCCTCTTCTTCAGGTGTCCTGACAGGCGCGGATTTCCGTATGGACTGCAGTTTGTCTGCAGGTGGCCGATTGCCAAGCACTGTAGGCTTGAGACTAACTAACTGCATCTACCCACACTCATGAGTCCTGGGAGTGTGTCGAGGCAAGCTGCAAAAGGAGAGCCGGCCGGAGTGGCCGAGCGGTTCTAGGCGCTACAGTCTGGAACCGCGTGACCGCTAAAGTCGCAGGTTCGAATCCTGCCTCGGGCATGGATGTGTGTGATGTCCTTAGGTTAGTTAGGTTTAAGTAGTTCTAAGTTCCACGGGACTGATGACCTCAGCAGTTGAGTCCCATAGGGCTCAGAGCCATTTGAACCACTTTTGAACTACTACGAACAAACAGATGGAGTAGCGATCGGCTGTCCTTTATCACCAATAGTAGCCAATATGTTTATGGAGGCTTTTGAAGAAGAAGCTCGAGTCGGCAGTCTACAAGCCCTCTTGCTTTTTTCGATATGTAGACGATATATTCGTAATCTGGCCGCACAGACGACATCGCCTCCAAGACTTTCTGCAGCAGCTAAACTCCCAGCGCCGGAATATCAAGTTCACGGTGGAGGTAGAAGAAAACAACAAGCTTTCATTTCTTGATGTGCTCGTCAAGCGATGACCAGATGGCACACTAGGACACAGCGTCTACCGTAAGCCGACACATACAGATTTGTACCTGCATGCCTCCAGTGTCATGCTCCTTCACAGCGAGAGGGCGTTCTGAGCACACTGGTGCACAGAGCACGCTAAATCTCGGACTGTGACAGCCTAGTAGCTGAATCGCTGCACTTGAAGGCCGTGTTCCGCACGAACGGTTACAACAACCGGCAGATAAGACCGAAGAAGCCGAGACCGCAGCCTTCCGAGGACGAAGACAAACCGGTTGCGACGGCGATTATACCTTATGTCGGGAACACATCGGCAAAGATCGGCAGAATACTCAGAAAATACAATGTCAAATGCGTGTTTCGCCCTCCATCCAAACCGAAAACATTATTATGATCAGTCAAGGACGACTTAGGACTCCGCAAACCGGGAGTTTATAGCATTCCTTGCCAGTGCGAGAAAACGTATGTAGGCCAGACCATCCAGACGTTACAGGAGAGATGTAGTGAACATAAACTCCACACAGAGAACGTACAGCTAACCAAGTCCGTCGTGGCATAGCACTGCATCTCACATGCACAAGACATGAACTACGATGGCACAAAGATGTTACAGCAATCGAACACCTTCTGGGACTGTATCCTCGAAGAGGCAGTGGAGATCCGGCTGCATGGCGAACTAATAAATAAAGACAGGGGTTTCCAGTTAATCAAGGCCTGGGATCCAGCTCTGAGTATGATTAAAACACAACGACAGTCACGACACCTGAAGAACAAGAAGAAGAAGAAGCATTGTCGCCACGACGGCAGAGTTCCGCAAGCTTCCGTGGCCGCGGAAGAACTGCGGCCCATGATATGTCGCTGGGAGCCGCGCTTCCCCCACCACCCAGCACCGCCCTTCCCCCACCACCGGCCGCGGCCCACTCGGAAGCGCCCAGACGAAGGCTGCGGGAGAGGGCCAGAGATTATATAAAGTCAGCTTCGGTCAGAGAGCAATCACACTCGAAGAACGCCTGAAGATAGCAAGAAGGCTTGCCGAAATATCGCTCCTTTTTGCCAACGCTACCTGGCTGAATACCCGAGAAATTTTCAACATTTCTGTACGCCGGGAAAACCTCAGATCACAAATCAGCATAATGACACAGGGATAGTTATGTCACAAGTTCTTACATCTTAAACAGATTTATACTGCATAATTTACTATGTACGTTAGAACCTTTTTCTTGTTGTTGTTGTGGTCTTGAGTCCTGAGTAGTGAAGGAGTTTTGCTGTTTGGGGAACAAAATAACTGACGATGGTCGAAGTAGAGAGGATATAAAATGTAGACTGGCAATGGCAAAGAAATCATTTCTAAAGAAGAGAAATTTGTTAACATCGAGTATAGATTTAAGTGTCAGGAAGTCATTTCTGAAAGTATTTGTATGGAGTGTAGCCATGTATGGTAGTGAAACATGGACGATAAATAGTTTAGACAAGAAGAGAATAGAAGCTTTCGAAATGTGGTGCTACAGAAGAATGCTGAAGATTAGATGGGTAGATCACATAACTAATGAGGAGGTATTGAATAGAATTGGGGAGAAGAGGAGTTTGTGGCACAGCTTCACTAGAAGAAGGGATCGGTTGGTAGGACATGTTCTGAGGCATCAAGGGATCACCAATTTAGTATTGGATGGCAGCGTGGAGGGTAAAAGTCGTAGGGAGAGACCAATAGACGAAAACACTAAGCAGATTCAGAAGGATGTAGGCTGCAGTAGGTACTGGGAGATGAAGTAGCTTGCACAGAATAGAGTAGCATGGAGAGCTGCATCAAACCAGTCTCAGGACTGAAGACCGCAAAAACAACACCTTTTTATTACAACCAAAGTAATCATTTGCTTAACATTCTAAGAAGCTCAACAACATAGACAAAAGTGATGGCCAATTCACCCTACTGAAAACGGCATAATTACTTTTAAAAGTCACAACGTTTTAATACCTATTTCGTTTTTTTGTCTCTGAAACAATTGCACGGGCAACACTGCAGCTCATGTCGATCACTACATGATTAGTCACCACCATTCTATCGGAATTTAACTCTACATCTGCATGATTAGTCTGTAATTCAAAATTAAGTGGCTGGTGGAGGGAACAGTAACATCAAATCTCTGACGTATTATCACGTGTAATCGCAGAAGCTCTTACGTTTTCTCAGAAGTAGCGGCGCACATCAACAGACGCTGGTGGTAGGAACAGTCCTCTTGCACTTTAGGTGAACTGGTACATTTATGCAGATATGTCCCATGAAATGTCGTAAATACCTTAGATAAGAGTGCTGTTGCTCTTCACGTGAACTGGCTCATTTAGGCAGATTATTTCATGAATTGCTATAAATACGTTAGATGATAGGACATACCTAATGGTTTCATTTTTCCTGATTCTAGTTTTTGATCTCAAGATGGTGTATTCCGACTAACACCTCTGTTATAGTTAAATAAAAACATGATCCAGATACGTATTATAAAAATAGATATACGTACCTATGTATGTACAAGGTGACAATTATTGAACTATATAAAAAGAGTAAATCAGTTAAAAAATAAGGCGTAAAAGTCACTAAAGATATTCGGATTTAGGTCGCTGTCGACGACCTGCTGAATGGCTGTTTTCAGCTGAGCAATGGTTTTGTGGTTATTGCTGTACACCTTCTCTTTAATATGGGCCCACAAAAGGAGTTGCATGTCTTCAGATCCGGAGAACATGGCGGCGAATCGAGGTCCATGCCAGTGGCCTCTGGGTACCCCAGAGCCAGAATGCGGTCTCCATAGGGTTCCTCCAGGACATCAAACACTCCCGTGCTTCAATAGGGTCGAGCTCCGTCTTGCATGAACCACAACTTGTCGAAATCTGGCTCCCTTTGGCTAATGGGGATGAAAACATCTGCAAAAACTTCACGTACGGTTCAGTAGTCACCGTGCCATCAAGGGATATCGCACCGATTATTCCGTGACTGGACATTGCACACTTCACAGTCACCTGTTGAGGGTGAAGAGACTTCTCGATCGCGAAATGCGGATTCTCAGCCCCCCTCCCCCCCCCCCCCCCAATTTTGCTTAGTGACGAACCCATGCAAATGAAAGGGGACTTCGTCGCTGAACCAAACCATGCGTGTGCATACTAATTCCCATCATGCCCCGTGCATTTTGAACGACCTAACGTAAACCGTTCAGACGTTATAACGATTTCATTTAATGTAGTTCAATAACTGTCAACCTGTATGTAAGTACACTATGTCATCAAAAGTATCCAGACACCCCCAAAAACATACTGCCAGGTAGTCCACAGAAACGACCTGAGTAGTCATTAGACACCGTGAGAGAGCAGCATGGGGCGGTCCTCGGAACTCACGGAGTTTGAACGTGCTCAGGTGATTTGGTGTCACTTGTATCATACGTCTGTACGCGAGATTTCCACACTCCTAAAAATCCCTAGGTCCACTGATTCCGATGTGACAGTGAAGTGGAAACGTGACGGGACTCGTACCGCACTGAAGCCTACCTGCCCAGCTCGTCTGTTTACCGCCGATGGTTGAAGAGAGTCGAATGTATAATAGACAGCCATCTATCCAGACCATGACGCAGGAATTCAAAACTGCATCAGAATCCACTGAAAGGACTATGACAGTTAGGCCGGAGGTGAGAAAACGTGGATTTCATGGTCGAGCGGCTGCTCATAAGCCACGCATTTCGCCGGTAAATGCCAAACGACGCCTCGCTTGCTGTAAGGAGGGTAACCATTGGACGATTGAACAGTGGAAAAACGTTGTGTTGAGTGACGAATCACTGTACATAATGTGGCGATCCGATGGCAGGGTGTGGGTATGGCGAATGCCCGGAGAACGTCATCTGATAGGGTGTGAAGTGCCAACAGTAAAATTCAGAGGCGTGGTGTTCCGGTGTGGTCGTGTTTTTCATGGAGGGGGCTTGCACCCCTTGTTGTTTTGTGTGGCACTATCACAGCACTCGCCTACATTGACGTTTTAAGCACCTTCTTGCTTCCCACTATTGAAGAACAAATCGGGTATGGCAATTCCATCTTTCAACACGACCGAGCACCTGCTCACAATGCACGGCCTGTGGCGGAGTGGTTGTACTACTTTGAGCCAGGCCTCACCAACCGACGTCGATACCTCTCCTCAGTGCAGCACTCGGTGAAGAATTGGCTCCCATTCCCCAAGTAACCTTCCAGCATCTGATTGAACGTATGCCTGCGAGAGTGAAGCTGTCATCAAGGTTAAGAGTGGGCCTACACCATATTGAATTCCAGCATTACTGATGGTGGGCGCCACGAACTTGTAAGTCATATTCAGCCAGATGTGCGGGTACTTTGATCACACCCCCCTCAACCAATGGACTAGTTTCAAACTTGGTAAATAAATCTCTTATTGCCTGGAAAGAATCGCTGTGGGGTTAAGAAGAACTTCGCTATCAAAGGAGTGCAGGTGTAACCCACAACACGCGAATTAGTGATCCAGGAACTGAGAATGAGAACTCTTAGTGACGTGCAACAAACTTTACACGTAATTTCATATCATTACGCAACTTTTTCTCGCTAACTATCCGCACTAAATGATGAAAGCAAAAGTGTTGATCGCTTACTACATGTTCGCTATTCACGCAGTGTAGTGTCCCTTTTCCAATATTCACCATTATCGAGGCGAGACATAAGTAAAAATGACTGTATGTGACTCAAAATGAACTGCAAACATCGATTTATCAGCGAAAGGTAATAACACTAACTGTAAAAATATACATTATAGATCGATAGATGCAGAAAAGACATTATTTTTATTGTATGAGATTATATGTGTAATTAATTAAAAGAAGTATTATTATCTTTGTAAGAGTATAAAACACAATGCAATGCTCATTCTTCTGTCTAGTCTGTTTTGTTCTGTTCGTTCTGGTGTTGGCTGGAATAATGTACGCAAGCTATTGTGCTGCGCTAGCATTTGTTTCTGTCGTAACGTAATTGCAAATATTTAATGGTGTAAACTGTGTCCTAGTAAGAATATATCAGAATAAAGTGATCTCCGTGTGTTATTTCAGGAATCTACGCCACATTTATCTTACGAAAAGAATATTTAATGAAAATTATTTTGCATGTTTCCAGCTGCTGCGGAGCGATTAACAGTGATCTCTGACTGTTAACAATTAGCCACCATTACGGGGTACATTTAAAAATATTTTTTCACAGCACAATGTCTGATAGCCGGAGCGGAAGAAATTATGTATAAATATTCAGTAAGATTAATTGGAGGAATCCAGTCAAATAATTTTATGAAAGCTTGTCTATTTTCTGTGATAGTAATAATTTCAGATCAGTAAACTGGAGCTGAGGAATGCTACGCTATTCCATTTACAGTAACTTGTAGGGAGCCTGATATAATACGTAATTGGCAACCTACGAAATTCATTATTTTGCTTATTATATCTCTTTTGTATTTTTTTTTAGAAAGCTAAACGTAAAAACTAACTTCACTAAAAATCAGTTACAGATCACGATCAATCAAAGGCCAAACAAATTTACTAGGAGAGTGTTTCCTCTAAATAAATAGTTACATTATTTTTTTAAGAGATATAATAGCAGCAAAACTTCCGCGTGAAAAATGACTTTTAATTTAATACTACTTCACTACTAACTGTACTCGCTACACATTTTACAGACAGTATTCACATACCCCATTGACTGTACCAGTAATATTATGTCGTACAACGCATCGTTTAGGACAGTGTTTTTCAACCTGTGAGTCGTGATCGCATGGGGTGTCGCAAAGCCTAGCTCAGGGGACAGCAGTCGCAGGAGCAAGCATTTGCAGCGTGGCTGGTAACGTATGTTTCACGACGATCATCTGCTACGGTATAAAAGTCACATGGAAGTGACAAGACTTTGCGAAAGCACCTTGCAAATTCGCTCAGGTACAGATCTGGTACTTATTTATAATAATGAATACGAAGTTAATTTAAGCCTGTTAAAGAGTTCAAATATAGAAAAACTTGCAGCAGTGAGAAGCAACACGATGTCTATTGATCTCTTCCCACTTCTGCGGAATGGAACTAGGGCGGCGAGAGTCACTAAATCTTGTACAGATACTATTTACCTCTGAGAGGTTTGCTGGGAGAGGGAAAGGACCACATCAACTTCCGGGCTGGAACGGCGGTATAGTGGCAGCGTCCTGTGTATTACTGACTTACTGACAACTTAGTTGCCAATCATCTGCTGTGATAAAAATATCACACGAAACGAGAACAATTTATGAAAGCACATTTAAAAGACGCTCACGTTCAAATGTGATCCAAAATGGCTGCAACAACACGCACACACCTCACATGCAAGATTTGCCACAACGGTTACTAGAATGCATTTAGTAACAAGCTTCGAACCAAACAATAGAACGCTAGGATTGGTAGCAGTGAGACAAGGCACGATGTACAGCAGCTTCTACCAAGCGGATTTAGGATGCCTCCGCCCAATTCAGACTTTAGTTCACACACTGCATGTTGGCGTTGTTTCTATTTTCCTAGTTCTGTGGCTTTATCGGGATTCCCACAAAATCGTCGTTGCTGGTCACCTGGTTAATTTCTCATTTCTTTCGTGTAGTTAATTGTGGTGATTGCCGTGAAGTGAATCATTGTTTTTTGATAGTGATTTATAAAAGAGTTGCAAAATATCTTACAAAATACTAGTAACACTATTTGTAAAAACATATACTACATATTCTCGCAATTAATTAAAAAGAAATGTTGCCTTCTTTTGAAACTGAATGCTAGTAAATGGAATAACCATCTTGCTACATGTCTCAAAACTGGCGGTGCTGTAATACAGAAACATACGCCTATGGAAAATGGTATTTATTTTTTATTAAAATTACGTAATTCCTTGTTTAAGATTAATTCTGAATTGAGCGTCATGTAGATTGTTTTATAATAAATACACTGTGTTAACGAGAAATAAACGCAAAATTGGAAAACTGTGTGCAGGAACCGATCGATAACTAAATGATGATGATCCAGTAAGTATCTGTGAGAAATTCGAAAAGAGATCTTCTTGTTTACAAACTGACTACACATTGGGACCTCGTTTAGTTAGGATAATTCACTTCTGAGTCTTACCTGCATTGCGAAACATATTTTTCTGTTGAAATTCACATGGATAATACATTCCAGTCCGGAAATACTAAAACAGTTTATAAACTGTACATCCTTATTTACAAGAAGTCGTCTAATGTCATTAGTTTTACCTTCTCTTCAAAATGAGACATAAACATAGAAGATGGTAGCTAAATGAAACATCTGCCTACGTATTGGTTAATGCGCAGCTTTATTGAATTCGTGTTGGTTAACGACGACATTCTTAAATGGAATTCATCTAGAGGTATTTCGAGGCCATTAAGTAACATGAGTCTTGCTTGCAACAACGTCACGAAGAATTTGGGCCTGCTGGTGTGTGCGAGCGGTTCTAGGCGCTTCAGTCTGGAACCGCGCGACAGCTACGGTCGCAGGTTCGAATCCTGCCTCGGGCATGGATGTGTGTGATGTCCTTAGGTTAGTTATGTTTAAGTAGTTCTAAGTTCTAGGGAACTGATGACCTCAGATCTTAAGTCCCATAGTGCTCAGAGCCATTTGAACCATCTGAATGAATTTGGCAACGCCGTCGAGGACACCCGAGCGGAGGTATCGGATACAGTAATTGCAACGCGAGGAGTGTCGCTAACAGTACAGCTGAATACCTCACTGTCGGCGGCGGCGTTGTCTTTGTTGGGGCGTGTAACTTACTTTGTCCGTCTTAATAATAATAATAATAATATCACTGATGTATAACATTACGCTTTTCTTTTCCTCCCCGTTTTCTGTTATTTCGTTGTCATTTCTTTCACGAGGAGCATAAGGCATACTGTGTAAAGTCAATAACAATAATGGTACGATCCAGCGATTACACGCAAATGCAAAACACTTTACCGGCAGAGCTGCAGTTTGATGCCTGGTGACTAAAGTCTCACATTTGTATTATTAAAAAGCATACTTGACAGTTATTAAGATTTTATTGTTTTCAACAGTTTTCATTCAAAGGACGACGCCAGCGATATCTGCTACGGCTGCCACTTAGTCAGATGAAAGTAAGCAAGGGTTATAGGTCGTAGACTACAGTAAAAATACAACAGTTTCAATTAGAAGGCTGTGCCTGTGTATTTATTAATAATTTAGTAATTTGTCGAATCGTGATTCTATTTTTGAGACCAAATCACCAAATCATTTTCTAGTTGAAGTCTATTTCTCTTCTTAGTTTTTAAGTTCACCATTGAAGAGAACGCTAACTCACAAAGGTAGGAATTGGCGAATGGTACAAATAATTTCAAAGCTTCCTTTGCTAGCTGTGGATACTCTTCTTTTCTCTTCAACCGGAAGATGTCAATCTTCTGCGAATTAAATTCCATTTTAAGCATCGCATCAACTGCTAAATCTATAAGTGTTTCTTTCGTCAGCCAGTTGTACTGACTAAAAAAGGAATTAGTAACCAGCTACGACCGTTGTCAGCGTCAGAGTTCAGCTCATGGAAAGTAACTTAACAGTTTCTCTTCCAAATTATGCAAGCTCTGTATCATGCAAGTAATGTGACAGCTTAGTGTCAGCAACTCGTCCATTTCAGTTTCTTCGACAATCATCTGAATACAAGGGAAAGACTTAGACATCATCTTTTGTAAAAACTTTGACCACAAACTAAGTCTTGAGAGGAATCATTTGATTTTATCCTCAGCTGATATGTTTTGTTCTTTCCCTTTCCATTGGGGGCTCTTGTTTAATATATTTAGATGGTTAAAAAGATCCGCGAGAAATGCTAATTTCAATAGCCAAACAGGGTCACAAACGTAATTCGCATATCCAGATTTAAAATCTTGTAAGAACATTAACAATTCACCTTTTAGTTCCAGAACTCGTGTCAATACCTTTCCTTTGGAAAACCACGTGACCTCTGTGTGATAAATGATATTTTGATAGAGCCAACCTATGTCTTCACAAATGATCGTAAACAGTCGAGTTTGCAACGCTTTACCTTTAGTAGAGTGTATAAATTTGATCGTCTCTTTAAGCACGTCATTTAAATCAGAAGTTAAAATCGTAGATGCCAGAGCTCGTCGATGAAGGAAGCAGTGAGTCCACGGAAAATTTTGTCATTATTGACTTTAATTTCGCGACGAGCCCATTTTTACTGTCAGTCATTGCTTTAGCACCATCGCTAAAAATTGCGATTTACTTTCTCCAATCAATCACGTGCTTGCGAGTGCTTTCTAAAAACATGTCATACAAACACTAGCCAGCAGTGCCCACAGTGAGTGTGTAATGTTGTAGCTTTAATTTGTTCTGAAAGCGGTGCTGATATTCAAGACCATAAAAGAGGGTTAAACGCTGTGAGCTATCTGAGGAAGTTAACCTCGCATTACTGCGCAACTGTCTCACCAGGTATCCAGTCTAGCTTACCAAATTCCCAACCAGACTAACATTAATTATAATCTTTTAGTACTCATAACCGGTGATATACACTCCTGGAAATGGAAAAAAGAACACATTGACACCGGTGTGTCAGACCCACCATACTTGCTCCGGACACTGCGAGAGGGCTGTACAAGCAATGATCACACGCACGGCACAGCGGACACACCAGGAACCGCGGTGTTGGCCGTCGAATGGCGCTAGCTGCGCAGCATTTGTGCACCGCCGCCGTCAGTGTCAGCCAGTTTGCCGTGGCATACGGAGCTCCATCGCAGTCTTTAACACTGGTAGCATGCCGCGACAGCGTGGACGTGAACCGTATGTGCAGTTGACGGACTTTGAGCGAGGGCGTATAGTGGGCATGCGGGAGGCCGGGTGGACGTACCGCCGAATTGCTCAACACGTGGGGCGTGAGGTCTCCACAGTACATCGATGTTGTCGCCAGTGGTCGGCGGAAGGTGCACGTGCCCGTCGACCTGGGACCGGACCGCAGCGACGCACGGATGCACGCCAAGACCGTAGGATCCTACGCAGTGCAGTAGGGGACCGCACCGTCACTTCCCAGCAAATTAGGGACACTGTTGCTCCTGGGGTATCGGCGAGGACCATTCGCAACCGTCTCCATGAAGCTGGGCTACGGTCCCGCACACCGTTAGGCCGTCTTCCGCTCACGCCCCAACATCGTGCAGCCCGCCTCCAGTGGTGCGCGACAGGCATGAATGGAGGGACGAATGGAGACGTGTCGTCTTCAGCGATGAGAGTCGCTTCTGCCTTGGTGCCAATGATGGTCGTATGCGTGTTTGGCGCCGTGCAGGTGAGCGCCACAATCAGGACTGCATACGACCGAGGCACACAGGGCCAACACCCGGCATCATGGTGTGGGGAGCGATCTCCTACACTGGCCGTACACCACTGGTGATCGTCGAGGGGACACTGAATAGTGCACGGTACATCCAAACCGTCATCGAACCCATCGTTCTACCATTCCTAGACCGGCAAGGGAACTTGCTGTTCCAACAGGACAATGCACGTCCGCATGTATCCCGTGCCACCCAACGTGCTCTAGAAGGTGTAAGTCAACTACCCTGGCCAGCAAGATCTCCGGATCTGTCCCCCATTGAGCATGTTTGGGACTGGATGAAGCGTCGTCTCACGCGGTCTGCACGTCCAGCACGAACGCTGGTCCAACTGAGGCGCCAGGTGGAAATGGCATGGCAAGCCGTTCCACAGGACTACATCCAGCATCTCTACGATCGTCTCCATGGGAGAATAGCAGCCTGCATTGCTGCGAAAGGTGGATATACACTGTACTAGTGCCGACATTGTGCATGCTCTGTTGCCTGTGTCTATGTGCCTGTGGTTCTGTCAGTGTGATCATGTGATGTATCTGACCCCAGGAATGTGTCAATAAAGTTTCCCCTTCCTGGGACAATGAATTCACGGTGTTCTTATTTCAATTTCCAGGA
The DNA here is from genome assembly GCF_023898315.1 of Schistocerca nitens. Lineage (NCBI taxonomy): Eukaryota > Metazoa > Arthropoda > Insecta > Orthoptera > Acrididae > Schistocerca > Schistocerca nitens. The sequence goes on from NC_064620.1 coordinate 14,723,088, forward strand.
GTGTATATATAAAAAGACAATTTAAATAAAAAGAAATATATCAGTTTATATTTGGACATTTACTTTAACTTTGGTCATTGTTCCGTTAAAATTTCAGCATATCAAACTTGATTCATAACTAAACTGGTGCCTTATTTAGGATTGTAAAATGTGAGTTTGTAATCTTACGGAACACATCAAATAGGGAGCCAAGATTGGGAGACTACATACAACACTGCATTCATAAAATAAGACACGAAGAACATTGAAACATATCCAAGAGGAAATTAACCACAACCAGCCGATTCAATTTTCACCTAAAGAAGTTACGTTCTTAGCACAATCCTGTCCGTCATGAGATTACCACACACTGGTATACTAAATTCATACTGACTCTCTGTGAAATCTTCCCAAAAAGAATAGCTGAGGGCTACTTTGATGCTTACACCACATGCTTCACGTGGTCAACTTGGTTTACACAAAGAGTGTAACTCAACAATAATTTTGATAATTAAAATAAATTACACCGGAACCTAATTTACAAAAGAAAAACCTCGAACTGGTTACTATCATCTTACTATTAACCTGATGGGTCAAACACTTGTATAAGCACGTGGTACTGGTCTCACAAAGTACACCCCACGGGGGTTGAACATAAAAAAAGTTGCTATATTGAAAAATATTGTCAAGACGAGACGTTATAATCTCACGCACATTCGCATTTAAGATTGATGATCAAAGTTAGAGTTACTGATCAACACGTGGTTCCACTTTACTCACAAAGTAGTGACAAAGCAACTACCGGGAGATATTCTGAACTTCACACTCGAATTACACTGCGTTGCAATTTAAGATAACATTAGATATTTTAGAGCTAAACCTGAAATAAAGGTGATTAAATTTTCAGTTAGGCTGAACTTAAGATATCCATTGTCCTACGGACTTAGCAGACACGCGCTTAGCCGGAGATCTTACCACTTCAGACGCTCGCCACGGACAGACTGACCTGGGCTCCTACCGAGCGTGCTTAACAGATACAAACGGAAGTGACCAGAGAGGCAGCTTCCTATACCGACATGACAAGGGACAGACAGGACCATACTAATAATAGAAACCTCTCTGCTTTTAGGAAGCGTAGCTACCTGTTCCGACGTTGGTCCTACTGTTCTCTAGCAGACAGGCCTGTCTGCTACCATCAAGCATGCAACTAGAAATACATTTGCTCATTCATCCTCTCACACAGAAGGGAAGGGGGATGACAGTATCTTATCATATACAGTATATAAAAGAAAGCGGATGTAGGTTCCGTATGAGACTGTGTGACATGAATTACATATAAACTGTGTTTTAAAGTGTAGTAGTGTGACAGATCGTTCTTGTTTATGTGTAAAAGTAACACGTTTCACTGCTCAGTCTAGTCCCAAATAGTCAGAAACACCACAGTAAATTTAGAAGAGGAATTTATGCCGTAAATGACAACAGTTTAATAAGTCACAGCTGCAAAATACTAACGCGAATTCTTTACAGACGAATGGAAAAACTGGTAGAAGCGGACCTCGGGGAAGATCAGTTTGGATTCCGTAGAAATGTTGGAACACGTGAGGCAATACTAACCTTACGACTTATCTTAGAAGAAAGATTAAGAAAAGGCAAACCTACGTTTCTAGCATTTGTAGACTTAGAGAAAGCTTTTGACAACGTTAACTGGAATACTCTCTTTCAAATTCTGAAGGTGGCAGGGGTAAAATACAAGGAGCGAAAGGTTATTTGCAATTTGTACAGAAACCAGATGGCAGTTATAAGAGTCAAGGGGCATGAAAGGGAAGCAGTGGTTGGGAAAGGAGTGAGACAGGTTTGTAGCCTCTCCCCGATGTTATTCAATCTGTATATTGAGCAAGCAGTAAAGGAAACAAAAGAAAAATTCGGAGTAGGTATTAAAATTCAGCCGGCCGCGGTGGCCGTGCGGTTCTAGGCGCTCCAGTCCGGAGCCGCGCTGCTGCTACGGTCGCAGGTTCGAATCCTGCCTCGGGCATGGGTGTGTGTGATGTCCTTAGGTTAGTTAGGTTTAAGTAGTTCTAAGTTCTAGGGGACTAATGACCACAGCAGTTGAGTCCCATAGTGCTCAGAGCCATTAAAATTCATGGAGAAGAAGTAAAAACTTTGAGGTTCGCCGATGACATTGTAATTCTGTCAGAGACAGCAAAGGACTTGGAAGAGCAGTTGAACGGAATGGACAGTGTCTTGAAAGGAGGATATAAGATGAACATCAACAAAAGCAAAACGAGGATAATGGAATGTAGTCAAATTAAATCGGGTGATGCTGAGGGGATTAGATTAGGAAATGAGACACTTAAAGTAGTAAAGGAGTTTTGGTATTTAGGGAGTAAAATAACTGATGATGGTCGAAGTAGAGAGGATATAAAATGTAGACTGGCAATGGCAAGGAAATCGTTTCTGAAGAAGAGAAATTTGTTAACATCTAGTATAGATTTAAGTGTCAGGAATTTGTTTCTGAAAGTATTTGCATGGAGTGTAGCCATATATGGAAGTGAAACATGGACGATAACCAGTTTGGACAAGAAGAGAACAGAAGCTTTCGAAATGTGGTGCTACAGAAGAATGCTGAAGATAAGGTGGGTAGATCACGTAACTAATGAGGAGGTATTGAATAGGATTGGGGAGAAGAGAAGTTTGTGCCACAACTTGTCTAGAAGAAGGGATCGGTTGGTAGGACATGTTTTGAGGCATCAGGGGATCACAAATTTAGCATTGGAGGGCAGCGTGGAGGGTAAAAACCGTAGAGAGAGACCAAGAGATCAATACACTAAGCAGATTCAGAAGGATGTAGGTTGCAGTAGGTACTGGGAGATGAAGAAGCTTGCACAGGATAGAGTAGCATGGAGAGCTGCATCAGACCAGTCTCAGGACTGAAGTCCACAACAACACAACATGAAATTAGAAAAATAATTGAATATTATGTAGTATTCGTCAATTTAGACCATAGAAAAATTGAAAATGCCTCAAAACTCAAATATTATTAAAGGTAACTAAGTAAATAGCTGCTGACAGTGGAAGTGAAGTTTTACTGCGGTATTTTAAAATTCAACTTTTCATTTTATTTATAACCCAACTTTTTAAAAAAGGATTGGTTTTGTGGTATTTTAAATGTTATTTTTATTTTGCTTGTAAAAGTAAATTTATAAAACCTGTTGCTATCATCATCGCTATACATCCACAGTGTGCAAAATAGTATTAATTTGCTGTCGTTTCAGTTTCCTGACTCTTGTGAGAAGTGGAATGTTATTGCTAAAATATTTGAAGACAGATGGAATGTCCCACATTGTCTTGGTGCAATGGTTGGTATTCCTTATCTTCTTACTTCAACTGCAAAGGCAGACACAGTATGGTACTTCTTGCAATAGTGGATGCTAACTATCGGTTCTTTTTATTGGATTTTGGAGGTAATGGAAGTGGCGTTTCTGATGGAGGCGTTCTTCAGAATACTAAATTTTATGAAAAGTTAGAGAGTAATGAGCTCAAATATCCCAAATCATGCAATGTTGCAGACAATTTCGAAAACGTCCCTTACGTTTTTGTAGCTGTTGACGCCTTTCTTCATACACTTAATATTAAGAAGCCTTTTCGACAAGCGCAACTAGATTGAGGTAGTAAAGAAATTTACAACTACTGCATTTCAAGAGCAAGACACGCTCTCGAAAACTGATTTGGAATACTTCCATCCAGATTTCGTATATTCCATACTCCAATCTACTTGCAACCAGAAGACATAATGAAAGTGGTGATGGCAACATGTGCATTGGATAGTTTTTTGATGGAACACCATCCAAGCACTTACGCTCCTCCAAACAGTACCTATCAGGAAACGTACGATGGAACTACTAGACTACAGATCTGGATCCCTTGGAATCAAATATGACGGCACTGAAGCATCTGAACCAGGGGAACATAACGTCTGCTGCTAAACAGCTTAGAAATGGTTTCACTTCATACTTCCTGAATGAAGGCAAAGTTCTATGGATAGGCAACAAGGTTTTTAGAAAGAAAAATTGGACTAAAAGAATTAATTTGGCCTTACTAAGTTAATAATTCATACAGTTCATACGTTTTGAATTAATAAATAAAAAATGTGGACTCTAAATACACTCCTGGAAATTGAAATAAGAACACCGTGAATTCATTGTCCCAGGAAGGGGAAACTTTATTGACACATTCCTGGGGTCAGATACATCACATGATCACACTGACAGAACCACAGGCACATAGACACAGGCAACAGAGCATGCACAATGTCGGCACTAGTACAGTGTATATCCACCTTTCGCAGCAATGCAGGCTGCTATTCTCCCATGGAGACGATCGTAGAGATGCTGGATGTAGTCCTGTGCAACGGCTTGCCATGCCATTTCCACCTGGCGCCTCAGTTGGACCAGCGTTCGTGCTGGACGTGCAGACCGCGTGAGACGACGCTTCATCCAGTCCCAAACATGCTCAATGGGGGACAGATCCGGAGATCTTGCTGGCCAGGGTAGTTGACTTACACCTTCTAGAGCACGTTGGGTGGCACGGGATACATGCGGACGTGCATTGTCCTGTTGGAACAGCAAGTTCCCTTGCCGGTCTAGGAATGGTAGAACGATGGGTTCGATGACGGTTTGGATGTACCGTACACTATTCAGTGTCCCCTCGACGATCACCAGTGGTGTACGGCCAGTGTAGGAGATCGCTCCCCACACCATGATGCCGGGTGTTGGCCCTGTGTGCCTCGGTCGTATGCAGTCCTGATTGTGGCGCTCACCTGCACGGCGCCAAACACGCATACGACCATCATTGGCACCAAGGCAGAAGCGACTCTCATCGCAGAAGACGACACGTCTCCATTCGTCACTCCATTCACGCCTGTCGCGACACCACTGGTGGCGGGCTGCACGATGTTGGGGCGTGAGCGGAAGACGGCCTAACGGCGTGCGGGACCGTAGCCCAGCTTCATGGAGACAGTTGCGAATGGTCCTCGCCGATACCCCAGGAGCAACAGTGTCCCTAATTTGCTGGGAAGTGGCGGTGCGGTCCCCTACGGCACTGCGTAGGATCCTACGGTCTTGGCGTGCATCCGTGCGTCGCTGCGGTCCGGTCCCAGGTCGACGGGCACGTGCACCTTCCGCCGACCACTGGCGACAACATCGATGTACTGTGGAGACCTCACGCCCCACGTGTTGAGCAATTCGGCGGTACGTCCACCCGGCCTCCCGCATGCCCACTATACGCCCTCGCTCAAAGTCCGTCAACTGCACATACGGTTCACGTCCACGCTGTCGCGGCATGCTACCAGTGTTAAAGACTGCGATGGAGCTCCGTATGCCACGGCAAACTGGCTGACACTAACGGCGGCGGTGCACAAATGCTGCGCAGCTAGCGCCATTCGACGGCCAACACCGCGGTTCCTGGTGTGTCCGCTGTGCCGTGCGTGTGATCATTGCTTGTACAGCCCTCTCGCAGTGTCCGGAGCAAGTATGGTGGGTCTGACACACCGGTGTCAATGTGTTCTTTTTTCCATTTCCAGGAGTGTATAAACTTTCCATTTGTAAACACAAAATGTAGTTTAATTAAATTAAATTAAATTATATGAGTCTTATAAATAATCTGATTACTTACTTCATCGATCTTACATCCATCCTCGTCATCCAAGTTCGACACAGACGCACCAGGAGTATCTTGATCGCCAAGAAAATCGAACAAATCGAAGTACCACAATTTTGAAGTGTGAACGTTGTCTGGTGATGCTCCTGATTTCATTGCATGTCATGTTTCTTCTTCGCTTTACGTACATTGCTTCTAAATTTTTTTTTATTTTTTTAACTACAGCTTGCTCTGTAGCATCGGGTTCTGATTCTTTCAATTTAATAACAAGTCTTTCATAGGCTGCATCTTCCTTTTGAAGGTCATGGTACTCTTTACGTTTTACCTGCCACAGACAAGGTTCTAACCTATACATTTCGCTAACTCTTCTATGACTTGGTTCCGTTTTCGATATGACATGTTGATCAGAAGAGTTCAGCACTACCGTGCGTGTAGTCACTACTTAACACTGTTGTACACGTAAATACAAAGACAACCGACGCTCTCTACTCAAGGATCTAGGTCCAGCTAACCAGAAACTTGTAGAGATTAGATTAGATTAGTTTTTCGTTCCATAGATCCGTGTTGAGGAGATTCTTGTCGATGTGGAACACGTCAATTTTTTTTTAAAGCTGAAAATAACAGTACTAATAGTATAAATATATACAATACATGATTTGTTTCTATTAAAAAATTCGTCAATGGAGTAGGAGTTGGCTACTAGCAAACCTTCCAGGCTCCTTTCAAACTGATCTTTACTTGTAACTAAATTTTTTATGTTTGCTGGCAAAGTATTGGAGATGAGTGTTCCTGAGTAGTGGACCCCTTTTTGAACTAAAGTAAGTACTTTTAAGTCCTGGTGCAGATCGTTTTTGTTCCTGGTATTGTATGTATTAACTGAGCTGTTGGAAAAAGAGATATATTATTTGGGACAAATTTCATTAAGGAGTAAATATTCTTTGAAGAGGTTTCTACAGGATGTCCGTGAATTTACTCCACAAATAATACGTATTACACGCTTTTGGACTCTGAAAACTTTTGTTTGACTTGAAGAGTTACCCCAAAATATTAAACCATATGACATTATGGAATGAAAGTAGGCAAAGTATGCTAGCTTCTTCGTTTTTACGTCACCTATGTCTGCTAACACTCGAATTGCATGCCGGAGTGACTCACGCACACGCTCAGTTCTACACGCTTGCAGAGAGAGAGAGAACTGAGTTTTGATTCTTCTCCAGTCGCCTGCGCGGGTCGCTACGGCTGTACGGTTTGACCTGCAGCGGCTGGCACACACGCTCGGCTTTATCTGTACAGGTTTACCTGACAGGTATACCGAAACATGTGTGGCGGGCCTTATCTGGACTGATGTTGTATATGTCATGGTCCAGTGTCAGACAAACAATTTTCATATTCTCTCTCATTCCTTCTGTTGCACTCTCATGCTGATTATTTACTCTACTTCTGGCATGACATATATAGCCACATTACAGGCATTTCTCCATATGCTTTTCCACGATCATCAGAAACGCTCACAGTTCTACTCAGAACACACACCACAACAATGGTTCAAATGGCTCTGAGCACTATGGGACTTAACATCTGAGGTCATCAGTTCCCTAGAACTTACAACTACTTAAACCTAACAAACGTAAGGACATCACACATCCGTTCCCGAGGCAGGATTCGAACCTGCGACTGAAGCGGTCAAGCGGTTCTAGACTGAAGAGCCTAGAAACGCTCGGCCACAGCGGCCGGCACCACAACAATGACATACCGCCATGGATTCTATTGCTCAGTATTCTTGGAATAAAATAAAGTCTCTGCCTAATGGGTGCAGTTCTCTTTCAGGTCTGACAGAATGCTTTGACCAAGTATGTACTTATTCCAATCATCTATCATAGCAGTTCCTCCTTCCCCTTCACCCTGCCCATCACCTCCCCCACCCTCTCTCAGTAAATCTCCATCTCTCTACCCGTCTCCTCGTACCCCCCCCCCCCCCCCATCGCTCTGTCCATCTCGTCCTCCACCCTCTCTCTGTCCCTCTCTTACTCCTCCTTTTTCTCTGTCAGCTCCCTTCTCACCCTCTCTCTGTCCACCTTCTCCTCCCATTTCTATCTCCTTCTCTCTCCTTCCACTGTCTGTTTCGTCTTTCTTTCTCTCTGTCCAGCTTCTACAGCCCACTATACGTATCCGTCGCCTCCTTCCCCTTGCTGCCTGTCACAGCTCCTCCTCTTGCTTTGTCTCTTCAAGTTATCATGCTCACCCACAGTATTTACTTCCAGATCGTAACTAATATGTGTACCAAATCTGGTAGAAATCGTTCCAAGTGTTCAGGTTGGGCTTTGTCACCTCTGTCTTTCCCCACGTATGCACATTTGAAATGTATGTCACATATAATTAACATACTTTATACTGATTCATACACATATTTCACCTGCTTCCTCTAGCTCTATGTTTATGACGTCCTATTTCCTGAACTATGTGCTATACAGTGATATAATTTTGCAGCTACAAACAGTGGTATATGTGGCTACTTTCTGTGAAACGTCTTGTGAATGGAAATTGTAGGAACGAAGTAATAAATTTATGCACCTTGTATGATGTGTCAGTTTTTAATGAATCTCATTGTTTATGAAGACATATCTCCTAAATTATGTATAATACAGTAATATACTTTTTAAGGTACATTCAGCCCATATGTGGATACAGCCTGCGAAGTGTATGCAAATAGAGTCAATAGTAAAGAGCTGATAAATTTTGATGTTATATGTCCTGAACTATGTGTCGTATTATAACATGTTTTTCTAGGTATATTCAGCGGAACATGTGATTACTATCTCCAGAAAGTATTGCGAATAGAGTTATTGGCACCGAAGTAATAAATTCAAACATCTTCCATGATGCACATTTGAAATGTATGTCACATTGGGGAGCAAAATAACTGATGATGGTCGAAGTAGAGAGGATATAAAATGTAGACTGGCAATGGCAAGAAAAGCGTTTCTGAAGAAGAGAAATTTGTTGACATCGAGTATAGACTTAGGGGTCAGGAAGTCGTTTCTGAAAGTATTTGTATGTAGTGTAGCCATGTATGGAAGTGAAACATGGACGATAAATAGTTTGGACAAGAAGAGAATAGAAGCTTTCAAAATGTGGTGCTACAGAAGAATGCTGAAGATTAGATGGGTAGATCACATAACTAATGAGGAGGAATTAATAGAATTGGGGAGAAGAGGAGTTTGTGGCACAACTTGACAAGAAGAAGGGACCGGTTGGTAGGACATGTTCTGAGGCATCAAGGGATCACAAATTTAGCATTGGAGGGCAGTGTGGATGGTAAAAATCATAGAGGGACACCAAGAGATGAATACACTAAGCAGATTCAGAAGGATGTAGGTTGCAGTAAGTACTGGGAGATGAAGAAGCTTACACAGGATAGAGTAGCATGGAGAGCTGCATCAAACCAGTCCCAGGACTGAAGACCACAACAACAACAATAACAACAACAACAAGATGATGCGGCAGTTTTTCACCCATCTCAGTGTTTATCTCCTGACACATATTTTGGACAGTGATTTAATTTTGCAGATGTACCCAGAGGTATATGAAAACACTGTCTGCAGCTGTGTACCAATGCGTTTAGTGGTAAAGAATTAATAAGTAGAAGACGTTATTCTTCATGCAGCAGTTTTAATGCATGAACAGCGAAAGTGTAGTAAGCGAAAAATTTTTTTTCTTTTCATCATTTTGTGTGGGTTGGCGGCGAGGAAAAGTTTCGTTAAGGTTAGAAATTGTGTAAATTTTGTTGCAAGTCACTAAGTGCTCTGATTCTCAAATTCTGGATGACTAAAGCATGCGTATTTGTGTGTTGTTGGCTATAGTTGCTTTTTCGCCCTCACACTCTCACCTTTGACAGGTAGGTAGTTTTTACCTTCACAGAGATTCATTCCAGACAATAACTGATATGTGTACCTAGTTTGTTTGAAATGAGTCCTGTGGTTTAGGAGGAGATGTGGAAAATACATTCATCGGTACATATATAAATGGACACATTTTTATAATGTGACATATGGATCATACTATTTCTGTGCTGTATGTGTTTCTGAAAAGGGATCCCTAAAGTAATACCATTTACAGTTACTGGCTTACCCCAACAGAAAAATGACAATACTTACACAAATAATTCCTTACTGTACTAGCACATTGCGTCAGTTGTTACAGTTACATAACATTGTCACACACTTCAAAATGTCTCAAACTGAATTATCAATCATTGAGCTGGGGCTTTATGTTCCGAAAGCGAACCTCTTCTAGTATGTGTTACTGTCTTGACTTAACTGTGTTATTACTTGGGCAAGAATGTGCAAACAGCTGGCGCATGGGTATCCTGGCAGCTGGTCTGTAGCTTACACGATGCTCCTGAGCACATGCAGGAGCAGTGGTGGTCAAATAACCCTCGTCTGCACAGAGTGTGGCTGATAGGGCAGGCTGGTGGGTGTTCCGTGAGACAGAAGAGGGGGGACGATATGAAGAGGGGGGGGGGGACCTGCACCCAATGGTCAGGCTGCCAGAGAACATATCCTTGGGGGAAAACACAGACATAGCCTTGGATAGTCAGATCTACTAAGATGTCAGCATGAAACTCTGTAGTCCAACCGCTGGTAGCACTTGTAGCACCTACGAGACCATGTGAGCAGATCTCGCTGTTCAGTCTGCCCTTAGCTACACAGGATAAACTTGCTGACCAGCTGGGGCTAGAACAGAGACGCAAGTTTCCTTGAATGTGCCTTGCATTAATTATACCTAGCATATCAGGGAATGTGACTTTAACTGTTGATTTAGACTTCACTGGGTGTTATGATTTGGCCAGTATTACAATCAATTTACTATAGCGACTTGTAAATTTTTGTATAAACTGCTTGTTTTTCTTGGGTTTGTCTTGCTAGTAACATTTCCCTTCATCATAACTCACAGTTGAGTATTTCAAGAAGAAGCGGTTGATAACACTACCTTTCACGTATAAAATGAAGTGAAATTAATTGTAAGTCATAATTCTTCACAGAATTTCTGTTAGAAAATTTTGCGAGATATTAAAAGTACATGAATCATATATCATAAAGTATTGATTAACCTGACTACAAACTAGACATCATATTAATAATAAAATTAATAACGCAGTACTTTTCCTGAGATAAATTTAAATGAAAAATAACAAAGTTTTTCAGTATATTTTCGGTAAATGTTGAATACAGAAAACTACAGAACAGTTAACATGTGAGTTCGGGAGAATGGAGGATATCTGTTTAAATACACTTTTGGGCTTTCATATTTGGCCAGTGCAATGAGGGAAAAGCAGCGTAGTAAAAAACAGAGTATTTTAAATTTTCTAAATTCACCAACAGTGCTTAAGTCTAGTGCTACAGCTGATAACGATATTGGCAACTGATTTATGTAGGTGATTCTGCACAATCAAAATGAAATTGTTGAGTGATGCTAGAGGGTGCCTCGCCTACATCACGTACCTGAACTACTCAGCTAAATGTAACGCAATTCACATTGCAGACACTGTATCTATGCCACATCAGGCACCATATTTATGCAGGCATCATATCGTCACTGAAAGTAAGATACAGCTGTAGTTAGTAAAACAAATGTGTAATAAAATGTAACAAAACGAAACTGAATTTCTTTTGTATCTCAGAGCCAAATAAATGCGGAGAAACGGTCAGCCTCTCACTTTCCCTTTGAGAAAATATGTGCTATTAAATAGTGTGATTACGAAGCGTCTACTTATATTCCTCTATTGTGGTATGGGCTGCGGTAAAACACTTCTGCCTCCTGGCTACAAAACTTCATGGGACTCGTTACATCCCTAAATTGGAAACCTGAAATGATGCTGAACTTTCATTAAAAAGCTTGCTGTAAATATGGAAGAACCTAGTTGGTTGAATAACATTCCTTAAACAGTCCAGACATTTTTATAACCTTCAAATATTGCTATAAATACGCTTTATGTGTCTTCGAGGCTGTAGTGGATATGGTGACCTTCGCAGCTATTAATGTGGTTACATCTTCAGTACAGTGTTCTAGTAGTACTGATGAAAGATATTCCTGTAGTTAGAGTTACTCCCATAACGATGGAACATCTACTTCAAAAGAGAAAACCCTGGGTGTAAGTAACGAAATTGGGAGACTGTTGACGTAACGTCGGCTAGGGGCAGGAGATAATTTAATGAAGAATTAATTGGCAAAAGAAACCGAAGGTCTCTGTTGTTGTATTTGGAAGCGGTTGAAGAAGCTACATCCGTAGTCAAAGAGTAGCGCGTAATACCGAAAGTATGGAGATCAGACGTTGCTGCACTGCAAAACGCTCGTTGACAGATATAACGCATTGAATACGACTGCTACTCACAAGAAGTCCTTCTAAAGGGAAGTACCCGTTAGCTATAATCTTCCATTTTCAGACAATGTATTTTTTGATGGCAGATTATTAAAATGTCATGCGAGTGCATGTTGTCATGCGATCAACTTCTCAGGAATCACATAAACTTGCGAAAATGCCCTCTGTGTGGAGATAACAAACGGTGAACTCGTTAGCGGCTGATATTCAAATCATAAGTAACAAACGGAATGCCAGTGTTGTGCTTTCGGACACTGAATTTTGTTTTCGGTTACAGATTTTACTCTCTGAGAGCGGTGAGCTTGTTGTTCGAAGGTACTGCTAAGTTCTCATCATTTTCTCGAACCTATCGTTAATCGTTCATCCCATTTAGAATTAGGATATGACATCTGTTAAAATTATGCTGAATGACAAGAAAGTGCTGGACGCATGAACATGAACGCACGTACGAGACTCTTCTCGCTTTTCTTAAGGTATTACCCGATCAGGAGCGAGATTTTCATCTTAGTCACCTAAATGACTGATACGATCTACCCTGTATTTCTCTCGTGTGGCGATATTGAAAGTATTAAGTTGTGTCAGTTTTGTGCGTAAATACTCCAGAAAGTGTGTTACACATGTTGTCCAACGCTAAGACCATTGTGCAATGAGTGGCACATTGTAGGAGGAATGTCCGTGTTCTAGCTTTCCTACGGAGGTAGTTTTGCTGCGGTACTGATAACAGGTGCCTCGCAGTGTGCAGATAAAACGGTGCGACAACTGTTAACATACTCCAACGTCGAAGTTGGCGGCTCGGTACGATTGTTTCGGGCAATACGTCTACATTGCAAGCAGGTTCACCGTGGAAATTCTAGCGATATATGCATCAAATGCAGTGTCGCTTCCAGGTGAAAAGTTGCCAAAGAATTGCCCAAGGCCCCACAGACGTGGGTAATTATGATCGGGAACGAAGGTCATCGATATCGACCACTGAAGACAACATCCAAGCTACCAACAATGTTTCTCGAATGGCACCGTCAACAAAGAGCGGATGGCTGTCATCGAGCGTTTACATAGACTTAGTAACAATGGTGAACAATGGATTAGTGTATTGATGTTACTTTGAAGTGTAGTGCAGCATTTAATACGACATATAAGGCGCGCCATAATGTTACGTAACTTGCTCTTTGAAGTTTCCGAGTATAACTTTTTCCAGACAGAAATAAACTGACGAAAAAAATCGCAACTCCAAAAAATGACGCAGAGTAATGAAATTTTGGGAATAAATTTGTGTGGGTGACATATTTAAGCGATTAATATTGAAAGAGCACAAGTTAATGTGATTTCGAGATACGCTATTCCAAATGTCTAATGCTGGAACGTTAATAACCAGTATAATCGACAGAATGTTGAATTCGAGTATGTTAACGTGCATGCACTGTGTTGTACAAGCGCCGGACGTCAGTTTGTGGAATGGATGGTTCAAATGGCTCAAGCACCATGGGACTTAACATCTGAGGTCATCAGTCCCCTAGACTTAGAACTACTTAAATCTAACTAACCTAAGGACATCACACACGTCCATGCCCGAGGCAGCATTCGAACCTGCAACCTTAGCAGCAGCGCGGTTCCGGAATGAAGCGCCTAGAACCGCTCGGCCAGTGGCCGGCTGTGGATTGAAGTTCCCTGTCTGTCTCACTTGGTCGGTCAATACAGAGACGGTTAGTAATCTTAGTGGATGACGGTGGAATTGTCGTCCGATGGTGGCCCTTATGTGCTCTATTGGAGACGGGTTTGGTTATCAAGCTGGCCAACGCAACATGTCGCCGCATCGTAGCGCATGTTGGGTTACAACCGCGGTATGTGGGCGAACGTTAACGTCTTGGCCGACACCCCCTGGAGTGCTGTTAATGAATGGCAGCACAACACGTCGAATCACCAAATTGACAGAGATATGCTGCCATGGTGCTTGTGATAACCACTAGAGTGCGCGCGCTGTCATACGAAATCAGACCATAACTCCAGGTGGAGGTCCAGTGTCTCTAGCATGCAGACGTGTTGGTTGCCGACCCTCAACTGGCTTTCTTCTAACCAGCAGACGGCCAACACTGCTGCCGAGGCAGAATCACTTTTCATGAGAAAACACGACAGACCTGCACCCTGCCCCTCAACGAGCTGTCACTTGTCACCTCTGAAGCCGCAAATGGAGGCGGTTTGGAGTCAGTGGAATGCACCCTACAGGGCGCCTGGCTCGGAGCCGCCCTTGAAGTAACTGATTTGTAACACTTCGTTGTGTCGCTGTGGTGCCAACTGCAGTCCAAATACTTGCTGAAGATGCAGTACGACGTGCCAGAGTCATACACCGAACACGGTGGTATACCCCCTCGATATTGCCACGTGGCCGTCCGGAGCACGGTCATCTTGCGAGCGTACTTTGTCGTGACCACCGTGCCAGCGATCATGTGGCATTGGCTACGTTCCTGCCAAGTCCTTCTGTAATATCGCAGAAGGAACATCCAGCTTCTCGTAGCTCTATTCCACCACCTCGTTCGAACTCTGCGAAGTGGTGATAACTGCGTCTTTTTCGCCTTAAGGGGGTAGGACGTCAAACGGGCCGACTTGGAGCATTAGAGGCATCACAGAACATTTTATTTTCCACTGTCTATACTTATACAAATAAATTCATAAAACTTTGTCAGCATCACCAGGAAGGATTCAGGATTCACACTCACTGCAGTGGATGATCGAAAACATAACAAAATAAATTGTTTTTACGTGTGAAATTTCATCATTCTTTCACTTACTAATGGCTGCATTTGTTGCTGTAGGTACACTTTTCTTCATAAGTTAAAAGTGATTCTTCGATAAATTTTGCACAGCATACAAACCATACTTACAGGTGTATGAAAGTCTAGAATTTATTTAATTTATGAAAAAATGAATGAGCTGTTATATTTTAAACTTCATGTTTAGAAAAAAACACAAATTTTCTAGTTAATTACCTCAGTTTTTACGACAGTTTTTAATATACAGGGTGATTCAAAAAGAATACCACAACTTTAAAAATGTGTATTTAATGAAAGAAACATAATATAACCTTCTGTTATACATCATTACAAAGAGTATTTAAAAAGGTTTTTTTCACTCAAAAACAAGTTCAGAGATGTTCAATATGGGCCCCTCCAGACACACGAGCAATATCAACCCGATACTCCAACTCGTTCCACACTCTCTGTAGCATATCAGGCGTAACAGTTTGGATAGCTGCTGTTATTTCTCGTTTCAAATCATCAATGGTGGCTGGGAGAGGTGGCCGAAACACCATATCCTTAACATACCCCCATAAGAAAAAATCGCAGGGGGTAAGATCAGGGCTTCTTGGAGGCCAGTGATGAAGTGCTCTGTCACGGGCTGCCTGGCGGCCGATCCATCGCCTCGGGTAGTTGACGTTCAGGTAGTTACGGACAGATAAGTAGGACTCTCCATACAGTTGATTGTGAAATTTGCAGCTCTCTGCTAGCTCTGCGAGTCGATTTTCCTGGGCTGCGAACAAATGCTTGCTGGATGCGTGCTACATTTTCGTCACTCGTTCTCGGCCGTCCAGAACTTTTCCCTTTGCACAAACACCCATTCTCTGTAAACTGTTTATACCAAAGTTTAATACACCACCTATCAGGAGGTTTAACACCATACTTCGTTCGAAATGTACGCTGAACAACTGTCGTCGATTCACTTCTGCCGTACTCAATAACACACAAAGCTTTCTGTTGAGCAGTCGCCATCTTAGCATCAACTGACGCTGACGCCTAGTCAACAGCGCCTCAAGCGAACAAATGTACAACTAAATGAAACTTTATAGCTCCCTTAATTCGCCGACAGATAGTGCTTAGCTCTGCCTTTTGTCGTTGCAGAGTTTTAAATTCCTAAAGTTGTGGTATTCTTTTTGAATCACCCTGTATTTGTAAAATTCTAGAGTTTTATCCATCTTCGAGTATGGTTTGTATGCTGTGCAAAATTCATCTAAGAATCTCTCTTACTTATGAAGAAAAGTGTACCTATAGCAACAAATGCTGCCATTAGTAAGTGGAAAAAATGATGAAATTTCACATGTAAAAAAGTCATTTCGTTATGTTTTCGAACTTCCACTGCTATGAGTGTGAATTCTGAATCCTTCCTGGTCATGCTGACAAAGTTTTATGAATTAATTTGTAAAACTATAGACAGTGGAAATTAAAATGTCTTGTGGTGCCTCTCCTGCTCCAAGTCAGCTCGTTTGACGTCCTACCCTTCCTGACTAACATCAACTCACCACTTCCTATCTCAACACTAACTAACGCCCACGAACGTTACAGCATGTACTTAAAGCAAACCTGATTTGTATCCTTATATCGGCGTTACTAGTGTCACTCTTATACGACTGCGCTAAACTGGAGTAGATATCATTTTTCAGATGTATAAACTGTCCTACCAAATTTCGTTTATGTCGCACAACTCCGTACTGGCGCTGGCGCTGCAATTTTTGCCGTCAGTTTAACTTAGTAACTACACAGCTAACTGCTAAGAACTGGCGTGGCTATTAGGATAAGTGGTGGCTGTACTTAAATTACTTTGCTATTCATAGAGCTGCTATCGTGTAGCAGAGAATTGTCACAGATTGTTTTCATACTCCATTCGAGACATTCCTGTTTCTTCATGGAATACATACAGATCTTCTAATTCCATTAGTTACCGTCCTGAAATAATGAAAGTTCTACACACACACGAGTAATGAAAATCAAAGTATTTCCAGTGCTTGACAGTTTCTGATGCCGTTACAAAATCAAAACTGTCGACGTCGGAAACCAATTGTTAGGATCATGATATATGCAGTGACTGTTCCTGACTTCTTAGCATTTAACGCGGGAAAAAACTTCCGTAGCTAAAGACGTGTTAATAACTGTCACAAAAAGGGTGCAAATTTGTGCGATATCGACGCTGTTTTGCTTCTTTTGTTATGACCAGTTGGTCAGTCTTGATGACACTATGGTTGTAGGCAAACATCTGATAATTAAAATCTTTTACTGGAAAATAATTAAGTGGATGCAACAGACTAAAATTTCAACACTGACACAAAGAAGGGGAAGACAGCATAATAAATCGCTGGAGGTATAGTACCATTATAGAGAAATAAATTCTTGATGTCTTCAGCCTGGCTCCCATAACGTAGACTGGGATAATGTGTATCAAAGCAGTAGGCACCCACCAGACCCGCGCCGCGACACAACTCCCTGACCAACAATTCAATTCTGTTTCTAGTTCATGACGTTTTTCCCGACACACTTCCGAAAAGTTGACTTACTTTGTCCTGGGAATGACCTACATCCAGAAATTCCAAATTTGGTGAAAAAAAGAAAGGGTTCAGGTGTTATGTTTTCAAATATGCGTCGCCACGGTTCCATCACAAAGGGAGGGGCTATACAACTATGATTGTATATGTTATAGGGTAGCTTTAGTTAGTCAAATCATCATACGAAAAATTTTTAGAAACCGTTTTTCAGAAAACTGTTTACAGAGTCTGGTTGCAAGTGAGAAACATTTAAGTTCAACTGATTTATCACTGAAGAGAAATAAAGACCACAATATCTGACATGTGGTTACTACCTGACACACATAATCACAATACATACATAAGCTCACTGTACAAGAAACAAATGAAAAAATCAAAGAATCTTCGCAACCAAAGATTAATATATCAAAGCGATCATAAGGATCGTGATATAGAATTGTTATTTCTTCACTATGCCTGAATTCTGTGTAACCATAGTCTATAATTTTACTAATTTGCAGTCAAAAGTTTTCAAATTTTTGTTTGCGTAAGGATTTTATAGAAATATCTGTAGCAATATACTTGACACCAAATTTTCTAGTCAGTCATCAGTTACTATGAAACTCATATTTAACATCTGTGTGTTTTAGTCTTTCATATTCCCATTTATAAAGAGAGGCAATACAAGACTGATTGTCTTCATATATATTTTAAGTTTTTAATTTGGCAATTTTTATAAATCTCGAAATAGCTTCTCAGGCCACAAATATTCTAGAACACAAGATGCAAGTGATTCTGCTTCTGTAGAAGACAATGCTACAGTAATTTTTTTTTAGTTCCCCAGCTTATAGTGTCACCAAACAGCTTGATAGCGTAAACTGATGTTGATTTGCTTCTGAACTATTGGCCAAGTCATCATCCACATAAGCTAATACACTCTCATTATACCCTTCTGCATGCATCCCAAAATCTGCTGTGCCTTTTATTTAGAGCAATATCCCATTTAAAACTTTCCGATGTCATTTCTGTGGATCATTTTGATAACGACTGAAATAATTCACACTATGACGTTTCCCAGATCGTGTTGTTTCAGTTGCATACAGCACACGTCCTATTAATTCTTTGTACGGCACTTTTTTTTTCATCTCCTATCATCCTCTGCTTCTTTCTAATTTGATTCCATAGATCCGTTGATTGGCTTGCATCCACTCATACCGAACCTCTTCAACACATCTACCAAATATGTTTTTTGGTTTCAAATTATTTCATTCTCATTCTTGCCTAGCTTATTTCTAAAGAATAGTTTCAAATCACCCAAATATTTCGTTATAAATTTACTTCTTAAAGCTAATTTGATTTCTTGAAGTTTCATCTTCTCATTAATTGAAACAGTAATGTCATCTGCATATAACAAAACATAATTCTTAGTGTTTACATTACTGTAAGTGTATAGACATCTATCAGTACTTGTTTGAACAAAGTCTTTAAGAAACTTAAAAATCATTAAATTACAATATCTTGAAGTCTCCTTTAAACCATAAATTGCTCTCTTTAACTTACTTACAATACCTTTTTCTACATTAAATTCTGCTGGTATCTTTATGCAACGGCCGGCCGGTGTGGCCGTGCGGTTAAAGGCGCTTCAGTCTGGAACCGCGTGACCGCTACGGTCGCAGGTTCGAATCCTGCCTCGGGCATGGATGTGTGTGATGTCCTTAGGTTAGTTAGGTTTAATTAGTTCTAAGTTCTAGGCGACTAATGACCTCAGAAGTTAAGTCGCATAGTGCTCAGAGCCATTTGAACCATTTTTTGAATCTTTATGCAACAATCTTGATATCAGTGTCTGTGAAGGAATGTGCAGTCAATTTCTCATGACTCATAACAGCAAGCAATGTTCTTAGAGTTGTCAGCCTTGCAACAGGAGCATACGTTTAATTATAGTCAAACACTTTTCTTTGAGAACAACCCTGAGCAACTAGTCCAACTTTAGAACAACTGATGTTGCCTACGTCATCATGCCACCCTTTAAAGACCCATGTAGTGTCAATAGCCTTCCTGGCTTTAGGTAATTCACGTACGGGCTTGTTTTCGTTTATTGCTGGCGTTTCTTCTGCTACAGCGTGAATCTATTCTTCTTTATCTGATCTGCTGCAAATGTCACCGAAAGTCTCTGGAACATCTTCAACATAAATTTCTACATTTAATGCTAGTTAAGCAAACTGTCCCATCCTTTCTTTGGCACTTATCCGGATATCAGGAGGTGCAACGTCTTCAGACACTTCATTTTCAATTTTGCAGTCACTAACTTTTCTTCATCGATGATAACTTTATCGTTTGTGTCTTCTTTGCAAGAAAATCAGTCTTCATTATTAAAATAAAAACGTTCTTCAACACACTTGACGTCTTTTCAAAGAACAATTCGTTTCCCTTCAGAACACCACAGCCGATATCCATTAGCACTGTATCCAACCATGAATCACTTCCTTATTCGGAATCAAACTTTCCAGCAGTCATTTCTGTTGAAGGTAGTAAATATACTGCACAACCAAAAACTTTCAGTTTCTGCAACTTCGGCATTTCACCATACCATAGAGCCGCAGGAATTGTCGTTTTAATGCACATTTTAGTGTCCCGTTTATCAAGTAAACAGCAGTCTTTCGTGCTTCCGACCAAAAGGATTTTTCGAATTTACTGTTCAACAACATGAAATGAGCCCTCTTTATAATGTCCCTACTCATACGTTTATTCACTCCATTTTTCTGTAGCGTGAACCTGATCGTCAATTCATACCGAATTCCCTTCTCCTTAAAGTTTTTCATCTCATCGAAACTAGACATAATTGTCTTATTGGGATTGCCGCGATCGTTCTTTGAATAAAAATATGGCATTTCAGTCTTTAATCGCTATTTTTTATTTTCAGTAACCGGTTTCAGGCTAGCTGCCCATCTTCAGATCATATAATGCAGTTACAGAGTAACCTGTCAGTACACAACTGTTGGTTCGCTGTCATAAAAATAAGATAAAATAAAATAAAAATTATGGCATTTCAGTCTTTGATCGCTATTTTTTATTTTCAATAACCGGTTTCAGGCTAGCTGCCCATCTTCAGATCATATATTGCAGTTACAGAGTAACCTGTCAGTACAGAACTATTGGTTCGCTTTCGTAACTGTTATAACAGCGAACTAATAGTTCTGTATTGACAGGTTACTCTGTAACAGCAACATATGATCTGAAGACGGGCAACTAGCCTGAAACCGGGTACTGAAAATAAAAAAGAGCGATCAAACACTTAAATGTCATATTTGTTTCATCTCGTTTGACAGATATTCACCTCCATTACAGCAGAGGAATCAATTAATCCTCAAATTGGAATGAGCAGTCCCCACTGCTTCATACTGTTTAACGTATTCCAGTACCTCGGATTTATTCTGCACCACATACAGAGCTATAAAATGAGTATAGTTATCGATAAATGTAACGACATGTCTCTTTCCATCATAAGACATGAGAGTAAAAGGACCCGTGACATCACTGTCTACTACTTCCGGCGGTCAATTTGCTCTTTTCCTTTTCTGATTTTGTGGAAGTCTTGTTTGCTTCCCTTCTACACAGATAGTGCACGATGCTGGTGTCTTCAGATCCTCAATTTTCATTCTTTCCGTGTATTTCAGGATCATCTTTAGATCGATATAATTCAAGTGTCCTGACCTTAAATGCCAAGCTTTCAGGTTTTCGACGAGAAGCGCAAGGGTTTCTGGCGAATTTCAGAGCTTACTTTTTTGCCCCATTTTTGTAAATACAACAATATCCTTTCTCTGAATAGTTGCTCTACCGTCCTCAATTGTAGCTTTGAAATCATTTGTCTCCAGTCTGTGCACTAACAGCAAGTTGTGAGTCAGTTCAGAAACAAACAAAGTATTTTTAACCGATAATGATCGAAGCAGAAGAAATGAGTTAAATTTGTGCTGCGGCAGGGAGTCGAATTCATTTCTTCTGCTTCGACCATTATCGTAGATAAAGAAGAGACTTAAATGTCTCAGAGTTTCATTTCATTATAATTTTTAACCGAAATTGGAACTATCTTACCGTTAATATAGCTGACAACATTCATTTCACCGAACAGTGTTGCCTTCAAAACAGCTCCAGATTTTGAAGCGATTGTCACTACCAGTCTTTCAAATGTTTTCACATTATCAACGTCTTTTAAGTCATTCATAAAGTGTTCATTCGTACCAGACCCCAAATACTACGAAACTGATTCATTAAAAACACCAGTACAAAAATATTATGAATCCGAACTCTTTGAATCTTCTTGAAAGTCACAACTTACTGCATTTGCAGAGTCTTTCTCTTATTACGGTCATTTCTTGTGTGACCAACTGCATCGCAGTTACGATGTTTAAAACTGAGATTTTTTTTTTTCTCTGCCTGAATTGTGCTTGTCACTTTCGCTGATATTCATGAGTTTGGTTTTCCATTTAGTTTTCCCATGACTAAAACCATTTCTGTACATATTCTGTCCTGAGTCTGCTGCAGGTTTCTTTATGTGACTTACACGTCCATTTTCGTGATTTATGAGCATATTTTTCAAGAAGTTTAACTTCAGATTTTCCGTGGATAATGTCTCGACTGTAATTACAGCCTTGTGATATTCCCGTGTTATTATCAACAAAAGATAGCAAACTGCATCAGTTTCTTCAACCGTCGCACCACACTCCTAAAGATGGTGCATCATCTTGACAAATTCTAAGAAATGTTTAGTCAATACACTTTTTAATGGGCTGAACTTCAGTTGCATTAGCAATTTACGTACAAGTAGGTGTCTAGCGATGCTTTTTCCTTTCAAATGCCTAACACAAGTTTTTCCACAACCAAAAAACACTGTTACAGTCTCTCACGTATACCAAAAGGGTGTCTACAGCCCGTTCTGTTATCCCGGAACGACACTTTTCGTCATATTTCGTGACACTTTTGAGTTGTTTGTCTTTCTCAGTACATTACTTTCCGTGACACTCTCTTGAACCTTCATTTTTTTTCTGTCTATACTTCTGCAGTGAGATCCAACATGTCTAATTCATCTAACACACCTTGCATTCGAAATTTAATGTTTCCTAAATTGCTTCCATCAAAAAATGGAACGATGTTTTCTTTTATTTTCTTTCGACATTTTGTTGATTCAAATATATCAAATATAAAACTGCTAGCACAATAATTCCGATTTAAACCAAGCTTCCAACTATTTGCTTTCCGTCTCTGGGACCATAACTTACAGAGAGAACTGTCTGCGGAGCATGGTTGCAAAGCAACAAACATTTAAGTTGAGCTGATTTACTCACAGAAGAAAAATGAAGAGCGTGATATCTAACACGTGGTTGCTACGTGGTATCTCTCTCTCACACACACACACACACACACACACACACACACACACACATATATATATATATATATATATATATATATATATATATATATATATATATATATCCGGACACATGGCTGAAAAAAACTTAGAAGTTCGTGGCGCCCTCTCCATCGGTAATGCTGGAATTCAGTATGGTGTTGGCCCACCCTTAGTCCTGATAACAGCTTCCACTCTCACAGACATACGTTCAATCAGGTGCTGGAAGGATTCTTGGGGAATGGCAGCCAATTCTTCACGGAGTGCTGCACTGAGGAGAGGCATCGATGTCGGTCGGTGTGGCCTGGCATGAAGTCGGCATTCCAAAACATACCTAAGGTGTTCTGTAGTATTCATGTCAGGACCATGTGCAGGCCAATCCATTACAGGGATGTTGTTTTCGTGTAACCACTCCGCCACAGGACGTGCTCGATCGTGTTGAAAGATTCAATCGCCATCCCCAATTTGCTCTTCAACAGAAGGAACGAAGAAGGTGCTTAAAACATCAATATAGGCCTGTGATGTGGTAGTGCCAAGTAAAACAACAAGGGGTGCAAGCCCCCTCCATGAAAAGCACGACCACACCATAACACCACCGCCTCCGAATTTTAATGTTGGCACTACAAACGCTGGCAGATGACGTTCGCCCGGCATTCGCACATACCTACACCCTGCCATCGGATAGCCACGTTGTGTACCGTTATTCACACTCACACAACTTTTTCCCACTGTTCAATCGTCCAATGCTTATGCTCGTTACACCTAGCGAGGCGTTGTTTGGCATTGGCTCAAATGGTTCAAATGGCTCTGAGCACTATGCGACTTAACTTCTGAGGTCATCAGTCGCCTAGAACTTAGAACTAATTAAACCTAACTAACCTAAGGACATCACACACATCCATGCCCGAGGCAGGATTCGAACCCGCAAACGTGTTTGGCATTTGCCGGCGTGATGTGTGGCCTATGAGCAGCCGATCAACCATGAAATCCAAGTTTTCTCACCTCCCGCCTAACTGCCATGGTACTTGCAGTGGATGTTGTTGTTGTGGTCTTCAGTCCTGAGACTGGTTTGATGCAGCTCTCCATGCTACTCTATCCTGTGCAAGCTTCTTCATCTCCCAGTACCTACTGCAACCTACATCCTTCTGAATCTGCTTAGTGTATGCATCTCTTGGTCTCCCCCTACGATTTTTACCCTCCACGCTGCCCTCCAATACTAAATTGGTGATCCCTTGATGCCTCAGAACATGTCCTACCAACCGATCCCTTCTTCTGGTCAAGTTGTGCCACAAACTCCTCTTCTCCCCAATCCTATTCAGTACCTCCTCATTAGTTATGTGATCTACCCACCTAATCTTCAGCATTCTTCTGTAGCACCACATTTCGAAAGCTTCTATTCTCTTCTTGTCCAAACTATTTATCGTCCATGTTTCACTTCCATACATGGCTACACTCCATACAAATACTTTCAGAAAAGACTTCCTGACACTTAAATCTATACTCGATGTTAACAAATTTCTCTTCTTCAGAAACGCTTTCCTTGCCATTGCCAGTCTACATTTTATATCCTCTCTACTTCGACCATCATCAGTTATTTTGCTCCCCAAATAGCAAAACTCCTTTACTACTTTAAGTGTCTCATTTCCTAATCTAATACCCTCAACATCACCCGACTTAATTCGACTACATTCCATTATCCTCGTTTTGCTTTTGTTGATGTTCATCTTATATCCTCCTTTCAAGAGACTGTCCATTCCGTTCAACTGCTCTTCCAAGTCCTTTGCTGTCTCTGACAGAATTACAATGTCATCGGCGAACCTCAAAGTTTTTATTTCTTCTCCATGGATTTTAATACCTACTCCGAATTTTTCTTTTGTTTCCTTTACTGCTTGCTCAATATACAGATTGAATAACATCGGGGAGAGGCTACAACCCTGTCTTACTCCCTTGCAGTGGATCCTGATGCAATTCGGAATTCCTGTGTGATGGTCTGGATAGATGTCTGCCTGTTGCACATTACGACCTTCTTCAACTGTCGGCAGTCTCCGTCAGTCAACAGACGAGGTCGGCCTGTATGCTTTTGTGCTGTACGTGTCCCTTCACGTTTCCACTTCACTATCACATCGGAAACAGTGGACCTAGGGATGTTTAGGAGTGTGGAAATCTCGCGTACAGACGTATGACACAAGTGACACCCAATCACCTGGCCACGTTGCAAGTCCGTGAGTTCCGTGGAGCGCCCCATTCTGCTCTCTCACGATGTCTAATGACTACAGAGGTCTTTGATATGGAGTACCTGGCAGTAGGTGGCAGCACAATGCACCTAATATGAAAAACGTATGTATTTGGGGGCGTCCGGATACTTTTGATCAATGTCTACATTGATCTATCAAAGATTGTGTATTTATCCGATCTGTGTTCGCTATTTCTGGTAAACTGCCTCATTTCTTCGGCGGACGCAAATAAAGTTTGCTCTCCAAGGTCACCGTGGTAATTCCTTGCGCCTTCAGGCTATTGACAGTTCGGTCTACATTGATACGTAATTAACGGCCAACTATATATCAACCTGCTGTGGCAGCAGCTATTAAAGCGATCATAAAAGTCTTCTCAGACAGTTCTGCAACCAGAAAATATGTTGGTAGCATTCAATCTTACATCGACTCGTTTCAGCCGACCCACCGAAAGGTGGGAGACACTGATGGCTTATATCAACACTGCGAATGCAAACTGAGTTCAGGAATGAGCTTAGTTATGCGATTGACTAGACGAATAGCAACCATCGAAGTGCTGAAGCACAGTATATGGAATGAGATCGATATGGTTTGGTAATAATTGTCTGTAAAATACACTCCTGGAAATGGAAAAAAAGAACACATTAACACCGGTGTGTCAGACCCACCATACTTGCTCCGGACACTGCGAGAGTGCTGTACAAGCAATGATCACACGCACGGCACAGCGGACACACCAGGAACCGCGGTGTTGGCCGTCGAATGGCGCTAGCTGCGCAGCAGTTGTGCACCGCCGCCGTCAGTGTCAGCGAGTTTGCCGTGGCATACGGAGCTCCATCGCAGTCTTTAACACTGGTAGCATGCCGCGACAGCGTGGACGTGAACCGTATGTGCAGTTGACGGACTTTGAGCGAGGGCGTATAGTGGGCATGCGGGAGGCCGGGTGGACGCACCGCCGAATTGCTCAACACGTGGGGCGTGTGGTCTCCACAGTACATCGATGTTGTCGCCAGTGGTCGGCGGAAGGTGCACGTGCCCGTCGACCTGGGACCGGACCGCAGCGACGCACGGATGCACGCCAAGACCGTAGGATCCTACGCAGTGCCGTAGGGCACCGCACCGCCACTTCCCAGCAAATTAGGGACACTGTTGCTCCTGGGGTATCGGCGAGGACCATTCGCAACCGTCTCCATGAAGCTGGGCTACGGTCCCGCACACCGTTAGGCCGTCTTCCGCTCACGCCCCAACATCGTGCAGCCCGCCTCCAGTGGTGTCGCGACAGGCGTGAATGGAGGGACGAATGGAGACGTGTCGTCTTCAGCGATGAGAGTCGCGTCTGCCTTGGTGCCAATGATGGTCGTATGCGTGTTTGGCGCCGTGCAGGTGAGCGCCACAATCAGGACTGCATACGACCGAGGCACACAGGGCCAACACCCGGCATCATGGTGTGGGGAGCGATCTCCTACACTGGCCGTACACCACTGGTGATCGTCGAGGGGACACTGAATAGTGCACGGTACATCCAAACCGTCATCGAACCCATCGTTCTACCATTCCTAGACCGGCAATGGAACTTGCTGTTCCAACAGGACAATGCACGTCCGCATGTATCCCGTGCCACCCAACGTGCTCTAGAAGGTGTAAGTCAACTACCCTGGCCAGCAAGATCTCCGGATCTGTCCCCCATTGAGCATGTTTGGGACTGGATGAAGCGTCGTCTCACGCGGTCTGCACGTCCAGCACGAACGCTGGTCCAACTGAGGCACCAGGTGGAAATGGCATGGCAAGCCGTTCCACAGGACTACATCCAGCATCTCTACGATCGTCTCCCTGGGAGAATAGCAGCCTGCATTGCTGCGAAAGATGGATATACACTGTACTAGTGCCGAGATTGTGCATGCTCTGTTGCCTGTGTCTATGTGCCTGTGGTTCTGTCAGTGTGATCATGTGATGTATCTGACCCCAGGAATGTGTCAATAAAGTTTCCCCTTCCTGGGACAATGAATTCACGGTGTTCTTATTTCAATTTCCAGGAGTGTAGTATTCAATGTACAGGGTGATTACAATTTTAGTTAAACTTTCAAACCGCTTTAGTGATATGACCACTGGTCAGAATGACGTCAAATTGCAACGGAATATTATGGGAGAAGGGGAAAATGTATGGCAGATGAAAAGTAAATAGTTACAAAATGTAGCAATAGACGGCGCTGTAAGCATCATAATTTAATTGTGGTCGACTACATATGATAAATGAATCACACAACAATGCCTAATATGGACGTTTGACGTTAAACAAACTGTACTACTAAGTGTGCATGGGTGTACAGGTGTGCTACTGTTAGTAACAACGTAATCCCATCCACCATGACCTGGTTATATCACACCGGATGGGAAAAATCAGTTTTTAATTGTCGTGAGGCCAAAAACCGCACAAAAAGCATAAATCACATCGGTTTTTAATTACCCTGAGGCCAAAAACCTCAGAAAAAGCATCATTAAAAATCAAATCGGATTATTAATTTCCATGTGACTAGCGTGAAAGATGTTCAGTATGCTGTCCACCGTTTTCTGCAACAAGTTGAAATCGAGAAACAGCATGTTCCACAACTGATCGAAGTGTTTCCAGGTTCACATTCAGCATATGTTGCGCAATGCATGCCTTCAATGCAACTAGCTTATAAATCGGAACACTGAACACATCTTTCAGATAGCCCCACAGCCATAAGTCACACGGATTAAGATCATGTAAATTAAGATCAGGTTGTAGGGAAACGGCGGCTGATAATTCTAGCATTTTCGAAATGGCAGCAGCTGCTTAACTGGATTTGCAATATGCGGAGGTGCACCATCTTGCATAAAAATCATTCCATCCACATATCCACGCTGTTGGAGAGCTGGACTGACATGGCTGCGCAAAAGACACTCTTAGCGCTACGTACACCCGCTCCACACAGTGACTTTTCAGGATGAAGTGATACTGGTTGAATTGCGTGTGGGTTTTCCGTTGTCCATACTCGACAATTCTGTGTACTGACATATCCTGTCAGATGGACGTGGGCTTCGTCTGTCCACAACATCTTCCACGGCCAATCGTTGGCCACTTACATACGAGCAAGAAATCCTAAAGCAAAGATCTCTCTTGCTGGCAGGTCAACAGAAAGCAACTCGTGCACATTGGTAATTTTGAATGGAGAGCAAAAAATGATGTTTCGTACGATTTTACGCACCGTGTTCACGGGTATGTCCCATGTGCTGGCAATTCTCCGTGCACTACACGTTTGCACACCACCACTCGTCTCTTCCTGCATTGTTGAGGCCACTGCTTCCACTAACGTCGGATGAATTCGTTTCCTCCCTCTACCAGGTTTCACACCGAAAGAACCCGTCTTTTCGAATTTCCGAATTATTTTCTCCAGACCCACGGAAGTCATAGGACCAACGCCTTTTTTCAAACCCTTCAGTGCCCAGAACTTGTGCAGAGCGACGTGTGCAGTCATCATTCTTGTAATACAGCTTTACAAGCAGGGCGCGATCCTGCATTGAGACTGTCATGGCGAACGTCGCAGACGCGGAAGGAGGAAAAGGGTGTACCCAGTGTGTTTATACCAACTTCAATGGGTCGTGCGTATGACAGGTGTTTTCCTTTACGTATTCTGTCACATACAGCGCCATGTATTGATCAATTTCCACATAATTTTTTTTCTTCTGCCATACGTTTTTCCCCTTCTCCGATTATATTCCGTTGCAATTTGACGCCATTCTGACCACTGGTGTTATTTCTACAGAGTTTTTAAAGTTTAGCTTAAATTATAATCACCCTGTATTTTCTCCAGAAAAAAGTTATAGAAACGTATATGGTACAGTGCAGAGGCACCAAGCAACAGCTAAGACAGTCATACTGTAACAACAACAACTGTACATATAATAATTTTTTTCTGATTTTCGATAAATTAGTTAAGCAATGTTTTGATTTCATTTCTTTTTCTTTTCGTGTCATTATGTTAAAGAAACTGTAAGCAACTTTCGATGTGAATATTAATATTTATGTCAAATTTCAAGCAATGCTATAACAGAATTGAAGTGTAACCCATGTTGAATCTATTGTAACATGTTTAAAATTGTAATTGTGCGCCTGGTCCATACGTAGGCAATGTATTAGGATATGTGGAATGCAAAACCTTTGGTGAATACCCTGTCTGTAGGGGAGCGGTAAAAGGCGGATGGCAGGCGAGCGCTGGAAAATGCACACGAGCGCGGCACGGCATAACGGGTTCAGCAATACAGTCGGAGTTGGGCATCGGTCTGAGGAACACGCTCTGGATCGAGGAGGCTCTCCTGGAAAACGTGATTTCATTGAGCCTCGGATGTGCCGTTTCCGACAACTATACAGCATGGCTATATTCTATATGCACTAAATTGAAAAGGATTGCGACGCTAAGAAGAAGCAAAGTGCCGATACATCAAGAGCCATAGCTGTAATTGTATGTGTGCTGTGCGCCTCGCAATCTCGCTGCCCGCCGACCGCCGCATCGACACGAACAGGTTGAATCTTTAGAATTGTATTCGTGTGGACCAGTGTTAATTTTGTTCCTGACTGTTCAATAACAACTTAACTTTTACCAGAATTGTCCTATCAATTAATTATCCTCATCACTAACCTAGACAGGGTCCTTTCCACATGTTGTGCAATCCGAGTGTCCCGAAATGAAGATTTAAAGTTTATGTTAATAAGAATTACCTGCAGACCTATCTATGCTAGAAAGATGTTTAAGGAGCTTTATTGTTAATGAAAATATAAGCAAAGAACAAAGGTCTGACAAAGTTGGAAGATAATTTTGGAATTGGTTTAGTAATGAAGCTTAATTAATTTGAGACAAAAATAATGGTAGTTAAATGAGGAAGTAATAAGACAAAAAGAGTAGTAACCCATATATTGTAAATCTTGAGTGCTTAATGCTTCCAATAGTTAATAGTTTCAACACAGTGATCATAACAGTTTCAGGGTCCCCCCCTCCACTCTTTTCTTTTCTATTCATTTAAATTCTGAAGTGTACTGAACTGATTTGACCAGCAAAGTTAAAGTCAATATAAAACCTAAATTTATCAGTGTTTTACCCTTATTAAAATTGACATTGTATGTGTGTTTCAAAAGTGCTATTTCTAGGGTAACCTATGCCCTATTTCAGTCGGATCAATAGACAAAACGCAGTTTGTAGTAATCAATATAGTGTAATGTTGTGTATTTATAGCTTGTCCAAATTAGTACAGAAAAGGAAAATCTTAGTTCAGTAGATTTTTCTGGTTCTAAAATTTACCATATAATGCAGTATTACTACTTGTTGTTATGCTTGTACGTACATCCACTTGTACAAGGAAAAACTCACTTAATGCCTAATTAGGCTGGCGACCGTATTATTAACAATTGGTAGCATCTGCTGTGTATGTTTCTTGCCCGTCCTAACGTGTAGTTGCACTTTATACTTGCTTGACGTACCATTGTTGTTACTGAGTGGGTGTAAGTCTGATTTTGCCTCCATTCAGGTACACGCGGTCAACATATTTACTAAAATCCTTTCTTATAAGGTGAAGCCCGTCAACTTACCATAGTACAGGGTTTAAAGAGTTAACGTACGCCCGAGCGTAGACGTTACAATACATCAGTTCTGGCATTGACGTGCCCAGCCAGTTGGGGCGCTGGAACAGATATAGTGCTGCACACAGTTTGAAATTGTTCGGATAGAGAGCATGCAGTGCAGTATAATAACAATAATTCTTATCAACAACCATCAAGAAATGTTGCCCGTTAGAAAGTAAAGCCGAGACCATGACAGTATGGTTTAAATGATATACAGAAGCATTCATTGACAGAATCACCCGAATCTGAACAATGTTAAGTATGTCTATTTTCTTTTTATACTACAGACGTTTGTATGCATATAGGTTTAGTTATTCATTATTATTATTATTATTATTTGATTACTTTCTCAGACTTTTTAGAAGTCTGGTTAAGAATGGAGTGACGCGGACCTTTATCAAGCGTCACTTCCTTTTTGCTGTACGGTACATGTTATATTGCATTTAGGAACTTTCGGGTAATTGAACATGTATCAATAATTACGGATTTCTGTAATTGTATATATATATGTTTGGATGTAGCTGTATTGCATTGATGTATTGGTGGATATTGTGTGGTATGACTCCTGTAGTTGATAGTATAATTGGTATGATGTCAACTTTATCCTGATGCCACATGTCTTTGACTTCCTCAGCCAGTTGGATGTATTTTTTCAATTTTTTCTCCTGTTTTCTTTTGTATATTTGTTGTATTGGGTATGGATATTTCGATTAATTGTGTTAATTTCTTCTTTTTATTGGTGAGTATGATGTCAGGTTTGTTATGTGGCGTTGTTTTATCTGTTATAATGGTTCTGTTCCAGTATAATTTGTATTCATCATTCTCCAGTATATTTTGTGGTGCATACTTGTATGTAGGAACGTGTTGTTTTATAAGTTTATGTTGTAAGGCAAGCTGTTGATGTATTATTTTTGCGACATTGTCATGTCTTCTGGGGTATTCTGTATTTGCTAGTATTGTACATCCGCTTGTGATGTGATCTACTGTTTCTATTTGTTGTTTACAAAGTCTGCATTTATCTGTTGTGGTATTGGGATCTTTAATAATATGCTTGCTGTAATACCTGGTGTTTATTGTTTGATCCTGTATTGCAATCATGAATCCTTCTGTCTCACTGTATATATTGCCTTTTCTTAGCCATGTGTTGGATGCGTCATGATCGATGTGTGGTTGTGTTAGATGATACGGGTGCTTGCCATGTAGTGTTTTCTTTTTCCAATTTATTTTCTTCGTATCTGTTGATGTTATGTGATCTAAAGGGTTGTAGAAGTGGTTATGAAATTGCAGTGGTGTAGCCGATGTATTTATATGAGTGATTGCTTTGTGTATTTTGCTAGTTTCTGCTCGTTCTAGAAAGAATTTTCTTAAATTGTCTACCTGTCCATAATGTAGGTCTTTTATGTCGATGAATCCCCTTCCTCCTTCCTTTCTGCTTAATGTGAATCTTTCAGTTGCTGAATGTATGTGATGTATTCTATATTTGTGGCATTGTGAACGTGTAAGTGTATTGAGTGCTTCTAGGTCTGTGTTACTCCATTTCACTACTCCAAATGAGTAGGTCAATACTGGTATAGCGTAAGTATTTATAGCTTTTGTCTTGTTTCTTGCTGTCAATTCTGTTTTCAGTATTTTTGTTAGTCTTTGTCTATATTTTTCTTTTAGTTCTTCTTTAATATTTGTATTATCTATTCCTATTTTTTGTCTGTATCCTAGATATTTATAGGCATCTGTTTTTTCCATCGCTTCTATGGAGTCACTGTGGTTATTCAATATGTAATCTTCTTGTTTAGTGTGTTTTCCCTTGACTATGCTGTTTTTCTTACATTTGTCTGTTCCAAAAGCCATATTTATATCATTGCTGAATACTTCTGTTATCTTTAGTAATTGGTTGAGTTGTTGATTGGTTGCTGCCAGTAGTTTTAGATCATCCATGTATAGCAAATGTGTGATTTTGTGTGGGTATGTTCCAGTAATATTATATCCATAATTTGTATTATTTAGCATGTTGGATAGTGGGTTCAGAGGAAGACAGAACCAGAAAGGACTTAATGAGTCTCCTTGGTATATTCCACGCTTAATCTGTATTGGCTGTGATGTGATATTATTAGAGTTAGTTTGGATATTAAGTGTGGTTTTCCAGTTTTTCATAACTATGTTTAGGAACTGTATCAATTTAGGATCTACTTTGTATATTTCCAATATCTGTAGTAACCATGAGTGGGGTACACTATCAAAAGCTTTTTGGTAATCAATGTATGCGTAGTGTAGCGACCTTTGTTTAGTTTTAGCTTGATATGTCACCTCTGCATCTATTATCAGTTGCTCTTTACATCCTCGTGCTCCTTTGCAGCAGCCTTTTTGTTCTTCATTTATAATTTTGTTCTGTGTTGTATGTGTCTTTAATTTCTGTGCAATGACTGAGGTTAATATTTTGTAGATTGTTGGTAGGCATGTTATGGGGCGATATTTAGCTGGGTTTGCTGTGTCTGCTTGATCTTTAGGTTTCAGATAGGTTATTCCATGTGTAAGTGTATCAGGGAATTTGTATGGGTCTGCAATGTAACTGTTAAATAATTTAGTTAGATGTGAATGTGTTGAGGTGAACTTCTTTAGCCAGAAATTTGCTATTTTATCATTTCCAGGGGCTTTCCAATTGTGCGTAGAATTAATTGCTCGGGTGACTTCATGTTGTAAAATTATCACTTCAGGCATTTGTGGTATCATCTTGTATGAGTCTGTTTCTGCTTGTATCCACCATGCATGCCTGTTATGTTGTACCGGGTTTGACCATATGTTGCTCCAGAAGTGTTCTATGTCTGTTATGTTTGGTGGATTGTCTATTTTAATGTGTGTGTTATCTATTGTCTGGTAAAATTATTATTATTATTATTGTTATTATTATTATTATTATTATTTCTTTACTACTTTGAGAATGGAAAGTGACGCGGACCTTGATCAAGCGTCACTTCCTATTAACTGTACGGTATGTGTTATATTGCATTTAGGAACTTTCGGGTAATTGAACATGTATCAATAATTACGGATTTCTGTAGTTGTATATATGTGTTTGGATGTAGCTGTATTGCATTGATGTACTGGTGGATATTGTGTGGTATGACTCCTGTAGTGGACACTATAATTGGTATGATGTCAACTTTATGCTGATGCCACATGTCTTTGACTTCCTCAGCCAGTTGGATGTATTTTTCAATTTTTTCTCCTGTTTTCTTTTGTATATTTGTTGTATTGGGTATGGATATTTCGATTAGTTGTGTTAATTTCTTCTTTTTATTCATGAGTATGATGTCAGGTTTGTTATGTGGCGTTGTTTTATCTGTTATAATGGTTCTGTTCCAGTATAATTTGTATTCATCATTCTCCAGTACATTTTGTGGTGCATACTTGTATGTAGGAACGTGTTGTTTTATAAGTTTATGTTGTAAGGCAAGCTGTTGATGTATTATTTTTGCGACATTGTCATGTCTTCTGGGGTATTCTGTATTTGCTAGTATTGTACATCCGCTTGTGATGTTATTGTTATTATTATTATTATTATTATTATTATTATTATTATTATTATTATTGATGGCGTGTGGGAGTACCTAGTGAGGAAAGAAACAGCACCACAACATGACTCAGCAGCAATGATTTTCAGTACTTTGTATTGGTTAAATGAAAGCAATTCAAAAATACCAATTGTTTGCATGCCATTGGATTGTCAGTTTCACCTTGTTGTAATAAAATGGAAATGCCGTGTGGCTAGGGCCTCCCATCGGGTAGACCGTTCGCCTGGTGCAAGTCTTTCGAGTTGACGCCACTTCGGCGGCTTGCGTGTCGATGGGGATGAAATGATGATGATAAGGACAACACAACACCCAGTCCCTGAGAGGAGAAAATCTCCTATCCAGGCGGAAATCGAACCCAGGCCGTTAGGTATGACATTCCGTCGCCCTGATCACTCAGCTGCCACGGGTGGATAGCTTATTATAATAACTGAATACCATTGATTTTGCACGAATGCACGTTTTATGGCGATATCCGTTAATAAAACGTTCTCAGGTTTCAAGCTGCATCAAGTGATTTACTGCCTACAAGCTTTCGGCAGAGATCTCCTCTGCCATTGTCAAGTAGATGACTGTTGTGTGGTTGTCATTGCCACGCTTATATAGCCACGCCGTCCCTCGTGACGTCGTTCGGACGTCACTGGTGCTCAGCCCCGCACCATATATGGTAATGTTTTGGCCGCGCAGCTGCCGGTCCCACTTCAACTCCCTCAACACCGGATCCCACTCTGAACTCAGATGCAATCCACTGTCTGTGTTGAAGGCGTTGTCAGAAACTCCAATCTCTATGGCCTTGTTTATCATGCTATCCCAGAAGCCATTAGTCCGTTTAATAGTAGACGTCTCACCGAATGCAATTCGGTGTCCATTTTACAGAGCATGTTCTGCTACAGCTGACTTTCTGGGATAGCACAGACGACAGACGGTAACACCTTTCACGTTCTATGCGGCGCTGTTCAATAATGGGAACAGTCTGGCCGACATAGAACTGCCCACTTCCATGCAGTATCTTGTAAATTCCTGGCGTTCTGAGGCCTACATCGTCTTTCACAGATTTCATTAGTTGCCGGATCTTTGCCGGAGGCTTGAAGATTGTGTCTATTTTATCCCTCTTCAGGAGCTGACTAATCTTCCCTGTTGTCGAACCATAAAACGGTAAGAATGCAGCCTGCTTAGTGTCTTCTTCAGACATCTTCTTCCTTTGAGGCTTGGACAACACTGCTTGTGAAATCTGTTCGTTGTTGTAACTGTTCTCTTTAAAAAATTTGCGTAAGTGGCTTGTAAGATGTCGTGGTCTCCTGACCTTCATTTCTTACCAATTCCATCCTCACAATCGTATGCTGCATATCAAGACGCTTCATTCGAACCCAAACTCGATAAGGTAGAGTCAATTTTGTATGAATTCATGCAAGCGATTTGCAAATCTAATAAGTAAATCGCAAGTACCCACCGAGCTTGAAAAAGTCGAGGCTGGCGTGCACAACAAGACGGCCACAGGAATTTTCATTCTAAAGAGGCAACCAGCCCACTGGGATGGCCATCCCTTCAGAGTGGTGAGTCAACACACCTACTTCGGCCGGAACGACCGCCCAGAGAGAGGACAGCTTTTGCCTGAGCGAAGGGATTAAAAGCAAATTCCGCTACATTGTGTGGGAGCGCCCAGAAGACGCATTTTTTGACGGACCAACTGCGTAGTTATGGAGTTCTCACAGGAGGATGGTATACGCCTAACGGAGATGCTACATATTTCCGCATTGGTCGACCTAAACGAAACGCCATTCTCCCGTTTAAAAGAGCAACGCTGATTGGCGGAATATTTCTGACACAAAGAGCCACAGGAGTGAGGGAAGAAAGCGAATGATATACCCTTGCAATTTTTCCAGAAAAAGGAGCCATTCCATTGTCGCTCATGGAGTGGGAACACGTAACAAGAGTGAGTGCGCTCATACGTGTATGCAAAGAGCGAGGGAGGAGCAAAGTCTCTCCTCAGTACTCCACTGGGAGAGCACCTGTGTCGTTAGCGAATAGGAGTGATACTCCATATTGAGTCGCTCGCTATTAAGCGTTGTTCACTGTGTTGGCCGCGACACTTGTTGTGCAGCGTGAACACAGACACAGTACTAGTTAAACGTCTGTGAGCGAGTATTGAGTGGCATCGCGGTGGACTCGTTATCTGACTGGTGTACCACGCCAATAGTCAGCCTAGCGGCGGATAGGAGTCCTTGACTTCATCAAGGCGTAGGGAGAGTTTGATTGGCAAAGGTCAATCCAGATAGAAAGAGATAGTTGTGTTATTTGTCAGCAGCGAGCGAGGCAGGCAGCAGTCGTTGCAGCTCACGGTATTGTCCACTACAGCGAATGCGAGCCCCACATGTCCCCATAACAGTACACTCCATTACATTTCTCACGTGACAGCCTTGACCGTACCTAGAAAAATTATTCAAGTTGTGTAGGTGCGGCTCTCAGCCATTCTGCCGAGTAAATAACATTCTAAAATAAAAGGGAGAAAACAACCTTTCCATGCTTTGTAAATTAATAGCACACCTATCCATAAGAGGCAATCTACTATTCCAAAAAGAATCCAGAAATTTATTAATTTATAAGTAAAAGTTTCTCAGAATTTTTTGCAATAAATAATATTTTTCGTTTGTTTAATGTTTTTCTTACACTAACTAGCAATACTCCAGTACCCAAGTATTCCACTAGTTACGTAAGAATACAGAATATTTATGTGTCTTTTCCTCACAGCAGACGACTCCTGAAGATATTTGTTGCTGAATGTTTTTCAAGCAGTTCTTGTTGGTACATTAGGAGCATCTGTCTGACTTCTGTAGTAGTGTGAGGTGGAAATTGTTTCTTGCAGGAGCCAAAGGGTACTTGGTGTATCACTCCATTGCGCAATTAGACAAAATAAAACCCACACACTCACAGAGGCTCAATGCTCTCGGCAAGTTTTCAGCGTCTGAGACGGTTTCAGCTAGATGTACTAAGGTCATCAGAACTGACTGCTTCTGTGCTGGGTGATGAAAGCTGGTGGCGTGCAGATACCGCTCCGTGTGGGTGGGCCTGTGGTAAACGCAATGACCTAGAGACCCACTAGGTCTATGGCGGACAAGCACGTCCAAGAACGGCAGGGAACCCTCATTCTCTGCTTCCGTTGTGAAGTTGATGTGGTAGTGGATGCTGCTGGGGTGCTCCAGGAACTCTTCCAAGTTTTCTTGTCCATGTGGCCACATGACGAAGGTATCGTCGACGTATCGATAAAAACAGCTCGCCTCTGCAGGAGCCGTGTCCAAGGCGATGTCTTCGAAATGCTCCATAAAGAGGTCGGCTGCTACTGGAGCTAATGGACTTCCCATTGCCACGCCGTCAGTTTGGTTAAAATATTCTCCATCATGTAAGAAATATGATGATGCCAGAGTGTGCTTAAACAAATCCACGATGGTGTCATCAATGAGCTGGGACAGCAAGTCAATAGAGTCTGTGATGGGTACACACATGAATTAAGAAACCACATCGAAGCTAACCATAATATCCCCTTCAGCAAGTCGCAGAGAATACTATGGTGCACAAGAAGGACACATCGTTGAGGCCGATAGTGAGTACCACTGGATCGCCGACCGATAAACTTGCTAAACATCTGGCCAGTTTCTCTACGCACGTTGGACACAGTGGGCACCATATAAAGAATACGGCGGACTTCATTAATCGGGTTAAAGGTTTGCGGTGTGTGGCTGAGGGTACATAGCGTACCACATAATTGTTTAATTTGAGAAGTATTGCTTGCAAATATTTTTATTTTAATCCTAATTCGCAAGCGCCGTGGAAATTATCGAATTAGAGTAATATTTAACTTTTAAAAAAGAATGGTTGCTGCTCTTGACACTTTCGATCTTTGTTAAGCAACTTTTCTGCTTGACATGCTTTTAAACCCTGGTATGTACAGGTCATTTTGCACTTTGATTATGAGTATACCTAACATGATGCGGCATCGGTTCAGAAGTCAATGGACTTCTTATCCTAAAAGTAAGACCTTATCCAAAAATCCCGACTCTTTCCGTCTTACTTCAAACGAATACCGCTATGATTTGTTCGGTGAGGTGACAACCTATTTTATCAACCACCCTCGTGGAACCGGGATAGTGCTTTCTCGCTAACGACTCCACTGTCGCTTAGATTATTGCTCCCTCCTACGTATATCTCGCGAAGACCATGAGGATAAAATCAAAGAGATTAGAGCCCACACAGAGGCATACCGACAATCTTTCTTTCCACGAACAATACGAGACTGGAATAGAAGGGAGAACCGATAGAGGTACTCAGGGTACCCTCCGCCACACACCATCAGGTGGCTTGCGGAGTATGGATGTAGATGTAGATGTAGATGGTTTATTCCTACATTTCATCACTCGATTCCTGTCTCTTAATTTAAAATTCCGTTCTACATAAATATAAATTTTGCAACTTGTTTTTAATTTGTTACCTGCCAGATTGCTACTGGGATAAATTTCTTTTCTAGAAATTTATCAAACTCTTATATGAACGCGTTTATAAATACCTCAACCTCTTAAATACTTTTTTTCATAAGTTTTACTTCTATTCATTATCAACGTTGTCAGTTAGTCTACAGCAATAAATTAGAAACTTGGTACTGATTTATCATTCACAGAACGACTCTCTTCCTGATGTTGTCGCAATCTTTGAGTGACCGACTGTTTCGTCGCCGTTGTTGCAACAGCTGGTTCACCAGTCTCTGTACAAGGTCACACTGACAACTGAGGCCATTCAGAGACTTCCTGCACTCACGACTCTCGGTCGATGAGCTCCTCTACTTACAGTGCGGTCTAACCCTGAGCTTGGAGTGAAATGAAATGAAATGATCGTATGGCATTGTTGGCCGGGAGGCCCCTTGCGGGGAAGTTCGGCCGCCGTGGCTTGGAGTGAAGACATGCCGAAGCAACAGCTGAGCTGCAACGCATTCGTTCACTTGCGACTGCAGGAGTAAACCAAAAAACTTATGAAGACGTCAGAATATACAGTGTTTGAGAAAGCCATTGCCAGACGGTAGTGACTGAAAAACGATGTGCTTTCTGCAGCAGAGAGCGTGCGTTTCGGAGGGAATTTTAGATGTTGTGTCAGATGTGTTTCAGTCATGTCTTTCAAGAGAACCTGACGTCACACTGTCAACTAACACCGATTTGAATCATAAACAAGTCACCTTATTTTGGCAACCAGTAAGCCCACAAAAGTCGTTTATTTTGTCTTCAGCCCTTTTTCTGTGAATGGCGTATATGCACTTTGATGAACGTGCACAAGACAGGATATCACCCAAACATGGCGTAAAAGAAATGACATAAAATCGCAGCAAACTAACGGAATCTAATATGAAACTCAAAACCAAACTAAAACAGCCAAACCATTGTCAAATAATACTGTTAAATAAACAGCGTTAATAAAATAACGTAAGCAATTTTTATGAAAATAGCGTTACGTGACTTAACAATGTAAGTAATACAAAAATTTTAATGGAAAGCTAATACGTCTTTATTACTGAAGTACACAGTGACCTAATTTGAAGCAGCATTTAAGAAATGTAGCCACAAACAAATATCTTAACGAAATGGGTGCTAATTTTTGTTTCATTGTAATCGTCAACTGGATCTGAAATAACTTTGTAACAATGTTTCAACAATAGCACATTACGTCGTTGCTGCAACCCAGTAGGAGAAGTTGTCAACAAGTCGCACTCTTTTAAGAAATAATTATGAACAAAGAAACAGTGTAATTCATTGTTACAGAGTAAACACAAGAAAAAATAATTATTGTCCTCTGAGTATTACATAAACATACAGTTTCGATAAATCTTATTTGCACTTCAAATTATTTTGTAGAAGTCAAACGCACTGTCAAGATTAAAAAATTAATAAAAACTCAGTGATGAATTATTGGTAACAAAGAGGAAACAGCTACAACCTCTTAAGCGTTACCTGAAATATTTACGGTTCATTAGATATAATCGAATAAATCATTTCGAAAAGGCCATATGCATCCATGAAAGTAAAATTTTCACGAGAAAGAAAAAATTGTCGGGATTGCAAAACCGAAGTGTAACATGTCTTCGTTCGTATTTGGACTATAGCGTAGGATGTTTAACACAATGTGACCATAAAATTGTGTGTCACAACAATGTATGACCTATGTTATAATCGAACAAACTATGTGAACGTATATTTTTTCGAGTGGCATTTTTTTAAATGAAAAAGTAACATTCTACGAATCGTTGATACCCTGCAGCTGTGTCAAGTACATAAGTGATAAAAAATGTATGTAATAAGGAATGCAGCCTCCCCCCATGAACCATGGACCTTGCCGTTGGTGGGGAGGCTTGCGTGCCTCAGCGATACAGATGGCCGTACCGTAGGTGCAACCACAACGGAGGGGTATCTGTTGAGAGGCCAGACAAACATGTGGTTCCTGAAGAGGGGCAGCAGCCTTTTCAGTAGTTGCAGGGGGCAAAAGTCTGGATGATTGACTGATCTGGCCTTGTAACATTAACCAAAACGGCCTTGCTGTGCTGGTACTGCGAACGGCTGAAAGCAAGGGGAAACTACAGCCGTAATTTTTCCCGAGGACATGCAGCTCTACTGTATGATTAAATGATGATGGCGTCCTCTTGGGTAAAATATTCCGGAGGTAAAATAGTCCCCCATTCGGATCTCCGGGCGGGGACTACTCAAGAGGACGTCGTTATCAGGAGAAAGAAAACTGGCGTTCTACGGATCGGAGCGTGGAATGTCAGATCACTTAATCGGGCAGGTAGGTTAGAAAATTTGAAAATGGAAATGGATAGCTTAAAGTTAGATATAGTGGGAATTAGTGAAGTTCGGTGGCAGGAGGAACAAGACTTTTGGTCAGGTGATTACAGATTTATAAATACAAAATCAAATAGGGGTAATGCAGGAGTAGGTTTAATAATGAATAAAAAAATAGGAGTGCGGGTTAGCTACTACAAACAGCATAGTGAACGCATTATTGTGGCCAGGATAGACACAAAGCCCATGCCTACTACAGTAGTACAAGTTTATATGCCAACTAGCTCTGCAGATGATGAAGAAATAGATGAAATGTATGACGAGATAAAAGAAATTATTCAGGTAGTGAAGGGAGATGAAAACTTAATAGTCATGGGTGACTGGAATTCGTCAGTAGGAAAAGGGAGAGAAGGAAACATAGTAGGTGAATATGGATTGGGGGGAAGGAATGAAAGAGGAAGTCGCCTTGTAGAATTT
Organism: Schistocerca nitens; assembly: GCF_023898315.1. Lineage (NCBI taxonomy): Eukaryota > Metazoa > Arthropoda > Insecta > Orthoptera > Acrididae > Schistocerca > Schistocerca nitens. The sequence continues at coordinate 14,764,507 of NC_064620.1, forward strand.
TGCACAGAGCATAACTTAATCATAGCTAACACTTGGTTCAAGAATCATGAAAGGAGGCTGTATACATGGAAGAAGCCTGGAGATACTGACAGGTTTCAGATAGATTATATAATGGTAAGACAGAGATTTAGGAACCAGGTTTTAAATTGTAAGACATTTCCTGGGGCAGATGTGGATTCTGACCACAATCTATTGGTTATGAACTGCAGATTGAAACTGAAGAAACTGCAAAAAGGTGGGAATTTAAGGAGATGGGACCTGGATAAACTGAAAGAACCAGAGGTTGTAGAGAGTTTCAGGGAGAGCATAAGGGAACAATTGACAGGAATGGGGGAAAGAAATACAGTAGAAGAAAAATGGGTAGCTCTGAGGGATGAAGTGGTGAAGGCAGCAGACGATCAAGTAGGGAAAAAGACGAGGGCTAATAGAAATCCTTGGGTAACAGAAGAAATATTGAATTTAATTGATGAAAGGAGAAAATATAAAAATGCAGTAAATGACGCAGGCAAAAAGGAATACAAACGTCTCAAAAATGAAATCGACAGGAAGTGCAAAATGGCTAAGCAGGGATGGCTAGAGGACAAATGTAAGGATGTAGATGCTTGTCTCACTAGGGGTAAGATAGATACTGCCTACAGGAAAATTAAAGAGACCTTTGGAGAGAAGAGAAGCACTTGTATGAATATCAAGAGCTCAGATGGCAACCCAGTTCTAAGCAAAGAAGGGAAGGCAGAAAGGTGGAAGGAGTATATAGAGGGTTTATACAAGGGAGATGTACTTGAGGACAATATTATGGAAATGGAAGAGGATGTAGATGAAGACGAAATGGGAGATAAGATACTGCGTGAAGAGTTTGACAGAGCACTGAAAGACCTGAGTCGAAACAAGGCCCCGGGAGTAGACAATATTCCATTAGAACTACTGATGGCCTCGGGAGAGCCAGTCATGACAAAACTCAACCATCTGATGAGCAAGATGTATGAGACAGGCGAAATACCCACAGACTTCAAGAAGAATATAATAATTCCAATCCCAAAGAAAGCAGGTGTTGACACATGTGAAAATTACCGAACTATCAGTTTAATAAGTCACAGCTACAAAATACTAACGCGAATTCTTTACAGACGAATGGAAAAACTGGTAGAAGCTGACCTCGGGGAAGATCAGTTTGGATTCCGTGGAAATGTTGGAACACGTGAGGCAATACTAACCTTACGACTTATCTTAGAAGAAAGATTAAGAAAAGGCAAACCTACGTTTCTAGCATTTGTAGACTTAGAGAAAGCTTTTGACAACGTTAACTGGAATACTCTCTTTCAAATTCTGAAGGTGGCAGGGGTAAAATACAGGGAGCGAAAGGCTATTTACAATTTGTACAGACACCAGATGGCAGTTATAAGAGTCGAGGGGCATGAAAGGGAAGCAGTGGTTGGGAAAGGAGTGAGACAGGGTTGTAGCCTCTCCCCGATGTTATTCAATCTGTATATTGAGCAAGCAGTAAAGGAAACAAAAGAAAAATTCGGAGTCGGTATTAAAATTCATGGAGAAGAAGTAAAAACTTTGAGGTTCGCCGATGACATTGTAATTCTGTCAGAGACAGCAAAGGACTTGGAAGAGCAGTTGAACGGAATGGACAGTGTCTTGAAAGGAGGATATAAGAGGAACATCAACAAAAGCAAAACGAGGATAATGGAATGTAGTCAAATTAAGTCGGGTGATGCTGAGGGAATTAGATTAGGAAATGAGACACTTAAAGTAGTAAAGGAGTTTTGCTATTTAGGGAGTAAAATAACTGAAGATGGTCGAAGTAGAGAGGATATAAAATGTAGACTGGCAATGGCAAGGAAATCGTTTCTGAAGAAGAGAAATTTGTTAACATCGAGTATAGATTTAGGTGTCAGGAAGTCGTTTCTGAAAGTATTTGTATGGAGTGTATCCATGTATGGAAGTGAGACATGGACGATAACTAGTTTGGACAAGAAGAGAATAGAAGCTTTCGAAATGTGGTGCTACAGAAGAATGCTGAAGATAAGGTGGGTAGATCACGTAACTAATGAGGAGGTATTGAATAGGATTGGGGAGAAGAGAAGTTTGTGGCACAACTTGACTAGAAGAAGGGATCGGTTGGTAGGACATGTTTTGAGGCATCAAGGGATCACAAATTTAGCATTGGAGGGCAGCGTGGAGGGTAAAAATCGTAGAGGGAGACCAAGAGATCAATACACTAAGCAGATTCAGAAGGATGTAGGTTGCAGTAGGTACTGGGAGATGAAGAAGCTTGCACAGGATAGAGTAGCATGGAGAGCTGCATCAAACCAGTCTCAGGACTGAAGACCACAACAACAACAACAACAAGGAATGCAGCATGATGCATATGTTGGTATGCTTTTTTTACACATCTTTTAAGTTTAGAACAGTACAAAACAGACAATACGTTAATCATCAAAAATCTTCTTCATGCTCATTCAGGGCGTTTGTAGGCCGTTCACAAAGTTCGTTGTAGAAATCTGATTTGTCTTCTGGTATGTACTGAATCGTCCGCAGCTCGTGGTCTTGCGGTAGCGTTCTCGCTTCCCGTGAACGGGGTCCCGGGTTTGATTCCCAGCGGGGTCAGGGATTTTTCCCTGCCTCGAGATGATTGGGTGTTGTTGTGTCGTCTTCATTATCATCATCATTCATCCCCATTTTGGTCGGAGGAAGGCAGTGGCAAACCACCTCCGCTAGGACCTTGCCTTATAGGCGGTGCAGGTCTCCTGCATCTTGCCCTACGCTCCTCGGAGTATGCGGCCGCATCATCATCATATACTGAATCAGTTTCCTAATACCTACAATTTCTTTCAGTTTGATTGTAATGTTTCCTTTGTATACAAAAGTGCTTGATAGTTGAGACGCGGACCCCGTAGGCTTCCCTAGCAAAAAATCTTCGCGATCCAAGTCATCGACCCACTGATATGCTTTCAGCAAACCTGGTTCACTTGCACAATATTCAAATATCATATACTGTGGCAGTTGTCAGGTCACTTACTATTCAAGTGTAATTTTGGCCAGTGATTTCCTTCTTATAATGTTTAGGCCACCGTGCTTCAAAATCAGTGATGTCACTTGTCTGCACTGGATGATCTTGGAGAATGGAACTTGCTCCGTCTATTAGTGTGTTGACTTCGTCTGAAGTGTATATTCGGTGAAACTTGCGAATAAGTGTCTTTGTTGTGGAAAAAGCTCTATCACAAGGCATGAATCAATGTCCTTCGATTGGAAAATAATGAACAGTCTTTTCAAATCGCCCAGGCGACGCTGCAGCTAACGAAAATTTGACCACTGTGTTGTTTAGATTTTGATTAGGGCATCGATATGTACCTCTTCAGACTCTTCGGGATATTTTCCTGAAAATATTTGTTTACCCATGAGCAGCCTTGGGTCCTTCACGAATCTGCTCTTCATGGTATGAGAAAAACGTTGCGTTATGATCTAGCATGTTGACAATGCAAAATTAAAAAACCCACAATTGTCTGTAACAAAACGCTTCCTGAACTGAAGTATCCGGCAGTGGGATGTTCTACGTGTAGTCGATAGTAATGCCACTTTCACTGCTGCCTTCCTGGGCAAGCGTCTTGATTGTCAGTTTTCTAGTAAAGTTTCATAGTTCAGATCTTATGTACTATCAGCCCTGCTGTAGCCATTCTTTTCCTATTGTCATTCAAATGCGGGCATTTAATTTTTTGATTCAGCTCCTCACATGTCGAGCAAGTGTCACTCTGCGGTTTTAAAACTTGTAATCAAACCTTCCCTTGAAGAATTTCAAATAAGATTTGTAGTTCACTTTAACATCAGGATATTGTTGTTTACATAAATCATGCACCTGATTGAGATTAAATTGTGGTGATATATATTTTCTTTGTGTGTTGTTCGAATTATGGACTTCATTAAAATGGAATGATTCAAAATGACCATTAATCAGAGAACATACTTCTCTGGGGATTAATTTATGTCTTGAACCATCCGACTTGTCGTGCATGTCAACGGGCTGTCAAGCAGTAGCAGATGATTTAAACGATGGACGTGTTTCTCACCTATTCGATGGAGACTCAAGAACACATTTTTACAAACCTGGGTTCGTCTTCCATCGCTGCTCATGTGATAACGAAAATTAGCCATTCCCACTTTGGGATTTGTAGCATTTGACTTCCTTTTGTTTTTACCGGTCGCACATCCATTAGACCTTTTAAATAAACTTCCTGAGTATCTTTATCGACAAAGCTATTCCTTGTGTCAACATTTGCATTTGCGATTCCTCTGCCACAGTCTCAAAACACTTTCTTGGGCAACTGAAAACACCAACTCAGTTGTAGGGAAGCAGCCTACTCACGCTGTAGTAAATTCACATCAGTCTTTCTATTGTGTGCCAGCCAGTCCGCAGTAACCAGCTCTGACGTCATAAATGTTGCGCAATACTTTAAAAATCAAGCAAATAACCTAAAACTTTTCTAGCATGTCAGGAGTAATACTAAATTAATATGTGTTAAATATCAGTTCGATAACTTTAGCCATTTTCGAAATTTGGACGTTTTCTGTAAAAATCATTGGCGCAACAGAAAAGAGCTAGAGACTTCAAAATTTATATTTAAATTCATCTTTCATAATAATTTAATAAAAACAGTACTTTGGATTTCACAAATTAAGATTTTAGTGGAAATTCATGATTTTCTGGTTTTCGTCTCAAAACTTAAGGAAGCAAGGTAGATTAAGTAGGCCAATAAATAAGGCTAGGATGTTTAGATTTAAATAGGTTGGAGATCCGCTATAGCTATGAAGATGTGAAAAGTTTCATTTGAATACCTATAAAATTACAGCGATAGCGTATCTCCAAAGGGCCAGTTCAGAGCTCATCTACTGCGTGCAATGTAATTAAATTAATTCTCTCGCCCAAAATATTTAACTTAGCCACGTCAAAATTTTATTATCAATACTTACCCGCATGCTGAATGCACATTTAAATTAAGAGCTTCATCGGCCATCAGCAAGAGAAGCTATGATTTATTAGGTAACTTAAAGTGGTGCATTACTAGCCCAGCGGCTAGTCGGGAGAGCCGATTTGATCAGGCGTTCCCTTAGCCGTCCGCACCGCGGCTTTATATATAAGAACGCTGCGGGAGGAAGCAAGGCCCCAGTTCTCTCCAGACGCTGAATAACACGCCATCTGTGTCGGGAGTCGCGTCGCGTCGGTATCACTGCTACAAACAGCCTCGGATGACGTATTCAGTTACTCGAGATGCACGTAACCATGAAATCATTTTCAAGTGAAGTGTTAATTCTGGGATGATTTTCATTATCGATCTTCAGTTTGCGTATTGTCGTATTTTCACGTGCCGTCGCGGGACAGACATTCTACCAATTACTTAGCGTGGCGTTTGATGAAATATTATCATCAAATTATGGCGAGCATTCAATTTTAACATTTTATTCGGACATTTATAGTTGCACCAGCGCATTAGACTCTGAACTGCTCTGTTAGTTAGGTTGTATGGATACTTGTGTTTTTCATCTGTGACTTTCAGAATATACTCAGCTATTTTGGAATATCGTTTTTGATTATAAATCCCGGACAATCTCCTAATTCCTCAGAGCTATAAGCTGCAGCTATAATTGTATTCTCAGATGAAGTGGGCACTAGGAATTCTAATTACAGGCTTCACGTTTTGCTAAATCACTTTCTGGTTGCTAAGGTGTAATTAGAGAGCCAGTGTTGAGAACGGCGAAAGACAGCATAAATAACATTCTAAATGCCAGGAACTGATTCAACATTCAAACATTTATACAGCAATCATTAATTTCCACACACGCCGCCCCACATATGGTGCATCGGCCGGGAAAGAAACTGAGTAAAAGTGAAAGTGATTTTAACTATTCGGATTCGCGAGTGGAATGCGACACGCAGCTGAGTATAGAACAGTGAATGTGTTACGTGTGTATGTGGACGAAGCAATTGGATTAAGAACGCCTCTGGATTGACGGAGCTGGCACTGAGTCTAGCGGCGCTGCCGGCATCGAGAGAAGCCAGTTTCACCTCACCGCAGTCGTCAGCTGGAGCAGCCGGAACCACGCCTGCAATTGCGGGCCACGCAAACACACAACAGCCGTCGGAGTGCCGTCTGCAGTTCAACGTGCCACGTCGCATTAGCAATCCCTGTACGCCACGCAGACAACGTCGTGCAGAAGGAACTAAGTTAAGTGAAAAGCTGTTAAAAATTTTACTAACCTGTACTAAAAGACTGTCGGCGATGGAACCGCCAAAAGAAACTGAAGTTAAACTTAAATCAGAACCTATGTCTGTTGAGGAAACTGTAAATCCAGACAACGGTTCAGGTGTAAATATGCATGAAAGTAGTAATATTAAAGTGAAATATGAAGTATTGTCTCCTGACAGTAGTGTAAAAAGGGGCAATGATTCAATAATAGAGACCCCTGTAGTAAAGCAGAAATTAGAAACTGTAAATTTATTGGATGATAGTTTCTCTGATGAATTAAAAATGAAACAGTCATGAGAGATCGTAGAGTTTAAGAAGGAGAAGTTAGATATGACTAATCAATCAGAAGTTTCATTTAGTTTTGATGATTCTGGTGTTGGAGCTAGTTTTTCGTCACCTGAGTGTGATAAAAAGCCAGCTAGTGAGCAACCCAAAGATGCTGGGGCTGTTGATTTAAATGTTATATTACAAGCAATAGCTGCCAGTAATGCTGAATTAAAGTCTGAAATAACTGAGGTCAAAAGCAGTAATGCTGAATTAAAGTATGAGATTGTGGCCAGCCAAATTAATTTTAATAAACGATTGGAGGTAATGGACGATACCTTCAAGGCCGGTTGCAATAAGTTGAAAGAGGATCTAGACAGTTTGAATTATAAAATTCATTACAACCATGAGGATATTAAGAAAAAGGTTGCTCAACAATTTTCTGAAATGTATAAAACAGTAAAATCCGAAGTTGCTGAGGTTCGCAAGGACTTCCAAATGGAAGATGCGAAGTTGGAGCACAAGTTAACAGAAAAGATCGAGGCGGAGTCTGAACTGTGCTCAGATAGGTTTAAAGATGTTAATATAAAGGTAAACATATGTCAAGCAGACGTAGATGCAATCAAAACTGATACTACTCATATTGTGCAAAGAGTAGATAATGTGGAAATGAAAGTAGAAAATATTAGTACTAACATTGCTAACATTGAGAGTAAAGTAGCTTCAGTAACTTCTGGTAATGGTAGTATACAACAAGTTGTAGCTGCAAACGCCGCTTTTATCGGGTGTCGGCAGTTCTTGCGGTTCGATCCGGATAAAAATATCCACCCACTAGATTTCTGGAACGATTTTGAAGATGTGATTCCACCAACTTGGTCTGAACGAGAGAAAATCTCATTTATTAGAAGCCATTTAGCAGGTGACGCCATGCGTTGGTCAGCTGATGTTATGTTGAAGTGTAAAACATTAGCGGAGTTTAAAACAGCTTTCATTAATGAGTATTGGTCTAGCAATAAGCAAAATGAAGTGTTGAGAGAATTTTGGAGTGGAAAACGCTTCAATGCAGGCAAGGAATCCATTAAAGAGTTTGCTAGGTCATGGATTTCATGTTTGTCACATTTGGACGAAAAGCTGAAACCTGAAATGATAATACTAGGTTTTGAAGCCAAACTGCCATGGTATTGGCAAACTAGAATTATATCTGCCCCTAGAGACAATCTGGATCGTTTCATTGAGTATCTGGAACGTGTAGAACGTGTTGCTGCCAATGAGGAGCAAGCACGTAATAACAGAAATGCTAATAACAATGGTAGTAATTTTAGGAACGAGCAAAATGGCAATGTAAACATCAGAACAGTAGGTGTTCGCCATCCTAAGAGAGGTAGGAATTGGGGAAATAATTATCAGAACCAACAATGGCGTCCAAGGGATAATAATTTTGTTCCAAACAGAATTATGCATGTAAACAACAGTACGGAAAGTAATGCTGTGCCAGTTAACTATAATGAAAATAAAGGAAACAGTAGTAGGCCGAGGCAGGAAAACTAGTTCCCGTCTATGAGGACACTGGCGCTCACCAGGCGGTTACTTTTCCTAAGCCAGTAGTTACGGGAATTGGTAAGACAAATCAGAATACTCAAACTGAACAGGTGGATGAAGTGTCGGTAGCATCTAAGGATGCAACAGAAATGTTAGATCACTCACAGTATTTGGTAGATACCGTGTTAGAGACGCTTTCTAAGTGGGAAGAGAAAGAGAAGGCGCAGCAGTGTAACGATAGGGAGGAGCTACAAAATACTGAATTGACAGGTGAAGAAGCAGAAGAAATTCATTCTTATATTTACGATGAAGATGATGTGCTCTTATCTAAAGTGCCTGTGCAGGATGTTGATAATGTATAATAGATTTAGGACAGGAGATAAGTGAGAATGTAGAGGGTAGCCTGTTGGAGGGCGATGAACCCAGTAGCTGTGACCAGTTGTCACTGGAGAAGGAACCCGACGATAATAGTGAAAGTGGTTTAGTTGTAACTAGTGTTATGCCCGGTCTGGAGGCGCAGAATCGCCCAGACTACAGTAATTTGGGTGATGTTCAGCAAAGTAAATGTAATGAAGTCGTGCGGTGTTTCGATTTAAAATTAATAGACCGACTGGAAAAGGCAGCTGAAAATGTAATTCAGGAAACCCCTACACACTGTGACCTAAATGTAATGAAGACAGATGTCGATCACTTTAGTTGGAGACAAATCCAAAAGGAACTATTAGATGAATTTGAGGAACCAACTGTACAACCTAGAATAAGCCACCGTATAATAATAGTGAATATGTTGGGTATCAATGTACGTTGTCTCTTAGACAGTGGAAGTGAGGTGAGTGCAATATCTCAGTCCTTCTTTGATGCATTACCTGGTAAAGACAAGCTTCCAGTAATGAGGGTATCAGGACTAAGAATAATTGGTGCTACTGGCAAGGTGTCAAAAACGGTAAAGCAAGAAGCTTTACTGCCCTTTAACATTAATGGTAATTTAATTGATCATCCATGTTTAATTATAAACAATCTCAGTATTGAGGTTTTAATTGGCACAGATTTCTTTTCAAAATGTCAGAGTGTTGTTGACTTTGAAAGAAGCCAGTTAAAAATGGTCTTGCCAATAACCGGAGTAATTATAGTACCTTTAAGTGATGAACATGTAGTAACTGATGATGAAACTTGGGAGCTGCCTATACGAGTTCTGAAAGATAGGAAATATTGGGACGATGATGTTAATCTTAGTACAAATAAGCTAAACACAGAAGAAGAAACCATTATTTTAGACAAAATAGAAGCTAAATTGCAGGAAATCGATAAGATTTCAGCCAATCAGAAGGAAGAACTGAGACAGGTTCTAAAAAGGCATCATGAAGTATTTTCAGATCGACGTGGCGTGGTCAAAGGTAGTGAATGAATGCTGTAGGGAGGAGGTTGTTCTGTAACCTCTACACAGGGTGGCAGCTGTGCAGTCCCAGCTGTGTGAGATCTTCTTTCCCATTTCAGGTCTCACTCAATCTTCATCTTTCCTGTCCCCAAAAATTTCGACCCCTTCTTTCCATTATGAAAATTTTCTGAAGCCAGCATTAAGCTAATGAATGCTGTAGGGAGGAGGTTGTTCTGTAACCTCTACACAGTGTGGCAGCTGTGCAGTCCCAGCTGTGTGAGATCTTCTTTCCTTTTCAGGTCTCACTCATGCTTCATCTTTCCTGTCCCAAAAAATTTCGACCTCTTCTTTCCAACATTAAATTTTCCGTTATGACTATCAAGCCAGCATTAAGCTAATGAATGCTGTAGGGAGGAGGTTGTTCTGTAACCTCTACACAGTGTGGCAGCTGTGCAGTCCCAGCGGTGTGAGATCTTCTTTCCTTTTCAGGTCTCACTCACTCTTCATCTTTCCTATCCACCAAAATTTCGGCACTTACTCTCAAATACAAAAATTTTCCGTCATGGCTATCAAGCCATGAGTTCTGAAACTATTCTATCCACCGATTAGCGAAGAAAAATACCTGTGACATACCTAATAGTGACAAACAACAGAGAAGTATGATGTAATTAAGATAAAATGTATTTGAGTAACAAGTATGTATAGAACCTTGGTAATATAGTAAGTACAAAGTGTTGTTTTATTAGAAATGGTCCCACAATAATATTTTAAAAAGATGTACAAATTCGTGTTCAAGCAGGATCTGAAGTGGCAGTGAAACCTCGTGTATGCATTAGAGCTAATTAAGAAATAGTAAGAGAGAGTGCTTAGTGTTATGAAAAATATGCAGATACTTTGTAAGAATAAACTCACCTTGTGTAGCAAGGAATAGCAGTGTATTAGAATTGAGGAGTGTTTGTGGTTGAGACGTGAAGGACACGTCCCTGAAGTATTTATAAGGTTGGAGCTGGCCATTATTTTGGTTAGTGTGTGACAGGACACACCTACATGTATTGAGGTTATGAGTTGGAGGTGTGAATGCGACCATAGGTACCCTTATGTTAGATGAGACAGAGCAGCTCATGGTGTCCTATAGGTTTAAGGAATTGAGCATTACGCTCGTCCATAATTACTTAATGCATTTTAGTGGTAGGTCGAGAGAGACTACCTGTGGTTTCAGCGTCCGATCGAGTGGAAATGGATTGCCACGTGAGCAAACTGATCAGCTGCAATACACTAAAGATATGAAATAAATGTGCTATCCTGTGCTTTAAATGTTAATAGAGTGAGTATTACTTAAGTTCATACACTAGCAAAGTAAATAAGTAACCTAATGGCAGACGTGAAACATTATTTTAGCTCAGCATAAATACACTTCGACGAAGTAAATACATAATTGCAGATGTGGAAATGACACAGCAGCAGAGGACCAATAAGTGGATTTTATAGTCAACTAAACGTAGTGTGTTTTGAACACTCAGAACTGTACTGTTACCAAAAGTTACTCACATGTATAAAGAAGCTGAGAAAACAACTACTAATCAAATATACTCATACAATCTCTAAGAATAAGGTAATCGAAGATGAGTCAGCGAAGTGAATAAAATACAGATTTGTCAGGAATGTATCGAGCATTGGTTCAGTGTTCCTGCCCAGAAATGATAAATTGAGATTAAATATGATTCATGATTGTATGCCTTGAGCAAAAATTTTCTCTAGTAAGTGACTAACGGCGTTTTGAGCCATTTGTTTACCGATTTTATGACAGATAAGTAACCACGAGAGTAATATTGAAAAAATTCTGTTAACTTTGTTCCAGCAAAATATTGAAAGATAAAATGTATATATCCCCATTTCATTGTGACCCACCCTTAGATATTAAGTGAACAGAGTCTGAGACACTCTTTTTGTTTGTTCTACAGGACAAACCAGATAATGGCAGCCTGGTAGCTGCGTGAAAGCGTGGAGTGACTTGGACACAACTCACAGTGACCCCTCCCCTTTCCCCATGTAATTTAGAGAGAACGTGAAGGACGCACACCATAGCAACTTCCCCTCCTCTACCCTTGTGAATGGAAGTGTAGGACGCCAGCCAAAGCGGCTACAACCACGTGTGTAAAAATTATTTGTGAAAATTTTATTTCAGGTTTAGAAAAGACTGATAAGAGATAATCATTTGTTTATGTATCATGTTATTTTCTTTGCATTTGTGTATGTAAAAATGTATTTAATGTATTTAATGGATTTAAGATTTTCATAATTTTTCTTATTTTATGTGTTTGTTTGTCTAAGGCAATATGTATGCCAAAGTGTTTCATTGACTTTGCTTAAATTTTGAGTAATAATGTTGCTTAAGAAGCAGTGAACATGCCCGCAATTTAAATGGTTAATGTAGGTAATCAGTTTTCTTTTAATATTTCTATATGTTTATATTTCAATTTTAATTTTTCATAGCAAGTTACGCTCTACTCTTGCTTCCCTTTATGTAATTAAATTTTTTTTCTTTCATTAACATTCATAAAAAAATTAAGTAGAGGGTGATGTAGGGAAGCAGCCTACTCACGCTGTAGTAAATTCACATCAGTTTTCTATTGTGTGCCAGCCAGTCTGCTGTAACTAGCTCTGACGTCATAAATGTTGCGCAATACTTTAAAAATCAAGCAAATAATACAGGAGTAATACTAAATTAATATGTGTTAAATATCAGTTCGATAACTTTAGCCATTTTCGAAATTTGGACGTTTTCTGTAAAAATCATTGGCGCAACAGAAAAGAGCTAGAGACTTCAAAATTTATATTTAAATTCATCTTTCATAATAATTTAATAAAAACAGTACTTTGGATTTCACAAATTAAGATTTTAGTGGAAATTCATGATTTTCTGGTTTTCGTCTCAAAACGTAAGGAAGCAAGATAGATTAAGTAGGCTAATAAATAAGGCTAAGATGTTTAGATTTAAATAGGTTGGAGATCAGCTATAGCTATGAAGATGTGAAAAGTTTCATTTGAATACCTATAAAATTATAGCGATAGCGTATCTCCAAAGGGCCAGTTCAGAGCTCATCTACTGCGTGCAGTGTAATTAAATTAATTCTCTCGCCCAAAGTATTTAACTTAGCCACGTCAAAATTTTATTATCAATACTTACCCGCGTGCTGAATGCACATTTAAATTAAGAGCTTCATCGGCCATCAGCAAGAGAAGCTATGATTTATTAGGTAACTTAAAGTGGTGCATTACTAGCCCAGCGGCTAGTCGGGAGAGCCGATTTGATCAGGCGTTCCCTTAGCCGTCCGCACCGCGGCTTTATATATAAGAACGCTGTGCGAGGAAGGAAGGCCGCAGTTCTATCCAGACGCTGAATAACACGCCATCTGTGTCGGGAGTCGCGTCGCGTCGGTATCACTGCTACAAACAGCCTCGGATGACGTATTCAGTTACTCGAGATGCGCGTAACCATGAAATCATTTTCAAGTGAAGTGTTAATTCTGGGATGATTTTCATTATCTAGCTTCAGTTTGCCGTCGCGGGACAGACATTCTACCAATTACTTAGCGTGGCGTTTGATGAAATATTATCATCAAATTATGGCGAGCATTCAATTTTAACATTTTATTCGGACATTTATAGTTGCACCAGCGCATTAGACTCTGAACTGCTCTGTTAGTTAGGTTGTATGGATACTTGTGTTTTTCATCTGTGACTTTCAGAATATACTCAGCTATTTTGGAATATCGTTTTTGATTATAAATCCCGGACAATCTCCTAATTCCTCAGAGCTATAAGCTGCAGCTATAATTGTATTCTCAGATGAAGTGGGCACTAGGAATTCTAATTACAGGCTTCACGTTTTGCTAAATCACTTTCTGGTTGCTAAGGTGTAATTAGAGAGCCAGTGTTGAGAACGGCGAAAGACAGCATAAATAACATTCTAAATGCCAGGAACTGATTCAACATTCAAACATTTATACAACAACATTATTTTTCCAAAACCGCCGCCCCACACAGTCAATCAACTTTTGATCAAACAGCGTATTTTTGAAGTCACAGATGCAGGCTAATTAAGATTGGATTTCTAAGAGTATTTCCCTGTACAGGAGTAAGTTATCACCTAAGGTGTAGCTACTGTGTCCTAGGCTCAACATAAATAACTACAACTACCTGCATTGAGGTACCGTTTTGCTTGCTGGCACGACATTTCCACTATAGCTCGCATGCTGTTTCTCTTGGACTTTTGCTCTTTTTATTCCATCACATGTACTCATACTACCCTTTTTTCCTTCTCTTTACTCCCTCACAATCACTGACATTATCACTTTCACTCATTCTAAACAAAAGTATAATATAACCGTATGAGGAAGCACAGTCAACTGTCTACGCAAACATATGCTGGGCGCACAGTGCTTGCAGTGATCAAAACGTGACCCAACAGCTGGTGACTCCAAAAAGGCCATGCCGCAGGAGACATGGCTCTTTCCCGCGGTATGCGAAATGCGACTCTTAATATCGCCCACATAAAAGTAAGTGGGAATGGCCTTTCCACGGAGAATGGACGTTTCTTTGAGTACTTCCACATTTTAAACTAGACTGGAAACGTGGAAGGGATGGACATACGATCTTTTCGAAATGACTGACTCAGTTGTTTTAGCTGTTGTTCTATGGAGAAATTAAATAAATCTGTGTTCAACAAAAACATTTATCTAATGACACTGATCATGTTCCACGTATCCTATCTCCTAACCATGTTACAAATGATTTTATTCCATGAAAACACTGCAAACAGTCACACAGCTAAAGTATTATTACAAGCACTTAGTTCTCATTTTTACGGAACAAGATTACGTCCACATAACGCATTTCTTCGAAGTAATAATATAAGTGATGCTTCATAACCTGCTGAAGATTTCTTTGAATTCCTTAAAACTTTTATTCAGCCGGGCGTAAAAACGTACACTGTGCTGACAAATAATCATTAGAGAGTTGTTGTCCAAGTAACAGATTCTAACGTACTGTATTTTATTGCTATCTTGATGTAAACTTTCTTTTACTCATCATGATAGTAGTTTCTTATATTAGTAATTAATCATAATATGATAACATCTTTCATCTCTAAATTTTTTAGCGGCAAACGTCCCTCCAGCACTGGAATGGTGATCCCTTTATGCCTCGGAATGTTTTCTGCCAACTGATCCCTCCTTTTAGTCATACTTCACTACTAATTTCTCTACTTCTCAATTCTATTCAGTACCTCCTCATTAGTTACATGATCTGCCCATGCAATCTTCTTGTGTAGCATCATATTTCAAAAACTTCTATTCTCTTCTTGACTGAACTGTTTAACTGTTTTACTTCCATACATGGCTAACTCTATACAAATACTTGCAGAAAAGACTTCCCAACACTTAAATCTATACTCAACGTTAGCAAATTTCTCTTTTTCAGGAACTCTTTTCTTGCTATTGCTAATCTACGTTTTATGTACTCGTCACTTCAGCCATCATCAGTTAATTTGCTGCCCAAATAGCAAAAATCATGTACTACTTTAAGTGTCTCATTTCCTAATCTAATCCCCTCAGCATTACCTGATTTCATTCGACTACATTCCATTATCATTGCTTTACTTTTGTTGAGGTTCATTTTACTTCCTCCTTTAAATGTACTGTCCATTCCCTTCAACTGCTACTTCAAGTCCTGTGCGATCTCTGACAGAATTACATTGTCGTCGGAAAACCTCAAAGTTTTGATTTCTTCTCCATGAACGTTAATTCCTACTCCAAATTTGTCTTTTGTTTCCTATACTGCCTGCTCAATGTACGGATTGAATAACATCGGGGTTAGACTACAGCCCTGTCTCCTTCCATCTTCAACAACTGCTTCGCTTTCATGCCCCTCGACTCTTAGAAAGGCTGCTGCTTTCTGTGCAAGATGTAAATAGCCTTCCATTCCCAGTGTTTTACCTCTGTTACCTTCATAATTTGAAAGAGAGTATTCCATTCAACACCGTCAAAAACTTTTTCTAAGTCTATAAATGCTATAAACATGGGTTTGCCTTACCTTAAACTAACTTCTAAGAGACGTCATAGGGTCATTACTGTCTAGCATGTTCTACATTTCTCCGAAATTCAAACTGATCTTCCATGGTCAGTACTGTCTAGCGTGTTCTACATTTCTCCGAAATTCAAACTGATCTTCCCTGAGGTGGGCTTCTACCAGTTTTTCCATTCTTCTGTAAAGAATTGGTGTTAATATTTTGCAACCATGACTTATTAAAAGATGGTTCGGTAACATTCACGCCTGTTTTCAATAGGCTTCGGACTTAGTACAATCTTCTTGAAATCTGAAGGTATTTCGGCTATCTCACACATTTTGCTGATCAGGTGAAGAGTTTTGTCGTGACTGGCGCTTCAGAGGCAATCAATAGCTCTGACTGCATGTCGTGTTCACCGGAGGCCTTGTTTTGACTTACTTCTTTCAGTTCTCAGTAAAACTCTTGCCGCAGCATCATATCTCCGATCTAGAAATGTCACTGATGCTAGAACATCAAAAACTGTTTGTGGCTGTTGTCAGTTGTTACAGAAGAATATCGTAATGCCGCAGTGCCTCACGAAAATTCTCTGAAAATTTAATTTAGTTACGGGCATTACTTTCATATACATAGTCATTATTATTATTATTATTACTATTATTATTATTCTTGATTGTTATAATTAATTTTTGATTGTTATAATTATCATTGTACTACGTTTATAATCTCTATTTTTTTCTTAACATTAATACTGTATAACATGTAATATGTCCTTAATGTTCTGTAGAAACTGAAATTTGTTGAATCTGAGTATGCCTGGTTAGGTGTAAGAGAGGGCCTGAAGGCCCTAATCTTGCCAGGTAAAATAAATGCATAAATAAATAAATAAATAACAGTTACTCCATTGCCCACTAAAATGCTACGACTCCAAATAAAAATGGAATGATAGTCTGGATTCCACAAATTTCAATAAAGTAAGAAGCTCTCAGTGTAGCGAGGTTTCTTATTATGTCCATCGACTATACCTGTAACAATTCTAGCTTCGTGTTTGTATCTTGATGACACTCTTTGGAACTAAATACTTCGTCTCACAACGTTAGCTGCAAATTCCACGAAATTGGAAGTTCTCACAGCTGTAGGACCATACATGGCCTTGGTGGTGATTAACTGCAGAGAGTTTCCACGCCTCCCACGCCTCTAATTCCTCTGGGCGACAAACACATCAGTAAATGTTGCGTTCACGATGCCACTATGATTTACTGGCCACGTCGGAAACTGAGCAAGCTGGAACCCCAATTACACTCTAACCGTTAAACCACCGGACAAGATAATCACAGACATTTTCAGCTTGTAATGGACATCGTTACATAGATTGAAAGCATTATTTAAAAGCTAAGGCACCAGGTGGAATCAGATTAGACTCCTACACCATGAGGTGCATTCAAGTTCTAAGGCCTCCGATTTTTTTTTTCTAATTAACTACTCACCCGAAATCGGTGAAACTGGCGTTACTTCTCGACGTAATCGCCCTGCAGACGTACGCATTTTTCACAACGCTGACGCCATGATTCCATGGCAGCGGCGAAGGCTGTTTTGACCACTGGAAAATCGCTGAGGCAATAGCAGCACGGCTGGTGAATGTGCGGCCACGGAGAGTGTCTTTCATTGTTGGAAAAAGCCAAAAGTCACTAGGAGCCAGGTCAGGTGAGTAGGGAGCATGAGGAATCACTTCAAAGTTGTTATCACGAAGAAACTGTTGCGTAACGTTAGCTCGATGTGCGGGTGCGTTGTCTCGGTGAAACAGCACACGCGCAGCCCTTCCCAGACGTTTTTGTTGCAGTGCAGGAAGGAATTTGTTCTTCAAAACATTTTCGTAGGATGCACCTGTTACCGTAGTGCCCTTTGGAACGCAATGGGTAAGGATTACGCCCTCGCTGTCCCAGAACATGGACACCATCATTTTTTCAGCACTGGCGGTTACCCGAAATTTTTTGGGTGGCGGTGAATCTCTGTGCTTCCATTGAGCTGACTGGCGCTTTGTTTCTGGATTGAAAAATGGCATCCACGTCTCATCCATTGTCACAACCGAAGAAAAGAAAGTCCCATTCATGCTGTTGCTGTCGTTGCGCGTCAACATTGCTTGGCAACATGCCACACGGGCAGCCGTGTGCTCGTCCGTCAGCATTCGTGGCACCCACCTGGATGACACTTTTCGTATTTTCAGGTCGTCATGCAGGATTGTGTGCACAGAACCCACAGAAATGCCAACTCTGGAGGCGATCTCTTCAACAGTCATTCGGCGATCCGCCAAAACAATTCTCTCGACTTTTTCGATCATGTCGTCAGACCGGCTTGTGCGAGCCCCAGGTTGTTTCGGTTTGTTGTCACACGATGTTCTGCCTTCATTAAACTGTCGCACCCACGAACGCACTTTCGACACATCTATAACTCCATCACCACATGTCTCCTTCAACTGTCGATGAATTTCAATTGGTTTCACACAGCGCAAATTCAGAAAACGAATGATTGCACGCTGTTCAAGTAAGGAAAACGTCGCCATTTTAAGTATTTAAAACAGTTCTCATTCTCGCCGCTGGCGGTAAAATTCCATCTGCCGTACAGTGCTGCCATCTCTGGGACGTATTGACAATGAACGCGGCCTCATTTTAAAACAATGCGCATGTTTCTATGTCTTTCCAGTCCGGAGAAAAAAAATCGGAGGCCTTAGAACTTGAATGCACCTCGTACAACGAAGTGAAAATATTAAGTGATCTAAGTACGTTATTTCAATATAGATTTATTATATTCTGTTTTAACGGTCAGAATAAATGTCGTTGTGATACAGATAATGTTACACCATTTCACAGTCGCAGTTTGTATTTTATTCTTACTGAGTGAGGTAATAGTGTGACTCAATTAAAGGGGACACATTTGGAAGAAGTGGAGTTGTGGAGCGTCGGGTAAAATAGTGGTCGCCGTTTGCTAGAACCTCAGAAGTATTTTTGTGGTCTTCCAGCAATGAAGAACATGCTGACCATGACTCTGGAAGTCCTCATTACTATTCCTACTCTATGAAAGGAAATTTTCGTAATTGCTAGTTACTCAACAGGATCGCAAACGATGACTATAAATAAAAGTTTTGAATCGTAACTGATTAATATATTCAGTAAAAGTTGATGAGCACAAACATAATAATATTTTTTGATAATAACAATAATAATGTCCCTATCGGAAACAGCACCATTAGGAGTTCAGAGGTGAGCTGTACGGTAAAATCCAATTAAAATGGTATATCGCCCTAACTTCTAATTACCAAAAGTTAATTGCTCGCCACAAAAGTGGAAAATAATCTCACCAATTGCCACGCGGTTTTGTCAACGTTACAGGTGGCATACGAAGGGTTACTTCCATGAAATCTAAGCGATCCGGGACGGTTACAGTCCTCACGAGTGTACTTCCTACTTACAGGTATGCCGAAAATGCATCTGGCAGCTATTCGGCTGTGACGATGGGCACAGCATACGCGGGAATTTGAGTGACACGGTCAGGTCGATATCTGATCACTGCCTCACTTCGCTGTATTTGTATACGGGCGCAGCGGACCGCCGAGTGGAACATCTGCTATCAACCACTCTAGGCACAGGTAGCAGCATCTAAATGGCAACTTTTTTTGAACACGCAACAGTTAATATCTCTGTCTTCTTAATTTTGATATGAATGGAATTAAGTCGGCTATGCATTTAAACTTCGCAACAGAACTGACAGTAGAACGGCGTCTCAACTGCCTCTTTGAGATTCCTTGTAATGAATGTAATTTACTCTAAAGTCTTGAAACTTGACACAGCTGTACTATTTAATGAATGTAACTGAGTGCTGAATTAGAACTTTCTATAACAAATACAAATAATACTTAATCTATTATAAGTAGGGACGATTGTATTCCACATTTAGTTTTCAGTAAATAACTTGAAAACTAATTGAGATAGCTTAAGGAGTCATATAGCTAACGCTTTTATATAAAACTGAGACTACATACGAATGTTCATCTTTCTGAGTCTAACATTTAGTGTCTTCAATTTTTCGTAAAAAACGCCGATTTTAACCATGATATTGCTCCAAACAAATTGAAACTTGTAACTTTTGATTGTACCATACATCTGCACGTTCTGAACAACTTTTAGCTTTCCAGCTTTATTATTTAGTGTCACTTACTGTTTTTTCTTAAAGCAATGTATTTAGTGAAACATATTCTTTAGATCACTCCGAGACTTGACAATATTAACATTAATATATTGAAGCATACACTGTCAAAGTTCGGAAAAGTAATTTCAATTTTTAATTTCATTCTTAGATTATGGCGCAATACTTTGCATGCTACGCACAGCTGCGTTACGATAACGTGGCACTAGAAGTCGAGAAATGGGTTAAGTCCCAGTACACTCGCTCACCTCTGCACCTCTCACAATAATACAGTACTTGTTTCGCCACAGAGTTTACACAGCAATCCATATTTACACTGGTGTTCAAACCTCAAGCATGAAACTAACTTTCGAATGATATGTCACTCCTCACCAACATAGCTCGATGAAACTTGCACCATACACAGAAAGAACTGCTGCAGTATAGTGCAGAAGTTAACTGAAGGGGGTACGCAATGAGACGAAGAGAATGACACTTTTGTTGAAAGACAATTATTCCACTGTGGTCACCGCGATTAATGATGGTCCCTAGGACAGCACAAACCTGGGACGTGGTTCTTAATAGTATGCATGATCTGCATCGTTCTCACATACTGATCACAAAGTTGGCAAGTAGTTCCGTACCCGCACCAATCCTGTTGAAAATTGGATGGTCGTTGATGTAGGTGATTATGTAGCAATACGTTACCCCCAGCGTATTCCGCACGTGCTCGATGGCGTTCAAGTCGGGTGAGCTGCAGGGCTTGTCCGTCCTCAGAATATCCCCTCGTTCCAAGAGCTATTCCTTCTGCGCTATTCGATGTGGTAGTGCATCGCCATCCATAAAAATAAAGTCAGGACCGAATGCACCACTGAAAAGACGCGCATTGGGGTGGTGTGTAGTGTCACAATACCTTTTACCGATGAGTGTTCTGTTTTCAAAGGTTGGATGTCAGTGCGCTCATGTAACATTATACTTCCCCACAGCGTTACACCTGGAACACACAAAAAAAAAAAATTGTTCAAATGGGTCTGAGCACTATGGGACTTAACATGTGAGGTCATAATCCCCCTATAACTTAAAACCAGTTAAACCTAACTAACCTAAGGACATCACATACACCCATGTCCGAGGCACGATTCGAACCTGCGACCGTATCGATCGTGCGGTTCCAGACTGAAGTGCCTGGAACCGCCTGGCCACAACGGCCTGCACACCTGGAACAAAAAAAAAAAAAAAAAAAAAAAAAAAAATCTTCGACAATGGTGGACGTACTGTTATATGGCTTGAGGTGGGAACACCTAACTGCTGAACATGATCGTCCACACCAGGATATTTCGGTAGTATGTTCCTGCGGGATAAGGTAATACACCCAGGAACATTGTCAAACAAGACCAACCTCACCAGGAAATTTCGGTAGTATGTTCTTGAGACGGTTTCCCATTCACAAGCATGATGTACCATATTAAGAGCGCTCAGCATCGTCTCACCAGGTGATGGGTGGGTCTTCGCCTTCTTCATTGTGGTGAATGCATTTGTTTCCACTGTGTGCTTTGCTCGTTTACCTTTGGAGCATAGGGATGCATCCAGCAGTCACCAAATGCAAACAACATTGGTCAGACACAGTAGCAACCTTTTCCCTGCAGCCTCAGTTCTGTATGTGTTTTTAATGGGTGTGTGCAGCCTTGTTGGAAAAAAACTAAGACAAAAAAGTAAGATCCACCATTGCCCGAATGGGTCGGAAATAGGTAGATATGATGTACGTGTTAAGACGGGCAAATGATTACAATTTCAAAACCATTGGATGGTTTATTCGAGAGAAGGACCTTAAGAGATTAAGTAAATCAATAACACGTTGGTTCACGTGTGGACCTTGCGCAAGCAGTTATTCGGTTTGTCACAAAGGGCAATCACAAGAGAACACAAACACAGACTTCTAGTTCACAAAGATTTGTTGCAGATATCCCCAAAAATAGTTTTACATAATCTTTCAAAAAAGCCGGGCTTCCAATAGCCACCAATAACAAATAAAATTAAAAACCTTATACAGTTTGAACAAAAGTATATGGAATGAAACAAGTTAAGTACAGATCCTTCCTTTTAACTAAATAACAAATAGCCCCAGACAAATATAGGTGAAAAGTACAGCTGCCCACAAATTTAACAGGAATATACCAGGACTAAACCCCACTGGTAAAACAAGCAACAGTATGCAATATTAAATAACAAAATTTAAGTAAAAGAGCAAATTCCCCAACGGGATCTTACACCAATAAACAGATCATAGAACAATGGAATTCTACCATTTATATAGTGACTTATTCCACTGAACTCACTCGTGAAATCCCTTTCTAGGACTTTACAAAGGAAAGGCTGTTATCTTAATAGTCAGTTTAAGTTCCATGCAACATCGGGCGCACCCCAACTGATGACCCCCTCTAGTACAAGAGAGACCAAACTACTAGGGACAGGGGACGCACCTTGCACTTGCTAGTGCATTGGACGCCATGACCACCGGCCGGACGTCGAAACATTCCTCAAATCATAACACAGTTCCGGGAGCAACCAACGCTCCTGCGTAACGGTCACTTCAAGACTCGCCAACACAACACATGCCCAAGCAACTACTAGATTAGGGAATCGCTGGCGCCAGCGACTCCCCCACGGCTCAGAGAGGAGTTGTTTGGTGCCCTCCTCCGGGATATCGTGGAAAATTCTGCTCAATCTGCGCCTTAGATCGTGAAACTCCTGAGCAGGTTGGAGGTCGCTACCCGTAATGCTTCGAACGTTCTCCATTGGGGCGGGTGGAGGGGAAGATTCTGGTTACCCTGCTGGCCAAGGTAGAGATTCGGAAACTCAAAGACAAGCAGTAAAACTCCTGCTGTGTGCGCATGGGCATTATCTTGCTGAAATGTAAAGGCATGACGGAGGGTAAGAAACCGGGGCGTAGAGTATCGTCGAGGTACCGCTGTACTGCAAGGTCGGTGACAACCAAAGGGGTCCTACTATTTAAAGAAGCGGCATTCCAGGCCATCACTCCCTGGTATCGAGCCATACGGCGGGCGACAGTCGGGTTGGTATGTGACCTCTGTCGGGAACGTCTTCAAGAAACGTTTGTGGCCTGTAATCTCATTGACTGGAGTAGAAATGTCTTCAGTGATGAATCCAGCTTCGAACTGAGCCGCGATGGAGCGGTGACCACAGAAGATGTGTCTGGAGACGGCGCGGACAACAGCGGGATACCAGCCCGACAGTCGCCCTCCAAATGGCCCGATAGCCAGGAATGATGGTCTAGGGTGCCAATTCTTTTTACAGCAAGACGCCTTTCCTTGTCATCCGTGGCACAATTACAGAAAAGATGTACATCGATGATATTCTGCGCCCTGCTTTGTTGCACTTTGTGCCAAACCATCCTGGGCTTACGTTTCAGCGAGATACTGACCGCCGCACACGGCGAGAGATTCTGCGGCTTGTCTTTGTGCCTGCCAAAACCTGACTTGGTCAGCAAGGTCGTCGGATCTACCCCCAACTGATAACAATTGGGACATTATCGGTAGGGTCCTCCAGCCAGCTCGGGATATGACGATCTAACACTCTAATTGTACAGAGCTTGGCCCGATGTCCCTCACGAGGACGTCCAACAACTGTACTAATCATGGCCAAGCCGAATAACTGCTTGCATAAACGCCAGAGGTGGACCGACGCTTTATTGACTTGATCAGTTTGTCAGACTCTTTCTCTAGAATAAATCATCCAGGTTTTCTGAAATTTCAATCGTTTGTCTGCTCATGTACATCACAGGTATCGATTTCCATCCCATTCGGATAATTCCTCCACGTTTCAGATAGGTTCGCCTGTGACACGTCGATGCCGTATCACCAAAGCCTAGACGTCTCTCGTGATTTACTTCATGACAAAGATAAGATCTGCCATTTCGTTCTTCGTCGTTCAGATTCGTAGGGCCACACTAGAAATATCTACGATGTGTTAGGAAAGCATTCAGTTTGGTGCCACAAACACTGCGCCATCAGCAATGTCAGCAACTGTTAGCTACACGTTGCACCTTACCAACTTTGTTGACAGTGCCATTTACTAATAAAAAAACTGTCTACATTAACTTCTTACTGAACCTATAACACAATTTGGCTGCTGTTACTAAAGGTAAAAAAGAAGACCTATGTCAACACACCAGTTGACTTCGTAGTGTAGTGGTATGGTGTCTGATTCCCTTGTGGCAGGTTATGGGTTCGTATAACTGTATTTCCCCTAAAATTCAAGAAGAATATAATAATTCCAATCCCAAAGAAAGCAGGTGTTGACAGATGTGAAAATTACCGAACTATCAGCTTAATAACCCATGGCTGCAAGATACTAATGGGAATTCTTTACAGACGAATGGAAAAACTGGTAGAAGCCGACCTCGGGGAAGATCAGTTTGGATTCCGTAAAAATATTGGAACAGGTGAGGCAATACTGACCCTACGAATTATCTTAGAAGATAGATTACGAAAAGGCAGGCCTACGTTTCTAGCAGCTGTAGACATAGAGAAAGCTTTTGACAATGTTGGCAGGAATAGTCTCTTTCAAATTCTGAAGTTATCAGCTGGGTCAAATACGAGGAGCGAAGGACTATTTACAATCTGTACAGAGACCATGTAACGCCGGAAATGCATATCCTCGTATTTCCATGTATTGCACTGCAAATTTTTTCCTTATTTTGTTACATGAAGATATAACATTTCTGTGTCTTTGTATATTGTAATTGTTTTACTATTTGTATATATATGCATTTATGTCGATGTATAATTGGTTTGTTTCTTAAATACTATTTGTATTTTTACGCTGGGTCTTGCCTAGGGAAAACTATGCTATCGAACGAATACATCGATAGGTCGTGTGGAGAACCAAAGTGTTTAGGATCTCTTTTTAGTGTGAACTCTGCCGCGTGGAGCGCGGGCAAAGCAGAGTCTGGCTGGAGTAGTGCAGTGGAGCAGGTGTGTTGTGTGACGCTCCCGCGAGTTGCCACGCTTTCGGGGTTTTGCAGCATGTAATTGCGCTCGACTTGCTATGACAGTTTCTGACACGGTGTCGCGGACGGGAAGCATTAGCTGGCGCACATCAAGTGACCGTTTCGCCTGGTGACCGTGTCGAGAAGAAGGCGCGCCAACATCCAGCTTCTGCAACAGCGACGGCCGACAATGAGTGACTGTCGCCACCTCCACGATCGACGGCTTCAAACCTTCAATCAACCAACAAGGAAGACTGGAAGCACGTAAAGTTTTAGAACTGTATGGCAGACCTCAGCTTTTAAAATAGTTGCATCACAAAATTACAGCAACTTAGCATGAACCTTTGTTGCTCATTGTCCCAATTGCATTACCAAGCAGGGACCCTTCCTTTTCCGAAATGAACCCGAGTGTCGTCGAAATTTAGACGCCAGCATTAAAGTAATATCATTCCAGTTCACTGCTTTAATTTCAAAGTTCAGTTAAACTATTCATAGCTGGCTACAATACTTAGATTACACAAGCACAAATTAAGAGGCCGAGTTTTGTTACCATATTTTAGCTTACCTGTAACTGCAGCTCAGCTTGGTGTGTACTAAATGTTACTATTGTTTATTGTTCAGAATCATTTAATTCAAGTTCAAAGTTAAATCTCTTATTTCTAAATTGCGTAGATTCAAGTAGCTTTTGAAATGATTGTTGAGGTAGCCCAAGACTTCAAATGGCTCTGAGCACTATGGGACTTAACAACTAAGGTCATCAGTCCCCTAGAACTTAGAACTACTTAAAACTAACTAACCTAAGGACATCACACACATCCATGCTCGAGGCAGGATTCGAACCTGCTACCGTAGCAGTCGCGCGGTTCCGGACTGAGGCGCCTAGAACCGCATGGCCACCACGGCCGGCAGCCCAAGACTAACCGTATTTTACTGAATTTCGATGTGCTGCAGAAACAAAGTTCACTATTAATTTCAGTCACTAAATTAACTTTCAATTTTCGGTTTTATTAATTCTTTTGCTAAATTAAGTCAGAGTGTAGCGAAATTTATTACTTCTGACAAACTTTCAGCTTTCACATTACACATGTCAACCTTCAGTTGCCACGCTTCTAGTGCTAATTATATGTGTAATAACCTTTCTTTTTCAGTTACTATAGTAATTGTCCATAGGACTGGCGACCACAATTCCCCCAAATCTCAAATATCTAATTACCACTAGTTAATTGTTAACGTAACGACCGCACATTTACTTTCTTTATTAACTTGACCCTTTTTCAAAATTAATTTCCACCAGTTTCATTTGCATTTTTCCTTTCATTTAGATGTAACCCTTTCCTCCCTCTTTACCGACAGATTAACTTCGGTGACGTTTGTTTTTTCCAAATTTCCATTAGGTACACGCGGATAATTTTTCACTGTCATTAAGGTCGATAAGTGAGGGGGAGGTTACACGTGGCGACCGTGACAGGCCAATCTTCAGATTTGAGGTTGTTCTGGACACGAATTTTGTATGGTGCAAATCTCGTAACAAAGTATTGGTTACGAAGAGGTCGTTACCTCAGCGAGATTAAGTAGTGGGAGGAATCCTAATTAGATTTGAGATTTGTCATTTACATTGAAAATTATTAAAATAAGTGAAGGCAACAATTACCAAAATTTGGTAGACTTGGATACGGAACAATCGGTCGAACAGTGGGAAACGCGCACCGCGGTACCCATTGTTCGGGTGAAGGCGGCTAGCATGAAAGACGCGACCGCCGAAACGCAACAAAGAGCAGAAATGGAATTCCAAAGTTTAGAAAATGTTTCGGAATCGGAAGTGAAAATCAAATCTGAACCCCTTGATGACGAATACGGGGTACAATTAAAGAGGAAGCCGCTACGGAAGTAAAACCGGTAGTTTCTGGGAATTTAACTGATTTATTGAATGTTTTGACTAACGAAATCAACAGTCAATCGGCAGAAATTAAAGCTCAGGCTGCCAAGCAAGAAGCTCAGGCTGCCAAGCAAGAAGCTCAGTCTGAAAAAATTGAACGGAAGCTAGACAATCAGAACAAAGCTATTACTGTTGTTAACAAGAATGTTGGAGTTGTTGGCACAAAAGTTGATAAAATCAAAGAAGATATTATTGTATTTAATACCGAAATCGGTAAT
Organism: Schistocerca nitens; assembly: GCF_023898315.1. NCBI lineage: Eukaryota > Metazoa > Arthropoda > Insecta > Orthoptera > Acrididae > Schistocerca > Schistocerca nitens. The sequence continues at coordinate 14,791,335 of NC_064620.1, forward strand.
CTTAAACAGGAAATGATAGGCGTTCAGGCGGAAATTGCGAGCATAAATACTCGTTTTTATTCCGAAATTAGCAGAACCGAGAAAAGTGTAGGAGAAGCAGTTGCTCCGATCATCGAGAATAAAGTGACGGAACATATTCAATTAGTGAAAAAAGAGGATCTACAGAAGGTGGAAACTTTAAAGGCTTTAGTATCCGAAGTAGATACCAAAGTGAGGAAGCAGACTAATATCTGCGAAGAGAACAAGAGGGAAGTGGAAACGCTTGCGACAACCACTTGCTAAGTAATTACGAGAGTTTCGGAATTAGAAAAGAAACTTGACGAAAAACAGAGCTATGTGCCAATCTGTGCACACAGTTCGGAATTGTTGACCAAAGAGGATCGGTTCGACCCCTTGAAAAAAGGCGGTACACACGCGACGGATTTCATTAAAAATTGTGAAAGAGTTTTACCCAGATCATGGACTAATGAGAGAAAAATTAATGCGGTTATTGACGTGTTGGCTGGTGATGCCAAGCGTTGGGGCTTAAACCTCAACATTACGAACCTGACTTTTGACGAGTTTAAAAATTTGTTTCTGGCTGAATACTGGTCAGAGCAAAAACAGCAAAGTGTCTGGCGCGAATTTGTCGTATCGGGGCCTTTCGATGCGAATTCGCGCGGCTCGATGAAGGAGTTTTGTGAGGGCTGGAACCGCAAGTTGGAATATTTGCGTGATCGCCGCACGGAATCCGAAATAGTCTGGGAACTCTACAAGAAGCTTCCAGATGATACAAAACGCTACGTAGGAAGCAATTACAGGACAATCAATGATCTCCTGGAAAGAGTTGAGGACGAGGACAATTGGAGTAATAATCGCGTCAGTGGTAGAGGCCGTGGTAACAACAACAGGTACCACAGCAACCACAACAATGATAACTTCGGGAATAATGCATACCTCAACCTCGGCAGCAATAACAGTAGTGGTTCGGGCCGTAATGGCAACCGGTACAATGCAAATAATAACAGGAATAACGGAAACCAGTATCATACTAGCGTGATACGGGCTTCGCAGAATAGTAATAACGCCAGAGGGTGTGATCAGCCGCCTCAGCAGCATCCGGGGAGCGTATCTGCTGAGACGAGAAGGGAAACCATTAGCCGCGCCGGTGAGGGGCCGACCGGGCGTGGAGAAATTTTGGAGGCCCAATAACAGTAGAAAACCGAGGTGTCGTCGTTATGAAAATTCCGTATGGAATAATCAAAGGCGGGAGAGTGTGCCAGTGTTAGGAGAAAGGAGTGAGCCCACAAGTAGTAGATCAGCTGTAGACACGGCGGTAGAAAATACATTCACTGTCAGTGAGAACAATTTAAATAGTGTTCCGGAAATCGATTATAAAGTGGCAGCTGTAACACCCACAGCGGAACTGGAGATTGAGTTTAAGAATGATTCGCAAGTTGTAAGAGGTATGCGCTATATGCGCTGCCTGCAACAGGCAAGACTTAGGAGAGTCTCTGACCAGAGAGCAGTATGTAGTTAGTTGTTGCTTGTCGCTAGTCGGCAGTAGTGTGCAGTAGTCTGCGTGAGTCGGCAGTAGTCGACAGTAGTCGGCACGTGTCTGCGCTTGTGTGCAGTCTGCTCTGGTCGGGACTCTGGAGGATGAGTATTATTGTAGAAGGTAAAGAAGCAGCCTTGCGCATATCTAATAATGTATGTCAACTGTCATTCAATTTCTTTTAAAAAATGCCCCAATAATAATTTTTATAATATAAAGTAATTCTTTTTTTAAAAAAAGCATTCATTTCAATTTAAAGATTTTATTCAATGGATTACCTTTCCTTTCATGAATCATAAAGCATAGGCCAGCATTGCACGGAGCTGTGCCGAAAAATTTTTATATGAGAGCAGATATATTTGCAGGTTGTACTGAGGTAAGAATTTTTGCTTTTTTTATTCAGAATACAGGGCCTAGGCGCAGCGCTGCTGTCGTCATAAAATTTACCAGATTACTGCATTTTTTTATTATTTTTGGTGTTTAGGAATTTTTCTGTTTCGAACTTAACATTAAATGGGAAAAGAATTTTGTGGGAATATTAAATGTGAATGCATTTCTGCGCAGAGGTTATAAATGGGAACCAATTTTGTTCAGAGGTTACAATATTAAAAATTCATTTTTTGTTATTATTTCCGTGGGGAGTTTACACTGGTTCATTTTCATTTTTATATATTTTTGTGGGGAGGTTACACTTGGCGACCCTACCAGGATCGTATTTCTTTGTGAATCTTCTGAGAAGTAGTCATATATCTGCTCTTATTTACTTAAACGTAGTTTGCATCTGGCGCAACGCATTTACTGATTTGTCACTCTTTCTTTCACAGATCATCGGCAATTTGTTGCTCTTTGTTGTAATTGTGTTTGTTGCATTCTGCATTGTCTTTGTTTCATTTGTGATTAATTTTGATTTGTGAAAAATGCCGCGAAAAACTGTTAACAGTACATTGCGATGTGCAATGAGTGAAATAGCCGACTCGAATAATTTGACCGATAGTACTTGCGACACTCAGTGTAATGATGATAATCCCCTAATTGTAGACAATCAGTGCGTACCAGCCACTAATAATGATTTTAATCCTAATGATGAGCAAATAAATTTAATTGTATCGTCTGTCAATTTAACGACAATTGATGACATGGCACGTTCTGTTACAACGAACGCTGCCCAGTTTAACACGCCTGATTTGCAAAATTTGAATTGTGTACAGATGAATTTTTCTAACGAAAATGAACAGTGTACTCAAAATACGACAGATTTATTTGATTCCGAGGTAGTGACTAACAGTGCACATCCGATTGGCAAACCTTTTCGAGAATCACAGAATGACCAAATGGTTACACAAAACGTGACAATTGCAGGTACGCCATCAAACAGCACAGAGAATAGAGTAGGTAATATTGGCTTGGATCAAATTATGGCAGTATTGCTACAGTTGAATGAAAAATACGACAAACTTAATGAATCGTGCAAACAACTCAATGAAAAATATGGCAGGTCGATCAAACAATTTAATGAAAGTTTCAAACAGTCGAATGAAAAACACGACAACCTTAATGAGCAGAACAAACAACTTAGTGAACTGATTACAGCTGTTACCGTGCAACGTCATGATACTAAAGAACAATCACGTGACGAAAGTAAGGCTTATGCTAGGAACAGTAATGAAGAAATTACATCTGTTGTACAAGAATTAAATAATGCACATGCAGCCACAACAGAATCACTTAGAGATGAAATTAGTGCAGTCACTGAATTATGTTCAGAAAACGCAACACAGATACGCGACGAGTTTAATTTAAAGTCACCAGAACTTTCACACACTCTGGATACGGAAGTCAATAAGAAATTTGAACAACAGATCAGCCAAATTGACGAACGTATTAAAGTGACAGAAATGAAAAATGTTTCAGTCATTAACACGTCACAGCATACGTCACATTCTGAACATTTGTCACACTCACACAGCCAGTATAATTTAGGTAATTTACAGAGACTATGTGACTTAGATTCCGAACAATCGCAGTCAAACAGATTCTCATTCAATCCTGAACCTGTTCACACATTCAGATACGATAACGTTGATTATAAGCAATTTTTATCCGTAAGAAAATTTAAAGTATTTAAAAATGACAGAGCACAGGTACACGCTTTGAACTGGATACGTCGATTTATTTTTGTACTTTCACCGGCATTGCCTGTAACGCATCTACATCTACATCTACATCTACATCTATACTCCGCGAGCCACCTTACGGTGTGTGGCGGAGGGTACTTATTGTACCACTATCTGATCCCCCCTTCCCTGTTCCATTCACGAATTGTGCGTGGGAAGAACGACTGCTTGTAAGTCTCCGTATTTGCTCTAATTTCTCGGATCTTTTCGTTGTGATCATTACGCGAGATATATGTGGGCGGTAGTAATATGTTGCCCATCTCTTCCCGGAATGTGCTCTCTCGTAATTTCGATAATAAACCTCTCCGTATTGCGTAACGCCTTTCTTGAAGTGTCCGCCACTGGAGCTTGTTCAGCATCTCCGTAACGCTCTCGCGCTGACTAAATGTCCCCATGACGAATCGCGCTGCTTTTCGCTGGATCATGTCTATCTCTTCTATTAATCCAACCTGGTAAGGGTCCCATACTGATGAGCAATACTCAAGAATCGGACGAACAAGCGTTTTGTAAGCTACTTCTTTCGTCGATGAGTCACATTTTCTTAGAATTCTTCCTATGAATCTCAACCTGGCGCCTGCTTTTCCCACTATTTGTTTTATGTGATCATTCCACTTCAGATCGCTCCGGATAGTAACTCCTAAGTATTTTACGGTCGTTACCGCTTCCAATGATTTACCACCTATGGCATAATCGTACTGGAATGGATTTCTGCCCCTATGTATGCGCATTATATTACATTTATCTACGTTTAGGGAAAGCTGCCAGCTGTCGCACCATTCATTAATCCTCTGCAGGTCTTCCTGGAGTACGTACGAGTCTTCTGATGTTGCTACTTTCTTGTAGACAACCGTGTCATCTGCAAATAGCCTCACGGAGCTACCGATGTTGTCAACTAAGTCATTTATGTATATTGTAAACAATAAAGGTCCTATCACGCTTCCTTGCGGTACTCCCGAAATTACCTCTACATCTGCAGATTTTGAACCGTTAAGAATGACATGTTGTGTTCTTTCTTCTAGGAAATCCTGAATCCAATCACAAACCTGGTCCGATATTCCGTAAGCTCGTATTTTTTTCACTAAACGTAAGTGCGGAACCGTATCAAATGCCTTCCTGAAGTCCAGGAATACGGCATCAATCTGCTCGCCAGTGTCTACGGCACTGTGAATTTCTTGGACAAATAGGGCGAGCTGAGTTTCACATGATCTCTGTTTGCGGAATCCATGTTGGTTATGATGAAGGAGATTTGTATTATCTAAGAACGTCATAATACGAGAACATAAAACATGTTCCATTATTCTACAACAGATTGACGTAAGCGAAATAGGCCTATAATTATTCGCATCTGATTTATGACCCTTCTTGAAAATGGGAACGACCTGCGCTTTCTTCCAGTCGCTAGGTACTTTACGTTCTTCCAGAGATCTACGATAAATTGCTGATAGAAAGGGGGCAAGTTCTTTAGCATAATCACTGTAGAATCTTACGGGTATCTCGTCTGGTCCGGATGCTTTTCCGCTACTAAGTGATAGCAGTTGTTTTTCAATTCCGATATCGTTTATTTCAATATTTTCCATTTTGGCGTCCGTGCGACGGCTGAAGTCAGGGACCGTGTTACGATTTTCCGCAGTGAAACAGTTTCGGAACACTGAATTCAGTATTTCTGCCTTTCTTCGGTCGTCCTCTGTTTCGGTGCCATCGTGGTCAACGAGTGACTGAATAGGGGATTTAGATCCGCTTACCGATTTTACATATGACCAAAACTTTTTAGGGTTCTTGTTTAGATTGTTTGCCAATGTTTTATGTTCGAATTCGTTGAATGCTTCTCTCATTGCTCTCTTTACGCTCTTTTTCGCTTCGTTCAGCTTTTCCTTATCAGCTATGATTCGACTACTCTTAAACCTATGATGAAGCTTTCTTTGTTTCCGTAGTACCTTTCGTACATGATTGTTATACCACGGTGGATCTTTCCCCTCGCTTGGGACCTTAGTCGGTACGAACTTATCTAAGGCGTACTGGACGATGTTTCTGAATTTTTTCCATTTTTGTTCCACATCCTCTTCCTCAGAAATGAACGTTTGATGGTGGTCACTCAGATATTCTGCGATTTGTGCCCTATCACTCTTGTTAAGCAAATATATTTTCCTTCCTTTCTTGGCATTTCTTATTACACTTGTAGTCATTGATGCAACCACTGACTTATGATCACTGATACCCTCTTCTACATTCACGGAGTCGAAAAGTTCCGGTCTATTTGTTGCTATGAGGTCTAAAACGTTAGCTTCACGAGTTGGTTCTCTAACTATCTGCTCGAAGTAATTCTCGGACAAGGCAGTCAGGATAATGTCACAAGAGTCTCTGTCCCTGGCTCCAGTTCTGATTGTGTGACTATCCCATTCTATACCTGGTAGATTGAAGTCTCCCCCTATTACAATAGTATGATCACGAAACTTCTTCACGACGTTCTGCAGGTTCTCTCTGAGGCGCTCAACTACTACGGTTGCTGATGCAGGTGGTCTATAGAAGCATCCGACTATCATATCTGACCCACCTTTGATACTTAACTTAACCCAGATTATTTCACATTCGCATTCGCTAATAACTTCACTGGATATTATTGAATTCTTTACTGCTATAAATACTCCTCCACCATTGGCGTTTATCCTATCCTTGCGGTATATATTCCATTCTGTGTCTAGGATTTCGTTACTGTTCACTTCCGGTTTTAACCAACTTTCCGTTCCTAATACTATATGCGCACTATTTCCTTCAATAAGCGATACTAATTCAGGAACCTTGCCCTGTATACTCCTGCAGTTTACCAATATTACGTTAACTTTTCCTGTTTTTGGTCTCTGAGGACGGACGTTCTTTATCAACGATGCTGATGTTCTCTCTGGTAAGCCGTCAGGTATTTTATCGTTTCGCCCAAGGGGGGGTCCCTCTAACCTAAAAAACCCCCGTGTGCACGCCACACGTACTCTGCTACCCTAGTAGCTGCTTCCGGTGTGTAGTGCACGCCTGACCTGTCTAGGGGGGCCCTACAGTTCTCCACCCAATAACGGAGGTCGATGAATTTGCAACCATTATAGTCGCAGAGTCGTCTGAGCCTCTGGTTTAGACCCTCCACACGGCTCCAAACCAGAGGACCGCGATCGACTCTGGGCACTATGCTGCAGATATTAAGCTCAGCTTGCACTCCGCGTGCGATGCTGGTTGTCTTCACCAAATCAGCCAGCCGCCGGAAAGAACCAAGGATGGCCTCAGAACCCAAGCGGCAGGCGTCATTCGTTCCGACATGTGCTACTATCTGCAGCCGGTCACACCCAGTGCGTTCAATAGCTGCCGGAAGGGCCTCCTCCACATTACGGACGAGACCCCCCGGCAAGCACACCGAGTGCACACTGGCATTCTTCCCCGACCTACCCGCTATTTTCCTGAGGGGCTCCATAACCCGCCTAACGTTGGAGCTCCCTATAACTAATAGGCCCGCCCTCTGTGACTGTCGGGACCTTGCCGGAGAATCGGCCACTGGCCCAACAGGCGAGGCATCCTGTGGTGGCTCGGAAACGATGTCATCACCACTAGGAAGCACCCCGTACCTGTTGGAAAGGGGTAAGGCAGCTGCCACGCGGCCAGATCCCACCTTCGCCTTTCGGCCAGGCACGCGCGAGCCCACCACAGTCCGCCATTCACCCTGGAGTGATGGCTGACCGGTAAGATGCTCACTGCCGGAAGACGCAGCGACATCAGGGGTTCCATGCGATTCCAAGGCCACCGAAGTAGGCATAGGTCTCACCACAGTTGCCCCAACGCCACTACGAGCCGACGCCTGCGCCTCGAGCTCGATGAGCCTAACAGACAAAGCCTCCACCTGCCCCCGAAGAGTGGCCAATTCTCCTTGCGTCCGCTCACAACAACCACAGTCCCTACACATGACTATGTTTACCCTACTCTATACGGTGACAAATTCCCAAGATAATCTTCTGATGAGCTACTCTGATAATCAAGAAACACTCACTGAAATACGAGACGCGAAAACTACGCTAGGTTTTCCCAGAAAAACTATTTAAAAGCTAAGCGCAGCAAATAAGTACAAAATAAATTTCTCTCCTAACGATCAAGAACTGTTAGTTTCTATGCAGAGCAGATAAACACAAATAGAGTCCCTTCCTTAGTGGAAGGTCGTAAACAAAATGCAAAATAAACGCTTTATACAAACAGTACTCGCTGCTGCTGGTCCTCTCGCTCTGGCTGTCACAAGACAACTCAAATTTATTTGTAGCGCGTAACTGACCTCAGGGGATTCATTACACTTAGATGAATATGTGCCGTAGCGTGCACAGGGCCCCGAGCCGTAGTAGTTCTATTTCATCTTTAGTTTTCTGCACTGCTGCCTTCTCTTCTACTATCCTTTATATCTATCAAAACAGCTCTTCAACTTTCGATCTATCTAGGATTAAGAATGAGTAAAGAAAACCTGATATGACAAGTATTACCTGAAAGTGACAGTTTTCATTAGACGCTCCAGAAATGACAACCACGAGAACTTTAATACCAGACAAAATTTTAATTATCAGTATCGTCAAAATTATCAGCAACAGGAATCAAATTTTGGCAACAATAGAGTTCTTTCCCAACAACAGCAACACAACCAACCGGATAGCATACATAACCAACAATGTAATGTACAAGGTCAACCAAGCTTTAATGTTTCGCCGCGTGCACGTATAGCATCAGCTCCAACAAATAGTAACGCGCAGCAACAAGCGAATCAGTACGTACAGAAAACACTATTTCAATTCCTATCGCAATGCACCGTATAGAAATGACCATCATGACAGACGTAAAAGTAATGAGCACAATTTTCAGCGTACGTTTAATAACAGTCGGTCTTACCATCAGCAAAATCATCCGCAACAACATATTATCATGAATGAACCAGACAGTAGGTATCATTCCGAACGTAATACGTTAGGAAGAAATAACAGAACAGTACAAATAGTTGAAATGCCACAGCATCCTCCCGAAAATAATAGCACATCAGATAGAATTTGACTAAATACAGTACAGATTGCATCTTCCAGCAACGTAAGCGATACTTTTGACGCAGAGAGTCATGTTCACGAAAATATTATTACTTTTGACGACACCCGAGACACTCTTTTGCAGGAAAGACCAGTTGTTCAAAAAACCATTTCACACCCTGTCATCGAAGTAAAAATTGGATCATCCAAATTTTAAGCAGTAATTGATTCTGGATCTCCTATGTCAGTTACAAATGAGGAAACTTTCAACGAATGTAACAAAGAGAATAGCTATCCTACGTTACCATTAGGCAAAACTAAAGTAAAAGGAGCAGTATCTGGTAAAGGAGTAGATGTAAAATTACAGACACATTTATCATTTTGTATTGCAGGTCATACATTTCACTCAAATTTTTGGATTGTTCCCATATTGACGACAGACGTTATTTTAGGTACGAATTTTCTGGTACAACACGACGCAATTATTGACTTTCAAAACTCCTATTTAATGTTAAAGGATGAAAATGTACAACTGGCTTTAGAATTTCAGCACTCTTTATCTGCAGAAGAACAAATAATTAATCGTACAGAGGTCATTTCCGCATCACGTAACATAGACTGTCATTCCACATTGTTAACAGATACGTACGTACACAACTATAATACTCCAGATGAAGCCGATTATGACGTTATACAGATGATTTCTGATAAAGTTAAACAGAGCAGTGCAAATACAGACGACGAACGCACGCAACTATGCAAAATTATTTTACAGCAAGATGCAGTTTTTGACAACGTTCCTGGTACTATGTCCGGTTTTATGTATGAATTTCAAGTTACACAGCACGACACATTTAAAGCCAGACATTATCCAATTCCGTATATTCACATAGAACAAGTTAAGAAAGAATTGCAAGATATGCTTGACCAAGGAATTATTGAACCGGCAGTTAGTCCGTACATAAACCCGCTCCATATTGTTAAGAAAAAGGATGGTTCACTTCGCCTCGTACTTGATTCGCGTCACATCAACGACATTATTATTAATGAAACAGATCGCCCACAGACACTAGAAGAACTTCTACAGAAATTTCATGGTACTGCTATTTATTCCACATTAGATTTGAAATCGGGATTTTGGCAAATTCAACTCCATCCGGACTGCAGAAAGTACACGGCTTTTCTCTGTTTTGGTGACTGTTATCAATTTTGTAAATTACCTTTCGGTTTAACTATTTCTTCAGCAGCATTTATTCGCGGTTTGAGTACAATACTTCCGACAGAAGTTAAAGACAGAATCACAACGTATGTAGACGACATTCTTATTGCAGAAGCTAACTGGTCTACACACAATCTGATTCTTGAACAACTGTTACGAACTTTTCGTGCACAAGGACTCACAGTTAATCTCAGGAAATCACACTTTGGCAAAACTTTTATACAATTTCTTGGACATGTAATTTCAGCAGAAGGCATTGCGCCTGACCCGGAAAAACTTCAAGCTTTACGTGACATCACTGTTCCTACAACGAAGAAACAACTACGCAGCTTTTTGGGTTTAATTAACATTTTTCGTAAATTTATTCATTACTCTGCTTTAGACACCCCTAGATTGTGTCAATTGACAGGTACAAAACACTATTTGGTCGTGGGATAAGCAAGCACATTCTGAATTTATGAACCTGAAACAAGCTTTGTTGAATGCACAACTTTTATCACACCCAGATCTTACTAGGAATTTTTCCATTGCCACCGACAGTTCTAACACCGCTTTAGGCGTACACGTTTTTCAGGAAGTTGAAGAAGGTGGCACTACAGTAATTAAAAACATAGCCTTTGCGAGTCGCATTCTGTCACCTGCTGAACGCAATTATTCTGTTACAGAACTTGAAACATTATGTGTTGTATGGGCATTTACGAGATTTCGGCATTTTCTTTATGGAAGACATACCATCATTTACACAGATCATAGAGCGATACAGTTTTTACTTTCCGCTAAATTTACACACGACAGATTAAGTAGATGGAAACTTTATTTGCAGAAATTTAATTTTACAATTGTTCACATTCCCGGTACACAAAATATTGTAGCAGACGCACTATCCCGTTCACTCAGCAACAATCAGCAAGACATCGCAACCAACTTCTGCAAAGCAAATTTCAGCGTCATGTACATTCAACAACTTGCATTTGAGAATTTCATTTCGTCGTCATTACAAGACATAGCACAAGAGCAGAGTAAAGACAACGTATGGAAAGAAATTAAACACCTTTGGCAAAATAGGAATAATGTTACCATTAGAAACCATTACACTGTACGCAATAACATTCTGTTTCGCAGCTCTCACCGTGACAGCAACAATTGGTTATTATGCATTCCTGACGAACTTGTTAACAAATTAATCTAGTATACTCATTTAAGTTACGCACATTACGGAGCCAGAAAATGTTTTCTTATACTGAGACAGAACTGTTATTTTACCAACATGGAAAAACGTATTCGACGAGTTTTAGCGTCATGTAAAATCTGCCATAAAGCTATGTCAGATACGACGTCACATATTCCTCCATTACATCCCATTGTACCTGTTAAACTGAGACACATGGCCGCTGTAGACATTTTTGGTCCGATTCCCAGAACTAATAGAGGTTTTTGCTACATCTTTGTCGCTGTTGAACTCACTTCAAAATTTGTTACCTTCACTCCATTGCGCAAAGCTACTGGTAAAACTGTTTCGAAAGCATTTGTAAAACATTTTCTATTTCATGTAGGGCATGTATTGAAAGTAATTTCCGACAATGGATCACAGTTTCGATCTGCTATAGGGACATGTATGTTACGAGCTAGAAACATTTCTCTGATCTATATATCCAGGTACCATGCTTCTTCGAACCCTTGTGAACGATTAATGAAAGAAATTGGTAAACTGTGTAGAATATACTGCCATAAAAAACACATTGATTGGGACACACACATACTCTCATTCCAGGATGTAATTAATTCCATACCAAATGAATCTACTATGCTATCTCCGTCTGTTATACTGAAAAATGTTGAACCACCTAGCAAAATTAAAGAATTAGTAACCTTTCCTACATCTCGTCGACTACGACACCATGAAATAATTGACATTGCGCTGAACAACATCAAACGTGCCGCAGAGCGCCGGAGAAGACAGCAAAAACAGGTTTGTACACGCCGTGACTTCACATTGGACAGAAGATATTAGTACACACACATTATTTACCTAATAGAGGAAAAAGTAGATGTAGTAAATTTGAGCTTCTATATGCAGGTCCATATCGAATTCGCAGCATTCCTCACCGCAATGTTGTACACGTCGAAACTTTGAGAACCAGAAAAACCAAAGGAAATCACCATATCTCCAACATCAAACCGTTTATTGAATGAACATACTTTATGATTTATCACACTATAATGCCATTTCCTGATTTTTTTATGACCATTTATGCAATTATATTCACATGAACACTTACTGATGATTATCGTATTTTTCTTGGCAAGTGCCCGGCAAGGTAAGGTTAGCAGGTCGCTTTTCTTGTCGTTACACATCAGACCATGTACATTTTTGCAGATGAACTTACACATTTTATGACCACTTATGCAATTATATTTATGTGATTACTTACTGATGATTATCGTATTTTTTCTTGGCAAGTGCCCGGCAAGGTAAGGTTAGCAGGTCGCTTTTCTTGCCGTTATACATCAGACCGTGCACATTTTTCCAGATAAACTTACACATTTTATGACCACTTATGCAATTATATTCACATGATTACTTACTGATGATTATCGTATTTTTCTTGGCAAGTGCCCGGCAAGGTAAGGTTAGCAGGTCGCTTTTCTTGTTGTTACACATCAGACCGTGCACATTTTCCATTTTTCATGTATGTATGATTGTTTTACTGTTTTGTTTGTATGCACTATGAAATATTTAAGATATAACAAACACCAGTTGACTTTGACATTTTGCCTTATGATATCTCAACATCGTGACTATTTTACATTTTTTTTTTTTTTGCTGCTACATTGTGATACTCTGTGTACATTTTTGCATCTGAGCACTGTCTATGTTTTTTGACATATTACGTTTTCTGTCATGCTATGCTGTATGCTTAATTATATCACTACAAACCAGCTTTTATTTAATGGGTATATGATTTAAATGCAAGACATTAATCATTGTTCATCATTTTCAGAAAGCAATAACGTGTCAAAGAAATAAATTAAACAAACCACAGTGGATTGCTATGAAATGGAAATTTCACTTTCGCAATGAACGAAAGGAAATGCAGTACCTCGTCACGAAGAGTAAATGGATCAGAATTAACAAGCATTAACAAGAATTTACTATACACATCGTATGATAGCAGTCTTAACTAATTTTTTTCTTTCAGAATACGAGGCGATTGATGCAGACTGTCAGACAGAACTACGCATCTTAGTTTTAGTGATGAAATATGCTAGAAATAAGGAACTTTATACTATGAATAGTTGTATAATGAAGTGACGTTTTTGCAGATGATAATGAATGATGATAAATAGTGATGAAGAATATGCTACTATGGATAATGAAGTTTACAGGTGATGATAATAATGGAATTATGTTGATATGGATAATGAAGTTTTTCTTTGCAGGTGATGATAGTAATGATAATGAAGTTTTTCTTTGCAGATGAGGATAATGCTGAAGTTTATGTATTTATGCTATGTAGTTATTTAAGTATTTGTTGCAGTTCGTTTTGACAGTATGTCTTATGTTGCATGGTATGATGACTGAAGGTTTTGGAAAGGACAGCTAGAGAACATATATATTTTTCACACATTTCATTACCTGTTAATTCGAAGTTCACTACTTTTCAGCATAATATGCGTTTCATCTTTCAGTTTAATAATCCATTTTGTATATTTTGCAGGAGAAATTATTCATGAAATCAATGTGCTATAAGCAGTTGGTCATTAAACCTGTGTCATTTATGAATGTGATCACATATACTCTATTTGTTTCATAACCTTGCTACAGCTGACTCATGACGAATGACGTTACACATCTTCATTTGCAGTAATAAGTCAAATGCAAATACTATTATGCCCCAGTAATTAATTATCGATCCCAACGCAATGCATTGCTAACAAAAAAATGTATTACCAGTCCCAAATAATGCTACCAATTTAAAAGAGTTATGAGTAATACTGAATGATGTTTTCTAATCACAAACTTTGAGTAATAGTTACAGTGTTACATTTTAATTATCTGTAATGTCACTTAAATGATGAGTTCTGAATAATAGTGAATGATATTTTGCAATAATGCATGCATGCTCTACACTCATTAACTCCTGTTTTGACTAATGTCTTCTGATGATTTGTAACTGGCCAATGACTGCCAATAATTACTTTTAAATATGTCATATGTCACTTGAATGATGAAAAATGTTTTGTAATATTCAATACTTGCTGACCAACGAATGCCACTGTTTCTTATACTTTAAATTTATATTATGTCACTTTCTTGCTATATATATGAATACCAGTAGCTTCATGCTACACTCATTAGCTCCTGTTTTGAATGATGACTTCTGATGGTTTGTAACTGGTCAATGAGTGCCAATGTTCTCTGTAAACAGATTACTTATGAACATTATTCTGTAATACTTCATCCATGGTACAGAAATATTCAGTAACTGGCAATGAGTGCCACGAATTCCTCAAATCAGTTGTTAGACTAGTGTAATTCTCAATGATGACTGGCATAAGACTTAATGTCCTTCACCTTCTGACCTAATTACCAGAAATTACTGCAATATCCGTTTGTCCTGTCTATCCTTATGCTCATGGAGCACTATATTTGGTTTTTGCACTAATTCTACGTTGATGTACCTTACAAGAACGTGGTGTTGACACGACATGCTGTCCACCACCTTGAGCGATGGAGATGTTATTATGGTCCCACTGTTTGGTGTACCTAATGTACTACCAAAATGAATGGAATATTACTACGACATTTCAGTGTCTTGGCTACACTGATTAATACTTCAGGGAAAAGAACTTCACATTGTCTCGCTTGGTGTTGTGCTTCTGTAGAAAGATATGGACTTTCAGTGCAGCTGCGTGCAACCTAATGTGCTACAACCATGATGCAATCCTTCCCTTTCCTATCCTAGTTGTTGTAAAATAGTAAAAAAAGAAAGAGAAAAACTACAGTGCGTGTGCACTTTATGTCATTTGTTAATATGATTTGTATTCATTGCGTATACATTTTGTGATTTGCTCATATATTCTGAACTATAGTGCGTGTGCACTTTATGTCATTTGTTAATATGATTTGTATTCATTGCGTATACATTTTGTGATTTGCTCATATATTCTGAACTACAGTGCGTGTGCACTTTATGTCATTTGTTAATATGATTTGTATTCATTGCCTATACATTTTGTGATTTCCTGATATGTTCTGTACTACAGTGCGTGTGCACTTTTGCCATTTGTTAATATGTTTTGTACTCATTGTGTACACGTTTTGTCTTTGCTTGATATGTTCTGTACTCAGTGCATGTGCAATATATTTTATTCCATGTTCTGCACTTATATATATGTATATATTCTGTGATTGTAAACTTAGTTAATTAGGAAAAATTTGTTGCTCATGGCAAGTCCAATTGACTCACAATCGCTGCCAAATTTTTGCCCCCCCAGTGGAGGGTTATGTAAGAGGTATGCGCTATTTGCGCTGCCTGCAACAGGCAAGACTTAGGAGAGTCTCTGACCAGAGAGCAGTATGTAGTTAGTTGTTGCTTGTCGCTAGTCGGCAGTAGTCTGTAATAGTCTGCGTGAGTCGGCAGTAGTCGACGGTAGTCGCCGCGTGTCTGCGCTTGTGTGCAGTCTGCTGTGGTCGGGACTCTGGAGGATGAGTATTATTGTAGAAGGTAAAGAAGCAGCCTTGCGCATATCTAATAATGTATGTCAACTGTCATTCAATTTCTTTTAAAAAATGCCCCAATAATAATTTTTATAATATAAAGTAATTCTTTTTTTTAAAAAAAAAAGCATTCATTCCAATTTAAAGATTTTATTCAATGGATTATCTTTCCTTTCATGAATCATAAAGCAT
Organism: Schistocerca nitens; assembly: GCF_023898315.1. NCBI lineage: Eukaryota > Metazoa > Arthropoda > Insecta > Orthoptera > Acrididae > Schistocerca > Schistocerca nitens. Next base: position 14,807,203 of record NC_064620.1, read on the forward strand.
AGGCCAGCATTGCACGGAGCTGTGCCGAAAAATTTTTATGTAAGAGCAGATATATTTGCAGGTTGTACTGAGGTAAGAATTTTTGCTTTTTTTATTCAGAATACAGGGCCTAGGCGCAGCGCTGCTGTCGTCATAAAATTAACCAGATTACTGAATTTTTTAAATTATTTTTGGTGTTTAGGAATTTTTCTGTTTCGAACTTAACATTAAATGAGAAAAGAATTTTGTGGGAACATTAAATGTGAATGCATTTCTGCGCAGAGATTATAAATGGGAACCAATTTTGTTCAGTGGTTACAATATTAAAAATTAATTTTTTGTTATTATTTCCGTGGGGAGTTTACACTGGTTCATTTTCATTTTTATATATTTTTGTGGGGAGGTTACAAAGTGCTGAGAGAAGATCAGATGTCGGATAACACGTCCGTCATCGAGCGAGGGGATGAAGAGAGGGATGAGGTCTGGTTAAGGCAGTTCGGTCGCTTATACGGCGAACTAAAAGATTATAGGGGCCTGTACGGGAGAAGTTTTATGGGGAGTGCGGGCAGGATTTGCCGTGTCTCGTCCCGCGGGAAGATAGTGTTTGTGAAGTGATAGAAAGTTCTGGCCCTAACCGGCAGACTTGACCAAAAATAGTTGATGTTAATGGGGAGTACGAGCAAGATTCGTCGTGTTTCGTCCCGCAGGAGTTGGATGTTGAAGTAGTAACGGAAAGTTCTGGCGCTAACCGGCAGACCTTACCGAAAGTTATAGTGGTAGAAGTAGCCGAACCATCCGACGGAAACCTCCAGTTTAAACATTGCGAGAGTATTAAGGAGAAAGGTTACGGAAATTTTAGTGATAGCCGGACACGATTGGTAGAAAATCACGTAGATTACAGCGTGTATGAGGTTAGAGCTGACGTTATACGGTCAGACGGTAGCAGTGTGGGTTGCGCAGATCCAGAGGAAATAATTTCAGATACTACTGGGCACATTCCTCCAGGTAGATTGGCAGATGAGATCAATCTGGCCAAAAAGGAATCAACGGAGGTGACAATTAGTAAATTGATAGCAAAGCAACACTCACTAGTTGACGAGTTACAGGAAAAGGTTTCGGTATTGGAGGCGAAGCTACAGACTAAGCCTCTGGACAAACGTGTTGAAATTAAAACTGTATGTGAACAGAGACTGAAAAAGCCGCCAGATAAGCCGGATTTAAGATCAAAGCCAGATGGTTTTTTCTGGAATGGCCTGGATATAGACGAGGATTTACTGTGGGAAAATAAAGAAACAGTCGAGGACAAGTGTAGACAGATAGTAGTGTCTGTTAATATGCACGACCTACAACTAAACGTGTTGATTGACACCGGTGCATAATTGAGTGCTGTGTCTGGGAATATATTTGAGTTACTGAAAGACAGACCTGCCATCGAAGTTATGCCAGAACAGGAGTGAAAATTATCGGTGCTACTGGGAAGGCCAGTAAACCGGTCACAAAACAGATTTTTGTCAACTTCGAGATATGTGGGGCACGATTTGAACAAGAGTTTGTCGTCGTGCCAGACTTAACTACGGAAGTAATTATCGGGTTAGATAGGCTATTAAAGTACCGTGCAGTGATTAATTGCGAAAGCAAAACTTTGACATGTACGTCACAAGATAAAACAATAGTAGTTAGTTTTGACGAGGCAGGAGACGGTGTGCATAGGCAATAACAGCCTATACACATTGTTAACTGGCCGGATGGTATTGACGTAGGTATGAATTTGAGCTACTGAAATGTGAGGAATCTCGGCATTGACAATAGTATAGAAAGTGAATTGGAAAGTATTGTAGACGGTGTGTCAAACGTAACACACGAACAAAGACGAGGCCTGTGTGAAGTGATAATGAGGAATAAGACTGTGTTTTCAGACAAACTGGGACTTGTGGAAGGATATAAATGCAAGTTGCATGTAATTCCGCACGAACCATTCTTCGTGAGACCGTATGCTATACCGCTGTCCAAAAAGGAAGCAGTGCAACTGGAGATAGATAAGATGATCGAATGGGGAGTGATTGAAAGAAGTACGAGTCCATACAATAACGGTTTGGTCATTGTAGCAAAACGGGATGGTAGTGTGCGTATTGTGATTGACGTACGCACGTTGAATAGGGTCGTTCAACGCGAAACAGACAGACCAGAGAGTATGGAGGAGATTTTGCAATGTTTTCATGACGTCAAGTTCATGACTAGCCTCGATCTGACGGCTAGTTACTGGCAAATAGAACTCGAAGAAGAATCTAGGCCATACACCGCCTTCTTGTTTGCGGGCAGGTGTTATCAGTATAGAGTACTGCCGTTTGGACTTAATATATCTGACCGAGCGAGGTGGCGCAGTGGTTAGCACACTGGACTCGCATTCGGGAGGACGACGGTTCAATCCCGTCTCCAGCCATCCTGATTTAGGTTTTCCGTGATTTCCCTAAATCGTTGCAGGCAAATGCCGCGATGGTTCCTTTGAAAGGGCACCGCCGATTTCCTTCCGAATCCTTCCCTAACCCGAGCTTGCGCTCCGTCTCTAATGACCTCGTTGTCGACGGGACGTTAAACAGTAACCACCACCACCACTTAATATATCTGTGTCCGTATTCTTCAGGGCCCTAGATAAAGTGCTAGAACCGGCTTTGAGTTCAAGATTAACTGTATATGTTGACGACCTATTGTTGGCCAATGCCACTTGGCATGACCATTGCGACCTGTTAGATGAAGTTTTTAGAGCATTGCGCCGTGGCAATGTTTAGGGCATGTAATTACCACTGCTGGTATTACGAAGGACCCAGAGAAACTAGAGGCAATAAGGAATTGTCCTCCACCCAAGTCTGGGAAACAGTTAAAACGTTTTCTAGTGCTCACAGGATTTTACCGTAAATTTGTAAAAGGAAAAGTGTGTAATGATGAAAATTTGAATAACCTCTTACGCAAAAATGTTCCGTTTGTGTGGACTGACGGGTGTCAGGCCGCTTTCGAGTGATTAAAAGACGAGTTGTTAAGATCTAACATACTATTTCATCCTGATTTATCGCTACCCTTCCATCTGGGAACGGATTCGTCGAATTACGGGGTGGGAGTAGAACTGTTCCAAGAAGTTGGTAAAGGAGAGGATAAGGAACACCGGACGATAGCGTTCGCGAGTCGAACTTTATCAAAAGTGAGCGAAACTGCACGATTTCTGTGGAAGAGTGTCTCGCTATCGTGTGGGGATTCAAGAAGTTCAAGGGTTACCTATGGGACCGTAAGGTGATTATTCATACGGACCATAAGGCGCGCACTTATCTGAAGGATTGTAAACTACTTCACGAAAGACTGACTAGGTGGTCGCTGTATTTACAGCAATTTAACTATGACATCTGTTACGTAAAAGGGACCGACAATTACGTAGCGGGTGCGCTGTCGCGGTTTCCCGAGTCTAATCAAGATGTATTGAAAGATGAGTCAGATGGAGTGGTCAAATTATACTATTTTAAAGAAGTTGAGGGACGTAAATTAATAGTGAACATCTGTAAGAATCTACGTCGTCATCAGAACGAGGATGGTTGTTTAAATATGGTGAAACCCCGATATGACGAAAGGAGTCCAGAAGGAGAGAAATTAGGGAAGTATTACCAGATATACGATCATATCTTGTACATACGTAAGGGTGAAGGTAGTAATATTTAACGGGTATGCTGTCCCACCAAATACGTCACGGAAATAATAGACTTCTACCGTTTGGCGTATGGTCACTGTGGACCAAAGAAATATACGTAAAAGCTGAGTGAAGTGGTACATTTTAACAACATGTTAAAAGCGTTACTGACAGAGTGAAAACTTGCGATTTGTGTCAGAAGGTGAAGGTTACCAACTGTACGAGTCGTGGTCCTATGCAAAGTATAAGGCCTAACGACTCCGTTGATTTACTGTGCGTGGACTTGTACGGACCTTTGCCCAAGTCATCAGGAAACTTTGCTTACATTTTAGTAGTGCTAGAAGCTTTTTCCAAGTTCATCAAACTATAGCCGATTAGGAAAGCTACAGCCAAAGCGGTCTATAGCAAGCTTGTGAACGATTATTTTGTTCATATTGGTAAGCCCAAGGCAATTCTATCAGACAATGGGGCTCAATTTACTTCTAAGTTGTGGAATGAAGGCTTGGATAGTAATGGGGTCAAAGTGATCCATATTTCAGCTTATTGTCCGGCTGGGAATCCCGCTGAGAGGTATATGCGCGAGCTAGGCCGACTTTGCCGTACCTATTGCCATCACAACCATAGGGCATGGGGCAAATATGTAGCAGTATTTGAGAGAATTATGAACACCTTGAGACACGAACCTACGGGATTTTCTCCAGAGGAAATCCTGTTGGATGACAGAAGTAAAAGTTTAGTGGAAGAGATAATCAAATTCCCTCCACGGATTGACATTAGCATTGGTGTGAAAAAAGATCGTTTGCGTGAAGTAATGACGCTAAAAGCCGATGCTCGCATACGTCGTCATGACGCTAAAGCGCGTTTTGCTAAGTTTGCAATCGGAGACTTAGTACTTGTAAAAGCTCATGAGAAATCGAGCGAGATAGACAATTAAATCTCTAAATTTAAGTTTGATTATAATGGACCATATAAAGTCATTGGTATACCTCACACAAATGCTTATTGCTTAGAGTATCCAAGCTCTGGAAAACTATTAGGTATACGGAACGTTGTAGACTTGAAATTGTACCAACCAAGGATTGATTAATACCACGGAATGGGTAATTTGTACAGTATGTAAATATAGAGTGTAATATTTAACGATTTGCTAGATTGCCGTGCTTTTGCCTGACCAAGAGGACATTAAAGAAGTTGTAATTAATATGTAATTAATTTTGATTAAATGATTTAAGAGTAACTGATTCTTAATCAATTGAAAAATCCAAGCTGCTATTTTAAGTTTTCAGCTGAGTCACAGTAGATTAAGGAATGTAAATATAATTTTGTAACTAGCTGTAAGACTTCATAAATATGTGATTTACTAGTCATTGGCGATGTACTTAGACACTGTTTTAAGTTTCAGGCTAGTACATGCGTATGATGATGGACAGTGTTGAGTCATCCACTGTGATAGTGTTAATGGACTCCTTGAGATTACTCGGGAGTGAGTTTTTCCGAAAGAATTCAGTGAAACGGACGTTCTCGAAGTGCCCTTACAAGGGCGAGTGAGATCAAGCGTGCCGCAAAGGCGGGCGCAACAATACTGGCGAGGCGGAGTCGCTGTCGGCTCTTGTGCCGCTGTCGGCATTCTTTGTACTTGCGGGTACGGAAGGCGGAGTTGTTTTTCTTCCCGGACAGCTGATGTGAAAGAATTCTGCTGTCAATATTTATGTTTTTGTCGATCTGTTGTATATTATTTTCTTGTTTAGCGTTAAGTGGACGCTCATGGCGAGAGTATTAATTATGAAAAGGTTATATAAAATGTGTATTCTATGTAATTAATTATTAATTTGCTTATTTTGATATACCTGTTATTTATGACCATGTACTCTGATTAATTTTGTAAATAGTATTCCATTTCTTGATACTGTTAGGAATTTTGATTTTTTGGATAGCTAAACCATTTTCTATGTTTCCTGTCCGCCACCGGTAGCTGAGTGGTCAGCGCGACAGACTGTTAATCCGAAGGGCCCGGGTTCGATTCCCGGCTGGGTCGGAGATTTTCTCCGCTCAGGGACTGGGTGTTGTGTTGTCGTAATCATCATCATTTCATCCCCATCGACGCGCAAGTCGCCGAAGTGGCGTCAAATCGAGAGACTTGCACCAGGCGAACGGTCTGCCCGACGGGAGGCCCTCGTCACACGACATTTCATTTCATTTCTATGTTTCCTATGAATTTTAATATTTGTCAACCTGTTTTCTTTTGTGTAAGATGACAGAGTCGAATAAGATTAGGAGTGTCTCCATTCAATTGTTATGGTCTAAAAATTGGTTTATGGTTAATCAGCCTAATGCTAAAATTTCTTGATGTTTTGAGCATATGAATTTCCCCTGTTTTTTTTTCTTTTTGGGACATTTTCCCTGTCTGTTTAATTTACACGAACATCCTCAGACAATGTGGGGCACGTGTAACGCCGGAACTGCATATCCTCGTATTTCGATCAATTGCACTGCAATTTTTTTCCCTTATTTTGTTACATGAAGATATAACATTTCTGTGTCTTTCTATATTGTAATTGTTTTACTATTTGTATATATATATGCATTTATGTCGATGTGTAATTGGTTTGTTTCGTAAATACTATTTGTATTTTTACGCTGGGTCTTGCCTAGGGAAAACTATGCTATCGAACGAATACATCGATAGGTCGTGTGGAGAACCAAAGTGTTTAGGATCTTTGGTAGTGTTAACTCTGCCGCGTGGAGCGCGGGCTGAGCAGGGAGAGTATGGCTGGAGTAGTGCAGTGGAGCAGGTGTGTTGTGTGACGCTCCCGCGAGTTGCCGCGCTTTCAGGGTTCGGCAGCATGTCATTGCGCTCGATTTGCTATGATAGTTTCTGACACGGTGTCGCGGACGGGAAGCATTAGCTGGCGCACATCAAGAGCCCGTTTCGCCTGGTGACCGTGTCGAGAAGAAGGCGCGCCAACATCCAGCTTCTGCAACAGCGACGGACGACAATGAGTGACTGTCGCCACCTCCTCGATCGACGGCTTCAAACCTTCAATCAACCAACAAGGAAGACTGGAAGCACGTAAAGTTTTAGAAATGTATGGCAGACCTCAGCTTTTAAAATTGTAGCATCACAAAATTACAGCAACTTAGCATGAACCTTTGTTGCTCATTGTCCCAATTGCATTACCAAGCAGGGACCCTTCCTTTTCCGAAATGAACCCGAGTGTCGTTGAAATTTAGACGTCAGCATTAAAGTAATATCATTCCAGTTCACTGCTTTAATTTCAAAGTTCAGTCAAAGTATTCATAGCTGGCTACAATACTTAGATTACACAAGCACAAATTAAGAGTGCGAGTTTTGTTAGCATATTTTAGCGTACCAGTAACTGCAGCGCAGCTTGGTACGTACTAAATGTTACTATTGTTAATTGTTCAGAATCATTTAATTCAAGTTCAAAGTTAGATCTGTTATTTCTAAATTGCGTAGATTCAAGTAGCTTTTGAAATGATTATTGAGGTAGCCCAAGACTAACTATATTTTACTGAATTTCGATGTGCTTCAGAAACAAAGCTCACTATTAATTTCAGTCACTAAATTGACTTTCAATTTTCCGGTTTTATTAATTCTTTTGCTAAATTAAGTCAGAGTGTAGCGAAATTTATTACTTCTGACAAATTTTCAGTTTTCACACTACACGTGTCAACCTTCAGTTGCCACGCATCTAGTGCGAATTATGTGTGTAATAAACTTTCTTTTTCAGTTACTATAGTAATTGTCCATAGTAATGGCGACCGTAATTCCCCCAAATCTCAAATATCTAATTACCGCTAGTTAATTGTTAACGTAACGACCGCACATTATACTTTCTTTATTAACTTTACCCTTTTTCAAAATTAATTTCCACCAGTTTCATTTGCATTTTTTCTTTCATTTAGATGTAACCCTTTCCTCCCTCTTTACCGACAGATTAACTTCGGTGACGATTGTTTTTCCCAAATTTCCATTAGGTACATGCGGTTTAATTTTTCACTGTCATTAAGGTCGATAAGTGAGGGGGAGGTTACAACCAGATGGCAGTTATAAGAGTCGAGGGAAGCAGTGTTTGGGAAGGAAGTGAGACAGGGTTGTAGCCTCTCCCTGATGTTGTTCAATCTGTAAATTGACCAAGCAGTAAAGGAAACAAGAGAAAAATTCGTAGTAGGTATTAAAATCCACGGAGAAGAAATATAAACTTTGAGTTCCGCCGATGACATTGTAATTCTGTCAGAGACAGCAAAGGACTGGGAAGAGCAGTTGAACGCAATGGATAGTGTCTTGAAAGGAGGATATAAGATAAACATCAACAAAAGCAAAACGGGGCGATGCTGAGGGAATTAGATTGGGAAATGAGACACTTAAAGTAGTAATGGAGTTTTGCTATTTGGGGAGCAAAGTAACTGATGATGGTTGAAGCAGAGAGGATATAAAATGTAGACTGGCAATGGCAAGGAAAGCGTTTCTGAAGAAGAGAAATTTGTTGACATCGAGTATAGATGTAAGTGTTAGGAAGTCGTTTCTGAAAGTATTTGTATGGAGTGTAGCTATGTATGGAAGTGAAACATGGACGATAAATAATTTGGATAAGAAGAGAATATAAGCTTTCGAAATGGGGTGCTACAGAAGAATGTTGACGATTAGACGGGTAGATCACATAACTAATGAAGAGTTATTGACTAGAATTGGGGCGAAGAGAAATTTGTGGTACAACTTGACTAGAAGAAGGGATCGGTTGGTAGGACATGTTCTGAGGCAACAAGGGATCACCAATTTAGTACTGGAGGGCAGCGCGGAGGGTAAAAATCGTAGAGGGAGACCAAGAGATGAATACACTAAGCAGATTCAGAAGAATGTATGTTGCAGTAGGTACTGGGAGATGAAGAAGCTTGCACAGGATAGAGTAGCATGGAGAGCTGCATCAAACCAGTCTCTGGACTGAAGACCACAACAACAACAACATGTCAACATACAATGGAGATACGGCAGAGTCAGGCACAATTCATGAACATTGACCCCGTAGATTAACCAACCTAAGAGTGGTTGTCCTCTTCACTTTTCGGCCTCACTTTCCCCATTTGCGGATTTACAAGTTGTATAGGTTAAATACCCTCTTTTGGAACTGTAATGAAATATTTACTAAGATGGTATCTGTTCTTTGGGACATGTCGTTGAGAATGTGGGTTTCGCGGGAAGCGTGCCAGACATAAATCCCTGCAGACGCGATGTACTCTGTGTCTTCGGTGGCTCAGATGGATAGAGTGTCTGCCATGTAGGCAGGAGTTCCCAGGTTAGAGTCCTGGTCGCGGCACACATTTTCATCTGCCCCGTTGACGTATGTCAACGCCTGTAAGCAGCTAAGGGTGTTCATTTCATTGTAATTTTACTGTAATGAAAGTTTTATTAAGTATTATTAAGACTTTCATTACAGCTTCAATAGACGGCATTTAACCTAAAGAACTACGTGCGGTGTTTAGGTTGTTTTCCACGCTTATTTACTCAAATGCCGGGCTGTTCCTCAATCTCCAACTCAGAACATGCGACACATAAAGAGCCTGAATGTGATACCATACAGAAAAAAATTCGCACTTTTGACTGTGACACGGCACACACTACATTCTCGTGCGAATGTAATGTAATCACAGGGTGACAAATCCGATGAAAACAATGAATCTTCCAGCATTTTACACTTTGACTCACTCAATTTTCCTACTTTCGAACTTTCTTCATGTGCATCTCCACTCATCCTGGAGAAGGTTATAGTGAAGAAAACCTTTGTAGCATTCACCGTTTGTTCCATCCTTCCTTAGGTAATCAGTTTGATGAATATTTTCAGCATATTACAAAACAGTGGTAATAGCTTCTTTAACAGATGAGAGATAGCATTTTGCGTCACAGATGCACACGCCCCCATTCAGCGCTTTCACTGCTGTTTGACCTCTATCAAAAAAGTGATGGTCTTTTCCTCAGAATCAACTGAATTTCTTTCAAAATGATCTACATGTTGGGTAGAAATTTATTTTTGCATTTGCCTTTGGGCAGAATTTTTTAACAATTTATAATCGTCACGCACTTTAAATACGATACTGAACCATTGTGACCAAAAGAGCACGTCTGTATAGCTTTTTTGAGGAAGATAGCAGGGTTAATCAATAGTTGGTACGATGAAGTGTCTTCCTCCGAATGTTTTGCGCTGCCAGTCTATGAGATCTACTTTCCGCTCTTACATCAAGCCAATTCTTCATGTTGACAACGACCCACTCTCCCTCTGTCCTCTTGCTAACAACAGTGAAATAAAGAACATTAAGGAAGACATTTTATCGTTATGTATGTCATACTCAGATAATCAGATACGAGACAGAAGCTAAGTATCGTGCTTACTCCTATTAGGTGACTATGACTGGTTACTGCCATTCATCTAAGGTGTGGGCTGCATATTGCCCGTAAACAACGCTATTTCTGTGAGCCATAGGCAATTGGCAACGTCAGTATTTTGATGTACTGTGACATCGAAGACCTAAATCGAAGTATCTGCTGACTTATTGTCGCGGTAGGTCTCTCCCATTAGTCACAATTTAATGAAGTCAATAAATAAAACCGGTCTTTCTGAAAGATAACACGATAGCTATAATATTTTATTGCATGGCTTTTTTACGGTCTCTCGCCAATGTAAACGATTAAGTACTTCAGTACATGACTTCGTGATTAGTTTGCTTTGAGATTTCCTCAATTAAACGTTCCCCGTCGCCTATAAAAACAATATTGTAAATATTGTACTGAAAATCAGACACACTCGTCCTGATTTCAGAGAATCACAACTATGAGGCTCCTATTTTCTATTTCCGACGCTTGGCAGATAATGTAAGAGTAGTTCAGGAAGCGAATGAGGGGTAAAAGTGGTGGATAAAAGTAACAAGTTTCTGGAGCCCCCGGTTGTCTAATTATATTACATAACTTCTGAGAATCACCTGAGTTTTCGACCTTCTCAATTCTTATGGGGATAGTTTGGTTGCTTCCAAATCACTTTCAGAATAACAGCACTTATTTTCTATTTAAACGTGTTACGTAACATTTCCTCCTTATAGAAAGTTGAATAAATTAGGAATGTTTCATTCCTTCCTCTAAATCGTGTGGTACAGTCATCATATGACGAAAGCTTATAATAACTGACTGCTTATAGATTTCTGTACCACAAGTGTTATTCCATAGAGGGAGTGCAGAATTTTATAGATCCGAGTTTCTCTGAATGTCCAATGAGGTGCAGGCAGCAGCTATTCTCTGAAACTTACAAATGAACATTGCAAACACGTTTGTGAAATTTCCATTTCTTAGTGAACCATGGACCTTGCCGTTGGTGGGGAGGCTTGCGTGCCTCAGCGATACAGATGGCCGTACCGCAGGTGTAACCACAACGGAGGGGTATCTGTTGAGAGGCCAGACAAACATGTGGTTCCTGAAGAGGGGCAGCAGCCTTTTCAGTAGGTGCAGGGGCAACAGTCTGGATAATTGACTGATCTGGCCTTGTAACACTAACCAAAACGGCCTTGCTGTGCTGGTACTGCGAACGGCTGAAAGCATGGGGAAACTACAGCCGTTATTTTTTCAGATGACCTGCAGCTTTACTGTATGGTTAAATGATGATGGCGTCCTCTTGAGTAAAATATTCCGGAGGTAAAATAGTCCCACATTCGGAACTCCGGGCGGGTACTACTCAAGAGGACGACGTTATCAGGAGAAAGAAAACTTTCGTTCCACGGATCGGAGCGTGGAATGTCAGATCCCTTAATCGGGCAGGAAAGTTAGAAAATTTAAAAAGGGAAATGGATAGGTTAAAGTTAGATATAGTGAAGTTCGGTGGGAGGAGGAACACGACTTCTGGTCAAAATCAAATAGGGGTACTGCAGGAGTAGGTTTCAAAATGGCTCTGAGCACTATGGGACTTAACTGCTGAGGTCATCAGTCCCCTAGAACTACTTAAACCTAACTAACCTAAGGACATTACACACATCCATGCCCGAGCCAGGATTCGAACCTGCGACCGTAGCGGTCGCGCGGTTCCCGACTGTAACGCATAGAACCGCTCGGCCACTCCAACCGGCGGAGTAGGCTTAATAGTGAATAAAAAAATAGGAGCGCGGGTAAGATACTACAAACAGCATAGTGAACGCATTATTGTGGCCAAGATAGACACGAAGCCCACGCCTACCACAGTAGTACAAGTTAGATATGCCAACTAGCTCCGCAGATGACGAAGAGATTGATGAAATCTATGATGAGATAAAAGAAATTATTCAGATAGTGAAGCGATACGGAAATTTAATAGTCATGGGTGACTGGAATTCGGCAGTAGGAAAAGGAAGAGGAGGAAATACAGTAGGTGAATATGGATTGGGGGTAAGGCACGAAAGAGGAAGCTGCCTGGTAGAATTTTGCACATAGCATAACTTAATCATAGTTCAAGAATCATGAAAGAAAGTTGTATACATGGAAGAGGCCTGTAGACACTGGAAGGTTCAGATGGATTATAGAATGGTAAGACAGAGATTTAGGAAACAGATTTCAAATTGTAAGACATTTCCAGGGGTATTTTGGATTCTGACCAAATTATATTCGTTATGAACTGTGGATTAAAACTGAAGAAACTGCAAAAAGGTGAGAATTTAAGGACATGGGATCTGGATAAACTGAAAGAACGAGAGGTTTTAGATAGTTTCACAGACAGCATTAGGGAACGATTGACAAGAACGGGGGAAAGAAATACAGTAGAAGAAGAATGGGTAGCTTTGAGAGATGAAATAGTGAGGGCAGCAGAGGATCAAGTAGGTAAAAAGACGAGGGCTAGTAGAAATCCTTGGGTAATAGAAGATACATTGAATTAAATTGATGAAAGGAGAAAACATAAAAACGCAGTAAATGAAGCAGGCAAAAAGGAATAGAAATATCTCAAAAATGAGATAGACAGGAAGTGCAAAATGGCTAAGCAGGGATGGCTAGAGGACAAATGTAAGGATGTAGAGGCATATATCACTAGGGGTAAGATAGATACTGCCTACAGGAAAATTAAAGAGATCTTTGGAGAAAAGAGAACCACACGTGTGAATATCAAGTGCTCAGATGGAGACCCAGTTCTAAGCAAAGAAGGGAAAGCAGGAAGGTGGAAGGAGTATATAGAGGGTCCATACATCGCCGATGTACTTCAGGGTGATATTATGGAAATGGAAGAGGACGCAGATGAAGATGAAATGGAAGATATGATACTGTGTGAAGAGTTAGACAAAACACTGAAAGACCTAAGTCGAAACAAGGACCCAGGAGTAGACAACATTCCATTAGAACTACTGATAGCCTTTGGAGAGCCAGCCCTTACAAAACTATATCATCTGGGGAGACAGGCGAAATACCCTCAGAAGAATATAATAATTCCAATCCCAAAGAAATCAGGTGTTGACTGATGTGAAAATTACCAAACTACCCGTTTAATAAGTCACGGCTGCAAAATACTAACACGAATTCTTTACAGACGAATGGAAAAACTGGTGGAAACCGACCTCGAGGAAGATCAGTTTGGATTCTGTAGAAATGTTGGAATACGTGAGGCAGTACTGACCCTACGTTTCTAGCATTTGTAGACTTAGAGAAAGCTTTTGACAATGTTGACTGGAATACTCTCTTTCAAATTCTGAAGGTGGCAGCTGAGTCAAGTACAGGGAGCGAACTGCTATTTACAGTTTGTACAGGAACCAAATGGCAGTTATAAGAGTCAAGGGGCATGAAAGGGAAGCAGTGGTTGGGAAGGGAGTGAGACAGGGTTGTAGCCTATCCCTGATGTTATTCAATCTGTACGTTGAACAAGCAGTAATGGAAACAAAAGAAAAAATGGAGTAGGTATTAAACTCCATGGAGAAGAAATAAAAACTTTGAGGTCCGCCGATGAAATTGTAATTCTGTCAGAGACAGCGAAGGACCTGGAAGTGTCTTGAAAGAGGGATAAAAGATGAAAATCAACGAAATCAAGACCAGGATAATGGAATGTAGTCGAATTAAATCGGGTGATGCTGAGGGAATTAGATTAGGAAATGAGACACTTGAAGTAGTAGGTGAGTTTTGCCATTGGGGATCAAAATAACTGATGATGGTCGAAGTAGACAGGATACAAAATGTAGACTGGCAATGGAAAGGAAACTGTTTCTGAGGAAGAGAAATTTGTTAACATCGAGCCTAGATTTAAGTGTCAGGAAATCGTTTCTGAAAGTATTTGTATGGATTGTAGCCATGTATGTAAGTGAAATTTGGACGATAAATAGTTTAGACAAGAAGAGAATAGAGCCTTTCGAAATGTGGTGCTGCCGAAGAATGCTGAATATTAGATGGGTAGATCACATAACTAATGAGGAGGTACTGAATAGAATTGGGGAGAAGAGAAATTTGTGGCGCAATTTGACTAGATGCAGAACATCTCCTAACAACCGATCCCTTCTGATCGGTTGTAGGAGATGTTCTGCATCAAGGGATCAGCAATTTAGTATTGTAGGGCAGTGTGGAGGGTAAAAATCGTAGAGGGAGCCTAAGAGATGAATACACTAAGCAGGTACAGAAGTATGTAGGTTGCAGTAGGTACTGGGATATGAAGAAGCTTTCACAGAATAGAGTAGCATGGAGAGCTGCATCAAAGCAGTCTCTGGACTGAAGACCAGAACAACACAATGTCTCTTGCCATAGTTTTCTAGGGTAAATAACGTGTTACAAAGAAATCAGTGGCTACCTAAAAGTGATCAATGAGGAATTTATATTTTGTCTACCTGTAACTATGTTGTAGGTGCCTCATCAACGAGGAATGGATTATAACGTTACATCGAATGTTTGCAAGGGAAATTCTTCAAAAATACTCGACTAACGATTTAAGAGGTTAGTAAGTTCTACTGCTATGCGTAGAAGAAAATATGACCTTGTCTATTCATTACTAAAGCTGTCTTTGGATCATTAATATGTTCAATACACAACTAACGCGTCTGCGATAATTTTTTAAGACAACGTATAATATTTGCTAGATAGGAAAGCAAATTTTAAATCTAACGTCAAACGGTTTCGTCTAAAGAACTTTGTCTATTGTATGGACCTTATTTTAACTATAATCTAGTAGTACATGTATTACAAAAGACGTTGTTTTTAGTATATCCGTTATGGATAACGTATTGCAGTTGTGATTTAAGTTGGCTATTTATCTGGGTTAGTTGTATATTGCGAATGTTTGCATATTTATAGCAAAACAAATCGCTAAAGGAACCAATGATTATGTTTTGTTTAGATATGTGCGTCATTTTTATTAAATTTAACCCACTAACTGCCCATAAATTTAAAAATAGCCAATGTGTTGCTAAACAGATTAACAGATCATGTGTACATTGCCTGTCAACTATTTTTTCCCACATTTTTTGATGGAAATCGTACAAATAATGTTGGAAACACAAAATGAAGACAAGTATCGATTTCAGTGATTATATTTCATTAATTTCAGTCTCACAATAGGACTCTATCCTCAACCTGTGTTTTCGTTTCCTACACATCTCATTTCATACCACTTTGATATATCTGGAAATTCAAGTGTTATCCACAGTAGATAATGACTCTTCTGATGCCTCTGAACCATACAAACGGAATCTTACGACATCAGCAGAAGTACGTGATGCATAAATGTACTCGCAATAGACAGAATATGATAGAATTCTACCAAACACTTCGTAGAAAATTTATCTGAAAAATATAATTGACATATCCGACTTTATCCTTTTATGCAGTTTGTTTCAAAAAAAATTATTTGTCGTTTGGTTCATTCAATTCGATTTATTTCAAACGAGTAGCAACACCAAGTTAAGTTGAACGTGGAACTTAAAGAATTACTGTGATTCTCTATCCAGCTGCAACCCCCTCTCCGTCCCATTTCCCTACCACTGCAACTTAACTCAGATCAAACCGAGTGATCCAATAGTAACAGAACATCTTATTCTCTTATCTTAACACGGATACAGTAGCTCTTCAGATAGGGAGGGAACACGTTCGGGTGGCTGCTGTACATCTGATTAACGACATTTGGTTTTCGGGAACTTTGCGACACTTACCGTGGCAAACGTCGGGCTGGTTCCCCATATACCTGTCAGACTCACATCATACAAATAGCTAAGATGCTAAAATACTAACACACACACAACAAAGTTCACATGATTCACATACACATGACACACAGCTTTTTCCCTTGTAGGATAACAAGTTTGTAGTGCCTGTGCCGCAAACATAAAAATTAAACATTGGCGAGAGGCGAAATGGTGTTTTATCTGCCACTGGTAGACCTTGCGGCGTAGGGAAAGCACCACATAGGACTCAGAAGAAGAAAAAAGGAGCAAAATCGGAAGCTTCAAATGTATTGTCAGTATCAAGATGGAGTTTTTCACAGGAATGTACAGAAATAAAATACCTTGTTTTCCGACAGTGAAACAAAATACTGGACGAAGAGTTAGAATTTTCACTCCCAAATGACTTTTCAAAGGTATTTGGAGACCATTGCTATTAACATTGTGCCCGTACTCAACAACTAACAGTCATCAACCAGACTTTACAGTGAGGGTCAGGAATGTCTGTAAAACAAGAAGTTACAGTATCGAATTATAGCTTTTCTTTTAGCTGGAAGTACTGATAAAGTGAGATATACGACGTACAGTTCTCAGTAATGCTACATCCTGAAGAAACGAACACATTTCACAACACACCAAAAGTTAGCAAACTTGTTTTATCTATCGTACTCTATTGCTTTTATCCTCCACAACTTCCTCCAGTACCATGTACGTTATTCCCTGATGTCTTAACAGATTTCCCGCCATCCTGACCTTTCTTCTTGTCATTGCTTTCGGTACATTCCTTTTCAAGCAGATTCTGCGGAGAACTTCCTCATTCCTTACCTTATCAGTCCACTACATTTTCAACATTCTTCTGTAACACATCACAAAGGCTTCGAGTCTTTTATGTACCGGTCGTCCAACAGTCCGTGTCTCTCTACCATACAATGCTGTACTCCATATGTACACTGTCAGAAATTTGTTCCTCAAATTAAGACCTATGTTTGATACTTCCCTTCCCCAGGGATGCCGTTTCTGTCAGTGCTGGTCAGCTTTGTATGTCCTTCTTGCTCCGTCCGTCATGGATTATTTTGCTTCCAAGGTTGCACAACTCCTTAAGTGCGTCTACGTCGCAGTTACCAATTTTGATGTTTTCTGGATATTTCAGCTACTTTTCATTCCTTTTGTTCTTTTTAGATTTCTCAATCCTAGGTAGAAGAATTACTTAACTTCAGTTACTTCATCGTCATTAATTACTAAGTTAATTTTCTTGCTGTTCTCATTTCTGCTAATTCTTATTACTTTCACCTTTGTTCTATTTACTCTCAATCAGTATGCTTAACTAATCAGATTGCGCATTCCATTCAACAAATCCTGCAATTCTTCTTCACTTTCACTGAGGATACCAATGTTACTCTTACAACTGACAACCTTTGACCTTGAATATTAATTCCACTCTTAAACCTTTCTTTTATTTCCGTCACTGCTTCTTCGACGTATAGATTGAACAGCAGGGGCGAAAGACTACATCCCAGGCTTACACCGTTTCCAGTCTGTGCACCCTGCTCTTGGTCTTTCACTTTCTTCCTTCCCTCTTGGTTCTTGTTCATACTGCATATTAGCCGTCTTTCCCTATAGCTTACCCACATTTTTCCCGGGATTTTGAACATCTAGCACCATTTGACGCTGTCAAACGCTTTTTGCAGGTCGACATGTCTTGATTTTTCTTCAGTCTTGATTCCATTATCAACCTGAAAGTCAGAATCGCCTCTCTGTTTCCTTTACCTTTCTTAAAGCCAAACTGTTCGTCATCTAACACATGCTCAGTTTTCTTTTCAATTCTTCGTATGTTATTATTGTTAGCAACTTGCAGGTATGAGCTGATATGTTGATTGTGTCATATTACTCGCAGTCGTTGTCTGTTGCAACCTTGGGAACTGTGTCGATGGTGTCTTTTCAAAAAAAGTGTGATGGTGTATCGCCAATCGTATACATTCTATATACCAACGTGAATAATCGTTTTGTTGCCGCTTCCCCCAATGATTTTAGACATTTCTATGGAAGGTTGTCCATACCTTCTGCTTTATATGATTTTAAGTCTTCTAAAGTTCTTCTAAATTTTGATTCAATCAAACAATGGCTCCTCTATCTCTTTTATATCGACTCTTCTTTCTTCTTCTCTTACGTCATTAAACACGTCTTCCCCCTCATGCTGACTCAGTCTTTACGACAATCATTTCTTTTCCGATTTCTTCTGTTTTTCATTAGCCATTTCGCCTTAGCTTCCCTGCATTTCCCATTAATTTAATTCCTAAATGACGTATTTCTGCATTCTCGAATTTCGCTCAGCGTTTTTATACTTCCTTCTTCTGTCGATCAGCTGAAGTATTGCTTCTGTTATCCACGGTCTCTACGCAGTTACCTTCCTTGTACCTACGTTTTTCTCTGCAGCATCTGTGAATGCCTGTCTTAGAGATGTTCATTTATTTCCAACTATACTGCCTGCTGAGATAAGCCTTAGAAAACTTCACGAGCCTGTCTTCATTCTTCAGCGCTTCCGTATTCCACTTCTTCTTTCTGAATAGCCTCGTCAACTCCAGCCTACTCTCCATCGTTATCGAATTGTGATCAGAGTCTATATGTGCTCCTGGGTAGCCTTACAATCCAATATCTGATTTCAGAATTTCTGCCTGACCGTGATGTAATGTAACTGAAACTTACCTGTGTCTCTCGGTCTTTTCCATGCACACCTCTTCCTCTTGTGATCCTTCAACACAATATTCGCTGTTACCATCTAAAATGTATTGCAGAAATTGGATTGTCTTTCTCCTCTCTTATTCCTACTACCAAGCCCATTTTACTCTTCCGTAACTCTTTCTTCTACTCCTTCCTCTACAACTGCATTCCAGTCCTCCAACACTGTTAGATTTCCATCTCCCTTTACGAACTGAACTACCTGTTCAGTATGCTCATCTACTTTTTGTACCTCTTCTTCTTTTTCTACAAATCGTAAATAATATGTAAATTTTCCTGAACAACCTGTAGGCACATGTGGTTCACTCTTTTGCTGTCCCTGCCAAATACTGCCAATTCCAAAGGCGCACCAGAAAAGTCTGAATGACGTCATCCTCACACGAGACGAGGCATTCAACGTTGGCATGGACGACGGCGGGAAATCCAGCCTCTCGAGATACAGCACCTGCATCTCATGGCACGTGCTAAGTAACTTCATTTGTGACTGTAGCGGTCTGGTGCAGCATCTGTCAGCTATATCTGGCTCGCAAACCACGCAGTTGTTTTACAAAAGTGGACGCACATAAAATGCCACGTTAGTACTACTAAAATGCACATATCCTCCCTTGCTCATACGCTATTCCTATTGTTCTAACTGCAAAATAAATTAATGGAAATATTTGTATCTATGAACACATTACGAGACAAAAACGAATTTTCCATACCCCGTCAGTGAGGACACCAGCTGATAAAACTACACAAAATCTAATAAACTCACTTATTCGAGATAGTGCAATTATGTTTACATAATACTGAATATCAGAGAAAGTATTTGTAGTAATGTAATAAGAAAGTCCCACAACTTTTAGAAAATATGAAGGTTAAAAAAATGGATACAGCAAGACACGAACGCGCTACAACTTGTGTTTTTGTTGCGATCTTCTGAAGGATCTTTTCGGCAATGTGTTGTTAAATGATTTTTAGTTATAACAAATCCTACTACAAACGTCGCTTTTTTGATGAATCTTCAATGCGGTACTTCCGTAATTTTATTACATGTGAGATGTAACACGAAAATAACTAAAGACGAAATTCTGTAACCACGTTTCCCGTAATTTTATTACAGTAGATGGTGCCAAAAAAGTCATATTTTCGAGATATCCTCAATGTGCTACTGCTTAGCAAATATTAAAAGGGTGGGAGTTATAATACAATATCCACCAAATGTGGGCCTCAACTGAAAACAAAAAATACTACACGACGTGTCCCAAGCTAAGCTTGTGACTTGGAAGGTGTCCTGGCCTCTTACTGGATCAACATTTTCTTGCACGCTGCCGAAATATTGCAGAACTCATTTTCTGTTTCACATGAGATAAAGTAACAGCAAGTG
Organism: Schistocerca nitens; assembly: GCF_023898315.1. NCBI lineage: Eukaryota > Metazoa > Arthropoda > Insecta > Orthoptera > Acrididae > Schistocerca > Schistocerca nitens. The sequence goes on from NC_064620.1 coordinate 14,827,107, forward strand.
ACTTCACAGAACTCCACATCAACACTAGCTTAAGTGATATCTCTCACCACTGGCGAAACTGCTGTCATCGGCAATAGGCAGATCTTCCAGTATGGCTCTGCAAATGAGGCGCGCCCTCTTGGCCGCACTACTAACGGGGAGAAAGAACACTTCAATTGGCGTAACCCAATTTCTCAGAGACTTCACTCAGCGCAAGAGGAGTCAATGTAAGGGAATACGTGTTTCAGCTTATCCGTAGATACTCGCGACCGTTTCTGAAAAACGACGGTCAAAGTTTTCGAAGTATTTTCCACGTACTTTATGTGTCTTTTACTGCGGGTATCCTGAAACGAACTGGTGGTGCTGTCATTAGTGTCACGGCTTTCTACTTCTTGCGCCCCGTGTTCGAAACCCGACTATTACCTTAATGTTTGTTTTTCATTTATCTACGAATTTCTGTAGAAGATTATTCAACGAATGTTTCCCAGTGTATGTTGATATAACGTTGTCCTTATTTGTGTAGTAATTGTAAGTCAGAAAAATGAATTTTTTAAAAAAGGAGAAAATTATCTGAAATTATTTTCACTGCAATTCCAGTAAGTATTTTGACACACAATTAGCTGAAAGCGGCAGTTTTCGGAAAAGTGATCCGTTATGCATGGTTTAACGCGAAATCATTGCCGACACAGGAAATCTTCAACAGTGTTAACGACTTTTCTTTCGCGAGTGATATTCGTAAGAAGAAATGTTACTACGGCAAAACTGCTGCTGCGCGATGTTCGTGGTGTTCGGAATATCTGTGTTTACAATGTTTGTACGATCGATATCATTAAATGGAATGTACCAAATATTCCTGAAGAATAAACATATGAATAAAATATAAGAATTAATATAATATTTGATATTACGATGAAATATCATAAAATGGAGACTTTAAGAAGATTGAAACTTCCTGGCAGATTAAAACTGTGTGCCCGACCGAGACTCGAACTCGGGACCTTTGCCTTTCGCGGGCATGTGCTCTACCAACTGAGCTACCGAAGCACGACTCACTCCCGGTACTCACAGCTTTACTTCTGCCAGTATCTCGTCTCCTACCTTCCAAACTTTGCCCGCGAAAGGCAAAGGTCCTGAGTTCGAGTCTCGGTCGGGCACACAGTTTTAATCTGCCAGGAAGTTTCATATCAGCACACACTCCGCTGCAGAGTGAAAATCTCATTCTGGAAACATCCCCCAGGCTGTGGCTAAGCCATGTCTCCGCAATATCCTTTCTTTCAGGAGTGCTAGTTCTGCAAGGTTCGCAGGAGAGCTTCTGTAAAGGTTTAAGAAGATTGTAAACCCTCGACATATCATAAACACATATACTATATAAGAAATTGTGATATTTACTGTAAAATCCATTTGTAATTTTCCAGTTAATGTAACGCCCTTGTATGCACTTATTTGATAAGAAACATTTTTGTAGTAACCTTCTGCAGACATGGGTAGATAAATGAAAACAATAAAAATAAAACAAAATAAACAAAAACAATAACCGGATTTCGAACATGGGGTGCAAAATTAATAAGCCGCGACACTAACCACTAAGCCACGATTTCGCCTTGGGACAATGCGCGGTAAAATTTACATAAAATATCTCGAAAACTTTGACTGTAGTTTTTTTCAGAAATGACCCTGTATCGACGGGTAATCTGAGACACGTGTTCGCTTATTCTGACGCCTCTCCCATTCAGGAAAGTTCCTGGGAAATCGGTTGATCCATGTTCTCGTAAGCTGGGCTCAACTTCGCCTGCATTATGTTCAGGCGGTCTGAAGACTTCCCGGTTTCGCTCACACATTGTAGCTGCGTCATGATTCTCTTTTTTATGACTTCAGTTATTGAGCAGTCTTCATGTATTGTTCAAATGAGTGCAAGGAACTGAGTAATCTACACGAACCTTAGCGTCTTCAAGGTGACATTTTTCAACAGCTCATAGACAGCAGTACGCTACCAGACTCATCTGAATGATCCTGTAGGAAGTTGTGATTTTAACCCATTCAGTGCCATACTTTTCTGAGTGTAAGACTTTAATCCATAGTTGTGCTAATGATTTTTATAGTCAGAAGCAAAAATTTGTAACAATATTCCAGGCCATTGTATTTTTCAACGTGGGAAGGTGTGGGCCATACAAGTGTAAGTAGGCTGTTTAGGGTTTTATGTTGGTGACGCCACGTAGCGCTCTGTATGAAAATCACTGGCTGTGCTGGGTGCAGTCTGTGGCTGATTTGCATTGTTGTAATATTCGCTATTGTAGTGTTGGGCTATTGGATGTGAACCGCGCGTAGCGTTGGACAGTATGATGTGAGCCGTCAGCAGTGGTGGATGTGGAGGGAGAGATGCCAGAGTTTTGAGATGTTAATATGAGTGGACGATCTGGACGTGTGTCCGTGAGAAGAAGGAAATTTGTCAAACTGGATGTCACGATATATACACTGCTGGCCACCGTAAATGCAACACCAAGAAAGACAAGAGGTAGCACAACAAAATTTATTTTGTAGATAACATGTTGACCAAGTATCAAATGATTACGTTTACAGACGTCTGTGACACGTGGTTCCTGCCAGAATCAGTAGCCAGAGTAGCCGCCATTGTTGGAGATCACCGCTGCCACACGTCTCGGCATTGAGTCAAAGAGACGTTGGATGTGTTCCTGGGGTACAGCAGCCCAAGCAGCTTCCACACGTTGCCAAAGATCATCTGGTGTGGCAGCTGGGGATGTAATCTGGGTCACACGTTGAGCAACCATGGACCACATGTTTTCTATCGGCGAAAGATCCGGAGAGCGAGCCAGCCAGGGAAGCAATTCAATCTGGTTATTGACGAAGAACCTTTGGACAATGCGTGCCACGTGTGGTCGCGCATTATCCTGTTGAAATATGGCTGTGGCCGAGCCCTGAAGGTAAGGAAGGACAACTGGCTCCAGCACCTCGGATATGTAGCGCCGGCTATTTAAAGTACCGGCAATGCGTACTAGAGGCGTGCGAGAGTAATATCCAATACCGCCCCATACCATAATACCCAGTGCAAGACCAGTGTGGCGGTGAATAATGCAGCTGTCCAGCATCCTCTCTCCACGGTGTCTCCACACTCGAATCCGACCATCGTGGTGCTGCAGACAGAAGCGTGCCTCGTCAGTAAAGACAACGTTGAACAGTTGTAAAGCGCATGCTGGATGCTGGTGAAGTGTCACTGTTAAAGCGTGAACTAATATAGTTTGTGTGAAAGTGTTCTGGACTTCAAAATGGATGCAGACAGATACGAAAAAAGCCGCCTATACTGTCGCAAACCAGCACCCAGCATTATGCTGCTACCAATAATGATGTAGCTTCCCGGATTCTCCCGAAATCATCTGAAGATGAACCTGAAAGGGTTCGAAAACCGGTTAATGTAATAAAGCATTATTAATGAAAAAAGTGACTGGTTGCTGTTGTTTATAATTTATTTACAAAGACAACGTCATTCCATTCTGCCGTCCACATCTGTCTGTCATCACACCATTGGCGACGGAGACGTCTGTGGTTCTGCGTCAATGGTAGACGAAGCAATGGACGTCTTGCGGACAGACCACTCTGCTGTAAACGGCGTCGAATGGTACGCGCAGACACTGGATGATGCGTTACAGACGCAATGTGCTGTGCTATGGTTCGGGATGTCACTGAGCGATCCGTCACTTCCATGCGCACATTTTGCCTATCAGCACGTGCAGTGGTGCACCGAGGTGAATGCGATCGACCACGTCGGTCCGTCGTACTCTCCTGCATCCAACGGTCACATATCCGCTTTACAGTTGTTTGGTTTCGTCCAACACGACTAGCGATTTCTCTGTATGATAATCCACAATCTCGGTAAGCCACTATCCTTCCTCTGTCGAACTCGGATACTTGATCAAAAGATGTTCGCTGTTATCTACGAGGCATAACTGATCGTCTTGTGAAACAACCACAAGGTAAACACACGTGCCGAACGTACACTCGTCGAAATCGCCAAGCCTTAAATGGCGCTATGAGGTGGCGCCACAGGCGCGCGTGATGTGCGTCTGCGCTGAAATTCTAATCAGTTGCATATCTCATCGCTGCAAACTCATGGTGTAAATTTCACTTGATTCGGATGCTTCCTTCAGGGTGTTGCATTTACGGTGGCCAGCAGTGTATTATGACTTTTGAACATTATTAAGGTAAATACATTGTTTGTCCTCTATTAAAATCTTTCATTTGGTAACCATATGCCTATCAGTAGTTAGTGCCTTCAGTAGTTAGAATCTTTTATTCAGCTGGCAGTATTGGCGCTCGCTGTATTGCAGTAGTACGAGTAACGAAGATTTTTGTGAGGTAAGTGATTCATGAAGGTTATAGGTTATTGTTAGTCAGGGCTATTCTTTAGTAGGGATTATTGAAAGTCAGATTGCGTTGCTCTAAAATATTATGTGTCAGTTTAGAAATGATCAGAATAAGGAAAGAGAAATCTGTCTGAGTACGTTCACTTTTACTAAGCTGTTTCGGTATAAATTAACGTAGAAGTTTACCAGCATAACCTTTTTCTACATTCAAAGGGGAAGTTTCAAGGTTACTCGTTACTGCCTGCGGGGTTTCAGAAGACAACTGCGCAAAAAGTACACGACATACAGGAAATACACACACATCATTGGATATAGCATGTCTTAAAATTTTAAATCGCATATAATTGCTCATTATGGGCAATATTGATGAGTTTACTATGTGTGTGCGATTCATTAAAATGAATTAATTATCCGGTAAGGCACGAGGTCAGCCCGCTTTGTAAATACGTTTATTGGGTTCCCTGTCTGCAGATGCAAAGTACGAGGTGCATTCAAGTTCTAAGGCCTCCGATATTTTTTTTCTAATTAACTACTCACCCAAAATCGATGAAACTGGCGTTACTTCTCGACGTAATCGCCCTGCACACGTACATATGTTTCACAACGCTGACGCCATGATTCCATGGCAGCGGCGAAGACTTCTTTAGGAGTCTGTTTTGACCACTGGAAAATCGCTGAGGCAATAGCAGCAGAGCTGGTGAATGTGCGGCCACAGAGAGTGTCTTTCATTGTTGGAAAAAGCCAAAAGTCACTAGGAGCCAGGTCAGGTGAGTAGGGAGCATGAGGAATCACTTCAAAGTTGTTATCACGAAGAAACTGTTGCGTAACGTTAGCTCGATGTGCGGGCGCGTCGTCTTGGTGAAACAGCACACGCGCAGCCCTTCCCAGATGTTTTTGTTGCAGTGCAGGAAGGAATTTGTTCTTCAAAACATTGTCGTAGGATGCACCTGTTACCGTAGTGCCCTTTGGAACACAATGGGTAAGGATTACGCCCTCGCTGTCCCAGAACATGGACACCATCATTTTTTCAGCACTGGCGGTTACCCGAAATTTTTTTGGTGACGGTGAATCTGTGTGCTTCCATTGAGCTGACTGGCGCTTTGTTTCTGGATTGAAAAATGGCATCCACGTCTCATCCATTGTCACGACCGACGAAAAGAAAGTCCCATTCATGCTGTCGTTGCGCGTCAACATTGCTTGGCAACATGCCACACGGGCAGCCATGTGGTCGTCCGTCAGCATTCGTAGCACCCACCTGGATGACACTTTTCGCATTTTCAGGTCGTCATGCAGGATTGTGTGTGCAGAACCCACAGAAATGCCAACTCTGGAGGCGATCTGTTCAACAGTCATTCGGCGATCGCCGAAAACAGTTCTCTCCACTTTCTCGATCATGTCGTCAGACCGGCTTGTGTGAGCCCGAGGTGGATTCCGTTTGTTGTCACACGATGTTCTGCCTTCATTTAACTGTCGCACCCATGAACGCACTTTTGACACATCCATAACTCCATCACCACATGTCTCCTTCAACTGTCGATGAATTTCAATTGGTTTCACACCACGCAAATTCAGAAAACGAATGATTGCACGCTGTTCAAGTAAGGAAAACGTCGCAATTTTAAGTATTTAAAACAGTTCTCATTCTCGCCGCTGGCGGTAAAATTCCATCTGCCGTACGGTGCTGCCATCTCTGGGACGTATTGACAATGAACGCGGCCTCATTTTAAAACAATGCGCATGTTTCTATCTCTTTCCAGTCCGGAGAAAAAAAATCAGAGGCCTTAGAACTTGAATGCACCTCGTAAGTGTACGAAGCAAAACCTTAGCAGTGAAACTTGATGACAGCACACAATCGATAATTGTACCGGGTAAGTTACTAATCTTGGTAGACATGCGTTAATGGGGAACCGATACGCTGGATAAGAATTAGTTCCAGTTTTAGTTACTAGGCTGTACACTGTTTTTCTCAGGGTATAACATCCACGCAGTCATTTGAGAAGCTATAAAGCGAGCGAACAGTGTGGCTACCAAGGAGAGAGACAGTTGGCTGTAAGTGAAAGGGTTTTATCTGAATTACAGTGATGCACTTATAGAATATCGACGACGACTGGAAGCATTTCTATATGACTCTCTCGGATTTACAGCACGAGATTTGCACTTGGTGACCAAAACTGGAACTAACTTATTTCCAGCATGAATCGGTTCCACATTAATGCATTAGAATATCTACCAAGTTTCGCTGATATACGGTAATTACAGCCAATACTGGATCTCTGTGAGTTACTGCAGTTTAGTTGCAACCACCTAGTATGAATTCGGCAAATCATTTGCAGAGTGTCCTTTACTTGTGGGCCCCTGATATATGGCAATATAAGGCGCGAATGAGGTCCTTTGGTATAGCTGTCCATGTTCCATTCACATGGTTTCAAAGTTCGTCTTTGATGTTTGGCACTGGGTCACTGCTCTGCAACTGTCCTTTCACCATATTCCACGCATTTTCGATTGGCGACAAGTCTGGTGATCTGGTGTGACGTCCTGTGACATCAAGAAAGATGTGATCGTGCATTGTATTGCTGAAGAATGGTGTCTGGGCTGTTGTGCAGAAATGATAGCTGCTTGCCGCAGGATGTCATTCACGTTGGTCACACTGCTCACAGGACCCTGGACACGCATCAACTGTTACTTGTGGTTGTACCCAATTGCACCACACACCATAAGCCCTTGAGCTGGCGCTGCATGTCTTGTGCGAATGCTTCCTCTGTCTGCGACGAACCAAAATGCGACCATCATTTTCCAACAAACAGAACCTGGATTCGTCTGAAAACTCTATCTGATGCTATTCCTGCCCCAGTGACATCGTTCCACAGAACGTTGCCGTCTAGAATGTATCAGGACATTGGTGAACTGTCGACGGAGAAGTGGGCTACGAGCACGTAATAAACGGCAACGAACTGTCACCTCCAATACTATACGATGTGTTGCACTGTTGCACCAGAGCCGAGGAGAACACAGATCTGTCCTGCAATGCCATTCGGATGAGTTGTCGATCTCCTCTAGTGTTGGTCTGGGTGGTGCGATCTGACCAACCTCGACGTTTTCTACGGTTTTCCGTGAACCATTCTGCACTCACCCGTTAGACTGCCTACACATTTCATCCCACAGGAGCAGCAGTTTCCCAGATAAATGCATCACCTTCTCTGGAAACTGGGAATTTGTGGTAAGTTCCTGCAGGACCAAACTGCTGAGGTCATCGATCCCTAGGCTTACACATTACCAACGCTAAGGGCAACACACACCCATGCCCGAGGGAGAACTCGAACCTCCGACGGGGGGAGCCGCGGGAACCGTGGCAAGGCAGCCAGGACCGCGCAGCTACACCGCGCGGCATCACATTCTAGCACGCCAATACCGCTCCCTCTTTGAAACTGACTGATTTGACGGTAAGGTTCGCGCATATGTCTGCGAGGCATGCTGCACGTCTGCTCAGCCACACTGATCCGTTAAGTTCGGTTTATACTGGCAACGAGATCCGCAGGCACATTTTACTGGTAGGTGGTGTTGCGCCGCAATATAGATGTTGAACTTGAACCCGCGAGCCGACATGGTTCAAATGCTAATCATTCATGCAGAACACACTAATGAGCATGTCCTATCTCTAGTTCTGTCTTTCCTGAACATTTTGTTTTGTCTGAACATTCTGTTGACAACAGAAGGTTTACAGATACAGGGTGTTTCAAAAAGGACCGGTATATTTGAAACGGCAATAAAAACTAAACGAGCAGCGATAGAAATAAACCGTTTGTTGCAATATGCTTGGGACAACAGTACATTTTCAAGCAGACAAACTTTCGAAATTACAGTAGTTACAATTTTCAACAACAGATGGCGCTGCGGTCTGGGAAACTCTATAGTACGATATTTTCCACATATCCACCATGCGTAGCAATAATATGGCGTAGTCTCTGAATGAAATTACCCGAAACCTTTGACAACGTGTCTGGCGGAATGGCTTCACATGCAGATGAGATGTACTGCTTCAGCTGTTCAATTGTTTCTGGATTCTGGCGGTACACCTGGTCTTTCAAGTGTCCCCACAGAAAGAAGTCACAGGGGTTCATGTCTGGCGAATAGGGAGGCCAATCCACGCCGCCTCCTGTATGTTTCGGATAGCCCAAAGCAATCACACGATCATCGAAATATTCATTCAGGAAATTAAAGACGTCGGCCGTGCGATGTGGCCGGGCACCATCTTGCATAAACCACGAGGTGTTCGCAGTGGCGTCTAAGGCAGTTTGTACCGTCACAAATTCACGAAGAATGTCCAGATAGCGTGATGCAGTAATCGTTTCGGATCTGAAAAATGGGCCAATGATTCCTTTGGAAGAAATGGCTGCCCAGACCAGTACTTTTTGAGGATGCAGGGACGATGGGACTGCAACATGGGGCTTTTCGGTTCCCCATATGCGCCAGTTCTGTTTATTGACGAAGCCGTCCAGGTAAAAATAAGCTTCGTCAGTAAACCAAATGCTGGCCACATGCATATCGCCGTCATCAATCCTGTGCACTATATCGTTAGCGAATGTCTCTCGTGCAGCAATGGTAGCGGCGCTGAGGGGTTGCCGCGTTTGAATTTTGTATGGATAGAGGTGTAAACTCTGGCGCATGAGACGATACGTAGACGTTGGCGGCATTTGGACCGCAGCTGCAACACGGCGAACGGAAACCCGAGGCCGCTGTTGGATCACCTGCTGCACTAGCTGCGCGTTGCCCTCTGTGGTTGCCGTACGCGGTCGCCCTACCTTTCCAGCACGTTCATCCGTCACGTTCCCAGTCCGTTGAAATTTTTCAAACAGATCCTTTATTGAATCGCTTTTCGGTACTTTGGTTACATTAAACCTGCGCTGAAAACTTCGTCTTGTTGCAACAACACTGTGTTCTAGGCGGTGGAATTCCAGCACCAGAAAAATCCTCTGTTCTAAGGAATAAACCATGTTGTCTACAGCACACTTGCACGTTGTGAACAGCACACGCTTACAGCAGAAAGACGACGTACAGAATGGCGCACCCACAGACTGCGTTGTCTTCTATATCTTTCACATCACTTGCGGCGCCATCTGTTGTTGAAAATTGTAACTACTGTAATTTCGAAAGTTTGTCCGCCTGAAAATGTACTGTTGTCCCAAGCATATTGCAACAAACGGTGTATTTCTATCGCTGCTCGTTTAGTTTTTATTGCCGTTTCAAATATACCGGTCATTTTTGAAACACCCTGTAACTGGTCGTACGGCGTACGACACTACAATAGATGTATTGACGTTTGGGCGCTTTGAAGAGAACTAACATCAGCAGAATGCATTCGCCAATAACCACGTGGTCCGATGGTATGCGGTACAACTGCGTACACGTACCTCTTGTTGTATAGTCGACAATTTGGAAAGCAGCTGATAGTTTTCTAACGTTTCAAGACCTCTTGCTGTGCCCTGTCTTACGTGAAGTTATCTTTCGGCAAAAACAGCAATGCCGCATGTTGTCTGTGCTGTCCTGACCTCCCTCAATAGAGAGGGCGTTAAACTGATGGCCAGGCCAATACCTTCTCCAGATCTCTCGTCCGCTAAAACTACTTGATAATTGGTTCCCGAGAGAGGGGCGCACCATACCTCTCCAGACACCGTGATTGGTGACATATAGTATAAAATTATTATTTTAAAGGTCTGGTGCCTGCAGTCAAAATCCCACTGGTGAGTAAAATCTTCTGCACTGGCTATTACAATGCTTCTATTAAAAACTCACTACCAGTTTCGTAAATAGAGATGCATCTTCAGGTGATAGGTTTTTGAAACAGCCATGGTGCGGCAAAGAGATTGTTTAGACCAAAGTCTAAGTAAACAATTTGCTGCGCCATGATCGTTTGAAAAGCCTGTCACCTGAAGATGCAACTCTATTGACGCGAAACTGGTAGAGACTTTTGAATAAAGGTATTTTAACGAGCAGTGTGGCAGATTTGAATCGCCATCTAGTATCGAGTCCAGTCTGCATAGAATGATGTAACCGTATCTGTCATTCAAGCCCAGTATTGCCAAATGCCAAGCTATGATGGAACTGGTGTTGCTGTGGGTACTACAAGCAATGGGGCTTCTAACACTCGGATTACAAGCTTAGTGCCGTATAGGCGTTGGTAACGTCTTTATGGTATCACTTACCCGGGTTGCCTACATGCAGGGGCATTTGCTGCCTAGTAGAGCGACGGCATGAGAGTTGGCACTTGTGCGTGCGAGCGAGCGCGCACACGCACACACACACACATACACACACGCACACGCACAGGCGCGCGTGCCCGTTTGCGCGTTTTGCTCTCCCAGTCACAGTTAAGTATTTTACAGTCTAAAAAAATGAAACAGTTAGACAGTATGAAACCCAAAACTATCGTTTTGTCGTCACAGTTCGATCTCTGCAGTCCACTTGGCGTCAAAGTCGCCGATGTTCGAACTGCAGACGAAAGTTCGATCATTGCGCCCAAAGTAAAATAAGTACAGGGTGATTCAAAAAGAATACCACAACTTTAAAAATGTGTATTTAATGAAAGAAACATAATATAACCTTCTGTTATACAGCATTACAAAGAGTATTTAAAAAGGTTTTTTTTCACTCAAAAACAAGTTCAGAGATGTTCAATATGGCCCCCTCCAGACACACGAGCAATATCAACCCGATACTCCAACTCGTTCCACACTCTCTGTAGCATATCAGGCGTAACAGTTTGGATAGCTGCTGTTATTTCTCGTTTCAAATCATCAATGGTGGCTGGGAGAGGTGGCCGAAACACCATATCCTTAACATACCCCCATAAGAAAAAATCGCAGGGGGTAAGATCAGGGCTTCTTGGAGGCCAGTGATGAAGTGCTCTGTCACGGCCTGCCTGGCGGCCGATCCATTGCCTCGGGTAGTTGACGTTCAGGTAGTTACGGACAGATAAGTGCCAATGTGGTGGCGCTCCATCCTGCTGAAATATGAATTGTTGTGCTTCTTGTTCGAGCTGAGGGAACAGTCAATTCTCTAACGTCTCCTGGGCTGCGAACAAGTGCTTGCTGGATGCGTGCTACATTTTCATCACTCGTTCTCGGCCGTCCAGAACTTTTCCCTTTGCACAAACACCCATTCTCTGTAAACTTATACCAACGTTTAATACACCACCTATCAGGAGGTTTAACACCATACTTCGTTCGAAATGCACGCTGAACAACTGTCGTCGATTCACTTCTGCCGTACTCAATTACACAAAAAGCTTTCTGCTGAGCGGTCGCCATCTTAGCATCAACTGACGCTGACGCCTAGTCAACAGCGCCTCAAGCGAACAAATGTACAACTAAATGAAACTTTATAGCTCCCTTAATTCGCCGACAGATAGTGCTTTGCTCTGCCTTTTGTCGTTGCAGAGTTTTAAATTCCTAAAGTTGTGGTATTCTTTTTGAATCACCCTGTACTTTAAATAGACAAGAAAATGTCTATATTATCTGTCAAAAGATGTAAAGATATATTCTACAACAGTGCTAAACAGACGTGGCTTACTTACTGGAACTACAGATGTAACTTATGGTTAAAGTACACTTGGTACAAAAATAAAATTTAGGCTCAATCTTTGAACCTACTTCACACAAGGCACAACAAGCCCTCAAATTAAGTGCCACAATGTTATTTCCAGGTGTCAGACACAAGCACACTGTCACTCATAATCTCCATGAATGGAGAGCTTTTAAATATTGTAAATCCCTTAAACAGTATATCTTCGTAATACTCAACTATAGCAACGTATGAAAAGCACCAAATACGACGTACTAGCTTCATAAGCACTCAGATCAATATGGTAGCTGTTCGGGTAGCTTCTGTCAACCAACCACAAAAAGGGTTTGCGACGTAACAGATACATAACTGTTTCACTCGATGAACTCATATACTCTGCGGTCACTTTCCCCATATTCTAGTGGAATATGTATGTTTACCTCTGTACCAAACCATTCGTTGCTTAGCGGAGTTATTCCATCAGTTTTAAACCCTGCATTTCCCTTTTATGTGCCAGAAGCGCACATTCAGGAACAGTGTAGTCACCCTTTTTGACCTTCTGTGTACCAAGCTTAAAAGTTACATGGAATGCCTAGAAGGTACTAGAGAACACCAACGCTAAATGTATTGTTAGGAATGGTACATGTACAGAAACTTAAGTAATCACTTGTGATAACACAGTAGTGGAAACAAAATTATCCTTTACAATAACGATCTAATGAATGAAATATTTAATTTGAAGTCTATTGGTAACAAATTATGCAAATTATTATTTTTCCCCATTTAGTGTCTGTAGGCAACTACACACGTTTCCGTCCGAATCAGTGTAATTTTTGGATACTTTTTCCGTTTTCATAAATGTGTGTTCACTGCACACAAAAGAAGAACAGTTCCCATTGTTTGTTTTACACTTCTGGTCTTTTTTCTTAGGACACAGTTTGAAACTTCCAACACTGACAGTCCGTTGCAGAGATTCCATTGAACTTGACTGCTGTGACAATGGGCTTGCATCTTCACCAAACAGTAATTTCTTCATTGCTGTTCTCGTGTTCGCAGGCATTCCATACTGCTTCTCCATTACTTGTCCTTGTCCTAGAACTAACAAAAATATTCCCTTTGTGTCGTGTACAAGAGTCTTCCAGTCAGGATTTTTTGTCTTCCATGTAACGCGAGCATTTACAGCTGCTGTATCAGTCGCGCTCGAGAACAGCACAGATGGCCATCACTCGGTAGTCCTACTGCATGAACACTCACTCATCATTTTGTCTATTGTGTCACTAGAATCTTCGGTTTTATTGTAAAGTACAGGGTTATTACAAATGATTTAAGATATGAGATATTTTCACAATGCTTTACAAACACATACAAAAACTCAAAAAGTTTTTTTAGGCATTCACAAATGTTCGATATGTGCCCCTTTAGTGATTCGGCAGACATCAAGCCGATAATCAAGTTCCTCCCACACTCGGCGCAGCATGTCCCCATCAATGAGTTCGAAAGCATCGTTGATGCGAGCTCGCAGTTCTGGCACGTTTCTTGGTAGAGGAGGTTTAAACACTGAATCTTTCACATAACCCCACAGAAAGAAATCGCATGGGGTTAAGTCGGGAGAGCGTGGAGGCCATGACATGAATTGCTGATCGTGATCTCCACCACGACCGATCCATCGATTTTCCAATCTCCTGTTTAAGAAATGCCGAACATCATAATCGAAGTGCGGTGGAGCACCATCCTGTTGAAAGATGAAGTCGGCGCTGTCGGTCTCCAGTTGTGGCATCAGCCAATTTTCCAGCATGTCCAGATACATGTGTCCTGTAACGTTTTTTTCGCAGAAGAAAAAGGGGCCGTAAACTTTAAACCGTGAGATTGCACAAAACACGTTAACTTTTGGTGAATTGCGAATTTGCTGCACGAATGCGTGAGGATTCTCTACCACCCAGATTCGCACATTGTGTCTGTTCACTTCACCATTAAGAAAAAATGTTGCTTCATCACTGAAAACAAGTTTCGCACTGAACGCATCCTCTTCCATGAGCTGTTGCAACCGCGCCGAAAATTCAAAGCGTTTGACTTTGTTCAAAAATGGCTCTGAGCACTATGGGACTCAACATCTTAGGTCATAAGTCCCCTAGAACTTAGAACTACTTAAACCTAACTAACCTAAGGACATCACACACACCCATGCCCGAGGCAGGATTCGAACCTGCGACCGTAGCAGTCCCGCGGTTCCGGACTGCAGCGCCAGAACCGCTAGACCACCGCGGCCGGCTTTGACTTTGTCATCGGGTGTCAGGGCTTGTAGCAATTGTAAACGGTAAGGCTTCTGCTTTAGCCTTTTCCGTAAGATTTTCCAAACCGTCGGCTGTGGTACGTTTAACTCCCTGCTTGCTTTATTCGTCGACTTCTGCGGGCTACGCATGAAACTTGCCCGCACGCGTTCAACCGTTTCTTCGCTCACTGCAGGCCGACCCGTTGATTTCCCCTTACAGAGGCATCCAGAAGCTTTAAACTGCGCATACCATCGCCGAATGGAGTTAGCAGTTGGTGGATCTTTGTTGAACTTTGTCCTGAAGTGTCGTTGCACTGTTATGACTGACTGATGTGAGTGCATTTCAAGCACGACATACGCTTTCTCGGCTCCTGTCGCCATTTTGTCTCACTGCGCTCTCGAGCGCTCTGGCGGCAGAAACCTGAAGTGCGGCTTCAGCCGAACAAAACTTTATGAGATTTTCAACGTATCTGTAGTGTGTCGAGACCATATGTCAATGAATGGAGCTACAGTGAATTTATGAAATCGCTTCAATCATTTGTATTAGCCCTGTAGAATAATATCGGGTTTAAACTATTCCTTTTCTGTGCCGCAGTTCACTTCATGATGTTTAAAACTCAAAAGCATTACTGACTAGTTCTTTTAGGCACGTGTGATAACTGAGCTGTATTTTCACTGAATGCAAGTCTGGTTAAAAATTGCTGTATCGGTGCCACTGGTTGATATTCTATTGGGATTTGGTGCTTGTTGTTTCTGAGAGTACCAGTCAGCGTTAGCTCTTTTCTCTAGAACCCCTGTGCACGTAGAACACTCGTGAAATAATTGTCTGTTGTAATACTATTTCCAGCTCATAAAGGAGGTGTAAGTGTCATTACAAATCTAGCATCTTGATTCTTTCCTGAAGATTCTTATTACTCTGGGTATACATGCCAGCTAAAAGCATACGAAGATTCGAGGTTGCAGTGTGCTCATATTTCTATGCCATCTGTAGCTTCTTTGGACTTCATGTAAACCCTGAACGAATATTTACCAAGAAAAGCTACTGAAATATGGTCTCGCAGGAGAGAACGAATCAGGTTGTGGAAAGGGGCCAAGGTCAATTACTGTTAGTTATACAAGAACACACACAACTTTATTCCTCAAACCATTGCTCAGATTCTCTCTTTAAAACAACAAAGATCATTTCACAGCTGAGGGCCCAAGTCACTTTTCCAGAATAAGTTTAAATGATTACTTTTAAAACACCAGGATTTAGAGTAACGGCTGAATGCCTCACTGAAGTAAAATCACAATATCTTCTCGGCTAAAGGCCGAAATAATATTTCAGATTAGCTAAGCATTTACAAATTCCGGCTAAAGGTCATATTAAGGAAAATTCAACTTAATTCTCCGGCTGAACAATTAAAAAAATTTTTTTTACACAATAAAAGAGAGTTTAAAGATTTACAAATTCCGGCTAAAGGTCATATTAAGAAAAATTGAACTTAATTCTCCGGCTGAAAGTCCAATTAAAAAATTTTTTTTTTTACATAATAAAAGAGAGACTTTAAAGATAAGCTTTTGCATAGTACAACAGAAAAAATCTTAAGAAATCTTGAAGTATCTTGTTGTCTGAAGGCCCAAGCAATTACTCAAGAATAATTAAAGACATCCATGAGGTAAACATTTACAAAAAAAACGGCTGAAGGCCGTTTCAAGAATTCAAAATAATTAAAGAGAAACCTTACAGGCAAGGATTGACATATGAAAGCCACAGATTCTGAAACAAACTCGGCTGAAGGCCTAAATACAGAGCAACAAGAATTTTAACAGAAACACGGCTGAAGGCCTAATCTTAAAGTGGTTATCAAGTTCGGCTGAAGACGATATACTACACATAAAACAGACAATATTAATACACGGCTGAAGGCCTGGCACAGTACCCGCAACCAGACAAAATGACAGTCTCAAACAACAAACAGTGGTGCTCAGAAGTGTCCCAAGGGTCGGCCTGGGGTGGGAACTGTAACCACAGTTTAGGTGAGACAGGCAGGCAAGCGTAACACTAAACAATCGGGTTGCAGCACGACCTACGGATAGCTGACGAACCAACCAACCACCTAATCAATTCCCTTCCACCCGACCATCAGCACAACAACCAAAAGTATCAGCGAAAACGAGGATCGCAGCAGCATTATGTGTTAATAATTGGGGCATAAACACAGTCAAGGCAGAATAAACACTCAAAGAGGAAAAGAGAACAGCATCAAGCTGTCAAACTACACGCCGTGCCGGACAGCATCATCATGGCGAGGAAAGCACACTGCCGCAAAACTACGCCAATGACAGGGGCAGGTAACCAGAACGTTAACGGCCGCAAGGGAAGAGATACTGTTGGTGCACTTCACTAATAAATTAGAATCACTTGAAAGGTTAAACATGATACAGGGTGACAGCTGCCACATTTTGCCAACTCCAACACACGATCGCGTTTCTGCTTGCGGGGACAGCTCAGGATGCAACAACCAGCAATCAATCAAGAGATGTCACAAAGGTTGAGCTTTTATGACAGGTTCGCTGATTACTCAACTCCAGTATGCAGGTGTGGCGGGCGACGAACTCAGCAGTTCTCGCAGCTAGTGCCACACAACTCCGACCGCGCGTGCACGCCGCCAGCAGCCCCGGCCTGATCACACACTACAGAGACTTCCTCGCTGCTCCGCCACAACCGACCAACTGCCACACACACCATGACACGGAAATACAACTGCCACACCAAGGAAGTTACAGCAGTACCAGTATCGATAAACGCTGCTGCCGCCTCTGATGGGGGCAAGTGAGCAACTCGTACATATAGTAACTGAGGGAGGAGTAAGACGTCACTCGATGGTGACAAAATGCCCAAAAGGAAAAACGGCATTAACGCGAGCCGACCACGGCTGAACCTTCCCCCCCCCCCCCCCCTCAAACACCAACCCGGAGGGGGGCGGGGGGAGGAGGGTGGAGTAATTCGACTGTTGGACAAACCAAATTTAACTTGCCTAAGGTGGACCCTGTACTGTTTACCGGTGCAGTTATCCTTAACCAGCAGGTTCACTGGGCCCAAAATACGCACAATGATGCAAGGCCCCAAAAAAGGGGAATGAATTTACTAAGATATCCAACACGCCCCGGCCTCCCGGGAAAATTACGGACATAGACCTGATCTCCTGACCTTCGCCTAAAAGCTGGCCGATATCGATTATAACGCTCATCTTGTTTATTATTGGCCTTGAGTATATTATGTCTGGCACAGTTCCAGTTTTCCCTAACGACAGAGGGGTGATATCCGCCGGAATCAGATCTTGAATTCCCCACAAGTTCGAAAGAGGGAAATTGACAGGATAGGCAAGAATCAAGGAGGCTGGAGTGGCTTTTAAGGCATCATGGTTGGCGGCATTGAAAGCAAAACTAAGCCAAGGAAGACTAGAGTCCCACTTACTAGGCGACTTCTGACGGTAAATAATCAAATCGGATTTAAGATATCTGTTGACCCTCTCCGCAAAGGATCCCTGCGGATAATACGGCTTAGTAGTGATATGCTTAACACCATTCCGAAAACAGAAAAATGGCTCTGAGCACTATGGGACTCAACTGCTGTGGTCATAAGTCCCCTAGAACTTAGAACTACTTAAACCTAACTAACCTAAGGACAACACACAACACCCAGCCATCACGAGGCAGAGAAAATCCCTGACCCCGCCGGGAATCGAACCCGGGAACCCGGGCGTGGGAAGCGAGAACGCTACCGCACGACCACGAGATGCGGGCCCGAAAACAGAAGGCCTTGAAGGGAGCCAAAAGGAAGGCGGGCGCATTATCACTAATTATTTGTTTGGGGGGTCCAAA
Source organism: Schistocerca nitens (assembly GCF_023898315.1). Classification (NCBI taxonomy): domain Eukaryota; kingdom Metazoa; phylum Arthropoda; class Insecta; order Orthoptera; family Acrididae; genus Schistocerca; species Schistocerca nitens. Next base: position 14,845,155 of record NC_064620.1, read on the forward strand.
AACACTGAAAACATTAGTTAAATGCGAAATAGTAGAGGTGGCAGTCACGTTACGGCTCGGAAGGAGCCTGGTAAATCTATAAAACACATCGATAAGAACCAGTATGTACCGATTACCCCACTTAGTACGAGGTGAGGGCCCTACATAATCGAAATATAGCTTGTGCATAGGACAGGATTCGCCCTCGGAACTCAACAGACCCTGTTGAAAAGCATCCTTAGGTTTGGCCACATTATGCATGCGACACCGAGGAACCATCGCTCTCACGTCATGGTCCATGGAGGGCCAAGTCAGATGCTCTTTAACTTTTTGCAGGGTCTTATAAGTTCCTAAGTGGCCACCCACCAATGAATCATGAAAATGACAGAAAACCGGGCGCACCAGAGCTACTAGCAAACCGATTTTAAATTGCTTAGCACGTCCCACACTTTTACGCAAAATGCCCTATTTGATAACATACTCATTCGACTGTTCCCCAGCCAAGAGGCGTTGCTTAACGGGTGCCCAAGCAGGATCCCGATCCTGATCCTGATACTGAACAACATCATCAAATAAAACTGGAATCTCACCTAATACGCTACGACTGAGACTGCCTGCCTCTGCCCCGGGATGTGCTCACTAGGTGCAGACTCAGTGAACATGCGTCTGAAGACATCCGCAAGGACATTTTCAGTGCCTTTCACATGCTTAACTTCAAACTGAAAAGCAGAAATGCGAACAGCCCACCTGGCAATACGGCCAGTTTTACGCGGCCTGCCTATCACCCAACTCAACGCCTGACTGTCGGCTTCTAGCTGAAAAATCCGATGCTCAAGGTAGAAGCGGTACTTCTCCAGTGCGAACAAAACGGCCAACGCCTCGCACTCGCAGACAAATGTTTGAGTTCGGCAGCAGTTAACCGACGAGGAGCGTAGGCTAATGGCTGCCTCTGACCCTTGAACTCCTGGAGGAGCACAGCTGAAATACCGGCATTAGATACATCAGTTTGGACAATAAGCTCTTTATTAAAGTCCGATACTCCGAGAACGGGAGGGTTGGCTGTGGCTGCCTTAACGTGCTCAAACGCGGCCTCTTGGGCATGTCCCCATAAAACGCACTCCATTCCGGCGCAGTTCATTTAAGGGGACCGCCAACTGAGCAAAATTAGGGACAAATCGACTAAAATAGTTGGCCATGCCTATGAACCTAACAATGAACCTAAAATAGTTGGCCATGCCTATGAACCTAGCAATTCCACGTTTATCAGTGCGCGGAGGCAGAGCTCGTAATGCTTTAGTTCGCTCCTGGTCGATGCGGATACTCTAACCTGACACCAGGTGACCTAAGAAGGATACCCCCTGTCTGGCTAATGTCACCTTACTGGGTTCAACACTTAACCCGGCTCTCTGTAATGTCAAAAAGACTTCCTGGATGTGCTCCAAATGGTCCTGAAACGAACGGCAATAAATAACTAAGTCGTCCAGATAATTATAGACACACACTAGTTTCAAGTCCCCAAGGATCTTATCCAGCAAATGAGTAAGAACGGCTGCACCAGTAGCCAATCCAAGGAGAATCCTGTTAAACTCAAACAGATTCCAACCTGTACAAAATGCAATAACATGTTTACATTCCGCGGCTATTGGAATCTGATAACGGGCTTGGTTCAAATCAAGAACGGTAAACCAATTAGCACCGGCAAACCACGTAAAGGAGTTATGAAGATCAGGTAGAGGAATAGACTAGAGGAGAACCTTAGTATTCAGGTGTCAGTAGTCAACAACAGGCCTGAAATCCCGCCCCTGATCCTTAAGGACAAGGAACATGGGAGAAGCATAGGCAGATTTCAAAGGCCTAATGACCCCTTGCTCAAGAATTTTGGATATTATAGCTCTCAGTATTTTCACCTTAGAGGGTGAGAGCCGATATGGGGACTGCCTAACAGGAATATCGTCAGATAGACGGATATGGTAATTAAGAACACTAGTAACGCCCAACCTCTGTAGCAAATTCTGTAACTGAGAGGCCTGATGTGGGATCGAACTCATTACGCACAGCATCAACCGCCCGGATGCCGGTATCTCGATGCACAGAACGTTTAGCACATTCACAAAAACCAGGAGCGAACTTAAAGAAGAAGGTGTGCCCAGAATAATCGAAGACTAATCCAGTTTATCGATGAAATCACACCGCAAAATTAAATCGACCCGCAACTTCTTGACCAAGGCTAATGATAAAGGCCAGGAAAAATCCCCAACCGATATACTCCCCCGGACCCAACCATGCAGAGGTAACACCTGGCCATTGTCCATCCGACATGTCTGCATCGGAGAAGGGACATACCGAAATTTCGTAAGATGCCCAAATTCAAGAAACCATTCGAAGCTTAATAGTGAAAGAGAGCTACCAGAATCCAAAAGCGCTCAATGGATTCCCCACCTGTGTGGTGATTAGGAGGAGACCAGGTGAACCCCAGCAACCAACCTGTCTGGGTGCTGTACACACTGGACCTACAGCTGGAGTTAAAGTCTGGTATGCGATTTCGTATGACGGCAGAAGAAGTCTCGTGGTTATACCACGCATTCTGAGAGGTAAACTGTATGTCACTCTGGTGGTTCACCCTGTTGTGCTGCTATTCATGAACAGCATTCCAGAAGGAGCGTTATCCAACAGGATAATGCTCTTTCACATACCACTGTTGTGAACTACCAGGATCTGCAGTGTGTCAACATGTTCCCTTGGCCTACTCGACTAGCAGATCTGTCTCCGATAGAGCACATGTGGGACATCATCGGATGACAACTCCATTGTCATCAATAAACAGCACTAACTGTCGCTCTATTGACCAGGTAAGTGCAACAGGTATTGGGACTCTACCCCAAAAACTGATATCTGGCACTTGTACCACACATTACAGCCATGTTTGCATGCTTGCTTTCAATATTCTGGCAGTTAGACCAGTTATTAATGTAGCATCATTTTATGTTTGCAATGACTTTTCTCTCATTTAGACTAACCTGTTAATCACTTACACATGTTACCCAGAAAAATGTATTCCCCAAATTTCATTACTCAACATTAATAGTAGGTGAATATGGATTGGGGGGAAGGAATGAAAGAGGAAGCCGCCTTGTAGAATTTTGCACAGAGCATAACTTAATCATAGCTAACACTTGGTTCAAGAATCATGAAAGGAGGCTGTATACATGGAAGAAGCCAGGAGATACTGACAGGTTTCAGATAGATTATATAATGGTAAGACAGAGATTTAGGAACCAGGTTTTAAACTGTAAGACATTTCCTGGGGCAGATGTGGATTCTGACCACAATCTATTGGTTATGAATTGCAGATTGAAACTGAAGAAACTGCAAAAAGGTGGGAATTTAAGGAGATGGGACCTGGATAAACTGAAAGAACCAGAGGTTGTAGAGAGTTTCAGGGAGAGCATAAGGGAACAATTGACAGGAATGGGGGAAAGAAATACAGTAGAAGAAGAATGGGTAGCTCTGAGGGATGAAGTGGTGAAGGCAGCAGACGATCAAGTAGGTAACAAGACGAGGGCTAATAGAAATCCTTGGGTAACAGAAGAAATATTGAATTTAATTGATGAAAGGAGAAAATATAAAAATGCAGTAAATGAAGCAGGCAAAAAGGAATACAAACGTCTCAAAAATGAGATCGACAGGAAGTGCAAAATGGCTAAGCAGGGATGGCTAGAGGACAAATGTAAGGATGTAGAGGCTTGTCTCACTAGGGGTAAGATAGATACTGCCTACAGGAAAATTAAAGAGACCTTTGGAGAGAAGAGAACCACTTGTATGAATATCAAGAGCTCAGATGGAAACCCAGTTCTAAGCAAAGAAGGGAAGGTAGAAAGGTGGAAGGAGTATATAGAGGGTTTATACAAGGGAGATGTACTTGAGGACAATATTATGGAAATGGAAGAGGATGTAGATGAAGACGAAATGGGAGATAAGATACTGCGTGAAGAGTTTGACAGAGCACTGAAAGACCTGAGTCGAAACAAGGCCCCGGGAGTAGACAACATTCCACTAGAACTACTGATGGCCTCGGGAGAGCCAGTCATGACAAAACTCTACCATCTGGTGAGCACGATGTATGAGACAGGCGAAATACCCTCAGACTTCAAGAAGAATATAATAATTCCAATCCCAAAGAAAGCAGGTGTTGACAAATGTGAAAATTACCGAACTATCAGTTTAATAAGTCACAGCTGCAAAATACTAACGCGAATTCTTTACAGACGAATGGAAAAACTGGTAGAAGCTGACCTCGGGGAAGATCAGTTTGGATTCCGTAGGAATGTTGGAACACGTGAGGCAATACTGACCCTACGACTTATCTTGGAAGAAAGATTAAGAAAAGGCAAACCTACGTTTCTAGCATTTGTAGACTTAGAGAAAGCTTTTGACAATGTTGACTGGAATACTCTCTTTCAAATTCTGAAGGTGGCAGGGGTAAAATACAGGGAGCGAAAGGCTATTTACAATTTGTACAGAAACCAGATGGCAGTTATAAGAGTCGAGGGGCATGAAAGGGAAGCAGTGGTTGGGAAAGGAGTGAGACAGGGTTGTAGCCTGTCCCCGATGTTATTCAATCTGTATATTGAGCAAGCAGTAAAGGAAACAAAAGAAAAATTCGGAGTAGGTATTAAAATTCATGGAGAAGAAGTAAAAACTTTGAGGTTCGCCGATGACATTGTAATTCTGTCAGAGACAGCAAAGGACTTGGAAGAGCAGTTGAACGGAATGGACAGTGTCTTGAAAGGAGGATATAAGATGAACATCAACAAAAGCAAAACGAGGATAATGGAATGTAGCCAAATTAAGTCGGGTGATGCTGAGGGAATTAGATTAGGAAATGAGACACTTAAAGTAGTAAAGGAGTTTTGCTATTTAGGGAGTAAAATAACCGATGATGGTCGAAGTAGAGAGGATATAAAATGTAGACTGGCAATGGCAAGGAAAGCGTTTCTCAAGAAGAGAAATTTGTTAACATCGAGTATAGATTTAGGTGTCAGGAAGTCGTTTCTGAAAGTATTTGTATGGAGTGTAGCCATGTATGGAAGTGAGACATGGACGATAACTAGTTTGGACAAGAAGAGAATAGAAGCTTTCGAAATGTGGTGCTACAGAAGAATGCTGAAGATAAGGTGGGTAGATCACGTAACTAATGAGGAGGTATTGAATAGGATTGGAGAGAAGAGAAGTTTGTGGCACAACTTGACTAGAAGAAGGGATCGGTTGGTAGGACATGTTTTGAGGCATCAAGGGATCACAAATTTAGCATTGGAGGGCAGCGTGGAGGGTAAAAATCGTAGAGGGAGACCAAGAGATCAATACACTAAGCAGATTCAGAAGGATGTAGGTTGCAGTAGGTACTGAGAGATGAAGAAGCTTGCACAGGATAGAGTAGCATGGAGAGCTGCATCAAACCAGTCTCAGGACTGAAGACCACAACAACAACAACACATTAATTAATTTTTGCTGTTGTCACTTTTTTTTTCATCTGTATATTTACGGCTGGAAATTGCATTGGGGTAGCACACATTCATGTTCTACACAAATTTGACGATTATTTGCTTATATGTGGAAAATAATGTTACGATACTTGACACAAACAACTGGCTTTTTTGCGTTGCTGACTTATTTTTGCTAACATTTTAGAGTTGGAAAGAGCATTGTGACACACAGTGCATCATACAACAATTCAAATAAGAAATTACTTATTTTGAAGCTCCATTCGAACTTTGCTTTTAGTATGCAAACGGTGCAGTGTGCAATATTTTTGGTCATGCTCAAAAAATACCTGTATTCTGTGAATTTTTTGCACGATGTTCAAATGGATAAATACTCCTGACTTTGATGTAAAAAATTCATAGCATTTGCTTGGGTATGATCACAGCCAAGAGGGATGCATTGATGCTGGTTGTTTAAAAATCCCAAAATATTATGTTTTTGTGTGTCTTTTGGATGGCGATCGGCAAATTAGACAAACGTGGGTAGTTGCGTGACTTTCAAAAGTAGTTGTATACAGGTAGTTGAAACCACAACAGCCCGTGTTTCTTACGTATATGGAAACAGAGAGAGTCGAAATTTGTTGCCAACACCGTGTAACGCCGGAAATGCATATCCTCCTATTTCCATCTATTGTACCATAATTTTTTCCTTATTTTGTTACCCGAAGATATAACATTTCTGTGTCTTTATATATTGTAATTGTTTTAATATACACTCCTGGAAATTGAAATAAGAACACCGTGAATTCATTGTCCCAGGAAGGGGAAACTTTATTGACACATTCCTGGGGTCAGATACATCACATGATCACACTGACGGAACCACAGGCACATAGACACAGGCAACAGAGCATGCACAATGTCGGCACTAGTACAGTGTATATCCACCTTTCGCAGCAATGCAGGCTGCTATTCTCCCATGGAGACGATCGTAGAGATGCTGGATGTAGTCCTGTGGAACGGCTTGCCATGCCATTTCCACCTGGCGCCTCAGTTGGACCAGCGTTCGTGCTGGACGTGCAGACCGCGTGAGACGACGCTTCATCCAGTCCCAACCATGCTCAATGGGGGACAGATCCGGAGATCTTGCTGGCCAGGGTAGTTGACTTACACCTTCTAGAGCACGTTGGGTGGCACGGGATACATGCGGACGTGCATTGTCCTGTTGGAACAGCAAGTTCCCTTGCCGGTCTAGGAATGGTAGAACGATGGGTTCGATGACGGTTTGGATGTACCGTGCACTATTCAGTGTCCCCTCGACGATCACCAGTGGTGTACGGCCAGTGTAGGAGATCGCTCCCCACACCATGATGCCGGGTGTTGGCCCTGTGTGCCTCGGTCGTATGCAGTCCTGATTGTGGCGCTCACCTGCACGGCGCCAAACACGCATACGACCATCATTGGCACCAAGGCAGAAGCGACTCTCATCGCTGAAGACGACACGTCTCCATTCGTCCCTCCATTCACGCCTGTCGCGACACCACTGGAGGCGGGCTGCACGATGTTGGGACGTGAGCGGAAGACGGCCTAACGGTGTGCGGGACCGTAGCCCAGCTTCATGGAGAAGGTTGCGAATGGTCCTCGCCGATACCCCAGGAGCAACAGTGTCCCTAATTTGCTGGGAAGTGGCGGTGCGGTCCCCTACGGCACTGCGTAGGATCCTACGGTCTTGGCGTGCATCCGTGCGTCGCTGCGGTCCGGTCCCAGGTCGACGGGCACGTGCACCTTCCGCCGACCACTGGCGACAACATCGATGTACTGTGGAGACCTCACGCCCCACGTGTTGAGCAATTCGGCGGTACGTCCACCCGGCCTCCCGCATGCCCACTATACGCCCTCGCTCAAAGTCCGTCAACTGCACATACGGTTCACGTCCACGCTGTCGCGGCATGCTACCAGTGTTAAAGACTGCGATGGAGCTCCGTATGCCACGGCAAACTGGCTGACACTGACGGCGGCGGTGCACAAATGCTGCGCAGCTAGCGCCATTCGACGGCCAACACCGCGGTTCCTGGTGTGTCCGCTGTGCCGTGCGTGTGATCATTTCTTGTACAGCCCTGTCGCAGTGTCCGGAGCAAGTATGGTGGGTCTGACACACCGGTGTCAATGTGTTCTTTTTTCCATTTCCAGGAGTGTATATATATATATATATATATATATATATATATATATATATATATATATATATATATATATGCATTTATGTCGATGTATAATTGGTTTGCTTTGTAAATATTATTTGTATTTTACGCTGGGTCTTGCCTAGGGAAAACTATGCTATCGAACGAATACATCGATAGGTCGTGTGGAGAACGAAAGTGTTTAGGATCTTTGGTATAGTGTTAACTCTGCCGCGTGGAGCGCGGGCAGCGAGAGAGAGTCTGGTGGGAGTAGTGCGATTGAGCAAGTGTGTTGTGGACGCTCCCGCAAGTTGCCGGGCTTTCGGGGTTTGGCAGCATGTAATTGCGATCGACTGGCTATGGTAGTTTCTAGCACAGTGTCGCGCACGGGAAGCATTAGCTGGCACATATCAAGAGCCCGTTTCGCCTGGTGACCGTGTCGAGAAGAAGGCGCGCCAGCATCCAGCTTCTGCAACAGCGACGGCCAACAATGAGTGACTGTCGCCACCTCCTCTATCGACGGCTTCAAACCTTCAATCAACCAACAAGGAAGACTAAAAGCACGTAAAGTTTCAGAACTGTATGGCAGACCTCAGCTTTTCAAACTGTTCAAATCACAAAATTACAGCAACTTAGCATGAACCTTTGTTGCTCATTGTCCCAATTGCATTGCCAAGCAGGGACCCTTCCTTTTCCGAAATGAACCCGAGTGTCGTTGAAATTCAAACGCCAGCATGAAAGCATTATAATTCGATTTCACTGATTTAATTTCAAAGTTCAGTTAAAGTATTCATAGCTGGCTACAATATTTAGATTACACAAGCACAAATTAAGAGTGCGAGTTTTGTTACCGTATTTTAGCTTACCTGTGACTGCAGCTCAGCTTGGTACGTACAAAATTTTACTATTGTTAATTGTTCAGAATCATTTAATTCAAGTTCAAAGTTAAATCTCTTATTTCTGAATTGCGTAGATTCAAGTTGCTTTTGAAATGATTGTTGAGGTAGTGCAAGACTAACCGTATTTTACTGAATTTCGATGTGCTTAAGAAAGAAAGCTCACTATTAATTTAAGTCACTAAATTAACTTTCGATTTTCCGGTTTTATTAATTCTTTTGCTAAATTAAGTCAGAGTGTAGCGAAATTTATTACTTCTGACAAACTTTCAGTTTTCACACTACACGTGTCAACCTTCAGTTGCCACGCTTCTAGTGCTAATTATATGTGTAATAACCTTTCTTTTTCAGTTACTATAGTAATTGTCCTTAGGACTGGCGACCGTAATTTCCCCCAAATCTCAAATATCTAATTACCGCTAGTTAATTGTTAACGTAACGGCCGCACATTTACTTACTTTATTAACTTTACCCCTTTTCAAAATTAATTTCCACCAGTTTTATTTGCAATTTTCCTTTCATTTAGATGTAACCCTTTCCTCCCTCTTTACCGACAGATTAACTTCGGTGACGATTGCTTTCCCAAATTTACATTAGGTACACGCGGTTTAATTTTTCACTGTCATTAAGGTCGATAAGTGAGGGGGAGGTTACAACCGACAGTATTTGGCATAAACATTAAGTATGAAAACGAGTAAAACATAAAAGCACTGAAATATTTACTGCTGATGCTACAGCATTTGACATAAATGTATGTGTGTGTGTGTGTGTGTGTGTGTGTGTGTGTGTGTGTGTTTTGAATAGTGTCAATTTACTCTACTCAGGCGAAGAAGCTTAGACAATTTATTGAGTCTAGTGCAAAAGATCCAGAGCATTCGGATAGTTTTGAGCTCGGTCAATGTTACAGCGCCGGCATGCCAGTTGGGAACGATGGAGAAGAGGTGGCTGTGAGAAGATGTCAGCCAATCGCATGCTGAACGACCCCTCTCCAGGGCTGGTTGCGGCCCAGTTCATGTGTAGTTTCAAGATTAGGCTATGGTATAGCAGCGACTTAGGATTGTTTACACTGAAGAGATTGCTTATTTCATTTGTAGCCCTTTGCTTGCCATACTTCTGTGTAATTGGAAGGTTAAGTATAGTCTCTTTTCATTTTGTAATGAAACTCATCAATACGATTTGTTTGATGTTCCTTAGCGATCCGAGTAAGCCGGTTTCCTAGACACCCCATATTTGACGAAGAGCAGAGAGACATAACAGTCAAGGTGCCTACATTAGCTTTTTATTTTAGAGAGACTAAAATATTAAGCTACGATTGGCTTATCATTTTAGTAGTATACTATGATTGGCCAGAGATATGATGGGTGTGGGGCAGGGAGGAGGAGGTGTGGGAGCTATATGTTCAGATAAGGAGTTCAGACTCAAGGCGCTTGCCCCCTCATTGCCTCGATGTGTAATTAACATTTTGACTAGATGTGTCAGTAGTTGGTTGGTACAATATTCATGACACAAATGACAGTACCATACGGCCCATAGAACTCAATCACTTTTGGCGAGAGTCAGGAGTGATTTTGATATTAAAAATGATAATTTCTCTACTTGTGTAGTGTAACACCCATTGAAATTTATCGATGATGGTGTCACGAATGTAAAGAATGTGGGTTATAGAACGTGAAAGTCCAAAAAAGGTCGAATGTCCGTGTACAATGAATTAAAAGGATCTTGGCGTCTCTTCAGCTGGTGTGACAACTTGGTGACAAGTTGTTTTCGAGGACTGCCGGCTCAGAGTGAAGCAATCAGCTCTCTATTTGACGTTTCCATGGGACCTGTCCGCACCGTCCTACGTGATGACCTTAAAGTGTGGAGAGAGCCCTGCAGGCGAGTGCCAAGAATAATGATGGATGGCGTCCAGGCTGCATGCACTGCAGATTGCCAGGCGATGTGCACCGATAATGAAGGCATGAAAGGAACTTTCTTGTCAACAACTGTGATGATCGATGAAACATGGACTCTGCTTTTCAGTCTTGAAACGAAACCGCCAGTTAACTGAGTGGAAGCACACAGACTCGTTGTCTGTAAACAGATTTCGGGCTAGAGACAGTGATAAATAATGATCCTGGTTGTTTTGGGACAGTGATAGTGTAATCTTGTCTCTAAAGGTGGCTGCAGTAGCAAATGTGACCTACAAAATATGTTACAAATTCCAGCGTTGAGAGAAAAAGTATCAGTGAATGCCGCACGTGTGCTATTTCACCAAAGCAATGCACTACAGGACCAGGCAATAACGATGCAGGATTTTCTTCGTAAAAAAACACTTCTATGTGATTTATGATACTCCTAATTCACCTGTTCTGGCACCTAGCTATTTTTGCTTTATTTCAACGATAAAAGATACTCTTTGTGTTCGTACATCTCCAACACTAGTGCTATTGATTTTCCAGTGGACAAAACAGGCGCCTAAAGAAGAGTTCGCTGAGGTCAGAGAATTCTGGCATCGACCTTGTAAAAAATGTGTGCCGCTGCAAGAAGATTATGTTGACGTGTGACAAATTTTTGTGTTATTATTATGCGAGAAATAGAAACGGATACCTTATAAGTAGAAAGCTCCTCATACAAAACAATTATCAACAAGAATGAATACTAAGCCACTCTGAACAGGAAGCCTAAGGCTGTTATTAGTCATCTCTCCAACACTACTGAGCAAAGAACAGAAAATGCACGAAGAACATCACTCTGAACGACCTCTTAACTTACGTTAAACACTGATGAACAGGTAGCGAATCTAATCTGGGACGAAAGAGCTTTATGGCAAAACTAAAAGAAGAGATAGGTTGATGGTGCAAAACCCGAGGTATGTGGGATAAAAATTGTTGAGGGAGACGAAGTCTTGTTAGTACAGTAAACAGATTCAAATGGATTTAGCTTGAAATAATTACCCAGAGATGAAGAGACTTGCACAGAATAGATTATCCTGGAGACCTTTGTCGGACCGATAATCAGACTGAAATCTGCAACATGGTAATGTTCTATTTAAAGGTTCCGACTGCTTGTCCAAGACAATTGCTAGTTAACTTGTTAATGGCCACAGCCATGTATCTCCCCAAATACACCTCTGAAACACGTGCGTGTTACTAACGTCCGTGCAAGTGAGCACAATTTTTTCGAAGTCTGTGCACAAACACAGATTGTCTACACTGATGAGCCAAATTATCATGAGTAACCTCTTAATAGCGTGTTGGTATATTTTTGGAACGGAATACAGCAGTAGTTCCGCGTGTCCAGATTTCGATTAGTCCTTGGTAGGTTTCCGGAGGTATGTCGTACCACCAGGTGTCTACGCACAGGTAAGGCAGTTATCGTAAGCTGCTGACCGGTGTTTTGATGACGCTAAATCGGCAGCCGATAACATCGGATATGAGTTCCATCGCGTTCAGGTCAGACGATTTTGGTGACCAACATATCGACGTGAGTTCAATATTACTCTCCTCAAAGCAATGTAGCATGACTGTAATGAGAACAGCCATGCTGGTGGAAGGTGTAATAGCAGTCGGAGACGACACCGACCATGAGGAGATGCAGGTGGTCCAACAAAATGTTCACGTTCTCCAAATTTAAATGGTTCTTTCCATCACTACAGCTCCCATGCAAACGCAGGTGAATGTCCTTCATAGCATAATACACTATCCAGTAACATTAACTTGATCACCTGTGAAGAAACTGGATAACCACCATTTCGGTGCGGTCCGCTGCAAGAAGACTCAGTGACGTTCTGGAAGGTTCCTACAGTGATGAGGAGACATGCCGATTTCAGTCCCGAGACGCTAAGTTTCTCGGTTTGCGATCCATGGCGCGTAATGTAAGATCGAAATGGATTCACAGATTCGCGATTGGGTCTAAGCACGGGCACTTCCGTGGCCATCGTATTATGGTAAACTCATACTGCCCGCATCTCGTGGTAGTGCGGTAGCGTTCTCGCTTCCCACGCCCGAGTTCCCGGGTTCGATTCCCGGCGGGGTCAGGGATTTTCTCTGCCTCGTGATGGCTGGGTGTTGTGTGCTGTCCTTAGGTTAGTTAGGTTTAAGCAGTTCTAAGTTCTAGGGGACTTATGACCACAGCAGTTGAGTCCCATAGTGCTCAGAGCCATTTGATTTGAAACTCATACTGGCGGTCTTCCAAACACGCACGTTCCCTGTGAGGTGCGTGATACGTTACATTGGTCAGTTTACTTATTTATTTATTTATTTACACATCATGTTCCGTAGGACCAAACTGAGGAGCAAATCTCTAAGGTCATGGAACACGTCAGTACATGAAATTACAACATAAAAGAACAGATAAAAATGAAATGTTTACGAACCCGAAAAAAGTCAGTCCACACGTTTAAGTAAACACAATCAACAAAACAACAGGAATGAGCTTAATTTCTCAGGGAACTCCTCGACAGATTAGATGGAGTGACCCATGAGGAAATTCTTAAATTTCGATTTGATAGCGCGTGGATTACTGCTAAGATATTGTAATTGGAGCGCTAGCTTACTGGTAACAGATGCAGCAGGATACTGCACAACTTTCTGCACAAAAGTTAAGGAAGTCCGATCCAAATGCAGGTTTGATTTATGTCGGGTATTAACTGACTGAAAGCTGCTTATTGTTGCGAATAAGCTAATATTGTTAACAAGAAATGACAGTAAGTAAAATATATATTGAGAGGCCAATGTCAAAATATCCCAGACTCGTCAACAGGGATCGACGAGAGGTCCGTGAAATTACACCAATTATTGCCCGAACCGCTCATTTCTGAGCCAAAAATATCCTTTTAGAATGGGAAGAGTTACCCCAAAATATAATGCCACACGACATAAGCGAATGAAAATAAGCAACGTATACTAATTTTCGTGTCGAACTTCAGATATGTATTGTATTAATTCTGAATTGAGGCAAAATTGCACAATTTAGAGATGGCCATGTGTTAATTTAACGTACAAAGCTGTATATTTATCTAGTAAAATGTACATCAAAAACAACGTCAGTGATTAGCTGGACTGTTATATTTATGGATGCAGCGAATATTATCGACAGGTTTGTTACTGTTTATGTTTATGAGCAGGCAAATTCATTGTATACTAAGGTAAACAGGTAATGCAAAGAAGTAACAACAACCAAAGAAAATAAATTGCTCCTAACAGTTCCTATCCTACCGGACACTGAGTCCAAAGATTAAAGAAAAAGGAAAAGTCACCTGCTTGTAACAGGAATTTCTTTAGCCAAGACAATTTGACACTTAGCCAACTGTCATGTCCATCCGGCCGTGAAAGTCTACATTTTAGTACTTAGACAACTGTAATTCAGTCAAGATGGTATACTCAGTAATGAAACAAAGCAGTATTCTCTGCCACAAATATTGACTCTTAGACAATGTGTCTAATAGTGTATTTTAATACGATAGTATGCCATCTTAGGCAATTTATAACACTTTTAAGTAAGCATTATAAATATGAATTCTTATATGGTTATATCACTCGTTATGTATTTCACTGTTATTATCTAATCTGCTTTCATAAAACACTTGATAATGGAACTTGGAAGCCGCAATCATGATTGTGTAAGTGTAAATGTAACACTGTAAATAAACAACAGTCTAATGGCAGTACTGACTTTAAAGAAATATATTATGACTGTGTCCCCACATTATGAAAAAAAAATATTAACTGCCATATGTTTATTCTAGGTCTTCGTAGAAACTATGTCTTCCAGTATCGGCCTTATCTTCTGTAGGCGCATGATATGAGGCCATTTTCAGGTTGTAAAACTTTCCTTTCATTCCTATCCAGCATGTTCTTTCACTCATAGCTTTGAAGTCGCTAATATTTCCTGTTATTCTGTTTACCATTGCAAAACCAACTTCAAGTTGATGTTTACCTTCTCTGTTTCCCCTATAGACATATCTGCTTCCCTTCTCCGGGCCATTTCATGTCTTTAAGTGCCGCTACGTCCAGTCTATACCTATTAAGTTCTTCATACAGCACCTTCACCGCTCCAGGTGTGTGGAGTGGTCTTACGTTACAATTGCTAAGTTTCATTCTGAGATTATTCCGTGATATGCTAACATCATCACCTTTGACCCATGCGACTTAGGAGACAATACCTGCAGCACAACTGCCACCATCGTAGCTCTCAGGATCAGTCGATTATGCAAGATCACATCGGATACGAAAGATTCGTGTTTTAAAACATATTATTGTAATTGACAGATTATTTTCTTTACAAATGAATAAAAAGTATACCGATGACATGTGAGCTCAAAACAGCGTCTGTCCTTACTGACTGTCGAGCTTTTATATGTCACGGAATTTGAAATCGTGTAGAGTAAGAGTTTTGTAGATATCCTGTTTTAAAGCCGTACTCTCTCTCCTTTTGTATGTGACAGCACTAAGAAGCATTTAAGATTTCACTGGGCAAATTTGTAACATGAAATGTCATGTGTGGCGGACTATACATACACTGATAAGACAGAACAGTACGACCGCTGCAGTAACAAAAGTACGTTGTTGTTGTTGTTGTGGTCTTCAGTCCTGAGACTGGTTTGATGCAGCTCTCCATGCTACTCTATCCTGTGCAAGCTTCTTCATCTCCCAGTACCTACTGCAACCTACATCCTTCTGAATCTGCTTAGTGTATTCATCTCTTGCTCTCCCTCTACGATTTTTACCCTCCACGTTGCCCTCCAATGCTAAATTTGTGATCCCTTCATGCCTCAAAACATGTCCTACCAACCGATCCCTTCTTCTAGTCAAGTTGTGCCACAAACTTCTTTTCTCCCCAATCCTATTCAATACCTCCTCATTAGTTACGTGATCTACCCACCTTAACTTCAGCATTCTTCTGTAGCACGACATTTCGAAAGCTTCTATTCTCTTCTTGTCCAAACTATTTATCGTCCATGTTTCACTTCCATACATGGCTACACTCCAAACAAATACTTTCAGAAACGACTTCCTGACACTTAAATCTATACTCGATGTTAACAAATATCTCTTCTTCAGAAACGATTTCCTTGCCATTGCCAGTCTACATTTTATATCCTCTCTACTTCGAACATCATCAGTTATTTTACTCCCTAAATAGCAAAACTCCTTTACTACTTTAAGTGTCTCATTTCCTAGTCTAATACCCTCAGCATCACCCGATTTAATTTGACTACATTCCATTATCCTCGTTTTGCTTTTGTTGATGTTCATCTTATATCCTCCTTTCAAGACACTGTCCATTCCGTTCAACTGCTCTTCCAAGTCCTTTGCTGTCTCTGACAGAATTACAATGTCATCGGTGAACCTCAAAGTTTTTACTTCTTCTTCATGAATTTTAATACCTACTCCGAATTTTTCTTTTGTTTCCTTTACTGCTTGCTCAATATACAGATTGAATAACATCGGGGAGAGGCTACAACCCTGTCTCACTCCTTTATCAACCACTGCTTCCCTTTCATACCCCTCGACTCTTATAACTGCCATCTGGTTTCTGTACGAATTGTAAATAGCCTTTCGCTCCCTGTAAGTACGTAAGCGGAGCAAATGTGGTCATGGGCTCTAAAAGGGGAAATCCGTTAAGATAGGCGACTCTGACAAAGGGCAGATTTTTATTACCCACAGCCGGTGAACCAGTATCTCGATAACGGCAAGTTGCTGAAATGCTCACGTGTTACTGCCGTGAACATCTACGGAAAGAGGTAGGGCAGTGATACTACCACTAGGCGATAAATGATTGGATGTCCACGACTCTTCACAGAACGTGGGAGTTCGGAGACTTTCCTGCAATATAAAGTAGGGTTGATGGTGATCTGTGGCCTTTCTGGGGAAAGAGCGCAATGCTGGTGCACTCTTGAGTGTTTCGGAGCACACCATTCACCGTACATTGTAGAACACGGAGCTCCGCAGCAGACCACCCCTACGTGTCCACACGTTAAGCCAACGACATCGTCAATTACGATTTCAGTGGGCACGGAACTATCAGGATTCGAGCGTCGATCAATGGAAACGTGTCGGCTCTTCGGGTAAAACACATTTTTGCCGCACCAGGTCGATGGTCGTCTCCACAGTGACGTCATCGAGGTGAACGGAGGTTTGAAACCCACAGCGCGCCACGGACACAGACTGGTTGAAGCAGTATTATGCTATATGAGACATTCTCCTGCCCTGCGAGTCACCTGCATTCCTTCGTGGTTGACGTCTTCCCCGGCGGAAATGTCATCTTTCAGCAGTATAACTGTCAGTCTATCTGAGTCAGAACCTGCCTACACTGGTTTTAAGAGCATTACAGTCAATTCACGGTGATATCTCGGCGGCCAAATTCTCCTGATGTGAATCCTATGAAACCCATCTGGGTCCCTACCGGGCGTCATCACCGTCTGTGCAAATCAGTGGCCTGTTACATACGGTAATTACATGACCTGTGCGTAGCCATCTACTGGCACATACCTCTACAAACCTATCAACAAACTGTGGATCAGTGATATGCAGAATCAGTGATGTGTTTCTTTCCAAACACGTACAAGCAAGCTATTGAGCAGGTGTGACAATGTTCTGGCCCATCTGTGTAGATACAGTATTGGTTATACACTGTCTCTTTGCAACTGTAATAAGTCATATTTAGAGTATATGCGCTTCGCTTTATTTCAAACTATCTTCAGTGGTCAACGTAACCATTTATTTGTCAAGATGATAAACGATTCTCCTGTTTTGTATCAGTACTATTATTTCAACAGAACACAGTTGGAATAGTCACTCGTGATTTTTTGGTTCTTACATTATTTCCAATATTCTTCAACACACAGGTACTCGGCATTGAACTTCACTAACGCTGGTTGTACTTTTGTATACATTATGTGCAGATGCATTTACACCTCGTGTCCATCGTTTTTGTGTTCCAAGGTGAAACGGTTTGCTTTCTATTCTGTAGTGGTGAATGCGCCTGCTATTCATTTGAGTGTGTTTATCTTTCCCCGCTACTGTGTGTATGTGTGTGCGTTTAGTGGAGATGCAAGTCCTAAATTCTGTGCACAGAAATTTTTGCCTCATTAAAGCTACTTCACTATAGTACCATATTGGGTGATCATGGATTGGCATGCTGGCCGTTTTATGTGTTTGTGGCAGCTAGGAGGATTGCTATTTACCTCCGTGTTTTATAAGTTTAAATAACTTTTATTTGCTAGTATTTTTTTTCTGATTGTTCGTCATGTGTTTGTATTGTCTTTTGAATTCGGAACTTTTCTTGTAGTCATAGCGTGTAGGCTTTCACGGCCGGCGTCTTCAGTAATTAAAACTTCCGGGCTAAGAGGCCGTGGTCCAATAGTAGAAATACTTCTCCCTGACGTTTCGTTGCCAGCTGCGGGCAACATCATCTGAGGTGAGTCTACGACTGGCTGCTAGGCCGTGAAGGTCCTGTTTATATAGAGCGCGTAGAGGGCGCCACCACTCGTTGTCAACAGTAAAACTATCTCTGGCTGGCGTCATTACTCTCGATCGAGGGTAATCGATTGTCACATCTTTGGTATAGAGTCGATCGCCATATCTTATCTAGCTTCAAGCCTTCTTCTTTCCTGTTAAAATTATTGTGGTGTTTAAAAATCTCTACAGCCTCTCTATACATACGTGCATAATAATGCGATGTCTTAGCTAGCACGCTCGTCTCACTAAATTTTATTTCATGGTCACCCGTTTCAAAAACATGTTCCGCTACAGCCGATTTGTCCGTGTGTCCCAGTCGACAGTTCCTTTTTTTGGACGTCTCAGTAATTAAACGAGCAGATGGGACTCTGGGTCACAAAGTCTACAGAAAAGGTACGCATACCGATCGTTATCTTCATAAGCATTCAAACCATCATCCCAGGCAGAAGAGAGGTATTATCAAGACATTGGTGGACAGGGCTAATAAAATCTGTGAGCCAGCTTATTTGCAAGAGGAACTCAACCACCTGCGAACCGCTTTCCAGAAAAATGGGTACGCTGGCAAGGAGATAGATAGAGCACTCCATCCCAGAAGAAAAATGTCAGAAAACGTGCAACAACAACAACCATCGGTGGGGAAAGTTTTTCTTCCATTCATCCACAATGTTACGGACCGTATCGGGAAAGTGCTGGCTATGTTCAGAGTTGAAACAATCTTCAGACCCACCAAGAAGATTAGTGAATGCTTAAGATCGGCGAAAGATGCACGACACCCTCTAGCTACTCCTGGTGTCTATAAGATTCCGTGTAGTTGTGGGAAGGTTTATATTGGAACCACAAAATGAAGTATCAATACTCGCCTAACTGAACATAAAGGAACTGTCGACTGGGACACACCGACAAATCGGCTGTAGCGGAACATGTTTTTGAAACGGGTGACCATGAAATAAAATTTAGTGAGACGAGCGTGCTAGCTAAGACATCGCATTATTATGCACGTATGTATAGAGAGGCTGTAGAGATTTTTAAACACCACAATAATTTTAACAGGAAAGAAGAAGGCTTGAAGCTAGATAAGATATGGCGATCGACTCTATACCAAAGATGTGACAATCGATTACCCTCGATCGAGAGTAATGATGCCAGCCAGAGATAGTTTTACTGTTGACAACGAGTGGTGGCGCCCTCTACGCGCTCTATATAAACAGGACCTTCACGGCCTAGCAGCCAGTCGTAGACTCACCTCAGATGATGTTGCCCGCAGCTGGCAACGAAACGTCAGGGAGAAGTATTTCTACTATTGGACCACGGCCTCTTAGCCCGGAAGTTTTAATTACTTTTCTTGTAGTGTTTGATATTTTTCGTTACTTAATCTCTTTTGCATATCTGTTACTAAACGTCAGGGAGAAGTATTTCTACTATTGGACCACGGCCTCTTAGCCCGGAAGTTTTAATTACTTTTCTTGTAGTGTTTGATATTTTTCGTTACTTAATCTCTTTTGCATATCTGTTACTGTTAGTGTTGATTTTCTTGTCTGAGGTGTTCTACAAACGATGAGTGGCTGGTGCCATACTTCAATGTTCTTTATGTCCTTTATTTCGTAATTCAAATGCTTTTCTGTTCTTTTCGAAGTACAGAGCATAACATCTGTTTCACTGAAGTTCATAAATGAAAATTTTTTTATACAGGTCAGTGCCATCCTCCTTCTTTAAAACTTCCTGTAACGAATTATTACTTTGGTAAGCTATTTTTATCCTTTGTTTCTTAAAGATATTACTGCTTCTGCGCGTCAGGTTTGTAAGGGGTCATCCGCTCCTTACGTATTGAGAAAAATACATCTTTCACCAGCTGCGCATATATGAACAGTGATCCAATACTATAAAATGTTTTTTTTTTTATTTCAGTCTTTGATCACAATATCAATTGTGTTGATCACCGGTTTCAGTCAGTAATGACCATCCTCAGATCTAAAATATAAAAATATATACATCTAGTGAGCAGTGTGTTTTTCAACACAATACAGCATTACGTATCACAATATACTATCATACAACCAGGGAAATGTACGGATAAAATACGGTAAAACCTATCTTTGGTGCACCACGTCCTAAAGTGATAAGGCCGTAATGGCATCGTCAAAGTATATACTCAGCACAGCATCGTCACATAGATCTAAAACAAGGTGTAAAATAGGCCACATCGTCCACACAGTCACTTTGCAACTGGATACTGAAGTACAGTAGCTACCAGAAATATGTTTGCCTACATCCTACATAGATGTCGCTACTGTGGGCTTGGATGTAGTCATAATTTACGTAAGACACATAATCTGATGAAAACATATTAGGTAAAATACATGTAGCAGACTTTTAAATATTGATAACTATTATAGAAACCAACTTTGATACAGTAAAAGACGAATACAGTTACCCATATAAAATTATTAAAAGGAAATGTATAAAAATAGTAGGTCTGACACTTTTATGGTGAATTTAAGGTCAGAAATTACTATACGTAATACATTGCCTGTAGCAACCTATAAATTACCTATGAAAGATAAAATGTCTGTATGACAGCTGAAGAAAAGACAGATCAATGATCAGCGCTCTCTGTTGGGTCGGTCGCCAGGACGTTATATAGGCGCACCTTATTTTAGACCTATGTGACGATGTTGTGCTGAGTATATTTATACGTTTTGACGATGCCATTACGGCCTCATCACTTTAGGACGTGGTGTACCAAAGTTACGTTTTACCGCATTTTATCTGTACATTTCCCTGGTTGTATGATACTATATTGTGATACGTATTGCTGTATTCTGTTGAAAGACACACTGCTCACTAGGTGTATATTTGTATATTGTAGATCCTAGGATGGTCATTACGGACTGAAACCGCTCATCGTCAAAAAAAATTGATATTGTGATCAAAGACTGGAATAGAAAACATTTGAATATATATTTGCCTCACGCAGGTCGCAGTAGGTACTATCGATAGTCGAGCGCCCAGTGCGCCAGAGAGGAGTCAGTGTTGAGACTCCGAGCAAGTAAGTTGTTGGCTGCTAAGCGAGCAAGTCGGATTTCGTCAGGGCGACAGACTACGTTTACAGTTGTCGAAAGGCTGCGTGTGTCACCCAAAGACGTGGGCCTGAACTCCAGCAAATACGTAAGCGGCGTTAATTGAGTGGTTCGTCTGATGTGTTCAAGTGTTCATTGTGCACCGTGATTACACGACAACCGCGCCGGACACCCACGATTTGGACTGCAGTGAAGGTTGTGTGGTAAGTGCCATATGAAGAATATTGGCGTGTGACTACATTAATAGACGACCCGTGATGAGTTAACCGTTATTACTTTGTCAGACGAAGGGAGTAACTGCCTCATTGGTACTGTTTAGACAAAAAATGTAGAACATTTACAACAAAGTATGAACCGATTATCGCTATCTGATATGCTAATTAGCTTTGTTGCATTTGATACGAAACAACTCCCGTGCAAATATTAACCAATCAGCCTTTATCAGTTACACATGGTTTTATGATCTTCTGGATTTTCTCATTTAATTTTTTAACTAGAGATTCCCTTGTATCTAGCATTTTTGCTGTTGGAGCTGTTATGACTAGCTCATTATTGTAGTTTGTCTAGTGCATGGGGGCTTAATTAAAATAGAATGCAAATAATTTTAATTTTTTGTTTTAGTAGCTGTCTGTTCGATTACGAAGTCTCGTAAACAGTTGGCCCTGACTAGTATTATTACGCTATCTGACTGCATAGAACAATAACAAAGAATGAAATGGAAATTTTCATTAACACAATTAATTAATTAAGTCCCCAGCAACTATAAAACCTACGAAACCAAAGCACAAGTATAACTGTTCTGTGTGTGGAAGTATGACTCAACGTACGCATCTGGCACGGTTCTTCTTCAACAACACAAGAAATTTTAAATATCATTTATACTGAATTAATTAAAGGAAATAGAAATACCATAATTACTCAAGAAAACCAGAATTACACTCTAATCCCAGAACACAAGCCAGATGCTTTGTTGACTGAACCTGTAATGAAGCATTATTTACGACATTAAATAATGAAAAATAAATCAAGTTTCGTTACCTTCATATATTGACCAAAATCACTCTAATCATTACAATATATCTCCACACCGACTCGCTATTACCACATCTCAACAAGAACTTTTCAGTATCACATCTCAGCAAGCACTCTCTACTAGCACATCTCAACAAACACTCTCTGCTACGAGTTCTTAACAAGCACTGACTACCACGAGCTCTCCCCAAGCACCGCCCACTACGAGTTCTCAATAATCACTGCCAGTGGAGGCGGCGGAACAATACCCTCTAGCGCGATCTCTGGCGCTGTGGCTCAGTGTAGCCACCTTTCATATGCCCTTCCTCCACAGGCTAGAATTTGATGGTATTTTTGCCAGCATTGGTGGTGAAAATACCACCAAATTCGTCAAAAAAAATACAGACAAAAATAAAAGACAATATTAATGCGTAAATATCATATATCTAGATAAAATTTTGGCTTTGCACTGACCTTTCAATAACCTAATATATAAAATACAGTAAGCAATACAAATT
This sequence comes from Schistocerca nitens, assembly GCF_023898315.1. Taxonomy (NCBI): domain Eukaryota; kingdom Metazoa; phylum Arthropoda; class Insecta; order Orthoptera; family Acrididae; genus Schistocerca; species Schistocerca nitens. Next base: position 14,867,736 of record NC_064620.1, read on the forward strand.
CCTTCATACATGTGACTTTACATAACAGTTTACACAAGTATTATGTGGTTAAACAGTTCAATCAATAGCGTCAGCAATGACGAATATGTGCAGGTAAGAGTCTCATAACTTTTCACAAACAGTAATACACAAAAAAATCAGTTTATACAAATATTCACATAAACGCTTTCCATAGCTCAAGAATAAGCAGTTGACAGTTCCAGCAGTAGCACCCAGCAATGGTCAACAGGTGAAAAAACCAACAAGTGACATTTTTTCAGTAGAAACAGTCCATCAGTGGCACCCAGTAATGTTGAATAGGTGCAGACACCAACAAGTAACACAATTTCAGTATAAGCAGGTCCATTAGTTGCACCAGCAATGTTGAGCAGGTGCACACAGCAACAGGTGACATCTTTTCAGTAGAAGCAGTCCACCAGTGGCACTCAGCAATGTTGAGCAGGTGCCGACACCAACAAGTGACATCATTTCGGTAGAAGCAGTCCATCAGTGGCACCCAGCAATGTTGAGCAGGTGCAGACATCAACAAGTAACACCGTTTCAGTATAAGCAGTTCCATCAGTGGCACCAGCAATGTTGAACAGGTGCAGATATCAACAGGTGACATCTTTTCAGTAGAAGCAGTCCATCAGTGGCACCCAGTAATGTTGAATAGGTGCAGACACCAACAAGTAACACCATTTCAATGTAAGCAGTTCCATTAGTGCCACCAGCAATGTTGAACAGGTGCAGACCGCAGTCCATAATATTCACTTTCACTAATCACACTGTTCATCAGCAGAAATTAAACATGACTACATGTCACACATCATGTTGAAAAGTGCAGCACCATCACTAATCAGACAGTTCAGGCATGAACAATAGTTTGAATACACATACAATGCTTTTACACTAAACATACAAATCATAACAAACACACAAATGATATCAGATAATTGTCCTATTAACTATTACAATACACAAATACCAGTAAACCTATAATATTTATGGGTGTCAGTGCAAGCCACAACAAACAAGTAAAATAATATTTAGGAGATAGGTTGGTACCAATTTGGGATAGGAAAAGGAAAACACACTCACTCATCTTTCATCCACATTAGTGCTACTGTGTAATTGAATAGTGTTAACTGTGTAAATGCAATTCTGTCAAAATTTTATGTTCACCATGTGTATCAAGTAGTAGTGGCAGCAATGTATAACAGTCAATAATAGTTAGTCAACGTCATAGTCATCATGTTAAGACCAATGTTTGCCAAGCCAGATCAAAATGTACGGTTGCTGAACAACTGTCAGTGAGCCAAGATATGCAAATACTTCCTCTCTTCAAAAAAAGTATATACTGCTTAGTGATTTAACAAAGTGTGTGTGTAGACAATCTTCCTTCTACTTGAGTGTTCTAGTCTGCCATCTTTATCCTCCTTGTTCCATATAGACCAACAAAAAAAAATATGCTCCTCACTTACTTCACCTCTTATCCACCAAAACTCCAATAATCATCAGCATCACATAATCTCAATACTTCAATAATACCTCTTCAATACGTCGATCATCAATATCATTTACCTTACCTCTTGTCCACGAAAACTCCAATAATCAACAACTTCACATAATCTCAATACCTCAATCATACCTCTTCAATACGTCGATATATATAACCTCATTGCCAATATCATTTCACTTCCATAACAACTCTTTCCTCTAGTCAGTCTCCTCGAACAAGTGCAGACAAAATCCTAATGCAAACCTCAATTCATCATCTCATACAATCCGAAGACACAATGTCAACACACAACCTCTCGTGTAATCCATCTGATCCAAATCTGCTACTCATTATAAATTATAAGATACATTTTGTTTACCTTGTCCATCATTAAATAAAAGAAATGCGTACATGACCTCTAACAGACTTAGTTCGAATAACTCTCAGTAATTAATTACGATTACGGAGTGTGAATGATCATAATATTTCACAGTGTGTACACCACTTCAAGAATCATGGCAGAAGCAAACATGTGGAGTATTTCTTGTGTCAAGTGTCACTTCCTATTTCAATTATTCACGAAAAATGCAGTGTAATAACTGTCAATGGTCTAAACCTAGTGTTGGTATGTCATGTCGTTATCTTCCTTCCTATTAGCATAAATTTATACAGCTTCCATAAAACCTCCAGCTCATGTGACTTCTATGAAGTTTCTCGTACTAATGTCGTTCGTCGAATTATAGCAGTTCATTTTCTTATCTTAAAAGTATAAAGCACTGAGCGTAAGCAAAACATGCAATAGCGAGTAAATATACCAGTAGAGAACAGAATGTCAACAAGTGGATGCAGCACAATCCCTACAACGAGGCTCTGCCAAGCAAACAATCTATAATTAACACCACAGTGTAACCTAAACTCTATGTTCGTACACAGTATATCAGCATTTCTATATTCTAAATTAAAGAGTAGTTATGACAACAAAACAGAAATGTGTAAATATGCAATCCATACGCAAGGCAGCAAATATGTTATCTAACATAATAAGCAGGTCATTAGCATCATATCAGCATAAGCAAATAAATGTTCATACGTAACCTTAATAAGAAAATATGAAGGCGCAAGCAGATAAATCACAAAGTATATCTTACATACATAACCACAGTCAGCACAATTAATCAGTTGTCAATTACAATTTAAATAAATAAGCACAGCAGGCACATAATAAAAAAAATGTGACATCAGTAAAAGAGCAGTGCAGCCAAGCGATGCATAATATATACAAATAACAAGCCTGTTCATTAATCAATAATTGTCAAAATCAGTAAATGTACGCAAGCACGTCGCTTCACAAGTAAATTCATAGAACATGTAATTTAGCACAAAGTATGAATCACGTAACTGCAAGCAGCAAATTACGTCTAAAGTACGTACCTAAGTGGAAATATGTTACCTGAAAATAAACTCAATTAATCGTTACCTTTTTGGTTTTTTACTTCTTTTTTTCGAAATTACATTCTTCCGGAAATTTTCTCCATAGCAAGTCCTCTTAACGTCGGACACACACAGAATTTACCTGAAGGTCTTAAATACTTTATACAACTGTATCCTGAAAAATACTGAACGTTAATGACATAATTCATCAAGTCACTCTAGCTTTATACTGAATTTAATCGGAGAAATTAGACTGTGTATTTGTTTACGTCTGTCAGTGCATTCACACTGAGCGCTCGATCAGCTGTTGGCGCGTGACGTAGGAAGTAATTGTTTGCGGTCAACGACTGCCTTGTGCGGCGCGCAGACTGACTGTTGCTTTGAGTATGTGCCGCCGCCAAAACACGGCGTGGTATCCTTGCATTCTCTGTGTGTTTACATGTAAATTTTAGTTTCTCAAAAGTATGTCATTCAACAAAAATTTTCACGTTCGATATATGATGTATTCCCTTAGAGCGTCGAGATTTAAGAGTTTCTACTTCAACAGTGTTATCATGGATAATTTTGCGAATTCTGTATGGACCGTTATAAAGCAGAAAAAATTTGCGACACAAGCCTTTTCCTTTATGAGACAAACGGTGAGACGTAATTAATACCTTTTGACCAACTGACAAAGTTTTTTAAACGACCCGGACGTTTCGCTGATTTCTCTCTTCTAGCAGCCGCAGATGCAATATTTTGTAGAGCCAGGTTGACAACTTCAGAATGCCGCAGTTTCCGTGAAGGCGGAAAAGGAACGATTTCAGAAATGCGATTTGTTGGTACTTCATTTTTTAATATCAATAGAGGCGGTAAAGAAGTTGAGTCATTAGGAAGTTCATTCAGAATGTTTTGAAAAATATGAAGATACTGATCCCAAGTTCTGTGATTCTGATGACAATAAAGACGGCACAATTTATTGATTTCCTTCATCCATCTCTCTGAATCATTAGATTGAGGGTGAAAAAGTGAAATAAAAATTGGTTTAATCTTACGACGCCGTAGAGTACGAAGCCAAATTTTAGAGCGAAACTGTGATCCATTATCTGATATAACCTTATCAACATGACCAACTTCTTTAAGAAAATGTTTGATGAAAGCATTAGATACTGAACGAGCTGTTGCTTTGCGTAAAGGTGTAAAACACACATATTTTGATGTCAATTCCACTGCTACGAAAATGTACGCAAAACCATTAGTAGAACGAACCACTGGACCGAACAAATCGACTGCAGCCATGTCCTATAATTTCGCTGGAATGATAGGAAACAACGGTGCTCTGTGAGAAACAGTTGGCGGCTTAGCCTTTTGACATAACTTGCTTTTGGCAAGAACAGATCGAATGCGTTTTTCCATATTATTGAAGTAGCAATTTTCTCCTAATTTATGAAAGCATTTTCTGGACCAAAGTGCGCATAACTGAAATGTGTAAACGAGGTGTGGCCAAATCATCCAATCTAACAAAGCGTCTAAGAAAATTACAGACACCAAGGAAACTACAAACATCACGTTTTGTGGTAGGAACAGCATAATTACGAATAGCGTCTAGTTTCTCTGGATCAGGGAGAATACCTTCTGTAGAAATAATGTGACCGAGAAATTTCACCTGAGAACGACCAAATTCAGATTTTTCCAAGTTCTCTGTAATGCCAACTCTTGCAAAAATACGTAATAATGAATCCAAAATTTTGTTATGCTCACTCCAAGAACGTTTAGCTATAAGAATATCGTCAACATATGAAGTAATATTGTCACGAAGATAAACAGGTAAGATTTCGTTTAAACTACGAATGAATGCTGCAGAAAATATAGTAAGTCCAAATGGTAATTTCCAAAGTCACTTTTGGGTGAAAGTCAAATCCGGTTATTTTTTTACCTACTGTCTAAATAGATGGATAGTAGAAGAGTTGTTTTTATAGATACAAAGAATAGTATAAGAGTAGGCAGCGGTGCAGAAAACTAAAAGGAAAATAGCACCACTACAGCTCGGGGCCCTGTGATCGCTACGGCACATATTCACTTAGTGTAGTGAATCCCCTGAGGACGTTAATAGCTGCACATAAATTTCAGTTTGTGACTTAGTGGCAAATTTGGCGGAAGTGCGTATGTAAATTGATCAAGCCATGAACATGGATGTATGTCATTCTTAGAATTACGAAAGATCTGAAATTTCCGGACAGTCAAAAAGTGTTTATAGTCAAAGTTTTCGCCTCGTGGCGACAAAGACCTACCGCGTCTGTCCCAGTCCCAATGTCGATTATTGTCAAGTTCGCGCGCCTGGCGCTCTCTTGTTGCATCCCATAAATGAAATAAATTATTTTCTTCAAAGCCCTCTGCTATCTGTGATTCCAAATTTCTTCTGCTGTCTTTTCCTACGATTTCGCCTTCAATATGTTTGACTTGCTTTCGTAATGCCTCAAATTCCCTTTTAACGCGAACGTTACATTTTCCCTGAATTTCAACATGCTTATTTATGTTCTGGTACTCTTCGGTTTCAGCAAATGGTAATGGAGCTGTATCATCCGAATCTCTGTCCCCATTTAAACTAAGATTTGTCAATTTATCAGAAATCTCCTCAACTCTTTCCGATAAGTTTACGTCTTCCGTAAGTGTCGCAACTCGGGTTTCGGTATTGTCACATTTAGTAGTTAACTGTTCACACTGTTGCGTTAAGTCATTTGGTACGGATTCCTCGATTCTCTCAAATATTTCTTCCTTATCGTGTGCACGTTGTAAATTTAACTCTGAAAATTTTTGTACTATCACGCGATCTCTTTCTTCCTGTTCTCGATCCTGTTCCCTTTGTCTAATCTCTACTGCAATTAATCTATTATTGTGAGAATTCAAAATCGGTTGTACTTCTTCTCTGATTTCTTTCTTTAATTCATCTTTCGTGATTTTGAAACATGTCCCTGTTCGTGAGCCTAACTGCGTTTCCATTGTCTCCATCTCGGTTATGATTTCAGATCGTAACTGTGATACCACTGTTTTTAATTCGGTTTTAATTGTTTCTATTTTTGAGCATATCCGTGTTGTCATAATTTCACTCTTCGTGTTAATTCTTCCTATCTCTGTTTTTAATTCAGATCCCAAATTTAATATTGCACTCATCAACTGCTCCATAGTAACTGGTTCGAAACTCTTTTCGCCCCTAACATTCGTTAATCTCATATTCTGTGAATTTTCTGATTGAGAAAAATTTTGAAATGGTTCCGGACTATTTTCCCGACTTATTACATTGTTTTCCCCTTCATTATTCATCATACTGTTCTCCTGTGTTGGCGAGTTCGACATGTCAACAATTTCGTCATTCTGACTATCCATCATTTTTGCCTTTTTCATCGATCGCGTAATCATTTACAAAACATACAAAACTCGTCACAGTACGAAAATTACACACAATGACTCTTTATCATCAACAATACCATTCACTCGAAATGTTTCCCTCAAGCACGATTAACGAACAATTGAAATAATCGCGCTAAATCGTCAACGCGTATACAAAACAACAAATCAAATTCAGAGAAAAAATACCATTCTAAGAATGACAATTACCAAATCTACACATGCAAAATAGACTATAATTACTAAACTACAAATTACTACAACAATGCTACTGTCTACTATTTTTATAATCAGAAGATTTCCAAGGGACGATCGGAAGCAGCAGTCGCCACGTGCGTGGGGGCTTAATTAAAATAGAATGCAAATAATTTTAATTTTTTGCTTCAGTAGCTGTCTGTTCGATTACGAAGTCTCGTAAACAGTTGGCCCTGACTAGTATTATTACGCTATCTGACTGCATAGAACAATAACAAAGAATGAAATGGAAATTTTCATTAACACAATTAATTAATTAAGTCCCCAGCAACTATAAAACCTACGAAACCAAAGCACAAGTATAACTGTTCTGTGTGTGGAAGTATGACTCAACGTACGCATCTGGCACGGTTCTTCAACAACACAAGAAATTTTAAATATCATTTATACTGAATTAATTAAAGGAAATAGAAATACCATAATTACTCAAGAAAACCAGAATTACACTCTAATCCCAGAACACAAGCCAGATGCTTTGTTGACTGAACCTGTAATGAAGCATTATCTCCACACCGACTCGCTATTACCACATCTCAACAAGAACTTTTCAGTATCACATCTCAGCAAGCACTCTCTACTAGCACATCTCAACAAACACTCTCTGCTACGAGTTCTTAACAAGCACTGACTACCACGAGCTCTCCCCAAGCACCGCCCACTACGAGTTCTCAATAATCACTGCCAGTGGAGGCGGAGGAACAATACTCTCCAGCGCGATCTCTGGCGCTGTGGCTCATTGTAGCCACCTTTCACTAGTGACAGCACGTACCTGCGCAAGGCAGAACGCACAGTTGTGGTCGTTGCGGCTTGCACTCCGAAAAGCCAACGGCTTTTACTTGCGCCATGCTGCAGGCGGAATTTCGCGGAGCCGCCTAATAAAAGACTTTTCCCAAAGGGCTACTGTGCCGTTTCGGTCACGCCATGGCTGGCTGGTCGCTTTCTACCGATCTCAACCCGCATGCCGATTTCAGCCTTTTCGTGGCACCTATCATTAAAATGAACGTTTTCTTATTTACTTTCTTCGTTATATTGTAACTGTCAGCCTGCCTCCATAGCTTCTACCTTCTTGTGTGAACTGGTTATCGTCCACAAGACCGCAGCCCAGTAAAAATCCTTCATAAAACAGTCCCTAACAGCTACACTGATATTATATGTCAACAAAGCCCTCTTTTTCAGAAAATCTTTTCTTGCTGTTGCCAGTCTGCAGTTTATATCCTCTCTACGTCGATAATGATCAATTATTTTGATGCCCAAATAGTAGAATTTGTGTAATATTTTCAGTGTCACATTTCCCCTTACTATCGCCTAATTTCAACTACATTGTATTACCGTGGTTCCATCTCATAATCTCTGTTCAAGACACTACCCATTCCTTTCAACAGCTTTCCCAATTTCTTATTCGTCTCTGAAGAACTGCACTGTCAAATCTGAAAACTTATTTTTCTTATTCTCCTTGGACTTTAATTTCGTTCCCAAGTTTCTCAGTGGATGACATCACATTTTGATCAACGTACCGATTAAATAACACTGACCAGAAGCTGCCACCACATCTCAATGTCTTCTCAACTACTGCTTCCCTTTCATTTCCTTCGACTCATATAACTGGAGTCTGGTTCTTGTTTACAAGCTGTAAATAAACTTTGCCTGCCTGTATTTTCTCCCTGTCACCGCCAGATTTAGAAACAGGTTATCCTAGTTAACACTGCCAAAAATTTTCTCTGAATATACGAATGGCTGTAAAGGGATGTTTGGTTTCCTTCAGTCTATCTTCTGAAGTCGTGGGGCTAGAATGGACTCATGTATCTCTACATTTATCCAGAAACCAAACTGATCCCCCCGAGGTCGGCTTATTCCAGTATTTCCATTCTTCTGTAAATAACTGGAGCCAGTATATTGCAGCACACTGGACTCGCATTCGGGAGGACGACGGTTCAATCCCGCGTCCGGCCATACTGACTTAGGTTTCCCGTGATTTCCCTAAATCGCTCCAGGCAAATGCCGGGATGGTTCCTCTGAAAGGGCACGACTGACTTTCTTCCCCGTCCTTCCCTAATCCGATGAGACCGATGACCTCGATGTCTGGCCTCCTCACCCAAAACAACCCAACCCAGTACATTGCAGACATGACCTACTAAACTGATCGTTAGCTGGTACTCACACTTGTCATCACATGCATTCTTTGCAAACTGCAATTATTACATTCTTCCTGAAATCTGCACTACAGGTGCAATAATTTTGACGTTGCTACCTCTCCCATAGATATCAATATATCTGAGCAAGTTTCAACCACTCCAGGGGCCTTGTTTCCACATAGGCCTCTCATTGCACTGTTAAATTCTTCTCTCAATATCATTTCTCCCATCTCATCTACACCTACTTCTCTTCTCTTTGTATAATGCTATTCACAAGTTTATTTCTCTGACATAGATCCTTTATATATTCCTCCCACCTTTCAGGTTTCCCTTCTTTGTTCTGTACCGGCACGTCATTCGAGCTTTTGATATTCATACAGCTGCTCTGTTTCCTCTAAAGGCCATTAAATTTTCATGTAGGCAGTATCTATCTTTCCTGCAGTTTTGCAAGCTTCTACAAGCTTGTACTTGTGCTCTGTCCATTATTATTTAGATATTTTGCACTTCCTAGAGTTCTAATTTTTGATATGTCTGTGTTCCTTTTTGCCTTCTTCATTTGCTGCATTTTTATATTTTCTCCTTTTCTCAGTTAATTTAAAAATATCTTATGTTGTCCAAGGATACCTACTACGCTTTCTCATTTTACCAATGCGATTCTCTGTTGTCTTTCCAACTTCACCTCTGAGAGCTACCATTATATTGCTTTACTCTCTGTCGGTCCAGCATTTCCTAACACTTCTTCTCAAACTTTCAATAACCTCTGCTTCTTTTAATTTACCAGTGTCTCATTTCCTTAATTTCACATCCAAACATTCAAACCAACCAATATTATCTAACTACTGAAAAGGAAAACCATAGCAGAAATAGTACTATAAAATCATTTTAATTAGAATGGATTACGTGTGCAGCTAGTAGGATAGTTGTGATAAATACTTTGCAAAGATTACTAACTTCACCCCTGAGCGTGAAACATATTTTAACGATACCGCAGCCGTGTGTAGTTTCAAGTACCTTCCACACCAGTCTTTTGAAAATACTATCATCTTTTGTATCATATTCTCTCAAATTAGTAAGAATTAAGAATAAATTAGTGTACGTTAATGTAGAAATAACTGTAGAAATTCCATATTGGTCACGACCTGAAGGTGGTGCTGACTCTCAGTTTCAGGTTTTTTTTTTTTTTTTTTTTTTGCACAGATTTATCACCAAGATCATACATCCATACATGTATCCAATCTTTCTTTTGGTATATGTATGCTTGGTGATGAAGCCGTCTAGCTATGAAATTGATATTGTGTAAAACTAATATGTACTAGGACAAATGAAGTGGTAGGAAACGTACCTGTCTTCCATAAACATTGAGTGATATACCAGGTGGTTATAAATAAAAGTCCAGCCATTCAAGGAGGTCCAGTGTGGGCTATAATTATCGCATGGCAGCGTAACTTGATAGATATGTTAATCCTTTAACGGGTAACCGATTTCCACTGAAAAACAAATTAATTCAAACTGTGGCCACCAGGTGTAAATCTGGCACTGCACACTGTTTTCATGAAAGTATAACATACACGCTGTCATTTGACAAGCCATAACGTGAGTGATTCAGTATGTAAAGGGAGCTGAAAATCTAATAGTCATGGGGGATTGGAATGAGGTTGTAGGGGAAGGGGTAGAAGATACGGTTACGGGAAAGACGAGAAAGCCTAATTGAGTTCTACAATAAATTTCAGCTAGTAATAACGAATACTACGCTGAAGAATCACAAGAGGAGCAGGTATAGTTGGGAAAGGCCGGGAGATACAAGAATATTTCAGTCATGTTACGTCATTGTTCTGACAACCCTACCACGACAAAGGTCAAAATTTAATAATGATTGTGGTGTTGCTCACGCTGCTAAATACTGCATTTTCGGGAAACAACAAAGTTATTATGGGGCAGGTGTCATTAGAGCACAGTTAATAAAGTCATTTCATGTAATAATGAATAAACTAGGTACTCGTCTTTTCGTGTTTCCCAAGCTGGTCTCGTAGTAAAATCATGGCTCAGTCGTCGAAAATCTAGGTGGTGATGATTACAAGCTCGGATGCAAAGAGGCCTAGGTTTTATTCTGCTATATTCAAAAGTTTTATAGATGTGTTTCACAAACCATTCTTGAAGATTAAACCTTTGAAAGTTAGCACAATGGTGATGTAAAAAATAATCAGCACTCTGAATTTAAGTTACACTTCCTTTTTATTGCTTTTCTTGCAATATCGCGTAACACACAAAACATCACTTCACAATACAAAACATACTTGAAAACAACTTCCTTACTGTTAAAGTTCACATTTTATAAGCTGACTACAATATGCGTCTTTTCAACATTACGTCCAAGACTTGACTTTCTCAAGGTCCGACTCTCTAATAATCGCTTACGAGCCCAAAAATACAGAGTTACAAGTACGTCAAAGATCATAGTGACAAAAGAAAGAATAGACATAAGAATAATATCATTGCAATACAAATATATCGATGTATCAAAGTACCTCTACATTAATGAAATCAAATCTGAATGTTGTCTCAGAAATATGTTAACTACTCTACAAAAACACAGTAGAATATTGCTGGTATCGAGAGGTTAAGTTGAGGTGCCGTAATGGTTACGTAATTCAAGTACCATTACATTGTCACGTACAGATTCCGATATCAGATACTGAATAGCAAGGCGAACTCAGGAGCAGGTACAGACACAGATTACAATGTAGTAGTGATGAAGAGTAGTCTGAAGTCTAAGAGATTAGTCAGGAAGAAACAATACACAAAATGGTGGTGTACAGAAGTACTAAGGAATGACGAGACGTGCTTGAAGTTCTCTGAGGCTATAGTTGTTACCATAAGGAATAGCTCAGTAGGTAACGCAGTTGAAAAGGAATGGACATCTATAAAAAGAGCAGTCATAGAAGCTGGAAGGAACACCATAGGTGCAAAGAAGTTAACGGCGAAGAAACCATGGGAAACAGAAGATACATATACTTCAGTTGATTGATGAAAACAGGAATTACAAAAATGTTCAGAGACATTCAGGACCACAGAAACACAAGTTCCTGAGAATTGATATAAACAGGATGTGCAGGGGAGGTGAGACAAAATGGCTGCATGAAAAATGTGAAGAAATCGAAAACGAAATAATAGTCGAAAGGACTGACCAAACATATAGAAAGATCGAAACAGTCTTCGGTGAAATTAAAATCAAGGGGGGGGGGGGGGGCGGGGGTTGAGGATAACGTTAAGAGTACAATGGGGGAATTCAACTGTTAAATGCAGAGGAGACAGCAGATAGGTGGAAAGAGTACACTGAAGGGGGAAGATTGCTCCGATGTGATAGAAGAAGAAATGGGAGGCGATATAGAAGAGATAGGGGTCCAATATCAGAACCAGAATTTAAAAGAGCTTTCGGAGCCTTAAGATACAAGAAGGCCGAAGGGATACATACAATTTCATCAGAATTTCTAAAATTATTGGAGGAAATGGCAACAAACCGACTATTCACGTTGGTGTGTAGAATATACGAGTCTCGCAACATCCCATCTCACTTTCGGAAAAATATCATCCACGCAGTTCCAAAGTTTGCCAGAGCTGAAAAGTGCGAGAATTATCGCACAATCAGCTCAACAGCTCATGCATCCGATTTGCTGACAAGAATAATACACAGAAAAAGGGAAAATTTAGGTTGTGTTAGATAACGGCCAGTTTGGCTTTCACCAGAGAGGCGGTTCACATGTTGCGCTTGATAATGAAAACAAGACTAAAGAAAAATCGACACACGTTCATGGGAACCATCGAACAAGAAAAAAGCGTTTGACAGTGTCAAATGGTGCAAGATATTCTCTGAAAATTCCGAGAAAACAAGGTGTAAACTGCAGGGAAGGACGGATAATACACAATATGTACCAAAGCCAAGAGGGAACACAATAAGAGTGGAAGACCAAGAGCGACGTGCTCGGATTCTAAAAAGGTACAAATGGCTCTGAGTACTATGGGACTTAACATCTGAGGTCATCAGTCCCCTAGAACTTAGAACTACTTAAACCTAACTAACCTGACACCCCACACATCCATGCCCGAGGCAGGATCCGAACCTGCGACCATAGCGGCCGCGTGGTTCCAGACTGAAACGCCTAGAACCACTCGGCCACACCGGCCGGCAGTGCTCGGGTTAAAAGGGTTGTAAGATACTGATGTAGCCTTTAGCCCCTAGTGTTCAATCTATTTATTGAAGAAGCAATGACAGAAATTAAAGCAAAATTCAGTGTGAAAGGATATTAGTGATAAGATTTGCTGATGACACTCCTATCCTCAGTGAAAGTAAGGTAGAATCACAGGATCTGCAGAATGGAATGAACGGTCTAATAAGTACAGAGTATGGATTGAGAGTGAATCTAAGAAACACGAAAGTAATGAGGAGTACCAGAAATGAGAACAGCAAGAAATGTAATGTCAGGATTGGTGACCAGGAAGTAGAAGAAGTTAAGGAATCTTGTTACCTAAGCAGTAAAACAACCCATGACCGACAGAGCAAAGAAGATGTAAAAAGCAGATTAGCATTGGAGAAACGGCCATTACGGATCAGGAGAAGTTTACTAGGATCAAACAAAGGGCTTAATTTGAGGCAGATGTTGCTGAGAAAGTACGTTTGCAGTACAGCATTTTATGAGTGTGGAAAAGGATAGTGGGGCAATCGAAAAGAGGAGAATCGAAGCATTTGAGGGTTGGTGTCACAGAAGAACGTAGAAAGTTAGGTGAACTGATAAGATAAGGAATGAGGAGGTTCTCCTCGAATCGGCGAGGAAAGGAATAGATGGAAAACACTGACAGGAGAAGAGACAGGATGGCAGGACATGTATTAGGACACCGCAGAATAACTTTCATGGTACAGGATGGAGCTGTAGAGGGTAAAAACTGTGGAGGAATACAGAGACTGAAATACATCCAGCATATAACTGAGGACGTGGGCTGCAAGTGCTTCTATGAGATGACGAAAAGGAAAAATAGAAAGAGAAACTTGAGTGAACCTGAGTGAATAGTATGGCCATCGAGATGGGAGACTGTCCACTGTCAGTGACGTATGTGAACGGCAGCAATTACAGTGCTGCATTGAGAGAGTATCGACGAGTGAAAAGTCTGAACGTCGTTTTAAGGATGCAGCACCTCGTAAATGTGTCTGGTTGAAAAATTTGTGTAAGTGGTGATTAGTAATGAAATCAGCATTATTCTTTTCTCACTGGTTTGACTTTTTCTGCCCATGTCCTATTCCTAATTAATTACATATGGAAACATTTCCAAACGTATTTCATGCTTTCACACTCCGAGTTTAGCACCCAGTGGTCAAAATTAGAACTAGTTGTTATTCTAGCGTAATTCGGTTACTCATTAACGCATTAGAATATCTACCCATCTTCTCTGCCATATGATAATAAAAGCCCGCAATCGACGTCTGTGAGTAGCTACACTTCAGGTATTGTTATCTGGTACCTATACTTACTGTCGGCAGGGAAGAAAGGCGATGCTTAAAAGCAGTAGCCTGTAGTTTCAAGACGCACTTCCATATGGATTTGCACAATGAATATTTCCTGTCACATCTGTACAGTATTAATATCAAGGAAAAGACATTCTGTATTATCTACATCTACATCTACATGACTACTCTGCAATTCACATTTAAGTGCTTGGCAGAGAGTTCATCGAACCACAATCATACTATCTCTCTACCATTCCACTCCCGAACAGCGCGCGAGAAAAACGAACACCTAAACCTTTCTGTTCGAGCTCTGATTTCTCTTACTTTATTTTGATGATCATTCCTACCTATGTGGGTTGGGCTCAACAAAATATTTTCGCATTCGGAAGAGAAAGTTGGTGACTGGAATTTCGTAAATAGATCTCGCCGCGACGAAAAACGTCTTTGCTTTAATGACTTCCATCCCAACTCGCGTATCATATCTGCCACACTCTCTCCCCTATTACGTGATAATACAAAACGAGCTGCCCTTTTTTGCACCCTTTCGATGTCTTCGTCAATCCCACCTGGTAAGGATCCCACACCGCCCAGCAATATTCTAACAGAGGACGAACGAGTGTGGTGTAAGCTGCCTCTTTAGTGGACTTTTTGCATCTTCTAAGTGTCCTGCCAATGAAACGCAACCTTTGGCTCGCCTTCCCCACAATATTATCTATGTGGTCTTTCCAACTGAAGTTGGTCGTAATTTTAACACCCAGGTACTTAGCTGAATTGACAGCCTTGAGAATTGTACTACTTATCGAGTAATCGAATTCCAACGGATTTCTTGTGGAACTCATGTGGATCACCTCACACTTTTCGTTATTTAGCGTCAACTGCCACCTGCCACACTATACAGCAATCTTTTCTAAATCACTTTGCAACTGATACAGGTCTTCGAATGACCTTACTAGACGGTAAATTACAGCATCATCTGCGAACAACCTAAGAGAACTGCTCAGATTGTCACCCAGGTCATTTATATATATCAGCAACAGCAGAGGTCCCAGGACGCTTCCCTGGGGAGCACCTGATATCACTTCAGTTTTACTCGATGCTTTGCCGTCTATTACTACGAACTGCGACCTTCCTGACAGGAAATCACGAATCCAGTCGCACAACTGAGACGATACCCCATAGGCCCGCAGCTTGATTAGAAGTCGCTTGCGAGGAACGGTGTCAAAAGCTTTCCGGAAATCTAGAAATACGGAATCAACTTGAGAGCCCTTGTCGATAGCGGCCATTACTTCGTGAGAATAAAGAGCTAGTTGCGTTGCACAACAACGATGTTTTCTGAAACCATGCGCGTTGGTTCGTGGACTAATTGATCGAAATAATTTTCGGAGAAAGCATTTAGGACAATCTCGGAAGATGTTTTCTGCCTACCACCGGTTTTGAACAAGTATTTTTGCCAACATATCGAAGGAAGGTTGAAGTCCCCACCAACTATAACCGTATGAGTGGGGTATTTATTTGTTACGAGACTCAAATTTTCTCTGAACTGTTCAGCAACTACATCATCGGAGTCTGGGGGTCGGTAGAAAGAGCCAATTATTAACTTCGTTCGGCTGTTAAGTATAACCTCCACCCATACCAATTCGCACGGAGTATCTACTTCGACTTCACTACAAGATAAACCACTACTGACGGATACAAACACTCCACCACCAATTCTGCCTAATCTATCTTTCCTGAACACCGTCTGAGACTTCGTAAAAATATCTGCAGAACTTATTTCAGGCTTTAGCCAGCTTTCTGTACCTATAATGATTTCAGCTTCTGTGCTTTCTATTACCGCTTGAAGCTCAGGGACTTTCCCAGCACAACTGCAACAATTTACAACCACAATTCCGACTGTTCCTTGATCCAAGCACGTCCTGTATTTGCCATGCACACTTTGAGATTGCAGCCCACCCCGTACTTTCCCGAGAGCTTCTAACCTAAAGAACCGCCCAGTCCACGCCACATAGCCTCCACTACCCGTGTAGCCGCCAGCTGAGTGTAGTGAACTCCTGACCTATTCAGCGGAACCCGAAACCCAACCACCCTATGGCGCAAGTCAAGGAATCTGCAGCCAACATGGTCGCAAAACCGTCTGAGTCTCTGATTCAGACCCTCCACCCGGCTCTGCACCAAAGGTCCGCAGTCGGTTCTGTCAACGATGCTGCAGATGGTGAGCTCTGCCTTCATCTCGTAAGCAAGACTGGCATAATGTGGCGATAGTAATACAAGGCATCATGCTGAAAGATACGCTCAAAAACTTTATGCAACAACTAACGTTACATATTCATTACTCACAAAATATTAACTCAGTTATCAACCAGGGCAATATTAAGGTATTTCAGTCCTTACTGAAATTATTTATAACAGGAATATTACTGTATGGATTAGTGTTCAAGTCAATTTGGAAATTTTAATTCCACTTGAGATGCGGGCATATAACACACAGACGCGCCAAAGAAACTGGTACAGGCATGCGTATTCAAACACAGAGATACGTAAACACGCAGAATGCGGAGCTGCGGTGTCGGCGACGCCTGTATAAGACAACAAGTGTCTGGCGCAGTTGTTAGATCGGTTACTGCTGCTACAACGACAGGTTATCAAGATTTCAATGAGTATGAAAAAAAATGAACGTGGTGTTATAGGCGGCGCACGAGCGATGCGCACAGCATCTCCGAGGTAGCGGTGAAGTGGGGATTTTCCCGTACGACCATTTCACTAATGCACCGTGAATATCAGGTAAAACATCGAATCTCCGAGACACTGGTGCGGTCAGAAAAGATTCTGCAAGAATGGGACCAACGGCGACGGAAGAGAATCGTTCAACGTGACAGAAGTGCAATCATTCCGCAAATTGCTGCAGATTTGAACGCTGGGCCATGAACAAGAGCCAGCGTGCGAACCATTCAACGAAACATCATCGATATGGGCTTTCGGAGGCATAGACCCAATCGTGTGCCCTTGTACTGCCCAACAAAAAGCTTTACGCCTCGCCAGGGCCCGTCGACACCGACATTTGACTGTTGACGACTGGATACATGTTTCGTGTTCGGACGAGTATCGTTTCAAATTGTATCGAAGATGATCAATGTACGGGTATGGAGACAACCTTATGAATCCATGGACCCTGCATGTCAGCAGGGGACTGTTCAAGGTGTTAGAGGCTATGTAATGGTGTGGGGCGTATGCAGTTGGACTGTTATGGGACCCCTGAAACGTCTAGATACGACTCTGACAGGTAACACGTACGTAAGCATCGTGTCTGATCGCCTGCATCCATTCATATTCATTTTGGGCAATTCCATCAGGAAAAAGTGACCACTCAAACTGGTTCAAATGGCTCTGAGCACTATGGGACTTAACGTCTGAGGTCATCAGTCCCCTAGAACTTGGAACTACTTAAAGCTAACTAACCTAAGGACATCACACACATCCATGCCCGAGGCAGGATTCGAACCTGCGACCGTAGCGGTCGCGCGGTTCCAGACTGAAGCGCCTAGAACCGGTCGGCCACACCAGCCGGCGCGACCTCTCACACGTCCAGAATTGCTACAGAGTGGCTCCTGGAACACTCTTCTGAATTTAAACACTTCCGATGGCCATCAATTTCCCCAGACACGAATATTATAGAGCATATCTAGGATGCCTTGCAACGTGTTATTCAGAAGAACTGTCCACCCCCTCTTACTCTTACGGATTTATGGACAGCCGTGCGGGATTCATTGAGTCAATTTCCTCCAGCACTATTACAGAGATTGGTTGAGCACATACCACGTCGTGTTGCGACACAGCTTGTTCGTGGGGCCCCTACACGATATCAGGCGGGTGAACTAGTTTCTTTGGTTCTGAAACGTCCCCTTTGAACCATTTATACACGACTGTGCTTAAACTGACGCACAATATTTTTAGCGCAACGCAATCTGACTTTCAATAATCTCTACAAGAGAACGGCCCTGACTAACATTAACCTGTACTTTTCACAAATCACTTACCTCACAAAAATCTTGGTTACTCCCCCTACTGCAATACAGCCAGCGCCACTACTGCCAGCTAAATAAAAGATTCAAACTATGGAAGGCACTAACTACTGATAGGGATAGTTAGCAAATGAAAGATATTAATAGAGAACAAACAATTTATTTACCTTGATATCATCATATATATATATATATATATATATATATATATATATATATATAGCAGTTCAAGACAAATTTCAAAACTCCGCCATCTCTCTCCCCACATCCACCACTGCTGGCGGCTCACCTCCAACTGCGCAACGCTACGCGCTGTTCACAGCCAGCTGCCTAACACTACAATGGCGAGTATTACAACAATGCAAAGCAGCCACAGACTGCACACAGCACAGCCAGTGATTTTCATACAGTGGTGGCGTTACCAAAAAAACCTAAACAGCCTACTTACATAGCCCCCATGCTCCCCACAAAAAATTTTACAAATTGTTTTGTGCACTGGGCAATACATATTTGTTACAATTTTTCATAATCGTAATTACAATAACAAAGAAATCAAATGCACACACTTATTGATACAATGTTGGTCAAAAGCTAAAATTTTCTCACAGTCCATAAAGATAGTCCTGATCACTCATCATAATAGTAATTACAGTTTTTTTTCACAAAGTCTCATTAGTAAAAGAAATTGCACACAGAAGTAGTGGATTTCCATGCAGTCTTGAAGAAGTAGTGTTGTCCTTCCAACGAAAAGACAGTGCTGACTCTTGACATGCTGACAGGTAATGGGCCACAACAGAGCAAACCCACAGCGGAGTCAATCGAAGTTTTGAAGAATATCGTTTGGTAGGTCATCACAGAGCAGACCCACTGTAGTCCTGGTAGAGATTACGGTATTGGTGGGCCACCAGAGGCGCAGACCCACTGCAGTCCTTCTAGAAATAATGGTACTGGTGAGTCAGCAAAGACGCAGACCCACTGTAGTCCTTGTAGAGATAATGGTACTGGCGGGTCATCAAAGATGCAGACCCACTGTAGTCCTTGTAGAGATTACGGTACTGGTGGGCCACCAGAGGTGCAGACCCACTGCAGTCCTTGTAGAAATGTAAAATTTTTTGTGGGGAGCATGGGGGCTATGTAAGTAGACTGTTTAGGTTTTTTTATTGGTAACGCCACCTCTGTATGAAAATCACTGGCTGTGCTGTGTGCAGTCTGTGGCTGCTTTGCATTGCTGTAATACTCGCCATTGTAGTGTTAGGCAGCTGGCTGTGAACAGCGCGTAGCGTTGCGCAGTTGGAGGTGAGCCGCCAGCAGTGGTGGATGTAGGGAGAGAGATGGCGGAGTTTTGAAATTTGTCATGAACTGCTATATATATTATGACTATTGAGGTAAATACATTGGTTGTTCTCTATCAAAATCTTTCATTTGCTAACTATGCCTATCAGTAGTTAGTGCCTTCAGTACTTTGAATCTTTTATTTAGCTGGCAGTAATGGCGCTCGCTGTATTGCAGTAGCTTGAGTAGCGAAGATTTTTGTGAGGTAAGTGGTTTGTGAAAGGAATAGTTTAATGTTAATCAGGGCCATTCTTTTGTAGGGATTTTTTGAAAGTCAGATTGCGTTGCGCTAAAAAATACTGTGTGTCAGTTTAAGCACAATCGTGTATAATTGTTCAAAGGGGACGTTTCATAGACTGCACACAACACAGCCAGTGATTTTCATACAGAGGTGGCGTTACCAAAAAAACCTAAACAGCCTACTTACAGTTCTTCAGTGTATATGAAGTGTGTTGATTAATAATGTATTAACATTGTCTGTGTATTTTATCTTTTTCAGTGAAAGGTGTATGATTCTGCAAAAGAATTTCATAAATTTTAAGTCATTCTCTGGAAATGTTTGACGGTTACGTGACGTGCTAATATCGGTACATAAGTATGGTAACTGTAAGGTCCCTCGAGGTCCTATTTCAGAGAAGGAGCTTCAATATGGAGTTGCAAATGGCAGTGATTCTTTTTGGTGTAATCGATACAGCCATACCTCACTCCACCGGAAAAAGACAAAGTAATCCCGTTTTGGCGAGACACTTATGGACTTAACCCGAAGAAAGGTTTTTGTCACATTGTCTAATGAGTACAATTTGCGAAAGGAGTTTACATGGCGGCTACACACGGGTGCATTCTCGGGCCTTGTGCACGAACATGAAAGACTAGTTCGTGCAGACCCTGGAGCAGCAGAAGCTGAGAGACCGGTTCTGGAGAGCAGAAGCTGGTCTGCGAGTAGCTCGGCCGTGTCTGCATCCTTCGCACGAGACAACTGCACGGTCAGAGTCGGCAAAGAGCTGCAACTGAATTTCCATACTCAAGAAAGCTGACATCGGTAGCAAAGCAGTAAAGACAAACACGCTTAAGAAAGACTGGATTGTGATCCAGGAACGGCTTTTCATGATTATGTTATGAAGGAGTCTGTCCCTAGTACGTGGAATTTTCCCTTTTTAATTTGCAGATGAGGAAAGTTTCTCCACGAATGGCGGTCGCTTATTTGCACATCTGTGGATTTTGTGTGTGCAGGGAGACAGGGTGAAAGATAGATCTGTTTGAAAGACTGAAATGCATTCATAGTACACCGAGCGAGCTGGCGCAGTGGTTAGCACACTGGACTCGCATTCGGGAGGACGATGGTTCAAATCCGCGTCCAGCCATCCTGATTTAGGTTTTTCGTGAGTTCCCTAAATCGTTTCAGGCAAATGCCGGGATGCTTCCTTTGAAAGAGTACGGCCGATATCCTTCCCTAATCCGTTGGGACCGATGACCTCGCTGTTTGGTCACCTCCCTCAAACCAACCACCCAACCATTGATAGCATGGAAGTCAATTTTTTTCAGTAAGAAGAGTCCATGGAATGGAATCACCCACTGCGTAACATGGAATATTAAATTACTCAGACACGCAAGTCTTGTCACACATCTTGATATTAGCAGAATAAAGTGAAAGAATAATATCCATAATGTGTAAGGGCATGTGTATGGTTGTTCGTCAACATCGACGTCACCGTTGTGGATACATGTACCACACAATTAAAACAACCTCATCTGCTAGTGAACTTGTAGTTGGATCTTGGATTTTTAACAGCTGGGATGAGCACACATCAGTGAATTACGCGATTAGAAATTCGTGCTGTGAAGGAACGTTACTTTATCTTGGCTACTGTTAACAGTGAATCTCATTGTTGTACGTAGCTTTACCATGCTTTAATGTGCCACTGACATCGCGAACAAGGTTATATCGCGGTTCAATTATGTAACAGATGAAATTACAGTTGAATAATATCGATATTTCGGCTAGATGTTATTCGAACTTTCGATATGCTGGCAGAAGCTCAAGTTATGCATGGGTAGTTATTCCTGCTTATCAGATTTGAGCAGAAACTCTTACAACTACTATTATTTCATGTTTGCTACATAGCACGACATCATTGCTGACTATATATAATTCAGTAACGTGTTTTCTCAAAGAAAAAAAATACTTTTTGCACTATAGACCATTTAATTTATTAGGTCAAAGTGAACGTATGTTTCATATTACCAGCAGGTCTCAGCCCGTGGCCATTAACATTTGCAGATAACCATCAATGAGATTTGTGTCATAATGTTTCAACTCAATTCGTATTACGTGATAACAGAAATTTCCACACGAAAGTCACACTTCTCGTACATACATATGATAACACCAGACGACTGTCATCACACATTGCACTACACGTTACATGCCTTTGTTATGAATGATATCTACTTCTCCTAGATAATGACATGATTGCTTGGATATTTCAATTGGAATATGTACAGTTCGCGACTTAACAAAGATATGACTTTCATAATTGACGATGGTCTTTTTATAATTGACGATAGTTTCTTTTAATCAGTTGATGAGTGCTGAAATCTTACTTAACCATTGTGGCATTCTGTAACCTATGATATAGTATTTACATTTCCACCTGAACAAACAAGGTATAGCGGTTCGCCGGCCGCGGTGGTCTCGCGGTTCTAGGCGCGCAGTACGGAACCGTGCGACTGCTACGGTCGCAGGTTCGAATCCTGCCTCGGGCATGGATGTGTGTGATGTCCTTAGGCTAGTTAGGTTTAAGTAGTTCTAAGTTCTAGGGGACTAATGACCACAGCAGTTGAGTCCCATAGTGCTCAGAGCCATTTGAACCATTTTATAGCGGTTCATTGACATTTCATTCAGTTTCATTTTAATATTTTTAACGTCTGTATTTTGAAAAATTGTTCACTGAATAAAGTGTCAAGCAAATAAGAATAAACATTTTTGCTGTGGTCGCCCCAGTTTTAAAATTATATACATAATGACGATCAGCAATACTCGCCGGAAACACAGTATAATATTACTAGCAACGACGTTAGTTATTATGATGTCGTTCATAGACTATTTCATAAATGCGGATTGTAAACGAAAACGTAAAACGAAACACATGCTTACTGTTACAAATTTATGTTTGCTTCGTGTTCAGGGATGAGTCTCCCGTCTTCAGGTGATTACAATAAAATATTGCTTGAGGTCTCAGTAGATTCTTTATTGCGCTATGACTCTGACTTCGTACGTAATATATTTAAGTGCTAGTAATTAAAAAAAATACTCCGGAATAAAATTGACTGTGTAGATGAAATATGCGGATTCTGAAAGCATAGGCATAAATCTACATCCCCACCGAAATATCAACTGCCGCCTCCTTGTCCGAGGTGGCGTATGCTCTGTGCATGTGCAGTGTTGCTTGACGCTGGGGTTTGCCGGCTCGAATCCTGGTGGTGGAAAGGGATTCGCTGCCAGTATTTGGCCAGAAGGGTAGGAGAGCTGGTGGTGTCCAGTTCTTGAGCACCAGACGTTGCGCCATTGTCCTGGTTTAAATACCAAACCTCTCCGCAGTTTCTCGTGAAACGAGGGCATCTGGTGCTGATGATGGTGACCCGTCCGTGGGGTAGGGACATCAAGCCTGGTGGTCCCCTTTTTGGTGTTATTCGCGAGGTGTAGTCTGTTTGCCGACGCTAGGTTTCACCTTCTCTCTTCTCTCATCATCATCATCATCATTATACAACACAAATATTACAGTACACTACACACACACACACACACACACACACACACACACTATACATACATGTATTACTACAAATACTATAATGGAGCATGTTACAAATAAATAAAAAATGGAAATTTCATCCACTACGTAAGGTGGTGCATTAAGGACCCTATTCTCACCGGCTACGTTTATTTATGGTTCCCATGGTGACTTTCGCCAGCGTTAAAATCACTAGAATCTTTACTTTCCGATTGTGTTGTGGTTTTATAATACCATCCATTAGCAGTACTCCCGTTATCTGATACTACCAGAGCAAGATGCCGATTATGTTAGTCCTATGAAAAGAATTCAATTCTGATCGTAGCTATGCGTTAATGGACAAGATATCGAATAAAGTTTCGTTATCCAAAAGATTACATTCAGTAGGGAGCTTCCAGTATAAGAAGTCATCCGTGCTGTGCCAAAGGCCTTCTCAGAAAGGGCGAAGGAGCGGACACAGTTCAGGGCACTCCATTGCCCTTCGGGTGGAAAACTGCCCTTGAGAGGCGGCAGAATCAGCAACGACAAACAGCATGAGGATACGGACGGCAGTGGAAGTCAGTGCATTAAAGACACATAATGTGTATCCACAGGATATGTTGGTCGAAACTGATAAATTTGTCATGATATCACCATCCGCAAAAGATTCTTTCGAACTAGTTCCCATTCTGATTTCCAAGAAGGGAGAGCCAAGGCGGAGGTGAGCATATAAATATAAGGAATAACCAACGAAAGAATAACGTTCTACAAGTCGGGGCTTGGAATGTCAGAAATTTGAACGTTGTATCACAGCTAGAAAATCTGAAAAGAGAAATGCTAACGCTCAGTGTAGATGTAGTGAGGGTCGATGAAGTGAAATGGAAGTAACAGAAGGATTTCTCCTCACATGAGTACAGGGTAATAACAGCAGCAGCAGGAAATGGTGTAACGGATCTTGGATTCATTATGACCACGAAGATAGGGCAGAGAGTTGAAATACTGTGAACAGCTCAGTCATTGGGTTGTTCTCACCATAATCGACAGCAAACGAACACCGACAACAATAGTTCAGGTATAAATGCCGACGTCGCAATCAGAAGCTGACGAGACAGAGAGAGTTTCAGGATACTGAACGGGTCATTCAGTACGTAAAGGAGGACGAAAAGCTGATAGTGAGGTGGACTGGGATGCGGTCGTAGGTGAAGGAGTGGAAGAAAGCGTTGCGCCAGATTGTGTGCTTGATAGTAGGAACGTGGAAAGAGGAAAATTAATTGAGTTCTACAGAAAATATAGTAATAGTGAGCACTCTGTTCAAGAATCACGAGAGGAGGAGATGTACTAGGAAAAGGCCAAGAGACGAGGAAAAAGTTTAGTTAGAATACATCATCAGGCAGATATTCCAAAATCAGGTATTGGATTGTGAGATGTACCCAGGAGAAGACAGAGACTCAGATCGTAATTTAGTTATGATGAAGAGTAGCCTAAAGTTTAAGAAACTAGTCAGAAAGCATCAATGCGCAAAGAAGTGGGCTAGGGAAATACAAAAGAATGAAGGGAGACGCACCAAGTTCTCCGAGACTATAGATACCGCTACAATGAATAGTTCAATAGCCAGTTCAGTTGAAGAGATGTAGACATGTCTGAAAAGAGTCATCACAGAAGTTGGAAAGAAAAACACAGGTACAAAAAAGGTAACTGAAAGGAAAACGTGGATAACATAAGAAATACTTCAGCTGATCGAGGAAAGAAGGAACCAAAACAAAGTTCAGGGAAATTCAGGAATACAGAGAGAGTGGTAACTTAGGAACAAAATAAGTAGGAAGTGAAGGGTAGCTCAGACAAAGTGGCTGCATAAAAAATGTCAAGAAATCGAAAAAGAAAAGATCATCTGGAGGACTGACTCAGCATACAGAAAAGTCAAACGACCTTCTGTGAATTAAAAAGCAAAGGCGGTAGTATGAAGAGTGCAATGGAAATTTCATTGTTAAACGCGTGCGAGAGCGCGAATAGATGGAAGGCCTATATGAGGAGGAGGACGTGTATAGTGAAGTAATAGAAGAGGAAACAGGAGTCGGCAGGGAAGAGATATGGTATCCATTATTAGAACCAGAATTTGAAAGACATTTGGAAGGCTCACAGTCAAATAAGGCAGAAGTTACAGATATTATTCCATCGTAATTTTTAAAATCATTGGGTGAAGCGATAAGAAAGCGACTATTCACGTTGGTGCGTAGAATCTATGAGACTGGCGACGTACCATCAGACTTTCGGAAAAACATCGTCCACACTACTCCGAAGACAACGAGCGCCGTTAAATGCGAGAATTATCGCACAGTCAGCTTCACAGCTCATGAACCAAGTTGTTGGTAATAATAATATACAGAAGCATGGAAAAGAAAATTGAGGATCTGTTAACGGCGGTCAGTATGTCTTTAGGAAAGGTAAAGGCACCACAGACGGCGTTCTGACATTGCGGATCAAAATGGAAGCAAGACTGAGGAAAAATTAAGACTCGGTAACCGTATTTGTCGACCTGTAAAAAGCGTTCGACAAAGTATAATGGAGCAAGACGTCCAAAATTCGAAGGAAAATGGTACTAAACTGTAGAGAAGGAGGATAATATACAATATTTACAAGAACCAAGAGGGAACAATAAGAATGGGAGATCAAGAACGAAGTATTCAGTACAAAATGAGTGTAAGACTGGGACGTAGTTTGTGCCCCTACTGTTCAATCTATACATCGAAAAAGCAATGATAAAAATAAATGAAACGTTCAAGAGTGGAATCGTAATTCAAGGTGAAAGGATATTAATTTTAAGATCCGATGATGATATTGCTGTCCTTAGTGAACGTGAAGAAGTAAATAGAAGAAATCCGAAAATAATGAGACGTAGTGAAATGAAAACAGCAGAAAACCTAACATCTGAATTGGGGATCACGAAGTCGAAGAAGTTGAGGAGTTTTGCTACCTTGGAAACAAGATAAGCCATGACGGAAGGAGCAAGGAAGATGTTAACAAGCAGACTAGCACTGTAAAAAGGGTGTTTCTGGGGAAGAGAAGTACGCTAGTATCAAACATAGAATTTAAGTTGAGGAAGAAATTTCTGCGAATGTACGTTTGGAGCACTGCACTGTATGGTAGTGAAACATGGACTGTGGGGAAAGAGGAGCGGAAGAGAATTGAAGCATTTGAAATGTGGTACTACAGGCGAATGTTGAAAATTATGTGGACTGATAGGGTAAGGGATGAGGAGGTTCAACGCTGAATTGGTGAGGACAGGAATATGCGGAAAACACTGATAAGGTGGAGGGACAGGATGATAGGACATCTGCTAAGACTCCAGGGAATAACGTCGTTGGTACTCGAGGGAGACAGATCTTGGAATACATTCAGAAAATAACTGAGGACGTAGATCCCAAGTGTTACTCTGAGATGAGAAGGTTGCCACAGGAGACGAAGTCAGAAGACTGATGACTCAAAAAAAATAAAACTAAAAAGGTGCAGTAGTTGAACTATCTCAAATGTAACCAATGTTCTGGTACCATTAAATTGTAACTATGTAAATAAAAACGGCTACCTGCCTAATTGAGCAAGGTGGTATCAAGTGTTTACCCTATTTGTCAAGAAAATTAGCTTCTGTGTATCGCTGTAATCGGTACTAAAATGTGTTTTACAAGTAGGCTACGGAACGGTAGCATAATTTATGAAGTACTGATTTAGACTAAAGTATCCTGGCAACAAGCTGTCTCATTATCATATGTTTTCTGTATTCATCACCTGGAGGGTATTATCCATTACACACTGTATCTACGCAAACAAGTAGCACCACTAATTTGGACATGGGGTGCTTTTACGATTGAGAAACACGAACATAAAATTGATCTTTGGATGGTTATATTAACCGATATGATTACTGTGTGCTTTCTTACGGAGCATATATTTCTATGCGTTAATCAGACCATGTACGAAACATGGAGTCCCAGAATCTGTTATAATCTGAACATCAGCAGCTAGTCAATCTTTAAAGAACAAAAAAGCTGTAGAAAGGATTGCTACATTTCATGTGTAGTTTTAATGTAATAATGGGTGTCTTGTAATAACTGGATCAACATTTAGCAACGGGATCTAAAAACTTGTCTGAGCCTGGAACTAAACACTTCAGAGAAGGCACAACATGAAAACACTTTTCAACACGAACACGTGCATATAAATTCTTTTACTAACCTGTAAAGCAGGTATTCATTAAGTTTCCCCTTAAACTGCGATAACCAATAACCACTTATTCTGTTCACTGTTTTATTAAGTTAGTTTAATATTGAAGAGAGATTTTAGTAACAACGGCTTTCAACTAAGGAAATTAGTTCTTTTCTTTACATCTACACTTACTCAAAACATTAGCTATTCACCTACGACAATTTACGTGGACTATTTCAGAAACAAAACTAACTGAAAACTTAAGGAATTTACTACTCCCCAAAAACTAATGGGCACTATCGAAGCAATAATTACTTTTCAGATCAATAAAATAGGACATTTCGATGTACTGAATATTTAGGAAACGTTCCTCTCTATGTAAAGGACTAGGGAATGATTCAATGTTTTCAACACGACGTGGAAGTAAAAATGATTATTATTTGAAACTAAAGTAAATACCTGGTCCGTGTGAGTTAATGCGGTTCTAAAATGTTACTTAAGGTGCAGGTCATAGCGATTGTGATCTTCTGTGGGTAAAGTAAAGGCGGCAAACAAACTCACGCCTGTTGATGAATAAAGGCTCTGAAAATTATCTTATTGACTTCGGATTTTTGTGATTCAGAGTTAACCAACATATGCCATGATTAAAATTGTCTACTTGGCGTCGGATTTTTGTGATTCAGAGCCAACCAATATATGCCATGAGTAACTATCCAATGATCTTTCACATACGACGCATTATTATTCAGTCATGCTGCTTTCCTTGCTTCCTTCAACAAACAAGATGTAAACAGTTTGCATGCTAACTACCGACTGGTTGTGCCACAAACATTTCTTGCGGCTCTACCGCCAAATCCACCTTTCTGTTTCCGCCATGCGGGTTCCTTAGGACAGGGACGTCCCTCCAGGCTTTACATAATTAGAGATCTAGGTGCCCTTGGCATCAACCAGTTCTACAAATATTATTTTAACGTTACAGCATTGAAACAGAATATAGAATTGAAAACTACGTTTACAGATTAATGACTGAGAGATAAATCGACAGTAATTATAATAAACATTTACATAGATGCTTATCCAGAGAAAATGGTGAGATGTATGTCACATTAAGCATAAGAAAACAAAGCATTTTCATCACACGAATCTACTCGATGCTGTACAAAAGTATTACAACGTCTTCTTATTTTATCGAATAATTTTGTTTCATAATGCCGCTGCAATAATGATTCTTGCCTCTATGGAGAAGTGGAAAACTATTTACAAAAATCTAATGGGAAGCGGGCAGAAAACTCTGCCGATTATGAAAATCATCCTGCTAACTCGACACACTGGCGGACTCAGCAGACGTAGGTAGGTCTCTCCAGCAAATGAAAAAAGGGAAAGCTACAGGATTGAGAAATGTACCTGCGGAATTGAAATAAGTAACCCGTCCTCAGTTCTAAAATTTCTGGCGGAAATATTTAACAGGTGTTTAAATGGTGACGTATCGTCAAATGAATGGAAAGAAAACTATTGTTTGATATATATTTAAAAAGGGAAGCCAACGCGATTGTCCACATTATAAAGAAATTAGCATTATTTGTACAATAGCCTGATTGTACCGCAAAGCATTAACAAACGAAACAGAAGCACAAATAACGCAGTAGGAAGAGCAAAGTGGGTTTAGAGCGGGACACTCATGTACAGATGGCATATTCACTCTTAAGCACTTCATTGAAAAAAGACTACAATGAGGAATGTCGGTTCACATACAGAAGCCATACGATACAGTCCTATTACGTAAGTTGTGGGCAGCAAGTAAAACATTTTGGTGCTAGTAATAAGTAGGTTGAGGCAATCATAAACTTACATGAGAGTTGCAACAGTATGGTTAAAGTAGGGGACAAAATTTTCCAAAAAGTCTCCGTAAATAAGGGTCTAAGACAAGGGTGCTCATTAGCAAAAAAGGTTCAAATGGCTCTGAGCACTATGAAACTTAACTTCTGAGGTCATCAGTCCCCTAGAACGTAGAACTACTTAAACCTAACTAACAAAAGGACATTCGAACCTGCGACCGTAGCGGTCGCACGGTTCCAGACTGAAGTGCCTAGAACCGCTCGGCCACACCAGCCATAGAAAAGGAACCCTTTGGGACAAAAGACACTACATACTTTGCTCTTCGCAGGTGATCTTGATAGTGAAGAATACTCAAAATGGGGCCTGACAATAAAGAAAAGAAAGGCGGAATACACGGTGGTGGTCGAAGATGACCCAGAGTATTTTGATGTAGGACTCTGCAAAATTAAAAGTGTCTATACATTTAAATATTTAGACGGAACTTCTACAACTGAGAGAAGCACATAAGATATCAGGAATCAAATTGGACAAGGAAAAAGAGTAACTGGCCGACTGAACTCGTTACAATGAAGTGACAAAATTACAAAGAGAACGAAGGTCTTGCTGTACAAGTGAATTATAGGGAGTATCACCACGTATGGTGCTGAAACATGGGTCCTAACCAAGAAAGACAAAATCGAATTAACGTCCCTAGAGGTGGATTTTCGGTGAAGAAGTTGTTGCATCTCCAGACTTGAACACGTCAGAAACTACATAATAACTGAAATTATATAAGAAAGGGACACTACTGTCGACATTAACTTTATATAGCCACTCCCAAAGAATAAATGATAACTGATGACCAAATATCTACGAATGGACACCAGCTGAGAGAAGAAAACGTGGAAGACTACCTGAAAGATGCCACGAACTCGATCAGCTTTAATTAAGAATATTGAACAAACAGCAAACTAAGAAAATGTGAAAATTATAAATACGGTTATCCTTGTTAATGACCACGCATGATAGTGAAATATATCGACAGATTTATTTGTTCTGGCGCACGAAAGTTATAGTCTCTTCTTTTTAATACCCTTCAATATCTTTATATATATACTTCTGGCAGTTTCTTCTTACAGCTTCGTCTTTTGTACCATGAGTAACGTTGCTAACATAATTTTCACTCAATTGATTCTCTAAATTTTCTCGTTAAAATGCTACTGCCAAAGCTTCCCTACATCTAAATGGTAAGTGGCCAGCTTTTTATACACTTGCTAAGTATACTATAAATCATCTTTAAAAGGAACAACAATCGTACCCAGATGCAACTGTCAGATATGAGAAATGGGCTTATTACACTGACATATTCGGGTCATAAACGTCAGCCAGTACTTCGATGCACGTAGCTTGGTTAAGACTTCACAGTACAAGGGCAACATCTTATTACTGAAATGAAGCACGAAATCGAAGCAACGTATGTGGACACCTGTGTTCGACATTTAGTTTGCTATTTCGACAGTTATGATTTATTTTTTCATAAGACATTAAAAATAACATCCTAGATAAAGAATTGCACTGTTTCTGTCGGCCTGGACAGTTTCTAAGACAGGAATACCTTCATGTATTAATTCATAACTTGTTGTGTATCATTCATCGTGTGTGTGACACGCTTTCGTTTAATTTACGTTTTAAAATAGACAGTGGCATTTAAGTCTGTAACTTGTAACGAATCTAGTCCTATCAGAACTATTGCTAACTATCACTCCATTACTGAATCATTGACAGCATATAAGCTATAGCCTAACTTGAAGTCATTTTCTTTCATAAATTATATAGTTTTTATCAAGCGTTCACTGACATTTCTGACTGTTAATTATAATTTTTCCGTCAATATATTTTTATTATTTATACATCGATGTATTATCAGGTATCGATACTAAACCATGACATTTACTAATCACAATTTTAAAAGTGTGTGATCTGAAAAGACACAATAATTTCTATTCTTCAGTGTTATGTGCAAATGAAGTATCTCTCTCCATTTCTAACTTAACTGTCGATAGTGAAATCGATTTTATGAAATAACAGGATGCTTCTGTTTTCCATGTTTTCAAAATTTTTTTCATTAATCATTAGGCCTATAAAATAAGTATTTGTAGGAAACAATGCATAAATTAAAACTGATAAACAATTTCAATAACAGAATCTATTTTAATTCCAATTTCAGAGTTGTGTTGGAGTTCATCAGAAAGGAATCAGCATTTGTAGAGATTGTGCTGGACTGTAACGGTATTTGGAGTGTGTGGAAAATACACATTTTCTACGTTTCCAATCTGAAAAAGTTTGTGCATTAATTGTGAAAGCGTGTGTGCTGAAACGCGAAGTGTTACGGCTTGTTGGTTATTTAAAGGACAGAGATGGGAGATTGTTGGGATTGACAATGAAGGCGTTCAGAGCCTCAGCTTTCCTGTTGGCGAACAGGAAAACAAACTGAAGCACCTCTTTAACAACGGCTGGTGACTGAATGACTCAATTTCTTTCAATGCATCTAGCATTCTGCCATTTGTAAACACACATCTCTATAGTATTTCTGTAGCTATTTAGGAAATGTTATTAGACGTTAAAGTTGAATTTCCAAGGAAATGAAAACTAGAAATAGCATTTACACTACATTAGAGAATGAATGTGATTCCGCTGTGGCACAGACACACTCAGATTTATCAGTTTTTTCTTTGCCACTCTGATTGACAGTTCCCTTATATATATATATATATATATATATATATATATATATATATATATATATATATATATATATATATATACGAGGGCGGTTCAGAAAGTAACCTCCGATTGGTCACAGTGCGGGTTGTGGGGGGAGTAGCGACGCCATCTGTGCGTTCACGCACTCAACAGGTCAGTCGACATCAAGCCGTGGTCGAGTGAACGTCGTACCCGCGCTAGTTTAGTTTTTGTGGCTGTTTGAAATGTGTGCTGCAATAGAAAACCCCGCCAAATGTGAAGTGCATGCTGTCATAAGGTTTTTTACAGCCAAAGGATATTCTGCAGCAGCTATTCATCGTGACCCTTGTGCCGTGTACGGACCAAGAGTTATGAGTGAAGGAGTTGTCCGTGAATGGGTACGTTTATTTAAAAGTGGACGAGAAAACGTTCATGATGAAGAGAGGAGTGG
This sequence comes from Schistocerca nitens, assembly GCF_023898315.1. NCBI lineage: Eukaryota > Metazoa > Arthropoda > Insecta > Orthoptera > Acrididae > Schistocerca > Schistocerca nitens. The sequence continues at coordinate 14,900,241 of NC_064620.1, forward strand.
TAGACCATCATTGGTGACTGACGAACTCGTTCAGACAGTTGATGCAAAAGTTCGTGAAAATCGACGTTTCTCAATGTCGGAGTTGTCTACTGGTTTTCCACAGATTTCTAAGACTCTCTTGTACGAGATAGTGACAGCAAGATTGGGTTACCGTAAGTTCTGTGCACGATGGGTGCCCAAAATTCTTACCGACCACCACAAAACTCAAAGAATGGCCTCTGCATTAGACTTTCTGTCACGTTATGAGGACGAAGGAGAACCATTGTTAAACAGAATCGTGACCGGTGACGAAACCTGTCTTAAGTACGTGAACCCTGAGACAAAAGAACAATCAAAGATGTGGGCACATTCAAATTCGCCTACCAAACCAAGAAAAGCCTCGCAAGATTTTTCTGCCAGAAAACTGATGGCAACGGTGTTTTGGGATGCCAAAGGGGTGTTGTTGGTTGAATTCATGGAACGTGGTACGACCATTAATCAAGACGTGTACTGTAAAACAATAAAAAAGTTACGACGGGCTATACAGAACAAACGCCGTGGTATGCTGACTTCCGGTATCGTTTTTTTGCACGATAACGCCCGTCCTCACTCTGCTCGCAGAACAACGGCCCTTCTTGAGTCCTTCAAGTGGGACGTTATCAACCATCCACCTTACAGCCCAGATCTGGCGCCAAGTGATTATCACCTCTTCATGCATTTGAAGAAATGGCTCGGGTCACAGCGGTTTGATGACGACGAAGAGCTCAAAGATGCGGTCACAGGCTGGCTCCAGGCACAAGCGTGTGATTTTTATGCAGAAGGAATTTCAAAGCTTGTGAAGAGATACGATAAGTGCCTCAATCGCTATGGAGACTATGTAGAAAAACAGTGCAAAGATGTAGTTGTAAGATGTATATATTAAAATATTTTTATTTAACTTGGTGTATTTTTTTAAATCAACCGGAGGTTACTTTCTGAACGGCCCATATATATATAATCGGTTTAAAAAATGACAGCGACTTCAGAAGAAAAAGAAGGAATGCTGGGAACTGAGAACTACGCAACACGGACCAGTCCGTGTGAGTTAAGTGTAAATTACATTGGGATGTTATAATACACTCCTGGAAATTGAAATAAGAACACCGTGAATTCATTGTCCCAGGAAGGGGAAACTTTATTGACACATTCCTGGGGTCAGATACATCACATAATCACACTAACAGAGCCACAGGCACATAGACACAGGCAACAGAGCATGCACAATGTCGGCACTAGTACAGTGTATATCCACCTTTCGCAGCAATGCAGGCTGCTATTCTCCCATGGAGACGATCGTAGAGATGCTGGATGTAGTCCTGTGGAACGGCTTGCCATGCCATTTCCACCTGGCGCCTCAGTTGGACCAGCGTTCGTGCTGGACGTGCAGACCGCGTGAGACGACGCTTCATCCAGTCCCAAACATGCTCAATGGGGGACAGATCCGGAGATCTTGCTGGCCAGGGTAGTTGACTTACACCTTCTAGAGCACGTTGGGTGGCACGGGATACATGCAGACGTGCATTGTCCTGTTGGAACAGGAAGTTCCCTTGCCGGTCTAGGAATGGTAGAACGATGGGTTCGATGACGGTTTGGATGTACCGTGCACTATTCAGTGTCCCCTCGACGATCACCAGTGGTGTACGGCCAGTGTAGGAGATCGCTCCCCACACCATGATGCCGGGTGTTGGCCCTGTGTGCCTCGGTCGTATGCAGTCCTGATTGTGGAGCTCACCTGCACGGCGCCAAACACGCATACGACCATCATTGGCACCAAGGCAGAAGCGACTCTCATCGCTGAAGACGACACGTCTCCATTCGTCCCTCCATTCACGCCTGTCGCGACACCACTGGAGGCGGGCTGCACGATGTTGGGGCGTGAGCGGAAGACGGCCTAACGGTGTGCGGGACCGTAGCCCAGCTTCATGGAGACGGTTGCGAATGGTCCTCGCCGATACCCCAGGAGCAACAGTGTCCCTAATTTGCTGGGAAGTGGCGGTGCGGTCCCCTACGGCACTGCGTAGGATCCTACGGTCTTGGCGTGCATCCGTGCGTCGCTGCGGTCCGGTCCCAGGTCGACGGGCACGTGCACCTTCCGCCGACCACTGGCGACAACATCGATGTACTGTGGACACCTCACGCCCCACGTGTTGAGCAATTCGGCGGTACGTCCACCCGGCCTCCCGCATGCCCACTATACGCCCTCGCTCAAAGTCCGTCAACTGCACATACGGTTCACGTCCACGCTGTCGCGGCATGCTACCAGTGTTAAAGACTGCGATGGAGCTCCGTATGCCACGGCAAACTGGCTGACACTGACGGCGGCGGTGCACAAATGCTGCGCAGCTAGCGCCATTCGACGGCCAACACCGCGGTTCCTGGTGTGTCCGCTGTGCCGTGCGTGTGATCATTGCTTGTACAGCCCTCTCGCAGTGTCCGGAGCAAGTATGGTGGGTCTGACACACCGGTGTCAATGTGTTCTTTTTTCCATTTCCAGGAGTGTATAATTGCCTTCCAAACGGCATTATCCACAAAGAAAACGGTTTTGTCTTTAAACGTAATGTGAAACAGATACTTATTCCTTAAATGTTGATTAGTGGAAAAACTGTCTGAGATATCAATTAATTACATGTAATGGCTGATAAATAAATATATCTCTTTGCTTTCTATGCCTTTTCGTCACCAGGCTCAGCTGTTTCACATCCATTGCCTGGTAAAGGCAACTCCACAATTTTTTCCGCACTACAAGCTACGATTCTTAAAACTGAAGAATAAACTGAGATATGAAGTCTGAACTAACCTTTTCTGTGCTGTTCATAGTAATATGTGGTGCCGCTACTTGATAGCCTGACTCCCATCTTTCGAATTGCGTTTCAAAAAAATCCTTACTAAAAGGACAGACTGCTGTTTCAGTATCTGCGTAAATTAAAAATGGTGCGGCTATCACCCAGTCTCACTCCATTTCGTTCTTTACTTTATGTCTCAACAGTTCTAAATTTTAGAGTTTCACCCTGTATAAAAATAAATATAATAGCTTACGTTTGGCGATTCAGTAAAATGGCACTGCTTATCGAAAAATACGAAATTTTACGTGACGTTTTCTGGTCAGATATTTGAGATTAACGGTAACACGACACCCTGTAACTTACACAATGAGCTTCTGTTTTGATTTTCACAGCCAAGTGATGGTGGATTACAAAGACCAGCGCTATGTGCACTTTTTTTAAAGAAAATGAATTGCTTGAATGAAATTAAGGTTATTAAGAAAATCTTGGTGATATGAGAGAAAATTGAAATATTTCACGAATAGCTGCTTCTATCTATTTGAATAATGTGTCAAAAAGTTCATCTTTCAAAACCCTGCCATTCTGCACACAAAAATGCTTTGGTGTGATATTCGACAATGGAAAAGACCACATTCGAATCAAGTACATATTTTACGACATTTCGAGACAGAAGACGCTAGGAAGGGAAATGATGTGTCAAGACGTTCGTCTCTCTGTGGTCTAGCTGTTCGGCGTGAAAGAACTTCGTTGGTGATACGGTATATTTAAATGGAAAAATGTCTTCGTTCGGTTCTTCAGATGTGATCCGCTTGGGCAGACGCGTATTACTTGCTGGTCAAGAATGTGTGACGTTGAACAGATTTGGATGTTTGAACTATTTTTCGTTTAGTGTGATACCAACGAAGATCGACTTTGCTACGGCTGACCCTCGCCCGAACTTGTCGAAGAGCATGTGCTTTCAGAGGTATTCCGGTGTTTGACGCACAGCACCAATTTAGAAGGGAAGGACTTTCTACAACTACGATAGAACTGCTCTTTGATGATGACAGCACTGAGCATGGAGGTCAACCATCTCAAGAGCTGAAGAAGTTACTCATCACATTAGAAATTGTGGATTTCTCTGTTTCATGTTGGAAAAGAATGTAAATACGAAGTCACAGCATACATTCAAACTTCTACAACAACACGATACCAATCGATATTTAAATATTATATATTTCATGCTTTCTGAACAAAACTTGAAAATTAAGCAAATTCAAAAATAATTGACAATTGAAAAATATCCTTTCTTTCAGGAGTGCTAGTTCTGCAAGGTTCGCAGGAGAGCTTCTGTAAAGTTTGGAAAGTAGGAGACGAGGTACTGGCAGAAGTAAAGCTGTGAGTACCGGGCGTGAGTCGTGCTTCGGTAGTTCAGTTGGTAGAGCACTTTCCCGCGAAAGGCAAAGGTCCCGAGTTCGAGTCTCGGTCGGGCACACAGTTTTAATCTGCCAGGAAGTTTCATATCAGCGCACACTCCGCTGCAGAGTGAAAATCTCATTCTGGAATTGACAATTGTTTTATAAAATCATTTACCTAAACCTGAGAAATGAAATAGAGAAACGTCTGATGCAGTTTTGAACGATGCTCGGAATCATCTACAGCAAGTGTAAAGCTCATTGAGAATTTAGTTTTCAGTTAGAATCTTAGAATTTTAAAGAGTAATACCTCTATTACTATTTCTTAGGTGTACTATGCCGTCGTGTAGTCCTGACGTATTTCTATCAACTAAGCCCAAAAATACAAAAAAAAAGAATTCGACATTTTTCAGAGTCAAAAATGTTTCAACAGAGAATCCTTCACTTATCTGGAAACAGAATACGTATAAGGCAATATATAATTTCTCCCTTAGAATTGTTTTGTTCACTCATTTTTTCCTATGAAAAGTAGGCCTACCTGCACGACTGGCCATTAAAATTGTTACACCACGAAGATGACGTGCTACAGACGCAAAATGTAATCGACAAGAAGAAGATGCTGTGATATGCAAATGATTACCTTTTCAGAGCATTCACACAAGGTTGGCGCCGGTGGTGACACATACAACGTGCTTACATGAGGAAAGATTCCAACGTTTTCTCATACACAAAAAGCAGTTGACCGGCGTTGCTTGGTGAAACATTGTTGTGATGCCTCGTGTAAGGAGGAGAAATGCGTACCATCACGTTCCCGGCTTTGATAAAGGTCGGAGTGTAGCCTATCGCGATTGCTGTTTATCGTATCGTGACATTGCTGTTTGCGATGGTCGAGATCCAATGACTGTTAGCAGAATATGGAATCGGCGGGTTCAGGAGGGTAAAACGGAACGCCGTGCTGGTTCCCAACGGCCTCGTATCACTAGCAGTCCAGATGACAGGCATATTATCCGCATGGCTGTAACGGATCGTGCAGCCACGTCTCGATCCATGAGTCAACAGATGGGGACGTTTACAAGACAACAAGCATCCGCAAGAACAGTTCAACGACGTTTGCAGCAGCATGGACTGTCAGCTCGGAGACCGTGGCTGTGGTTACCCCTGACGCTTCATCACAGACAGGAGCGCTTGCGATGGTGTACTCAAGGACGAACCAGGATACACGAATGGCAAAACGTCATTTTTTCGGATGAATCCAGGTTCTGTTTACAGCATCATGATGGTTGCATCCGTGTTTGGCGACATCGCGGTGAACGCACATTGGAAGCGTGTATTCGTCATCGCCATACTGGCGTATCACCCGGTGTGATGGTATGGGGTGCCATTGGTTTCACGTCTCGGTCACCTCTTGTTCGCATTGACGGCACTTTGAACAGTGGACGTTACATTTCAGATGTGTTACGACCCATGGCTGTACCTTTCATTCGATCCCTGCGAAACCCTACATTTCAGCAGGATAATGCACGACCGCATGTTTCAGGACCTGTACGGGCCTTTCTGGATACAGAAAATGATCGACTGCTGCCCTGGCCATCACATTCTCCAGATCTCTCACCAACCGAAAACGTCTGGTCAATGGTGGCCGAGCAAGTGGCTCGTCACAATACGCCAGTCACTACTCATGATGAACTGTGCTATCGTGTTGAAGCTGCATGGGCAGCTGTACCTGTTCACGCCATTCAAGGTCTGTTTGACTCAATGCCCAAGCGTATCAAGGCCGTTATTATGGCCAGAGGTGGTTGTTCTGGGAACTGATTTCTCAGGATCTATGCACCCAAATTGCATTAAAATGTAATCACATGTCAGTTCTAGTATAATATATTTGTCCAATGAATACCCGTTTATCATCTGCATTTCTTTTTGGTGTAGCAATTTTAATGGCCAGTAGTGTAAATGGGTTCGGGCATCATTCAAAGGTAAGTCAAATGTTTCTCTAATTTACTTAATTTTTTACTTTTAGGCAAATCATTTCAAAACGTTTAACCTTTTTTTTTCTCTTTAGGTTTCCGTACTTCAGTCGGTAAAAACGATCCACGTTGACTTGGCGGTGTACAAAATGTAAGGTTCAAACGTCAATGCAACGAAAAAATACAGCCGCTTATGTCACGTATTTTGCTGCTCGCAAACTCAGTCATCAAAAACCATTTTAGAAGACGGGCAACCCCAGCTGCTGAAGGGCTTGAGAGGAAAAATTGCTGTTTATAAAAACACGACAGGTTTCTCGGCTTCAAGCCGCACCGCCAGGTGAACCTACACGGTAAAAAGCTTAGTAGAGTATCATTAGACTCTGTGGATTTTAAAATTAATAAAGGCATGTCTAAAATATACTCATAACATTTTAAAAAGTCATAGACTCACCCTTCCCTCTTAGACAAAATTTATATTCAGAGATTATAGTCAATACTACGGCTAGCGAACGGTAAAGTAGAAGTGCCCCATTCTTTAAAATTTTCCTGTATCTAAAAATAAAAGAGAAAATATTTTACAGTGAGCGGACGATAATTTCTTTTGAAAAAGAGGCCGGATAGGCGATATAAGAACTGTCACTGCTAACATGAATTGTCGCGACACATGCAAATTACAGTGTGGGAAGCACCAGGAGGCAGTGTCTTACCAATGTCACTGCAGGGCAGCTCAGTGCAGGATTAGGTAAAAGCGGTCCGCACGAAAGACAAAGAAAGACTAGCTGACTGGCGGAACGGAAGCTATTCTTTATCGCCAATCCGGCCTCTTTTTCAAAAAATTTTAGCGTCCACTAACTATAAAATATTTTCTTTTTTCTTGGTAGATGCAGGAATATTTTAAAGAATGGAGCACGTTTTCTTTACCTTTCGCTCGCCATGGTATTGGCTGTGTTCTCTGAATATTAAATTTTGACTAGGAACGATGGATATTCCTATGTTCTTTCAACGTTTTGAGTATATTTTAGACATTCCTTTATTAATTTTAATATCCGCAAACTGTACTTTGCTTTTTACCGTGTACGTTTGTAGCGGTAAACACCGACCACCTTAAACGCCAACCGATGCTGACGTTACACCTCTGCGAGGAATTTTCAACAAGTTGTGTCCGTGAGATAACCTAATGGAAACAGAAAAATTAAACTGGGATTCGTTTCCGAAGCAATCCAGCAGAGTATAACTAACAGTAAAGAAGTGTGTCTAGGAAAAGACGTTCCCCCAGAACAAAAGCAAGTCGTAACACTACACATTAATATCGGTCGTCAGCCTACTTAGACATTCTTGTGTCAAGCATAATGATAAAGCAGAAGGCAGTGCTAAGGTTAACCTAACCTTCCTTGACACACACACTAAAGTCTTTCCTCGTATCTGTTCACACTACAACACAGTAACCTAGCCTTGCAGGTAAATGTGGTACTAATTAGTAAGTCAGACAAACAAATGGCCAATGAGTTAGCAAACAGTAACATATGCCTCTCAACAACACGTAGCTTACATGAACTAGATGCAGCAGTTTATAGAACCAATTCCCAACACACATGAAAGTAGTAGCAATACTAAATATGGAAGAGCATGAAATGATCCTAATTTAAGACAGGGGGTCTGTTAAAATGATCATATTCTATAACAGACAAACAAATGGCCAATGAGTTAGCAAACAGTAACATATGCCTCTCAACAACACGTAGCTCACATGAACTAGATGCAGCAGTTTATAGAACCAATTCCCAACACACATGAAAGTAGTAGCAATACTAAATATGGAAGAGCATGAAATGATCCTAATTTAAGACATGGGGTCTGTTAAAATGATCATATTCTATAACTTCATTGCTTACTACAGAGTCCCTATGCCTCTGCATTAACCAACAGGCAATAGAATAGCTAACACAGTAAATATTTCTTTCTTAAGCTCGGTTTGAAGCCTGACTACACTGGCTCTGAAGGAGCCTTTGCTTTGCTTCATTGTTAGTTATATAAAGCATAACAAACTATAACGCTTTAAATAACAAATGTGGTTTGATAAGCAGTCTCTTAACCTACTCAAAATATTGTTGGCTGAGAAAATGCCAACGCAACATTTCATTCAAGTTCAGACACTTTCTCATGAAATGAAAACTGATAAAACTTCGTAATTCTGACCAAAGTGCATAAATGCAACGATTAATAATCTTTTTCATTACAAATTATTTTCACTAATTTCAGACAGCTATTCAAGTAAGGCAAGTTATTGAAGGAATTGACTGCAGATTGGTCTAAACATGCACTGGAAATAGAATTTCTCAAATCATAAAACTGTACTTTAAACACTATAACTCCTCATATTAGAAAGCAATCATAACTATTTTTATAAGTGTCGAATAGGTCTTTCCACAATAAATTAGGACACCCGGAACTAAATTCACTAGGATAGGATTCCTGTCCAGATTTGTGGTTTGGGATAATCACGGGTGTAAGATAGAGTTTTTAACAACACCGCGATTATTATTAAAATCAACCAAATTTCACAAATACTTGTTCCATTTACAGAGTGCCACATATACACAATTTAGTGGAAGTCTTATGGTACCGGTGGCGTAATTATCAGTGACTGTTAACCTGGCGGCGATGCAGTCATGGTAGTACTGTTGGGTTCGCCCTGCTACATATCTTCTTGGCGTCGGAATTATACTTTTATAGGGCCAAAACCCACGCCACGATAATATTATCGCCAAATACAGCATCCGAGACCCATAAATAATGCTCTTAAGCTCTTCTGGCCTCAAAACTCCAAGAATATGAGCCACAATGATCTGCTACTGCTTGCGAGATTTTAACCACAGCACTGTACACTTCAGACTCTCTTACTCGTCATAAAGGACGAGTTCCCACTTCACCAGGCTACTTCGGTTTTTGCGGGGCTTCCCCACATCCTTTACTTTCAACCCTACGTCATTATCAGTACACTATGTAACAATCATTTCAGTAGTTATTTAAAGTCACAAGCATAGTTTAAACAACATCGTTCAAAAGTTCACGTAATTGAAATCTGTATATAATTTCAATAATAGATACAGCATTCTACATTATCATCACTACAAAATGACATAGAAATATCGATACAGATACAGAAAGGTGTTACAAGTTCTCCTGATGATGCGGTCTGACGCCGCGAAACCGGTCGTGTTTTAGTAAACAACAATTTACCAGCTGTAAGAGAAGTTCTTCCTAACATTTCATCAGGGTACTTCCCATTGACCTAGAACCATTAAATTTGGCAGGCAGTAATGTTCCCAGTATAAGTAAAGGAAAAAAACGAAAATTATTAGTCTGTGTGAATCTGTAATTGTTAGACTGCAATTAGCCTGCAAATTTTTTTAAAAAAAAAATCTGTTAACAACCGTTTTTCTCATGTACAGGTAAACGTTTCAAATTCAGATTTATGTCACACATTAAGGTCTATCGTCCCTTTACAGTGTAAAACATTTAAGCTTCTACGTCAATGCAAAATTCACTCATCAAAACCTGTAGAGTACTTCCCGTTGACGTAAAATAATGAAATTTTGCTAGAAACAAAGATTCGCACTACAAGTGAAGGGAAAAAATTAGAAAATTATGTCGAAATTGACCAATATCTTGGCAGTATCGGTATCGACAACACGTAGAAATCGTCGAGTCTTTCAAGTCCCTGTATAGATGAACTATCTATATGCATAAGTGTGTGTGTGTGTGTGTGTGTGTGTGTGTGTGTGTGTGTGTGTGTTTGTGTGTGTTTTACTTTCTTTCCTGGCACGTTGATCACACTGCCAGTAGAAAAGTTCGTTTTGTTTGCAGATGACACAAGTGTTGCAAAAAATAGTATGTCGAGTATAGTTCTAGAAAGATCTGCTAATAATATTTTCATGGATATTAATAAATGGTTTAAAGCCAACTCACTGACATTAAACTTCGAATAGACTCACTATATGCAATTCAGAACCTGTAAGAGGTTTCCACCCAGCATATGCTTAAAGTATGAAGAAGAGCAGATAGAAGAGGTTGACAGTCTTAAATTCCTGGGATTACAACTTGATAATAAATTTAGTTGGGGGGAGCACACCACAGAACTGCAGAAACGCCTTAACAAATCTGTATTTGCAATTCGAGTGTTAGCTGACATAGGCGACATAAAAATGAAAAAGCTTACATACTTTGCTTACTTTCATTCCATAATGTCATATGGTATAATATTTTGGGGTAACTCTGCAAGTCAACGAAAAGTTGTCAGAGTCCAAAAGGGTGTATACGTATTATTTGTGGAGTAAATTCACGGACGTCGTGTAGAAACCTCTTCAAAGAACTGGGTATACTAACTACTGCCTTTCAGTATATTTACTCCTTAATGAAATTTGTCCTAAATAATATATCTCTTTTTCCAACAAACAGCTCAGTTCATACATACGATACCAGGAACAAAAATGATCTGCGCAAGGACTTAAAAGCACTTAGTTCAAAAAGGGGTTCACTACTCAGGAACACTTATCTTCAATAATTTGCCAGCACACATAAAAAAATTAGTTACAAATAAAGATCAGTTTAAAAGGAGTCTGAAAGACGTACTAGTAGCCAACTCCTTCTACTCCACTAATGAATTTTTTAATAGAAACAAATGATGTACTGTGTATACTCATACTATTAGTTTTGTTATTTCAGCTTAAAAAAATTGACATGTTCCACATCCACGAGGATCTCCTCAGCACGGATCTATGGAACGAAAAACTAATCTAATCTAATCTAATCGCGGTAAGGGCATACCAATTGACGGATAGGGAAGGTCAGTTGAGAACACCCTACTCCTTCACCATTTAACAAAAAGAAGGACGCAAACTTGACATCCTGCCAGGCCTAGCAGAGAGACTTGTCAGTCGAGTACCAGTTTTCTGAAAGCCCGAACGTGTAATGAGTATTGACTAGTAGTATTCTGTCATATCTCGTGTTATCTCAAAACTATTTCGTCATCCACCGCAAAACTAACATGATTTGTCTTTACCCCTTACTCCCTTTCCCCCTTCGCCAGATCTCAAATTTTGAGTACGATGAGTCATGATGCTTTACACTTTATTGGAAGTAGCACAAATTGCTTTCCGCTTTAAGACTGCTTGCACACTACAGTAGCTACAGGGTATTTTATTCCTAAAGAATTAAAAGAATCCAGGAGGCAGGAATTGGTTGCATGGTGATTAGAATTCTTAGGATATATTAGACTCCTTGTGACTGAACTGGGCACATTTTGTTATGGAGGTATGTGGAACATATTACGAACGTCTGACTGCGGGAAAAGGGACTGACTTGCGGCCCATCTGTTGTTGTTGTGGTGGTCTTCAGTCCTGAGACTGGTTTGATGCTACTCTATCCTGTGCAAGTTTCATTCCCAAATAACTACTGCACCCTACATCCTTCTGAATCTGCTTAGTGTATTCATCTCTTGGTCTCCCTCTGTGGTTTTTACCCTCCACGCTGCCCTCTAATACTAAATTGGTGATCCCTTGACGCCTCAAAATATGTCCTATCAACCGATCCCCTCTTCTAGACAAATTGTGCCAGAAATTCCTCTTCTACCCAATTCTATTCAGTACCTCCTCATTTATTACATGAACTACCCATCTAATCTTCAACATTCTTCTGTAGCACCACATTCTCTTCTTATCTAAACTATTTATCGTCCACGTTTCACATCCATGCGTGGCTACACATCATACAAAAACTTTGAGAAAAGACTTCCTGACACGTAAATCTATACTCGATGTTAACAAACTTCTCTTCTTCAGAAACGCTTTTTTGCCATTGCCGGTCTACATTTTATATCCGGTCTAATTCGACCATCATCAGTTAGTTTGCTCCCCAAATAGCAAAACTCATCCACTACTTTAAGTGTCTCATTTCCTAATCTAATTCCGTAAGCATCACCCGACTTAATTCGACTACATTCCATTATCCTCGTTTTGCTTTTGTTGATGTTCATCTTATACTCTCCTTTCAAGACACTGTCCGTTCCGTTCAACTGCTCTTTCAGGTCCTTTGCTGTCTCTGACAGAATTACAATGTCATCGGTGAATCTCAAAGTTTTTATTTCTTCTCCATGGATTTTAATTCCTACTACAAATTTTTCTTATGTTTCCTTTACTGCTTGTTCAATGTACAGATTGAATAACATTGGGGATAGGCTACAACCCCGTCTCACTCCATTCTCAACCACTGCTTCCCTTTCATGCCCCTCAACACTTATAACTGCCACCTGGTTTCTGTACAAATTGTAAATAGCCTATTCCTCCCTATATTTGATCCCTGCCACCTTCAGAATTTGAAAGAGAGTATTCCAGTCAACATTGTCAAAAGCTTTCTCTAAGTCTACAAATGCTAGAAACGTAGGTTTGCCTTTCCTTATTCTATCTTCTAAGATAAGCCGTAGGGTCAGCATTGCGGCCCATCTACCCTCTTGTATTATCTCTACAATAAACGATACAGGTAGATTGCTCTCACAGGAGGCAAATTTGTAACAGAATGACTTCAGTTAACCTCTATATGGTTACGACTGAATAAAATTTTACAGTTTACATTAAGCTAAGTGATTTAAAAAAGGCAGTGTACTCACAGCCTCTCAGTTTGCGTTTGGCCCATGACCACTGTTTTCATGTCTACCAGAGACAATGAAGCTGATTTAGCTACATTATTAAGTTTCGACATGGATGCCTATAATTCAACTTTGTCTTATATCAACTGCACGCTGCTTCCAGCCAGTTATAGCTTCGTATATAACTCTTTTGTTCTGGGTTTTGCATTTCCTAAGCGTATGTGATAGTTAGACCATGTATCATTTAAATGAATGTACCATTTAAATTGAAACTTCTTTATTTAAATGTGTGTGACTGTACTTAAATTGCTAAATGACTGAGAAGATGAAACTTCTACGTTATTTGATTCTGAAACAGCTGAATAAAACTGAACGTACTGAGTCTACTTTCTCTTTACTTTTTCTTATCATGTCTACACTGACCCACAATATTCTAGAGCATTCCAATATGACAGCTCAAAAAAAATTACAACCTGACTTCAAATAATTAATTCAAAAGAATGGCGCTGACTAAAAAGAAACCTTAACAATAACCTATACATTTCTTTAAGCACATACCTCACACAAATCTTCATTACATGATCTACTGCAATAAAGCGAGCGTCAATACTGCCAACTGAGTAAAAGATTCTAACTGCTAAAGCCACTAACTACTAATATGCATGAGGTTAGCGAAGGTAAGATTTTGTTGCAAACCAAATAATGTATTTTTTACTTTAATAATGCGACATCCAATTCAAACACGAATATAAGTCGACATTGACATCCAGTACAAAGAGAAATAATCATGAATAATTTTCAATCTCCAATTCCTATATTTCCAGATCGTTAGCCTACGCCAACACTTAGGACATGTAGCCTCCATCAAATCTAACTTATCACATTTAACATCCACCACTGATGGCTGTTCACCTCCAATTTCCCAACAGTACTTCCATCACTGCTGGCGACTAACGTCCTACTGCCCAACAGTACTGGCAATTAACTTCAAACAACGAGTCTAACCAGCCACTGAGTCTCTTACAAAGAAAGCGCAGTCAGAGATCCAATGCAAAGCGCTACACAGCGCTGCCAACACAGAAGCAGCCCACTTACATAGCCTCCCCTGCTCCCCACAAAAAATTTTACTAATTATATTGGGCAGTGACCAGGATCAATTTGTTAAAAAAAATTTATATTACCAATATCAAATAGATCAAATGCACACAATTATTAATGTACTGTTGGTCAAAAGCCAATATTGTCCTCACAGTCCCTACAGATAGTCCTAATCATATATCAGAGTGGTAGTTTATGACAGTTTATGCACAAAGTCTGAGCAATACAAGAAAATGCACGCACAAGTAGTGAGTGGATCTCCATGCAGTCTTGAAGAAGTGTAGTCCTCCCAGTGCTGACTCTTGACATGAAAATTGGTAATGGGCCACAAGAGAGCAAACCCACAGCAAAGTCAGTCGAAGTCTTGAAGAATACTGATAGAAATAGTAGGTCATCACAGAGCAGACCCACAGTATTTCTTGTAGAGATTGTGGTAGTAGTGGGCCACCAAGGGTGCAGATCCACTGTAGTCCTTGTAGAGATGGCCAGCAGCCATCCATTGTGACTGTGCAGGTGCACAATCATAATTGAAGAGTCTTTCAGATAATAAAGCAAGTCCATAAACCACCACTTGTGCACGCACTAAATTTTTTTGCAATGTCCTTAGATCCAGCGATGCTGTTAACCAGTCCCTTGCTGAATTATCAGCACATGTCCAAACACTAACACAGTCATTTAGCCTCTGAGATTTTACACATACAGTATGACCAACAGAAATGTTTGCAGTAAAATGAATGCCTATTATTTACTTAATTTGAAGAACTGGTGTCTATAGAATTTACAATTTTACAGCATAAGAATACAATTTCAAAGGTACAGAAAACATCATTAAAGAACATGGTAATAGAGATAACATTTATAGTAATACAGGCGTTACAAAGAAATAGAAATTGGTATATACATGACTATTCCAGGAATTGTAAATACATGAAAAATGAGAATACCCATTGAAATATTAACTTGACACATGCGCATTAAAAGAAAACAGAACAGAATAAATAATGTCTAAACATATTTCCAAAGTAAAGAATACATTAGGTTTGAGGATAACAGTATTCATCATAGTAAATGCAGCTTAGTACTATAATAGAAAAATTCAATTAATCTTATCAGGTAAATACACAGAGACAGAAAAACCACAGTTACATAAGGCAACACATAAACACATAACGATATAACACAAAAGGAAACGACAAGGTCGGTTTTCAGTTTAACAAAGCTCATTCCACAGATCTTCCCTCTTATTTCAACATTTGTTCCCACAAAGAAAAATCCTATTTAAGCATGCTTTCCGTATTTACTTTCACGTATTTCTTACCTCATCATTTATTCTCCATTATCTTACCTCATAATTTGTTTCCAAGAAAACCCTACCTAAACCAGTTGTCCCTAAATCCTACTTATCAGTTCATTTCCTCTTTCAAAATAACTATTCCTCAATATACTATACTCCTTTGGCCAACTTTCTTTCTTATAGCTTCTCAATGCATTTTTTCGCAACTCATCACAATTCATTTCCTTATACAGCCTACCCCCTCTTAAACTAATATAAAGCTACTGAGCTCGGATACATAAACTAGAGAACAATTCAATGCAGCAGCACAAAACACTTAACACAAACAGCGATGATAAAAAATGCAAATTGGCAAAGCAAGCAGCAGTAAATCTAAATTAGCAAAGCAAATGCAATATTACAACTAATATAAGGCAATATGCAGCAAACAAGAAAAATAAATCAGTGGTAAAACTGGCTTATAAGAGTAGTACAAAGTAAAATTCAGTGGGACAATGCCAGGCAAATAGCAGCAGCAAATGTAACAACTTATGTCTAAACATGACAAAGCACAAGCAGTAAAGATAGCAATGCAGATAAGGGAATGTCTACTTACATCTTAATCCCTATGTCACATCTTAACTCTAAAGTGATGCACCACAACAACCTATTCTATCAAAGAAATTACTATGACCTTGAAAAGGAAATTATGTATACAGTTCCTGTTATCAATCGCTTCTCCTTCTTATGCTTCTTTCGTTTACTAGTGCTCGTTTTTTTTAATAATGTATATCATATAATTATTATTTAATAGATGTGTAGACAGAAAGTGTGTACACTAGTATATGTATTAAATTTTATTTTATAAAATCAATGCTACAGCGCAACTAGAAACTAGATGTCAAATAAAATAAACAAATATCTTCAAGGCAAAGCAAGAAACTAAACATCATCCGCTAGCCATATGGCGTTTCATAAGTCAGTAAAAATTCTCTCAAGTCTCTTATAAAGATACTTGTCGTAATCAGGAGTGTAAACGTAACAATATTTCTCATCAGTTATGAAAACATTTCTGTAAGTAGCAGAAAGTACGAGCTGTACAGTGCAAACATATGTTTCCAATTAATAGCACGTCGTGTTTGTGATGCGTTCTGCAAATAAATGTCAATGACGAGCTCGACAACCTCCTTTTTCTACAGCTATGCGAGCGCTTACGGAAGTGCAGGTAGCTTCAAAGCGGCTGGAGCGGCAAAAGGAAAGTCAAAGCAGGTAGCGCGCAGCTGCGCACGGCAATGTATTACTTCAAGGTTACATACACACTTTACCAAAATATTTACGACAGCAGTTTGAGCTACAATGACAGTTTGATACAAATAAAAAATTTCACACGTTGAAAATTTACGTTGGAAGTGTAAGGAAACGAAATCTCCACGTACTTCAATAATATTGATCCCATACAAGATACATCACTCAAATCTCTCATTGTATCACAGTGGTTCCTAAAGTAAATGTGAACAGTCTCCAAAACGCAGACAAAGTGCAATTTTATAAGTGTGAAGTAATCTAACTGTGTAATTACGTAAATATGTGTCACTGGCGTAGTAAAAAGAATGTTTGTCTCTCTCAGTTAAATGATCAGATAGCTGTGTAATTCTGTGTTAGTGAAATATGCTGCCGTTGTCTAAAACTGTATAAGCAAATACCATATTAGGTAGGGCTCCTTGCGCCTGCCACACGCATGGTACACGAAGTAAGCGTGTACCCCCTGAGGTTTGATGTAATTATACCCTCAGATGATACAGATAACAACAACGGAATGAAATGTGTCGCCGAAAATCTTCTCTGTATCATAGTAGTTCTAAAATATTTCTAAAAATATTCCAAGTACGAAAGATAATCGCTAAAATGCGTGTCATCTAGCGCTAAACCGTGCGTCTTGCTGTAAGATAATTTCCTGTCATTAGCTAACTGTAAAAATGTGCCAAGTGTCGTAGTTATCGCCGTTCATAAGCAAAGCTGTCCAGAAGTCAATGTACTTACCTTGTCATATACAAAAGTAAAAATGATATGCGTATAGATGTTGTAGTTATTACTTACATTACCTTGCTGTAACGTATTGTTGTTTTGCGAAAAATACCTATCTCATTGTAGCTATGTCACAGAAGTCATTACAAAAATATGTTTTACTTTCCAGAAGAACGCCCAAAAACTGTGCAGAAAAAAAATACAGTGCAGAAATAATAATGAAAACTGTGTCACTCAGTAGTAGCGTCGTAGTATAATTGTGTAGCTGTCAAACAAACCGAGTACTCTATCATCTATAATCTCTGAGAAAGTGCTTTAAATAAAATATGTCTTTTCAAGTAAACAAATATGTTGCAGTAAAATCTCATTAGCAGTATATGCTACAAGTATGTAAGCCTTATAGTCGTTATGTAATCCTGCAAACAACTAACAAAAATGTACACACACGGAGACTGTGTCGTCTGTTTCCTATAAAAGTGGACTCGTAAAGTTACTGTCTTAAGGGGCTCCGGAAAGGCTCAAAATCATGAAAAGTTCAATTTTTACTTTTTTGCGTTTTCTGAATCTGCAGACTATTACCTTTTAATAGATATATAATTTACTCAATTCCGAAGACTACAACTATTTTTAAATTTTTTTTGAAATGTGTTCTACATGGGCGTGACCCACTGTGGCGCTGTTAAACTGCTGTCAAATGGTGTTATTATTAACGTCCGCGTTCATCAGGTACATTTTAGTGATGTGAGATAAAGTATGTGTTGTGGCTAACCTGTGATGGTTCAATATATATCGCTGGTGTGATTGTCGATTGTTTCATGTTTATTTACTCTATCGTTATCTCGAAAATATTCGTAATTAATTCTGTTTCTTGAGTCTCTGTTTTGTTGAAGTATAATAATGAGTAAAAGTAAAGTTATTAGAAATCCTCTGAAGGCTTTTAAGAAAAGGAGAAATGTTGGATAGCCAAAGGTATGTGTTATTACTGTAAACAATAAAGACGATGAAAATCCCCAACATAGCTTGTGTCCCAAAGAAGAAGACAGTTGGTGTAAATATAACAAAGGATTGCTAACTGGTGAAGTGTACACTCATAAGCATAGTCTGCCTCATGCAATAATGGAGGTGATAAAACCTATTTTCAGAGACTTAGCAGCACCTGAACTGTTGAAAAAGTGTATTCACGGAAAAACTCAAAACCCCAATGAAAGTGTAAATAGTGTTATATGGTCGAGAATCCCCAAGACTGTATTTGTTGGAATAGAAACACTTCACTTTGGTGTGTATGATGCTGTTGCGACTTTCAATGATGGCAACATTGTAAGGTGAAAGGTATTTAGAAATATGGGAATGAAGAAAGGTTCTAACATGGTACGAGCGATGCTTGCTTTAGACAAGGAACGCCTTCGGGCTGCAGACAGGGCTGTAAAGAGTCTAGAAATACAAGCAAAAGTAAACAGGAGGAGGAACAAGAGGAAGCTGGAGGAGGAGTTTGCAGAGGATGAAGATAATCCATCCTATGGACCTGGAATGCACTAAAAAGTTAATCCAATCTTTGTCGCTCGATTCCCAAAACTTTTATTTTCTCATACTAATTACATGTTTTCTAAGGATCTTCCAAACATATTTGTTTCAAACTTTCAGTAAATGTTACACAGTACCTTCTGCATAATTTAACGCAGCCTTTTTCCAATAAACTGTATATTTTTGAATATATAAATAAAAAATTGCAAAAAAATGTTGTGAATTTTCATTACAATTGAAAAAAAATCATCTTTAATAACTGAACTAAAATTTTGTAAAATCCCTGTGTTATGTTGTAGCCCATATTCCAATAAATAATATGTAAAAAGTTCAACTTCCTACTCCAAATACTTTGTGAGGAAAGATGTAATTTATAAGCGTTATTTTAACATTGCAAGTATAGGGCGTTCCGGAGCCCCTTAATAAGTTTCATAAGTTCTTGACTGGATAGTTGACTTCAAAACATCGCTGTATGTGAAATGTGACAAACCTTAATAGTAACTTCAAGTGAAAAGTTTAATGCAAAATACTAAGTAAGAAATTTTTTTATAGGAAACTGTATTTTCTTTGTTTGTACATTAATGACCAATTATGGGGATACCAGTAAGAAAATTGACAAAGCCAAGCCTGTGGATATACAGTATATCACTACTGGAAATCTTGAATGTTCTGAATTGTCATGTAGTGATGATGAGCTTACAGTCAAAGTCATGGTGTCGCCGATTTAGAAATCTGTCATCCTTCCGCCGTGTCGGTGGTTCCATCTCAAGATTCGGTGCCTGTTGCCAACTTCTTTCAAAAACTCCAAAATACACTGTGTTGTTACTTTGTAACTTTTCCTTACTTCTGAATTCCTCTTCCCGTATCGGAGAGCGAGTGCCCTCTGAAATTTTTAATTCTTGTATTACGTGAGCCAACTGATCCATTCCCCAATTTTTCTTTTTACTGTGCATTGATTTGTTTCTGATTTTGTTTGAATTTCCTAATTTGCTCGTACTTTTCTGTGTCAGTAAATGTTACCGGTCTTGTGTCATTCAGACCATCATCTACCTTCGTAGATAAATTAGTTAGCTGATCCGAAAGTTCGACTACATTTCACGATAATGTACTGATTTCCTCCGTGTGTTTTTGTGAACCCAGTTTCAGAGTGTCCATTTGTGTCGAAATCGTATCTACTGCGTCCTTTAGGTTTTCCTGATTTCGTACAAGTTGCGTGACCGTATCAGTATACGCAACTGAGTCAATTTTAGCCTGCAAGGTGTCGTGATTTTCGTGAACAATAGTCTGCAGTTATTTTATGGCTGCAAAATGATTCTGTAATGCGTTTTCATGTCGCGAAAAGATAGGCTGAAAATGCCCACTTTTTTTTTTCTCTTCAGAAATTTTTTGACATTTCGTTTCGATTTGAAGTAACTCAGCAGTTAAACCTTCACGTGTTTGTTCAAGAGTTTCTTTAGTTTGTTTCTGATTTTGTTCCATTTGTTGCATTAAATGTAATAACAATATATTAGTGTCTGGAACATGTTCCATGGTACTTTTCGGCTGTGCATTTGCGCCGTTAACATTCGCATTTTGAAAAGCAGAGTGTGAGTCTTGACTTAATTGAAAAAAGGGTAAGGACGCAAAACCTGAATCTACGATATTTGCAAGATTTTGTTCTGTCATTTCGCATTCCTGAGGCGAGCTATTGCTGACCGACAGGTAGACAATACTTCCCTGTTCACTAATTGTTTCACTGTCTACACTATTGTTTACTGCATGGTCCATTTCCCTATCCACAATTACCAATTTATTTTGGACATTTGTCACTTCATTACAATGTAGTGCTGAAACGCTAAGCTCGTCTCACTATCATCTCTCAGTCTACTTTGCAGCCTAGTGTTGCGCTTTTCACACGCCACAATAATCACAGAATTTTACACGATAACACAGGAAAACACTATTTGAAGAGCAAAGATAGCTCTGAAAATACTAAATATCTAATTAATTGCGAAAGCGACTGCAAAATACCTAGTGCAAATCCACATGCATGCCACAACTGCTTTGCTCATTACAATATTGTACAACAATGAAAAATTACCACTACAAAGGAAATTCTTTATACAATTACCCGCTAGCAGTAGCAATAACTAATTTCTAATCATGCACTAATTACTCAAACTACCAGAAAAATCAGAAGATTCCAGTGAGGTATCCTCGACTAAGGGTCGACAGACGAAACTTCTTCATTTAAATGTGTGTATCTGTACTTAAATTGCTGAATGACTGGGAAGATGAAACTTCTACGTTATTTGGTTCTGAAACAGCTGAGTAAAACTGAAAATACTGAGCCTACTTTCTCTTTACTTTTTCGTATCATGTCAACACTGACCCACAATATTCTAGAGCAGAGGTTCCCAAACTTTTGTTTGTCACGCCCCCCTTCTGCCGAAAAGAAAACTTCCGTGCCCCCCTCAAAAATATAGAGATTTTTATTAATTATCAAGAAACTATTGAAAAATTTGTGATGGTGACGTCATGTAACATGGTGGGCTGTTATTACGTCATCAGTCTAGTCTAGTGATTATAAGCCACTCCTAACGTAAAGAAAGTCCTTGGTAAACAAGGAAAAATATTTGCGACCTTTGCAGATTAATGGATGCGGGCCATTATTTTGAGTTGAGTGTAGCTTATTACTTTCAGTCACTATCAAAAATAGTCACGGTGTAAACGAACATCACTGATTTGTACGCCTATAGCGTTCCCCATTGTCATTGCGCATAGGTTGGCATTTATGTCAACGACGACAGTTACCGAACGGCGACAAAGGTCCAGTTCCCAGAACCAGACAAAAAATAAAAAATAAGTTTTACGAAACAATTTTGCAGACTACACAGAACTTTAAAATATATGAATAAAATAACTTCCTTACCTTGATTACATTACCTTGCTGCACACCATTTCTTCACCAGCATACGATTTTAGGACTACTCTTCGCTTGCTATAACTAGGATAAACTTTCACTGTGTCTCCATCCAGAAGAAATACTATTATTAGTTGAAATAACATACCACACGTAACATCAGAATCCATAAGGATCACATGCAGTATTTATATTTAAAACAGATTCACTATGTTTATTTTATATTGTTTCTTCGAAATAGTTTTTTATAATTTTACAGTATTACCGACATGTAAGGATAGTTAAGAGATAAACGACAAGTTCTCTTATAATGTGACGCATTTATTATAAAAATATTATTTGCACACACATATGGCAAGAAACAAACAAATAAATCAATGTGAAGGATGAGCTTCCATATGTTTTACAAGATTTTGAATTCTAGGCTGAACAGTAGAAACTGCGCAACGTAAATCATTGGCAATACTGAGTTTGCTTCTAAGCTTATTTTTTATCGCCACTACCGCTGAAAATGCTCTTTCGCACAAATAAGTGCTTGAAAATGGTAAATACAGTTTCAGTGCTTGTTCTGCTGTGCTGGGATACACCGTGAGATATTTCACCCAAAATAAAGTCTTATCCATCTTCTCAAAGTCATTCTTCGCTGCAGAATCATTTTCAGTTTCTAAGACTTCCTCTTGTAGTCTGTCTGGCAACACATCCACGTCAACGTGAAATGGATTCGTCGCTAACCTATAATAAATTTTGTCATCACAACTGTTAGCGATGTATCGTTCGAATTCATCGACGAGGTGCTGCAAATGGTTCGATATTTTACTCTTAGTATCAGTATCCTTTAAATCGTTGTGAAATCGAGCTTCTTCCAGGATTCCAAACAATCTGGGAAAGCAGGAATAATTTCAGGCTAAAATTTTACGTTTCCATAGTTGCAACTTATCAGTAAACAGTTTGATGACATCCCGATGAAAAATTATGTTTGACTCTCCACCTTGTAATTTGAAATTCAATGTGTTTAAAGACTCGAAAATATCTGACAGATAAGCCAATGCAACATGAACACTGGGCTTTCTAAATTCCACGCACAATTAAGTTTGTTTGTTATTTTCCAAAAACTGCATCACTTCGTCTCGAAGTTCAAATAATCTTCCTAGTATATTTCCTTTTGAGAGCCAGCGTACTTCTTTATGAAATAAAAGTGTTTTATACTCTGCTCCCAAGTCTTCACAAAGAGCCGTAAATATCCTGGAATTTAACGCACTCCTTTTAATATGATTCACGATTTTGATGCACAATTTCAAGACATCATTGAGTTCCTTTGGAAGTGTCCTAGCTGCCAATGCTTGACGGTGTATTACATAGTGGATAGCGGTAACACTAGGGTTTTTTTCTCTGACCATCTGCACGAATCCTAAGCGACATCCAAGCATTGATGGGGCGCCGACTGTGCATACGCGTATCAGTTTCTGCCATGATAACTCATTTTTACAAAAGAATTCAGAGACGGCTGCCATTATATGAATTGCTTTTGAAGTTGTCTTCAACTCGGTAGAAAACAGCAACTCTTCTTTAATTGTTTCAATTTCTATATAGCGAACGAAAGCTAGCAGTTGGCAACAATTCGCAACGTCGGTACTCTCGTCTAACTGCATTGCGAAAAACTGCGATTGTTTGACGGCCGTAACTAATTGATTTTGTAAGTCTTTGGCCATATCATCAATCCGACGTTTCACAGTATTGTCAGAAAGCCGTATTTGTGAAAGTTTTTGTTTACTTTCTGACCAAAGAACAATATCAGCAGCTTTCAACAAATCTCTCCGGTAATATGACTTTTCTTGGTCCTTGAAATAAGTAGCAATAACTCATATGAGGTTTCCAGTACCTTTTCTGATGTCTGAGCGAAGGATCCAGCAGTCTCCAACTTCATCCGTTTCAAATTATCACATTTTGCAGCAAAAAATTCCTTCGGCTTCTCTTTCAAAGCACCATGCTTTGCCCACAAATGGCGTTCCAGACGAGAAGGTCTCATGGAATCATTGCTCAATACCTCATAGCAAATAACACATTGCGGCTGGTCAACACCATTTTTTTGTATAGAAGCAAAACCGTATTTGATATAATCATCATTATATTTACGTTTTCGTGCGACACTCATGGTGAAGTAAAAAGAAAACAAGAAGTTAAAATATAATTTCGCACTAAGACTGATTTCACTGAGGCGCAACTGTGAAAGATTCAACGCGATTTCAGCAAATTCCAATACATCAGATGTGTCAACAACTGCAAGCAACCAACTGAAATAAAGGAAAGCTACTGTCGTCTGTCGGCACCTCAGGTGACTGCCTGTTAGGAGTGGGGCGAAGAACGGGGAAGCCCAGCCGCAGCGAAGGTAGTCAGTGCACTGTCTGTCTGCGACCTGGTGGCCGAACAGGGCTCTTGCTGGGAGAAACGGGCTTTTCCCGGATTAGGGCGGAAACAGCCCACAGGCACCCTAAGAATTTGCTACCTGTTCTGCGGTGCTGTTCTGAGCAGTTCAGCCTGGGGTTTTATGCGAAAACCGTTTTCGTGCTCCTATCTTTCGTTACTTATAAACGAAACGTTATAAGTTTTGAGATAACATCAATGAATTGGTTGTCAAATTTCACAGTAATTAAGTAAGGTCATGGATACACCTCACACATCGCTGGAAACTGTGCACAGTGCCAAGCAGTTACCTCTGTACTCGTACCAAAAGAAGCCATTGTCACAGCAAAGAACGTACACTAATTTCAAACGAAATTATGCCGTATTTCAAAAAGGCAGAAGAAAAATAACTGTTTTGTCAGATAAGTAATCCGAATGAAAGAACTGTAGTACTGACCGTTCGAAAAAAAAATGCCTCACTAATGTACTTCATTGTCTACCAAGCTGGGTTATGTTTCATTATTAGCACTCGCGACAATGTTTCCAGAACGGCGTGAAGTACTCTGCTCAGAACGAACACTTGTACTAGTTTCGCATTCACGTCGTGCACATTTTTCTGGTGACAAAGGGCATAACCCTGGCGTCCAAATAACGAACCCGCGTATACAGTCTGTTAAAGTCACTGTAATCTCATCACATGGGGATCCACGGGTTGACAGGGTAATAAAACAGCATTTTTGCAGTTACGCAGTATAAGTCATTATTACTCTGATGAACATAGCCTATTACGGCTAAAAGTTATAACATGATTACGTTCAGTTCATGTGTACAAATGAACGGAATAGTTAATACCTGACTTTTCTATTTTCCAATTGTCAGAAGTAAGTTGTTTACAAGTCTGATATATTAGAATTAACGCATATAGCCTTCGTAATTTTGAAAGTTTCTGTGTGTGACATTCTAAACGTGACCTTCAAAAGCTGTATGTTCTAAGATAGCGTGGGGCGGCTGATGGAATTATGTTGCTATTATATAAAATTTGTTTGCATGTAGAAACACTGCATTTCCCGGCCGATTAACCATATGTGCGGCGGCGGGTGGAATTATTGTTGTTAAAATGTTCCTATTATTTATGCTGTTGTTTTGCCGTTCTCAACACTGGCTCTCTAACTACAATATTGGCAACCAGAAAGTGATTAGCAAAACGTGAAGCCTGTAATTAGAATTCCTAGTGCCCACTTCATCTGAGAATACACTTATAGTTACAGCTTATAGCTCTGAGGAAATAGGAGATTGTCTGGGATTTCTAATTAAAAACGATTTTGATTAAAATAGTTCAGTATATTCTGAAAGTCACAGATGAAAACAAAAAAATCCACACAATCTAACTAACAGAGCAGTTCAGAGTCTAATGCGCTGATGCCACTATAACTGTCCAAATTAAATGTTTAAATGAATGCTCGCCATAATTTGATGATTAGTTTCATCAAACGCCACGCTAAATAATTGGTAGAATGTCTGTCCCGCGGCGGCACGTGAAAATACGACATACGCAAACTGAAGATTGATAATTAAAGTCAACCCAGAATTAACACTTCACTCGAAAATGATTTCATGGTTACGCGTATTCCGAGTAACTTAATACGGCATCCGAGGCTGTTTGTAGCAATGATACCGACGCGACGCGACTCCCGACACAAATGACGTGCTATTCAGCGTCTGGAGAGAACTGGGGCCTTGCTTCCTCGCGCAGCGTTCTTATATATAAAGCCACGGTGCGGATGGCTAAGGGAACGCCTGATCAAATCGGCTCTGTCGACTAGCCGCTGGGCTAGTAATGCACCACGTCATTGAATAAATCATAGCTTCTCTTGCTGATGGCCGATGAAACTCTTAATTTAAATGTGCATTCAGCACGCAGGTAAGTAATGATAATAAAATTTTGACGTGGCTAAGTTAAATATTTTGGGCGAAAGAATTAATTTAATTACACTGCACGCAGTAGACGAGCTCTGAACTGGCCCTTTGGAGATACGCTATCGCTATAGTTTTATAGGTATTCAAATGAAACTTCTCACAACTTCATAGTTATAGCGGATCTCCAACCTACTCAAATATACACATCCTAGCCTTATTTATTAGCCTACTTAATCTATCTTGCTTCCCTAAGTTTTAAGACAAAAACCAGAAAATCATGAATTTCCACTAAAATCTTAAATTGTGAGATCCAGAAGACTGTTTTTATTAAATAATTATGAAAAATGAATCTAATTATCAATTTTTTATTCTCTAGCTCTTTTCTGTTGCGACAATGATTTTTACAGAAAAACGTCAAAATTTCGAAAATGGCTAAAGTTATCGAACTGATATTTAACACATGTTGTTTTAGTATTACTCCTGACATGCTAGAAATTTTTTAGGTTATTTGCTTGATTTTTAAAGTATTGCGCAACATTTATGACGTCAGAGCTAGTTACAGTGGACTGGGCTGGCACACAATGCAAAGACTGATGTGAATTTACTACGGCGTGAGTAGGCTGCTTCCCTACACCACCCTCTACTTAAAATTTTTTTGTTTATGAATGTTAATGAATGAAAAAAAATTTAATTACAAAAAGGGAAGCAAGAGTACAACTTAACTTCCTATGAAAATTTAAAATTGAAATGTAAACATGTAGAAACATTAAAAGAAAACTGATTACCTACATTAATTATTGAAATTGCAGGCATGTTCACTGCCTCTTAAGCAACATTATTACTCAAAATTTAAGCAAAGTCAATGAAACACTTTGGCATACATATGGCCTTAGACAAACAAACACATAAAAATATGTAATATTATGAAAATTTTAATCCATTAAATACATTTTTACATACACAAATTCAAAGAAATAAGTTATTCATGCTACATAAACAGATGATTATCTCTTAGCAGTCTTTTCTAAACCTGAAAGAAAATTTCACAAATAATTTTTACATACGTGGTTGTAGCCACTTTGGCTGGCGTCCTACACTTCCATTCACAAGGGTAGAGGAGGGGAAGTTGCTATGGTGTGCGTCCTTCACGTTCACTCTAAATTACATGGGGAAAGGGGAGCGGTCACTGTGAGTTGTGTCCAAGTCACTCCACGCTTTCACGCAGCTACCAGGCTGCCATTATCTGGTTTGTCCTGTAGAACAAACAAAAAGAGTGCCTCAGACTCTGTTCACTTAACATCTAAGGGTGGGTCACAATGAAATGGGGATATATACATTTTATCCTTCAATATGTTGCTGGAACAAAGTTAACAGAACTTTTTCAATTTTACTCTCATGGTTACTTAATTTCATAAAATCGGTAAACAAATGGCTCAAAATGCCGTTAGTCACGTACTAGAGAAAATTTATGCTCAAGGCATACAATCATGAATCCTATTTAACATCAATTTATTATTTCTGGGCCGGAACACTGAACCAATGCTCGGTATATTCCTAATACATTTGTATTTTATTCACTTCGCTGACTCATCTTTGATTACCTTATTCTTAGAGATAGTATGAGTATATTTGATTAGTAGTTGTTTTCCCAGCTTCTTTGTACATGTGAGTAACTTTTGGTAACAATACAGTTGTGAGTGTTCAAACATACTACGTTTAGTTGACTAAATCCACTTATTGGTCCTCTGCTGTTGTGTCAGTTCCACATCTGCAATTATGTATTTACTTCATCGAAGTGTATTTATGCTGAGCTACAAATAATGTTTCACATCTGCCATTAGGTTACTCAAATATGTTGCTAGTGTATGTACTTATTTAACACTCACTCTATTAACATTTAAAGCATAGGATAGCACATTTATTCCATATCTATAGTGTATTGCAGCTGATCAGTTTGCTCACGTGGCAATCCATTTCCACTCGATCGGACGCTGAAACCACAGGTAGTCTCTCTCGACCTACCAATAAAGTGCATCAAGTAATTATGGACGAGTGTAATGCTAAATTCCTTAAACCTATAGGACACCATGAGCTGCTCTGTCTCATCTAACATAAGGGTACCTATGGTCGCATTCACGCCTCCAACTCATAACCTCAATACATGTAGGTGTGTCCTGTCACACCCTACACCAAATAACGGCCAGCTCCAACGTTATAAATACTTCAGGGACGTGTCCTTCACGTCTCAACCACAAACACTGCTCAACTCTATTACACTGCCATTCCTTACTACACAAGGTGAGTTTATTCTTACAACTTGTCTGCATTTTTTTTTTCATAACACTAAGCAATCTCTTTTACTATTAATTAGATAGCTCTGCAGCATACAATAGGTTTCACTGCCACTACAGATCCTGCTTGTACACGAATTTGTACATCTTTTTTAAATATTGTTGGTGGACCATTTCCAATAACACAACACTTTGTACTTACAATATTACCAGGGTTCTATACATACTTGTTACTCAAATACCTTTGTATCTTAATTACGTCATACTTCCCTATTGTTTACATCACTGTTAGGTTTGTCACATTAGGTATTTTTCTTCACTACTCGGTGGATAGAATGGTTCCAGAACTCATGGCTTAATAGTCATGACGGAAAATTTTAGTATTAGGAAAGAAGAGGTCGAAATTTTAGGTGGATAGGAAAGATGAAGAATGAGTGAGACCTGAAAAGGCAAGAAGAACTCACACAGCTGGGACTGCACTGCTGCACACTGTGTAGAGGTTACAGAACAACCTCCTCCCTACAGCATTCATTCATAACCTTTGACCACGCCACGTCGATCTGAAAATACTTTATGATGGCTTTTTAGAACCTGTCTCAGTTCTTTCTTCTGATTAGCGGAAATTTTATCGATTTCCTGCAATTTAGCTTCTATTTTGTCCAAAATAATTGCTTCTTCTTCTTCTGTGTTTAGCTTACTTGTACTAAGACTAACACCTTCGTCCCAATACCTCCTATTTTTCAGAACTCGTATAGGCAGCTCCCAATTGTCATCATTAGTTACTACATGTTTATCACTAAAACATACTGTAATTACTCCGGTTATTTGCAAGACCATTTTTAACTGGCTTCTTTCAAAGTCAACAAGACTCTGATATTTTGACAAGAAATCTATGCCAATTAAAACTTCAATACTGAGATTGTTTACAATTAAACATGGATGATCAATTAAATTACCATTAATGTTAAAGGGCAGCAAAGCTTCTTGCTTTACCGTTTTTGACACCTTGCCAGTAGCACCAATTATTCTTAGTCCTGATACCCTCATTACTGTAAGCTTGTCTTTACCAGGTAATGCATCAAAGAAGGACTGAGATATCGCACTCACCTCACTTCCACTGTCTAAGAGACAACGTACATTGATACCCAACACATTCACTATTATTAAAGGGTGGCTTATTCTAGGTTGTACAGGTGGTTCCTCAAACTCATCCAATAGTTCCTTTTGGATTTGTCTCCAACTAAAGTGATCGACATCTGTCTTCATTACATTTAGGTCACAGTGTGTAGGGGTTTCCTGAATTACATTTTCAGCTGCCTTTTCCAGTCGGTCTATTAATTTCAAATCGAAACACCGCACGACTTCATTACATTTGGTTTGCTGAACATGACCCAAATTACTGTAATCTGAGCGATTCTGCGTCTCCAGACCGGGCATAACACGAGTTACAGCTAAACCACTTTTACTATTATCGTCGGGTTCTTTCTCAAGTGACAACTGGTGACAGCTACTGGGTTCATCGACCCCCAACAGGCTACCCTCTACATTCTCACTTATCTCCTGTCCTAAATCTATTAGTACAGTATCAACATCCTGCACAGGCACTTTAGATAAGAGCACATCATCCTCATCGTAAATGTAAGCATGAATTTCTTCTGCTTCTTCACCCGGCAATTCAGTATTTTATAGCTCTTCCCTACCGTTACACTGCTGTGCCTTCTCTTTCTCTTCCCACGTAGAAAGCGTCTCTAACATGGTATCTATCAAATACTGTGAGTGATCTAATATTTCTGTTGTATCCTTAGATGCTACCGACACTTCATCCACCTGTTCAGTTTCAGTATTCTGATCTGTCTTACCAGTTACTGTAACTACTGGCTTAGGAAAAGTAACCGCCTGGTGAGCGCCAGTGTCCTCATAGACGGGAACTAGTTTTCCTGCCTCGGCCTACTGCTGTTTCCTTTATTTTCATTATAGTTAACTGACATAGCATTGCTTTCTGTACTGTTGTTTACATGCATAATTTTGTTTGGAACAAAATTATTATCACTTGGATGCCATTGTTGGTTCTGATAATTATTTCTCCAATACCTACCTCTCTTAGGATGACGAACACCTACGGTTCTGATGTTTACATTGCCCTTCTGCTCGTTCTTAAAATCACTACTATTGTTATTAGCATTTCTGTTATTACGTGCTTGCTCCTCATTGGCAGCAACACGTTCTACACGTTCCAAATATTCAATGAAACGATCCAGATTGTCTCTAGGGGCAGATATAATTCTAGTTTGCCAATACCATGGCAGTTTGGCTTCAAGACCTAGTATAATCATTTCCGGTTTTAGCTTTTCGTCCAAATGTGACAAACGTGAGATCCATGACCTAGCAAACTCTTTAACTGATTCCTTGCCGGCACTGAATCGTTTTCCACTCCAAAATTCTCTCAACACTTCATTTTGCTTATTACTAGACCAATACTCATTAATGAAAGCTGTTTTAAATTCCGCTAATGTTTTACACTTCAACATAACATCAGCTGACCAACACATGGCGTCACCTGCTAAATGGCTTCTAATAAATGAGATTTTCTCTCGTTCAGACCAAGTTGGTGGAATCACATCTTCAAAATCGTTCCAGAAATCTAGCGGGTGGATATTTTTATCTGGATCGAACCGCAAGAACTGCCGACACCCGATAAAAGCGGCGTTTGCAGCTACAACTTGTTGTATACTACCATTACCAGAAGTTACTGAAGATACTTTACTCTCAATGTTAGCAACGTTAGTACTAATATTTTCTATTCTCATTTCAACATTATATACTCTTTGTACAATATGAGTAGTATCAGTTTTGATTGCGTCTACTTCTTCTTGACATATGTTTACTTTTATATTAACATTTTTAAACCTATCTGAGCACAGTTCAGATTCCGCCTCGATCTTTTCTGTTAACTTGTGCTCCAGCTTCGCATCTTCCATTTGGAAGTCTTTGCGAACCTCAGCAACTTCGGATTTTACTGTTTTATACATTTCAGAAAATTGTTGAGCAACCTTTTTCTTAATATCCTCATGATTGTAATCAATTTTATAATTCAAACTGTCCAGATCCTCTTTCAACTTATTGCAACCAGCTTTGAAGAAAGTTTCTAATTCACCTTTATTGGATTCTAATTTATTGTCCATTACCTCAAACCATTTATTAAAATTGGTTTGACTGGCCACAATCCTGTTATTTACCTCAATTATATTAGATTTTAATTTAGCATTGCTGGTAGCTATTGCTTGTAATATAACATTTAAATCAATAGCCCCAGTATCTTTGGGTTGCTCACCAGCTGGCTTTTTATCACACTCAGGTGACGAAAAACTAGCTCCAACACAAGAATCAGCAAAACTAAATGGAACTTCTGATTGATCAGTCATACCTAACTTCTCCTGTTTAAACTCTATCATCTCTGATGACTGTTTCGGTTTTAACTCATCAGATAAACTATCATCCAATAAATTAATAATTTCTGCTTTCTGCTTTACTACAGGGGTCTCTATTATTGAATCATTGCCCCTTCCCACATTACTGTCAGGAGACAATACTTCATATTTCACTTTAACATTACTACTTTCATGCATATTTACACTTGAACCGTTGTCTGGATTTACAGTTCTCTCAACAGACATAGGTTCTGATTTAAGTCAAACCTCAGTGTCTTTTGGCGGTTCCATCGCCGACAGTCTTTTAGTGCAGGTTAGTAAAATTTTTAACAGCTTTTCACTTAACTTAGTTCCTTCTGCACGACGTATGGCGTTGCTGACGCGGCGTACCAGGATTACTGACGCGACGCAGCGCGCTGAACTGCAGACGGCACTCCGACGGCTGTTGTGTGTTTGCGTGGCCCACAACTGCAGGCGCAGTTCCGGCTGTTCCGGCGGACGACTGTGGTGAGGCGAAACTGGCTTCTCGCGATGCCGGCAGCGCCGCTAGACTCAGTGCCAGCTCCGTCAATCCAGATACGTTGTTAATCCAATTGCGTCGTCCACATGCACACGTAAAACTTTCACTGTTCTATTACTCAGCTGTGTGTCGCATTTCACTCGCGAATCCAAATATTTAAAAATCACTGTCACTTTACTCAGTTTCTTTCCCAGCCAATGCACCATATGTGGGGCAGCTGGTGGAATTATGTTGCTGTTATATAAAATTTGTTTGCATGTAGAAACACTGCATTTCCCGGCCGATTAACCATATGTGCGGCGGCGGGTGGAATTATTGTTGTTAAAATGTTCCTATTATTTATGCTGTTGTTTTGCCGTTCTCAACACTGGCTCTCTAACTACAATATTGGCAACCAGAAAGTGATTAGCAAAACGTGAAGCCTGTAATTAGAATTCCTAGTGCCCACTTCATCTGAGAATACACTTATAGTTACAGCTTATAGCTCTGAGGAATTAGGAGATTGTCTGGGATTTCTAATTAAAAACGATTTTGATTAAAATAGTTCAGTATATTCTGAAAGTCACAGATGAAAACAAAAGAATCCACACAATCTAACTAACAGAGCAGTTCAGAGTCTAATGCGCTGATGCCACTATAACTGTCCAAATTAAATGTTTAAATGAATGCTCGCCATAATTTGATGATTAGTTTCATCAAACGCCACGCTAAATAATTGGTAGAATGTCTGTCCCGCGGCGGCACGTGAAAATACGACATACGCAAACTGAAGATCGATAATTAAAGTCAACCCAGAATTAACACTTCACTCGAAAATGATTTCATGGTTACGCATATTCCGAGTAACTTAATACGGCATCCGAGGCTGTTTGTAGCAATGATACCGACGCGACGCGACTCCCGACACAGATGACGTGCTATTCAGCGTCTGGAGAGAACTGGGGCCTTGCTTCCTCGCGCAGCGTTCTTATATATAAAGCCACGGTGCGGACGGCTAAGAGAACGCCTGATCAAATCGGCTCTGTCGACTAGCCGCTGGGCTAGTAATGCACCACGTCATTGAATAAATCATAGCTTCTCTTGCTGATGGCCGATGAAACTCTTAATTTAAATGTGCATTCAGCACGCAGGTAAGTGATGATAATAAAATTTTGACGTGGCTAAGTTAAATATTTTGGGCGAGAGAATTAATTTAATTACACTGCACGCAGTAGACGAGCTCTGAACTGGCCCTTTGGAGATACGCTATCGCTATAGTTTTATAGGTATTCAAATGAAACTTCTCACATCTTCATAGTTATAGCGGATCCAGTATTGGAAGTGAGTCTTTTGAACACGGCTACAATGCGTCAACATTAAAGGACGCCATGAATTTGCAGGAGTGGAAGAGGTCACACTCAGGAAACGGGAACCTGCGTCCTATAGTTAACCGTTGTTTTTTTACGTACCCCCCTCCCTCTCATCCCCCATACACAAACAAACGTCACTTCCCTTTCTTACTAAACTGACAATTGCATAACGCCTCCCGAATTCGAGTCCCGTATGCTAACCACCGCGCCAGCTCCGCGAGAGGTGTTTACATTGACGAATATTAGTAAAACAACGTCCTGCTGAGTGATTGACCAGCGTTAACGCATATCGACTGTGGCAACGCCCGTCTGTAGCAATGGAGTGGTCCCAGGGTAGTTGTTTATTCCACAACGACACTCTACAAACGCGAGCGGATGGCGTCAGCTCAGGCTGGGAAAGGAGAAGGTACGCGGGAATTCAGCGACGACAGTCAACGCAGCGCAGTTTGCTGCAGAGCAGGTTACTTTTCCCCTCATCCCATCGTCGGCGAGGGACACTGACACCGGGCATTGGCCAGTTGCGGAGAGAATCGCTAACGTGTGTCAAAAAGTACTGCTTACAGAAAAGGAACTGGTCTCTTTCTTCACTTCATCGGTATCTACAGGGTTATTACAAATGATTGAAGCGATTTCACAGCTCGACAATAACTTTATTATTTGAGATATTTTCACAATGCTTTGCACACACATACAAAAACTCAAAAAGTTTTTTTAGGCATTCATAAATGTTCGATATGTGCCCCTTTAATGATTCGGCAGACATCAAGCCGATAATCAAGTTCCTCCCACACTCAGCGCAGCATGTCCCCATCAATGAGTTCGAAAGCATTGTTGATGCGAGCTCGCAGTTCTGGCACGTTTCTTGGTAGAGGAGGTTTAAACACCGAATCTTTCACATAACCCCACAGAAAGAAATCGCATGGGGTTAAGTCGGGAGAGCGTGGAGGCCATGACATGAATTGCTGATCATGATCTCCACCACGACCGATCCATCGGTTTTCCAATCTCCTGTTTAAGAAATGCCGAACATCATGATGGAAGTGCGGTGGAGCACCATCCTGTTGAAAGATGAAGTCGGCGCTGTCGGTCTCCAGTTGTGGCATGAGCCAATTTTCCAGCATGTCCAGATACACGTGTCCTGTAACGTTTTTTTTCGCAGAAGAAAAAGGGGCTGTAAACTTTAAACCGTGAGATTGCACAAAACACGTTAACTTTTCGTGAATTGCGAATTTGCTGCACGAATGCGTGAGGATTCTCTACCGCCCAGATTCACACATTGTCTCTGTTCACTTCACCATTAAGAAAAAATGTTGCTTCATCACCGAAAACAAGTTTCGCACTGAACGCATTTTCTTCCATGAGCTGTTGCAACCGCACCGAAAATTCAAAGCGTTTGACTTTGTCATCGGGTGTCAGGGCTTGTAGCAATTATAAACGGTAAGGCTTCTGCTTTAGTTTCTTCCGTAAGATTTTCCAAACCGTCGGCTGTGGTACGTTTAGCTCCCTGCTTGCATTATTCGTCGACTTCCGCGGGCTACGCGTGAAACTTGCCCGCACGCGTTGAACCGTTTCTTCGCTCACTGCAGGCCGACCCGTTGATTTCCCCTTACAGAGGCATCCAGAAGCTTTAAACTGCGCATACCATCGCCGAATGGAGTTAGCAGTTGGTGGATCTTTGTTGAACTTCGTCCTGAAGTGTCGTTGCACTGTTATGACTGACTGATGTGAGTGCATTTCAAGCACGACATACGCTTTCTCGGCTCCTGTCGCCATTTTGTCTCACTGCGCTCTCGAGCGCTCTGGCGGCAGAAACCTGAAGTGCGGCTTCAGCCGAAGGAAAGTTTATGAGTTTTTCCACGTATCTGCAGTGTGTCGTGACCATATGTCAATGAATGGAGCTACAGTGAATTTATGAAATCGCTTCAATCATTTGTTAGAGCCCTGTAGTTGTGGAAACAGGCGCCGGCTAGACGGGGCAATGGCCTGAAAAGACCGGACCTTTCTTCTGTCTCAGGGCGACACTGATTTGCGAAACGGAGGAGGGAACGTCGTTCCTAGCCCGTCTCTCACAGTTGGAAGCCATCCGCCCACGGCCGACACACGAGGCTCGGTCGGCTGGTCGCTGTGGGCTGGTAGGTGCGGGATAGGGAAGCAAACGCCGTCGGCGACCGCCGCTGAACGCACTGACCGCTCGCTGCGCTATTCTGCTTTTTCTCTACCACGATGATGACGGCAGCACGCAGGACGTGCACCAGAGTAAAACAGACCACTCGCACGTCAGAATGAATTTTAACTCTGCAGCGGACGGTGCACCGGTTTGAAACTTTCATGTACCGAGTCGGGCAAGTGCTCCATCGAGTGACAAGAGAACGCGGCAAGTGACATCACACTCTCTCCCAGTAACTTCGCAGTAAGTGAACACGTGCCTCAGCTTACCCTTAAATACTCTACCGTTTCTGAGGAAATAATGGTCTGAGTTTTGCCGTAATTTACGTGTTTTTTAACATGCGAGAAACAAGCGCTGGTACAGTGGATAGCCTCGCTGCCTTACACTTTTCATCCCGTGTTCGAAACCCAGTTTTTTTAAATTATTTTATTTTATCTACCTATGTTCGTAGAAGGTTGCGACACAACTGTTCCATATCAAATTAGAGGATACAAGGGAGTTGTATTAACTGTAAAATTACAACTGGGCTTCACAAAATGGCTCTGAGTACTACGCGACTTAACATCTGAGGTCATCAGTCCCCTACAACTTAGTACTACTTAAACCTAACTAACCAAAGGACATCACACACATCCATGCCCGAGGCAGGATTCGAACCTGCGACCGTAGCGTTCGCGCGGTTCCAGACTGAAGCGCCTAGAACCGCTCGGCCACTCCGGCCGGCTGGGCTTCACAGTATCAACTATATAAGACAACAAGTGTCTGGCGCAGTTGTTAGATCGGTCACTGCTGCTACATTGGCAGGTTACCAAGATTTATGTCAGTTTGAACGTGGAGTTATAGTCGGCGCAGGAAGGATGGGACACACCACCTTCCAGGTAGCGATGAAGTGCATCCCGTACGACTATCTCACTAGTGTACCTGCGTATCAGGAATTCGGTAAAACATCAAATCTGCAACATCGCTGCGGCCGGAAAAAGACCCTGCAAGAGCGGCACCAATGACAACTGTACAGAATCGTTCAACGTCACAGAAGTGCAACCCTTCTGCAAACTGCTGCAGATTTCAGTGGTGGGCCATTGTGAACCATTGAACGAAACATCATCGATATGAACTTTCGGAGCCGAAGGCCAGTTTGTGTACCCTTGATGGTTGCACGACACAAAGCTTTACTCCTCGGCTGGGCCCGTCAACACCGACATTCGACTGTTGATTACTGGAAACATGTTGCCTGGTCGGAGGAGTCACATTTCAAAGTGTATCGAGCGGATGGACGTGTACGGGTATGGAAACCATGAATCCATGGACCCTGCATGTCAGCAGGGAACTGTTCAAGCTGGTGGAGCCTCTGTAATTAGGTAGCACGTGTGCAGATGGAGTGATATGGGACCCCTGATACGTTCTAGATACACGTACTTTAGCATCCTCTCTGATCATCTGCATCCATTCATGCCCATTGTGCATTCCGACGGACTTGGGAAATTCCAACAGGACAATGCGATATTCTACACGTGTAGAATTGTGACAGAGTGGCTCTAGGAACACACTTCTGAATTTAAGTACATTCGCTGGCCACCAAACTCCCCAGACGTGAACATTATTGAGCATATTTGGATACCTTGCAACGTACTGTTCAGAAGAGATTTCCACCCCTCCGTACTCTTGTCGATTTTATGGACAGCGCTGCAGGATTCATGACGTCAGTTCCCTGCAGCACTACATCTGACATTAGTCCAGTCCATGCCACGTCGTGTTGCGTCATTTCTGCGTGGTCGCATGGATCCTAAACAATATTTGGCTGGTGTGCCAGTTTCTTTGGCTCTTCAGTGTCTGACATATGTGTGTATGGTATTTACAGGGGATATAATGTTTTTAAAATTTCCATATATTTCATTCTTATGTCAATTCTTACATTAATTCCTACTTTTTATTATTATGCTTATTCTTCAGGAACATTTAGTCATTCCCTTGAATGACACCGATCGTAGAAACTTAGAAATTCCGAATGCCATGAGCAGTATGTGAAGGCAGTACCACAGTGATATTTCTTCGTATGACTCTTACTAGAGAAATAAACGTCGTTAACAGTGCTGAAGATCTCAAACATTGGCAATAATTCCGCGGCATATCAGGAATAGTGGATTATTTTTGCGAACCTGGCGCTTGCAATTGTTTTTGAACGAAGATACAGAAAAAAGTGACCACGCCCTTGCCAACGGCTAAATCAAACGATAAAATTTTCGCGAACTGTATCTTTATTAATAGCAAATAAAGCACACGCTACCATAGTAGCATTCTACTTCAAATGCATGCAATCAATATTGCAAATACAAGATCTCTCATAGAATTATAGAAAAGTAGCGCGTATCGCTGACATCGTTTCTCACCGTTTAGCTGCCTACCTCAGCCAGGACACATTTCGTTGAAGGTGTGGCCTGTGATTTCGCGGATCGAGCGTTAAGATAGCAATACGCCTCCATGGCAATATTACTATTACATGAACTAGTTCTACCCAACTCTTAGTTTAGGGCGACCTACGATTTACTGCATATTTCATATTCGTAATGTAAATGGCAGTAGCTCACATGGAGCCGGTTCTATACATGTTCAAACAATATTCAGAAGGAAACTTCCTGGCAGATTAAAACTGTGTGCCCGACCGAGACTCGAACTCGGGACCTTTGCCTTTCGCGGGCAAGTGCTCTACCAACTGAGCTACCGAAGCACGACTCACGCCCGGTACTCACAGCTTTACTTCTGCCAGTACCTCGTCTCCTACCTTCCAAACTTTACAGAAGCTCTCCTGCGAATCTTGCAGAACTAGCACTCCTGAAAGAAAGGATATTGCGGAGACATGGCTTAGCCACAGCCTGGGGCATGTTTCCAGAATGAGATTTTCACTCTGCAGCGGAGTGTGCGCTGATATGAAACTTCCTGGCAGATTAAAACAGTTTTAATCTGCCAGGAAGTTTCATATCAGCGCACACTCCGCTGCAGAGTGAAAATCTCATTCTGGAATATTCAGAAGGTATTGACTAAACTGGGTTGATAAAAGGATGGTAATGCTATATTCATGAAAACACGAAACTTTCCTTGAGTTGCGAAAATATGAATTAATTTGTAAGTTATTGTTCAGAAACTGAGCAAGTCAGTCACGCGCTGGATCGCCCCTGGCCCTTAGGCAAGTAGTTATGCGGCTTGACATTGATTGACAGAATTGTTGGATCTGCTCCTGAATGACACCAAGCCAAATTCTGTCCAATTGTGTTTGATTAAGATAATTAGAATATGGAATTATATTTTAATAAGGCAGTTTGTGTGAAAATTCGACCCTCCACGATGATATTTAGTAAATTTATGTTAATAAAAGGATCGTCTTGGGTGAGAAACAGTGTACTCACTCATAGAATTTTTACTTGTTGCTTCAGTTGTGGTAGCTTAGTTATTACAAATAACTTCTTCCAAAATGTGTAAAAAAATTACGTGGTATAGTGCCTGCGTATCAGGTTTGATGGGATTAGCTTGTGGAAAGTGATACCCAAAAAAGCCTATTACTTCTCTACGAATGAAATGTGGTTCTGATTTTCGACAGGCGTTAGCACATTGACTTCTTTTTCTTTCAGACACAATTACATTTATGACAGACTCAAATTATCAATGAAAGCCTACTTACAAATCATAAATAACCACAATTAGGTGAAGAATCTCGAAATATCCTTCAGCCGCCTTCGTATTGCTCCAATACGATTCGTGAAGACAATTTCAGACTACTTACAGCACGTCATTAAGGCAGTCATCCTTGCCGAGTTTCATTCGAGATTGGAATGGGAAGAATCATTAACATGATGGGACATGGTAAGTGCACTTGACAACGATTTGCAGGAAATTAATGTACCTGTAGGTAGTAGGCATCACCAAAATTTCGGCCGTATACTGCACATCTTCAAATTCTGTATATTATACTCGGCATACCAAATCTAAGCGCAGTGCTTTCTTCACTAATTGCCACCTATGACGTACAGAATCTAAACATAGTCCGTATATGGCCAAAACTGGCAGTGGTTGTTATCATATTATAAACACGACAGAGCATAAAACAAGGAGTAATGTTTAAAGTTAGTATTATAAGGCGTACTTCCCAAAAGCGAAAGAAAATCATATTATAGTATTTTGTTGAGTAATTATATGTAGCAATATACATTTTCTTTTAATAACAAACATTTAATTAATCATTTACTGCAGTTGTAACTGTTTGTTATCTTTCACCATAGTCAACCTTCAGAATGTGAAACTCTACATTA
Organism: Schistocerca nitens; assembly: GCF_023898315.1. NCBI lineage: Eukaryota > Metazoa > Arthropoda > Insecta > Orthoptera > Acrididae > Schistocerca > Schistocerca nitens. The sequence goes on from NC_064620.1 coordinate 14,940,235, forward strand.
TAAATGCAAACAGCTGTTAACCAGCAACAAAAGATCAAATAGTGATGGAGTAATTATTGGCAATTTATGAATAAACAATCGACTGAATCGAGGGTATTAGAAATACTAGCCAAGATAGACGATCATGCAGGCTTTGATTAGATACACGAATCAGGATGCGACAGAAGCTCAAGTGCCACAGGAGGTTCACTACAGATGGGGAAATATTTTTCTGGAACTTTATGTATTCGACAGCGATTCGGATTCCCCGCTCAGCCTGAGCATCGATTTGAAGGAAAAGTCAGAGAGATATCCATCGTTTGTATCATCATCGTAGTTCGCTCCCACATAGCATGTCGCTGTCACATGGGTCTTTCCACTGAAGCGAGAGTGCCTGTAAATACCGCAGCCCCGCACTCCTTCCTCAAGTCCTCGATAGTCTCTGAAGCCTTAGACTATTTTACACAAGTTTTCGACGACTTTCGCTGGTCTCGGGACTTTGAGATTCTGACCAGTCGCTAACATCATGAACACGACCTTGTCACCAAACACTGGAACCCCCGGTTTACCTCATGAGCACCACTTTGTCATCGATCACTGCCATCACTGCCAGTACAATTGACCACAAACTATATTCCACCTACGCAGATTTTGATAGTAAAGGTACATTACTTCTGGTTGACCCGTTCTCTGAGCAGCATGTTATCTCTCAGCGGAGTTAACCCTCTGTGAATATTGACATATACTGGGGCACAATGACCATAGAATTACACTCTAAGATAAAATAAACGACGCACCACGAAGAATTTAACGGAATGGTATGGATATCGGTAGGTGTGACTACATGTACAGACACCAAAATTATCACAATTTCAGAAAAATTGGGTGATTTATTAAATGAAAAGAGCTTCACACCCCAAACTGACAGGTATTCGGCTTGGCAGTGATGGAAAGTGTTGTTGGTGTCTTCTTGAGAGGTATCGTACCACTTTCTGTCCAATTTGTGCGTTCGATCTTCAGAATCACGAGCTGCTTAGAGGGCTACGCCCATAATGCTCCGAACGTTCTAAGTTGGGGATAGATCTGGTGAAGTTACTGGCCAAGGCAGGATTTGGCAAGCGCGGAAACAAGCAGTAGATTGCCGTGTGTAGGTGGGCATTGTCTTGCTGAAATGTAAGCGCAGGATGGCTTGCCTTGAACGGTAACAAAACGGGGCATAGAAGAGTGTCGACGTGCTGCTGAACTGTAAGGGTTCCGATGATGACAACCAGAGGGGTCCTGCTATGACGTCAAATGGCACCCGACACAATCACTTCTCGTTTCCGGGTGACAGTAAGATTGGTATCCCACTATTGTCCAGGGTGTCTCCAGATACGTTATCGGCCCGGAATCTCATTCACTGGAGTACTTCTTCAGTGATGAGGCCCGCTTCGAAATGAGCGCCCATGACCATCAAGGGCGTGTCTGGAGGCGTCCCAGACAGCATAGCAATACCAATATTGCTGTCGCCCGCCACACTGCACGACAATCAGGAGTGGTAGTCTGTGTTGCCATTTCACAGCAGCACAACTTCCTTTGTCATCTGCAGCACCCATCCTGGGTTTACTTTTCAGCAAGATAGCGCTCGGCAGCACACGGTGGGAGTTTCTACTGCTTATCTTCGTGCTTGCCATACCCTACCTTGGCCAATAAGGTCGCCGTAGCTCTACCCATTTGAGAATTTTGGGGCATTGTGGTCTGGGCTCTGAAACCAGCTTGGGATTTTGACTGTCTCACGCTCCAATTGGACAGAATTTGGCTTGGTATCATTCAGCAGCAAGTCCAACAATTCTGTCAATCAATGTCAAGCCTTATAACTGATTGCATAAGGGCCAGACGTGGTCCAGGGCGTGACTGACTGGCTCAATTTCTGAAGCTCTTTCCTTTGTGTAAACCATCCTATTTTTCTGAAACTGCAATAATTTGTATGTACGTGTAATGCAAATCACATCTAATGATTTACGTATCATTCGGGTAATTCATTCGTGGTGCATCGCAGTTTTCTTTTTTTATTTTGAGCTTTTCCTCATTACAAAGGCTTATCTCCAACATAATAATTTACTCCAAAATTACTATACAAAGAGTAAACATTCTTAAACTATATTTTCAAAATATTCCTCCAGGTGTTTCTATCTTGTATGTCCTCTTCCTCTGCGTCCATTCTCCTCATTGTCTACTGTACATTTTGGAGCCAGGTGGTCATAGGTCGTCCTCTTCTTCTTCTCTCCTCCGGTTCCCATTCCAGTATCAATTTTGGTATTCTGGTTTCTTCCTTTCGTCGTACATGCCCGTACCACTGCAATTTCTTCCTATCCGTTACGTTATATATATTCTTCATTTTATTTCCGTTCTCCTTATTATTTCGGTGTTCCTTGTCTTCTCTTTCCTGGGGACTCCTGCCGATCTTTTCCAGAAGTGCACCTCTAGAGCTTGTAATCTTTTTTAATGTGCTTCAGGTTAATTGTCCAGGTCTCCATTCCATACAGAACCATACTCTCTAATGTTGTTGTTGTGGTCTTCAGTCCTGAGACTGGTTTGATGCAGCTCTCCATGCTACTCTATCCTGTGCAAGCTTCTTCATCTCCCAGTACCTACTGCAACCTACATCCTTCTGAATCTGCTTAGTGTATTCATCTCTTGGTCTCCCCCTACGATTGTTACCCTCCACGCTGCCCTCCAATACTAAATTGGTGATCCCTTGATGCCTCAGAACATGTCCTACCAACCGATCCCTTCTTCTAGTCAAGTTGTGCCACGAACTTCTCTTCTCCCCAATCCTATTCAATACTTCCTCATTAGTTATGTGATCTACCCATCTAATCTTCAGCATTCTTCTGTAGCACCACATTTCGAAAGCTTCTATTCTCTTCTTGTCCAAACTATTTATCGTCCATGTGTCACTTCCATACATGGCTACACTCCATACAAATACTTTCAGAAACGACTTCCTGACACTTAAATCTATACTCGATGTTAACAAATTTCTCTTCTTCAGAAACGATTTCCTTGCCATTGCCAGTCTACATTTTATATCCTCTCTACTTCGACCATCATCAGTTATTTTGCTCCCCAAATAGAAAACCTCCATTACTACTTTAAGTGTCTCATTTCCTAATCTAATTCCCTCAGCATCATCCGACTTAACTCGACTACATTCCATTATCCTCGTTTTGCTTTTGTTGATGTTCATCTTATATCCTCCCTTCAAGACACCATCCATTCCGTTCAACTGCTCTTCCAAGTCCTTTGCTGTCTCTGACAGAATTACAATGTCATCGGCGAACCTCAAAGTTTTTATTTCTTCTCCATGAATTTTAATACCTACTCCGAATTTTTCTTTTGTTTCCTTTACTGCTTGCTCAATATACAGATTGAATAACATCGGGGAGAGGCTACAACCCTGTCTTACTCCCTTCCCAACCACTGCTTCCCTTTCATGTCCCTCGACTCTTATAACCGCCATCTGGTTTCTGTACAAATTGTAAATAGCCTTTCGCTCCCTGTATTTTACCCCTGCCACGTTTAGAATTTGAAAGAGAGTATTCCAGTCAATACAGATTTGTATATGAATTTTTTAGTTCTGCTGATTACATTCCTGCTCCATTAGACTTAATTAAGCATCCCAATGACCTTCAGTCCGCTACTAATTCTTTTATTGATTTCTGACTCTGATTTTCCCTCGATTTCTAAAATAGATCCCAAATAACAGAAAGTGTTTACCTTTTTGATTTTCTTTCCTTCAATGTATAGCTCATCTGAATCGTTAGTCAAGTATTCTGTTTTTTGGTAATTAATCTTCAAACCCAAAGTTTTGTATGCTACTGCTAGTTGATTGCACATATAGCTAGGATCCTCCCCATCTTGAGCTACGACTACTTGATCATCAGCAAACAATAAATGATGTGGTAAACTCCATCTCTTATTTCTAATCCTATACTATTACATTTATGAGACCATGTTCTAAGACTAATATCTATATAGGTTTTAAATAATGGTGGAGACATGGGACAGCCGTGTAAACGGCCTTTGTTTGTTCTAAATTTCTGTGAAAGTTTATTACCAACTTTCACTTGCAAATGCTATCTTTATACATCTGTTGTATTATTTTAATCCAGGAAGTGTTTATGTTTGCCATATGTAGTGCTCTCTAAAGTAATTTTCTTGGAACAGTATCATACGTTTTTTCTAGATCTATGAAAATTAATCCTATATTTTTTTATTTTTCCCTATTTGTCGTAATGTGAAAATATGGTCTACACATGATCCCCAGCCGTGAAACCACATTGTTCTTCTTGGGCTCTAAAATTTTTTCCAATTTTGTTTTTAATTAATTTCGCAAAAATTCTCATTAATGCGTTTGTAACACAAATTCCTTAGAGTTAATTTCTAGATAATTAATATTCACAAACACCTTCAAAAATCGAAATACATTTGAGATTACATAAACAACATATCAATTAGACAAAATGGATATCTGAATGGAAGTACTTCTGTTGTAATGTACTGCTATCTATGCATATTCTTCAGGTGGCTTGAAGATTTTAATCTCATGTGGAGATACTTATATCTGTTCAGAGACACAGTGCATGTTTATTTCCAAAATACGAAGTATAGTAAGTAGATCCAAGCAAAGCAGATGTAACCTGAAACACAATCATGATGAATAAGTATTGCACAAAAGTGTAGATAAAGATTTTTATAAAAACAAACCAGATTAACGCGTTACTATTTAACATTTTTGATAACAGGTGCTTGGCAGCAATAAGGTATTTATGAAAGTCTTGAAGCGATATAAAATATCAGTTGCTAAATGAATTTATTTATTCCGCTACCATTGCTATACAAGTACCATAAGGCCACAACACACAGCCTCAGAACATGCATGTGTACTTCATCATGATTTTTATATTGATCATTCTACCTCAAATTTCAGATAATGACGCAAGTCGAATGTTCCTCTTTGACAGTTTTTATAGCATTTCATGACAGTAGAGAAGTTCTAAGTAGGTATTAGTTATTCAAATTAATCTTTTCAGTGCTATCCATCACATACGCTGAACCTGGGATTTTGTTCATATGTGACATTCTAAGGACAGAAACTTAGAAGAGAAATTGACCTTACATATTTTAGTAATTCTGTTTTTCCCAACATAGTTTTTGCTGGTTAATGACATATTTGTTTTTAATCGTCACGCTATATTTCTAAGAAAGAATCCTGTTTTTATCAATTTCATTTCGGTTACTTCTTTTGCACTCGTTTATTTTCTATTTAAAATCTGAGTTAAAGTGACATTACTTTTTTATAATGAAAATCTGTTGAAATATTTGGTATCATGTTCAGGCCTGCATATGTTATAGAACTACAAATTATACCAGAGTCAAAATATTTGTAATCTTTATCTCAAGTTCTTTTAAATATGGTACAAGAAACTAGGTTCTTTTAATCATTCGCTTTTCTAACACTTAGAAAATTTTGCATTGTAAAAATATGTTTTTTATTACTACAGATCTTATACTGACCTTGTGTGGTAGAGAACAATACAAATCAAATAATGTAAAAAATTAAATATAAAAATAAAGCTTTTCCTTATAAATTAAACAAAAACCAAACGAAACGTTTTATTCGCTATTTACGGAATTTCAGTTGCGCAAACTACTTTCAAATTGCAGAACACGCCCTGATGCTGGCGCCAATTCCGAGTGCGAAAGCACGTTTTCTGAGATCTTTCACCAGCTCTTAGGGACATTCCTGTACGTTCCTTTTCTGGTGTTGGATTGCATTTCCAACTGACATACTTTCATTTACGACTCCGGTGAAACTAAGACTGAGCATTCTTTTCTCCTTACTTCATAGTCACATGCCAGTAGTCTTGCGACATCAATGAAGCAGACATAATTTGTTTTATTTCTTATTTTCAGCCTATGGGCTTCATACATTTATCAAGACTATAATACATGAATACTGAAAATAACATGTTAAATAAATTAGATTCTGATGGAAAACATACACACACAGAAAGACGCATGCAATATAATGCAGAGGTAGTTCGATAGTTACATCTTCCATTGTTCATATTCACGATTGACTTCATGGTATGGGACGAGTCTCTTAAACAAACACAAAACATATATTTATAGGCATAAAAGAATATTTATACAGTTACATTCTGGCCATTTACAGGTATTTATTTCTGTATAAATGAGTAATTCTTTCTATTCAACGTTTCCTTTACGGTATTAAAGGAGCTGTTAAGGATAAACTCTTAAATCTATATTTTAAAACACCCCTTCTATCCTTCAAACGTCGGTACATTGCCCAAGAAGTTTGTAATCTCTAAAATGGCTGATGACAGTTACTGTGAGTAAGTTTCATTTAATAAAGTAAACAACAAACCAGTTCTGGAAGGTTTATTTATTTAAACTTTAACTAGGTTTCGACACCACTATTAGCATCTTTTTCAGAAGCACAAGAAGTTAGTTGGTTCAATTTACTACATGTTACATTATTTAATGGAAGCGATTCACCTAACATGTTTTAACTGCGGTAACAATGTAACATTTTGTACTTCTGGAGAAAATATAGTAGTATCGAAACGTAAGTAAAGTTTAAATGAATAAACTTTGGGAAACTGATTCATTGTTTACTTTATTCATTGAAAGTGTTTTGTTCATGTAACGTCCCAAGCACGTTGCTCGTTATTTTATCTTTAACATTTGTGGACTTTGTTGTTCCTTGTGAATTAGTGTGTGTCTGCGCGTGCTTGCGTGTGCGTGTGCATGTGTGTTTGTGTGTGTGTGTGTGTGTGTGTGTGTGTGTGTGTGTGTGTGTGTGTGTAATCGAGCAAACACTGCATTTGATAAACGAACATCAATCTTCTTTCGCCGAACGGAGAGCAGCATTGATCTAAATAACTTTCAATTTAACGACATGGTACTGGGTGTATCATCTAAAATACGACTATGTGCAATACGTAGACTCGGAAGTTATTGAGTGATGATGAGTAAATAAGGTGTTCAATTATAAAAATTCTTGGATTAAGTTCCTGATTTAAACAAAGGAGTCGGGCACTGAGATTATCGTAGAATGCGATGTAGCGTTTTCTGAAGCCGAACGTGGCTAGAGGTCAGTAATAGTGTTACAAGGAACTATAGTTGGCAACCGTCCCGGTCGAATGAATTTGTCACCGCCCCATCCAAGCCATGACCCGGATGTGATAACAGACTAAAACCGACGCAATCTGCGAGATTGGCCATACATTACGAGAATTAGGAAGGATGAACGTATCCCCTCAAGACATACAACGGGGCTGGACTGAACCAACAAGCTGCTGGAAAGTGACAATGCTGTAGCAGAACCGACACTGTCTAGACATGTAAACTACCTGACTACATATTTAGTACTGAACTGAAGCTACCACCCAAAATTGTTTCGGGGCTGTGTGGACAATCATCGACAGTCGTAATCTGTTTCCAATCAGTCGTGCTCAGTGGTGAGAACCTAACTATCCAATTTCAATGCTAAGGGTGAGATCTGCTACTTCCAGTGCAGTGGATCCTGCTGCCTGTAGTGGATTCTGACGCAGTCTGGAATTCTTGTGTGATGGTCTGGACAGACGTCTGCCTGTTACATATTACGACCCTCTTCACCTGTCGGCGTTCTCTGCCAGTCAACAGACTATGTCGGCCTGTACGCTTTTGTGCTGCACGTGTCCCTTCACGTTTCCACTTCATTATCACATCGAAACAGGTGGACCTAGTGATGTTTAGGAGCGTGGAAATCTCTTGTACATAGGTATGACACAAGTGACACCCACTCACCTCACCACGTTCAAAGTCCGTGAGTTCCGCGGAGCGCCCCTTTCTCCTCTCTCACAATGTCTAATGACTACTGAGGTCGTTGATATGGAGTGCCTGGCAGTAGGTGGCAGCACAATACACCTAATATGAAGTATGTTTTTTCGGGTGTCCTGATACTTTTGATCACATAGTGTATGTGTCTTAAACCATTGTTGTCCACAGCTGTTGTCGCACTTTCTGAACTAAACAACAAACAGGCTCATCATTAATAGCATAACATACAATAGCTACGTTACTTTGTTCTGTTTTAGCAATTCTCTGCATGAATTTGAATTGAGGGACACGTTTCATAATACTGCTGACGAATCTCATTTACCACCGTCTATTCCGTTCTGTCCCTCCCTTTATTACGTCCACAAACACGTCACACATGTCCCGTTTCCCCCCAACGACAAGGCTTCACTTTCTGCCTAAACTGTTCCGTATGACTGTGTAATTCCTGTTCGGCTGTCCTGTTATAATTTGGTGTGGTAAAACCCTTTACCTCAGTGCTAGTAGTAGTACTATTATCCTCATTCTCCTGTCTCCTGTCATTTACATTTTATATAGCTTGCATTTGACGAACTAGCTTGCTAAGTCGGTGAAATGTGTGAGGTGTTGTTCAGAATACGGCTGTCTTTGTTTCTTATCGTTTAATACCATCCAAAAAGTGTGTTACTATTTCTGTTTGCCTGTACTGGAGGCATAATGCTTCTACTGTGTTGTGAGCTATAGTTACGTACGTGGCAGTGGATTCATTCCATCCCCGTTCCTTTCCATATCGCCCATAAACTAATTCCAGAAAGTTCCGCGGCGGGTGTTACATTATTACAAATGTTCCTTCGCAACTCGTTAATTCCATGATTGTATTCTAATGCTTCTAACATCCAGTCACTCATAGTTCGTTCCTAGTTGTCGGCTAATATCAGTAACAATTCTGTCTCCATCAAGCCTATTACCTACTTATAATTCTAAGAACTCTACTACTGCCATAACAGAGTTACCTAAGAAGTCTTTACACCTCAGAGTGTACTCCTGTAACGGATTAGTCAACTTATTAAAATTATTCATAACCTCCCCCTGATTGTTCGGCAAATGTTTCCATCTCAATTTTTGTAATGGGGAACTTTCATACACAAGTACCCCAGCTACCCTTTGACCAGCCTCTTTCATTCGTCGTTGTAATGTAGAAGTGTCTTCGTCCACCACGACAACCAAATCCAGTAACCTGTCCTTATAATATTCAAAGCGTGCTTGTAATCGCCTGAGTTGGTCAACACTAGGTTTGACGTCACGAAATAACTCTTTATGTACTTCAAATTCCTGAAGCACAGCGCTCTATGCATCGACTGCCAAGCCTACTTCGTCTTGGCGAAACTTGATAGTGATAACTTTTCCAGTAAGAGCTGTACTAATTAATCCACCGTTCCTTGTGGATCCATATCTCTCTAATTTCATGCAAGAGCTCACCGCCGCGGTAGCCCAGCTGAAACAGAACAGTCAGGTGTACCCCACGAGATCTTTTTGTTCTGCTACCATTTATGTACCAAGAGGTAACACGGAGCGAGGATTGTGTGTTAGGAAGGCGGACTGATCCTTCAGTATTTTATTAAAACTAAACATTCACACAAATTATTAAATCATTAATCACAGTCTTCCTTTAATCACAGTCTTCCTTTTTGGGTATGCCTTCTTTTGATTATATGCCGCCGGCCGGAGTGGCCGAGTGGTTCTAGGCACCACAATTTGGAACCGCGCGACCGCTACGGTCGCAGGTTCGAATCCTGCCTCGGGCATGGATTTGTGTGATGTCCTTAGGTTAGTTAGGTTTAAGTAGTTCTAAGTTCTAGGGGACTAATGACCTCAGCAGTTAAGTCCCATAGTGCTCAGAGCCATTTGATTATATGCCCCAGTGAATATTTAGCAAATAACTTCCAGTGAAATAATCTGCGGACACTCGCAACTAAATAGAATTACTTCCTTTAAAATTTAAATGTATTGGAAATAGCTTAGACAGAAAACTGTAAAAATGTAAGGACCATTTACACAATTAAAAGTTACTAGAAACTGCTTCAGCAGAAAAATTGTAAAACCAAAATAATTATTTACACAACTCAGTATACCAGCACAGGTTTCTATTAACCATGAAATAGATGTATTTGTTTAAGTTAGTCAATGAGGAGCCCTCTTACAACTCATTTGACCAGAGTCATTAACCCCACACAAAGTGATAGCGAGTCAGCCCCGTCCTCTTCAAAGGAAAAGGAATTTCTGTTCACAGAGCGGGCCAACCGCTACTCACAGCAAGTCAAGATGGTTACCCATTACTAACTCCCCATGGCACAGCATTCCTGGAAGGTTACTTCACGGTACAAAGCAAAGTTCCTATGGCATCCGTTTCACCCGGACGTCCCTGCATTCGGAGAATGCACAAAGAGTTTACTTCACTTCACGAAACACACAACCAGAAAAATTGCAGGTGAACAACCTCAGGGCACGACATCAAAAGCTTTGATCAACTGTCCCAGACACATCTATTCGCGAAAACATTATTATATGTCGACGACCCTACCTATTACAAATGGAACACAGTGAGAAAAATCGTTTAACGACGGAAACAGGGAATTCCAGTAGAAGACCATCCAGGAATCACGAAAACTGGCGCACTTGACGGACTATAAACCGCACATCCGAACAATGCCGAATGTTTCTGTCTCCGTATATTACTCCACGAAATACGTGGACCAAAAAGTTTCACAGATCTCAAGACTGTTGACGGTTACCTATTTCACACGTACAGAGAAGCATGCTAACTTCTAGGACTATGGAGAATGACAACCACTGGGAATATACGCTACAAAAATCATCATCACAGCCTCCGCTGAACAAATGGTTTATTCGCCATAATTATAACGACACGTGACCCATCGATTCAAAACCAGCTATAGGCCTCTTTCAAAGAGAGTATTGAAACACGTATGTTGTGTAGCGGCGATGGTGAGATCTCTGACCAGAGAGCGTGTGACAGTTCTGTTGCGAGCTAGTGGTTGCGAGTAGCGCGTCGGAGATGACGCAGTTGCGATCTAGTTGCGAGAGAGTTCAGTTGTGTGTGAGGAGTCGGCGGGCGTCGACATCGCACTCTGGTCATGATTCAGGACGAGGTATATTATTAAGCAACATTGCGCTCAGCTAACGATGTAAATTAACTGTAACTAATTTGTGCAATAATCGCCCCAATAATAATTTTGATTTCAAAGCAATTTTTTACAAAACAAAAAAATCATTTGATTCCCTTGCATTTCCTTAAAGAAATTTTCAGTTACATTTCAAAAAAAAAAAAAGTACTTGCAATGCATTTCCTCCAAGCCGCGGCCAACAATAAGAGCAGAACTTTGACATGCAGTTATACTGACGTAAGAAATTAATTCTGATTTCGCACAGGGCCAAAGACTGATATTTCCGTCTATTTGCGTTTCCATTGTCACTGAGATTTTCATTATCATTGAATTGACTTTCATTTTGTGACGAACTTATACTTGGGTCAGATAGCTAATTTTTATTTAATTGTCATTGTCATTAAATTTCTCTGGGGAGCTTACACTTAGCTGGATGTCCATTCGCATTTGAGTATTATCTTTTAAATTTAACTGCGGGGAGGTTACATTTGGCGACACCCGGTCCAGGATCGTATTTCGTTGAGAATCTTTTGAAAAACAGTCAGATATCTGCTCTTATTTGCTTAAATATAATTAAGATTTGGCGCAACGCTTTTACTAATTTGTGACTTTCTTTCCTCAGATCATCGGCAATTCGTTGCTCTGTTGTATTTGTGTGTTGCTTTTGCATTGTGCTTATTTGTTTTGTGAATAATTGTGACTATTGTAAAAATGCCGCGAAAGACTGTGAATAGTGTATCGCGAGGTATTTTGAACGAAATAACCGACTTGAACAACTTCACCGATAGTACTTGTGACACGCAGTATAATGATGACAATCCTGCGTTCACTGACAATCAATGCGTTCCAACCACTAATGACGAATTTTATCTTACTGATGAACAAACGAACTCAATTGTCTCCCCTGTTAATTTGACGACAATTGATGACGCGGGGCGCACTATTATAATGAGCGCTGCCCAGGTTAACACACCCGGTTTGGAAAATTCAAGTAGCGTGCAGAGAAATTTTTCTAATGAAAATGAACAGGATACACAAAGTACGACGGATTTATTTAAGTCCGAAAAAGTGACCGACAGTGTATGTTCGACTGACAAAGCTTTTTGTAAATCTCAAAATAACCAAATGGTTACAGAAAGCGAGACAATTCCAGATCCACCATTAAACAGCACAGAGAATAGAAATGCTAATTCTGTATCGGATCCAATTATGGCATTGTTGCTACAAATGAGTAAACAACTTAAGGAAAATAGCGAAGATAACAAACAATTTAAAGAAAGTTTCAGACAACAGAGTGAAGATAATAAACAATTTAATGAAAATTTCAAACAACTTAGTGAACAGAGCAAACAGTTTAATGAAAAATTAGACAACAATTCTAGGCAGCTTAGTGAACAAATTAGAGCCGTTGCCGCGCAGTGTCATGACACTAAGGAACAGTTACGCGAGGAAATTGAGGCTTGTTCAAAGAAAAGTAGCGAAGAGATTAGATCTGTTGCTCAAGAATTAAGGGAAATGCAAACAGCTACAACAGAAACACTTAGAGCGGAAATCAGTACAGTCGCTAAACAATGCTCTGAAAAGGCTACACAATTACGCGACGAGTTTAAAACAATGACAGCAGAACTTTCGCGCACAATGGATGAAAAGATTGACGCGAAATTCGAGCAACAGAACTCTCAAATTAACGAACGTCTTAGTGTTCACATACAAAACAGTGATACGCGTTTCCGCAAATTTATTGAGGATCAAAATAAAGTCAAACGTCAAGTCATGGAAACAATCACTGCACAGAGACAAGAAGACAAACGTAAGATGTTTGCGAAAGCAAAAACATACGTAGACAACAATATTGCTACAATGTCCGACAAAATTAATACCATCGAACAGTTGAACGCGGAATTACGTGATGAAATTTCTGATCTTAAATCAAAAACAGATACACACACAGTATATATTCAGACAGTGACAGACACATTTGAAGAATTAGAAATAACACCGGATTCCGATGTCGTCAAAGCTGACGTTAAAAAACTGAACGAAATTACACGTAAGTTGCAAAAACAGATTAATGCGTCCGATTCTAAAAACGATGATCAGGCAAAAATACTGACTGAAAAATATGATGAATTGGCCAGTCGTATTGATGCTATTGAAAGTACTAATGACAGCAAATCAGACGACATTTCACCCGTTTCATTTAACCAAACACCTGAATTTCAAAATTTACAGCAGACAATTAATGAGATTGATTCATCTAATAACACTTTACGTAGAAAATTGTCTAGTTTGCAACAGGAAGTAACAGAGATGAAAAGTATTTCGGTTACTAACGCATCACAGCAGACGCCACTTTGCGAACATTTGTCAGATTCGCGCAACGCGTGTAATTTGGGTAATCTACAAAGAGCACACGACTTTGATTCCGAACAATCACAGTTCAACAGATTCTCTTACAACCATGAACCTGTTCCATCACACAGAGACGATAATTTCGATTACTAACATTTTCTGTCAGTGAGGAAGTTTAAAGTATTTAAAAACGACAGAGCACAGATTCACCCACTGGATTGGATACAACAGTTTAGCTTTGCTTTTCCACCGACTTGGCCCGTAACACACAAACTTGAATTTATTTGCAGTTTTTTGGAAGGCGAACCGGCAACTCGTATGAGACCGATCGCAAGACAATGTTATTCAGTAGAAGAGGTTCAGAATGCCTTTCTATCTGCGTATTGGTCGAAGACGACACAGCGCGGAACTAAAGATCAGTTAATTAGCTTACCAAATTATGAGAACTCCAATTTTCCCAGTGTGACGCAATTTTTTGAGCACATGGTGCAACAGAACCAGTACCTAAGTGAACCGTACAGTGAATCCGCACTCATTCAATTATGTATCTCTAAATTACCACGGTCATTAAGAGTTTCACTTCTAACGGGGCAACAAAAAGAAAACATTTCGGCATTCAGAGATCTGCTGCAGCTTTTAGAAGAGCGGCAATCTGATTATTCTTTTGTAAACAAAAATTTTTCATATAATAATCAAGGTCAACAAACTTACAGTAATTATGATCAACCACGTAATTTCAATAGTAAAAGTAACAGACGCTTTAGGAACGACAACTATCAGAACTTTAATAACAGACAAAATTCTAATTATCGGTATCGTCAAAATTATGAGCAACAGGAAGCACATTTTGGTAACAATAGACGTTTTCCGTCACAACCGCATGAAAGTCACCCGGATAGCATACCTAACCAACAATGTAATGCACAAGGTCAACCCAACTTTAATGTTTCGCCGCGTGCACGTATAGTCCCTGATCCAACAAATAGTAACGCACGGCAGCAAGGAAATAACTACGTACACAGAAGACAATATTTCAATTCCTGTCGCAATGCACCGTATAGGAATGACTATCACGACAGACGTGAAAACGATTAGTACAATTATCAGCGTACGTACAATAACAGTCGGTCCTACCAGCAGCCAAATGATCAGCAACAACATATTCTAATGAATGAACCCGATAGTAGGTATCATCCAGAGCGTAATACGTCTGGAAGAAGTAATAGAACAGTTCAAATAGTAGAAATGCCACGACATCCTCCTGATAATAACACGTCAGATAGAATTTGACTAGATACTGTACAGGTCGCATCTTCCAATAATACAAGCACTAGTTTTGACACGCAGAATGTTGTTCACGAAAATGTAATTACTTTTGACGATATCAGAGACACTCTTTTACAGGAAAGACCAGTTGTTCAGAAAACTATTTCACATCCTGTCATCGAAGTTAAAATAGGTTCATCGAAATTTTCAGCGGTAATCGATTCCGGATCACCTATGTCAGTCATTAATGAAGAAACTTTTAACGAGTGTAACAAAGAGAACACCTATCCCACATTACCTTTAGGCAAAACGAAAGTAAAAGGAGCAGTATCGAGTAAAGGAATAGACGTTAAATTACAGACACATTTATCATTTTGTATTGCAGGTCATACTTTTCACTCAAATTTTTGGATTGTTCCTTTATTGACAACAGACGTTATTTTAGGTACTAATTTTCTCGTACAACACGACGCTGTTATTGATTTCCAAAATTCCTATTTAATGCTAAAGGATGAAAATGTGCAATTGGCATTAGAATTTCAGCACTCATTATCGGCAGAAGAGGAAACAATTAATTGTACACAGGTCATTTCCGTGTTACGTAACATAGACTGTAATCCCACATTGTTCACGGATACGTACGTACACAACTATAATACTCCAGACGAAACCGACTACGACGTGATGCAGATGATTTCTGAGAAACTTAAACAAAGCAGTGCAAATACAGACGACGAACGAACGCAATTACACAAAATTCCTTTACAGCAAGCTCCAGTTTTCGACAACATTCCTGGTACTATGTCCGGTTTTATGTATGAATTTCAAGTCAAACAGCACGACACATTTAAAGCAAAGCATTACCCCATTCCATATATCCACCGAGAACAGGTTAAAAAAGAATTGCAGGATATGCTTGACCAAGGGATTATTGAACCAGCAGTTAGTCCGTACATAAACCCGCTACATATTGTTAAGAAAAAAGATGGCTCACTTCGCCTTGTATTTGATTCACGTCACATTAATGACATTATTATTAATGAAACCGATCGACCACAGACATTAGAGGAACTTCTACAGAAATTTCACGGTACAGCTATTTATTCTACGCTAGATTTGAAATCGGGATTCTGGCAAATTCAACATCATCCGAATTGCAGAAAATATACAGCTTTTCTCTGTTTTGGTGACTGTTATCAATTTTGCAAATTACCATTCGGATTAACTATTTCTTCTGCTGCTTTTATTCGCGGTTTGAACACAATACTTCCGACAGAACTTAAAGACAGAATTACGACGTACGTAGACGACATTCTTATCAAAGAAGCTAACTGGTCTGAACACAACGTGATTTTAGAACGTCTGTTACAAACCTTTCGTACACAAGGAGTCACAGTTAATCTCAGTAAATCACATTTTGGCAAAACTTCTATAAAATTTCTTGGGCATGTAATTTCAGCAGAAGGCATTGCGCCTGATCCGGAAAAACTTCAAGCTCTACGTGATATTACTGTTCCTACAACGAAGAAACAATTACGCAGTTTTTTGGGCTTAATTAACTTTTTTCGCAAATTTATTCATCATTCTGCTTTAGACACACTTAGATTATGTCAATTAACAGGTAAAAACACGATTTGGTCATGGGATAAGGAAGCACATTCTGAATTTGTGAAATTGAAACATGCTTTGTTGAATGCTCCACTTTTATCGCACCCAGATCTTACTAAAAATTTTTCCATTGCCACCGACAGTTCCAACACAGCTTTAGGCGTACACATTTTCCAGGAGATTGAAGAAGATGGCTCAACAGTAATTAAAAACATCGCATTTGCAAGCCGCATTCTGTCATCTGCTGAACGAAATTATTCCGTTACAGAACTGGAAACGTTATGTGTTCTATGGGCATTTACGAGATTTAGGCATTTTCTTTATGGCAGACACACGACCGTTTACACAGACCACAGAGCTATACAATTTTTACTTTCGGCTAAATTTACTCACGATAGATTAAGAAGATGGAAACTGTATTTACAGGAATTTAATTTTACTATTGTTCACATTCCCGGAACGCAAAATGTTGTAGCAGATGCATTATCTCGTTCTCTCAGCAACAATCAGCAAGACGTCGCAACCAACTTCTGCAAAGCAAATTTCAGCATTATGTACATTCAGCAAGTTGCATTTGAAAATTTTATTTCATCGTCATTACAGGACATAGCAAAAGAGCAAAGTAAAGACAATGTGTGGAAACAAATTAAACACCTTTGGCAAGATAAGAATAATGTTACGATTAGAAACCACTACACTGTACGCAATGACATTCTGTTTCGCCGCTCAGAAAATGATTTCTTATACTGAGACAGAACTGTTATTTTTCAAACATGGAAAAACGTATACGACGAGTTTTAGCGTCACGTAAAATTTGCCAGAAAGCTAAGTCTGACACAACTTCACACATTCCTCCATTATATCCCATTATACCTGTTAAATTAAGGCATATAGCCGCAGTAGACATTTTTGGTCCAATTCCGAGAACTAAGAGAGGTTTTTGCTACATCTTTGTCGCTGTTGAACTCACTTCAAAATTTGTTACTTTCACTCCGTTACGCAAAGCTACTGCTAAAACTGTTTCGAAAGCATTTGTAAAACATTTTCTATTTCATGTAGGGCATGTGATGAGAGTAATTTCCGATAATGGATCACAATTTCGATCTGCTATATGGACACGCATGTTACGAGCTAGAAACATTTCTCCGATCTATATATCCAAGTACCATGCTTCTTCGAACCCCTGTGAACGATTAATGAAAGAAATTGGTAAACTGTGTAGAATATACTGCCACAAAAGACATATTGATTGGGACACACACATATTCTCATTCCAAGATGTAATTAATTCCATTCCAAATGAATCCACTATGCTATCTCCGTCTGTTATACTGAAAAACGTTGAACCACAAAACAAAATTAAAGAATTAGTAACATTTCCTACATCTCGTCGACTACGACACCATGAAATCATTAACATTGCACTGAACAACATCAAACGTGACGCAGAGCGCCGGAGAAGACAGCAAAAACAGGTTTGTACACGCCGAGACTTTCACATTGGACAAAAGATATTAGTACGTACACACTATTTATCCAGCAAATTAAAAGGTAAGTGCAATAAATTTGAACTTCTATACGCAGGTCCATATCGGATTCGCAGCATTCCTCACCCCAATGTTGTACACGTCGAAACTTTGAGAACCAGAAAATCGAAAGGAAACCACCACTTATCCAATATAAAACCCTTTATTGAGTGAACATACTTTACGATTTATCACGCTGTAATGCTATTTACACATTTTTATGACCACATATGCAATTATATTTATGTGACTACTTATTGATGATTATCGTATTTTTTCTTGGCAAGTGCCCGGCAAGGTAAGGTTAGCAGGTCGCTTTTCTTGTCGTTACACATCAGACCGTGCACATTTTCCATTTTTTTGTAGGTATGATTGTTTTTCATGTTTTGTTTGTATGCACTGTGAAATTTTTAAGGTATAACACACCAGTTGACTTTGACATTTTTTTTGCCCTGTGATATCTCAACATAGTGTCTTTTTTTTACATTTTTCTTCTTTTATTTTCTGCTGCATTGTGATATTCTCTGTACATTATTGCCTTTGAACACTGTCTATGCTTTTGACATATTACGTTTTCTGTCATGTTATGCTGTATGCTTAATTGTGTCACCATTAACCAGTCATTATTTAATGGGTATATAATTTAAATGCAAGACATTAATCTTTGTTCATCAATTTCAGAAAGAAATGATGCGTAAAGGAAATAAATTAAACAGAAATGGGAATTTCACCTACGGAATAAACGAAAGAAGATGCAATAACTTTATGAGGAAGAGTAAATGGATTAGGATTAACAAGCATTAACAAGAATATACTATACTCATCGTAAAATAGCAGTCTTAACTAATTTTTCTTTCAGAATACAAGGCGATTGATGCAAGCTGTCAGACAGAACTACACATCTTAGTTTTAAGTGATGAAATATGCTAGAGATAAGGAATAGTTGTGTAATGAATAATGAACTGATTTTTGCAGATGATAATTAATGCTGATGCAGAGTAATGATGAAGAATATGCTACTATGAATAATGAAGTGTTTTCTTTACAGGTGATGATAATAATGAAGTTATGATAATATGGATAATGAAGTTTTTTCTTTACAGATGAGGATAATGTTGAAGTTATGTATTTATGCTATGTAGTTATTTAAGTATTTGTTGCAGTTTGCTTGACAGCAGGTGTTATATTGCATAGTAGGATGACTGAAGATTTTGGAAAGGACAGCTATGGAACACATTTTTTATACACATTTCACTACGTGTTAATTCGAAGTTCACTACTTTTCAGCATAGTCTGCGTTTCTTCTTTCAGCTCAATAATCCATTTTGTATTTTTTTCAGGAGAAGCTTTTCATGATACCTACTAAACTTGTTACTTATTATACCTGTTCTAGTACTTGCAATTTTATTTTTTACACATTTGTGTATATCATTTACAAATGTGATCACATATACTGCCTTGTGTCACAACCTTGCTACAGCTGACTCATGACAAATGACGTTACACATTTTTCATTTATAGGAACAACCTAGAAGCAATTTTTTTTCTTTTTTCTTCTTGCTTTCCCTTATAATTACCCAAAGCAATGCATTGCTAGCACAAAAACAAAATGTATTAACAGTCCCGCATAATGTCACTAGTTTATGATAATTCTGAATAATACTGATCAGCTCTGAATAGTATGTCACTTGAGTAATGACTTCTTAATGATAAAAAAAGAAAATGTACTAAATATGCTTTGTAACTGGCTAAAAACTGCCACTGTTTATTGTAATGAGACTACTTATAATGCCCATGATTATTAATGCTATGATTGTAATTAGCTGATTTTTAATAATAACTTGTTAATGATCTGAATAATACTGAATGAGGAACAATGTTTTATACTATTCGATACTTGATGGCCAATGAATGCCAATAATTGGTGTCACTTAACGAATTATGTAATAATTATGTCATTAATTAACTCCTATTTTCAATTATGACTTTTCATGTTTTTAATAACTGGCCACTGAGGGCCGATAATTAATGTAACTAAATGAATTAGCTCTTGTTTTCAATTATGACTTTTCATGTTATAATAACTGGCCACTGAGTGCCAATAATTAGTGTCACTTAATGAATTATGTATTAATTATGTCATTAATTAACTCCTGTTTTCAATTATGACTTTTTATGTTTTTAATAACTGGCCACTGAGGGCCAATAATTAATGTAACTAAATGAATTAGCTCTTGTTTTCAATTATGACTTTTCATGTTATAATAACTGGCCACTGAGTGCCAATAATTAGTGTCACTTAATGAATTATGTATTAATTATGTCAATAATTAACTCCTGTTTTCAATTATGACTTTTCATGTTTTTAATAACTGGCCACTGAGGGCCAATAATCAATGTAACTAAACGAATTAGCTCTTGTTTTCAATTATGACATTTCATGTTTTGGTCACTGGGCAATGAGTGCCAATAATTTGTATAACTCAATGTATTATGCTAGGCCAATAATTGAGTCTCCTTTTCAATGAAGAGTTCTGATGAACACTATTCTGTCATACTAAATATGCTTTGTAACTGGCCAAAGACTGCCGCTGTTTATTGTAATATGATTACCCATGAGGCCAATAATGTAATTTTATGAACATTATTCTGTAATACTAAAATACATGGTACAGAAATGTTCAATAACTAGGCTATGGATGCCGCAAACTACTTATGTAATCACTAATCAAGACTTGTCTGTTAGTTAATGTCCTTCACCCTCTGACCTAACTATCTGAAATTACTGTAATATCCATTTGTCTTGTCCATCCTCATTATCATGGAGCACTATATTTGGTTTTTGCACTAATTCTATGTTGGTGTGCTTTTAAGAGCGTGGTGTTGACACGACATGCTGTCCACCACCGTAAGCGATGAAGATACTATTATGGTCCCACTGTTTGGTGTACCTGATGTACTGCCTAAATGATCACAGGAAATATTACTACGACATTTCAGTGTCTTGGATACGCTGACAAATACTAATGGGAAATGAACTGCAAATTGTGTCACTTGGTGTTGTACTTTTGTGGAAAGATATGGACTTTCAGAGCAGCTATGTGCAATCTAAAGTGCTACAACCATGATGCAATCCTTCCCTTTCCTATCCTAACAGTGAAAATTATTTTTGCTAGAATCATTTATGTTCATCGCCTATGCATTTTTTTTCGATCTGCTGAATTCTAGTGCAAGAACACTTATGTCTCTTGTCGACATGATTTTTTGCCATTATGTTTATTTGTTGTGTAAATGATAAAGACATTTTTTTCGATTTGTTCTGAAGTGCAGTATATGTGCACTCTTGTCATCTATATTGTATATACTTTCGTGATTTGATGATTTTTTTGCCATTACATTTATTTGTTGTGAAAACGTGACGAATTTTTCAGTGCATGTGCACTTATGTCAAGTATTAATATGTTTTGTGCTGAACGTCAGCAACTGTGCATTTTTGACATTTTTCAATATGATCTGTATATACATTTTTCTGATTTGCTGTTACGCTTTATACTAATTGTATACATTTTTTGTCATTGTCTAATGTTTTGTACTGAGTGCATGAGCATCACGTTTAATTCCTATTCTGAATATTCTATGAATTGTAAAAATTAATTAGCCAAAAAAAAATAATTTGTTGCTCATGGCAAGTCCAAATGACTCACCATCGCTGCCAAATTTTTGCCCCCCCCAGTGGAGGGTTATGAAACACGTATGTTGTGTAGCGGCGATGGTGAGATCTCTGACCAGAGAGCGTGTGACAGTTCTGTTGCGAGCTAGTGGTTGCGAGTAGCGCGTCGGAGATGACGCAGTTGCGATCTAGTTGCGAGAGAGTTCAGTTGTGTGTGAGGAGTCGGCGGGCGTCGACATCGCACTCTGGTCATGATTCAGGACGAGGTATATTATTAAGCAGCATTGCGCTCAGCTAACGATGTAAATTAACTGTAACTAATTTGTGCAATAATCGCCCCAATAATAATTTTGATTTCAAAGCAATTTTTTACAAAAAAAACATTTGATTCCCTTTCATTTCGTTAAAGAAATTTTCAGTTAGATTTTAAAAAAAAAAAAAAAGTACTTGCAATGCATTTCCTCCAAGCCGCGGCCAACAATAAGAGCAGAACTTTGACATGCAGTTATACTGACGTAAGAAATTAATTCTGATTTCGCACAGGGCCAAAGACTGATATTTCCGTCTATTTGCGTTTCCATTATCACTGAGATTTTCATTATCATTGAATTGACTTTCATTTTGTGACGAACTTATACTTGGGTCAGATAGCTAATTTTTATTTAATTGTCATTGTCATTAAATTTCTCTGGGAAGCTTACACTTAGCTGGATGTCCATTCGCATTTGAGTATTATCTTTTAAATTTAATTGCGGGGAGGTTACAGTATAAGTGATGAAATTCTGTACGAAACTCATCTAGAACTAACCATCGAATTCCGCTATATCATCGTCACTGAAACACTCATTCGCCTAGAAGATAAATGTTTAGCAATAAACAACCAGACCTAGTACAACTTGGTATGCAAGCACCACGAAAAGATGCTATCACTGTGCACAACAAACCACTCCAAAATGACAATCAAAAGGAAATTTATAACGTTATCATGGACCGAATCGACAACAACATTGGCGGAATTATTTACTTGGACGCACAAGGAGGCACTGGGAAAACGTTTCTAATAAATCTATTGCTGGCAGAAATAGTGCTAAACAACACATCGAATTTGTACTGCCATCATGCGGCATTGCAGCTACACTTAAGGCAGAAGGAAGAACTGCCCTTTCTGCACTACAACTACCGCTGAATACAGCCGACGTACAGTTCCTGGTATGCAAAATCTCAAGAACAAATGAATGGGTTGAATTACTAAAGGAAGCTAAAATTATCTTGTGGGACGAATGCACAAGGCACACACAGGATCAGTCGAAGCGAGAAAACTCTGAAGTGATAGCAGGAGCTCTATTCATACTCTCAGGAAATTTTCGACAAACACTTTCATTTATTCCGAAGTCAACACCAGCAGACGACATCTTTTTTTTTTTGTGGTGGTTGAGTTCCTATGGGACCAAACTACTGAGGTCATCGGTCCCTAGGCTTACACACTACTTAATCCAACTTAAACTAACTTACGCTAAGCACAACACACACACCCATGGTCGAGGGAGGACTCGAACACCCCGCCCGAACCATGTCAAGGCGCCAAGACCGCGCGGCTACCCGGCGCGGCCAGCAGACGAGATCAGCGCATGCTTTAAACAATCACACCTCTGGCCTCACATACAGATACTGCGAGTAACAAAAAATATAAAAGTTGAACTATCGAAAGACGAAACAACAGCACATTTTGGTCAACAAAATAGGCGAAGGCTCATATTCTACTGACCAGATAACCGGCCTCATTAAACTCAACAATGATTTCTGCAACACTGCCAGTGATGAAAACGAACTCATCGATCACATTTATCCAAACATCGTTCACAACTATACAATGCCGGACTCGCTATTTGAAAGGACAATTTTGGCAACCAAAGATAGTATTGTTGACGATACCAACTTTAACATTCAAAAGAAAATTCCCGTTGAGGATAAAATATACAAATCGATGGACACGATGGTAAAAGTTGAAGAATTTCTAAGCTCTTCGCAAATGCTAGGAATGCCATTACACTGTCTTCGACTTAAAATTGGATATCTGATAATACTACTCAGAAATCTCACCTCATCAAAACTATGTAATGGAACGAGGATGATCGAACTTCTGACTGGGAAGAACAAAGGATACACACTATTTGTCCCTGGAATATCACTGATCTCTGCTGGACTGCCATTCCAATTTCAAAGACTGCAGTTTCCAATCAACTTAGTCTACAGTTTTAGAGTTAACATAACGCAAGAGCGAACTTTAAAATATGGCAGCATCAACCTCAAAGAATCCTGCTTCTCCCCCAGTCAGCTATACGTAGTTTGCTCTCAAGTAGGAAATTCAAAAAAAATTGTGCATATATACCCTGGATAACAAAATTAAAAACGTTGTTAATAAACAAATATCGTAAATACACTCCTGGAAATGGAAAAAAGAACACATTGACACCGGTGTGTCAGACCCACCACACTTGCTCCGGACACTGTGAGAGGGCTGTACAAGCAATGATCACACGCACGGCACAGCGGACACACCAGGAACCGCGGTGTTGGCCGTCGAATGGCGCTAGCTGCGCAGCATTTGTGCACCGCCGCCGTCAGTGTCAGCCAGTTTGCCGTGGCATACGGAGCTCCATCGCAGTCTTTAACACTGGTAGCATGCCGCGACAGCGTGGACGTGAACCGTATGTGCAGTTGACGGACTTTGAGCGAGGGCGTATAGTGGGCATGCGGGAGGCCGGGTGGACGTACCACCAAATTGCTCAACACGTGGGGCGTGAGGTCTCCACAGTACATCGAAGTTGTCGCCAGTGGTCGGCGGAAGGTGCACGTGCCCGTCGACCTGGGACCGGACCGTAGCGACGCACGGATGCACGCCAAGACCGTAGGATCCTACGCAGTGCCGTAGGGGACCGCACCGCCACTTCCCAGCAAATTAGGGACACTGTTGCTCCTGGGGTATCGGCGAGGACCATTCGCAACCATCTCCATGAAGCTGGGCTACGGTCCCGCACACCGTTAGGCCGTCTTCCGCTCAGGCCCCAACATCGTGCAGCCCGCCTCCAGTGGTGTCGCGACAGGCGTGAATGGAGGGACGAATGGAGACGTGTCGTCTTCAGCGATGAGAGTCGCTTCTGCCTTGGTGCCAATGATGGTCGTATGCGTGTTTGTCGCCGTGCAGGTGAGCGCCACAATCAGGACTGCATACGACCGAGGCACACAGGGCCAACACCCGGCATCATGGTGTGGGGAGCGATCTCCTACACTGGCCGTACACCACTGGTGATCGTCGAGGGGACACTGAATAGTGCACGGTACATCCAAACCGTCATCGAACCCATCGTTCTACCATTCCTAGACCGGCAAGGGAACTTGCTGTTCCAACAGGACAATGCACGTCCGCATGTATCCCGTGCCACCCAACGTGCTCTAGAAGGTGTAAGTCAACTACCCTAGCCAGCAAGATCTCCGGATCTGTCCCCCATTGAGCATGTTTGGGACTGGATGAAGCGTCGTCTCACGCGGTCTGCACGTCCAGCACGAACGCTGGTCCAACTGAGGCGCCAGGTGGAAATGGCATGGCAAGCCGTTCCACAGGACTACATCCAGCATCTCTACGATCGTCTCCATGGGAGAATAGCAGCCTGCATTGCTGCAAAAGGTGGATATACACTGTACTAGTGGCGACATTGTGCATGCTCTGTTGCCTGTGTCTATGTTCCTGTGGTTCTGTCAGTGTGATCATGTGATGTATCTGACCCCAGGAATGTGTCAATAAAGTTTCCCCTTCCTGGGACAATGAATTCACGGTGTTCTTATTTCAATTTCCAGGAGTGTAGAATATGTTTACAAAAAATATCTTTACTTCTTATACTTTAATAAATATTGTAAGTACTTAGAATGTTTTCAATAAAAATTTTTTTACCTCTTATACTTCAAAATTTATCCTTTTATTTCAACTACCACACAGTATCGTACCAACTCCCTGAGTGAAGCCGCGTACCGCTGCTGGTTTATGTATACAGAGAGTAAGGGCGGTGCTACCACGCTTCCCTAGGCTTCTCCTGACGACACCCTTGCCGCAGTGAACACTCGCCGTCGAGAACAAGGTACTGGCTTCCATAAATTAAGATGTCTTCGAGCTGCTCACACATCTGGGAACCTAATCCGTATCCGTAATTTTGATCAGACTGTACACTGCACACAGTGTCTTCTGCCATTCTCATCTACCAACGACGACCTCGCACAGCTATGTTCTCAACGTCGCGAACCACCGGGGGTGCTCCTCTTTCTGACCTAGCCTAACATTTTAGTCTTACTCTTTAATATGTGTTTGTCATCTGAACTATCCGAGGTTTCAGCAGATACACTGCAGGCTGTAGAGCGCGCCCCGCTCCTTACTCGCAGTAGCAACATGAGGAAGGGCATTAATTTTCGTCCGAGGACATCAGTTGTCGTAGAACTCAGAGGGGAGGGGGGGATGTGGAGGAGGAGGGAGGAGATTAGTGTTTAACGTCCCGTCGACATCGAGCCATTAGTGACGGAGCACGAGGTCGGATTAGGGAAGGATGGAAAAGGATGTCGGCCGTGCCCTGCCAAAGGAACCATCCCGGCATTTGACTTAAGCAATATAGGGGAATAATGGAAAATATAAATCTGGATGGCCCCGAATGCGAGTCCAGTGCACTAATTACTATGCTACCTGGCTCGGTTACAACTCGGTTCAAACAGCGCATTGAAAAGGAGGGTCGCTGTAATCGTTCAGTTTACTTTTCCACGGCCGGCCGCGGTGGTCTCGCGGTTCTAGGCGCGCAGTCCGGAACCGTGCGACTGCTACGGTCGCAGGTTCGAATCCTGCCTCGGGCATGGATGTGCGTGATGTCCTTAGGTTAGTTAGGTTTAAGTAGTTCTAAGTTCTAGGGGACTAATGACCACAGCAGTTGAGTCCCATAGTGCTCAGAGCCACTTGAACCATTTTTTACTTTTCCACTATCTTTGCTGCTTTTTAATTAGCGATCCAAGTGCAGTGACACTATTCATTACAGCTTTTACGTACTTACTAATGCCGTACTACTTAACGCCAAGAATTTCAGAGTGATTTTCCTAGAAAACCACCCTTTTGGGTACTTACGACTTCAACTATTCTGCGCCCTAAAGTCCCGACAACTAAACAAAGAGACAAACATCAGTAGCTGCGAGACTCGAAGTTCCGTTTTACCACGCTTATTTCAGCTTACTATTGTTCATAATATAGGTCTGCAGCCTATGTGAACTTCTTAAAAATTGCTTATAAATAACTTTAGCCGAATGCTGTCGAGGATCATTGTGAAACGTAACTGAAGATTCTACCCCTTCGCCCTTTCTATAGTGGCCTAACATTCTCGATATAATGAACATAGCGGACGTTAAAACCAATCTGTTGATTTCTGCAGCAGCGATTCGGTTACTGTTTTTTTTCCATAGAAAAATGCAACTTAAGTTCCTCTTTGTTCCTGAAGTAATTCGGGAGCCATCACTACCAGCTACAAGATGATGGAGAATAAACGAAGTATGGCCGAAAAATCCGAAGACTTACACATAACAGCTTGATTTCTGCCAAGATCACGGAACACAATGCTTTTCATATGGCAGCGAACTGTAGTGCCTCGACAAGTCAATTGTCGCAGCCTTAGTAGTTAGCTGTTGTAGTGTTTTCCTCGTTTTCTCATTAGCAGCAATTGTTGGCCGTTTCTAATGTACGAGGGTTAGTCAATTATTAACCGCAATTTATTTATATTTTTGTTTATTTTGGTAGTACTGTTGTTTTACGTTGATGACATATGCATTTGTTTATTTGTTGTTATATCTTTGCAATTTTCAAGCTGCTAGGTTAGTTTCGTTATCGCTGCCGTGCTGTTAATCATGACTGCTCCGCTGTCTATTTGCACCAAAAAAGAGCAAAGTTTAGTGATCCGTTTTTTGTCGTCGGAAGGTCTATCAGGGACCGGAATTCATCGAAGACTTTCGGTACAGTACGGGAACAGTGTTTTGCCACAACGGAGTGTCTACGAATCGATTGAAGATTTCCGAAATGGTCGCAACACAATGAAGGAGCCGGACGACCGTTTACCGCCACAAATGAAGAAACCATTGAGCGCTGACGTGAAATGATTCTCTTAGACAGACGATTAACTATTGACGAAGTGGCACATCGTCTGCAATTTAGTCACGGTTCTGTCTACGAAATCATCCACAACAGACTTGGGTTTCATAAAGTTTGTGCAAGATGGGTCCCAAAACAACTCACGCCGTTGCACACTCGTAAAGAAACGCGCTTGGACGTCTGCAAAAAAACATTATGATCGCTATGGTAACGAAGGGGACAACTTCTCAGACAGGATCATTACTGGTGGCGAAACATGGATCCATCATTACGACTCGGAGAGTAAACGGCAGAGTATGAAATGGAAACATCCAAATTCGCCGCGCAAGAAAAAGTTCAACACCCAATCGTCCGCAGGAAAACTGATGCTTAAGTTTTTTGGGACGCACAAGGTCCAGTACTGGAACATTATGGGGAAAGGGGCACAACAATAAACAGTGCGCGTTACAGTCAGATGCTTACTGCCAGGCTAAAGCCTGCAATTCGAAGCAAACGCCGAGGATTGCTGTCAAAAGGTGTTGTGTTGTTCTCGGGTTCGTGTATGGGAAATCCGAAAATCCGCTACGCTGCTTCGTTGCTGTTGATGTATCTTGGTACACGAGGATCTTGTCGTTTCTGCTTAGTTCTTAGCTTGAAATAGTGCCATTCACTACCGTTGTTCACATAGCTACAGACATATTTCATGGGTTTCACTGAATTGCAGTATTTTATGTTTATGTGGCCTTGCAACATTTTGGAAAGAAGTGTGTTGTATGGTACTACCCACTGATTATCTATTTCCAGTTCGTCGCTGCCTCGTATTCGTATTTTTGCTGTGAAGCCACCGCTTTTGGGTGATCGTCTTTTGTGTTTGGGATAGCCCTCAACTGAGGTTTTTGTGTTGTCCAAGTATGGTTTTAGGTGTCACTTTGTACATTTTCCGTCACTCATATATGGCGAATTGGAGTTTAATGGCCCGCATGGTCCATGAATCATGTTTATCCCAACAATGTCATACAGTTCCGGATCTTCTTGTGGATTGGGAAATTCAGGTTGGATGATTTTGTCGGTATACGTGGGATCAATTCTGTCGTGTAGACGTATGAGATTGTATGAGTGAAGCAGTCCTCGTTTTTGCCATTCGATTGTGTAGATACAGCATCTAACGGTCCACAGAAGCGGTGTTTTGTGATGACATCAGTAAATTTTGTTTGTTGCTGTCGGAAACAAGGGCTGTTATGTAGTGTCGATCGATACATGAGGTCTTTAACGTATTTTAGTTCTTTAATTTCTGGCCACAACGAGCTGCATGTGAATGTTATGAAGAGGTCAGGTCGTCCATATTTTCTTACGTAAATCATGGCATTTTGTGTGTATTCGTGTATGTGTCTCATTCTTGCTATGGATGATGAGGGTAAGATTACGTTGTTCCAATATTGTCATTGTTTCCGTCATTTATGATTGCGTCTCGAAGGTGGATGTATTCTTAGGTTTGTAGTGTCTTCCGATTCAGTCTTACGTAAAGCATCCATCCCGCTTCTATTTTTGCATACATATCTACCTGTAATTATTGGAATAAACAGCGACTGTTGAGAATTTGATTGTATATTTCATTGTCTCTGATCATTAAGCGGTAAGCATAGAACTTCTTGGAAGCGACTTTTTTGTTTGCTTCTACGTCTGTTTCAGGCTGGTTTTGATTCACATTAAAATGATATCCGTCCTCTTCGTGCAGAAATATTAATGGATATTGCAAGGTGACATTTACGTCACGGCTTGTGTTTTCATTGTTCACAATTACGATGGTAACTTCGTCTATCTGACGTCCATTAAATTGAAGTTCCTCTTCTCCATGTGGTCTTTTGTCGGGTCCAATCATAACTTTACAGTCATTGGAAAATAATTCGGTCTAGTGCTGTTTTGAATGTGTGAATCAGTGGACTGTATTTGTGTAAGATCCTATATACATCCAATTTCTGCTTTCTCATTTCCGATGGAATATGCTTGCAGAAATTTATGGTCTTCGTTGGGTAATGGTAGTAGTAATCCAATGTTGCGATAGATTTATTCTTGAATGGAAAAAACATACTCGATTTCATCTCTGTTAGCGTTGATCGAAGTGACATCGAAAGAAGTCATTTGGAAGCAGGCGTTGAACGCTTTTATTTTTTGTAGAAAGTGTTTTGATTCTGGAGTTTCCCCGGTCATGTAATGTAAAAATTCGTGCGGAGGTGCTTCCATTGGTGGTAATAGAATTTTTTTCATTCATGCAACACGGTCCTGGAGTTTCTCTACTGAATTCTTTCGCATTGCAAAATTGGCAATTGTTATCTATTTTAGTGATTATGACGTATTTGTGTTTGTTATATTCTTTCGTCGAGTCACAGCGGAATACTTCATTTGTTACGCTGTGCTGTTTACTTGGCCTCTTCCGCGCGTCTCTTAGGGCGATATTTTCATGGCTGGATTGAGTTCGCAGTCTTTTATTATAAGATAATGTCGCCATTCTTGATTCTTCACTGTGTTCATTTCGATGTTCTTCGGTTTCTCTGCTTCTCGTTCCTTGAGAACTTAGTTGTGCATCTCGCTTTTCGTCTGTCTCGTTTTCTCGCTGTTCTTTTTGTTTCCAGCGTTTTGCTTCAGAGCTGGCAAGATCTCCTCCTGTTTTACATTCGGGCATTCTCTAAAATATAAATCAAATCAACTTTTTACTAACAAATACACTAAGTACACTTTACAAACTTTTCACACTTTATTTTCGATTTATATTCAGTCACTGTATCACTTTGACTACTGACACTTCACTACACGTTTTTATTCATTCGCTGCACTACATTTTCTGTTCCTCTCTTTGTCACTGATAAGAAACTGACATTTTAACCCACAACGGGTCTCGCTTTATATACCTCAGCCCGTAGGTAGACCCACTAGTGGCGAATTCCAGAACATACCAAAAAGGCTTCGAATGGTCCACAATGTTTCAGAACATTCCACAACATTAGAGAGTGTTCTTTGTTCCACAATGATCTGGGATATTCCGGGATGTTCCGGAACATTTAGAAATCTTCCTGAATGATCCCGGCTATTCCTGAACATTCCAGAGCATCCCGAATCATTGTGGAACATTCCGGAACTTTTGGAATATTGTGTAATGCCTTCAAATACTCTCGAATCTTCTGGAATGTTCTCCAGTGCTTTAGAATTTTCTCGAATTTTTCAGATTACTCTCGGACGTTCTGAAATGTTCTAGAAATTTCTATAGGAGAAACTTCCCAGCCCTTATAACTTCAAAAGTACTCCCTTCAGATAAAATCAAGAACTTTCATGGATGAGGGATAGAGGGCTTCCATACCATATAATTCCGTTGATCGCATCGGGACTCGTTTCAGAGTTTTAGCGGCATGCACAGTGTACGCCTAATTTTATAATATATGTTGATGATCGGTCGAACAGAGCGAGCAGCAATTATGGCTGTTAGCTGAGGCTGTGGTATATAGGGAAGTGTGGCCGTTGAGTGAGTGTATGAGGATACAGTATGACTTAAACAGAAGTTCTAATTGATGTAATGAATGTCAGTTAGCTCTAAATGTATAAAGATGTAAGTTAACGCTGATTAGTAGGTGGGAAAATCCTTCATTATTCCAATACAGCATTAACAGTGCGCTGCTTCAAGCAGTGAAATCGATTAAGTATCTAGCAGAAACATTGCAGTGAGATATGAAATGGAATGAGCACGTCAGGTTGGTAGTGAGAAAGGTGAACGCTTGACCTTGTTTTATTGGGAGACTTACGGAAATATCTAACTCTCGTATAAAAGACATAGCGTATGGAACGCTAGTGCGACCCATTCTTGAGTACTGCTCGGGAGTTTGGGATCCCCACCAAGTCGGATTAAAGGAATACATCGAAGCAATCAGAGACATGCTGGTAGATTTGTTACCGGTAAGTTCGGTTAGCTAACAAGTATTATGAAGGCTTCGTAAATTCAAATGGTAATCCATGGAAGGAAGGACGACGCTCTTTTCGCGAGGCACACTGTTGAAGAAATTTAGAGAACCGGAATTTGAGGCCGACTGTAGAGCAATTCTGCTGCCGCCAACGTACATTTCGGGCTACGACCACAGACATAAGGTAAGAGAAATTAGAGCTCGCACGGAGGCAAGACAGTCGTTTTTCCCTCGCAGGAAAGGCAATGACTAGTAGTGGTACGTGGTACCCTCCGCCACGCACCGTACGGTGGCCTGTGGCATATGTATGTAGATGTAGAAGTAGGAATTCTGTCCTCCCGACGATACAGACGAGAGTAAGTCGCTCAAGGCGTCGGGAGCTGTTTACTCTTCCTTTGTTTCTTCCCACGGAGACACGACCAGTTTTCGTGCATTGTGATAAAATGTTCCCACGATAGTAACGCTGAGGTCGCCCGAAGATATCTACGAGTCCTGGATAGCAGGGCTACAGCCTTGAAAGCTGCGTCAGCAGCCGCGTGCCCTGAAATACCGAGATATCCAAGAATCCATATGAAAGAGACACTGCTGCCAGAATTAGCGAGCGCATGAAGGCATTCCCGGAATATACATATCGAATTTAGGAGAAACGGGAAGGAAAGCGAACAGAGCGGAAATTTGTCGAGTGTTAACTCTTTTTGTCGTCACAGAAATAATCTTGTTGACGTCACATCCACGACGACCAGGGAAACGACAGCTTCTGTCTTCCCTTATCGTCTTAGAGATAAGGTGAGTGAGGTTTATTCTGACAATCTCTCGAGTTAGTAGGAAGTCGATTCCACTTGATTCACGTTCCTGGTGCAGGTTTCTTCCTCTGCGTCATTACGGCACTTAAATATCTGTATACCGGTGTAAAATGCGGACGGAGGTCCAAATTTTGAGTTTTTAAATTCTGAGAAAACTGTCATTTCTGAAATACCTTCAGATGAAGACGGCTGACTGATTGATCGGCCAGCATGTTATTTCTGTTTCCGTTTGTTTATTGCCAACTTCTGTAAGTGGGCGAGTTAGGGCTAGCAAGGGAGTACCAAAGGCAATTTTGTGTTACGTTTTCAGCTACGTCATGTTTACGTGTATGCTACACGGTGATATGTTCCTGAAGAAGTCGTGAGGAGAGGAGGTGGATTATCCAGTAAAAGATATGGGTTACTGATCATACAACGTAAGCTTTAACGGTTGGTATAGTCATCATTTAAAACTTCCTGACTATTAGACCGTAGTCAACGTATAATACTTTCTCCTAAGGTTTCCTCTCCGACTGCGGGCGATATCTTCAGAGGTAAAATGACGAACTGCAGCCAGAACTCGAGGGAGTACCGAATATGTGGGCAGTGTAAAGGGCAGCACAGTCGATCACGTGACGTCGGTTACCATATTATTGCTGATAATGCCAACATTGTCGATAGAAAATAAGCGATCGTCATTCTTATGTTGCATAGTTGACTTCCAAATTATAATTTCATAAATAATAATTGTGAACCAGTGCTGTACAATCGCAATATTACATCATGTTACGCGTTTTGGGATTATACCCATCTTCAGAAATCTGTTACAAAAAAAGGACAAAACATAAGTGTACAGCACACTCAACACGTCTCAACGAGTCATAAATCTCAATAGCTTCTCTAAATATACGCGCATGACGATGTGATGTTTTCGATATGACACTCGTCTCAACGAATTTTATTTCATGATCAGCCTCTTGGTAAAGATGTTCCGCTGTGGTCGATTAATCCGTATGCCCCAGTCGGCCATTCCTCTTGTGTTGAACGAGACGGGTGTTTGTGGTACCAATAGGTTACTACAGTACGCTTGTTCGCCCACTGCTTGAATACTGCTCAGCGGTGTGGGATCCGTACCAGATAGGGTTGATAGAAGAGATAGAGAAGATCCAACGGAGAGCAGCGCGCTTCGTTACAGGATCATTTAGTAATCTGCAGGAGAGACGCTCAGTAGCTCGGTACGGGCTTTTGTTAAAGTTTCGAGAACATACATTCACCGAAGAGTCCAGCAGTATATTGCTCCCTCCTACGTATATCTCGCGAAGAGACCATGAGGATAAAATCAGAGAGATTAGAGCCCACACAGAAGCATACAGACAATCCTTCTTTCCACAAACAATACGAGACTGGAATAGAAGGGAGAACCGATAGAGGTACTCAGGGTACCCTCCGACACACACCGTCAGGTGGCTTGCGGAGTATGGATGTAGATGTAGAATACAAACCAGTCCACAACTACAAGGAATTTTATATATAGCCGGTGTAGCCAAACGATGTGTACTTCGCCGATCGGCAAAGTTATATATTAGTCGAATGGCAATCACGCTGGTTAATTGCCTATTGGTAGCTAAACAGCATTTGCTTGATATATTTTTTTTTAATTTTTCTTCTGGACGAAAAGTCATTCGACTTCATCAGGAAATAGGACACCCTGCATAGCGTAACATGTTCTAAGATCGAAGCTCATCGGACATGTTGCCACTTCAATCATTGTAGTTATGCGGAAAACGCGCAGTCTCTTTTGCATTCGGCATACCATTATCAAGACGATAAGGGCTGTCTTCCTATAAGATTTTCAAATGCTTTCCTATACACTTAGAAATTTTGACGAAATATTTGCTTGCAGCCACATGTCCCAAATACAGGGTGACCCATGAGCAATGGTCAATATCCAGGGATATGAAGTAGCGATCATTCGAAGCAAAATAATCTAGTAAACATGTGCTCTAAAATGTATATCTTAAGAGCTATGAACACTTGTTCATTTCAATGCAATGTCTTTGTTTTCAGTGTTTTGAGAGGTCGTAGTACGGAGCAAATCAAGATAAAAAGTCCTGTAAACATAGATTCTAAAGTGTTTAGCTCAAGACTAATCTGTGCTTGCACATCTTCACTACTGTTAAACACATGTCTTCTATCAATAAGTGCTCATAGCTCTTAAAGTATGCACTTTAGAGCACACGTTTACTACACTTTTTTTGCTTCGAATGATCCTTTCTGTCAAATCCTTGAATATTCACCATTACTCTTTGGACACTCACCATCATTCTTTATTGTAATCCATAGTGATTGCTTAGTTCCGTTGACGGAGAGCCACATTTGAGAAGGAATTCTAGGTTTTCTTTCTTTTGTTCACATACTGACACAGCCTAGCACGTGAAAGTTTCGGATGTTGGTGTAGCAGCAAAATTTAAACGTTAGGTATTTCAAGTACTAGATGAATAGAGCGCGGAAGTAACGGTTGAAGAACAAAGCAGGGTCAAAGAGTGGTTTTTACGCATCTTGTCCAGTCACACTCACTTTAAATAATTTCGGAGACTAACAGAGGAAACTGAGTAGCTCCCGAAGAGCTTTGCTTACCAAGTCCATTAAAACCTGAAATCTCTCGAAAAGTAGTTACCTGTTCCATTATGCACTTGCTTCATCCGTTTCGTTACTACAGTGGGGAGGGGAGAGGGGAAGGGGTGCATAGCAGCCAGTTGTGGACTCCAGGAGGCGCTGAGGGTCCTCCTCTATGTACGAGGGCAGTTCAATAAGTAATGCAACACATTTTTTTCTGAAACAGGGGTTGTTTTATTCAGCATTGAAATACACCAGGTTATTCCCCAATCTTTTAGCTACACAACACTATTTTTCAACGTAATCTCCATTCAATGCTACGGCCTTACGCCACATTGAAATGAGGGCCTGTATGCCCGCACGGTACCATTCCACTGGTCGATGTCGGAGCCAACGTCGTACTGCATCAATAACTTCTTCATCATCCGCGTAGTGCGTCCCACGGATTGCGTCCTTCATTGGGCCAAACATATGGAAATCCGACGGTGCGAGATCGGGGCTGTAGGGTGCATGAGGAAGAACAGTCCACTGAAGTTTTGTGAGCTCCTCTCGGGTGAGAAGACTTGTGTGAGGTCTTGCGTTGTCATGAAGAAGGAGAAGTTCGTTCAGATTTTTGTGCCTACGAACACGCTGAAGTCGTTTCTTCAATTTCTGAAGAGTAGCACAATACACTTCAGAGTTGATCGTTTGACCATGGGGAAGGACATCGAACAGAATAACCCCTTCAGCGTCCCAAAAGACTGTAACCATGACTTTACCGGCTGAGGGTATGGCTTTAAACTTTTTCTTGCTAGGGGAGTGGGTGTGGCGCCACTCCATTGATTGCCGTTTTGTTTCAGGTTCGAAGTGATGAACCCATGTTTCATCGCCTGTAACAATCTTTGACAAGAAATTGTCACCCTCAGCCACATGACGAGCAAGCAATTCCGCACAGATGGTTCTCCTTTGCTCTTTATGGTGTTCGGTTAGACAACGAGGGACCCAGCGGGAACAAACCTTTGAATATCCCAACTGGTGAACAATTGTGACAGCACTACCAACAGAGATGTCAAGTTGAGCACTGAGTTGTTTGATGGTGATCCGTCGATCATCTTGAACGAGTGTGTTCGCACGCTCCGCCATTGCAGGAGTCACAGCTGTGCACGGCCGGCCCGCACGCGGGAGATCAGACAGTCTTGCTTGACCTTGCGGCGATGATGACACACGCTTTGCCCAACGACTCACCGTGCTTTTGTCCACTGCCAGATCACCGTAGACATTCTGCAAGCGCCTATTAATATCTGAGATGCCCTGGTTTTCCGCCAGAAGAAACTCGATCACTGCCCGTTGTTTGCAATGCACATCCGTTACAGACGCCATTTTAACAGCTCCGTCCAGCGCTGCCACCTGTCGGAAGTCAATGAAACTATACGAGACGAAGCGGGAATGTTTGAAAATATTCCACAAGAAATTTCCGGTTTTTTCAACCAAAATTGGCCGAGAAAAAAAAATGTGTTGCATTACTTATTGAACTGCCCTCGTAATTCCGATGCAGAGGGAATAATCAGATTCTGTGCTGGATCTAGCCACCCACCTCTTCTGTACAGTGAGGTGTGTGATGAGGTTGAAGAGGAGACAGAATCTTCTACACACACACACACACACGCACACACACACACACACACACACATATATATATATATATATATATATATATATATATATATGTATGTGTGTGTGTGTGTGTGTGTGTGTGTGTGTGTGTGTGTGTGTGTGTGTTTTGGAGTCTTCTGACTGGTTTGGTGCGGCCAGCCACGAATTCCCCTCCTGTTGCAACCTCTTCATCTCAGAGTAGCTCTTCCAACCTATGTCCTCAATAATTTGCTGCATCTATCCTTATCTCAGTCTTCCTCTACAGTTTTCACGCTCTACACTTCGCTCTAGTACCTTGGAAGTCATTTCTTGATGTCTTAATATACGTCATATCATCCTCTCCCTTCTCCTTGTCAGTGTCTTCCATATGTTCTTTTCATCTCCGATGCTGCGCAGAGCCTCCTCATTTCTTACATCACCAGCTCACCTATTCGTTTGTAGCACCAAATCTCAAATACTTCGATTCTCTTCTGTTCTGGTTTTCCCACAGTCCATGTTTCACTGCCATACAACGCTGTGCTCCAAACGTACATTTTTAGAGATTTCTTCCTCAAATTAAGGCCTAGTTTGATACTAGTAAACTTCCCTTGTCCAAGAATGTCCTTTTTTCCAGTGCTAATCTGCTTTTGATGTCCTCCTTGCTCCGTCCGTCATTCGTTAGTTACCTTTTGATATGCAGCTCCTTGTATTGGCCGTGTTTGCAGTTCAAAATTTTTGAGTGTGAGGTCCGCCAGTTACGTAAAACACCGTTTATCTCAGTACCCAAACATGTTTCGGCACCAGTGTGCCATCATCAGTGGTTTTCGTTTTTTTATTTATTCTTTACATATTGTGTGCATAAACTTTCTGGATCACTTTTGTGGTGATTACTACAGGTAGCTTGTCATGTTTCCTTGTGGCAAGCGCTTCCATTCTCCACATCATGCTGAGATGTTGTGATGCATACGTGACTATAACAAGTATTTTCCACAAATAACGTAGGAAAATAATTTTTCACTACACCAGAACACAGTGTATGCATCACAACACCTCAGCATGATGTGGAGAATGGAAGCGCTTGCCACAAGAAAACATGACAAGCTACCTGTAGTAATTAACACAAAAGGGATCCAGAAAGTTCATGCACACCAAACGTAAAGAATAAATAAAAAACGAAAACCCACTGATGGCACAGTGGTGCCGAAACATGTTTGAGTATTGAGAAAAACGGTGTTTTGCATAACTGGCGGACCTCACATCCAAAAATTTCGTCATTGGTTATTTTGCTGCCCATGTAGCACAAATCCTCAACTTCATCTACTTCGTGACCATTAATCCTGATGTTAAGTTTCTCGCTGATCTCATTTCTGCCACTTCTCATTACTTTCGTCTTTCTTCGATTTACTCTCAATCCATATTCTGTACTCATTAGACAATTCATTCCGTTGCGCAGATCATGTAATTCTTCTT
Source organism: Schistocerca nitens (assembly GCF_023898315.1). Lineage (NCBI taxonomy): Eukaryota > Metazoa > Arthropoda > Insecta > Orthoptera > Acrididae > Schistocerca > Schistocerca nitens. The sequence continues at coordinate 14,978,258 of NC_064620.1, forward strand.
CACTTTCACTCAGGATAGCAATGTCATCAGCGAATCGTATAATCAGTATCCTTTCACTTTGAATTTTAATTCCATTCGTGAACCTTCGTTTTATTTCCATCATTCCTCCTTCGGTGTGCAGATTGAACAGTAGGGGCGAAAGGCTACATCCCTGTCTTGTACCCTTTTTAATCCGAGCACTTCGTTCTTCGTCATCCACTCCTATTATCCCCTCTTGGCTCTTGTACATACTGTATATTACCCATCTCTCCCTATAGCTAACCCCATATTTTTCTCAGAATTTCGAATATCTGTCTGCGCTTTACTTTGTCGAATACTTTTTCCAGGTCGAAAAATCCTTTGAACGTATCTTGATTTTTCTTTAGCCTTGCTTCCGTTATCAGCCGCAATGCCAAACTGGTCGTCATCTCAATTAGGCTTCGTATGAGCCTACATCAAACCAAGAAATATACAGGGTGATTCAAAAAGAATACCACAACTTCAGGAATTTAAAACTCTGCAACGACAAAAGGCAGAGCTAAGCACTATCTGTCGGCGAATTAAGGGAGCTATAAAGTTTCATTTAGTTGTACATTTGTTCGCTTGAGGCGCTGTTGACTAGGCGTCAGCGTCAGTTGATGCTAAGACGGCGACCGCTCAACAGAAAGCTTTTTGTGTTATTGAGTACGGCAGAAGTGAATCGACGACAGTTGTTCAGCATGCATTTCGAACGAAGTATGGTGTTAAACCTCCTGATAGGTGGTGTATTAAACGTTGGTATAAACAGCCAATAAAGTTTTTGGTCCCTTTTTCTTCGAAGGTGCTACTGTAACTGGACTACAGTATCTGGAGATGTTAGAGAATTGGCTGTTCGCTCAGCTCGAACAATAAGCACAACAATTCATATTTCAGCAGGATGGAGCGCCACCACATTGGCACTTATCTGTCCGTAACTACCTGAACGTCAACTACCCGAGGCGATGGATCGGCCGCCAGACAGCCCGTGACAGAGCACTTCATCACTGGCCTCCAAGAAGCCCTGATCTTACCCCCTGCGATTTTTTCTTATGGGGGTATGTTAAGGATATGGTGTTTCGGCCACCTCTCCCAGCCACCATTGATGATTTGAAACGAGAAATAACAGCAGCTATCCAAACTGTTACGCCTGGTATGCTACAGAGAGTGTGGAACGAGTTGGAGTATCGGGTTGATATTGCTCGAGTGTCTGGAGGGGGCCATATTGAACATCTCTGAACTTGTTTTTGAGTGAAAAACAACCTTTTTAAATACTCTTTGTAATGATGTATAACAGAAGGTTATATTATGTTTCTTTCATTAAATACACATTTTTAAAGTTGTGGTATTCTTTTTGAATCACCCTGTATATCAAAATACACTTTCATTATTGTTTGCTGGAACCGCTACAATTGTATTTGACGAACATTTCTTTTACCCGCCTCCATAACCGAGTTCGCCAACACTTCCTGTGTGGTGTTTTTTGCCTCGAAGTTAAACTTGTTCGAAGCCTGTTGGTGGAAAACTTTGACTGCCACTACTTAGCCGGCAGGGGGAAGAGAAGTGATGGTGTACAGTTCCTGATCATCAGTCTTTGTGGCAATTTCAAGCATTAAATTCCAAATCCCTCCACAGTGTTCCATGAAGTGAAGTAATGCGACACTATTCATGGTGAACCGTCCGTTAAATATGGTTGTCCATCTCGGTGGGCCCTTTCAGTGAGGAGTAGGCTATGTGCGTCAGATGGTTTCAGCCCCTCCCTTCCCTTCACTTGGAACGGCACGAGCCGAAGACTAGACTGTGCAGCCCCTCGTCACAGCCACGACAGTGTAGCACCCAACCAGTAACGGCCTTACTTTCCCTCGGAGTGTAATCGCCAGCTCCATTAGCCGCAGCATACACATACTCTTACTCTCAGTTTCGAAAGACTAGATGCAAAATGATCTAGCAACACTACTCGTTAAAAAATGCGCAAAATTTGCACAAGAATATAAATCCATTATATGTTGAAAAACAGGCACAAGTTCACATTTTTACTTATTCATAATATTTTTGAGCATGCGAGGGGTCATAATATCAGAACGTCAATAGCAGAGACGCCTTTCAGACCCAAAGCTCTGGTCGTAGTGTCTTGTTCTTCTATGATACGACCCCCAAAATAATTCAGGGATGAAGCTGGAACTCACGTTAGACGAGCAATAGAGCAAATTCTCTCATTAGATGAGGGCAGACGAAAGATCAGCAAGTGGACTGACAAATAAAAGGTGTGCATAGGATCACATTTTGCAGATGCCTGACAAGCTAATACGGGTAGACCAGTGACCTGTGTTTCAAATGAAACAATTTCACAACAGAGAAAATACTCATTATCACTTCTTCATAGTTATATTTTGGTCATTTTCTATTTCCTACCATTTTTTTGTGAAGTTATATCCCCTGTATACACAGCTGGGTATTAAAATTCCAACACCAGGAACGATAACAAGTAAGGAAATTTTATTTGTTGTGCGTGTACAGCAGGAAGAACAAATTAATAAATCTGTCGATGATTTGGCTATATACACGGTGTGAAATTTAGTACACGCAATGGCAGCAATGATTTAACTCAGTTGGGCCTCGCGTTGAACTGAGAATTGTGCTTTGTTGGTAGAACTTTGTATGTCATTCCACGCTGTGCCAACTTAATGGAAGAGTTTCTCAACCACAGTGAGTAATGTAAAATGGAAACGTAGGTTTCCGCGGGCGTTGTCACAGTCAATAAAATTCATCTTGATTTGTGACCGCATTGCCAACTATAAAATTCCGACGTTTCGGCGACTATTGCAAGACACCTTCCTCATGATGTATTCCTAGCAGTTAGCAGACGTCCACGCTGAAGTGAGGTGGTGCGCCGTCAAGTTGTATCCACATCCTCTCACGAACACTCATAGGTACGTTCTCAACAAGTCAGGTAGAATTTTCTGCACAAACCTGAAGTACGAGGGACGTTCAGAAAGTAAGCTCCGATCGGTCGCGAAATGGAAACGACTATGACAATCCGATAAAGCTTTGCACAGATGTGTTGGGTAGTGTCTCTAGTATAACCCCAGTTAGCATCACGTCGCTCTTCTGATTTCTGAGCTCGCAGTGAGTGCGTAAAGATGTCTAGAAAATAGTGTCTGCCGCCAAGTACGAGGGCCTGGTGAGAAATTTCGCCTGAAGCTATGCAGCTAACATTACATAACTGTCGTGCTGTTTCTTCTTCAAGACAATTCTCAGCCGCATTCTGCAGGGGCAATGAAGATGCTCCTGCATCGTTTTCAAATGGAAATGTGAGATTACCCACAATACAGTCCGCAATTGTCTCCCCCTGAGTTTCATCTCTGGTCACATAAACCGCTGTCTTTGAAGACAACATTTTGACACAGACAACGAGGTGTAGGCCAGCGTGGAGAATTGGCGGAAAGCACTGGCGGCTGCCTTCTATGATGAGGCTATTGAAAAGTTGGTACAACGCTATGACAAAAGTCTAAATCAGAACGGCGACTACGTAGAGAAGTAGCTGAAAGGTGTAGCTAATTGTTACAAGTAAAACATTTCTGATGTTCACTGTGGTTTCAATTTGGCAATCAATCGGAGCTTACTTTCTGAACAGGCGTCGTATAATTGGCCATTCAGGCGGCCAGATAGAGGACTGGCTCGTCCCCCTTGTTTCCTTGCAGGAAAATAAAAAATGTACGTGTAACTAAATAGTACAGTATGTGTAAACTTGTACGCTTGTTAGTTGTAAATACGTTGGAAAACAGTAATGCCAGACAAAACGTTTAATGAACAAAGTAAGAGCATATGGACTATCAGACCAATTGTGTGATTAGATTGAAGAGTTCCTAGATAAAGAACGCAGCATGTCATTCTCAATGGAGAGAAGTCTTCCGAAGTAAGAGTGATTTCAGGTGTGCCGCAGGGGAGTGTCGTAGGACCGTTGCTGTTCACAATATACATAAATGACCTTGTGGATAACATCGGAAGTTCACTGAGGCTTTTTGCGGATGATCCAGTACTATATAGAGAGGTTGTAACAATGGAAATTGTACTGAAATGCAAGAGGATCTGCAACGAATTGACGCATGGTGCAGGGAATGGCAATTGAATCTCAATGTAGACAAGTGTAATGTGCTGCGAATACAAAGAAAGAAAGATCCTTTATCATTTAGCTACAATATAGCAGGTCAGCACCTGGAAGCAGTTAATTCCATAAAATATCTGGAGTAGGCATTAGGAGTGATTTAAAATGGAATGATCATATAAAATTTATCGTCGGTAAAGCAGATGCCAGACTGAGATTCATTGGAAGTATCCTAAGGAAATGCAATCCGAAAACAAAGGAAGTAGCTTACAGTACACTTGTTCGCCCACTGCTTGAATACTGCTCCCCAGTGTGGGATCCATACCAGATAGGGTTGATAGAAGAGATAGAGAAGATCCAACGGAGAGCAGCGCGCTTCGTTACAGGGTCATTTAGTAATCGCGAAAGCGTTACGGAGATGATAGATAAACTCCAGTGGAAGACTCTGCAGGAGAGACGCTCAGTAGCTCGGTACGGGCTTTTGTTGAAGTTTCGAGAACATACCTTCACCGAGGAGTCAAGCAGTATATTGCTCCCTCCTACGTATATCTCGCGAAGAGACCATGAGGATAAAATCAGAGAGATTAGAGCCCACACAGAAGCATACAGACAATCCTTCTTTCCACGAACAATACGAGACTGGAATAGAAGGGAGAACCGTTAGAGGTACTCAAAGTATCCTCCGCCACACACCGTCAAGTGGCTTGCGGAGTATGGATGTAGATGTAGATAGATGTAGAAGCGGTATACAAGTTTATTCTCATATCTCCTTAAGCTGACTTCTCCGATGGCAGGTTCGGTACCTCAAATTGTTCGGTGGACCATCCTCTATGTACTGTTAAATTTTTGTGCGCTCTTACGGAAACACCCTGTATGTGTTTTCATATTTCATACATAGCTAGTATATAATTACACCTTGTACGGAACCCATTAATACCAAGCAGCTATAGAAATGTAATTTCAACATTGTACAGGGGTCTCTCAATAAATCATTTTTATTTTTTTGGAAATATTTTACATTTTACGTCACGGAGTTGCTAGATACACTCTGAGGTCGAAAAAAGCCCAAGACATGTAATATGTTTTTCGAGAGCTTTTACCATGCGAGGTTTAATAACAAAGCAAAATATATTTTTTACCGCCGCCCCACACCGGGTGCTGAAAGCCTAAGAACAACAGGCGATACGCCGCCGCAAACGAGACGCTGGCTAGTGCAGCTGAAGCAGTAATGGCTCAGTGTACATTATGTGCTGGCTGTGAGTGATGCGAGACTGCCTAGAGCTGGCTGTTGCATTTTTCATCAGCTTATCTCCTCGCATTGATCTTGTACTGCTGAAACACGCCCGTACTGGGAAAGACGCATTAGACACTGCGTGGTCTCATTAATCAGGCGGGAAACAGAGATACGACAATGCCTGTGGCAGCTGCCTGTGGCAGCTCATATTTCTCACAGACCTGATAAAATCGTTCACATAGTTCCTGTATCAGTAATGACATCTAATAAGTACTAATGAATACAGCGTTTGAAACGCTGCAATCTCACACGTAATAGGTAACAGACTCATATGGGCTTTGCTAAGAATAGAGATTATTATCTTTAAAATATAGTGTTTCGAAATACTATGTAGAGCAAATTCTCCATTCATGTACACTCCTGGAAATGGAAAAAAGAACACATTGACACCGGTGTGTCAGACCCACCATACTTGCTCCGGACACTGCGAGAGGGCTGTACAAGCAATGATCACACGCACGGCACAGCGGACACACCAGGAACCGCGGTGTTGGCCGTCGAATGGCGCTAGCTGCGCAGCATTTGTGCACCGCCGCCGTCAGTGTCAGCCAGTTTGCCGTGGCATACGGAGCTCCATCGCAGTCTTTAACACTGGTAGCATGCCGCGACAGCGTGGACGTGAACCGTATGTGCAGTTGACGGACTTTGAGCGAGGGCGTATAGTGGGCATGCGGGAGGCCGGGTGGACGTACCGCCGAATTGCTCAACACGTGGGGCGTGAGGTCTCCACAGTACATCGATGTTGTCGCCAGTGGTCGGCGGAAGGTGCACGTGCCCGTCGACCTGGGACCGGACCGCAGCGACGCACGGATGCACGCCAAGACCGTAGCATCCTACGCAGTGCCGTAGGGGACCGCACCGCCACTTCCCAGCAAATTAGGGACACTGTTGCTCCTGGGGTATCGGTGAGGACCATTCGTAACCGTCTCCATGAAGCTGGGCTACGGTCCCGCACACCGTTAGGCCGTCTTCCGCTCACGCCCCAACATCGTGCAGCCCGCCTCCAGTGGTGTCGCGACAGGCGTGAATGGAGGGACGAATGGAGACGTGTCGTCTTCAGCGATGAGAGTCGCTTCTGCCTTGGTGCCAATGATGGTCGTATGCGTGTTTGGCGCCGTGCAGGTGAGCGCCACAATCAGGACTGCATACGACCGAGGCACACAGGGCCAACACCCGGCATCGTGGTGTGGGGAGCGATCACCTACACTGGCCGTACACCACTGGTGATCGTCGGGGGGGACACTGAATAGTGCACGGTACATCCAAACCGTCATCGAACCCATCGTTCTACCATTCCTAGACCGGCAAGGGAACTTGCTGTTCCAACAGGACAATGCACGTCCGCATGTATCCCGTGCCACCCAACGTGCTCTAGAAGGTGTAAGTCAACTACCCTGGCCAGCAAGATCTCCGGATCTGTCCCCCATTGAGCATGTTTGGGACTGGATGAAGCGTCGTCTCACGCGGTCTGCACGTCCAGCACGAACGCTGGTCCAACTGAGGCGCCAGGTGGAAATGGCATGGCAAGCCGTTCCACAGGACTACATCCAGCATCTCTACGATCGTCTGCATGGGAGAATAGCAGCCTGCATTGCTGCGAAAGGTGGATATACACTGTACTAGTGCCGACATTGTGCATGCTCTGTTGCCTGTGTCTATGTGCCTGTGGTTCTGTCAGTGTGATCATGTGATGTATCTGACCCCAGGAATGTGTCAATAAAGTTTCCCCTTCCTGGGACAATGATTTCACGGTGTTCTTATTTCAATTTCCAGGAGTGTAAGTTGGTCCCTGACGCAAGCTCTACACGCTTACTTAAAATAGACAAACTCTATGCAACATTCTGTAAAAAGAGGTTTGCAAGTTTATGGAACGACTAGTTATTATCAAAAAGTATTATTTGGTAACATAGTCACCCTTGTAGAGGTTGGAACATTATATATAGCAAAATTACTGCTCTTCTCACACATAAATATAAAAAAAATGCGAACATACTGCTAAACAATATGTGCAGAGACGATTTTTGAAATTATTTATTACAAGTTGTCTGGGTGGAAGCTCTACAGTTGCTTCGTGTGTAGTGTATGTTCTGTGGTTAACGGAAAGAGACGCAGTCCTGTTACTCTCTGGTACTACTCGTACAATCAGTCACTCATGTCCTGTAAGAGCGTCAATTCCACATAGTTTCTTGTAAGTTTCGAATAAATTGCTGTCTTACTCATTAATTCCAAGTTCATATTATTTATTTCGGTTAACTTACCCACTAATTGATGACTCCGGTAAGAGAAATGGACATAAAAAAGAAGAAATTGAAACTGAATTGTCTGTGGTGAAAACAACTGAAGCGGGCATTGCCACTCCGAAACAGCAGTTGAGACAGCACCAAGGTGCTAAACACGAGGCAAACAGTGACTTTAAATTCCAAACCACTTCAGATAGTTAAAGACAAATTTTTCCAAAGTATCCAAGGTTTTCCACACTCGTGACAAACATTTTGCCCTGGGTTTGCAGTGTCCCGAAACTTCCTCGAAGTAAAATTATAATCTCTCTGTATGTATCACAGCAGCCAAAATTATACATTTGTCTGCTGTACAGTTTACTTTTACTGCATACTGGGTTCAAAGTGATGAAATGCAGTTGGTACAATTAGTGCCAGAGACTCTCATACATTGGTTTTAGATCAAACGTTAATAAAAAACACAATTCAAAAAATTACAAGAATCTCGAAACAACATTATTAAAAAGGATCTGAATATCGCAGACTTAACGCATTCAGCAGATGTTAAACAAAGAGCAAATTGACTATAATGGACTTTCCAACTTTTGGTATCAAATACGTGCTATTGTTGACGAGTCGTAAATGGCAGACACAACTACTAAACTGACACAAAGAAAGACTGGTAGATGAACGAAACAAAGAAGTAAAGACACAAATAATGAAAAAAATAACCGACCACATCAACACATACAACCTACATAAACACAAAAGAATATCGTGCAATGACCAACCATAGCAAATTCACACACAAAATACGTAATATATTTTTAAAAAATCATGGCATAATCATTCCTCACAAAACCAACAACTCAATACAAAAGCAAATCCCAAAACTGAAATAAAAACCAGACAGATACTACCAATATGGTATCTATTAGCCCCGCTGCAGACACTCTGATAAATATACAATGGGTTGACTGGCAGGACATATGACACGAGATGAACACATCAGTGCCCTGAAATACGGTACAAACCATTCAACAATTTCAGACCGTCTAAAAGAGAAATATTAAGATCAAGTACTGTTTAAAAAGGTACAAACAACATGAGAATCAGTAAAGACAGACCCCTCCTTCCTTTATAGGAAAACTTTCATATACACAAAGCATTGACACAAAATAAATAGTTGCTCAATGTACAAACAAATATTGGAAACCAGATATTAAACAAAATAATGGAAGAAATAATATGAAAAAGGAAAGGATCTCTTCCATCCTTCACCCTCTCTCGCTCAACACCCGCCCCTTTCTCCCCCGCCCCCAGTTTCCTTTCACATACTGCCTTCACTTTTCTCATGAACTGCTATATATATTATGACTATTGAGGTAAATACATTGTTTATTCTCTATCAAAATCTTTCATTTGCTAACTACGCCTATCAGTAGTTAGTGCCTTCAGTAGTTTGAATCTTTTATTTAGCTGGCAGTAGTGGCGCTCGCTGTATTGCAGTAGTTCGAGTAACGAAGATTTTTGTGAGGTAAGTGATTTGTGAAAGGTCTAGGTTAATGATAGTCAGGGCCATTCTTTTGTAGGGATTATTGAAAGTCAGATTGCGTTGCGCAAAAAAAATATTGTGTCTCAGTTTAAGCACAGTCATGTATAATTGTTCAAAGGGGACGTTCCATATGGAAATGAAAGATTTTAATAGAGAACAAACAATGTATTTACCCTAATAGTCATAATATATATAGCAGTTCATGACATCCAGCCTAAAAATTTCAGAACTCCTCCATCTCACTCCCCACATCCACCACTGCTGGCGGCTCACCTCCAACTGCGCAACGCTACGCGCTGTTCACATCCAGCTGCCCAACACTACAATGGCAGACAACAATGCAAACAAGCCACACACAGCACAGCCAGTGATTTTCATACAGACCGCTACGTGGCGTTACCAGTATAAAAACCTAAACAGCCTACTTACAATGTATTTAATATATAAGAATCTAGGTAATCAATGAAATCTGTAATTTATTTTTGGATAAGGCTTTTAATTGTTAATTAATGAAATAATAATTTTAAACCATGCCAAGGATTGTTAGGGATTGTTAAGAAAATATAAATAGTGACTGCCATGTTGGCAGAGAGAGAGAGTTAGTTGGGTTTTAGTTTTCGGGCAGTAAGCATGTAGCTGTTCCTTTTGTATTGTAAGTATTATTTGCCTTTGTAATAATACTTTAATTTTGTTTTGAAAGTATAATAAATGTATTTAAAAAGCATAATGCAAGATAAGTTTTGATTTTAATTTTTCTGAAGTTAAAATTCTTTACAGTTACTGAGAACTTAGGACTTCTGCTGCAACAGATCTGCAGAAAGGATGAGTACACAAAAACCTCAATATATAAATGCTTAACCCAAGAATAGTTACGTTTTATAGTTACGTTATAGGTTGCACCACGAATTCCTCCTTTCCCCATTCTATTCAATACCTCCTCTTCTGTTACATGCTCTACCATTCTGATCTTCAGCATTCTTCTGTTGCAGCACATCTCAAAAGCTTCTATTCTACTTTTGTACAAATTGCTTATCAGCCACGTTTCACTTTCAAGTATGCTCACACTCCATACAAATACTTTCACAAAAGACTTCCTGACACTTAAATCTGTACTCGATGTTAACAAACTTCTCTTCTTCAGAAATGCTTTTCTTGCCATTGCCAGTCTACATTTTATGTCCTCCCACCACCAGTTATTTTACTTCCCAAATAGCAAAACTCGTGCATTATTTTTAATGTCTCATTTCCTAGTCTAATTCCCTCAGCATCACTAGATTTAATTCAAGTACATTTCATTATTCTCGTTTTGCTTTTGTTGATGTTCATCTTCTATCCTCCTTCGAAGACACTGTCCATTCCATGCAAGTCCTTCGTTGTCTCTGAAAAATTACAATATCATCGGCAAACCTCAAAGTTTTTATTTTTTCTCCTTGAACTGTAATTCCTACTCACATAATTTTCTTTTGTTTGTTTAACTGCTTGCTCAATATACAGATTGAATAACATCGGGGAGAGGCTACAACCCTGTCTCACTCCCTTCCCAACCACTGCTTCCCTTTCATGTCCTTCGACCCTTATAACTGCCATCTGGTTTCGGTACAAATTGTAAGTAGCCTTTGGCGCCCTGTGTTTTACCCGTATCACTTTCAGAATTTGAAAGAGAGTATTCCAGTCAACACTGTTAAAAGCTTTCACTAAGTCTACAAATGCTATAAACGCAGGCTTGCATTTCCTTAATCTATTTTCTAAGATAAGTCGTACGGACAGGATTTTCTCTTGTGTTCCTGCATTTCTCCGGAATCCAAACTGACCTTCCCCGAGGTCGGCTTCTGCCAGTTTCTCCATCCTTCTGTAAAGGATTCGTGCTAGGATTTTGCAACCGTGAGTTATTAAGCTGACAGTTCGGTAATCTTCACACCTGTCAGCACGTACTTTCTTCGGAATTGCATGATTATATTCTTCTAGAAGACTGAGGATATTTCGCCTGTCTCATACATCTTGCTCACCAGATGGAAGAATTTCGTCATGGCTGGCTCTTCCAAGGTTATCAGTAGCTCTAACAGAATGTTGTCCACTACCGGGATCTTGTTTCGACTTATGTATTTCAGTGCTTTCTCAAATTCTTCACGCAGTATTAAAATCTCCCTTCTCATCTTCATCTACGTCCTCTTCCACTTCCATAATGTTGCCCTGAAGAACATCTCCCCTTTTTTATCCCCTGTGTACACTCCTTCCACCTTTCTGCTTTCCCTTCTTTGCTTAGAATTGGTTTTCCATCTGAGCTCTTGATATTCATACGGGTGGTTCTCTTTTATCCAAAGGTCTTCTCAGTTTTCCTACATGCTGCATCTATCTTACCCCTAGTGATCTATGATTCTACATCATTACATTTGTCCTCTAGCCATTCCTGCTCAGCCATTTTACACTTCCTGTCGATCTCAATTTTTAGACGTTTCTATTCCCTTACACTTACCTCATTTGCTGCATTTGTATATTTTCTTCTTTTATCTGTTAAATTCAAGGTCTCTTGTGTTACCCAAGGACTTCACTAACCCTCGTCTTTTTTTCTATTTGGTCCTCTGCTACCTTCACCGTTTCATCTCTCAAACTTTCTGCTACTTCATTCCTTTCCCTTGTTCTTGTCAGTCGTTCCGTAATGCTCCCCTGAAATTCTTTACATCCTCCGGTTCTTTCAGTTTATGTATGTCCTATCTCCTTAAAATCCTCCCTTTTTGCAGTTGTCAGTTTTAAAATGCAGTTCATAACCAATAAATTGTGGTCAATATTCACATCTACCCCTGAAACTGTCTTAAAATTTAAAATCTGTTTCCATAATCTGTTTCCCATTACATAACCAATCTGAAACTTTCCGGTGTTTCCAGGTCTCTTCCACGTATACAGCCTTCCTTCATGATTCTTAAACCAAGTGTTAGCTACGATTAAATTATGCTCTGTGCGAAATTCTACCAGGTGGCTTCCTCTTTCCTTCCTTTCCCCAAGTCCATATTCACCTACTACTTTTCCCTCTCTTCCTTTTCTTACAATCGAATTACAATTCCCCAAGACTATTAAGTTCTCGTCTCTCTTAACTATCTGAACAATTTCTTCTATCTCATCATACACTTCGTCAATCTCCTCCTCAACCGCGGAGCTAGTTAGCGTATAAACTTGTACTACTTTGGTGGGTGTGGGCCTCGTGACTAACTTGCCTACTATAATGCGTTCACTATGCTGTTCATAGTAGCTAACCCGCGTTCCTATTTTGTTATTCATTATTAAACCTACTCCTGCATTGGCACTATTTGATTTTGTGTTTATAACCCTGTATTCACCTGACCAGAAGTCCTGTTCCTCCTGCCATGGAAGACCACTAAATCCCACTATATCTAACTTTATTTATTTATTTATTGTTCCGTGGGACCAAATTAAGGAGAAGTCTCCATGGTCATGGAACGAGTCAATAGATGAAATTATAACACGATATTAGAAACAGGTAAAATGAAATATAAAAAAAACATATACAGGTGACAAGTCGTAAGTTTAAATGAAGAAAATCAACAATGTAACACTGGAATTTGCTTAACTTCTTAGCTCTTCCAGGAGCTCCTTGACAGAATATAAGGAGTGAGCCATGAGGAAACTCTTCAGTTTACACTTAAAAGAGTTTGGGGTACTGCTAAGGTTTTTGAGTTCTTGTGGTAGCTTATTGAAAATGGATGCAGCAGAATACTGCACTCCTTTCTGCACAAGAGTCAAGGAAGTGCATTCTACATGCAGATTTGATTTCTGCCTGGTATTAACTGAGTGAAAGCTGCTAACTCTTGGGAATAGGCTAATATTGTTAACAACAAACGACATTAAAGAAAATATATACTGCAAGGGAAATGTCAGAATTCCCAGATTTTTGAGTAGGGACCGACAAGAGGTTCTCGAACTTACACCACATATAGCTCGAACAGCCCGTTTTTGAGCCAAAAATACCCTTTTCGAATCAGAAGAATTACCTCAAAAAATAATACCATACGACATAAGCGTATGAAAATATGCGAAGTAGACTACTTTTCGTGTTGAAGTGTCACTTATTTCAGATACTGTTCTAATAGTAAATAAAGCAGCATTTAGCTTCTGAACAAGATCCTGGACATGGGCTTTCCACAACAGCTTACTATCTATCTGAACGTCTAGGAACTTGAAATGTTCCGTCTCGCTTATAATATGCCTATTGTGTCTGATCAAAACATCGGTTCTTGTTGAATTGTGAGTTGGAAACTGTAAAAACTGAGTCTTACTGTGATTTAGCATCAAATTGTTTTCCACAAGCCACGAACTTATTTCATGAACTACATTATTTTTTACTGTTTCAATATTACACACAAGATTCTTCACTATCAAGCTGGTGTCATCAGCAAACAGATATATTTTTGAATCACCTGTAATACTAGAAGGCATATCATTTATATTGTAAGTAGGCTGTTTATGTTTTCTTATTGGCAACGTTATGTAGCGCTCTGTATGAAAATCACTGGCTGTGCTGTGTGCAGTCTGTGGCTAGTTTGCATTGTTGTCTGCCATTGTAGTGTTGGGCAGCTGGATGTGAACAGCGCGTAGCGTTGCGCAGTCGGAGGTGAGCCGCCAGCAGTGGTGGATGTGGGGAGAGAGATGGCGGAGTTTTGAATTTGTAACACTGGATATCATGAACTGCTATATATATTATGACTATTAAGGTAAATACATTGTTTGTTCTCTATTAAAATCTTTCATTTCCTATCTATGCCTATCAGTAGTTAGTGCCTTCCGTAGTTTGAATCTTTTATTTAGCTGGCAGTAGTGGCGCTCGCTGTATTGCAGTAGTTCGAGTAACGAAGATTTTTGTGAGGTAAGTGATTTGTGAAAGGTATAGGTTAATGTTATAGTCAGGGCCATTCTTTTGTAGGGATTATTGAAAGTCAGATTGCGTTGCGCTAAAAATATTGTGTGTCAGTTTAAGCCCAGTCACGTGTATAATTTTCAAAAGGGGATGTTTCATATGTCGACCCTTAGCCGAGGATACCTCACTGGAATCTTCTGATTTTTTCTTGTAGTTTGTGTAATTAGTGTAGATTTTGTTTATTGCTAGCGCGTAATTGTTGAGAGAATCTCCTTTGTAGTTGCAGTCTTTCATTGTTGTACAGTAAAACAGGTGTGGCATGCATGTAGATTTGCACCAAGTATTTTGCAGCTGCGGTTGCAATTAACTAGATATCATTTTCAGTGCTATGTTAATGTGTTCTCTTATTTTTGCTCTTCAAATTGTGCTTTTCTGTGTTATCGTGTGAAATATTGTGATAATAATGGCGTGTGAAAAACGTGATACTAGGCTCCAAAGTAAACTGAGAAATAATAGTGACGACGAGTATAGCTTGCCAGCACCACTGTGTAATGAATTAACAGACGTTCAAAGTAGTAATTTGGTAACTGTGCATAGGGAAATGGAGCGGGCTGCAAACAATGGCGTAGGCAGTGAAACAATTAGTGAACATGGAAGCATTATCGATCGATCGGTCGGCAACAGCTCGCCTCAGGAATCCGAAATGACAGAACACAATATTGCAAATACTGTAGACTCAGGTTTTGGGTCCTCACCGTTTTCTCAAATGAGTCAAGACACATTTTCTGCCTGTCAAAACGTGAATGTTGCCGGTGAAAATGCACTGCCAAAAAGCATAGAGAAACACATTCCAGACATTAATACATTATTATTGCAATTAATGCAACAAATGGAACAAAATCAGAGACAAGCACAGCAAAAGCTTCAAAAGTTAGACACAATGGAACAAAATCAGAGACAAACACAGCAAAAGCTTCAAAAGTTAGACACAATGGAACAACACCAGAGACAAACACAGCAAAAGCTTCAAAAGTTAGACACAATGGAACAACACCAGAGACAAACACAGCAACAGTTAGACGCAATGGAACAAAATCTTCACACCACACTTGAACAAACACGTGAAGATTTAACTACTGAGTTACATAAAATCGAATCGAAATGTCAAAAAGTCTGTAACGACGTAAAAACACAAATTTGTGAGCATTTTCAACCTATTTTTTCGCGGCATGAAAATGCATTACAGAATCACGAAGCAGCCATAAAAGAACTGCAAATTATTGTTCATGAAAATCATGAGACCTTGCAAGCTAAAATTGACTCAGTTGCATCTACCGATTCGGTTACGCAACTTGCAAAAACTCAAGAAAACTTAAAGAACACAGTAGATTCGATTTCAACACAAATGGACACTCTGAAACTTGGTTCAGAAAAACACACTGAGGAAATGTGTTCACTATCTGAGAAAGTAGGCGAACTTTCGGATCAGTTCACTAACTTATCTACGAAGGTAGACGAATGACACAAAACCGGTAGTCTTTAATGAGACAGAAGAGTGCGAACAAATTAGGAAACTGAAACAAAATCTGAATCAAATTAATACGCAACACCAAAGAGAAATCCGGGAACTACAAGATCAGCTGACTCAGGTAATACAAGAATTACGTATTTCAGAGGCCACTCGCGCTCCAATACGAGAAGAGGGACTTAGAAATACGGAACAACCACAAAATAATAACACAGGACACTTCGGAAATTATGAAAGAAATTGGCAAGGCACACCGAATTTTGAGATGGAACCGCCGAAACAACGTAATAATGACCGACATGCGACTCGCCGACATGATGATTTTGACTATAAGCTGTTCATTACTACACGTAAATTCAAAACATTTAAGAATTCCGGCAACGACATTCATCCACAAGCGTGGCTTCATCAATTCTCTCATTGTTTTCCTCCCAACTGGTCATTAGAACACAGATTAGAATTTATGTGTGGCTACTTAGAGAATGAACCAGCTGTAAGAATGCGATCAGTCATTCACGATTGCCACAGTGAAGGAGAGTTTCACCATGCCTTCCTCTCAGCATATTGGTCTCAAGCCACACAATACCGAGTAAAACATAGCATCATAATGATGAAACGTTTCGAACAATCAGAATTTTCCAGTCTTATGAAATATTTTGAAGACATGTTGCATAAGAATCAGTATCTTTCAAACCCATACAGCCCCTCAGAACTCATCCGCATTTGCTTAATCAAACTGCCTGAACATTTACGACATAGTATTTTGGCAGGACGTTGCAAAGACGACATTGAAGCTTTTCAGGGACTCTTACAAGAATTAGAAATTGACACAGACAGTCGCGGGATGCGAAAACAGGAAAACAATCACTACAGGTCACATCCGTCACAATTCCGTGACGACAGAAACAATAACTGGACACGACAAGTCTATTCTTACAACGCAAATCGTGACCAAAAAAGACACCACCCATATGACTACCACTGGCAGAGTAATAATAGTTACAGAGAAAGATCGCATTTCCGTAGTAATGAATATGACAGAGATTACCATAGAAACAGACAATATGGGAACAAAAACAATTATTATCAAGGTAGACAGAATAACTTCAGGCGCAACAGTTCAGCGCGCAGTTACGATTCAGGAAGAAATTCTCCACCACGTGACCGGCAAGAAAGAAACTATGGAATCTACCGACATGACGACAGACGATATAATCGTAATGACAGACCTGAATTGCATCAGAACTGGCGAGCTTCAAAGAGGGCAGGGCCTTCTCGTCAAGGTGAATTTGTAGAAGTTAGGTCTCCTAATCCCAATAACGACGCACGCCAACAAAGAGATAGCAGACAATGACCCGCACCGCAGGCAGCCACGAGCGCCGGCTGGCTCAGAGAAAAATAACATAGACGCTAACATTGAGAAAAATTCCGGTATTCTTTACCGACGTACACCGTATGATAATGGCGTTCAAGTTGAAAATCTGTGTACTAGGAAGAGTAAAGGTTTACACCACATTTCACACGTAAAACCGTTTATTGAGAAATAATTTGTTTTTTAATGTAGTCTTTCCTATAAAATTTTTCGCTTCACGCTACTACACTAGTACAATTTGTCACACTTTCAAACTGTTATTATACAATAATGTTGTGAAGTTAACTATCCAGTCTAGAACCTAGGGAACATATTTAGACGGTAATTGCCTCTGCATTGTGATAGTGAACAGAGGACACAGTGTTACGGTGTGTGTACATTCTTGCTTATTAGTTGCACGATTACGTAATGACTATAAGGCTTACATACTTAGAACATATACTGCTAATGAGATTTTAATGCAACATTTTAGTTTACTTGAAAATACATTCTGGATTTAAAGTACTTTCTGTGAGATACCAGACGACACAGTGGTTAGTTTATGTGACAACTACACGGTTTTATCACGACACTACTAATGAGTGACAATTTACAATGTTGTTTTGCGGTGTTTCTGTTTTATATCTGCACAGTTTTTCTGCATTATTCTGGAAAGTTAAACATGTTTTAGTAGTAACTTTTGTGGTATAGCTACAAGGAGACAGCCTTTTCCATAGCACAACAATACGTTACAGCACAGTACTTTCTTCATCACGGCAATAAGCGTAATAACTAAGATATCTATACGCAAATCGTTTCACTTCTGTTTATCATGAGGTAAGTACATTGACTTCTGCAGAACTTAGCTTTCGGAGGAGGATAACTACGACACTTCCACAGGGATTATCTTACAGCCAGACGCGCATTTAGCGCTACAGGACACGTATTTGAGTAATTAATTTTATACTTAAAACATTTATTTTTAAAGATTTTTGAATTACAAAGAAAGTTTTCCGTGATACATTTCATTCCATTGCTGTAATCTGTAACACCTGAGGGTATAATTACATTAATCCTCAGGGGGGTACACGCTTACTTTGTGTACTATGTGTCTGGCAAGCACAAGGAACCCTAGCTAATATGGTATTTGTTTATACAACTTTACACATCGGTACCATATTTCTCCAACACAGAATTACACAGCTATCTGATTATTTAACAGAGAAACAAAAATTTTTTATGTCAGTGACACATGTTTACGCAATTACACAGTTGGATAATCACACACTTATGAAATTGTATTTTTGTCTGTACTTTGTGAACTGTTCATATTTTTCGGAATCATTGTGATACTATGAGAGCTTTGAATAATGTATTTGGTAAGGGAGCATGATTTTAAAGTACGTTTGAGGTAGATGGCACTATTGAAATGAGCAGAGATTTTTTTTTAAGATTTGACATTATTGCAGAAAGCTACGACGTTTTTGAGATTTGACTGAGGTGTTATGATATCATAACGATGACCATGAGTATTATGCTGTTGAGGTATGTTTATGATCAATAAGCTGATGCTATATGAATTATTTGAGTATGCTACGTATCTGTTATGATGAAATATTGAAGAAGTGTCGATAAATAAGGTAAGGAATAATGAGTAGTGGTTAGGGACTCTGGTTTGTGAAAAAGATTGTTGGAAACCAGGAATCGTACTTTAAGAGTTATGAAATGTATGTAAATGCGTGAATGTATTACAATGCCGACGAAAATTTTTTTGGACTCGGTTATATCAATAGGATTTTGTTTCTACAGATTTGTAACGCAAATTCTTGACCTGTGAAATATTTTTATATGAGACTGTCACTGTAGCGGAAACTGCTGTCGTAAATATTTCTGTAAGAAAGTTAAGTGACCACCTGCACGTAATGTGTCGTGGGCACCCAGCTGTGTCAGACGCCTGGAGAAAAATCCATTAGTGTGTGCCTTTTCAGAGGCACAGGTAGAAAAAAAAGGGGAGGCCATTATCCTCGCTATTGACATTCCTTTGTAGAAAGCATCGCAAATACGACACGCTCAAACTTGAAAACATATGATTATACTGTGGAGCTCTTAATTTATGATATTTACTAAAATGCCTAATGAAACAATGAGAAACATTTCACAGCTATTGTCTTGCTAGTTGAGAGAAATGCAATATGGCTTGCTTTATGTATTTATTTACTCATTTTGTTTAATATCTAGTTTCTAGCTGCACTGCAGCATTGGTTAAAATAGAATTTTATAGATGTACTAATATAAATATTTTCTGTCTACAGATCCAATAAATACTAATTTTGTAATACACTTCACAAAAAAATGAGGAAGCACTAAGACATTTCCCTTCAAAGAAACTGCATACATAATTTTCTTTTCAAGTACTTGGTAATTTATTTCATACAATAAGTTGTTGTGGTGCACCAGTTTAATTACATAGACACTAAGATGTGACATAGGTATTAAACATGGCCATTTTAGAGAACTATTTTTTCTGCTTGAGCTATGTCATGTTTAGATATAAGTTATTTCATTTGCTGCTGCTGTTTGCCAGGCATAGTGTTACTGAATTTGACTTTGTGTTACTCTGCTAAGCCAGTTTACTACTGATTTATTTTTCTTGTTTGCTGCTCATTGCCTTATATTAGTTATAATATTGTTGCTTACTTTGCCAATTTGTATTTTTTTGTCCTTGCTGTTTGTGTTAATTTGTTATGTGCTGCTGCATTGCCTCGTCTCTTGGTATATATATCTGAGCTCAGTAGATTTAAGTTAGCTTAAGAGGGGGTAGACTATATAAGAAACTAACTATGATGAATCGGAAGAAATGCATTGAGAAGCTATAAGAAAATGGTTTGGCCAAAAAAGTAGTGCACAGTGGAGAAAAACTATTTTTGAAAGAGGATGTGAACAGAATACAGAAAGCATGGTTGTATAGGATTTTTTTGGTGGAAACAAATGTTGAAATAAGAGGAAAGATCTATGGAATGAAGTTTTGGGGTGGAAAGCAGCACCAAATGTCACACTGAAAACAAACCCTGTCCTGTATTTTTGTGTTATTACACTATGTGAATTTGTGTTTTTCCTGTCTTATTGTGTTTAGCTAATAAGAGTTACGTTGTAGAATTTTTCTGATAATATGTTATTTTCTTTGTAAAGATGTTTAGACATTATTTATTCTCTTCTGTTTTAATGCTCATGTGTGAAGTTGATGTTTCTAAAGTTATTCTGACCTTTTATGTATGTACTCATGTCATAATTCCTGTAACACTGATGTATATCTTATTTCGATTCTTTTGTAAAGTCTGTGTTACTACAAATGTTATCTGTATTGTTATGTTCTTTAATGATGTATTTTGTACCATTGTTATTGTATTCTTATGTTATAAAATTGTGATTGACACCAGTTCATCAAATTAAGTAACTTGTAAGTTACATTTCACTGCACACGTTTCTGTTGGTCATAGTATATGGACAATATGTGAGAAGTAGGGACTCATAGTGTTTGCACGTGTGTTAATAATTCAGCAAGAGACTGGATAACAGCACTGCTGGTTCTAAGGACAAAATTTTTTTTTTTTTTTTGTGAGTGCACAAGTGGTGGGATATGGACTTGCTATATTGTCCGCAAGACTCTTCGACGGTGATTGTGCACCTGCACAGTCGCAACAGATGGTTGCTGGCTGTCTCTACAAGGACTACAGTGGGTCTGCATCTTTGATGATCCACCAATACCATTATTTCTACAAGGACTGCAGTGGGTCTGCACCTCTGGTAGCCCACCAATACCATAATCTCTACCAGGACTACAGTGGGTCTGCTCTGTGATGACCTACCTACCAATACTCTTCAAAATTTCGACTGACTCTGCTGTGGGTTTGCTCTGTTGTGGGCCAATACATGTCTGCATGTCAAGAGTCAGCACTGTCTTTCCATTGCAAGGACAACACTACTTCTTCAAGATTGCATGGAAATCCACTACTTCCGTGTGCATTCTCTTTTACTGCTCAGACTTTGAGAAAAAAAAAACACTGCAATTTTACTGTGATGAATGATCAGGACTGTCTTTATGGACTGTGAGAAAATTTTAGCTTTTGACCAACATTGTATGAATAAGTGTGTGCATTTGATATCTTTGTTATTGTAATTATGAAA
This sequence comes from Schistocerca nitens, assembly GCF_023898315.1. Taxonomy (NCBI): domain Eukaryota; kingdom Metazoa; phylum Arthropoda; class Insecta; order Orthoptera; family Acrididae; genus Schistocerca; species Schistocerca nitens. The sequence goes on from NC_064620.1 coordinate 14,999,353, forward strand.
AATTTTATCAAATCATTATTGGCCACTGCACAAAACAATTTGTTAAATTTTTTGTGGGGAGCATGGGGGCTATGTAAGTAGGCTGTTTATGTTTTCTTATTGGCAACGTTATGTAGCGCTCTGTATGAAAATCACTGGCTGTGCTGTGTGCAGTCTGTGGCTAGTTTGCATTGTTGTCTGCCATTGTAGTGTTGGGCAGCTGGATGTGAACAGCGCGTAGCGTTGCGCAGTTGGAGGTGAGCCGCCAGCAGTGGTGGATGTGGGGAGAGAGATGGCGGAGTTTTGAAATTTGTAACACTGGATATCATGAACTGCTATATATATTATGAATATTAAGGTAAATACATTGTTTGTCTCGATTAAAATCTTTCATTTGCTATCTATGCCTATCAGTAGTTAGTGCCTTCCGTAGTTTGAATCTTTTATTTAGCTGGCAGTAGTGGCGCTCGCTGTATTGCAGTAGTTCGAGTAACGAAGATTTTTGTGAGGTAAGTGATTTGTGAAAGGTATAGGTTAATGTTATAGTCAGGGCCATTCTTTTGTAGGGATTATTGAAAGTCAGATTGCGTTGCGCTAAAATATTGTGTGTCAGTTTAAGCCCAGTCAAGTGTATAACTGTTAAAAGGGGACGTTTTATAATATAAATAAGAAACAGCAGTGGCCCCAGCACCGACCCTTGGGGAACGCCCCACTTAACAGTGCCCCATTGGGACTGAACATCACTACCACTCTCAATATTGCGGAGAATTACCCTCTGCTTTCTGTTCTTAAAGTAAGAGGCGAACCAATTGTAAGCTACTCCCCTTACTCCATAATGGTCGAACTTCTGCAGTAATATTTTGTGGTCAACACAGTCAAAAGCCTTCGTTAAATCAAAGAAAACACCTAGCGTTCGCAACCTTTTATTTAATCCGTCCAAAACCTCACAGAGAAAAGAGAATATAGCATTTTCAGTTGTTAAACCATTTCTAAAACCAAACTGAACATTTGACAGCAAATTATGTGAATTTAAATGCTCCAGTAATCTTGTATATACAACCTTCTCGATAACTTTAGCAAACACTGATGGCATAGAAATAGGTATAAAATTGTCACCATTATCAATGTCTCCCTTTTTACAAAGTGGCTTCACTACCGAGTACTTTAATCGGTCAGGGAACCGACCACTCCTGAAGGAAAAGTTACAGATATGGCTGAGAACTGGGCTAACATACATAGAACAATACTTCAGTATTCTGCTAGATACCCCGTCATATCCATGAGAGTTCTTGGTCTTTAGTGATTTAATTATTAACTCAATCTCCCTCTTGTCAGTATCATGGAGGAGCATTTCAGGTAACAGTCTCGGAACACTTTTTTCTAAGAGCGCTATATGATTCCCTGTTGGGACTAGGTTTATCTTTAGTTCACCTGCTATATTCAGAAAGTGATTATTAAATACTGTACATATATGCGACTTATCAGTAACACGGACATTCCCACTATGCACTGATTCTATATCCTCGACCTGTCTCTGCAGAGCAGCAACTTCCTTTACGACTGACCATGTGGTTTTCATTTTATCCTGAGACTTAGCTATTCTATCTGTATACCACACACTTTTTGCCTTCCTAATAACATTTTTAAGCACCTTACAATACTGTTTGTAATGGGCTGCTGCATTTAAATTTTGACTGTTTCTAACGTTTTGATATAATTGCCACTTTGTTCTGCAAGATATTCTTATCCCTCTAGTCAGCCACCCAGGCTGCCTGTTTGTGCTAGTACCCTGTTTTAAACGTTCTAACGGAAAGCAACTTTCAAAGAGCATGAGAAAAGTCTTGAGAAAAGCATTATATTTAACGTCTACTGTATCAGCGCTATAAACATCTTGCCACTCTTGTTCCTTTATAAGGTTTACAAAGGTCTCTACAGCAACTGGATCAGCTTTCCTGAACAGCTGATGACTATATTTAACACGTGTTGCAGCACAAAAATCTTTTAAAGTTAAAATTTGTGCATCATGATCTGAAAGGCCATTCACCTTTTTGCTAACAGAATGCCCTTCTAGTAATGAGGAATGAACAAATATGTTGTCTGTGGTTGTTCTACTGTTCCCTTGCACTCTCGTTGGAAAGAATACGGTTTGCATAAGATTATATGAATTAAAGAGGTTTACCAGAATCCTTTTCCTTGCACAATCACTTATACAATTAATATTGAAGTCACCACATATAACTAACTTTTTGTATTTCCTATAAAGTGAACCAACAACCTCCTCTAGCTTTAGCAAAAATGTTGTGAAATCGGAGTCTGGGGATCTATAAATAATAACAGTTAGAAGTTTAGCTCTGTTAAATTTAACCACACCTGCACAACATTCAAACACCTTTTCAGTGCAGTGCTTTGAAACATCAATTGACTCAAATGGGATGCCGTTTTTCACATACATGGCTATTCCCCCACACCGCAAAGAGCTCCTCGAAAGCTGCCAGCCAACCTGTATCCGGGTAAAGGAAGCCTCTGAATTATCTCCTTATTTAAGAAGTGTTCAGATATACCAATAATTTCAGAGTCAACATCTATAAGCAGTTCACTTACTTTATGTCTAATACCTTGTATATTTTGATGAAATATACTAATTCCCTCATTACTCGGATACCTAAGCTTTGTCAAAAGTGATTCCCTTGTTAGAGAGACTTCCCTTAAGCAGGAATACCTATCAGCTGACTTCAATCTAAAAAAGGTGCAGCTCTAACACCCACTACTGCAGGAATTTTCCCATGAGTGATCCCACCAACCCCACCTATGCTGTCACCTATAAGCTTTGCCAACCTCCCCTTCCCATACCTGTTGAGGTGCAGGCCGTGTCTAGTGAAACCCGTCCTGCTGATAGACTCCACCGACACCACTGAAATGTGACCCATGCTTTCTGTCATCAGCGCACCCCCAAGTCTCATGTTATTACCTGGCGGCTGTATTAAGATGAGGCCGATCGTGATGCTGAAACAGTTCCACGAAATGCACATTCGTGTTGCCAGTCTGAGTGGCTATCTTTTCCAGGTCACCATCTATGTCATACTCCCCATCCCTATCAATACTATTACCAGCCCCACCCACAATCACTACCTGATCCTCTTTACTAAAATCCCTACATAACCCCTCTACGTTAACAGTCACCTGAGCCAATCCTGCATTAGGCTTCACAATGCTGGTGACCTGGTACTCACTCCCCAGCACTTCCTGCAACTGCTGCCCTACACCTCTGCCATGAGAACTACCTAACAGCAGAACCTTCTTCTTCCTCTTCGACTTTGCAACTGTTCTAGGCACAGTAACTACTGAGGTCTTCTGCATACTTCCTACATCTACAGCTACTAGAGATTCCTCTCCACTAGACTCTGATAGTTGATCTATTGTAAACACCAATAGTAAAACTATCTGAAAATCTTCTTCTCCTAGCAGATCTCTTGCCAACAGCCAGCTCCCATTCCCCAACCCCCTTCTCCCTCCTCATCCTATCTAGCTCCTCTTGTGCGTTTTTCAACTGCACCTGAAGGGCACAGATCTTACGCTCCTGCTCCTCTATCAACTTACTCTTGCTACATAACCTGCAGTTCCAGGAGAGGATCTCACCAAAATGCCCACTGGCTTCCCCACTGCATTCCCCCCAGTGAAAATACTTCGAACAAGTCTCACACCGCAATCCACTACTCACGAACCTACGGCAAAGCCCACACTTCTCACTCATGATAAAATTTTACTTTTTCTAAGTTCCGCCACTACAATAAGAAGATGTTAAAAACCTGACTACAATAATCACAAACTTACTCTACAAGGGAAGTAACTACTATTATTAACAGTATTAATAAACAACAAATGTGAATATAACAAAAGACTAATACAGAAAGACAATCAAACGTCTAATGACACAGTAACGAAGCTGAAAACAGTTCCAAAAAGGTTCTTCTGAAATTATTTCACCAGAAAACACCAAGAACACCGGTTGAAGACTACTAAAGTTCCTAAAAAAACCACTATACACAGACAATTAATTAGTACTTAGCTTTCGATGCCCCGCTACAGCTGCAACTGGTCAGCGCGGAATGTAAACACAGGCAACAGGTTAAGTTGCTCGATACGAAACACTCACAAATATCAGATCACAACACAAGAAAGGCAGAGGTGAATGAAGAAACGACTAATACGTCACTTATATAGTAAATATTATCACAAAAACCGTTAAAATATGTATCTGAAACCTAAAAATATATGAAAACTTAGAGAGCGATCTCACACGCAGTCACTCGCTTATGACGTCACACCAAAGACAACCTATCCATTTACCGTTCCAAATTTTCTAACCTACCTGCCCAGTTAAGGGAGCTGACATTTCATGCTCCGATCCGTAGAACACAAGTTTTGTTTCCCCTTATCCCTGCTAACGACGTCCTCCTGAGTATTCCCCCCACCCCCCCTTCCCCTCAACAGATCCGAATGAGGCACTATCTTACCTCCGAAATATTTTACGCAAGAGTACGCTATCATCATTTAACCATACAGTAAAGTTTAAGTAACAGCTGTGTAAAATCTGATAAATGACATGCAATTTAGTGCCACTCACACGACTTTACAGGCAACATTTCTAAACAACGTCAAGTAGAGATTTCTTCAGCAGAGTGACAAATATTAGCCGGGATAATCATTTTTGAGATCAAATGAATTGTTACGCTGATAATAGGTAACTGGTTATATATTGATCTACCTGAAATATCATTTATAAGTAATTAAATTCACGAAATACTATAAACCGGTTCCGCCACAATTGATATGTGTATTGATAAAAATATCAAGTCAAGTGACTGTTACGTAAAAATCTGGCTTGTGTGATTTTATTTTACTTGCTTCACACGCCTGTGGAAAATTTCACTCAAGACCTATGGAAGAAATAAAAGCACACCTTTTTGTAAGCATGTGTTATGTATTAACGTCGTGTCATACGTCGTACAAACTTGAGGATCTATTCACTTTTGATCTGCGGAATAAAACATGTATCTAATCTAATTCTCAAGTACTTTGGATTAACCTGTGGCTCCCTCACCAGTGGTCACAGGCACCTTTTCCTGTTGTGTTACATCACACGCATCATCGTACTTTGTAGAGTGAGGTTGCGTATGTCACGCAACACGACAATGGAAGTAAAAGGGGCTTGTGGCTACTGGCGACAGTGCTGTATGCCACGCCAGAGTCGCAACACAACTCTTGTATGTCATATTAATTCATACAGGATGTTTCAAAAATGACCGGTATATTTGAAACGGCAATAAAAACTAAACGAGCAGCGATAGAAATACACCGTTTGTTGCAATATGCTTGGGACAACAGTACATTTTCAGGCAGACAAACTTTCGAAATTACAGTTGTTACAATTTTCAACAACAGACGGCGCTGCGGTCTGGGAAACTCTATAGTACGATATTTTCCACATATCCACCATGCGTAGCAATAATATGGCGTAGTCTCTGAATGAAATTACACGAAACCTTTGACAACGTGTCTGGCGGAATGGCTTCACATGCAGATGAGATGTACTGCTTCAGCTGTTCAATTGTTTCTGGATTCTGGCGGTACACCTGGTCTTTCAAGTGTCCCCACGGAAAGAAGTCACA